>NC_134353.1:682262268-683581434 GCF_048569485.1 Anomaloglossus baeobatrachus | reverse complement strand
AGGTAGTTTTGACCGGAAGACAGCCGCGAAAGCACCCTGTCAGCCACATGTGTACAACACGTCAGACCGAGCAGTCCCCCGATTAGCGTTTCTGGCCACCAACTGGCCACGTGTGTACAGGACACGTCATGCCAGGTGGTCACACCGGTAGCGTTGACTGGGAAGCTGATACGAGGGAAACAGGGTCCACACACCCAGCCCAGGAACTCCCTGTTAACACCACAGGGGTCCTGGGGCACGCTGTCTGTGTGCGTAGGGGGCACAACCGGACAGGTGGTCCAGCAGCCACGGCTCTGTTAACTCCACTGGGATGCACTAGCAAGACTGAACGATAGGAGGTGGAAGCCCGGTGCCTGACCCTAACAGGTTGAGTCACAGGTGTTTTGGCATGACAAGCACTCGATGCTCAACCCTACCTACCACTTCCAAACAAAGGCTTATGCCGCAATGGGCTCTATACATGGAGGTGTGCTTACAACAAGCATATGAGAAGACTGTGCACCACCATGTTGTCTCCAGCCCCTTTTATATCCTGGGTCCGCCCCAAACCCAGGGTGTACAACAATAGAAACCTCCAGGGTCCAATAGCGGAATGCCACATCATCAGCGACATCACCAGTGGCCTATCCAGAACCACTACATCACTGATGACTTCATGGCTGACATGCCCCAAACACCTCACCAGCCATCGTCTGACGACGAATGGTGAGATACCGTGTCATAGAGGCAGGCCTCCGCGAACCAGTCCGGAGTGACTACATCATCAGGACACCTGATCATCATCAGACATCAGACATCAGAGCCTGCCACCTCACGGACATGCCCAGTGAGGTCCTTACTGGACCTAGCCTCTGATGCACTAAGTGCCTGAGCATGCTCAGTAGGCACAACACAGGACTTAGACATGGCATGATGTCCAAGTACCTGTGCAAAGAGGCTTTTCACACTAAGTGTAAGAGCATGCTCAGTAGCCTGAACTGAGGACTTAGCCTCAGGATTGGCACAGTCAGGCTGAGCATGCTCACTAGGCAAAACACTTGACTTTGGCTCTGGCTGGGGTAAATCGGCACGCACATGCGCACTAGCCTCATCTCCACACTTAAGGCCGCTTTATGCACTACGACATCGCTAAAGTGATGTCATTGGGGTCACGGAATTTGTGACGCACATCCGGCCGCATTACCGATGTCGTTGCATGTGACACCTATGAGCGATTCTGAATCGTCGCAAAAACGTTCAAAATCGCTAATCGGTGACATGCCCCCTATTCTCAATTATCGTTGCTGCTGCATGTATGATGTTGTTTGTCGTTCCGGCGGCAGCACACATGATTAAGTGTGATACCGCAGGAACGAGGAACCTCACCTTACCTGCGGCCGCCAGCAATGAGGAAGGAAGGAGGTGGGCGGGATGTTACATCCCGCTCATCTCCGCCCCTCCTTTTCTATTGGGCGGCGGTTTAGTGATGCTGCTCTGACATCTCTGATGTGACGCTGAACGAACCGCCCCGTTAGAAAGGAGGCGGTTCGCCAGTCACAGAAATGTCACAGAGCAGGTATGTGCGTGTGACATTGCCGTAGCGATAATGTTCGCTATGGCAGTGATCACCACATATCAGCCATACGACGGGGGCGGGTGCTATCGCGCTCGACATCGCTAGCAAATGCTTGCAATGTCGCAGCGTGTAAAGCGGCCTTTAGACATGGAGGAGGAAGCAGCCAGCTGGACAACCCGAGGCACGGCCAAAAATGGCGGCCGGCGCCTGGGCGCAACTGGAACCGCAGCAAGCTGCTTGCGGCTATGGTGGTGCCGATTCATAACAGATGAATTCCACAAATGGATAATTATCCTAAACACGCGTCAGAATCCACAACAGACTCTCTCAAAAGGTGCAAGATGAAAGTTTTACAATGGTGCTCACAGTCTCCTGATCTAAACATCATTGAAAATCTGTTGCTATACCTCAAAAAAGCAGTGTATGCAAGATGACCAAGGAATCTCACATAGCTGGAAGGAAGAATGGATGAAAATCTCTCAAACAAGAATTTAAAGACTCTTACAGTGCTGGCCAAAAGTATTGGCACCCCTGCAATTCTGTCAGATAATACTCAGTTTCTTCTAGAAAATGATTGCAATCACAAATTCTTTGGTATTATTATCTTCATTTATTTTGCTTGCAATGAAAAAACACAAACGAGAATGAAACAAAAATTAAATTATTGATCATTTCACACAAAACTCCAAAAATGGGCCAGACAAAAGTATTGGCACCCTTAGCCTAATACTTAGTTGTGCAACCTTTAGCCAAAATAACTGCGACCAAAATGCTTCCGGTAACCATCAATGAGTTTCTTACAATGCTTTGCTGGAATTTTAGACCATTCTTCTTTGGCAAACTGCTCCAGGTCCCTGAGATTTGAAGGGTGCCTTCTTCAAACTGCCATTTTGAGATCTCTCCACAGGTGTTCTATGGGATTCAGGTCTGGACTCATTGCTGGCCACTTTAGTAGTCTCCAGTGCTTTCTATCAAACCACTTTCTAGTGCTTTTCGAAGTGTGTTTTGGGTCATTGTCCTGCTGGAAGACCAATGACCTCTGAGGAAGACCCAGCTTTCTTACACTGGGCCCTAAATTATGCTGCAAAATTTGTTGGTAGTCTTCAGACTTCATAATGCCATGCACACGGTCAAGCAGTCCAGTGCCAGAGGCAGCAAAGCAACCCCAAAACATCAGGGAACCTCCACCATGTTTGACTGTAGGGACAGTGTTCTTTTCTTTGAATGCCTCTGTTTTTCCCCTATAAACTCTATGTTGATGGCTTTTCCCAAAAAGCTCTACTTTTGTCTCATCTGACCAGAGAACATTCTTCCAAAACGTTTTAGGCTTTCTCAGGTAGGTTTTGGCAAACTCCAGCCTGGCTTCTTTATGTCTCGGGGTAAGAAGTGAGGTCTTCCTGGGTATCCAACCATACAGTCCCTTTTCATTCAGACGCCGACGGATAGTATGGGTTGACACTGTTGTACCCTCGGACTGCAGGGCAGCTTGAATTTGTTTGGATGTTAGTCGAGGTTCTTTATCCACCATCCGCACAATCTTACGTTGAAATCTCTCGTCTATTTTTCTTTTCCTTCCACATCTTGGGAGGTTAGCCACAGTGCCATGGGCTTTAAACTTCTTGATAACACTGCGCACCGGAGACACAGGAACTTTCAGGTCTTTTGAGATGGACTTATAGCCTTTAGATTGCTCATGCTTTCTCACAATTTGGATTCTCAAGTCCTCAGACAGTTCTTTGGTCTTCTTTCTTTTCTCCATGCTCAATATGGTACACACAAGGACACAGGACAGAGGTTGAGTCAACTTTAATCCATGTCAACTGGCTACAAGTGTGATTTAGTTATTGCCAACACCTGTTAGGTGCCACAGGTAAGTTACAGGCACTGTTAATTACACAAATTAGAAAAGCATCACATGATTTTTCAAACAGTGCCAATACTTTTGTCCACCCCCCTTTTTATGTTTGGTGTGGAATTATATCCAATTTGGCTTTATGATAATTTTTTTTTTGTTTTTCATTGAAGACAAATTAAATGAAGATAATAATACCAAAGAATTTGTGATTGCAATCATTTTCAAGAAGAAACTGAGTATTATCCTGACAGAATTGCAGGGGTGCCAATACTTTTGGCCAGCATTGTAGCTGGCTACAAAAAGCATTTACAGGCAATGCAACTTGTCAAAGGAAGGATACTACCGTAGGAACTAACAATGGAGAGAGCTTAAACTTTAGGATCGGCCAATTTTCCTTTTTTGTTAAATTAAAAATGTAAAAGATGAAAATATAGTTTGCCAAAAATACAAAGGAGATGTGTCTTCTTTAATTTTATGCCTCCCAGTGATCAGTTTATCATTACTTGCTTAACTGCTCTCAAGAACAGTAATTTTCACCAGAGGTGCCAAAATATTTACATGCCAATCAATGTGATATCACCCATATGTAGGGTGGTCCAAAAGTAGGTGGACAGTAAGTGTAATAGGGTTATCAAACATGGTGTAAAGTGAAACTGACTCAGTTGCCCTAAGCAACCAATCAGGTTCCACCTTTAATTTTCCAAAGAGTTTGAAGAATGAAAGGTGGAATCTGATTGGTTACTAGGGGCAACTGGGTCAGTTTCAGTTTACATCATGTTTGATAACCCGATTACACATACTGTCCACCTAATCTTGGACCACCCTGCATATATGTATATATATATATATATATATATATATATATATATATCTCCCAGGGGGTAAGCATTTTTCAGCCCTTGCATATACTACATAGGGTTTGCCAGCCTAGTAGTTGCACTCTTTACTAATGATAAAAAAAATATTTTCAGATGCCTTCCTCTATTTCTCTTCTAGGTGTATCAGGGTGCCTCCTTCCAATTTTTGTCAGCCCCTTCACATAGTGCATGCGCTGTACCACTCTGGGGGTCCCACTGCTTACCAATGGTAAACAAATGATTTCAGAGGCCTTCTTTTATTCTTTCAGGGTGAATGGGAGTTCCTCCTTCTACTTTTTGGCAGCCCTTGCACATAGTGTTTCTGCTTTACCAGTCTATGAGCCCCACTCCTTACAAATAGGAAAAAAAGTTTTCAGAGGCCCTCCTCTATGTCTCTTCCAGGGTGTACTGCAATTCTTCATTTAAAATTTTCCTAGGCCATGCCATAAGTGCTTTAGCAGTGTAGGAGTCCCCACTGGTTTTAAAATTCTCTCTCTGGACATGAGCTTCTGAGAAACTGTCCTCATCACGCACTTCATGCCGACATAGGTGTGCTTCTTTCGGGTGCTCCCTGCCTCAAAAAGTTCCCTCACTGAGTGCATAGGCTTTCTTAGTTTGCAAGTCAGAATGTTTTAAAATTGTACAAGAATTGAATCAAAGTACTCCCTCTACAGCTCTTTGCTGGCTCTATTGAAATGCTTTCTTGTAATTTTATCTAGGTAATGCAGTAAGTGCATAGCTTTTGCCAGTTTCAGAGTCAGATTTTTTGTAATACGGTATGGGATTTGAATCAGAATTTCTCCTCTACCTCTCTTGCTGGCTATATTTCAGTCCATCCTTACAATTTTTGGAAGCCCTTGAATTTAATGCATAGGCTTTACCAGTATAGGAGTCTCACTCCTTAAATATAGTCAACATTTTTCGTCTGAGGCCCTCCTCTAAGTGTCTCCGAGGGATTATTGCAGCCCCGCCTAATTTTTGGCAGCCCTTTAACTTAGTGCATAGCCTTTATGACTGTAGCAGTCCCACTACCTAACAATTTTAACAGAATATGTATGAGGTCCTGCTTTATGTGTAATACAGAGTGTATAGGAGTGCTTCTTTCTTATAATTTTTGGCAATTATTGCATTGTCCACATATGTTTTGTGAGGTTCAAAGTCCCTCCATTAGAAATTAAACAGGGTGTGTCTGACCAGATCACACACACACCACATGCCGAGATAAGGCAGTAAAATATTAAAATTACATTTTCTGGTGACTAACAGTGGGTGTAGTTATATTTGACCCCCTATCATGTCATCTACTGTAGAGATAGGTGATGGGGAAATACAGTGAGAGATGGCATAGCTATTACTGTTATGTTCATGTTCACACATTGCATTTTTGCAGCGTTTTAATGACTTTTATGCAAATTAAAAGCTGAGTTATACAGTAACAGCAAGACTGCTGAGACCCAACACCACCACCCCAAGAAGTCCCATATAAAGAAAACACATAACTTAAACAAAACTCCTTTAATGGATGGAGGTCGGTCACAGCCATTGTAAACATTACTCATAGGCTGTGTGCGCACCTTGCGTTTTTCCATGTGTTTCCGCAGTGTTTTAAACGGCAGCGTTTTAATGCCAAAATGCATGCATTTTGATTTCCAAGCAAAGTCTATGGGAAATTGGTATTTCTTGTGCGCACTTTGCTGAAAAAAACGCAGCGTTTCAAATGCAGAAAATTTGGCAAAAACTCAGTTTTTAAATAAGCAACATGTCAATTGTTTTTGCCATTTTGGCAGCGTTTTGCTAACATTAGAGTCAATGAGAACTTTTAAAACGCATCCTAAATCAAAATACTAGCGTTTTACATGCTTTTTTGATGCAGAAAACATGCTTTTTTGCCAAAAAAATAATGCGTTTGTGACATTATATTAAGGGCATGATATGTCGTAAATATGTCATTAATTTGATTGTCGGACTATGTATAAGTGTAAAGGACTCATACATAGTCCGACAATCAAATTAATGAAAATCATTAATTTAACGTTATTTTATACATAAATATTAGAACACAGTTATCATTTTAATAAAATAATCTATTTTGTGTGTGATTTTAAGCATGATATTTGTTATCATTTTTTTTCCTTTTTTTCATAATGTTTGAATGTTTAAACTTTATTTAGCAGTGTATTTGTAGTCAAAACACTTTAAGCAATGAAAAAGCATGTAAATCGCAGTAAAAACGCAAGTGTATTTTAGAGTTTTTGTGGTCAAAACCAAGTTTGACAAAGACAATTTCTGCCAGAGGATGCGTTTAGAACTGCAAATAACTCAGCAAAGTGCGCACATAGCCTTAGAAAGGCCACAAAAAGTGCAAACACTTGCAGCATAACACGCCGGACTCCCGGCTGATTAATCCTGCATCAGCAGGCCATTAATCGAGCATTGACTGCATCTGTGACTTAAATAACACATCTGAAACATAAACCGGTAACATAAAACAGAAAATGAAACAGGAAGGGAGGGTGGGAAAGTTGCCTCCAGGTCCTGCGTGGCAGGGAGATACCGGAAACAGTGGGATCACCCCTTATAAAGGGGAGGGGAGGGAGTTAATCCCATTGGCAGAACGTAAGTGGGGGGGTAGACATATTGAACATCACTTGTTAACCCTTCTTAAACCAGGGCTCGGCAGTCAGGGAGGCCACTGATTATAGTCACAGTGCCCCCTACAAACCGATGACAGTTTGTAAATCTAATGTGCATAATAATTTTTTTATGACTGAAAGGGATAACTACTGTGTTTTTGTAAAAAGGAGAATGTCAATTCTTTCAAGGTTTTTGCAGAGTTTGTTAAACATTGAAAGCAATGAGAATTGAATGAGCATAATTGCTACATGTGAACACAGCCTAAGAAGTGGAGGAGGAATTTTTTCTCTTTTTTTATTTTGCCTTATATACAAGTCATCATCCGGGAAATAATGCCTCTTTACATTTTGTCCAGTTAAATTAATTTTATCTTCGGTTTTGTATGTTTTATTGTCAGTCCGTAAAAGTGTCAAAATACAGTAGAAAAAGGGGAAAGAGGTGCACCAACGTCGCTATATATATATATATATATATATATATATATATATATATATATATATATATATATATATATATATATTATATATATAAAAATAAATTTATAAAAGACAATAATCTTGGGTGCCACATCATGCAGAAATATAAACATGAGTACAAGAAGAAAAAGCTCTGTATGAAAACCATGTGCGCCCCAAAAAACAATACTGACAATAAGACTTGGTATCTAATAAAATATGTTTATACTAACTACAAACAATGATTAAAAGCATTTAAGATAGCAACCATATACCCTACCCCAAATGGTGGACAAACAGTCCGCCAAATAGAACATAACCCTGAATATCATTACATATGCATAATGAGGGAACCTGCAACAGTAATAAAGAGATCCCACAATAGCCTGTATTAATGTCCAATCAGAACAAGAAGAACATAGGATGCCTGGGAAAAAAATGACCACCACACAATAGTAAATACATACAGATAAATAACACAATAGTTACACATATGAGAAATCCCTGTGCATATACAATAATATAAAATGCACTTAATAAAAGGACATATCCACCTAAATGTAATGTGGTGGGGCTGTTGTATGGTGTGGTAAAAAAGAAGGAGAATGGGCTTCAACCCAGGGTAAAATAATGCTAACCCAAGGTAAAAACACCCTAGTAACAGACAGAAGAGACCTACCCTTTAAGAGGAGGAGTAGCGAAGGCTAAGACAGATGCAGAAGACCCGTAACAACCAAGGGGTAGAGGTAAAGATGACCTGCGTGTCGCCACTCGCCACACTCAGCGGCTTTGTCAGCGGTAAATACTCTGACAACATTGTTTTCAGCAGTGAACTGGGAGTCAGAGGTATGTCCAGGTGTCTTCCCCATTCTGTTCCCATTTCATTTCAGTGATATTCAGGTCCCACTAGACCTCCTGTTTGGGTCTACTGGAAAAATGTTCACGTTTCCCATTGACTGCCATTATGCTCATTAGTCGAAAAAAAGCACTCGTGCATTGCAAATAGCTCTACTCAAGCAATGAGGATCTGAGTATTTTAGTGGTCGCCCAACACTAATCATTTATAAATGCTTGAACTTTCTTAAGGACTAACTTAAAATGAAACTTGTCAGTAAAACCCATGAATCATAAATCAGTTTGTCTTAATTTTGCTTTTATTGAGTGAAATGTTCTGTAAATAATTCTATAAATAATACATATGCATTTACTTTCTCAAATGGATTGGAATAGAAAATTGTCACAGTGGGAACATTTGTTTATTAACTAGCATAAAAACTGATATACAGGTGTTTTAGCTACATGAATTTCACACATTTACTAACTGCTTTTTAAGATGGCTGCAGAAAAATTGTTATGCTACGTTGACACTGGCAATATAATGTTACGCTTTAGGAGTTTTCTAATGGTTCACATCTGTGGGAAAGCAAAAGATGTGCCGGGTTGTTAAGATTCTTTTTTAGGAGGAGTAAAACTGTATGGAGCAACACAAGGCTTCCCATGAGATTAGAGAGGGCAGCCGTACGAGATTACGACATACTTCAAAAATGTATTTATTCTGCAAAGTTTTAACATTGGGGAGGTCTGGGGGGTAAATTCTGTTCGCAAAAAGCAGTTCTTTCACATGATTTCATTTCAGTTTCACACATTTCTTTTATTTATTGATTACACTTACAATATACATTCTGCTTTTTTATATTTTAACTATTGCAGTACGTTAAACCAAATCTTTGCAGTGAGAGTTTTTCTCACTAGTTGAAATACAAGTTTAAACACTTTTTCTTTTAACATTTTTTATTTGACTTACATGTTTTGATAAAAAATATGTAAGTTTTACTCCTTTATAAAAAGTAAAATGAAGCTATTTGGTTTGCTACTTTTCTATCTGTATTAGTAGGCATTAAACAGTACATATTCCTAAGGTCTTAAAAATAGCTCCTTTACGTAAAATAATAAACTTACACTATAAATAATAGCTACAAAGTCAGATCCCTTAAAAGTGATTTATTAACTGTTATGTTGGATTTACACAGGGTATTTTTGTCACTTTTGCTGAGCTTTTTTTTCTACCATAGTGGACATATGTGCATGGAAGAGAATGTAACTCATCAACTTTCTTTTAATAAATAATTGGTTTAGCCTACAATAACACTGAGCAGTTTAGTACAGTTTGGGTTAGATTTTTTGCTAAAGAAATAATTAGAAACGTAAAGAGTATATCCAGGACTTTGTAAAAATCAATGTGCATAAGCACTAAAAGGCAGGTAGTTGCTAACTTTCTGCCTGTTGTGCCTGATGCCATACTTTGCACAGAGCGGTCACAAACCACTTCCACCAGTGATTCAGCTGCATTTCAGCGGGGGCTTCTTTTCTGGTCTGCTTTGTTGACTGGGCATGACTACTTACATTATGTTGATTGACAGCCGTCTCCTCCATTTAGGCAGGTCTACCCTGTCAACAAAGCAGAGTGGAAAAGAAGACATCACTCTATTGACGAAGCAGCTGAATTATGCACAGCAGCCGTCTGGACCACTCTGTACAAGCGAAGAATGGTATCGGGCCGAACAGATCGGTAGGTAACAACTACCTGACTATTTTTTTCAGAGTTCTGGATATACCCTTTAAGCCCCCTTCCCAAGTCATTGATTCTGGTAAGTAATGTGCAGTTTTTATATGCACCGGAATCACCAACATATACAGACCCATTAAAATCAATTGATTTCTCACTGACGTGTTTCCGTGCAGCGCACATGCGTGTCTATGTGTTCCGCACGGAGACATGTCCATTTTGCTCCAGCATCACTGATGTCCCACAGACCACACAATGGTGTGATCCGTGAAACACATACCAGAAAAAAACACGTACATTTAAAATATAAAGCTTTTAAAACTCACCCGTCTCCACCGACGCTATCTTCAACCGCTGCTGTCTCTGCTTCCAGGCCAGCCAATGATGCTCATATATATTCACTGCACCACCAACCCGGAAGTAACAGCAGTGGCCAGACACAGCATCGTGAGAGATATCCACACCACGGAGAGCAGCGCTGGTGAGTATAAGTGCCTGATCTCCATGTGTTATCACAGGTAGCATACGGAGATTACACATGTGCCAAAATCACGACACACAGAGGGACAAACACATCGTTTCATGTCAATGAAAAATGTGTGTTTTTCACTGATGTATGACGGGGCCTAAGTTCAACCTGTTAATGATGCAGCCAGCTTTGGCATTTGTGACCAAGCTACAGAATACTTCTACGAATCTTAGTGGTTCTGAAATTGTTTGGTTTTTTTTTATGATGCATTGTACTTTATGTTAGGCTAATTTTTTTATTTTATTTTATTTACAAAATTATGTAAAGTTTTAAGAAAAATGTTGACAAATTTAACACATCAAATTGTGGAACTCATTTGTATTCCAAGATATAATAAATCACCATTCCAGCATTTTTTCATTTAATTTTACCACTGAAGTGGTGCATTAAATTTAAGTTCCCCAACTCTACCCTACTTACCTGCCACTATCTCCATCTTCTATCACTACTGCTACTGTTGGTCTTTAGCAATTTTTAACCTGCCAGCTGCTCCAGCGTTTCATGAAGTGAGCCAGAGGTCAGTCTTTAATGCAAGTCTACGAGAGCCTCGCTCTTGCTCTCACAGACTTACATTAAAACCTTGTGAAGAAACTTCTGAATTCCAGCCAGTTAGAAGTTCGATAGTTCTGCGAGACTATTAAAGGGTCAAGATGCCTATGGAAGAGTATAAGAGTAGGGACAGCAACTTTAGATTAAATCCATACCATTCCTACCATAGAGCCTGTAGCCGACTGAGAAGTTGGACAAATTCTCCATAAACCCAAACCCTTCCTTCCTGCACCAATTTCTAAGCCACATATTTATCTCCCTAAGCTCCCGCTGTCTTTCTAGTGACACTTGTGGCCCGGTAGTATTTCTGAAAACACCACATTGGAGGTCCTGGACTTCAGTTTTTCTCCTACTTCCCCGTAATCATTTTTAAGGACCTTCCACCTGCCTCTAACTTTGTCATTAGTACCAAAGTGTAACATGGCCACTGGGTTTTCCCCAGCCCCACCCAGCAATCTGTCTATCCTGTCCGCAATATGGTTAACCCGAGCACCCGGCAGTCAACACACTGTTCGGCATTCACTTTTTTGGAAACAGATGACCCTGTCTGTCTGCCTAATTATAGAGTCCCCTACCACCAACATCTGTCTGGCCTTTGCTGGACTCCTAGTTACCTCCTTCCTGCAGCAGTCGTTTTCCTGGTTGCTAGGAACAACGTCCTGCTGTAGCGATCCTGGTCCTGGACCTGCATTCCTAATATCAGCCAAACAGGCATATTTATTAGGTTGTGCCAGATTAGGACTAGGCTCCCTGACACTTTTTCCCCTACCTCTTCTTCTAACTGTTACCCAGCTACCTACCTCTGGGTCTTGACCATCCCCCCCCTCAATCCTCCTCCATATCACTAGCCCCAGCCAGAACATGCTCAGTGAGCTCTAAACTCCTTTCCAGGTTTGCAATGCTCCTGAGTGTTGCAAGCTGCATATTTAGATCAGTTACCTAGGCTTCCAAATGTATAACATACTGGCATTGAGTGCAGACATATTTACCCTCAAGCGGCTGTTCAAGGCATGCACACATTTGACAAAACGTAACCTTGGTAGCATTGTCCATGGAGCACCTATTAAATGGGGATTAACAGTAAAGATAAAAGTAGAAAAACAATGGAAAACTTGTAATGATAACTCCAAACTATGCTCTTGTGTCAAACTATCATATTGTGTTTAAACTATTGACTTACCTGCCCCCTCATACTTCATTGCATACCTTGCAAGCTCAGTAACGCTCACTTGCTGGCTGGGCTAAGTATTTCTGGAACAATCAAATAACAGGTGTTGCTACTATTAACCATTAAGTCACAAGACACACTTTTTTTTTCTTTCACAGTATCACAGACAAATAGACACACAATACCCTAAATAAATTAAACAGTTACACAGTTATTACAGCTATGATATTGTGTTTAAACTATGGACTTATCTGCCACCTGGGACTTCACTGCACTCTCGCAAGCTCATTAACCCTCACTTACTAGCTGAGCTAAGTAGATCTGGAACAATGTTGTGGTAGATAGTTACATACAGAGTATGGGGGGATGTATGTGATAATTTTTGTATGCGATTGTGGAAAGAGGAGATAAGAAAGTAACAGAGAAGGAGAACTTCTGAGGAATGGAGGTTGTGTGCAGGTACCAGAAAACCAAGTCACAAATGTATGGAGGAGACAAGTTGTTGATAGCTTTGTATGTCATAGTAAGGATTTTGAACTGGAGAATTTGGAGAATGGGAAGCTAGTGAAGGGACTGGCAGAGTGGAGAGACCAAGGAATAACGGGAGAAGAGGTGGATTAGTCAGGCAGCAGAGTTTAAGATAGATTGAAGGAGTGCAAGAGTGTTAGAAGGGAGGCCACAGAGCAGGAGGTTGCAGTAGACGAAATAGTAGATGATGAGGGTATGACCTAGTGTTTTTGCAGAATCTTTATTGAGGAATATATGGATCTAGGAAACATTTTTGAGTTGGAAGAAGCAGGAGGTAAAAAGGGCTTGGATATTTGACTTCAAGGAAAAGAACAGAGTCAAGAGTTTCCCCGAGCAGCGAGCTTGTGGGACTGGGGAGAGTGGGCAACTATTGACTCTGATGACTCTGATGAATTAACGCTGTTGGGGGTCTTGAGTGAGATAGGGGAAAGATGATGAATTCTGTTTTGTCCACATTATGTTTTTGAAATTGAGCACAGAAAAAGGATGACATAGCAGACAAACATTGGGGGACTCGGGTTAGTAAAGGAATGATTTTGAGTCCAGCGGGGTAGATATGCTTATCATTAGCATAGAGATGATATTTAAAACCCAACCCAAAGGTGTAGATGGAAAATAGGAGGAGTCAAAGTACGGAACTTTGGGGGACACCGACAGATAGGGAAGAGATGAGGAGGTGGTGTGTGAGTGTAAAATGGTAAATTTCTGTTCTGTTAGCTATGATTAGATCCAGTATAGGGCCAAGTTTGTGATTCCAAGAGAGAATCTGTACAAGGAGGGAATGGTCCACTGTTTCAAAGGCAGAGAAACAAGTCCAGGAGGAGGAGGAAAAACTAGTGTCACTTGGCTTTGGCAGTTAGAGGTTTCTTTAAAAAGCTCCGTCTACCAGGGTTCTTTCACCACTAACACCTAGATGAGTAAGTGTGGCACCCAATGGTTAAGTAGCCACAATAACACCTGGTAGGTGCAGAAAGGGATTTCCACATAGGAGAATTCACAGGACACACGCACACAGACTCATCACAACACTCCACTAAACCGTGGTTAGGGTCTAGTGCAGCTGAACTTGTATACTGGTTAGCACTGTCCCTGAATCTACCCTGGGGTTGGAGCTTAGTAGGTGAGGTGTCTGAGGTAAGTGGGCAGGAAGCCATTAGTTCTGGTCAGAGCCAGTTAGTTCCAGTCAGAGTGAGTCAAAAGAGACAGTTGGCAGAGTCAGTCGTCGAGTGAAGTGTGAGGGATCCTTCATGAGGGTCGGAGGTGAGGCGATACAGAAAAGGGGCAGAGAGACCAGTTAGGTCCACCTCAAAAAAAGCAACCCGGATACCGGAGTCTGAGTCTGCACGGGTTCAGTCAGGCCCAGCAGAAAAGACCGGAGAGCGAGGGGGACTTCAGTCTCTTTGCGCAGGAACACTTGTAGCACCGCCATCAATAGAGCCATGACCGCACCAGTGTTAGTGGTGCCCAAGAGAATGGTTCTCATCGTCTACTATACAAGTGAGAGATACAAGAGAGGTCAGAGCCAGGTTTTAGACAGCCCAGGACTTAAACAAACATACAGTAATATGGAGGCCTCAAAACTCACGAATGTGGAAATCCTAACTGCCACCTGACCACCCGGACTGTACCCTGGACTTAACTTTGCTAATAACATCAGTAAGGAACAGAAAGAAAGACCCGGTGTGTGTGTGACAGTTATTGTTATCAAAGGTACAGCACTCACTATGGACTTCATTTGCCTGAACATGAGGAGCCGCAAATCAGTGGCCTTGAAGAGACTGGAATCAAGACTTGTGTGGTAAACTGCCTCCCTGTGTGTAAAATTTTGATCCTTCCCAAGGGCCCCGGGGACATCGCTCCACCTACAGGGAGCGTTACAAACTAGCTGCTTTATCATCACCACGAAGGTCTGAAAGCAGCGCCGGTAATATTACCGGGAACCGTAGGTGGCGTCACAAGACACTTTTATTTTATTTATTTTTACTATTTTTTCACCAGACTTCTTTTTACTGCCATCAGGGTCACGGGACCGGGCACAGCCATCTGTGACAAAAAACACTGAAAACTAAAATCCCAGGACTGGGTACCCCAAACCCTGGGTCAGGCATAAGCATGGCCAGGGCCATTATATTTTGCTGACTGGGGACTGGGTGACTGGTAGCTGTGGGGGCAGGTGTGGAAGGGGCTGCTCCACTAGTCTTAAAATCCAAAATGCTTGCGGGACAAACCTCTCCATCTACCACTTCCTCCTCTGCTTCTGCTTCTTCAACCTACTTTAGGGCCTCCACCTGTGCTCTCAACCTCTCCTTTAATGTGACATGTGTTCCAACAATGCAGAGAAAATACCCCCACCTCCGTACTGAGCAGCCTGGGCTCACTGCAATCAGGCAGTGTTGAAATTATAATGCACTGGAGAATGCAGGCACACAGCTGCAGATTGGTGTACTGTTATCCAGGCCAAGTTTGAGCAATGGCTGTCTCCACTAAACCTGAAAGCAGGAAAGAACACTTGAGATAATGGTGTAAACCTAGTGGTGGCCCTACTCTGAGGCAACCTCACAAATGTGCCTTGCCATGACTCACGTCCTCAACCTGGCTTTACAAAAATTTCCAGGCCACTATCCTGGCCCAAATGAGCTGCTATAGAAGGCATGGTTGCAGTGTGCTCACTTCCGCCATTTGCACACCGCGGCTCATTGACTTGCATTGCTACAGAGGTCTTTCAGCTTAATGGTTAACTGGTTGATATGCGATGAGCCACCATGATGCAATTATACTCTGCACATGTTGCAGCGACTGTGGCAGCAGCAACGAGCCTTGGTGCAGTATGTCATGACACATAGCCTGTGCCAATTCAGTCCAGTTGTGGGGAAAATCAAGATTGGAGAGCGGGAAGAGATGAAGCGCTGACAGTTTCATCATCAGCATCACTATTCCGGTCATCTACATCCTGGAGCACACTTTGAGTAGTCCACGGGAGAAGGTGGTGGTCCCAGACAAAGAGGAGGACACAGAAGAGGCTGTGGAAGGGATACTAATATATCTAAGGTCCAGATTGTCGTCGCACAGGTGGATAGCAAGGCATGGTTGAGTACAGTGATCGAGGGCAGCTCATGGTACCAGACAAACTATTAGTGGAGGTGCAGGAGCCAAGAAACAAATGAAAGAGGATGAGGAGGAAGTGGTGATGGATGTCCAAGGTGTACATGATTGCAACACCAGCTCCACCACGTGCCCTCAGCCGCACCACAGCGGCTCGAGGACACATAGCCAAGTGTTGCCCAACCAATATCTCGCTAGGACCCTGCCCATCAGGGACCCATGTTAACATGCCCCGCTGTGACTCAGCACATTAGAGTCCCACATTAACATGTCCTGCTGTGACCCAGCACAGCAGGGACCCACCTTAACCAAGTATACAATTGCACCACCAGGGGTAACCCGTTCCTGCACCGGGTTCCCCCCCCGCTCTTTGTGTAATCCACTGACTTCAAATACCCCCCTCCTTTACGCCGACTGCTACGACAAAGTCAATCCTCTTTGTTTCTCCATGTTGATCTCCAGAAGACCCTAAAAATAGGTCGGGAGGGTGGGATGATTCCAGACGTCTGCCAGGTAACGAATGACCACCACCCCAAAGTTCTGCCCTATATATCAATGCCACAACTGACCACCCCTTGACCACTCACATGGCCCCATAACCCCCATAACTCCACCCCACACTTTCTCGCACAAAAAGCACCATGCCTTAACACTTTACTAACCCTCAGGCCTAGCATCCCTCCTCAGCTAAGTTTGCCCTCCCTTGAGCCCCTTTTGGGCAGGCATCCGGGCTTGTCTTTATTCAACTACACTGTATATATTATGTTCACTGCATTTATGTCACCTATTTTACATATACAGATAATTATTCCTTTATGAAGGCCATTTTGATAGGCTGAAACATCGGATTGGATGGACTGTATCTGTATTTTTGTTACATTTTCACATTAAAGCATCACTAAAGAAAACAATTCTCCATTTTTCTATGAGTCTACCTTCCCATTTACATTTGGTGTGCCAGAGTTAGAGTTTTATTGTGACAATTTTTGCTACCCTAGAGCACCCATTACCAGGTGGTTGAGCCAGACTTACCCCCTTCTTCTTGCTTTTTGTCTTAGGCACATTGATATCTGGAGATTAGTCGAGAGAACATATTAGCTATGCTTTGAAGAGGCCGTCATATATACAGTGTAGATATATATTTATATATATATATATATATATATATATATAGTAGCAAAACTCTTTACTGACTTTTCTCCCATCAATCACATCTGAGACGTCACTGGTGAGCATTTATAAAGGGAGCTGCCAACAGTGGATCTTGATGATTTGTGTTGTGTGCCCACGTGCATTCATTTTTGCAGCACTGTCCATGGACCACAATTAATAACCTGAATGATCGCAACTGGTGAGAGCACAAGAGAAATCTCAATCTTGTATAGTAGGTTTACTTGCTTGCACACAGTAACTCAGAACTCAGCAAAGAGGTTGTCCCAGTCATATTGAAAATCTAAACCCATCTTTTTATTGCTTAATATTGAAACTATATTGTTTGCTCAATCTTTTAAATAAGTATATTTTTATACTGTATTATGGCACTTCATAGTGAGTCTAATAGGCGTTAAACCACATACTTGCGGTTTATTGTATGCGTGGTTATGGTGCTTTACTGTGCTCTTATAAAGTATTGCAGGTAAATTGTTAGCTGCCACTAAGGATGATGGCCAGTGTCCTCTTTTAAGTATATTGATTGGCTATCACATACATTGTGAAAGATGTGAAAGAGGGGAAAAACATAAATTAAAATTATGCTTCCACTATAATCAGCACTAAATTAGATTAGAACTTAAGGGTGAAGCATACAATGAGAAATATTTTTAGCATGCTTTCACATTAATGGCAAACACTTGTATACAGTGCATAATTGCTGATCCAGCTGTAGTGAACATTCAGTGCAGTGGCTATATAGAATATCTTTGGCATTGAACTATACCACACTATTGATGTAGGCATTCTTGGTTTGTGAATGCTAACGAACTGATCATGTTTTCGGCGTGCCACATATTTTTGTGTAGATCATAGTGAACATCATTAATCAGCACTGTACTGTATAATCTGCACTACATTTCAGGACTGTCCCTTACGTTCAGGTGTTAGACAGCAAAGCTTTCTCTCTATAAATATCTTCAAACAGGGGCATGCCTAGGATGGAGCAGGTAGGGCATTTGCTTTGAGCGCTCCAGTAGTAGGGTGCTATTGGGCCTGCCTAACACTGTGGTCGGAGGTATCTTACAAGCAGCTAAATTTTGCCACCCCCTGGGAGTGAAGTTTGCTCATTCTGCAAACATATGGTCAAACTGACAGCTGGCTCAGAGAATCTGTAAATCACCATCTCCCTGGTGACAATTTTACATGCATCTTCGTGTGAGCACAATTGAAGATCTTTCCATCAGCATTACTGGGGTTAGGGCAATGTCCACTGTGTGATTAGGTGACATCATACTGCTGACATCATTCCTGTGCCAAAATTTTGTAGATAAAATTGTGAGAGGACAGTATGAAAAGTAGAAAAGTGGGAAAAGACATTATGAGGGGGAAAGTGTGTTGGATTGCATGCAGGTAATGTGTAAGGGGACAGTATGGAGGAGAAATGTGTTAGTAGAAAGTGTGTGACAAGAAAAGTGTGAGGGGACAGTTTAGGGGATATGTGATAGGACAGTATATGGGAGAAAATTTTAGAGTTGTCAGAATAGGAGAGAAAAGCGTTAGGGGACGGTATGGGGACAAAATTCTGAAGGGGCAGTATGGGGCAGAAAGTGTAAGGAGACAGTATGGGGGAGACTTTAAGGAGACAGTATGTGAGAAAACTGTAAAGGGAAAATATTGGCAGAAAATGTGAGGATAAAGTATGAGGAGGGGGGGAAGTGTGAAGAGACAGTGTAGAGGAAGTGTGCTTAGTCTCAGTATAATATGAGATAATATGCAAGGGAAACTGTGACAAGGGGTCACAGTACAGAGACTGGACAGTATAAGGAGGACAGAGTGAGACATGGGCCCAATATATCGTGGGGGCAGTTTGGTGGTTATAACTAATAAGAGCAGATAGTAATGGTTATAGTTCATAAGGGTGAGGTACCACCATCTATCTCTGCATACACAAGTTTTTTTGCTTGTAATTTTTGCACCAATCCCTGCCACTGCAGGTTGATTTTCCTCTCTCCCCTGATGAACTCTCTTTATTGAGAGGGAAACGCATCATGAGGGCATTTCTTTGATGAGGTTGCGGGGCAGACAGCTTATTAGGGTTTTGCCCTTGTCAGGGTGGAAGTCTATACATGGGGCACAATAGGGGCCGATACCTCATAACTGTTGACCCTGTTTTTTCCAGCCTGTGATTCGTTTCTTCATGATTGGTGCTCATTCCTGCTTTGACGCCCTGGCCTATCAGGTCGTCACAGGGTATTGTGCCATCTGACCTTCTGCATGATATCCACCTCCTCCTTGGTTACGGGTCCCTGACTTTGGTGTTGCTAAGAACAAGCTAATCAAAACCCTAGGAACACTCTGCACCACACCCACCAGACACACCAGTGGCTGACCTGAAGGGAATAGGGTCGCCGACTTAGGGGGTTGGTTAAGGGGAGGTCAGGAGTGTCAGGAGACAGTCAGTTGAGAAGTGACTCTCAAGAGGAGAGGTCACAAGTTGTTGAGGAGTGACTCTAAGAGCAGAGATCAGGAGCTGGGCTCCTTGGTATACTAGGTGGCAGACGTTGGTCTGGGCCTGGTAGGAGCTGGACCCCGGTGGCAGGGGATCGTTACAGGGGGCACGGACTGTCGAGGAGGACAGGCCGGGAAGTAGCTAGTCCTGGTAATTTACCCATCGAGGATGGAGCCTTCAAGATCCGTTCTCCACCCGCTCCAATATCGGGGTAGTAGCGCAACGAGGGGGATAGGATTTTCCCACTACATAGTCCAGAAAATCTCAAGTGTGAACCCTGAGAGGAAGCTCACCCAGTTAGCCATACTGGTGAGTAGGACCCATTTAGTTCCATGCTAAAAGGGACCAGCTACAGACAAGAGGTGCCAAGGTTAAGGTCACAGGCTAACAAGCAACACCAACGGGCACAGGGTCCAGACGTTCTCCCTCCCTGCTGCAGTGCATCAAGAACTTTGGTTTACCATGTTTGTCAGCGCCAGTGTTATTGGACTGAGTGAGTACGCAATTAACCCTTACCGGCCCGACGGCACCTCCCCAACGCCATCACCAAGTCCCGGGGCATTCCCTCTACCCGTGAAGGGGTTAAACACCTGGCTTCCCACACCATCGCCACCGGGTACTCCCAATCGCAGCGGTGGTACTCCAATCTTACCACGCACCACGGGTGGCATCACGAACCTTCCATATCTTCCCCTGTAAATACCCCCCTTTTATTCCGGTTGGCCGCGCGACCCCGACTCCTCGGGTCTGGAAACCCCTCGAGCCTAATGAGTGGCAAATATACAGGGGTACAGTAAACAGCAAATATTTTTTTATTAAGAAGTATTGAAATCACACTGTTATTTTCAAGGGCAATGTTTTGGAATGTGCTGCCAAAGACTGGTGAAGGTAGATGTCTGCAGAGAGTAGATGTGTATAGGAAAAGTCATCATGCTATCAGAAAGAGATAGAAAAGAAAGAGAAGGACTCAAATCACAAAAAAATATAATCTACAAACCTATAGGAAAATGTTTATTTTACATACTATCAACACATCATCAGTACTGTAGTTCCTGTATAATCTGTAGTTTAATAATTGCTGGTAACAACAAATCCAAGTATGTTGTTACCATTGCTAAGCACATTGCTAAGGACAAACTTTGAGTTGTAGATTCATGCAATAAAATTGTATCTGTAGCTGATCTGATACATTAATGTATCGCCTTACTAAACCTGGTGCTGTGTTCATGTACTGATTGGAATTCTGGTGATGTATTTTTGTAATGAAGGTGGTTGTTCTCCTGTATATTTGTACTTTTGTTGTGATATATTTTTATAGTAATGTGAATCTGTTGATATATTCATATATTGATGGTGGTTCTAGTCCAGAGCACCCAATGACATTTTTCTGGTTTCCAGTTCCTATGGTTTCATACTCCTAAGTTCCTATGTTTTCAAGAGTTGCTTAGCCTTTTTTTACATACATCATATATGGATTTTTGTTGGCAATGCTTTCATGAAGACCAATTGTGACCAGATTTCAGCAAACAATATTTGGGGTTAGCTACATCCCACTGATTGTTTCTTGTTTTTAACTAATGGCACTGCTAGAAATCTTACCATTTCAAAGGAAAGTTAGTATGATCAGTTTTTAATCTGCTGCAATAAGTTTTCTTGGCTAATTATGCCATCTATGGATGTCAATGGTGCCCGATTCTTGGAGTCTTCAATGCTACAAAATACAGGGATAGATCTGTTACACACCTTTTTTTGGATAGAAGCTTTACTACCCTCACCCCAGTCTGCTGGACTCTGTTGTGCTCCACTTTGAGCTTATCAGGTGGCCTGGTGTGCTCCCATGTGACCATATGCCTGGTCCTATGTACATGTCCTTTGTAATATCAAGACAATAGGTCCTATGTAATATCAAGACACGTGTCTTGATATTAAGAATTTTGTGTTCCTGAGTCATGTCTTCCTGCAACTTCCATTACCTTTGCTAACTGTCAGTGATCTGCAGGATCTTTGCTTTCTGTCTGCGGTCTCCAGGAAGTCTCCTGTGTGCTTGAGGCTTCAAGGTACTTTGCTACCTGTCTGCAGTATCGAAGGCATCTTCTGTCTGCCTGTGGCTTCCATTACTTCTGCTGCTGTTATGCCAGTAATGCTTAAGTAGCAGAGACAGTGTGCATTTGAGCTGTCCCTCAAGCTGGAGGCTCATAGATTAATTGCTGCCCTCAGAATTACACCTGCAGATGGAGATGCCCGAGTCTCATACTTTGCTATACTTTCGGAGACGGTTCACATAAATGTCTCCCCCTTTTTCCAAAGGAATAAAGGGGGAGGAGAGCAAAGTAACACGGAGACAATGCAGGCAAAGCAACAGATAGAACTTTTCTCCAAGATCTTCACCAGTTGGAATTTGCATTGCTCCAAAATGAACAAATGTTTTTGCTAAATATAAAGGAGTTTCTCCTCAGTGGTCAAGATAGAGAGATTCTATATCTGGCATGGAGTGAAGCCAAGGTTCGTAGATATAGCGTAAGAGAGAGAGATAATAACAAGTTTAAGCTAAAATGAAGGCTAAGATAATTTATAGTCAGCAGAGAAAGTGTCCTTAACCCCTTCAGCATAGAAGTAAAAGCATACCTCCCAACATGTAAAGATGAGAAAGAGGGACAAAGTATGCGGCGCGCAACGCGCGCCGCGGCAATTCTAAGACACATCCCTAACCACACCCATTTTGCAATCTGTCACGCCCACATCCAATCTTTTCAGCACTGCTGATCACATTGTTTAAGGCTGCGTGCCCACGATCAGCATTTGCAGCATTTTGGATGTAGCATGTTTTTGCTGTGTCTAAAACGCTGCATTGTACAGTACAAGCACAGTGGAGGGATTTCTAGAAATCTCCTGCCCATTGTGCTTGTTTTTTCTGCAGCAAACACTGACCTGTTGAGCGTCTTTCCAGACTGCAGCATATCAATTGTTTGCTGCAGTTGCATGCGTCCTCCGTAGGGAGAACACAGCAGGAGACCACAGCGCACTGAACCCTGATCGTGGGCACAGGCAGCTGCGTTCTCCTGCGGAGGAGACATGCAGCCCCGCAGGTCAGGACCCGCTGCCTCCAGGACACAGCGAGTCCTGATCATGGGCACAGGCAGCTGCGATCTCCTGCGTTCTCCTGCGGTGGAGACGTGCAGCCCCACAGTCAGGACGCGCTGCTTCCAGGACACAGTGAGTCCTGATCGTGGGCACAGGTATACGCACATATACGGTACATATTTGAAGAGAAATTCCCTAAAATACATATAAAAAGACAAATTTATACACAGTCATCTGCACTGACATACATAGATATATACATCATACATATACACACATTGGAGGTAATAACATGGGGAAGCCAGCAGCAGCCGCACTCACCTACCCCGCTTGTCTCTATCCAGCTCCTCCTCGGCATGTGATCACTTGGCAACACTTTAACAGACCTAGCCATGATGCACAGTGCACACTGACACCGCTGTGTATGTATCACAAGGGAGGATGGGGGTTTTATATACTATATATATATAGATATATAAATATATATATATATATATATATATATATATATATATATATATATATATATATATATATATATATATATATATATAGTATATACAGCACAGGAGGGGCTGGGGGCTACAGTATATACAGCACAGGAGGGGCTGGTGGCTACAGTATACACAGCACAGGAGGGGCTGGGGGCTACAATATACACAGCACAGGATTCTGGTATGTATGTGCTAGTTTTTATACGTACCAGAATCACTGTGCTATGCAGACCCATCATAATCAATGGGTCTGCACACACATCAGTGATTTTTCACTGACCGTGTCTCCGTGCGGCGTACATGTGTATCCGTGATTGCCACACAGAAACATGTCTGTTTTTTTTCTGGCATCACTGATGTCCCACGGACCACACTATGGTGTGATTAGTGAACCACGTACCAGAAAAACACGGACATTTAAAATAAAATGCTTTTTCAACTCACCTTCTCCAGCGATGCTGAGTTCGGAAGCTGCTCGCTGCTTCTTCCTGCCCGAATCATTATGGCATGCATATTCATTTATGCAGCCAGAGCCGACCCGGAAGTAGCTGCAGAGGTGAGACAGCGGCGGCTGGATGCTGAATCGCGGGACTCTTCAGCACCATGGAGAGCAGGAGCGGGGGCAGGTGAGTATATGTCCCTGTGCAATCACAGACAACGGATCACGTATCATGGATTGCACATGGACAACCACTGTGTGCTGTGAATCATGGAGTATGAAGGGACATATGTGTGTTTAGCACGTCAGTGAAGAACGTCTGTGTTTTTCACTGAGGGGCATACATGTTACAAAGGGGTATACACATTACTGGGGGAAATACACTTTACTGTGGGGCATACAAATTACTGGTAGCATAGATATTACTAAGGGGCATATAGCTCTAGTGTTGGGGCTTATACAGCACTGGGGGCACATACAGCTCTAATGGGGGGGCTAGGGGCACACAGATCTGGTGAGGGGGGGGTGGCTGGAGGCATATAGCTCTGGTGAGGAGAGGGCTGGGGCATACAGATCTGGTGAGGGGAGGCTGGGATACATCTGGTGGGAGGGGGCTGGAGGCATATAGCTCTGGTGAGGAGAGGGCTGGGGCATACAGATCTGGTGAGAGGGGGCTGGAGGATACAGATCTGGTGGGAGGGGGCTGGAGGCATACAGAGCTGGGGGGCATATAGATCTGGTGGGGTGGCTGGGGGGTATACAAATATGGTGTGGGGGCTGGGGGGCATACAAATCTGGTGAGGGGGGGTGGCTGAAAGCATATATCTCTGGTGAGGAGAGGGCTGCTGGGGCATACAGATCTGGTGAGGGGGGGCTGGGGGATACATATCTGGTGGGAGGGGGCTGGAGGCATACAGAGCTGGGGGGTGCTGGGGGGCATATAGATCTGGTGGGGGGGCTGGGGGACATACAAATCTAGTGTGGGGGCTGGGGGTATACAAATCTGGTGTGGGGGTTGGGGGGCATTCAGATCTGGTGAGTGGGGGTGGCTGGAGGCATATAGCTCTGGTGAGGAGAGGGCTGGGGCATACAGATCTGGTGAGAGGGGGCTGGAGGATACAGATCTGGTGGGAGGGGGCTGGAGGCATACAGAGCTGGGGGGCATATAGATCTGGTGGGGTGGCTGGGGGGTATACAAATATGGTGTGGGGGCTGGGGTGCATACAAATCTGGTGAGGGGGGTGGCTGAAAGCATATATCTCTGGTGAGGAGAGGGCTGCTGGGGCATACAGATCTGGTGAGGGGGGGCTGGGGGATACATATCTGGTGGGAGGGGGCTGGAGGCATACAGAGCTGGGGGGTGCTGGGGGGTATATAGATCTGGTGGGGGGGCATACAAATCTGATGAGGGGGCCATTCAGATGTGGTGAGGGGGTGACTGGAGGCGTATAGCTCTGGTGAGGAGGGGGTTGAGGCATACAGCTTTGGGTAAGTGGGGGGTCACATGCAGCGTTCCTTGGTGTTCAGCTCCTCTTCCTGCAGTCTCTATCTGTGGACAGAGCTCAGCATGTTGCTCGGTAGCTCCGCCCACAGATGCACTTCCGTACACAAACAGCCCAGCAGTGAGAAGTGAGTGCACGCTGAGCTGCAGGTGCCGATTTAAAGTGCCGGCAGCCAGAGTGCTGCTGCCGCCCACCCATAACAGCGGCAGCACAGAGCCAGAGCAGTGAAGCAGCGCTCAGCTCTGCTCTGCTCATGTGCATTAGGAGGTGGAGAAAGTCAGATGGGGAGAGATCGGGTGGGCGGAGCCACGGGACAAAAGCCTCACGATCGTGACACCGGGACACCCGCTGGAATTCGGTACAGTCCCGCTGTATCCGGGACGGTTGGGAGGTATGGTAAAAGTACATATTTAAGACAACAGTCAAGTGAGCTCTACATAATGCCTGCAATCGATTAAACGCTTGAGACCTCCTGACTATGGATCCAATAGAGGTGGCATCAGGATGTGACATAGTCATAACAGCTACCTGCTCCTATCCTATTGTCCATCTGCAGTCTCCAGTACCTCTGTTACCTATCAGCAGTCTCCAGGATTTCTCCTCTCTGCCTGCAGCTTTCATTATCTCTGCTATTTCTTTGTAGTTTTTAGGACATCTCCTGTGTGAGTGAGGTTTCTAGTATCTCTGCTACCTGACTGCGTTTTCCAAGACATCTCCTGTCTGCCTGTGGCTGCTAATACCTCTGGTGTATGACTAGAGATGAGCGGGCCCCTGGAAGTTCAGTTTGGCTGGTGCAGACGGACTTTTCAAAAAGTTTAGTTTTGGACCTGGACGTCACCTGAACTCCAATGGAAGTCATTAATTAGGTAGTTTGGGTCTCTGCCCACATACAGCCTGCCATAAACAGATCACTTACTGGGGCAAGTGGGCATGTTTTTTCCTTTTTTTGGGGGGTGCACACTACATCTGATCATGATGTTTTTCCCAGTGTGAGCCGATCTAACACAAAAAAGTGGCTTGCACTGGGCTGAGCATCGATGTACCTGAGCCTAGTGATTCTCACACAATTGGTTTGTATACATAAAGCACCTGATCTCCGAATTCGAATTCTGTATTTTTTTTTGTAAATTCTGTGTTTGGGACGAACACCGAACCTTGGGTTCACTTATCTCTACTTGTGACATGAAACTGTCACAGAATGGAATGGAGGTAACAAGAATAAGGACACCTGGACTAACTTTCAGTATAGGGGGACCCTAGCTATCTCTAATCCCAAAATTAACTCTGATGGTGAGAACGTCTGAGTCGCCACCCTGGCCCTGCTCCTAACTAGCCCTGATCTAGTACCTCCTCTCCTCCCACCCTAGATTAGAGTGGTAGCCCCACAGAAAATAGACAAACAAAGGGGAAAACCAAAATTCAATTGTACTGTACCCAAACACAGAGGTATAAGACAACTAATGTAATGGGGGAAACTGCAAGACAAGGGATAGATCCACCACAACACTAAGCATACAGCAACACTTGCATCACCAGCTGCAAATGACTCCTATCCATGGCAGGAATTGGTAGAAATAATTTCTATCAACCACAAGGAAGAGGTGGCTGATGGATCTTGTAAGGAGGAGAGGAGTGAACACAAATGGCGGAAGCTGAGCTCCAATTAAGCAACTTGCAGCAAGGGAAAACTGACATTTACCCTTGCTAGGCCAACAGAAAACAAAATACATTTAATGTTATCCTGCAGAGTAGGGAAAAAGATGAAAAAGTAGAACCGTCACAAATCTACCCATGGCAAGGGATAATCATGACAGTACCCCCGTTTCTACAAGGAGTCTCTGGATCCGCAAAGCTGGACTTGCCCGGACATGACTTATTAAAGTGATAAGAGAACGCACAAGCATTCTTTTCTGCTGATAGGTGATCCTCCAGATCTTTATCAACATACACTGGAGATGGCAAAAATATACTGTGTTCTGGAAATGCAACAAATCCCCTGAGCAATGACCTGTGAAATATGTTAATATGTTATGAGCATTAAAAGGGTGGTTCACCCATATTTTTTATTTTCTAGATCAATATTATATTGAGAAACAATGTTTCTCTCAAATACCTTATGTTGGCAATAGTGCCTGTGACAGGCACTATTGCAGACCACTGTTCCTCACTCCTTTATCCCCGGGCTCCGTGACCTCGGGAATCCGGTGATGTCACGTCAAGTTCTGGACACGTTACATCACTGAGGCTGGTCCCAGTCTTCCTGAGTCACTGAGCTGTGGACAGAGTTTCACTGCTTGTCACAGTCTAGTGTGTTTACTGCTTTCAGCGCTCTGCTGTGAGGGAAGAGGGAGCACAAGGGGTGTGATGCGCGGTGAAACACCGCCCACAGCCCATCACTCATGGACACTGCGGCCGGCCCCGGTGTCAGGAACTTGACGTGACGTCACCGGATACCCGAGGTCGTGGAGCCCGGGGGTCAAGGAGTGGTGAACAGTGGTTTGCAATAGCGCCTCTCACAGGCACTATTGCCAACATAAGGTATTTGAGAGAAACACTGTTTCTCAATATAATATCGATCTAGAAAATAAAAAATATGGGTGAACCACCCCTTTAAGCACTGGGGTTGCTCCAGCCGAATGGTTATAGGATTAATAACATCCAATACTCTAAACAAACCAATAAATCTTGAGCCTTGAGCTACAGATGTACTCCTCCACCTGCTGCTTTTAGTGGGTACCCATATATATTAATTTATACACAGATCTGGATCAGGACGTTTATTTCCATGCATGCATCTTGTAGCAGAGGAAAAACCCACAGCAGAGGTATTTCGCCATCTCTTCAACACCTTTTCTCCGATACCGGACACCTAGTAGAAACGACCACTGTCCCATGACCACCTTCAACGGTAGAGTACTAGGTTTAACTTTACACTGGGATAGAGGTAACACAGAGTCCCATTTCTTAGGAACTTCTGCAGTCAGGGGGTGTGTTCTTTGTTAGGACATTGAAATGGTAGCACCCAGGCACTTGCTTCCCAAAAACTGCCCCAACTAACTACTTCCCCTCATCGCCAATCAATCACCGGATTATGTTTTTTCAACCAGGGAAGGCCCAAAACAATGAGGTTATAACAGGATAGATGGTTTTTATGAAGAGAAGCTACTCACAAGTTTATAATATGTACAGCCTGGGTAAACTCCTTATGACTGAGAGGGGCCAAATCAATGTCCCACATAGGGATGAATCTCACCAACGTACTGCTAGTCAGGCCCAAAATCTGAGCGAAGCCAGAATCCACCAGGTTAGCACCCACACTACTGTCCACAAGGACAGAAACAGTCTCAGTACTTTCACCAATAACCACATCAGCCTTTATAGTGAACTGAGATGTGTAATTGGAGGAAATATACACTACCTGGTCGCTTCCTTCCATATGACTAGGGGGTGAGGCTTATCACTAAATTTGCCTGAGTCTCAATGGACAGGCCCCAATGTAATGCCCCTTATTTAAGCAATAGAGCCATCCCCCAGTACCACGTTGAACCACAGGGGCCTTACATGGAGGGAAGCACCCCCCAGATGCATAGGTTTTTCATAAACCACCTGTGGAATCTCTTCCCTAAGGAGAACCATAGGGGAACAAGTCATGACTGGTCTCTCCCTAAGGCATCTATCGACTCATATAGCCAAGGTCATGACAGCCGCCAATGATTCTGGAGCAGAATACTGGACCAAACAGTCTTGAAGCCTAGCTGACAATCCCTGAAAAAAAAATATGATATCTAAGGGCAGGATCATTCCATTGGATGTCAGTGGCCCCCCTACGAAAGAAGGAGCAGTATTCCGCATCCCCTGTTAGAGCTTACAACATTTATACTCTGCCTGGGAGATACCATCAAGGTCACCATAAACAAGAGCCAATACTGCAAAGAAATCGTCCACCAACCACAATGACTGAGAGTCGGTCAGCAGAGAGAAGGCACAGGACTGGGGATCTCCCTGCAACAGACAATGATCCCCACATGCTGTTCCTTACTCCATGAAAATATGGGGGGTTGATTGATAATGTCACAGAATGAAATGGAGGTAATGGGGATAAGGACACCTGGACTGACCCTCAGGCTAGGGGGATCCTAGCTATCCCTAACCACAAAATTACCTTTGATAGTGACCCACCATCCTGGCCCTGAACCTAACCAGCAGTACCCCCTCTTTTCCCACTCCAAGGGAAGACTGGGAACAGAGTGGTAGCCCCAGAGAAAAAAAGAAAAAAAAGGGGCAAAAACAAAAGCTTAATCGCACTGCACACAAACACAATGGTATAAGACAACTAATAGTGATGGGGGAAAACCAAGCAGGAAAGAAACTACAAGACAAAGGGTAGATCCACCACAACAGCAAGCATACAGCAACACTTGCACCAGGAGCTGCAAATGACTCCCTCTCCCCAACGCAGGACTTGGTAGAATAAGATTCTATCAATCACAAGAAAGAGGTGGGGAGTGGTCTCAAAATATGGCAGCTGAGCTCCTATTAGGCAACTTGCAGAAAGGGAAAACTGACATTAACTCTTGCTGCACCAAGAGAAAGCAAAATACATTTTATGTTAGCCTCCAGAGTAGGCAGGAAGCTCAAAAAGAAGAACTGTCACAAATCACTCCATGGTGATGGATAATCGTGACAGAAAATGTCTTCCATAACCTCAACTTTATAACATAGCTTGGCTATTTCTAACCCAGTTTTAAGCTGTGACGGGGCCCTTCTGCCATATCACACAATCAAAAGAGCGAGAGATGGATGAACAATCCAATAAGCATTTATTCCAAGCAAATCAAATGGTCCATAAGATAATCCACCACACAGTGCGTAAAATTAGTCCAGAAATATGAATATAATCCAATAAGCGATAAATGTCCAGGTCTCTGTGGGGAGTCGCAGCTTTTCCCTCAGAGGTTCAATCTTCTGCCTTCTCTATTCAAGTTCTCAAACAGACTGACAAATCCCCCTGATAAGCAGAGAGTTTACAGTAGGTGGATTCCAGGACCCTCCCCCAGACTTAGGGCTAGGAACACCACAGGGGGTGATTATGTAGCACCCCTGACCTGGTCAGGTGCAACTGAGTACTGCACTCAGGCTGAGTGAGTACAAAAAAGGTAATCCCAAAGGCTGACTAGGGTGTGGACACACAGATGCGATGTAACCAGGACACACACACAGCTTAGAGGGGACACCTGGGCAGACCCATGGAGGGGGCGTGGCCCTCGCATCCCAGCTAGTGGTGGGTAGTGGGACTGGAGATGGAGAGTTGTGCAGTGGCAGTCAGAGGAGTAGGAGTGGAGCAGCCGCATCTGAGGTGTAGAGCAGAAGAGCAGGACACTGTCAGACACTACACCTGTAGTGGCTGCTGGCAAGGGAGAACAGCTATCCAGTGGTGCTACCTGAAAATCACCTAGAGAAGTAGTGAAGAGGTGGCTGAGTAAGGAGACTACCGGTGGACCAGGTCTGCATGAGGAAACAGGTCCCCAGAGCAGGAACCCAACTACTCGGCCTGCTAAACCTGTTGGTGAGGGTGTTGGATGTACCTCCCTGAAACAGAACCCGCAGCATCAACAGCAATGAGGGGACCCATAAAGAGGATCGAGCCTGGAGCCATCTTATCCTTGGTCCACGCTGTCAGCAATGGGTCAGAAAGGGGAGAACGGCAGTTGTGACTTCCCTGGGTGATTCCCACAGTACTACAAGTCAGGGATCACCCCAAACAAGAAGGGCTAGGAAGTCGAGTCAGCAGTCACCCCTATATCAGCCATAGGGATACCTTGTTCCACCCGGTTCATCATAGCATCGCCCGAGTTGTCTCACGTTACCATCAGAAAATTGAGTAAAAATCCTGAAAGTCATTGCTGCCTGTATGTGAGGTATTCTGCGACCTGTGGTACTACACACTTACACTGGGCACTGTGGCCAGCCTCACTCTCGGGAGGCCACACCACCCAACTGCATCTACCATCATCCCCAGTCACTCCCTAAACTGCAGTGGCGGTCACCTACTGACCGCAAATACCGAGAGTGGCGTCACAATTCCCATAGAAGTTAATTTGACCTTCTCGTTCCAGGAAGATTCCCAGCACGTTAAGTCCTTGTAGACCCGGAGACGACCTGAAGGTAATGGGGCTTCACATCTGGCGTCACGAACAGGATCAGGACTAGACCTGTTCAGACAGGTGACCATGTGCCTTGGCGGTCTGTTTGAAAAATTTGAAGCACCGCCATATTGCCCCCGAAGAAAGCGTGCCAAGAAACAACAGCAGCCGGCGCAAGAAGAAGTTATCGCCCACAAAGGGGTGAGGAGAGAGAATGCTGAGCCCGCGAGCAAGAAGGATGGGGGCGGATCTGTCCCTAGACGGCAGGAAGTCACGGGGCTGCAAGAAACGAAACTGGGAGAGTGCAGAGAGAACCTGGTGAGCAGCAACACAGGAAGAATGGCGTCCGTGCGCAGTGAACCAGAACCAGGCTCCGCTGCCTGGTGGGACTGGGAGCTCGCCCAGTTCTGCGACCGGCTCCAAGTGAGAATCATGCAGCAAGTGATGGAAGGGCGCTCAGAGCTACGGGAGAAGGCTGCAGCATTTCGGGCCTATGAGAGGTGGACCGCGCGACGAGGACCATGCCGGGAAGTGACCACCCAGAGCCCCTTGCTGATGCCTCTGGGTGAGTCCCACGCTGCCCCTGTCCTGTTGGGTGTGCTGACCCTGCCAGCGCTGCAACTGAAGGTGATCCCTGCCGTGGTTCAAGCTGTGACCCCTGCAGCCATGCCGCGTCCAGCCAATTCAGACCAGGCCACAGGAATGCCGCGTTCGGCCAGACCAAACCAGGCTGCAGCAACGCTCCCCGTCCAGCCAGACAAGACCAGGCCGCTAAGCCGTCTACCCCAGCCTGAAGCAGAAGCAGCCACCGCGACCCAGCCACCGACTGAAGAGCCGGGTCCTGCATCCCCGTCAGGAGAAGATCCGGTATTCCTGCAGCTCAAGGAACAGCTGAATGCCCGCTTCCCAAAAGACCTGGTGGACACGTACATAGTCCCCAGGCGGTCACCTAGACCTGGAGTGGTCCCAGCCACTTTTGTGGCTAAGAAGAGCCCACCACCCTAGCCTTCTGATGAATGCCTGTCCCCAGCGCTGCTGCCGGAGCAACCGGAAGAGTGCTCAACACTACTAAGGGGGAGGAGGAGAAGCCTGGAGGCTGAAGTGCCAATTTCCGAACAGCCGGAGGAGGAAGCAGCACCCTTAAGAAGAAAGGGAGGCCCGGAGGTTTCGCTGTTGCCCCACCCCCGCTGGGAAGAGGTTGCGACACCCGAAGTAAGGAGACTACCTGTAGACCAGGCCCGCATGGGGAAACAGGTTCCCAGAGCTGGAACCCATCTACTCGGCCAGCTAAACCTGCTGGTGAGGGTGCTGGATGTACCTCACCAAACCACACAGAACTCACAGCATCAACAGCAACGAGGGGGCCCATAAGGAGGATCGAGCCTGGAACCATCTTAACCTTGGTCCCTATGAAAGCAATGGGAGGCAAACACAAACACATAAAAACACATTATAAATAGAGATGAGCAAACCGGTCGCGGTTCGGCTCGAGTTCGGTTCGAGGAAAGGAGGTCTTGGTCGAGTTCAGTTCGGCGAACCGGTTCGGCGAACCGCTAGAACAGCAAAGGAAACAATGGGAGGCAATCACAAACACTTAAAAACACCTAGAAAACACCCTCAAAGATGTCCAAAAGGTGACAAACAACTCACAACACAACACAAACACATGGGAAAGAGACAAGAACAAATTCTCATGCAAAAACAAAACAGCGTTACGAGGAAAAAGATGAGGAGACACAGATATAGGCATGGCATGCACTTCTAAAATCATGTAAAACACCGCAATGTTACTCCAAGCGGAGTCTCCCTTTTTACAAAAATTGGGCCACACAGACACTCACCCCTTCAATGGCAGCACTTGTGCCCCAGTTGTACACTTCACAGTTAGATTTGCATCAAGCACATTCAAAAATACGCCATACTTAACCGTCCCCAGGATGACCCCGGGGTAGGTAGCAAAGTCTTTGCTGAACTATGACTTGTTCATCTTGGCTCTTTTTAAAAAACACAGCAAGCAAGGGTTACTCCAAGCGGCGTCTCCCTTTTTTTCAAAAATTGGGCCACACACACACCCACCCCTTCAGTGGCAGCACTTGTGCCCCAGTTGTACACTTTACAGCTAGATTTGCATCAAGCACATTGAAAAATACGCCATCCTTAACCGTCCCCAGGATGACACCGGGGTAGGTAGCTAAGTCTTTCCTGATCCCAGCTCTAATCATCTTGGATCCTTTTAAAAAACACTGTAAGCAAGGATTACTTCAAGCGGAGTCTCCCTTTTTTCCAAAAATTGGGCCACACAGAAACTCACCCCTTTAGTGGCAGCACTTGTTCCCCAGTTGTACACTTCACAGCTAGATTTGCATCAAGCACATTCAAAAATACGCCATACTTAACCGTCCCCAGGATGACACCAGGGTAGGTAGCAAAGTCTTTGCTGAACTATGACTTGTTCATCTTGGCTCCTTTTAAAAAACACAGCGAGCAAGGGTTACTCCAAGCGGAGTCTCCCTTTTTTACAAAAATTGGGCCACACACACACCCACTCCTTCAGTGGCAGCACTTGTGCCCCAGTTGTACACTTCACAGCTAGATTTGCATCAAGCACATTCAAAATCCACAAGCATTTACTCTCCCCAGGATGACACAGGGGTAGTAAATTCCTTGTGGATCCATGACTTGTTCATTTTGATGAACGTTAGTCTGTCCACATTGTCACTGGACAGATGCGTGCGCTTATCTGTCAGCACACACCCAGCAGCACTGAAGACACGTTCAGAGACAACGCTGGAGAAAAAAATGGAAAAAAAGTGGAGAAAAGGTGGAGAAAAAGTGGAGAAAAAGTGGAGAAAAAATGGAGAAAAAGTGGAGAAAAAGTGGAGAAAAAATGGAGAAAAAGTGGAGAAAAAGTGGAGAAAAAGTGGAGAAAAAGTGGAGAAAAAAATGGAGAAAAAGTGGAGAAAAAATGGAGAAAAAGTGGAGAATAAGTAGAGAAAAAGTGGAGAATAAGTGGAGAATAAGTGGAGAATAAGTGGAGAAAAAGTGGAGAAAAAGTGGAGAAAAAGTGGAGAAAAAGTGGAGAAAAAAATGGAGAAAAAGTGGAGAAAAAGTGGAGAATAAGTAGAGAAAATATGGAGAATAAGTGGAGAAAAAATGGAGAAAAAGTGGAGAACAAGTGGAGAAAAAGTGGAGAAAAAGTGGAGAAAAAGTGGAGAATAAGTGAAGAAAAAGTGGAGAAAAAGTGGAGAAAAAGTGGAGAAAAAAATGGAGAAAAAGTGGAGAAAAAGTGGAGAAAAAGTGGAGAAAAAGTGAAGAAAAAGTGGAGAAAAAGTGGAGAAAAAGTGGAGAAAAAATGGAGAAAAAAATGAAGAAAAAGTGGAGAAAAAGTGGAGAAAAAGTGGAGAAAAAAATGGAGAAAAAGTGGAGAAAAAGTGGAGAAAAAGTGGAGAAAAAATGGAGAAAAAAATGTAGAAAAAGTGGAGAAAAAATGTAGAAAAAGTGGAGAAAAAATGGAGAAAAAGTGGAGAAAAAGTGGAGCACCCTTTGGTGCCTTTCATGTGGCACTAAGGGGTGCTTAGCTTTGTATTTAGCCAAAAAAATGAAAAAAAAAATGACGTAGGGTTCCCCCTAGTTTTGTTGCCAGCTAGGGTAAAGCAGACGGCTGCAGCCTGCAGACAACAGCTGGCAACCTCACCTTGGCTGGTAATCCAAAACTGAGGGCACCCCACGCTGTTATTTTAAATTAAATAAATAATTTAAAAAAAAAAACACGTAGGGGTCCCCCAAAATTGGATCACCAGCCAAGGTAAAGCAGACAGCTGGGGCCTGATATTCTCAGACTAGGGAGGTCCATGGTTATTGGACTCTCCCCAGCCTAAAAATACCAGGACGCAGCTGCCCCAGAAGTGGCGCATCCATTAGATGCGCCAATCCTGGTGCTTCGCCCCAGCTCATCCCGTGCCCTGGTGCGGTGGCAAACGGGGTAATATATGGGGTTAATAACAGATGTGTAATGTCACCTGGCATCAAGCCCTGGGGTTGGTGAGGTCAGGCGTCTATCAGATACCCGACATCACCAACCCAGTCAGTAATAAAAAAAATAGACGACAAACACATTTTTATTTGAAAAAACACTCCCCAAAACATTCCCTCTTTAACCAATTTATTAGAATGAAAAACTAATCCAGGTCTGCTGTAATCCAAGGGGTTCCCATGACGATCCACACTGTCCCAGTCAATGAAGAGCAGGATGTTCCCCATTGGCTGGGAGAGCAATGCAGTGACCTGAGCTAACATCAATGGGTCAACCCAGGTCACTGCAGGGGATGACAAGTGCTTCTGTCAGCGAGGTACATTACCTGCGCTGATCTCCTGCACACTGACAGCACCTGTCACTGAGTTCAATGACCGCCGCCTTCACAGCCAAGTATCGCGAGAGGCCCGTGACGTCACCGCTAGTCAGTCTCGGGTCGGAAGCGAGAGAAGGTGATGTGACAAGCGGTGGCCATGGAGGACAGTGACCGCGCTGAGGTTGGAATGGCGGGACTTCATCACCGAAGGTAAGCCGAGCGGGACCATGTGTGCAGAGTGAGTGTGTGTGTGTGTGTGTGTGTGTGTACATGCCGCGGGCAGGAGGGGGCGGAGCGAGCTGAGCGGGGAAGTGTCGGCTTCCTGCACGTAACTAGGATAAACATCGGGTTACTAACCAAAGCGCTTTGGTTGGATACCCGATGTTTATCTTGGTTACCAGCTTGTGGCAGGCTGCCAGCGATGGCTCCTGCACACTGTAGCTGTAAAAAGCCCTGCTTTTTGCTGCTAGAACCGTTCTCGAACGTATCTAGAACTATCGAGCTTTAGCAAAAAGCTCGAGTTCTAGTTCGATCTAGAACAGCCCCCAAAATCACTCGAGCCCCGAACTGGAGAACCTCGAACCGCGAACCGCGCTCAACTCTAATCATGAGATCCTGGTGTTGTTGTTTGCTTTCAATTGTCCTGATAGATTGGAAACAAGTGTTTGAGATTTCGTGATTAAAAACGGACACAGACGATACGTGCTGAACACGGACATACTCATAGACTAAAGCGGGTCTGTGCCTGCGTGCTGTCGGCCAAAAATGGACATGTCGTCCGTGTAGAAAAGTGCACACACGTACTTACGACACGGACACACGTTCCGTGTGATTTTACACGTGGGTGCCATCTACCATTGAATAACATGGGTCTCCGTGTGTACGTGTCTCCGGTACGTGCAAATACGTACCGCACACGTACAAAAAAAATGGATGTGTGTTGTGGGTCTGATGTAGCAGAGCTGCATGGGTTGAAGGAGAAAGAAGACAGAAGACCATGGATCGTGGAGGGCTGACAGGGGGTAATAAAGATGGAGTCTCTAATGTGTCTGTGTATTTATTTCTATTAAAGTATTTTTTCTCTGTGTGGTGTCTTTTTTTTAACCCTTTATTGGAGATTCTTAATGGCCGGGTCAAACTTACCTGACATTAAGAATCTCTGGCTTTATACTAGCTAGTAGAGTTGAGCGCGGTTCGTGGTTCGTGGTTCTCCAGTTCGCGGCTCGAGTGATTTTGGGGCATGTTCTAGATCGAACTAGAACTCGAGCTTTTTGCAAAAGCTCGGTAGTTCTAGAAACGTTCGAGAACGGTTCTAGCAGCCAAAAAACAGATAAATCATAGCTTGGTTTCTGCTGTAATAGTGTAAGTCACTCTGTGAATCAAACTATTATCACATTTCAGTGTATAGTGTGCGTGAACAGCGCCTTCAGATCACTGCTGTTTCTATAATGGCGATCGCCATTTTTTTTTTTTTTTTTTCTTGTCTTCCTTCCCTAAGCGCGCGCGTCTTGTGGGGCGGGCCAGCATGTCAGCCAATCCCAGACACACACACAGCTAAGTGGACTTTGAGCCAGAGAAGCAACGGCATGTGTGATAGGATCTGCATGTCACATGTCCCTGCATTATAAAACCGGACATTTTCTTCACGGACGCCATTATCTGCCTTCTGCGTCTTTGGTGTCAGACATCACTGTCGCAGCTCCGTCTTCCTGAGTCCTATAGCCGATACAGCTGTATGCGCTGCATACACAGCGTTAGACAGCTTAGGGAGAGCACTTTATAGCAGTCCTTTTAAGGGCTCCAACCGGCAGGGTCAGAGAGCCATAGGTGACAGGTCCTGCAAACAGCAACAGCGTCTGTGTAGCCCAGGTCAGGGATTTCCTACCTGCATTTCACCATTAGGAGGGAATAGAAAGGCAGGCTTCCATTCCTCTACCCAGAGCACCACAATCCTGCCACTGTACCCTCTTGTCCTCTGCACACTCCAACTGATAACTAAGCCATTATACTAGCAAACACTCAGTGTACCTAGTGGCATCCTATACGTGGCTATTGGACTTTGCTATAGTCCCACTAGTGCAAAGACATTTGCAGAGCGCGTCTGCCTGCATTGCACACTACAACTCATTCTAACCAAGCCATTATACTAGCAAACACTCAGTGTACCTAGTGGCATCCTATACGTGGCTATTGGACTTTGCTATAGTCCCACTAGTGCAAAGACATTTGCAGAGCGCGTCTGCCTGCATTGCACACTACAACTCATTCTAACCAAGCCATTATACTAGCAAACACTCAGTGTACCTAGTGGCATCCTATACGTGGCTATTGGACTTTGCTATAGTCCCACTAGTGCAAAGACATTTGCAGAGCGCGTCTGCCTGCATTGCACACTCCAACTCATTAAAACCAAGCCATTATACTAGCAAACACTCAGTGTACCTAGTGGCATCCTATACGTGGCTATTGGACTTTGCTATAGTCCCACTAGTGCAAAGACATTTGCATAGCGCGTCTGCCGGCATTGCACACTCAAACTCATTTTAACTAAGCCATTATACTAGCAAACACTCACTGTACCTAGTTGTATCCTAAACGTGGCTATTGTACTTTTGTCAATTCACAGTATTGGAACGTTATTTGCAGCACGTCTGCCTGCATTGCACACTCAAACTTTTTTAAACTCAGCCATTTATAGTAGCAAACACTCAGTGTACCTAGTTGTATCCTAAACGTGGCTATTGTACTTTTGTCAATTCACAGTATTGGAACGTTATTTGCAGCACGTCTGCCTGCATTGCACACTCAAACTTTTTTAAACTCAGCCATTTATAGTAGCAAACACTCAGTGTACCTAGTTGTATCCTAAACGTGGCTATTGTACTTTTGTCTATTCACAGTATTGGAACGTTATTTGCAGCACGTCTGCCTGCATTGCACACTCTAACTTTTTTAAACTCAGCCATTATACTAGCAAACACTCACTGTACCTAGTTGTATCCTAAACGTGGCTATTGTACTTTTGTCAATTCACAGTATTGGAACGTTATTTGCAGCACGTCTGCCTGCATTGCACACTCAAACTTTTTTAAACTCAGCCATTATACTAGCAAACACTCACTGTACCTAGTTGTATCCTAAACTTGGCTATTGTACTTTTGTCAATTCACAGTATTGGAACGATATTTGCAGGACATCTGCCTGCATTGCACACTCAAACTTTTTTAAACTCAGCCATTATACTAGCAAACACTCACTGTACCTAGTTGTATCCTAAACGTGGCTATTGTACTTTTGTCTATTCACACTACTGCAAATCTATGTGCAGCACCTCTGCATGACAACCTCGTGCTCTGTTTTTAATAAGCTATAATGATAGCACAAAATACTGCCATTTTGTGGCATCATAGAACTGGCTGTTGTATTCCATTAGTGCCCCACTGGTGACAAGCTATTTCTAGCACCTCTACATCACACCCTCATGCACATTTAGCTACGCTAATGTTATAGCAAACTCATGGAATTCATTGCTGCATTTCATAATTCGGAGGGATAGAAAGTCAGGCTTCCTTTAGCTTTTCCTTCTGTTCATAGACAGCATCTCCAAGACAAATTTCCCCTCCACGTCTAAGTGTGGAGAGGCAGCTAGTGCGCATGCGTGTGCCGATGTACCCCAGCTGCAGCATAATTACAGTGTTTCGCCTAGTGAGTATGCTCAGCCTGACTGTGCCATTCCTGACGCTAAGTCTTCATTTCGGGATACAGCGCATGCTCCCACACTAAGTGTGAAAAGCCTCTTTGCACAGGTGCTTGCATTCTGTGCCGGGTCTAAGTCCTGTTTTGTGCCTAGACACCATGCTAAAGCTGATAGTCTTTTTTCAGAGACTGTATTTCATGCTACTGAGCATGCTCAGGCACTTCCTGCATCAGAGACTAGGTCCGGTAATGAACTCTTTGGCCCTGGCCCTGATGTGGGGGTCCCATATAGACCACAGGGCATCAGGTGTCCTCCCAAATGGCTTGCAGAGGCCCACACCTATGACTTGTCACCGCATTATTGATGGTCAGACGATGACTGGTGAGGTGTTTGGGTCATGGCAGCCATGAGGTCATCATTGAAGTTGCGTTTCCAAATAGGACGCTAGTTATGCCACTCATGACGTGTCACTCTGCTTTTGTCTCCAGGAGGTGCATTGTGGTTCACCCTGGTTTGGGGCGGACCCAGGTTATAAAAGGGGCTGGAGCCAACAAGGAGGTGCGCAGTCTTCTATTATGCTCCGAAAGAGCACACCTCCATGTGTTGAACCCATTGCGGCTTTAGGCCAGAGGTAGGCAGGGATAGGGTGGTGGATGCAGGCCACCACCACAGTTGGTAACGCAGAACGGTTAAGACCAGCTCCTGTCCTAACAGTCCTGCTTGTGCAGCCCAGTGGCATTAACAGGCCTGCTGCTGCTGATGCGCCTGCTGTCCACAGGTGTGGCCCCTACGCACACGGTCAGCGTACTCAATGGCCCCTGTGTTGTTAACAGGGAGTTCCTGGGCTGGGTGGGCATGTGGACCCTGTGACGCTAACAGGGCTCACAGTCTCCAGATCCGAATGGCGTCTAACTCGGTTCAGGCTACTATTAGTTTCATAGCCACACAGCTCTGTATCCTCCACCAAACCTTCAAGTTGCCAACCTCTCCTTTTCCAACTGGGAGCACGGTGGACACTGACTGCTGAAGGTGATATATACCTTTCTCTTTCTTTTCTTATTAATTTTTGTTATATAGCGGTCACAGATTATATACCACTTTATCCAAATCTGCCAGTCCCACTGTAACAGATGTTGTTTCTTCAGCAAATGTTACAGTTGTTTAACCACCAAATCCACGGACCAAAATTTTTTTCCCCTTTCCAACACACCTGTTCCCCTTTCCAACAGCATCTGTCCTTTTTCAACTCATTTTGGGATATGACCAAAAGTGCAACTGTGCAGGGACACCGTACTCAACGCCATCTCAGCACAGCAGCCATCCCTCGGTCCCTCCGATGTGGACAAGTAAAAGACCATTTCCTCCTATCCATGACAAAGTGTTGAGATTCACTCTGTGCAGCACTGGTGTTTAGTGGAAAAGTAGATCTAAGATTGCGTACCACATTCTGCAGATACTCCTGTATACGTGCGTCTATTTCTATGGCAGGAATTAGTTCGCCAAATTTTGTCTTGTACCGGGGATCTAACAGTGTGGCAACCCAGTATTCAGGATTACTTCAAATTCATACAATCCGAGGGTCATGTAGGTAGTGCAGCAAGAAGGCGCTCATGTGTCTTGTGCATCCAGGAGGACCAAGTCCTTGGTGTGTTGGTGGCAGAGAGGTGAGAATCGTGCATCCTTCCTCTGCCCTCTACCCACAACCTCGCACAACCGAAATGTGAGCAAGCTCTCACTCATCTGCTGAGTCTTCCATGCCCATCGCCAGTTCGTCCTCCATTTCTTCATGGGCTCCTGCACTTTCATCAACACTTTTTGCTGATACTATGCGCCCTTGTTAATCCCTCTCCCTCACCATGACTGCCGCATAGGTGCCGCTGACCATCTGGACCTCGTAGATCTTGTTATCCCTTCCGCATATGACTCCTCCTGTACTTCCTCCCCTTCCTCTTGTCCCAACACCTGACTCCGAATAATAATTACAGTGTGCTCCATCATGTAGATGACCAGAATTGTCACGCTGAGAATGACATTGCCAGTGCTAAACATCTTCGTCGACATTTCAAAACTGTGTAGCAGGGTGCATAGGTCCTTGATCTGACACCACTCCAGCAGCGTGATCTGCACCACCTCTGGATCAACTTATCCCAGGCTATATGTCTTACCGTATTTCAGCAGGGCTCTGCGGTGCTGCCACACACGCTGCAACATGTGCAGATTCCAATTCCTGCGTGTCGGAACATCGCATTTCCGGCGTTTAACTGCCAGACCCTAAGACTTCCGGAGTGATGAAAGTTGTTGAGCTGCTGTGTGCGCACGATGGAAGTGAGCACATAGCGAGCGTGCCCGCTGCACAAGGCCATGTAGGCCGTGATGGTGTTTTAAAAATTGCTGGAGAATTCGGATCAACACGTGAGCCATAAAAGGCACGTGTGTCACATTGCCCTGAGGATGGCCCGCAGCCAGGTTTGCATCATTGCCGCACACGGCTGTTAAGTCACCAACGGAGTCCGCTCCGTCAATTTGTACTCCGGTCGCCAGGTGACAACGTGTTCCTTTCATGAATAGTGCTGATGATGGGAGAGTAGTCGATGCCAGCGGCGCAGGTGGACGCAGGTTATGCTCACCCACTGGGCTGCATTACCTTGACAGATGCAGAATCTCTGGCTGAATGTAGCTGGTGGGTATCTCACAGATGAAATACCATCATTCAGCTACAACCAATGGGAAGACACCACACCCTTTTTTATGCCCATCCTGTCTGCAGACCACTGCCAGACATAGCTATGAACCTCTGGTTAATTTTACCCCCAGTTCAGTTTTATGATTTTGTGTGCTTGTTACCTGACTACTTTTCCTGCTTGCTGTTTATGTACCTTGTTGGCCGATACGCATTTCACCTCTGCTTGTTTTCTGATTAAGTCCTGGCCGTCCCATTCTGTTCCTGTTCCTCAATTAATGTTTTGACCCTGCCTGACTACTATTCTCTGTAATAGCGGTGTGACTCACATTTCCCATACATTTCAAAGTAAAACTTTGACCGCCTGATGGCATTGAGCTCTGCTGCCAGCATAGTAAGGAGGTGTGTGGTAGTCCTTGTGCGCAGTTGCAAGGAAGGGTGGCCTGACCACACAGGGTTTGCGCAAAGGTAGAGGACCCACACGAGGTTGAAGAGGCAGAAGCAGTGTATTAACTTCTACATACAGAACAAGGATTGAAACAACTCGTGGGGACGGCAAGACTTGTACAGCAGACCCTTCTCCATCTCTCACCATAGTTTGCCAGTGCCCAGTCAGTGACATGTAATGACCCTGTCTATGCTTACTGGTCCAAGTATCTGTGTTGAAATGCACCCTGTCGCACACAGATTTTCTCAAGGAAGTGGTGATGTTGTGTGCGACATGCCGGTGTAGCGCGGGCATGCTTTTCTTGGAGAAGCAGTGGTGATTGGGCATCTGGTACTGGGGCACAGCGACAGACATAAGGTCTGTAAAATCCTGTGTGTCCACTACGCGTAAAGGCAGCATTTCGGTAGCCAACAGCTTACAGAGGGATAGAGTCAACCACTTAGCTTTGTCATGGGTCGCAGTAAGTGGCCTTTTATTTGACCACATCTGAGGGACAGAGATCTGGCTGCTGTCTGTAGACGGTGTTGAGTAGGGTGTCCCTGGAAAAATGCAGGTTTGTGAGAAAAGTGCAGGCGGAGACATGATGTTGGCTTCATCTTGCCTTCAGATCTGTTCATCTTGTATCATTTTTAAAAAACACAGCAAGCAAGGGTTACTCCAAGCGGAGTCTCCCTTTTTTTCCAAAAATTGGGCCCCACACAGACACCTTATCAGTGGCAGCACTTGTGCCCTAGTTGCAAACAGGATGTTTTGATTTGCATCAAGCACATTCCAAATCCACAAGCATTTACTCTCCCCAGGATGACACAGGGGTAGTAAATTCCTTCTGGATCCATGACTTGTTCATTTTGATGAACGTCAGTCTGTCCACATTGTCACTGGACAGACGCGTGCGCTTATCTGTCAGCACACACCCAGCAGCACTGAAGACACGTTCAGAGACAACGCTGGCAGCTGGACACGACAAAATCTTCGAGGCGTAACTGGAGAGCTCTTGACATTTTTCTAGATTTGAAGCACAAAAGGAGCAAGGCTCCATTTGCAAAGTCATTGCATCGATGTTCATTTGGAGATACTCCTGTATCATCCTCTCCATCCGTTGACTATGTGTCAGACTTGTTGTCTCTGGTGGCCTTGCAAAGGAGGGTCTAAAAAAATTATGAAAAGATTCCATAAAATTGCTGTTACCAGCACCAGATATGGTCCTACTGGTACGGGTAGACTGTTGAAGATGACGAGGCCGTCCCATGTTTGTCAAGTTACAACTGGGAGAATCACTCCCTTCACCTGCACGGTTGTTTGGTGGAAAAGCCGAGCTAAGATCGAGTAACAGCTTCTGCTGATACTCCTGCATACGTGCGTCCCTTTCTATGGGTGGAATTATGTCACAAAATTTGGACTTGTCCCGGGGATCTAATAGTGTGGCAAGCCAGTAGTCATCATCACTTCTAATTTTGACAATACGAGGGTCATGTTGGAGGTAGTGCAACAAGAAGGCACTCATGTGTCTTGCGCAGCCATGCGCACCAAGTCCACGCTGTGTTTGTGGCATAGAGGTGCTAACCGTTCTTTCTTCCTCTGTCATCTCCCCCCAACCTCTTTCAACTGAAATTTGACCAAGGTCCCCCTCATCTGCTGAGTCTTCCATGTCCATGGACAGTTCGTCCTCCATATCTTCATGTCCTCCTGCACCTTCCTCAACATCTCACCTGCTACCATGCGCCCTTGTTGATCCCTGTCCCCCATGGTCCCATGCCTGCCGCGTTGGTGATGATGAACGTCTGGACCTTGGTGATGTTGTTGTGTCTTGCGCATATGAATCCTCCTGTAGTTCCTCCCCTTCCTGTTGTCCCACCCCCTGACTACGAATAGTGTTTAGCGTGTGCTCCAGCATGTAAATGACTGTAATCGTCATGCTGATAATGGCATTGTCAGCGCTAAACATATTCGTCGCCATGTCGAAACTGTGCAGAAGGGTGCATAGGTCCTTGATCTGAGATCACTCCATCAGGGTGATCTGCCCCACTTCTGCATCTCGTTGGCCCAGGCTATACATCATGACGTATTGCACCAGGGCTCGCCGGTGCTGCCACAGTCGCTGTAACATGTGGAGAGTTGAATTCCAGCGTGTCGCCACATCGCATTTCAGGCGATGAACCGGCAGGCCGAAAGACTTCTGGAGCGATGCAAGTCGCTCAGGTGCGGCGGTTGAACGGCGGAAGTGAGCACTGCAGACAGTTTCCGTGCCCTGGTCAGAAGGCCATCTAGGCCGGGATAGTGTGTTAAAAATTGCTGGACAACAAGGTTAAACACGTGAGCCATACAAGGCACGTGTGTCACCTTGCCCAGGCGAAGGGCCGCACCCAGGTTTGCAGCATTGTCGCACACGGCCTTACCAGGCTGCAGGTTGAGTGGAGACAACCATTTATCAAAATCAGTCTCCAGAGCTGCCCACAACTCAGTCGCTGTGTGACTCCTATTTCAAAGACATGTCAAGCTAAAGACCGCCTGATGCCGTTGCGCTCTGCTACCAGCATAGTAATGAGGGGTGCGTGATTCCTTCTGCGCAGTGAGAACGCTGGTGGCCTGACCAGGCAGGCTTGGGGCGGAGGTGGAGGACCCAGATGAGGTGGAGGATGCAGAAGCAGTGGCGGAACTTGGACAGACAGAGGATTGACACACAAGTCGTGGGGACGGCAAGACTTGTGCAGCAGACCCTTCACCATCTATCACCATAGTTACCCAGTGGCCAGTCAGCGACATGTAACGTCCCTGTCCATGCTTACTGGTCCAAGTATCGGTGGTGAAATGCACCCGTTCACACACAGAGTTTCTCAAGGAAGCGGTGATGTTGTGTGCGACATGCTGGTGTAGCGCGGGCACACCTTTCTTAGAGAAGTAGTGGCGACTAGGCATCTGGTACTGGGGCACAGCGACAGACATAAGGTCTCTAAAATCCTGTGTGTCCACTAGGCGGAAAGGCAGCATTTCTGTAGTCAACAGCTTACAGAGGGATAGAGTCAACCTCTTCGCTTTGTCATGGGTCGCAGGAAGTGGCCTTTTATTTGACCACATCTGAGGGACAGAGATCTGGCTGCTGTGTGTAGACGGTGTTGAGTCGGGTGTCCCTGGAAAAATGCAGCTTTGTGAGGAAAGTGCAGGCGGAGACATGATGTTGCCTTCATCCAAAGTTGGTGCTATCGATGTCTGAGAGAGCTGTACACACTCACTTGTTTCCCCTTCCAAACCAACTGACGACCTACCAAGCAAACTGCCTGTTGCGGTTACAGTGGTGGAAGTTGTGGGTGGAAAAACAGGTGTGACAGCTGTCCCCACAGTCCTAGAAGATGACGAGCGCGCGGATGCACTGGAAGGGGCAGGCGGTGGATGGTTCGCTCCGCTAGGCCGCATTGCAGCACGGTGAGCTTCCCATCGGGCCATATGATATTTATTCATGTGACGATTCATGGAAGAAGTTGTCAAACTGCTGAGGTTTTGACCTCTACTAAGAGAACCATGACAAATTTTACAGATCACATAATTTGGGCGATCTTTTTCTATGTCAAAAAAGGACCTGGCTAGGCAAGGCTTAGAGGCCATGCGACCTGTTGATCCACCCCGAATAATGCTCAGAGGCAGAGTGGTGGCTGAGGATGCAGTTGTAGACGTGCTACCAGTGCTCCGACTGTGTCCAGGAAGGCGCCAGGTTACTTCGACGTCGGTTGCATCCTCCTCCACCGCCTCTGTTGACCTCCTCGAGTGTCTGACTGTGGGTTGACAGTAGGTGTGATCTAGAACTTAATCATCAATTGTTGTGTTTGCACTCCCCTACCCCTCAGACCGAGTTTCTTCTTGCCCTGACCGAATATTTAAGTTGTCATCCTAATCGGGTATCTGCGTCTCATCTTCATCAGTATGTTCCTCATTGCCTATAACCACAGTTGTTGGAAAGGCAGCATTTTGGTAGCCAACAGTTTGCATATGATGAAAGTCAACCTCCAAGCCATTTCATGCCCTTCTAAAAGCATGTAAAACACAGCGAGGGGACTCCAACCACAGTCTCCCTCGTTGCCACTAACTGGGCCACACACACCCCACTTGACTGGCATCGGTTGAGCCCCCTTTTGAAAAAGAAAAAGATGCTTTGCATGAAGCACTCTCAAAAATACGCGTGCCTTTCCCGTCCCCTGGCTGACCCAGGGGAAGAAAAGTCCTCTGAGAGCCATGACTTGTTCATCTTGGTTCTTTTAGAGACACAGCGAGGGGACTCCAACCACAGTCTCCCTCGTTGCCACTAACTGGGCCACACACACCCCACTTGACTGGCATCGGTTGACCCCCCCTTTTGACAAAGAAAAAGATGCTATGCATGAAGCACTCTCAAAAATACGCGTGCCTTTCCCGTCCCCTGGCTGACCCAGGGGAAGAAAAGTCCTCTGAGAGCCATGACTTGTTCATCTTGGTTCTTTTAGAGACACAGCGAGGGGACTCCAACCACAGTCTCCCTCGTTGCCACTAACTGGGCCACACACACCCCACTTGACTGGCATCGGTTGACCCCCCCTTTTGACAAAGAAAAAGATGCTTTTCATGAAGCACTCTCAAAAATACGCGTGCCTTTCCCGTCCCCTGGCTGACCCAGGGGAAGAAAAGTCCTCTGAGAGCCATGACTTGTTCATCTTGGTTCTTTTAGAGACACAGCGAGGGGACTCCAACCACAGTCTCCCTCGTTGCCACTAACTGGGCCACACACACCCCACTTGACTGGCATCGGTTGAGCCCCCTTTTGAAAAAGAAAAAGATGCTTTGCATGAAGCACTCTCAAAAATACGCGTGCCTTTCCCGTCCCCTGGCTGACCCAGGGGAAGAAAAGTCCTCTGAGAGCCATGACTTGTTCATCTTGGTTCTTTTAGAGACACAGCGAGGGGACTCCAACCACAGTCTCCCTCGTTGCCACTAACTGGGCCACACACACCCCACTTGACTGGCATCGGTTGAGCCCCCTTTTGAAAAAGAAAAAGATGCTTTGCATGAAGCACTCTCAAAAATACGCGTGCCTTTCCCGTCCCCTGGCTGACCCAGGGGAAGAAAAGTCCTCTGAGAGCCATGACTTGTTCATCTTGGTTCTTTTAGAGACACAGCGAGGGGACTCCAACCACAGTCTCCCTCGTTGCCACTAACTGGGCCACACACACCCCACTTGACTGGCATCGGTTGAGCCCCCTTTTGAAAAAGAAAAAGATGCTTTGCATGAAGCACTCTCAAAAATACGCGTGCCTTTCCCGTCCCCTGGCTGACCCAGGGGAAGAAAAGTCCTCTGAGAGCCATGACTTGTTCATCTTGGTTCTTTTAGAGACACAGCGAGGGGACTCCAACCACAGTCTCCCTCGTTGCCACTAACTGGGCCACACACACCCCACTTGACTGGCATCGGTTGAGCCCCCTTTTGAAAAAGAAAAAGATGCTTTGCATGAAGCACTCTCAAAAATACGCGTGCCTTTCCCGTCCCCTGGCTGACCCAGGGGAAGAAAAGTCCTCTGAGAGCCATGACTTGTTCATCTTGGTTCTTTTAGAGACACAGCGAGGGGACTCCAACCACAGTCTCCCTCGTTGCCACTAACTGGGCCACACACACCCCACTTGACTGGCATCGGTTGACCCCCCCTTTTGACAAAGAAAAAGATGCTTTGCATGAAGCACTCTCAAAAATACGCGTGCCTTTCCCGTCCCCTGGCTGACCCAGGGGAAGAAAAGTCCTCTGAGAGCCATGACTTGTTCATCTTGGTTCTTTTAGAGACACAGCGAGGGGACTCCAACCACAGTCTCCCTCGTTGCCACTAACTGGGCCACACACACCCCACTTGACTGGCATCGGTTGACCCCCCCTTTTGACAAAGAAAAAGATGCTTTTCATGAAGCACTCTCAAAAATACGCGTGCCTTTCCCGTCCCCTGGCTGACCCAGGGGAAGAAAAGTCCTCTGAGAGCCATGACTTGTTCATCTTGGTTCTTTTAGAGACACAGCGAGGGGACTCCAACCACAGTCTCCCTCGTTGCCACTAACTGGGCCACACACACCCCACTTGACTGGCATCGGTTGAGCCCCCTTTTGAAAAAGAAAAAGATGCTTTGCATGAAGCACTCTCAAAAATACGCGTGCCTTTCCCGTCCCCTGGCTGACCCAGGGGAAGAAAAGTCCTCTGAGAGCCATGACTTGTTCATCTTGGTTCTTTTAGAGACACAGCGAGGGGACTCCAACCACAGTCTCCCTCGTTGCCACTAACTGGGCCACACACACCCCACTTGACTGGCATCGGTTGACCCCCCCTTTTGACAAAGAAAAAGATGCTTTGCATGAAGCACTCTCAAAAATACGCGTGCCTTTCCCGTCCCCTGGCTGACCCAGGGGAAGAAAAGTCCTCTGAGAGCCATGACTTGTTCATCTTGGTTCTTTTAGAGACACAGCGAGGGGACTCCAACCACAGTCTCCCTCGTTGCCACTAACTGGGCCACACACACCCCACTTGACTGGCATCGGTTGAGCCCCCTTTTGAAAAAGAAAAAGATGCTTTGCATGAAGCACTCTCAAAAATACGCGTGCCTTTCCCGTCCCCTGGCTGACCCAGGGGAAGAAAAGTCCTCTGAGAGCCATGACTTGTTCATCTTGGTTCTTTTAGAGACACAGCGAGGGGACTCCAACCACAGTCTCCCTCGTTGCCACTAACTGGGCCACACACACCCCACTTGACTGGCATCGGTTGACCCCCCCTTTTGACAAAGAAAAAGATGCTTTGCATGAAGCACTCTCAAAAATACGCGTGCCTTTCCCGTCCCCTGGCTGACCCAGGGGAAGAAAAGTCCTCTGAGAGCCATGACTTGTTCATCTTGGTTCTTTTAGAGACACAGCGAGGGGACTCCAACCACAGTCTCCCTCGTTGCCACTAACTGGGCCACACACACCCCACTTGACTGGCATCGGTTGACCCCCCCTTTTGACAAAGAAAAAGATGCTTTTCATGAAGCACTCTCAAAAATACGCGTGCCTTTCCCGTCCCCTGGCTGACCCAGGGGAAGAAAAGTCCTCTGAGAGCCATGACTTGTTCATCTTGGTTCTTTTAGAGACACAGCGAGGGGACTCCAACCACAGTCTCCCTCGTTGCCACTAACTGGGCCACACACACCCCACTTGACTGGCATCGGTTGAGCCCCCTTTTGAAAAAGAAAAAGATGCTTTGCATGAAGCACTCTCAAAAATACGCGTGCCTTTCCCGTCCCCTGGCTGACCCAGGGGAAGAAAAGTCCTCTGAGAGCCATGACTTGTTCATCTTGGTTCTTTTAGAGACACAGCGAGGGGACTCCAACCACAGTCTCCCTCGTTGCCACTAACTGGGCCACACACACCCCACTTGACTGGCATCGGTTGAGCCCCCTTTTGAAAAAGAAAAAGATGCTTTGCATGAAGCACTCTCAAAAATACGCGTGCCTTTCCCGTCCCCTGGCTGACCCAGGGGAAGAAAAGTCCTCTGAGAGCCATGACTTGTTCATCTTGGTTCTTTTAGAGACACAGCGAGGTGACTCCAACCACAGTCTCCCTCGTTGCCACTAACTGGGCCACACACACCCCACTTGACTGGCATCGGTTGAGCCCCCTTTTGAAAAAGAAAAAGATGCTTTGCATGAAGCACTCTCAAAAATACGCGTGCCTTTCCCGTCCCCTGGCTGACCCAGGGGAAGAAAAGTCCTCTGAGAGCCATGACTTGTTCATCTTGGTTCTTTTAGAGACACAGCGAGGGGACTCCAACCACAGTCTCCCTCGTTGCCACTAACTGGGCCACACACACCCCACTTGACTGGCATCGGTTGAGCCCCCCTTTTGACAAAGAAAAAGATGCTTTGCATGAAGCACTCTCAAAAATACGCGTGCCTTTCGCCTCCCCTGGCTGACCCAGGGGAAGAAAAGTCCTCTGAGAGCCAGGTCCACATTGTCAGTGGACAGACACGTGTGCTTATCTGCCAGCAGACCCCCAGCAGCACTGAAGACAGGTTCCGAGAGAACGCTGGCTGCAGGACACGACAAGATCCTCAAGGCGTACGTGGCGAGCTCAGGCAATTTATCCAGATTGGAAGCCTAAAATGAGCAGGGCTCAAGTTGCACAATAATGGAATCGATGTTTCTTTGCATATACTCATATATCTGTGTGTCTCCCTCTTTTTCCTTGTCCAGCTGTTTTGTTTTCACATGAGTATATGTCCTTGTCACTTTCCCATGTGTTTGTGTTATGTTGTGAGTTGTTTGTCACCTTTTGGACACCTTTCAGGGTGTTTTCTAGGTGTTTTACTGTGTTTGTGATTGCCTGCCATTGTTTCCTATGGGCTCGAGTTCGGTTCGTCGAACGTTCGACGAGCCGAACTCGAGCCAGACCCCCCGTTCGGCGAACCGCCTCGAGCCGAACCGGGACCGGTTCGCTCATCTCTACTAGCTAGTAAAACAAAGCTAGTATTAACTCATTATTACTTAGCGAGCCACCCAGCTTCAGGGCAGCTGGAAGAGTTAAATACAGCACCAGATGATGGTGTTTCTATGAAAGCGCCAATTTGCAGCAGAGGGGCCAAGAAAGCTCAGGCTAACCTGTGCTGCGGATTCCAATCCCCAGCTGCCTAGTTGTACCTTGCTGGACACAAAAATGGGACGAAGCTCATGTCAATTTTTTTTTAATTATTTCATGAAATTCATGAAATAATTAAAAAAAGGGCTTCCCTATTTTTTTTAGTTCCCAGCCAGGTACAAATACGCAGCTGGGGGTTGGGGGCAGCCTGCAACTGCATGCAGTCCTGGATGGAGTATGCGGACGCTTGAAGTTCTGCAGCTGCTGTCTGCTCTCCTGCATACACTAGTCAATGGAGCATGCTGAGCCTTGTAGTTCTGCAGCTGCTGTCTCCTTTCCTCCATACAGACACACAGCAACTGCAGAACTACAAGGCTCAGCATACTCCATCCAGGACTGTATGCAGGCATTTTTTGCCCCCCCCAAAAAAATTATGTGGGCTTCGCCAAGTTTTTGTATACTAGTCTGGTACAGCAGGCAGCTACGGGCTGCCCCCAACCCCCAGATGCCTATTTGTACCCAGCTGGGAACCAAAAATATAGGGAAGCCCTTTTTTTTTTTTTTAATTATTTCATGAATTTCATAAAATAATTAAAAACAAAAAATGACGTGGGCTTCGCCCAATTTTTGTGTCCAGCCACGTACAGCTAGGCAGCTGGGGATTGGAATCCGCAGCTCAGGGTGCCCAAGCTTTCTGGGAACCCCTGCTACGAATTGCATTCCGCAGCCGTCCCAGAAAAGGGCGGTTTCATAGAAGCGCCATCTTCTGGCGCTGTATCCAACTCTTTCAGCTGCCCTGGTCACGGGTGGCTCGCTGGGTAATAATGGGGTTAGGGCTAGCTGTATATTATCAACTGGCCCTAAGCCCGAAATTCATGGTGTCACGCCAACACCTCCCCCACATTCCACCATTACATAAGCTTTCTGCGTAATTTTTATTTTCATGAAATGACGGTGTTTCAAGCCACATAATGAAATCATGATCATTATCACCTGTTTGCTATAATTAATTAATTATACACCTTACAAAAATCCCACAAAATCAATTACTTTTTTTCAAGTGGACTGTGTAGCGCAAAATTCAATTTGATTTATTTTTTTGTTCATTCCCTTAGCATTTTCTTATTTTTTTAAATAAATTAAATACACTTTTAATAAATATATATATATATATGTATGTATGTACACTGTTACGGTTGCTGTGGCTCTGGAGACTATGTCCGGATTTCTTGCTACTGAACATGTGCAAGCGCTGGAGACTAAGTCCTATCTTGGAGCCATTGCACATGTGCAGGTGACATCATCGCTGACATGAGGTCACATGTCTCTGACACCTTCTAAGCTGAGTGGCCACTGGTCATGTGCTTGTGACACGTGGTCACATGTCTCTGACACCTTCTATGCCGATTGGTCGCTGGTCATGTGCTTGTGACGCTTTGCTCGGTGATAGGCCAGCGTGACGTCATTGCTGTCATTCTGGCAGCGGATTGGCTCTGGTGTCCTCCATCTTGGATGAGGCACAGAGTCTATATAAGACCCTGACGCACGCCGCCCAGCGCTCAGTCCTCTTGGTTCATGCATGAGGGTAGACGCCCTGTGCACGTCCCTCTAGGCATCTCTCTGTCTATGTTAGGTGAGCGCTACCGGCAGGGTAGCGTTCTTATACCTTACAGCTTCGGCTGCAGTCCGTATCCTTACCTCTTAGTGGAGCGGACATAGGCAGGTGCCTGAGGCACATGGTCCGGCTGGGCCTTGTGATTCTACTCGTAGGTGGACGTTGCCTCTAGGGAAACGTTCCTTATACTGCGTCTGGCAGTTGTTCGTATCCTCGCACACTAGGGGAGCGAACAGAGGTAGGAGCTTTGTGCGGCTTATGCTGCTGTCCGTCTCTTTTGCACCACTAGAAGAGCGGACCTAGGCAGGTGCCATATCTAGTGGTTCGTGTCCTCGCACACTAGTGGAGCGAACGCAGGTAGGAGCTTTGTGCGGCTTACGCTGCTGTCCGTCTCTTTTGCACCACTAGAAGAGCAGACCTAGGCAGGTGCCATATGTAGTAGTTCGTGTCCTCGCACACTAGTGGAGCGAACGCAGGTAGGAGCTTTGTGCGGCTTACGCTGCTGTCCATCTCCTGGCACCACTAGAGGAACGGACCTAGGTAGGTGCCATTTCACACTCACTGCTTTTGTCTCTGTGATCTTTAACAGAGACCATTCCACACACCCTCCAAGTAAGGTAGGAATTGCTTTATTTTCTAATTATATTCCTCTGTGAGTTTAACAGAGGTATTGCACTCTGCACTTGTGCTATTATTTTTTACAGTGGCACACTTATATACCCCTTATCCTCTGAAATAGTCTGCAGCAGAGTCTTTGCACGGTGGACCCTGACTGTCTGACATTCCTTTAGGTTTTATTATCAGACAGCCCCCCGTAACATAAGGACTGAGCCAAGGGTCTGACAGTTATGGCAGAATATCAGCAGTTACACCGTTACATACAAGTACTTGAGTTCCGGCTCAAGATTATAGAGGATAAACCTCAGACCATGGTGACATCTGCACATGATCCTCGACTTGCTCTGCCAAACAGATATTCTGGCGATGCCAGATCATGTCGTGGTTTCATTAGTCAGTGTCAGACACACCTAGAGGTCAACTCTTCTCGCTTCTCTACGGAGAGGTCCAGAGTAGGCTTTATCATCTCCTTACTTTAGGACAAAGCCTTAGAATGGGCGCCTCCCTTATGGGAGCGCTCTGATATGGTTACTCTGAGACATCAAGACTTTCTTGATGCTCTTAAAGTGGTATTCATGGGTCCGCAGGTTACCCATGATGCGGCCCTGAGACTGTTAGATCTATCTCAGGGTTCGTTATCCACTAGTTCTTATGCCATTGCTTTTAGAACTCTGGTGGCAGAACTAGATTGGCCAGAGAAGGTGTTGATTCCTATCTTCTGGAGAGGGTTGGCAGGCTATGTCAAGGATGCCCTTGCTACTCGTGAGGTCCCTGCTTCTCTGGAGGACTTGATCACAGTAGCAACGAGGATCGACGTAAGCCATAGGGAACGTAGTCTCGAGGTCTCTTCCTCACGCCCTAAGCATCGGGCTATTCCAGTTGTTGAGGTTGCACTACGATCTTCCTCAGCATCTGAAACATCTCCCACTACTATGGAGTTAGGTCATACGTCCTCCAGACTACGCAAGTCTGGTCCTCCTATATGTTACGTATGTCGTCAGGCTGGGCACTATGCCAACAAGTGTTCTAGTCGTCAGGGAAAATCCCAGGCCTAGTAACCATTAGAGGGGGGTCACTAGAGACATCTTCTGCACCCTCTAAGTGTAGTATCCCAGGTCAGCTCTCATTCTCTGAGAATACATGGCCTATTATGGCTTTTGTGGATTCCGGAGCTGACGGGACTTTTGTGTCCTCAGGATTTGTAAAGGGACACAATATTCCCTCTATCATGTTAGAGGCGCCTATTCCTGTCCGTGTTGTTAATGGGACTATGTTGTCTGACTCCATTACATTGAGGACAGTTTCCTTGCGCCTTTCCCTGCCTCAGGGTCACATAGAGGAGATTTATTTTCTTGTTTTACCTGAGGGTATAGACGACGTCCTTCTGGGTCTCCCATGGCTTCGGACTCATGCTCCTCACATTGACTGGGAGTCCGACAGCATTATTAGTTGGGGTTCGAAATGTCAGTCCCGATGTCTTCCCTTACCACCTAAGGTCGTTGCGGTTGCATCAACTGATCTCTCTCCCATACCTACACCCTATTTGGATTTCGCTGACGTGTTCGCCAAACAGGGTGCTGAGGTTCTTCCACCCCATAGGCCGTATGACTGTGCCATAGACCTTATCCCAGGTTCGGTTCCACCTAAGGGCAGGGTTTACCCCCTGTCGATACCTGAGTCGGAGGCCATGTCGACCTATATAAGAGAGAGTTTAGAGAAGGGGTTCATTCGTAAGTCTGTCTCTCCCGCGCGAGCTGGGTTTTTCTTTGTTCGGAAGAAAGAGGGTGATTTGCGTCCCTGCATAGATTACAGGAGTCTCATCGCAATCACAATAAAAAACAAATACCCGTTACCTTTAATTTCGGAGCTCTTTGACAGACTGAGGGGAGCTCAGGTTTTTATGAAGTTGGATCTGCGGGGTGCGTATAACTTGGTACGAATTCGAGAGGGTGACGAATGGAAGACCGCTTTTAACACTCGAGACGGTCACTATGAATACCTCGTCATGCCTTTTGGTTTATGTAATGCACCCGCAGTATTTCAGGACTTCGTAAACGATGTGTTCAGGGATTTACTGTTATCCTCCATCGTGGTATATCTGGACGACATCCTGATTTTTTTCTCCTGATCTGGAGACTCATCGTCAGGATGTCGTTCGGGTCCTTTCCCGCTTAAGGGAGCACTCTTTGTTTGCTAAACTCAAAAAATGTGTATTCGAGCAGTCATCCTTGCCTTTTTTGGGCTACATTATCTCACAAGAGGGTCTGGCTATGGATCCTGCGAAGCTCTCTGCTGTCCTGGAATGGTCCGAACCTCATTCCTTGAAGGCGGTGCAACGCTTCTTAGGAGTCATAAATTATTACAGGCAGTTCATACACCATTTCTCTACTTTCGTGGACCCTTTGGTGGCCTTGACTAAGAAAGGTGCTAATCCAAAAGTCTGGTCTACTGAGACATCCCAGGCTTTTGAAGCAGTAAAAAGACACTTTTCAACTGCTCCCGTTCTTCAAAGACCCGATGAGAATAAGCCCTTCCTCTTGGAGGTTGATGACTCTTCAGTGGGTGCTGGTGCGGTCTTGTATCAAAAGAATGGTGCAGGTAGAAAAAGGCTGTGTTTCTTCTTTGCTAAAACCTTTTCACCGGCAGAGAGAAACTATACCATTGGGGATAGGGAACTGCTCGCCCTGAGATTAGCCTTGGAGGAGTGGCGTCACTTGCTGGAAGGAGCGAAACATCCTTTCCAGGTCTATACAGACCATAAGAATCTGACGTACTTACAAACCGCTCAGCGTCTGAATCCTCGCCAAGCCCGCTGGTCCTTGTTTTTCTCCCGCTTTCACTTCTCCATCAACTATCTGTCTGGGAGTAAGAATAACAAGGCAGACGCTCTGTCTCGCTCTATGGTTTCTACCTAGGAAGAGATTCACGAACCTCGTCTTATCCTTCCCTCCAGGGTTTTTCATACGCTCTCCCCTGTGACGTTAGACCAAATCCCACCGGGCAAGACCTTTGTGCCGCCTGATCGACAGAATGATATACTGTCGTGGGCCCACACCTCTAAGGTGGGTGGACATTTTGGTATTAGGCGGACATGAGAGTTACTGGAGAGGTGGTATTTGTGGCCACACTTAGCCAGCCACGTCAAGAGATATGTCGGTTCCTGCTACTCGTGTGCTCGCAACCGTCCATTACGGCAGAGACCGGCTGGGCTCTTGCATCCTTTACCAGTGCCAGATAGACCATGGGAGGTGGTAGGCATGGACTTTGTGTGTGATCTTCCGTGTTCACAGGGACATAGATTTGTGTGGGTCATTACGGACCATTTCTCCCGGATGGTTCATCTCGTACCGTTATCGAGAATCCCCTCTTCCAGGGTACTAGCCAAACTATTCCTCAACCATGTCTTTAGGCTTCATGGGATGCCAGATCGTATCATTTGTGATAGAGGCCCGCAATTTGCTTCCGGTTTCTGGCGAGATCTTTGTAGCCTTTGGCAAATTGAGTTGAATCTCTCTTCGGCATACCATCCGGAGACCAATGGTTTGGTTGAGCATACCAATCAATCCATGATTATATACCTTCGACACTTTGTTGCTGAGAACCACGATAACTGGTCCTCCCTCCTACCCTGGGCAGAATTTGCCCTTAACAATTCGCTGGCTGAGGCCACTGGGCAGACACCATTCGTACTCAATAATGGGCAACACCCTAGGGTACTGGTACCGTTTCCCGCTGCTGCACCTTCTCCTCTTGTGGCCGACTGGGCAACTAATGCCAGAGAGGTTTGGGATCGGACTCAAGAGTCGATCCAAGCAGCTAAGGACCGTATGAAGACGGTGTCCGATCGGTTTCGTCGCCCGGCTCCTGTCTTTTCTCCAGGGGATTTTGTGTGGCTCTCTGCAAAACACGTGAAACTTAGAGTGAGCTCTGTCAAATTTGCTCCTCGCTTCCTGGGTCCTTATGAGGTTCTTCGACAGGTAAATCCTGTAGTCTACCAAATGAAGTTACCCGTCCATCTTAGGATCCATGACAAATTCCATGCTTCACTGCTAAAGCCGGCTATTTTACCTCACGCTCGTGGAGTGCACTCTCCTGCCTCTGATTCCTCTCATTCTAGCTATGAGGTACGAGCCATAGTTGGTTCTAAGATGGTTAGAGGGCGCAGGTTCTTCTTGATAGATTGGGAGGGCTATGGCCCGGAACATCGCTCTTGGGAGACTGAGGAGGCTGTCCATGCTCCCGACTTAGTTGCCGATTACCTGCGTCGCCGAGAGGGGGGCCCTTGAGGGGGAGGTACTGTTACGGTTGCTGTGGCTCTGGAGACTATGTCCAGATTTCTTGCTACTGCACATGTGCAAGCGCTGGAGACTAAGTCCTATCTTGGAGCCATTGCACATGTGCAGGTGACATCATCGCTGACACGAGGTCACATGTCTCTGACACCTTCTAAGCTGATTGGCCACTGGTCATGTGCTTGTGACACGTGATCACATGTCTGACTCCTTCTATGCCGATTGGTCGCTGGTCATGTGCTTGTGACGCTTTGCTCGGTGATAGGCCAGTGTGACGTCATTGCTGTCATTCTGGCAGCGGATTGGCTCTGGTGTCCTCCATCTTGGATGAGGCACAGAGTCTATATAAGACCCTGACGCACGCCGCCCGGTGCTCAATCCTCTTGGTTCATGCATGAGGGTAGACGCCCTGTGCACGTCCCTCTAGGCATCTCTCTGTCTATGTTAGGTGAGCGCTACCGGCAGGGTAGCGTTCTTATACCTTATAGCTTCGGCTGCAGTCCATATCCTTACCTCTTAGTGGAGCGGACATAGGCAGGTGCCTGAGGCACATGGTCCGGCTGGGCCTTGTGATTCTACTCGTAGGTGGACGTTGCCTCTAGGGAAACGTTCCTTATACTGCGTCTGGCAGTTGTTTGTATCCTCGCACACTAGGGGAGTGAACAGAGGTAGGAGCTTTGTGCGGCTTATGCTGCTGTCCGTCTCTTTTGCACCACTAGAAGAGCGGACCTAGGCAGGTGCCATATCTAGTGGTTCGTGTCCTCGCACACTAGTGGAGCGAACGCAGGTAGGAGCTTTGTGCGGCTTATGCTGTGGTCCGTCTCTTTTGCACCACTAGAAGAGCGGACCTAGGCAGGTGCCATATCTAGTGGTTCGTGTCCTCGCACACTAGTGGAGCGAACGCAGGTAGGAGCTTTGTGCGGCTTACGCTGCTGTCCGTCTCCTGGCACCACTAGAGGAACGGACCTAGGTAGGTGCCATTTCACACTCACTGCTTTTGACTCTGTGATCTTTAACAGAGACCATTCCACACACCCTCCAAGTAAGGGAGAAATTGCTTTATTTTCTAATTATATTCCTCTGTGAGTTTAGCAGAGGTATTGCACTCTGCACTTGTGCTATTATTTTTTACAGTGGCACACTTATATACCCCTTATCCTCTGCCATAGTCTGCAGCAGAGTCTTTGCACGGTGGACCCTGACTGTCTGACATTCCTTTAGGTTTTATTATCAGACAGCCCCCCGTAACATACAGTGACATTGAAACATTGAAAAGCTAGGTCACCTCTTGTCAAGATTACTGGTATTGTGAAAATGATGAAGATGAAATGATCTCTTAAAGGCATAAAGTAAAAGATGACACGCTACCTTTGTTTTTTAGGTATATATATATATATATATATATATATATATATATATATATATACAGCACCGAACAAAAGTTTGGACACACCTTCACATCTCTAGAACAACTATTAAGAGTAGACTTTGTGCAGCAAGCTTTCATGGTAAAATAGCTGCTAGGAAACCACTACTAAGGAGAGGCAACAAGTAGTAGAGACTTGTTTGGGCTAAAGAACACAAGGAATGGACATTAGACCAATGGAAATCTGTGCTTTGGTATGATGAGTCCAAATTTGAGATCTTTGCATCCAACCACCGTGTCTTTGTAGAAAAGGTGAACGGATGGACTCTACATGCCTGGTTCCCACCGTGGAGCATGGACGAGGAGGTGTGATGGTGTGGGGGTGCTTTTCTGGTAACACTGTTTGGCATTTATTCAAAATTGAAGGCATAGAGAACCAGCATGCCTACCATAGCATCTTGCAGCGGCATGCTATTCCATCCGGTTTGCGTTTAGTTGGACCATCATTTATTTTTCAACAGGACAATGACCCCAATCACACCTCCAGACTGTGTAAGGGTTATTTGACTAAGAAGGAGAGTGATGGGGTGCTACGCCAGATGACCTGGCCTCCACAGTCACCAGACCTGAACCCAATCGAGATGGTTTGGGGTGAGCTGGACCGCAGAGTGAAGGCAAAAGGGCCAACAAGTGCAAAGCATTTCTGGGAACTCCTTCGAGACTGTTGGAAAACCATTTCCGGTGACTACCTCTTAAAGCTCATTAAGAGAATGCCAAGAGTGTGCAAAGCAGTAATCAAAGCAAAAGGTGGCTACTTTGAAAAAACTATAATATAAGACATATTTTCAGTTGTTTCACACTTTTTTAAGTATTTCATTCCACATATTGTCATTTATAGTTTTGATGTCTTCAATGTGAATCTACAATTTTTAGAGTAATGAAAATAAAGAAAACTCTTTAAATGAGACGATGTGTCCAAACTTTTGGTCTGTACTGTATATATATATATATATATATATATATATATATGTATTTATTTTTTTTCATCTTTTACTTTTTTAAATAAACATAGAAGGAAAATTGGCCAATGCCAAAGTTTGGGCATCCTCCATTTTTAGTTCCTAGTAGCAACCCCCTTTTGCAAGTATCACAGCCTGTAAATGCTTTTTTAGCTAAGAGTCTTTCAATTATTGTTTCAGGGATTTTCATTCATTCTTCCTTGGAAAATTCTTCCAGTTTGGTGAGATTTGGTCGTCTTGCATAAACTGCTCTTTTGAGGTGTAGCCACAGATTTTCGGTGATATTCAGATCAGCAGACTGTGAGAGCCATTGTAAAACCTTCAGCTTGCGCATTTTGAGGTTGTCTATTGTGGATTTTAATGTGTTAGGAACCAAATCCATTTGTAGAAGCCATCCTCTTTTCAACTTGCTTTTATAGATGGCATTATGTTTGCATCAATATTTGTTGAAATTTAATTTAATTTATTCTTCCCTCTACCCGTGAAATGTTCCCAGTGCCATTGGCTGCAATACAACTCCAAATCATAAGTAATGCACAAAAAGAAGAAAAAGTGGCTCCACTCCAAAGTCCATAAAAATAATTTATTAGTACAAAAAAGTGGGCATACAAAAGGCAGTGGCAGAGCTGGGTGCGAGCTATCCTAGCTCTGTCACTACCTTTTTTTATGCACACTTTTTTGTACCAATAAATCCTTTTTATGGACCTTGGAGTGGAGCCACTTTTTCTTCTTTTGTGGATTACTTGCTGGATATCTGCCTATTTTGAAGTGTGCCCCTCTGAGCATGCTTGATTTTCGGATCTGGAGCAGCTTTCCTCTGGCCACCCAACTATGAAAGGTAAACCCTGGTAGTGCAGGATCAATTCTTTCTTTCACAGAACTCCAAATCATGCTTAATGGTTCGTGATGATCTTTTCCTGAAATTCTGTGCCCTTTATTTTTCACACATACCTTTTATCATTGTAGCCAAAGAGATTTATTTTTACCTCATTGGTCCACAGGACTTGTTTCCAAAAGGCATCAGGCTTGTTTAGATGTTCTCTTGCATATTTCTGATGATGAATTTTATTGCGAGGATGCAATAAAGGTTTTCTTCTTATGGCTCTTCCATGAAGGCCATATTTGTGCATGTAGAGATCACCTTTCCATTGGTTACCGGGCTCAAATGCATTGACCAATGCATAAGCTAGGTATCTCTTTTTTTCAAGTATCTCTTTTTTTCAAGTATTCCTATAGCAGTAATGCAATACCAGAGTTCACATATCATTGCTAACTTTCTAGATTGCAGCTGTATGTATTTTTGTAATTATATTGTGTTTTCATCTAGCACCTGTTCAAACCTGTTGGATGTGCGGGTCACTCTTTTTGATATATCTGTGCACGTGTCTCTGAACAGTAGAACAATGTACCACAATTCCAGAGTCTGCTAAATCTTTCTGAAGGTCTTTTGCAGTCTGATTTGCCTCCCTAGCAATCTTACGAGCAGCTCTCACAAATATTTTGCTTAGTTTTACAGACCTTATCTTGACGTCCACTATTCCTGTTAACTGCCATTTCTTAATTACATTTCTAACTGAGGAAAGGGCAACTTGAAAATGCTTTGCTATCTTCTTATGGCCTTCTCCTGCTTTTTTAGCCTTCAACATTTTTATGTTCAGAGCGCTAGGCAGCTGCTTAGAAAAAAACATGGCTGCTGTTTTTTCGCTCAAGGTTGTAGGAGGCTGGGTTTTTATAAAGCTGTGAAATTTGCATCACCTGGCCTTTCCTAATGATGATAGGGAACAAGACATAATGCTAACAGGCTAATTAAGGTTTGAAACTTTGGTCAAAGATATCTGAGTGCACACATCTCCAAGGGTGCTCAAACTTTGTCATAGGCCCATTTTCCTTTTCGTAATTTTTAAAAATGTAAAAGATGAAAATATATAACAGTTTTTTACCTAAAATACAAAAGAAATGTGTAATCTTTAACTTTATAGCTTTTAGAGATCATTTTATCTTTAACTTGCTTAACTGTTCACAGAAACAATAATTTTCACCAGGAGAGCCCAAGTATATATATTTTAGTGTTTGTCTTATTTGTAAATAGTGTAGGTTCAAAAAAATCTAGTATAATCAAAAAGAATTAAATCTCTTGACATAAAACATTTCTCAGAGAACTATATTTGTAGCAGCTGCCTATCATTTTCTGACAACTATCACAACATGAGCATCGACCAAGCATGAGAAAAGAAAACTCTTATCGCAACCAAATATTTTGGGTCAAGGAGAGAGAAAGAACAACAATCAACTGCCAAAGCTTAAGAGAAGTGGATAAAATGATTTTGAGATGCATCTTTAATTGTGGTCAATTTAATACCCAAGTTGACATTGATGTGTTTTCTTTCTTTCCTTTATATTGTGCTTTCCCCTAGGATTTCCAATCTCAAGCATTAGCTGTTTGTTTCCTTAGAGACAATACTGCTGCTCAACAGTTTGTTTCCCTAGGGGCTTTTTGAGAAAAGGATGATATGCTGCAAGAAGCATTTTTCCTTTAATTATCAGCTACATTCTGTACATTTACACATTACTATTCAATGGATTCTACTCTAATAATGTCCATTCATTGCTTCCCTCAATCAAGCAAGAACTATCTTGATGTTCTTTGGCGTATCTAGTAATTTTCTCTACCTGTATTTAAAAAGGACTTATCACTCGGACAGATGCGGACAGTTTTTGCACGTATTTTTTTCCCACTGATCCCCTCTGTAATTTAGTTTTTGTCTCTTTGGCTTTTCACAGTAAGGCTATGTGCGCAGGTTGCATATCTGCATGCGTCCTGCGTCCCCAGCACAATCCCTCTCTCTTTCCTACTCACCGATCACAGGCGCCTCGCTGCACAGCTGTCACAAATCTCCGGCGGCTTTTCTTTTTTTGAAAATGACTGCCGCTTCATTATTCAATCAGGTATTCCCTGCCTTCCCCGCCCACCAGCGCCCATTATTAATTGCAGTCAGACACGCCCCCACGATGAGTGATACCTGTCTCACTGCAACCAATTTACAGCTGCCAGCGGGCGGGTCTATATTGTGTGGTAAAATAAATAAATAATTAAAAAAAAAAATGCGGTTCCCCCCAATTTTGATACCTGCCAGGATAAAGCCACACAGCTGGAGGCTGGTATTGTCAGGATGGGGAGCGCTACGTTATGGGGAGCCCACCACCCTAACAATATCAGCAGGCAGCCGCCCGGAATTGCCGCATCCATTAGATGCAACAGTCCCGGGACTCTACCCAGCTCATCCTGAATTGCCCTGGTGCGGTGGCAATCAAAGTAATAACGGGGCTAATCATGACAAGCTTCTCCCCGAGACACCTTCCATGATTACCTGTAAGTGAAAGTAAAGAAACACAGACAGAGAAAAATCCTTTATTTGGAATAAAAGACAAAAAATCACCTCCTTTACCTCTTTATTAATCCCCAAATAACAATCCAGGTCCGAAGTGATCCACACGACACTTTCAGCTCTGCTACATGAAGATGACAGGGAGCGCTCTGTGTCCTCTCCACGCAGCACCTGAAGTGAGCCGCGCTGTCACCGGAGATTTCACTCTGCAATGCAGAGGTCAAAATAACCAAATCTTCCTATGTTTCTCATTAGAGGCAGTGGCTCAATGGTTAGAGCTACTGCCTGGGGAGCATTAGTTGACGAGCTCAAGTCCCGGCTGCCCCGGTAAAGAATAAACAATTTCTGTCTGTATGCAGGAGAGCAGACAGCAGCTGCAGAACTACAAGGCTCAGCATGCTCCATTCACTAGTGTATGCAGGAGAGCAGACAGCAGCTGCAGAACGACAAGGCTCAGCATACTCCATCCAGGACTGTATGCAGGAGTTTTTTGTCCCCCCAAAAAATGACGTGGCCTTCGCCATATTTTTGTATGCTAGCCAGGTACAGCAGACAGGTACGGCTGCACCCAACCCCCGGCTGTCTATTTGTACCCGGCTGAGAACCAAAAATATAGGGAAGCCCTTTTTTTTATTATTTCACGAATTTGATGAAATAATTAAAAAAAAATGACGTGGGCTTCGCCCAATTTTTGTGTCCAGCCAGGTACAACTAGGCAGCTGGGAATTGGAATCCGCAGCACAGTTGGCCTGAGCTTTCTGGGCCCCCCTGCTGCGAATTGCAGTCCGCAGCCGCCCCAGAAAATGGCGCTTTCATAGAAGCGCCTTCAACTGGCGCTGTATCCAACTCTTCCAGCAGTCCTGAAGCTGGGTGGCTTGCTGGGTAATAATGGGTTAATACTAGCTTTGTTTTACTAGCTAGTATTAAGCCAGAGATTCTTAATGTCAGGCAAGTTTGACCCAGCCATTAAGAATCTCCAATAAAGGGTTAAAAAAAAAGACACCACACAGAGTAAAAATACTTTAATAGAAATAAATACACAGACACATTAGAGACTCCATGTTTATTACTCCATCTCAACCCTCCACGATCCTGGTCTTCTGTCTTCTTTCTCCTTCAACCCATGCAGCTCTGCTACATCAGACTGCACTGCATGGGAGGAAAACACTGCTGCTCCTGTGCAGTCTAATCACTCAGTGAGTGAGATGAGGCTGTGGGCTGTAAGCGGTGATGTCACCGTTGCCACCGTTACTATAGCAATGGCAATTTCCGATCACGTGATTCCCGATGTCGCTAATTACCGGCTGTGGCAGCCAGTCCCTGCATGTGGGCTGACTCTGTAAAGAGCGCCCACATGCAGGAACGGGGAAGCCGACCATGTGCCAGAGCATTTCGCCGGTACACGGAGATGCTGGAACGAGCACCGCGTACTGGAGAAATGCACTGACAGGACCTAGCATGATATCTAGCCATGTGACCAGTCTGTAGCCAATGAGATAATAGACATGTGACTGGTCACATGCTATTTTGACGTCACGGAAGGTACTATCATCAGTGCTGGTTACCGGGAGGACGCAGCGATTATCGAAAGGAAAAGCGGCGGGAGACAGAGTGCAGGACACGTTGTGGGGACCTGTAAGTGTAATGGCAATGTTTATTAACTGTATGTGTACATGTATAATATGTTTTTATGTGTTTGTGTTTGCCTGCCATCGTTTTCAATGGGGTTCGAAGGAGTTTGTCGAACGTTCGTCGAACGGAGCCTCCGTTTGACGAACCGAACTCGAACACAAGGGGAGTGGCTCATCTCTAGTCATGAGTCACTGCAAAAGTTCTTGGCGGGATGGGGTGGGGCGGGGAAACAGTTGAGCCAGGAATTGAAGAGGGGAATGATTCATACAAGGACAACAGACTTTCTACATACAGTAGAGAATAAAATACTGAGTAGAAAGGCAAAATAAGCATTTGTAATAAGCCACATATTATGAGGATTGCAATATATAGAGATCATAAAAATCTTTGATGGGAGTACTTCTTTAGGAAGATAATCAGGATGTATGTAAGTGCAAAGACTGGCTACTTATAAGATAATAATAGGTTCCCCCCTTAATAACAGTTAATTCACCTTTTATAGCAGTCGTTTACTAGGCTTAAGTGGAAAGATCATTTTGAGCGAACACTGCTAAAAATGCTTATTTCACGATATCTATCTGTGTAAAGAGGCTGCAACACATTCATTCATCTAGTAAATTAGTGTGACATGTTGAATGATATGTGCTGCATGAAAGATCATAGTTTACGTGCATCGTCCTGTAGAGATAGAGGGAAAACAAGTTAATGGAAAAATGCACTTAAATATTTTGCCACTTCAGGTGTATGCTGAGCACCTGAACTTAGTTAGAACTATAATTCTGTGCTTACAGTCTCCCTTTAAAGTTGAATCAGCAGGCAATCAAAGAGCCTGTAAAAGCCAAACAATGCAAATTATCCTACTTTTGGACTATAATATACACTTTTTCCTAAAAAAAAATTTGGAAGAAAGTTGGAGGGGTGCCTTATAAGTTGTATGTGCATTGCTCACCATGGGGGGGCAGTGGCAGAGGTCGAGCAGGTCACAGGAGGCAGGATAAGGGTTACAGCAGCAGGAAGTCAGTGGCTGCGGTGAACATGTGTGCCTACTATCAAAGACAATTAATATTTATTGCTCCCCACCCAAATATTCTTCCCCACCTATTAGCACTGAAGCCGATGCTGAGAGGTGGGCAGAATTATGGGCATTTTGAGCTGTGAATGTTTCTTTAATAGCAGACACACTGATCGCCCTGGCTGCTGTCTTCCTGCAGCAACTGGGGGATCACGTTTGTCTGCTACTAAAAAAAATGAATATTCACTGCTCCTCACAGTCATAATCTCAGGCATAGGAAGCAGTGAATATTCATTTTAGATTTGCTAGCAGCTGACTGCGTGTATCTGGGGGTGCATGTCAGTGACGTCAAGCGCTGCCCTGCCTCCACACCGAAGTCAGTTGGTGGTATGGGAATAGGACACCACGCAGCAGGTGAGCAGATGGAAAGTGAATAGAATCATTTATTTTTTATGTCTGCAGCAAAATGGTAGGTATATACACAAGGATGGGCCCATGATGGGGATTATGTATACCAAGATTACGGACATATAAGACAGGATGGGGATCATATATATCAGTATGAAGGACATGTATACCAGGATGGGGGACATATATACCAGGATGGGCCCAAGATGGAGATCATAAACACCTGGATGGGGAATAAATTTACCTGAGAGATGATGGAGAATATTATTATAGAATTGTGGGACATTTTTCCCATAGCAGTGTTGCAGCAATTGTTCAATAGAGGTAAAAATGCAGCTCCATGTGACTAAAAAAACCAAGGCTTTAATTTTCAAAAAGTTAAAAATTCCCGGTTACAAGAATATAATAATAAATAAAGATCATATTGCAGGGTGAAGATTGTAGAATGACCAGAGATGTAAAACACTGACAGCTATGTGTGGCACCCCTGAGGCTTCAGTTACCACAGGGTACTGCATCTCACTTAAGGTGCAGTATTCATCCCGGGTAAGGAGGAGGTTATTCACTGGTGTTTATTATATCCACACAACACACACAGTTTAGGTGCTTTCACACTTGGACCTTCCTGTTCCTAGGACAATGGCCTGGGATGTGGGGCAGCACTGGGGAATTAAGGCGACAAACAAACATTCACCTGAGAACAGTCTCGGACAGGAGAAACGCGGTTACTGAGGGGAGTGCTTGAGAGCTTCCTCAGGACCGGCACTGAATGGAGTGCTTCAGAGCACCCTCAGGGAAAGAGATGAAGATTCACAAACAGGAACATGGAGAGACATAGGAGTCACAAGGTCGTTGAGGGGAGAGATTGATTTCTCCCTCAAAACCATCACAGTCAGGGTGCGGAGCCCTATGGTGGTGAATACTTTACGTTTCATCATCAGATTTCACCGGGTGAGGGGATTGCAAGTCTCCCAGTCTACCTAAGCGCCCGGGGCACAGCAACAGAAAGATCTAGGAGTCGGAAACACGGTACGGCCCAACAAGGGGCTAGCGTTGCCTACTGGACGGGACAAGACTTAAGCACAGAGCAGGAGTCTCTGTAGAGCTTTGTGTCACAGGGATTCCCCACATAGCGCAAGAATGAATTCACAACACCGGTGGTGGCCTCCGAATTATCCAGGGTCGACTGCGACCCATCACGGTGGAAACCGGCACTCCAAGGGTGATAACCGCAGTGAGTAAAGTGAATTTTGACCACAGCCCCTGTGTTGTCTCCATCATTGCTACTTTGCCATCAGCGCCTGAGAGACTACTACCTCCACCATCCTCCCTGGGGCCATAGCTCTGCCTGTGGAGACCCGAACCATCCGAGCTGCGTTGTCATCCGCCCCAGCAAATGGGTCCAGCAGCAGTGGCTGATATTGGCCTCACACGACAGGTGGCATCACGAACAACCACCCCCATCATCCCCATCCCCAGCGTTTTATTGACATCTGGGGTCACAGAGCCGGGGAAGGCCACCGCGGCGTCCCAGGAGAAGAACCGCGGCCCAGTGATGAGTAACCCCCAACCCCGTGGGCGCATCATATGCATTTCAGACTTGGCATTCTTTGTGAAAGGAGATAGACTTTTTCCTCTATTGAAGTTGTCCTTCATTCCTGACAGGGTGTTTATCTATGCGCCATCAGTGGGATACTGGCCTCAGGTGAACTGGCTATACTTTTTCTTTGTTGCATCAGCACCAGATCCCCACTTACTGTGCCATGACCATATTTTGTGCTTTTTTTTCTTTTAATTTGCGCTTGTAAAACCTACTTGCATTTTATGTTCCAGTGGATCATATAGTCTAAAAAAGGCAGTATTTGTAATGCTTGTCACTACCTTATGGGGTTGCATGAATGGAAAGATAGTCAGGAGAGCCGGAGTCTGGTAACAGGAGGTCACGTATAATCATAAGGGGTAATGAGGGGCGTACTCAGGGCACAATCCAAGGATCACAATACCAGAAAAGCTTGTAGTAGTAAAAGGGAGCAAGCAAAGACGAGGTCAGAGAATGGTCCAGGATCAAAGGCAGGAATGCACGATTGGAATAGGGAGCGGGCAGAGGGAAGTTCAATAACAGTCCGGGGTCAGACTACCAAAATCAGAATACCAGCAAACTCACAAACTATAATCACACAGCAGAGCCAGAGAATACAACTGGCAGAGTTCTGGGGAAGCATGCTCAGTAAGAAGCCTGAGCAATTACCAGGAAGATGGAACAGCTGAGTAACCAGCACCTCCCAGAACCAACCTGGACTCCTGTGTAGTGACCAAGCTGCTAGTTCGTTATGAAGGATGGCGCAGCAGAGCATCTCCAATGGAAGAATGCTCTGCACAAAGAAATAGTGTCACTGCCAGATCTGTAAGTGCTGCAGAACACCTCCAAAGGCAAGATGCTCTGCACAAGGAATGGAAACACTGCCAGATCTGTAAGCACCGCAGAGCATTTCCAGGTCTGTGAGATGCACTGCACAGAGAATTATGACAGTATTTGATAGAACCTAATGGTAAAAACAATTTTAGCCAAAAATACATGCATTTAAGTAAAGAGAAAATGTGGAACACTCCTTTAAGGAGTCTGTGATCAAATTAATATTCTATGTAGCCCATGAAATTAAGAAGAATTGAAATGACAATTTACCAGAGAATCATTGTAAAAGAAAATTCATAAAACATTGATATAACGCAGGTCTAACCAGATATATAACACACAGATATTTGTAATAATGCTCTGTTCCAAGGTAACCATCATCATTATTATAATTCTCACATACTGAGAAGTGAAGTTTGAACTGAATATTGTGGTCTCTTTCCAAGAGACTAAAAAATGTACACAGTAAAAAATCTAATTTTATACACGCTGGAACTTTTTTTTGTTAAGTTTGAAAAAGTAGTTACTTTTGTTGATTTTTGTTTGATATGTGATTGCATTGATTTGGGACACATGCTTTTTATTACTGGGAAAGGTTATACTAAAAACAAAAATGGGGAGCATAAGCCAAGAGCAAAAGAACATTTTGTAGCTTAGAAGAACAGACAGACCATAACAGCAATATCCCCTTTTCCTGTATAAAATCGAAGTAAAATTAGCATTGTCTGTAAGTTTGCTCTGAACATAAGCCAGGAAAAGCAAGCTGTATTTCATTTTTAACATGCAAAGAATCAAATTAATCAATAGTGCAAAATATCATTACAAAGTCCCAAAGACCCTGCTTAAAGCTGCCACATGACTACTCTTCCATATGTGGACTGCACAATAGGCCTCCTAACTTTTTATTAGAAAAATGCTAAACCAGCCCAGGCTCAGATTGGCCCCCAGGGAGATAAGGGAGTCATCCAGTGGGTTGCTGTGCTCCTGTATGAGAAAAAATTGGCAAAGTATACTTAAAAGGAATTAGCAGGTTTTTGCTAATTAATCTGAGAGAAGCAGAATGTATGCATTGAGACACTGATTCCAAGGTACTGTCATGTAATTAGGTTGTGCACTATAGTTTCAATACCATTAATGTTTTATCAGCAGGAGATTATCACTTCATGATTAGGTCTCACATGCATGCTAGACCAGCTTATCTGTGTAACCACACCCCAAACATAATGCACACCGTACACAGGACGCTGCCTCTTAGAGGTGTGGGTAAGGATATACACAGCTCAGCACAGCAATTTGAGTACTGCTACATCTACCATAGAGAAAATTGGGATTCTAGCAAAATTGCATAAAGCAGTCCACTAAGAGACACATGGCTGGAATCAGGCTCATAGACAACACATCATGTTATTCTCAGATTCCATAGAAAAAACCTGCTGAGAGATTCCCTTTAATTCTGGATGTACAAGCAAAAGTAGCACCTCGACAATATTGTATGCTGGCAGTTTAGATGTTTGTCTTTATCTGTAAATTTCTATAAAGCTTCACCAAACAGTTTACCTGAAATACTTTAATATTTTGCTCTAGTTTTCCATGTTTGAATCTGAACAATAACAACCTCTGAACAAGAAACATAAGATAAAACGTCAATTGATTTTTCTGGCTAACACGGTACCACAATATTACCCTGTATTGCACATTGTAAGATAAAATGTCAAAACTGGGCCAAGAAATATCTTAAGACTGATTTATCAAAGGTTTCATGAACTGATAAAATGGAAGTGAGTCTTGTTGGGCCAGATGGATGGGCTTGAGGCTGGATCAGTAAAGGGCAGAGAGCTCCACTCCAACTCAGACGCCAGCAAGGTGGAGGTGGGGTACTAGTATCATCAAAGATGAACTTGTGGGACCTTTTCGGGTTAAGGATGGAGTGAAGCTCAACTCCCAGACCTACTGCCAATTTATGGAAGACAACTTCTTCAAGCAGTGGTACAAGAAGAAGTCGGTATCTTTCAAGAAAAACATGATTTTCATGCAGGACAATGCTCCATCACATGCATCCAACTACTCCACAGTGTGGCTGGCCACTAAAGGTCTAAAAGATGAAAAAATAATGGCATGGCCCCCTTGTTCACCTGATCTGAACCCCATAGAGAACCTATGGTCCCTCATAAAATATGAGATCTACAGGGAGGGAAAACAGTACACCTCTCGGAACAGTGTCTTGGAGGCTGTGGTGACTGCTGCATGCAATGTTGATCGCAAACAGAACAAGCAACTGACAGAATCTATGGATGGTAGGCTGTTGAGTGTCATCATAAAGAAAGGTGGCTATATTGGTCACTAATTTTTTTGGCTTTTGCTTTTGCATGTCAGAAATGTTTATTTCTAAATTTTGTGCAGTTATATTGGTTTACCTGGTGAAAATAAACTAGTGAGATGGAAATATATTTGGTTTTTATTAAGTTGCCTAAGAATTCTGCACAGTAATAGTTATCTGCACAAACACATATCCTCCTAAGATAGCCAAATCTTAAAAAAAAAACATTCCAACTTCCAAAAATATTAAGCTTTGATATTTATGAGTCTTTCGGGTTGATTGAGAACATAGTTGTTGATCAATAATAAAAAAAATCCTGTAAAATACAACTTGCCTAATAATTCTGCACACATTGTATTTAACAGGATCAAAGGAGAGCATACCTAATATTTTTAAAGCCCTTAAAAAGTATTTTTTTTCTTACTGAAGCCCATTAGTGTTTCCACACTTTAACTCCTTCATGATCTATGATGTACCAGTACGTTATAGGTCTTGGCTTTCCGGCATGTTTTCCCTCATGTCAGCTGATCTGATCAACCAAGGCGCAGCTAACAGGTGGTGGTGAATTGGAGATCCACTTCCACCTGTTAACTAGTTAAATCCCACTATCGATCTCTGACAGCAGGATTTAACATGTATCAGCAGAGAGTGCATTATTCACTGCCCCAATCAGTAGCCCTGTGACTAGAGATAAGCGAACTAGCAGTGTGTTGTTCAGTGGTCGTACTTAACACAGAATTTATATTAAAAATGAAGTTTGAGTTCGGAGATTGGGTGCTTTATGTATGCAAACCATTGGTGACAGCATCGCTGTGCTCATGTATGCTCGGTGCTCAGCCCAGTGCGAACAACTTGTAGTGTTTGATCAGGTCACATTGGGGATAACAACAGCATGATGGGATGTAGTGTGCACCTCGCCCCCAAAAAATGGAATAACCCTGCACTTCCACCCCTGTAAGTGATATTTTTATGGGAATCACCATGTGGGCAGAGACCCAAACTGCTCAATTAGTGACTTCCGTTAAGGTTCAGGTCAAGTCCAGGACCCAGACCAAACTTTTTCAAAAGTCTGGCTGCACCCACTGGACCGAACTTCCCCTTGTCTGATCATGTCTTCCCGTGACATGACTACGATGTGCCGATGTTTGTTATGACAGCCAAGGGTCAACTGGATGAGAGGAAGCACCACTCTGTACAGCAGAAGTAGTCAGAGTATACCAGCTTGAGGTTCCGTAAGGGGACTAGTAAAAACAATATAAGATTTAAAAAAGTTTTTAAAAATATGAAAAATTTAAAAAAACCCACAAAAATTTAAATGACCGTTCTTTTCCACCATTGAAAATAAAACAATTAAAAAAAATACACATATTTGGTATTGCCGTGTTCAGAAATGCCCGATCTATCAAACTATAAAATAAATTAATCTGAATGGTATAGGGCGTAACTGTAATAATTATAATGGATAACTCAGGAATCTATTTGCGTGAAGCAAAGACGCAACTGAACCCGGTTTATAGGTGATAAAGTTTGTATTGTAACACAAAGTGATTAGTAATCAAGTGCAGAGGAGAAACAATAATGTTCATAAACACACAGTGAAAATATTAAATAAAGCCTTTAAGGAAAGTCTCTAGAAAACCTCACAGGATAATGTGATTTAGCAATGCAGTCTTTGAAGCTCTGTAAGGAAGTCTCTGAAAGTCCAAAGCGGGATGCAGAGCAGTATACACTGTTCAGGAAATAAATGCAGAGCAGTTTCTAGTGTCCAGAACCGTCCCGTGCTCTACTATTGCATCGATTCAATGGTGGAAGCAAAAAGCAGTATACAATAGTCAGGAAACAAATGCAGAGCAGTTTCTAGTGTCCAGAACCATCCCCTGTTCTGCTACTGCATCAATTCAATGATGGAGGCAACAAAGCAGTTAAGGGTCTATACCGGACACCTGATATCCATGCATGGACCCAAACCACGGACTTTTCATTTAAGTCTATGATACTGTTTGAGTTTTATCACCCAGATAAAAATATAAAAAACGTTAAAAAAGCAAAATAAAGATTAAAACAGAAGAATTATACTTACTGAGTCTAACATGTGGCTGTCACACTGCGTCCGGGTCCCACATCTGCTCATTAGCTCTCACGCATATTCATTGCTTCCCTGTCCACCCTCTGTGACAGCATCTGTGGTTGATTGCAGTCAGACTGATGGCATCTTTGATTGGTTGTGGAAAAATAGATACATAATTGAAAAAAAATGGCGTAGGGTCCCCCGTATATTGATACCCAGCAGAGAGAAAGCAGATGGCTACCCAACTGTGTGCGTTATCTTGCCTGTGTAGGAAAATATGAGGGAACCAATGCAGCTTTTTTAAATTATTTAAATAAATATATATATAAAAAATTGGGGTGAGGTTCTCCCCAATTTTCATACCCAGCCAAAATAAAGCCAACACTTGGGGGCTGGTATTGTCACCCTGGGGAGGCGCATGTTTTATGGGCACCTCAGCCTAAAAATAGCAGCCCATATATGCACTGCAATTGTCAAAATTATTTACTTATTTTTACACTCTCCAACCAATCACAGGCTCCAGCCCACCAGCTGTCTGACTGCAACTGATCAAGGGAAGCAGTGAGTGTACATGAGGGCTAATGACTAGACCCGAAAGTAGTGTGACAGCCCCTTAGCCCTCACCAACCGTTTTAAAGCCTACAAGTTCCTGTCCACATAGATTTATATGGTGTTTGTTGTCCAGGTTCATGTTTGGACTTTTTTTTTAAGTTCAGTCGAACCTGCTGAACGCAAACATCTGCGGATTCGCCCATCTCTACTAACATTTCAACGTTCCCCCGCTTCTACAATCCCTCATTACTACCAGCATGCCAATACAATTGGAAGGTCAATGCCTGATAGAGAGATGGGCAATGTGCCCTCCTCACCTCACGGGCCTCATAATTGCTATGTGATCTTTCACTATTAGTGGTGCAATACTGGAATGCATGCTTTAACATGGCTGGTTATAAAAAATAGATGGGATTCTACATCTTTTGTTTTAAATACATAATTTAAAAAAACTCATTTTTTATATTGAGCCATGGTAAAGTTGACAGGTGAGGGCTGGTATTATCAAGGTGGGAAGGGCCATGGTTATTGTCCCTATTCAGCCTAAAAACAATAGTCCACAGCCAGCCCAGAGTTTGCACATCCATAAGATATGCCAAGTCTGGCCCTTTACTTGGCTCTTCCCAATTGCCCTAGTGCAGTGGCAATAGGGGTAATATATTAGGTTTATAACAGCTGTTATTGATTTGTCAAAATTCACAGCTGCTATTAAGCTCTAGGTTAGTTAAGGATAGGGGTATATGAAACCCCCCCTTACTAATCAGTAAGTCAAAAGAGATAACCATAAACACAGAAAAATCGTCTATTTTTAAATAAAATAACACACACCCTCTTTCACCTCATTATTAACCCCAAAACACCTCTGTAGATACAACATAATTCAAACATTGTCCCATGATGAAACCAGCTCTGCTACATTTGAAGTCTGAAGTGGTTGATGAGGAGAACCCTCACTACAGCCTCTGGGAAATACTGACAGTCACGGGAAGTCCAGCTGAAGCCGCTGAAACACTGAAACAGCTGAAACACTGATAGCCACAGGAAGCTGTGACATCAGTGAGTTCACCAGAGGTTACCGCCAGGTTCCCAGAGTACAAATTGTGACAACCGGTGAACCCACTGCCAGATTGTGGGACATGGTTGGACATCAGTCCATTAATCTGGCAGTCAGGTCAAAAAAGTTCACACTGGAGGTTGCTTATTGCAGCTTTCTTTTGCTACAATGTTTTATGATGTTTTTTATGTTGGTTTTTATGTTATGATGCTATTTTTTTTGGTGCCCTTTTTTCACCAAGTTTGATTTCAGAGAGGCAAATAATTTGATCCATATAAGGGAAGGGGAGGAGACAGCATTTAATACACAATAGTCAGTATGAGAATTTCATGATGCACTGAAGCATAAGTAACACCGAAGTCATTTTGCAAAATGATGTTAATGAGATATTCCAGGATAAAAGAGTATATATGTGATGTATCTAGATCATATTTTGGTTTTCACATCAGACTATGAAACCCACATACAATACGTATGCAATCTACTAGAAAGTCTCAGAGATAATTCTTTATTTCCTAACCTTTAAAAATGTGTTTTCTCATTCAAGATATAAAGTTCCTGGGGTTCTATTGGCTAAGGATTTCCAAATGGACCAATCTGAGGTTCGGGTTATCAGGATTAGGTCCAACCAAAATCTCAGTTTTTCAGCAGTTTTTTGGATTCACTAATTACTATGCCAAATTTCAAAAATAAAGTTTCAGGCAGTCGATTGACTTAACTACAAACTCTGCTGATGTGGAAAACTGAAAACCTGAGGCAGTCTGTGTTTTTACTCCAATTAAGAAAGCCGCGAAGACACCATCACGTGTTTCTCAACGCTGGCAGGAAACTAGCCAGGTCTTTCACCGGGAAGGAACAACCACGGGAAGGGCAGTCTCCAGTCAAGGAGACCACCTATACCAAACATGGTATCCATCCACAAAGAGACTGCCCTTCCCGTGGTTGTTCCTTCCTGGTGAAAGACCTGGCTAGTTTCCTGCCAGCGTTGAGAAACACATGATGGTGTCTCCGCGGCTTTCTTATTTGCATACTTCCCAGGGGGCAATGCTCTAGAATCACTGCGTTGAGAAACACGTGATGGTGTCTCCGCAGTGGATATGTTGATCTCCCTAAGGTCAACAATGCTTGCTTATGTGTTTTTACTCCAGCCTGGTCCAGCCTCATCAAGAACGATCAGACCTGCGACTCATCTCTGGGCTTTTTCCCGTTCCTTTTGTTCATCTGAAACTGAGGACATTGTAGTAGTTCTTTAGATCTGGTTAAGGATTTCTGTAAGCCTCAAGAGTTAGACACTGACAATACCCCTTGTTAAAAAAATATTTTTTTCTTCCCAGTTTCATCTATGAGTATTCCAGGAGTATCATGATTCTATCACCATTGAATTAACCCCTTCAACACCAAGCCTATTTTTACCTTCCTGAACAGACCAATTTTCAATTCTGACCAGTGTCACTTTAGGAAGTAATAACTCTGGAACGCTTCAAAGAATCCCATTGATTGTCAGATTGTTTTGTTTTGTGAAATATTGTGCTTCATATTAGTGGTAAATTTACAATGATATTTTTTGCATTCACTTGTAAAAAAAATCAGAAATTTGGTGAAAATTTAGCAATTTTTAAATTTTGAATTTTTATGTTCTTAAACCAAAGAGGTATGTTACATGAAGTAAATAAATAACATGTACCACATGGCTAATTTAAATCAGCACAATTTTTAAAACATATTTTTTTGTGTAAGGAAGTCAGAAGGGTTAAAAAATTAGTAATTAATATTTTTTCCAGTAAAATGTAAAAGATGTAAAAAGCAAAGTATGTAAAAGAAAATATAAAAAAGTGACACCATTCTAAAAACTGTACCCCTGAAAGTGCTCAAAACCACATTCAGAAAATCTATTAACTCTTTAGATGCCTTACAAAAATTAAAGGAATGTGAAAGAAAAAGTAAAAATATATATGTTTTTCCCACAAAAATGTTACTTTTTCCCCAAATTTTGTCTTTTCAAAAGGGAAATAGGAGAAATTGCACTATACAATATGTTTTGCCATTTCTTCTAAGTACACCAATAACCCTTATGTGTTGGAAACTATTTTTTGGGCACATGGTAGGTCTCAGAAGGGAAAGTGCACCATTCGAGTTTTGCAGTACAAAATTACCTGAAATAGGCAGCGAACGCTATGTCATGTTTGCCAATCCCTTAATGAGCCTACACAATAGAAACCCCCCCACAATTGACAACATTTTGAAAACTACACACCTCAGGGAATTTATTAAGAGGTGTGTTGAGCACCTTGAAACCTAAGGTGCTTCACAGAATTTTTTAACGTTGCACCATGAAAATTGAAAAATACACTTTTACTACAAAATTTGTTTCTTTGATCTATTTTTTTTATTATTTCAATGGTAGCAATAAAAAATGGACCATACGTTTGTTGCTGAACTCCTGCTGAGTACAAGGATATACCATATATGGTGGAAAACTACTGTTTGGGCTCATTGCAGGCCTCTGAAGTGAAGGAGAGCTTTTTGAATTTTGGAGTGCAAAATTGTATGAAATAGATATTGGACACAACGTCGTGTTTGCAGAGTCACTGATGTGCCAAAACAGTGGAAACCTAATACAGATGTCAGCATTTTGTAAACTAGACCTTTAAAGGAACATATCTAGATGTGCAGTGAGCACTTTGAACCCACAAGTGGGTCACAGAATTTTATAATGTTGAGCTGTGAAAATAAAAAAAAAAATCACATTTTCCCACAAACAAATGTTGGTTTTGCCTCCCTTTTTTCATTTTTACATGGGTAACAGTGGATATTCAACCAAACAATTTGTTGATTCATTTTGTCTGAGCATGTGGATACACAATATGTAGTGGGAAACTACTGTTTGGGTGCATGGTAGGGCTTAGAAGGGAAGGAGTGCCCTTTGACATTTTGAACACAAATTGTCTGGAATAGATAGCAGACACCATGTCACCTTTGTAGAGCCCCTGATGTGCCTCAAGAGTGGATACCCCCCACAAGTGACCAATTTTGGAAACTAGACCTTTAAAAGGAATTTATATAAATGTGTGGTGTGCACTTTGATTCCCAAGGTGCTTCACAAAAGCTCATAACATATCTTTGAGGAATGAAAATAAAAAAATCACATTTTTCCCTAAAAAGTGTTAGTCCAACTACAATTTTTTCATTTTCACAAGGTTACCTGGGGAAAATGAACCATACTGTTTATTGTGCAATTTATCTTCAGTACAGGGTAGTCCCATATGTGGTGAAAAACTACTGTTTGGGTGCATGGCCGGGCTCAGAAGGGGAGGAGAGCTATTCGAATTTTGAAGTGCAAAATTGGCTTGGAATAGTTAGAGGACACTGAGACTTTTGCAGAGCTTCTAATGTGTCTAAATGTTGGAACACCCCCACAAGTGACCCAATTTCGGAAACTAGACTCCTCAAGGAAATTATCTAGTGATATGTTGAGAAAATTGATCCAACAGGTGCTTCCCAGAATAATATAACGTTGATCCGCAAAAAAAAATTTACATTTTTGCCACAAAAATGTTGCTTTAATCACAATGTTTTCATTTTCAGAAGGGTACCAGTAGAAAATGGGCAACACAATTTGTTGTGCAATTTCTCCTGACTACAAGAGTACATGTCATGGAAAACTACTGTTTGAGACATATGCCATTTGAGGATCATCTGACATGCCAAAACAGCAGAACCACCCACCCTCCACAAATTAACCCATTCTGGAAACTTTACCTCCTTTGGAATTCATTTTAGGTTGTAGTGACCAATTTTAAGCCTTCAGGTGATTCATGGAATTGTATCATTTTGAGCTGTGAATATGAAACAAAAATATACTTTTTCCACTAAGTTGATGTTTTTTTCCCTAAATATAAAGCTTTAAAAAAAAGTAAAAGGAGAAATTGGATGTTAGAGTTTGTTATAAAATTTCTCGCTAATACCCCATATGTGATTAAAAAATGACTTTAGAGGCCCAGTGCAAAGATTATAAGAAAAAGAGCAACTTATTGGTGAGCAGAATTAGTTGGAATGGTTTGGGGCTGACATGTCACACTGGCAGAGCCCCTGACATGGCAGGAAAACAGAGTCCCCTAAGTTACACCCCTCAATGAATTCATCTAGTGGTGCAATGGGCATATTGACATCACAAGTATGTAAAAAAAATTCTCTTGGGCGATGAAGAAAAATAATTACATTTGCACCACTAAAATGTTGTTTAGCCACAGATATCCATTTTAAAAGGGAAATAGGCAAAATAGGCCACATAATGTGTTGCACAATTTTTCCTGAATGTGGGAATATGTGAGATGGTGAAACAGCTCCCATTGTTCATGGTCAGAAATATGTACCTGGTTAAAGATGTGCATGGCAAGCCCCTGTATCACCTCACAAGCATAGTTTAGACGTATATATTTGTGTCTGATAAATGTGAACAGTATTTATTGTATGTAACTTTACCACCTGCTTTCTGTCAGTAATGATGTGATAATACTTTATAAGGGACAAAAATGTTATTATTCAACCATAAGAGGACGCTGTTTCTCAGCACAGATGAAAGACTGCAATAGGTAGCTCAGATGGGGGCGGAGCTACAGGCTGATAAAAAGAAGTACATCACAGGAAATAGAGCAGCAGCCTTCTCGGAAGCTGTGGGCAGTTGGCAGTGAATGAATACAGAGACAGAGGACGTGCAGAAGAGGGAAGAGATAATATTTGCGACTAGAAATCTATCATCTTGATCAGAGCTGTGACACTGTATCCGTATCCTTACCAGATGGGAGAAGATTGCTGAAAGAATGCTTTTGCGCTTTTGTGAAGTTGATAGGACGTTGCCAAGGAGACAAGCCACAGTGACCGGCAGTACTGCTCATCTGTTGGAGAGGCCCTCTCATCTGACTTTGTACTTCAGACATATTGTCCACAGCAGACCCGGGTCGATAAGATAAGTAAGGCCCACTGCGCCATCGCAGTGGGTAACCGTGCACGCACCTCACATCAGTTTGGCGCCAGAATATTTGAGACTGAGGCAGGGCCTGTAGTTAGTTTAGTTAGGCTTAGTAACCCTGTCAGGCCACAGTTACTGCCACAATCACCATTTGGTACCATCGTTTCCAAGACTACATCATTTAGTTCTTTGCCATTGAGGTTTCTCTGTGGACCACAACTACCTCACACCCGGATGTTACTAAGACCCATCATAGACTTTAGGGCATAATCGAGCTCATCCAGGAGGGAACTTGTGTTGAACAAAATATCTGTTATTTATGTTTTTATGCTCTTTGCTAAGCAGTCATTGTATATAGTAAGTTGTTTGGTTATTCAAGGTGAATCATGGGACAAATCCTCCATTAAAGGGCACTATATTTATATTGGGGCAGGGGAATAGTCAATTGGGGGTTAGAGTAAATTTATTTTAAGTTTGTAAACTGTTGTGCTATACTGCGGGCGGCTTGTATTTCACACCCATCCAATTTTTTTCATGTTTAAGGGTATTAATAGGTAGTTGGTGGTTGGAATATCCAGTCATGCCTGTAGGTAACATATAGTATATATATTGTAGCAGTCTCATGTTGTAAGGCGCCACCCTGTATAGCACAAGGGTCTCAGCCTCTTCGCTGAGTGTTTGTGGATTTTCCCTGAATGTCTTCCCCTGTTTTGATTGCATTCATATTCAAATTGTAGTAAAGCACTTTTGTTAGTTAATCAAGTTTTGGGGCCGTTTATTTCTCGTTCGTGACTTCGCTGTATCCTAAAGAGCCCACCCCGGTACACGGCTTACAAATTTGGCGTAGTCGGCAGGATACAGCGACCGTTATGGATGGGAATGCGGCGGGAGTCAACTCACCGGCATTAGCAGCACCAGTCCAGGCTCCAGCACAGGCAAGCCAGCTTTCCTTAATGTCACCAGTGCAATCTGCCATGTCACCCCAGGTAGGGTACCTTCCAGCGGGGACTTTGTTCCCTCCCTTGGTTAGGTTTGATGGTAGCAACATCAGCCTTCAGGATTGGATGGAGAGGGTTCGGAGTGCAGTCAAGATGTGTAACCTGACTCCGGAATTACAGGCAGAAGTAGCTCTGAATGCCCTAGAGGGTGATGCCCGACGGACACTGATGGTGCGCCCTGAATCCGAGAGAGACAACATTGAGAAGGTATTTGCCCTGTTAGAGAGGGTCCATGGGGCCCGTGTGCAAGTGACGCAGCTGAGAAGTGGATTCTTCAATCGGCCACAGCGTGAAGGAGAAACACTTATGCGGTATGCAAAAGCCTTGCAGGAAGCAATGCAGGATATCCGTAGGCGTGACTCAGCGGGCATGGGCGCCTTTGAGGAGCTGGACAAGATCCTGAGGGACCAGTTCATTGCTGGGATAGCCAATAAGTCTTTACAGGATAAGCTCCGAGAGATGACTCAGAGCAACTCAACTCTGACATTTAATGACAGCTATCTAGCCGCTTTAGAACGGGAGGAGGAGTCAATTCCTGTGATCAAGAAGTGGGTGAGCAGTGCCCATATTGCAGAGGGTCAGAAAGGATCAGGAGAGGCGGCTGTCCTGAGGGATGTGATCCAGACTTTAACAGAACAAATGCAGGAACTTCAACTGAAGGTAGCTCAGGTGTGCGACCGACCACTTCACGCACCACCAATAGCTCCGCGACCCCGAGTCTCTATGGAAACACCGGCCAGGAGGCGGAATTCCATGAGGTACGACACATTGGGATCGCAAACCCACCATGGGCCCCAATGCTGGTGCTGTCAACAATTTGGCCATATCGCCAGAGACTGCTCTGCACAGATGGGAACCGAGTCAGCGTTAAACTATCAGCCGCCGCAGTCAAGTCCAGTGTATGAAGAACACAACTTATATGCCAGAAGCCCTGTAATAGAAGCCGAGTTCGAAGGTCAACGGTTACGCTGCCTAGTCGATACTGGGTCGGACTGCACGATTATGCCGCTGGAATTCTTTGAGAGACATTTTGGGAACTTGATGGAACCGGAAGATGGAAGTGTCATTAGGCTGACAGCTGCCAATAACAATGAGTTGGATGTACAAGGAATAGTCTGGATGCATATCCGATTGTTAGACCAAAGCATTGGCAAGAAGGGAGTTGTGCTCGTGAACCATCCGTCCCGGAGAGGATTGGACGTGACACTGGGTATGAACGTGTTGAGAGATCTAGATCACCACATGTATGCCAAGGAAGGGCCTAAGTATTGGCAACGGGCTACCACGCATAGGCCGACACAGAAAGTTCTGCAGCAAATGGTGAGGAGCTGTAGCCTGCAAAAGAGCACCAGGCGCGGTCAGCCAATCGGACGAGTGAGGGTGCCGCTGAAGACTCAGGTGAAGATCCCACCACAACAGGAGCAAATATTGATGCTGCCTGTGGGTGCTGGGAGACGACTGAATGGGCTGGAGGTCTTGATTGAGCCTGTCACTCAAGGGGAAGCATTAACCCGACCGCTGGTAGCCCGGGCTCTTGTCACCGTAAAGAATGGGTGCGCACCTGTACGATGCATTAATGTCCTAGACAGTGAATTAACCATTCCTGGAAATACTCTGCTGGCCGAAGTCTATGTGCTTGATGGGGAAATTCTTCTGCGAAGGGATTTCACGCTACAGCCAGATAGGAGGTCAGCCTGGACTTATGCCGTAGGTGTCCAACAAAGAGCGACCCCGACAGCTGAATGGAATGGCCAAGTGATCATGTCTCTGATGGGAGTGGACCACCGAACCCTCACTCCAGGGCAACAAAAGCTTCTCGAAGACACTCTTTGGGAATACCAGGAAGCGTTCTCAAGAAATGATGAAGACTTTGGGTGTACTTCCGCCATTGAGCACGAAATTCCTACCGGTGGTGCTGCGCCAATCCGGGAACGCTATCGGCAAATCCCACCCAAGATGTATCAGGAGGTGAAAGATATGGTGGCCAGCATGTTGGAAAATCGGGTGATCCAAGAGAGCCAAAGTCCATGGGCAGCGCCAGTGGTCTTGGTGAGGAAGAAAGACGGATCCCTCCGATTCTGTGTGGACTACCGGAAACTGAATGCTCAGACTGTCCGGGATGCCTACCCTCTTCCACGGATCGAAGAGTCATTGTCCGCCCTAGGTCATGCAAAGTTTTTTTCGACTCTTGATTTGGCCAGCGGGTACTGGCAGGTACCAGTGGCCGAGAAGGACAAAGCGAAGACTGCTTTCATCTTACCCATGGGACTTTACGAGTTTAATCACATGCCCTTCGGCCTGTCCAATGCCCCGGGGACCTTTCAGCGGTTGATGGAGCACTGTCTGGGTGATCTCAACTTTGAGTCGGTATTGATATACCTGGATGACGTGATAGTGTTTGGAACTTCATTCGAGGATCACCTCCAGAAGTTGCGGCAGGTCTTAGGGCGGTTGCGAGACCATGGTCTCAAGATCAAGCCCAGGAAGTGTCAACTGTTTCAACATCGGATAGAGTACTTAGGACATGTGGTCACCACGGAGGGGGTACAGCCGGCCGCCAGTAAGGTGGAGGCCGTCCAGAAGTGGCCGCAGCCGAATACCCTACGGGAGGTGCGGGCCTTTCTGGGACTGGCCGGGTATTATCGAAGGTTTATACCCAAGTTTGCTCATCTGGCCGGCCCGATAAACGAGTTGCTGAGGGGCACAGCTGGGGGACCCAAAACTCGGCCCATCGAGTGGGGACCACGTCAGCAAGAAGCCTTTGAGGCACTGAAAAAGGCTTTAACGAGTGCCCCAATTCTGGCCTATGCGCGGTTTGATGCCCCATTCTTGTTATATACTGATGGGAGTTTACATGGTCTGGGGGCAGTACTATCTCAAATGCAAGATGGACGTGAGAGAGTAATTGCTTATGGCAGTAGGTCTCTGAGGGAGTCAGAGCGCAACCCCGACAACTATAGTTCTTTTAAGTTGGAACTTTTAGCACTGGTATGGGCCATGACGGAAAAGTTCGCTGAGTATCTGACGGGTGCCGAAGTGACTGTAATGACTGATAATAACCCATTAGCACACTTAGGGAATGCCAAACTAGGAGCTCTTGAACAGAGGTGGATAGCTCGTCTTTCCAAGTACCAATACCACATCCAGTTTCGGTCAGGAAGGGAGAACAGCAATGTTGATGCACTCTCCCGAGTTCCTGTAGGATTGCCCACCCAGAATGTTGAGTAAGAAATGGCATACACAGATTCTGCATAACGATAATAAACAATTATCACAATAATAGTATAATGTGCAGAATGAGGACTACAATAACAGGACCAAATCGCTATTATAATACAGAAAAAACACAGGACAAAAGGCGATCAACTAGGTCCAAATATATTTTATTAATAAAGAGTGCGGACAAGTGAAGGGGGTCAAAAACCGGTGTAAATCACTGCAGCTAGAATATGCAACAATTGTGCAAGGCAATATACATGCGCTTTTCGGTATTAACCTTCACGCCTTCTGATGAAGGTTAATACCGAAATGCGCATTGGGCGCAATCCACTGTAGCTATTCATATCCTCAGGTAACATGTAAGTCTTGATTTGCCTTTCAGCAATTGCTCTTATTCATCTGTTCACTGATTTGTGGACAATCTTTACATCCCTTATGGCTCATCCTCAGCGCACTCTAGGACAACTGATAGATACTTAGTGTGGCTATGCCCACGATTTACTATGTGCTCCATGTTTTGAGTCTGGAGCAATTTTATGTGGCATTCAGTTGTTGCATTGCATATAACATCTAAATCCTTTTGTGTGCACTGAGGATAATTGAGTTCCGTATACAACTAAGGGATATTTATGTCCTCTCTGTGAATATGCTAATAATAATATTTTTTCCCTGTATTCAGTGCATATTGTATTGTTTGACTGTGCATATATATTCATACCCTTGACATTGTATATTGCCTTGCACAATTGTTGCATATGCTAGCTGCAGTGATGTACACCGATTTTTGACCCCCTTCACTTGTCCGCACTCTTTATTAATAAAATATATTTGGACCTAGTTGATCGCCTTTTGTCCTGTGTTTTTTCCACCCAGAATGTTGATGAGGAGCTAGAGGACACTGAAACACCGAATCTCGGTCGATTACCTCTATTGCAGAACTTGGCACATTCAAGTGGGGTGGCTTCTGGGATGCCCATGGTGTTAGGGAAGACTTTGGATGATTGGAGGAGAGTCCAGCATGGCTGTCCGGACCTACGGAGAGTGAAAGAGTGGGTCCGGACCAAAGTCTGGCGACGGCCGGAAGAGAGGGCCTGCCTGACCACAGAAGGCCAGAAGTTGCTGAGGCAGTGGGATAAAGTAAATGTTATCCAGGGAGTCCTGTGCCGGACTGTATACTTAAAGTCTGAGTTGCAGTACCGACAACAGATTGTTATACCTATGTCTTTGGGATCAGAGGCGGCCCGGGAAGCCCATGAGAGGGGTGCCCATTTTGGGAGCGATAAAACCTACAAGTGGCTCCAACGGCTAGTATATTGCCCTGACTTGGGAGATATGGTAACTGAGGCATGTCTGAAGTGTCGAGCTTGCGGATTGAATAAGAGCCCCGAACAACGGGCCCCTGTCCAGGCCATCTTCACGTCTGCACCCCTAGAAATCTTGATGATTGACTATGTACAGATTGGGTATTCTGCCTCAGGACACTCATACTGCCTGGTCATAACAGATCATTTTACAAAATATGCAGTGGCCGTACCCACCATTGATCAGACAGCAGAGTCAGCAGCTGAGGCAGTCTGTAAACACTTTATACAGGTGTTTGGGTGTCCAAACAGGATTCATTCAGATCAGGGGGCATGCTTCCAGGGCACCCTGATGACTGAGCTGTACCAGATTTATGGCATAGAGCGTTCCCGCACGACCCCATATAACCCCCAAGGGAACGGGGCATGCGAGCGATTCAATCGCACCTTGCTCCAGATGCTGCGGACTCTGGAGGACAGTCAAAAGGCTCGGTGGCCAGAATACTTACCTGAACTGATGTGGGCCTATAACAACAGGGTACACAGTACCACCAGTTACTCACCACATATGCTCATGTTCGGGAGAGCCGGACGGGAAATCGAGGATCTCCACATGCCTGATCCAATGCAGCCACCTCCGAGAAATAACACAGCATGGGCGCAAGAGCACCGACGTCGGCTGAGAGCAGTGCACAAAGTTGTGGGGGAGCGCCTCAAACAAGTGGTACACCAAAATCCGAGACCCGTGCAAAAAGACGAGTATGCTCCGGGTGACCGGGTGATGGTCAAGGCCAAAAAGCCAACTGGGAAGTTGGATGGGCGGTGGGAGGCGATCCCATATGTGGTGAAAAGAAGGGTAGATCCTGCTATCCCAGTCTATGAGGTTGAGCCAGTGGGGAATGAGGGACCCTCGCGGAACCTTCATCGTAACATGTTGAGACGCTGCACCTTTGAAGAGCCCAAGGCAACAGAGGAGGTGCCTATCCCTACTTTGAGTACAGTGGAAACCCCATTAGTTGAGGAATGGTGGATTTTCCCTGTCCCGGGAACAACTGAGGTTCCATCTGTGATAAGCTTGCCACCCAGGGAGGGAGTTGCGCAACCGGCATCCCCTCCCCCAATAAATGTACTTGAAGTCCCCGATCCTACGACCCTGCGTAGGACAACCAGGTCCAATGCTGGTGTACCTCCACAGCGCTATGCGCAAGAAGAATTTGTATGGGAAGGGTTGCCGAGGACGTCAACCTCCTAGTGGGGTGGCATGTGAGATGGTGAAACAGCTCCCATTGTTCATGGTCAGAAATATGTACCTGGTTAAAGATGTGCATGGCAAGCCTCTGTATCACCTCACAAGCATAGTTTAGACGTATATATTTGTGTCTGATAAATGTGAACAGTATTTATTGTATGTAACTTTACCACCTGCTTTCTGTCAGTAATGATGTGATAATACTTTATAAGGGACGACAAAAATGTCATTATTCAACCATAAGAGGACGCTGTTTCTCAGCACAGATGAAAGACTGCAATAGGTAGCTCAGATGGGGGCGGAGCTACAGGCTGATAAAAAGAAGTACATCACAGGAAGTAGAGCAGCAGCCTTCTTGGAAGCGGTGGGCAGTTGGCAGTGAATGAATACAGAGACAGAGGACGTGCAGAAGAGGGAAGAGATAATATTTGCGACTAGAAATCTATCATCTTGATCAGAGCTGTGACACTGTATCCGTATCCTTACCAGATGGGAGAAGATTGCTGAAAGAACGCTTTTGCGCTTTTGTGAAGTTGATAGGACGTTGCCAAGGAGACAAGCCACAGTGACCGGCAGTACTGCTCATCTGTTGGAGAGGCCTCTCATCTGACTTTGTACTTCAGACATATTGTCCACAGCAGACCCGGGTCGATAAGATAAGTAAGGCCCACTGCGCCATCGCAGTGGGTAACCGTGCACGCACCTCACATCAGTTTGGCGCCAGAATATTTGAGACTGAGGCAGGGCCTGTAGTTAGTTTAGTTAGGCTTAGTAACCCTGTCAGGCCACAGTTACTGCCACAATCACCATTTGGTACCATCGTTTCCAAGACTACATCATTTAGTTCTTTGCCATTGAGGTTTCTCTGTGGACCACAACTACCTCACACCCGGATGTTACTAAGACCCATCATAGACTTTAGGGCATAATCGAGCTCATCCAGGAGGGAACTTGTGTTGAACAAAATATCTGTTATTTATGTTTTTATGCTCTTTGCTAAGCAGTCATTGTATATAGTAAATTGTTTGGTTATTCAAGGTGAATCATGGGACAAATCCTCCATTAAAGGGCACTATATTTATATTGGGGCAGGGGAATAGTCAATTGGGGGTTAGAGTAAATTTATTTTAAGTTTGTAAACTGTTGTGCTATACTGCGGGCGGCTTGTATTTCACACCCATCCAATTTTTTTCATGTTTAAGGGTATTAATAGGTAGTTGGCGGTTGGAATATCCAGTCATGCCTGTAGGTAACATATAGTGTATATATTGTAGTAGTCTCATGTTGTAAGGCGTCAACCAGTATAGCACAAGGGTCTCAGCCTCTTCGCTGAGTGTTTGTGGATTTTCCCTGAATGTCTTCCCCTGTTTTGATTGCATTCATATTCAAATTGTAGTAAAGCACTTTTGTTAGTTAATCTAGTTTTGGGGCCGTTTATTTCTCGTTCGTGACTTCGCTGTATCCTAAAGAGCCCACCCCGGTACACGGCTTACAAATACCCCACATATCGCTGTAAAGTTCTTTTTGGCCACACAGCAGGACTCAGGAGGGCAGTACCGCTTTCGAGCAAAGATTTTACTAGCATAGTTTGTAAACTCTAAATGCAGAGTTTCTAGGTGCCATATTAGCAGAAACCCCCTCAGGTGACCAAATTTTGGAAATTACTACCCTCTGGGAATTGTTGTGCCTGTACAGTGTGCCCTGTTAGTGCTTCTTAACCCGCAAATAAGTGGATTTCCTCACTACAGAAATGCTAAACATGTGGCTATTAACTGTGATTTATGCACACTGTAGAGCTCAGAAAAGAAGGAGGCGTTTGAATTTGGGAGTGCAAATTTTGTTGGATTTAATTTTTTTGGCGGTGGGGGAGCTATATATTGCAGAGCTGTCTCTGATGGAGGTACAGTAAGGTCCAGAAATATTTGGACAGTGACACAATTTTCGCGAGTTGGGCTCTGCATGCCACCACATTGGATTTGAAATGAAATCTCTACAACAGAATCCAAGTGCAGATTGTAACGTTTAATTTGAAGGTTTGAACAAAAATATCTGATAGAAATTGTAGGAATTGTGCACATTTCTTTACAAACACTCCACATTTTAGGAGGTCAAAAGCAATTGGACAAATAAACCAAACCCAAACAAAATATTTTTTTTTTCAATATTTTGTTGCGAATCCTTTGGAGGCAATCACTGCCTTAAGTCTGGAACCCATGGACATCACCAAATGCTGGGTTTCCTCCTTCTTAATGCTTTGCCAGGCCTTTACAGCCGCAGCCTTCAGGTCTTGCTTGTTTGTGGGTCTTTCCGTCTTAAGTCTGGATTTGAGCAAGTGAAATGCATGCTCAATTGGGTTAAGATCTGGTGATTGACTTGGCCATTGCAGAATGTTCCACTTTTTTGCACTCATGAACTCCTGGGTAGCTTTGGCTGTATGCTTGGGGTCATTGTCCATCTGTACTATGAAGCGCCGTCTGATCAACTTTGCGGCATTTGGCTGAATCTGGGCTGAAAGTATATCCCGGTACACTTCAGAATTCATCCGGCTACTCTTGTCTGCTGTTATGTCATCAATAAACACAAGTGACCCAGTGTCATTGAAAGCCATGCATGCCCATGCCATCACGTTGCCTCCACCATGTTTTACAGAGGATGTGGTGTGCCTTGGATCATGTGCCGTTCCCTTTCTTCTCCAAACTTTTTTCTTCCCATCATTCTGGTACAGGTTGATCTTTGTCTCATCTGTCCATAGAATACTTTTCCAGAACTGAACTGGCTTCATGAGGTGTTTTTCAGCAAATTTAACTCTGGCCTGTCTATTTTTGGAATTGATGAATGGTTTGCATCTAGATGTGAACCCTTTGTATTTATTTTCATGGAGTCTTCTCTTTACTGTTGACTTAGAGACAGATACACCTACTTCACTGAGAGTGTTCTGGACTTCAGTTGATGTTGTGAACGGGTTCTTCTTCACCAAAGAAAGTATGCGGCGATCATCCACCACTGTTGTCATCCGTGGACGCCCAGGCCTTTTTGAGTTCCCAAGCTCACCAGTCAATTCCTTTTTTCTCAGAATGTACCCGACTGTTGATTTTGCTACTCCAAGCATGTCTGCTATCTCTCTGATGGATTTTTTCTTTTTTTTCAGCCTCAGGATGTTCTGCTTCACCACAATTGAGAGTTCCTTAGACCGCATGTTGTCTGGTCACAGCAACAGCTTCCAAATGCAAAACCACACACCTGTAATCAACCCCAGACCTTTTAACTACTTCATTGATTACAGGTTAACGAGGGAGATGCCTTCAGAGTTAATTGCAGCCCTTAGAGTCCCTTGTCCAATTACTTTTGGTCCCTTGAAAAAGAGGAGGCTATGCATTACAGAGCTATGATTCTTAAACCCTTTCTCCGATTTGGATGTGAAAACTCTCATATTGCAGCTGGGAGTGTGCACTTTCAGCCCATATTATATATATAATTGTATTTCTGAACATGTTTTTGTAAACAGCTAAAATAACAAAACTTGTGTCACTGTCCAAATATTTCTGGACCTAACTGCATATAGTGGTTTGTTTTTTTGCTAGACAATATGACGTTTCAGCTTTAACTTTCTTATTTATATTTGACTTTTTGGTAGAGTTTTATATAACTTTTTTCAGCTGTATGATGAAAAGACATATTTATTGCTACTTTTTAATATTCATGGGGTTCACTGAAGGGGATAACTAGAGACAGTTTATAGATCGAGTTGTTCTGGATGTGGAAATACCAAATATGTGTACTTTTTTGTATATTTTTGTGTTTACATAAATATATGCATTTATTGATATAATTTTTTATGTTATTTTAAATATATTTTAGACCTTTTTTTTACATTTTTTTACTTAGTTCCTATATGGGACATTAACTTTAGTCTGATTGCTGATTCCAATACACCAGCATTGCTTCACATTATCCTCCTGGCATGGTCTGACAGGCTTGCTATAGCTGGCTTACCTGGAGGTCTTCATCAAGACCTTATGTTGCCATGGCAACTATCAATCCCCCATGATCATGTTCTTGGAGTCCCAATTGGATAGAAGAGGAAGAATGCTCCCTCTACCCAGTCCATTATTAATCGTAGCATTTAGAGGGTTAAACATCCAGGGGCTGCTTAGGTACCATCCCTGGCTGTGACAGCTGGAGCTCATCTATCCCCAACACCGAGCTCCCAGCGTCAATTGCAGGCAAATAGCTTTTGTACCCAGAGCAACAAAAAGACGTGCCCATAGGTCGAGAACCCCCTTCCAACCATGATGCATGGGTGTGTCATAGTTCTTAAAGGGGTAATAATACTATCCAACTAACAATGTTGAGATTTGTAAGGAATATGGTATTGCTTATGAAATCTATGCCCAAGCCAAAACACCGAGAATTAGTTCCTCCTTTGTTAGTAGACTTTATTGCTGACCTCCCGTTCCTCAAAGGGAAGACTGTTATTTGGGTAGCAATGGATAAATTTAGCAAATAGTGTCATGTAATTCCTCATTACTGGTTGGCAAGTGTGAAATCTTACACAAGTTGTTTATTAAACTTATTGCTTGTCTACATGGGATTCTGGAAAATATTGATTCCAATAAATGAACTCGGATTGTTTCTAAATTCTTCAGTGCATTCTGTAATAAAATCACTATTGAATTGCCCTTTTTATCAGCTTATCACCCAGAGGCCAATGATCAGACTGAACATGTCAACTGGATACTTGAACATTATCTTCAGTGTTATGTCTCTGATCACCAGTTTGAATTGGTTTAATATTAGTTTTAGCTGAAGTTGCCATTATCAATATCAAACATCTATTAAGATCTCTCAAATCTACTGTAATTGTGGATTTCATTCACTTTCTTCTTTTTTAGCCTCTGAATTTGATGGTCCAATGGCTTGTTGATCTGTATACAGGTTGAAGCTTATGTGGTTTGAAGCCAGATGAAACTTGAGAAGGACAAATGAAATTATAGAAGTGGTAATAAATCCCTTTTGTATTCAACCCAGGGTCCACGGCTAGATTGCAGGAGCAGGAGCTCTAACTCCATGCCAGAAATTTCCACAGATGTGGAGTTAAGCCTGCTTTACACGGGACGACCGATCGTGCGATTTCACGCTCGATCGTACCCGCCCCCATCAAATGTACCCGCCCCCGTCGTTTGTGTGTCACGGGCAAATCGCTGCCCGTCTCGCACAAAGTCGTGAAACCCCATCACACGTACTTATCTGCTGAGCGACGTTGCTGGGGACGGCGAACGTCCACTTCCTAAATGGGAAGGGACGTTCGACGTCACAGCGACGTCACACAGCCGCCGTCCAATAGAAGCAGAGGGGCGGAGATGAGCGGGATTTAAACATCCCACCCACCTCCTTCCTTCTGCATAGCTGGCGGGAGCCGTGGGACGCAGGTAAGCAGAGTTCATCACTCCCGTGGTGTCACACGGAGCGTCGTGTGCTGCCACGGGAACGATGAACAACCGGCACAAGTAAAAATAAACGATATTTCTGAAACTGAGCGACGAGTACACGACTCACGATTTGTGAGCGATACTGCGTCGCTCAGAGGATTCACATGAGACGACGTCGTGTATGATGCCGGATGTGCGTCACGAAAACCGTGACCCCGACGATGCATCTCACGATCCGTCGTCTCGTGTAAAGCACCCTTTAAAGCCTAAGAACATAGTCTATAATTTAGAGGTGCTTGGTTGTTATCTGGCTAAATACTTTTCATCATTTGAAATACATACACAAAAAAAAAACCTTTTACTTTTCAAGTGCCAATAACCAGCATGATATGTTTAGGGATGACCTAATCACAGACAACAGCAATAATATAAGATTTCAACTTGCAAGGACCCTATTGTCTGCTATAGTAACTATGGAGTATTAAATGCAGCTATGAATGCTCTTCCTGTAACACATGGGTGACAAGAGAATACCTTAGTACAAGGAGTTGTTCATAGCTTTGGCTCATTTCTTCACAAAGCATACAAAAGAGCTTGTCATTTTTTTAAGGGAATTGTATGATATTAGAAAAGTAAGTGCGGTATTCTCCGCAACCCTTGGAAACAATTGGTATTCTATCTTTAAAAATAAAGAAACCCAACCCATTTTCTCATCTCAAACAATCAGTTAAAAAGGTAAGATAATTTAAATTAGTAAGTTAATGTACACATCTGTTCACGGTCATGTTCAAGTATGATGTCTATATTATAATAAGCTTTTATTCAATGCATTTAATGGAAATTTCCTATAGACAGAAATGCATAATTGCTCTATAGAGACATACATAATGTCCATATCATAGTTTGGCTCTAAGTACAGGAAATACCTTGGTAATGATAATCATTCATCAGAAGTGGTTGCCAAATCCTGAAGTTCTATTTAGAGAAGAATACGATTAAATAACCATAACTATAGAGAATGTCTTGATACAATGTCTTGGAAAGATTCACTGTTCATCCAGTATTATTTGATGGTATATTTTGTGAAAAGATTAAATCAAATGTACAATACCTAGGTTAAAAATAAATGCGTAAATATCTGTCCTGGTTACTATGGAGATAGTAGAAAATTGGTGCTCCTAGGCTGACCCTCCAGCTGGGGGACCTAGCTATCCCTAGACACACAGATACCCCTGAAGGTAGAGATTTCTCAGTCTCTTTCAAAGCCCTGTTCCTGACCAGCCCTGATTTTATACCCCCTACCCCAAGGGGACTGGGACAGGCATGTGATAACCCACACGTATAGACAGGAAACAAGCTGTGGATTTATGGAGCGCAATAGGGTCTTACCAGTGTAAAAGATGGTAAGGAGGAAAATAGGAGCACGTAAAAAACAACAAGACGACAAGTAAACTCCAAAACAACACTAAGCATAGGCTACTCTCTCTCCAGGAAATCTGGGACACAACAGCACACACACCAAAACAGCAGAAACTATAGTCAGCATGGGTGGAAGATCTCCGACAATCTAAGTATGAGAGGAGCAGATGTCATAGGCTTCCATACAACATGTGATCCCAGAAGTCTAACATGCAGGCTAGCAGAGGCAAACTCTTCCTAGCCTATATATGAATGAGCACACAGCTGGTCGACACTTGAGTCTGCCTGTCCAGCTCAGAAACACAAGAGAAACCATCGGGCACAGTGTCAGATTCTGCAATGTGAATAGCATCTGATGGTGCCATGACAGTCAGCGAGTTTTGTGTTAAACTCTGTGTGGCAATACGCTGCAGTAAGTAAAGAAATAGCAATAGTAAATGTAAATTACATAGTTAATTAGTTAACACTATTATGAACAAAAAAGCATAAAATCCATCCACCATGACACAATGTACCCAATTAGGATGGTCTCAGCTCTTCTAGTTCGCTTTGATATTTACTAACAGGCCTCAAAATAGACAGGAGCAGCACAAGACCAAGAACTAACTGTTTCAACACCTGCCTGTGGAAAGCTATATAGACATATTATGTGGTATAAAAGAGGGAGCCAAAATCCCTATATGTACAAAGTGCAAAAACAGCTAAAGAAAAACCAAAGAAATAGCCCAGAACACCTGTTGGTATAAGTGCAATGTATAGGTGGATGTTCACACTGTTACCATTAAGAAACAAAACCTAGGATAAAAACAAATGATTAAATGCCCTGCAGTAAGTAGAAAAAATATAACAGTACATGTAAATAACATAAGGTACTTATTTAACACAAAGAGCAAAAAAGCCATTCCACCGGAACAATACATACCTAATCAGGATGTGCCCTAGAGGTAGTTCACCAGCAGGCCTCAGTAGACAGGGGCAGAACAGGATCTATTATACTTATGTATAATGTTAAATCCACAATTCTGTCATTTATTTTTAAAGTTGGTAGATGAAACAATTCAATGACTTCACATATGGTATCTTCTACATTTTAAAAACTGAATTGGAAGTTCTGCTGAGTTTTACAGAAGCCACTAATTTGGTGATGTATTTACCAGATATTAAGCTTAAAATAATGAAGAATGCAAGTGTTATACTTAAACCTGAAGATATTGGCAATGAAATAGTTAAAGTGTCAGGATTTACTATTTCCCAAAAGGCTTATAGATTGCTTTGTATAAGTACTTTTTAAGTTCTGTAGACCAGTTTGTAGGAAAAAAGAAGTCTATTTCCAGAGAGATAATTCCATATTTTTATTGAAATGCTATACTTATAGCTCAAATATCCCATTTTGAATTACATTCTGAACTGTTAAACAAATCATGATAAAATCTTGGAGTTTCAATTCACAGTATTAAAAATGTAGAAAACATTTATTAGACATTGTCCAAAATATACATATTTTTTACATGTATTAATATTATATAGGAATTACAATAAATAGATTTGAGCGGTATGTTTAAAGAAGTGGTACCGTGTGAAGACTTTCCTGCTGCTCCTGTATTGTTCGAGAAATAATATTTCGTTTATAAATATTAATATTTCCCTTTTTCTATTATAGTGTGAATTGTCTGAAATTTCCTTTTATATATCAGGGTATAAAAGCTGTCTGTCTATCTGTGTCTTTTGGACAATATTCAATCTTTTCTTAGGTTCTCTCATTTAGCTAATAGATCACTGCCTACTCAAGTTAGGAGTTCTCCCTAATGCAAATCATTAAAATTATTTTTCATAATATATAAAGCTAAATTAATATTAGCAAACCTCAAGATACAAAAGATGTAAAGCCTGGTCTGAATTAAGGAGATTTTCTCACAATAGTTATAAAATAAAAAAAATAAAATCAATAATTCACATTTAAATATTTGTTTCACTAATTTTTCATCTCACTTTACTGATCTAACTATTCCCATTCTGCCTTTTACAAAATTTTCTTCCAATTCTGGTCCCCTGTATCTTCTGGTTGCATTCTTCTTGTACTTTTTCACACTCTATATCTGTACTTGTATAAATTCTGGCTGCTGACCAGTTCATGCAGCTGTATTTGAATCCCTATTATATTGATGACTGAACCATATATGACAAGCTCCCCCCACCCAATTTATCTTTTGTGCCTCCCCTATTTCCTCATAGATTGTAAGCTTACAAGCACGGCCCTCACTCCTCTTCCTCTCTGTTGAATTTTGTTATCCTGTAATGTCTCATATTATCTGTACTGTCCCCTCAGAATTGTAAATTACTGCACAGTATGTTGGTGCTACAAAATAAAAATTACCGTATTTTCCAGCATATGATGACTTTTTAACCCCTGAGTATCTTCTCAAAAGTCGGGGTTCGTCTTTTACGCAGGGTGTCGACTTATACGGCGGTGCACGGTGCCGATGTTTACACAAAATAAAAGATATTCTCATCAGTCCTCCGTTCCAGCGGGGTCTCCAGCTGTTTCTTGCAGTTTGCAGGCACACAGACCCCCTCCATGATAGTGTCCACTGCACGGAGCGGCCGCTGCAGGATGTTGTCATAGTTTTACTACAGTTGAATGCTTTACGGCACCACAAAGCATTCAACTGCAGTAAAGCGTTGAAAGTAGCGGCGGCCTTGTGTATTGGACGAGCTTTACTGCAGTTGAATGCTTTGTGGAGATGTAAAGCATTCAACTGTAGTAAAGCCAAGACGACATCCAGCAGTGGCCGCTCTGTTCATGCTATCATGGAGAGTATGCCTGCATACTGCAAGAAGCAGTTGGAGGCACCCTGGGCATGGTGGAGAGGTGAGAATATCTTTTATTTTATGTAAACAAATGCATGATAGGAAAGAGCAGGAGGACATTTTTAAACAATGGGCTCATTACTGCAGGGGACATTACTATACAATGGGGACATTACAGCAGGGGACATTACTATACAATGGGGACATTACAGCATGGGAATTTCTATACAATGGGCTCATTACTGCACCGGACATTACAGCAGGTGACATTACTATACAATGGGGACATTACAGCAGAGGACATCACTAAACAATGGGGATATTACTCGGGTCTGCTTACACTAGAATATATACGATATATCCCAAACTCTATATTTTAACTGGAAAAGTTGAGGGTCATCTTATACGCCCAGTCATCTTATACGCTGGAAAATATGGTATTATTATTAATAGCTTTATTCATTAAACAGGTATGCTTTACCTAGTGCACTCTGTCAGGATTTTAAAAATGATAAATGCCATGAATAAGTTCTTCCTAGATTTCAGAGGACACATAGGATGGGCTGCAAAAAAAACATCTGCTTGAGACATAAGTCAGGTTAGAGCAGCATTCTCTCAGGCAATGTGAACTCCCATTCCTCTGTTCAGTCAACCTGACAGGAGACTGAGCTGAACTGAACTAAAGAAAAAGATAAACAAACACTTGTTTTTATCAGGCTGAGAATGAATAGCCATCTCTGTCAGCTGAACAGTTTCAATGCATTACACATTACACATGTACATGGGGTACAGCTGTGTCACTTTTCAATTAGCTTGTTCTAGGATGGTTGCGAACTGGAAGATGAAAGTTGCAACCTACAATATCCTGAAATAGTGCACTAGATAAAGCATACCTTTTTGCTAGATAAAGGTATTTGGAAAAACATTTAATATATAAAAGTATTTTATTTTTTTAATTTCTTTGAGAAACCCTTTAAGTCTTTGATTTTTTGCCAGATACATTATAGCATCACATGCTTTTCAATCCTCACTTTTACAAGACTAGTGAAGCCTATGCAATAAGTGCAAGGCCTACCAAAAACTTAAAGGAGGGATTGCAATACACCCTTGTATACCTGTCGAGGATGGCTTCAGAAGTTTTCGTTTCCCATTTCTAGGAAGTGGGACACCAAGATTGGTAAAGCATATGCGTTATGTGCAGGGGCTTCCAAAAATTCAATAGAGGAACTCCAATATACCCTGGACGACAAATAGAGTAGGACCTCAAAAACATTTACATTTTAAATGAGTGGGACTTCTGTGGAGTCCTGAATTTGAGTCTACTATTCAGGGTCCAACTGCCACAACAAGGATCTTCAGGCATCCAATTCCGATTTTGCTCCAGGTAAGGCGGCAGTTCCTCCTCTGCCAACTCAGGGCATCAAGCAGCCCCGAAGCTTAAAATTACAAACATTTTTTTTTACATGAAGACCTTTGCCAGTAAAAATTCATGAACCATGTGGGGGAAAATTCTCCAAACCATCCTGGGGAAAAAATATCACAAGTCCTTTCTCCATTTATTCACACAAGAGGTGCATTTGGTCCTTTCTCCCATTGCATAAATGCATCTTTTTTTTTCTTTTTACACAGAGATAAAGCAAATCTAAGGCTTGCAGGCTTAAGTTGATCCAATGAGTATGTATTGCCGCTGCGGGCATAATAATTAATTGGTGCATCCTCCTGTCAACTGAAAATGCTGACAGGCTGACTGTTCTCAAAATAAACAAGGCTTGGATTGGCTCTGATTTTTCAACTTCAACGGATGACAATAGTGGAACATAAAGCCAATTCAAATGTTCTTTTTTTCTGCTGCATTCCTATGCACTCCTTCCCACTCCAAAAAGGATATAGTTTATGGTTTATTACTTTTCTTGTCCTTTTCCTCCTTCTCCTCTTACACCATATCAACAGGGTTATTATGTGGCCCTTGCTCCAAAATTTGAAGGGCCATCAGACGACCCTTACTCGCCACAGACTAGAGCAAAATAAAAGTCTTACAGGCCACATTCACAGTTCCCTCCATGCTTATGTTGAGTCTGTGGGCTTTTAGTGCTGCCGAGGGCATAATAACTGATAGGCACACATTAACTTGTCAACTCAAAATACTGACAGGCTGACTGTTTTCAAAATGAACAAAGCTTGGATTGGCCCAGACTTCTCAATAACACCAGATGACAGCAGCAGAATATAAGGCCAAATCAAATATTCATTTTTTTCTCTTATATTCCCATGCACCTTTTCCCATAATGCTCATGGTTTCTTCTTATTCTTGTCTTTCTCCTCCCTCTCCACCATATCCACAGAGACATATTGCAGCTCTCACTTGTAATTTTTAGAGCGCCATCAGGCAGCCCTCAGTCAATTTTTAGATGGCCATTAAGTGGCCCTTACTCAATTTTTAGAGGGCCATCAGGTGGCATTTACTGAATTTTGAGAGGGTCATCTGAGGAAGTTGGGGTGGACAGAGGGAGAAGGCGGGTGAAGGCTTACCAGAGAAATAACAAACGATAAGTTCTGAGGCCAAAGATTAGGTGTTCTCCAGTCTTGTGCTTTTTAAGATGGCGGGGATGATAAAAGTAATTTGCAAATTATGCCATACCTAGATTGGCAGAAGGCTGACCACTATCCACCTGACCACCGCCAGCATACTCAGGCACATGTCAGGAAAGCATCTTGCTCTGTGTTAAATGCTTGCCAAACCCCTGTCCAGGATGCAGGCATGGATGCCTCCTGCACTGCACTTTTCGTTGTATATTTGGAAGCACCATCATCAATATTGTCTAATTTTTTGTCTAAGGGCAACAATGAGCTGTCACAAGCCCTGGCTTTGGAATGCAAATGTAAATTCTCAGCCACCCACCTATCCAAAGGCCCAATCACTAAACGGGCACATTATCAGACTGCTTGACTTGGAAATATTGCTGTTTAGGCTTATAGACAATGGGGCTTTCTGTAACCTCACGGCAGCAGCCAACTCATACTTATGCCCCAAGCCAACACTATTTTTACCTGTGTGCCGTACCTGCCTTAAGCTGGCTTTACACGCTACGATATATCTAACGAGATGTCGGCGGGGTCACGTCGTAAGTGATATCATAGCGTGTGACAGCTATGAACGAGCAAAAATACTCACTTTCTCGTTCATCGCTGACATGTCGCTCATTTTCTAAAAATCGCACGTCCTGTTGTTCATCGTACCCGGGGCAGCACATATCGCTCCGTGTGACACCCCGGGAACAATGAACTGCAGCTTACCTGCATCCCGCCGGCAATGCTGGAGGAAGGAGGTGGGTGGGATGTTTACGTCCCGCTCATCTCCGCCCCTCCGCTTCTATTAGCCGGCCACTGTGTGACATTGCTGTGACGCCGAACGTCCCTCCCCATTCAGGAAGTGGGTTTTTGTCGACAACAGCGAGGTCGTTTGGAAGGTGAGTACGTGTGAGGGGGGGTTACAGCATTGTGCGACACGGGCAACAAATTGCCCATGCCGCATAAACGATGGGGGCGGGTTCAATCGCAAATGCGATCGCATGAGAAATCAAAATGTGTAAAGCAGGCTTTACACCAACATATATCCCATAACATCACCCATATCCTCACTAATGCAGTAACTGGGATAGTCCACTTAATGACTGACACATGGAGAATTATTTGTGGCCAAGATCGCTACATTTGCCTGACAACACACTGGGTGAACCTTGTGGAGAGTGAAACAGATTTGACTTGGGATGGCACACATGCTACCAACACCAATGATTGTGGACCCAAAATCCATCAGGATTTCCCCCTCATACACCAGTTGCTTCACCCCCTACTAATACTCCATCTCTAAATTGTCATCTCCAAGCACGTCATCTATATCAGTCGCAAGCAGAGTTATTGAAAGGTACTGTATAAGAGAGCAGACAAAATTGTGACTCTCACTGCTTAATCTACAAGCAGGCATGGTCGTGTGTGATAATGGCTAGAAATGAGCGATCCTGTCAAAGTTTGTTTGGCTTGTGTTCGCTAACTTTCTCAGTGTTTGCCGTACAGCTCAATGAACAAATCCGATCACCATTGAAACCAATGGAAAGCAAAATCTATATGTTAGTAAGAGCTAGGGAGGCTAGTTTTAATCATGGCTATGGGGGCTGGTGTTCGTAAGGGCTAGTAGGCTGCAAAAGAAAGAAAATAAGGAACAAAGCAGGATAGTTATACTTTGTGAGTCTCCTGTTCAACTGTCTCATTGCCTTCGAGTCCGCTCATTAACCCTCATACATATTCACTACTTACCTGGAAAAATTGGTTTAAGGTCCCCCGTATATTGATTCCCAGTGCAGATAAAGCCAACGGCTAAAGGCTGCAACTCTCAGCAATGCGGATGTGTATCAAAATACAAGGGACCCCATGTGGCTTTTTTACTTATTTAATTAAATAATTTAAAAAACCTGCTTGCTGTCCCCCCCAATTTTAATTATGATTAAGGACTAGTTTTTTGTTTTTAAATTTATGAAGTCCGAAACGCGTAAAGTGCTATGTTCCATACTCCTCACTATGGTCTTCATATAAGAATTTTTTAACCATGTATTAATAAAGAAGTTTAATTTTTAACATATTTTTGGAATTGATGCTGGGTCCGATCTTCCTTTCCAATTTTACCCCCAATTTTAATACCTAGTCCAGACAAAGCCGACAGCTGGGGGCTGGTATTCACTATATTCCTGCACCAAATCTGCATATTCTAGAAAAAAAAAGCAATGTGGTTTTGATGCGGTAGTGATAACATTTTTTTTCCCAGGAGATGCAAATTTTGTGCACTAATATGGAGTATAAATTTCAGCACCAAATCTGCATCTCTTTACACGAAATCCCCACATAAATGGTTTTGATGCTTTTTTGGTGCTGTTTTCTGCAAGGAGATGCTAATTTCATGCTGAAATGTCTGCACCAGATTTGTGCACCAAATTTTCGTCTTCTGGCAGCAAGCCACACCATTACGGTGTCAAATCCATTTTGGTGTGTTATTTTGCTAAGAGATGCCGATTTGGTGCTGAAATTCATACACCAAATTCCTGCATCAAATCTGCATCTACTGGCAAAAAAATGATCAATATCGCATCAAAACCGTGTTTTTTTGCGAGAAGATGCAGATTTGGCACAGGAATTTGGTAAAAATTTCAGCATCATATCTGCATCTCTTAGCAAAAAATCATAGTTTTCTACCAGGAGATGCAGGTCTCATTGAACTGAATGATGTCACCTGTGGTAAGGTCATTGAGTTCAATGAGGTCACCTAAGGTCAGTTTACCTGAGGTCAAAGGAAGGGTACTGTGGGAACTTCCAGTTGTGAGCACAGATAAACTGAGTGATGTCATGCTAATACTTGACATGGCTGTGATAGGGCCGGAAGTGGATAGATCCTGAAATAGTGTAATTGCGAACAGTTACTAATCAAAGCCAAACTTTGTTCATTTTTGAGAAAAGTGTTTGCGAATACATTCACGACCTGTACAAAACAAGGCTAATGCCAAAATTTTTTAACAAGTATGCTGATCTAGTCTTAAAGTGCTGCATCAATGCTTGGACATGGCAGCTCACTGATTGGTGTGCCATGTGAACATGCCTTGGAACTGTACACGTTAGCAATAATTTTTGAGCAGCAGAGGGCAGTAATTGAATACCAGTTATTACATGCCCATCAGTATTCCGAGTAGCCTTCGCACAAAAGAAATGATGAGTAAGCATTGATGTCTGAAATTTGTGAGGTTCTACAAAGCATTGAGGAATCAACCAAAATGGAGAGCAGCAATGAAGTCCTAATCAGAGAAACCATTCCGTTTCTGTGTCTACTCAAATGTTTGCTCCTCACATATAAAGCAAAAGTTTTGTATGTTGACCAGATGGAGATGGAGGAAGAAAGTACACATGGTGATACTACTCAACCAAGCCTCACTTCATCTTCTCAACATGGATTTGGTGATAATGAGGAGGATGAGGAGAAGAAGATGGAGAGTTGTCCTTCAGGTGTGGACAATGAAATCTTGCCTCTTGGGAGTCTGGCACACATGGCTGACTTTATGTCTCGCAGCCTTTCCCCTGATCCCTACATTATACACATTTTGGCCAACACTGATTACTGTATATTAATCCATCTCAACCTACGCTACAAAGAGAACTTTCCACCTCTCCAACCTTAGGTGACAAGGTCTAGTAAAATGGTGCAATACTAGAAGGCTCCTATGAAACAATTAGTACATAAATTCCCATCTGACAACATTGGCAGCAGAGATCATAGTTCCTTGGGCAACTGAGGAGGATAGATGAGGACCATATAGAGATGGAAAAAAGAAAGTACACAGGGTGCTACATGCTTGCATATTCTGACTGCTGTACCTTTAGAGAATAGAATAGATATGAACTAGTCCTGAAAAATATTTTTTTTTTATATATAGCAGCAGCAAGGTTTGCAAGGCAAGAATCCCTGGCTGCATTTCTCTAATACACTATCCCTTTTCCAGCAGCCAGCATTACACTTATTGCAGCTGAAAGCAGTATTAGAAGAGAATAGATTTGAACTAGCCCTGCAAAGGTCATTTGATTAAATGTAGCAGAAGCATCGTCTGTAAGGCTATAATTTCTACATGTATGCCTCAAATTTACTATCCCTTCTCCAGCAACCTGTTAAATTAATACATTAGATATTTATGGTTGTATGGATACCTAATTTTATTTAGTTTGTAATGTGTGTGAAAAATATGTTTTATAAACTAAACAATCACAGTATTATCAGATCATTGTGTGAGGTAAATTTATTAAACAAAATAATTTAAATTATTTCATTATGTTTTTATTACATTTTTACTACCATTAAGGGCCTACTGTTTAACATTTTAATGCTAAACTTAGGATATATTAGTATAATCCTGAATGGTGATGCATTATGATTTGCAACACTAGAGAGAGGTTGTTGATAGGGCGAAAATATTGTCTCCCAACAGCATAGATGTGTTCAAGCAGCCTCGTGGTACTTTGTCAGTGCTCATATTGTCACTGGGAAACTCAAGTATTCATTATGACATGGTTACATTAAATTAACTCCTCACTGTCCTCATTGTAGGATAAACATGACAAATCATGGGATTGTAGAGTGAAACTTCTTAATGACTGAAAAGATATATATATATATATATATATATATATATATATATATATATATATATATATATATATATATATATATATATATATATATATATAGCTTAATTAATGGTATTTAGTTGGTAATAATTTTCTCTTACATTTTGGTTTCTATTAATTTTGTTAATTGACACAAATTACTTCATATACAGTGCTAAGCATAAATGAGTCAAACGATTTGACAGAAAACTTTTAATTTCCTTTCAGAATTAATTGTCAATGAGATAAAATACTACACACTATTCCCAAAAATGTTAGCCATTGATTTTAAATAAGATTTGCTATTCTGCAAACCCACAAAAGTAATTTTCCAAACAAATTCATTCAAGACCTTATTGCAAACATGAGTACACCCAAATATAAAGGCCACTTTACACGCTACGACATCACTAAAGCGATGTCGTTGGGGTCATGCAATTTGTGACGCACATCTGGCTACGTTAGCGATGTCGTTGCGCGTAACACCTATGTGCGATTTTGAATCGTCACAAAAACATGCAAAATTGCTAATCGGTGACATCCCCCCTATTCCCAAATATCGTTGCTGCTGCAGGTACGATGTTGTTCGTTGTTCCTGTGGCAGCACACATCGCTATGTGTGACGCCGCATGAACGAGGAACCTCACCTTACCTGCGGCCGCCCGCAATGAGGAAGAAAGAAGGTGGGCAAGATGTCCCGCTCATCTCTGCCCCTCCGCTTTGATTGGGTGGCCGCTTAGTGACGTTGCTGTGATGCCGAACAATCTGCCCCCTTAGAAAGGAGGCAGTTCGCCGGTCACAGCGACGTCGCTAGGCAGGTAAGTAGTGTGACGGGTCCGCGCGATTTTGTGTGCCACGGGCAGCGATTTGCCCGTGACGCACAAACGATGGGGGCGGGTACTCACGCTAGCAAGATCGCAGTGTGTAAGGTACCCCTAAGTCTTAAAAATAAAACAAAGCTAAAGTGTAGACCATAAGATTCTAACTAACAAGAATTCAGCCACAGGTAAGTCTACTTATGATTTACATAGGTGTCAGTAAACGGAATTATAAAATGGTGTTACTAAAAAAGAGAACCCCTTTCCATTCTAACAGAAATGGCACCACATGGAAGAGAGATGTCATAAGACATAAAAAAGAAAATAATATTAATTTGCCTAACATTTGGCATTTTAAAACTCTGAAGTAAAAATTAATTGTCTAATTCATGTCCCATGGGCACCGACAATTTATCACAGGTGATTCTCATTTGTGATATATCAGTTGTGAGTCAAAATGTGTTTCCATACTTACATAATGTGAAGGGTGGCAATACCCATGTTAAAGCAAAATTTAGGTTTTTGTATTTTTCCCTCCCATTGTTTTTTGTTAAAAATTGTTGTTTATCCTTTGCTCTTTTGTATTTTACATGAATGCTCAATACAACAAAATTTTTTCATGAGATATTCCACATTATGTACTTAAACTTCATGTGTGCCAATAATGATGAGCAGGACTGTATGTATTTAGAAGTACTGCTGTTTTCATTCTGTTTTAAAAACAAAAGGTGATCCCAAATAGAGATGACCGAACTTGGTGTAAATTGTCATTTAATCACCTAAATAGTGATTGTAAATTTAGTAATAGGTAAATTACAGGTGTTTTACTAGGGTTGTTATACAGCTGCTTAAAAGTGGGAAAGATTATATCAAACATGAGTGGGAAATTTCAAGGTCATGGTGGAAGGAGGAATAAGTGTGGTGTTTGAGACATACGTGAGGTTGATGCTAAATTTTCTGAAAGCTGTACTGAACAACCACTAGCTTGTCCTAGCCAAAGACGACTTACAACTTCTGTACCTACATGGACTGCTTCACTCCCTTTCTTTGGCATCCACACAGCTGCGCGACTTTTAGATAAGATCTAGAAAAAGCATGTGCTACAGTGGATGTAAAGCAATGTATCAAGAGGACTCTCTTCCTCTCCCTGCACCTCAACTTGACGCACACTACAGTCTTCAGAGGTGGCACCCCAATTACCCTTGTTTTCCCTGCATCACAGCTTTCCAACTGCCCAAATAACTGTAGGGAACCACAGATGAGCGAGTCTGCAATGTTTCTCTGTCACGCTAGGTACCAAGCGAATGGAAAAAGGGAAGAGAAGGGAAACCTTGTGACTAGGGAAGGGAGAGATAGTGACCACTGACCAAGCCTACCGCTAGGCCCTGGGTTTCCTCACTGCCCTAGATAGGTTTGGCACCTATGAGCCAAACTGGATACCTGACTTTAGGCTGACCCGGATCTGGCCCTAGGCAAGGAGCAGATGGGATGCACTCTTTGTCAACCGCACTAGGCGCTAAAAGACACGCAGAGCTAACAAACGAGGGAAAATAACAAACAACTCATCTCCAGTTGACAGGAACTACAACAACCAGCAAGTTTCTCCAGATGTATGCAAACCAACTTGAAGACTTGATAAAGGCACATGACGTATTACCTGTAAAGAGTAATAGGAAGGGAAGGTACAAAAAGACAAGGGAAGAGCTGATAAACAGCAGCTAACAGGCTGAAGAACGTCACAGGGTCATAAAGGGAAATGAATGAAAACCGAGCAGAAACTATAGAAGGTCAGGGAGCGGTTTGCACAGTCAAGCAATTTTACCTTCAATAGCTGCACACCCGTGACATTTTCACACATTCTGTTTCAAGGGCATCAGAGGACTGCTCCATGATTCCCAGACTCAAGAGGAGGAATGCATTTGCACCGATGCCAAAAATCTTTCTCAGTTGGATTCGAGGTCAGACAAAATAGGGTACAAGCAGAATCTATACCCTCATCACCAAATGTTTAGCAACGGGGTGGCGTGAATGATGATGAGACTCAGATACCTGAGTTGCACACACTGTACTGTGGTGTCAGGTCAAGAAGAGGAGAAGGGTGATAAGTCAGATAACAGAGAGGATGACAATGAGGTTGGAGATCCCACTTGGTGTGAACCCAGAAGCTTGCAGCTGAGTAGTTCAGCAGAGGAGGTTTAGGAGAAAAAGGAAGACAAGGAGGTTATGTTGCAGATTCCTGCACAAACATGTAGTGATGCAACCACGACAAGCACTGCATCCTCAGCCACAACTCTGGCTGTGGCCAGCAGCATTCGTAGATCTACAGTTCACAGGAAGGGTTGACTAGCCTGGGTGTTTTTTGAAACAACAAAGGATGACCGAACCTTCATTATCTGCCATATTTGTAAATGACGACTTTGTAAAGGTAAAAATTCCTATAATTTAACTACTACATGCATTAACCAGCACATGGTCTACCAATATACATTACTTTGGCAATCTTCTAAAACAAGGTCTACGGGGCATCCTCATTAACCGAGTCTGCTGCTTCTTCCTCCTTCATCACTGTCAAAAGTGGTCTCACACAGGTCTCCGGCCGCATAACTTCCACTTGTTTACCCACTACAGTCGGGGTGCATGAGAGTCCGTCAGATAATATGGAAGTGGACATGTCTGGTGCTTTTGACCCATCTGAGACAGCGATCACACCCTATGTTTCATGTTTCTCAATCCTCCATGTAATCTCCACGTACGCATCCCTCACAGTCCATGAGTTTGTAGTGTACGCCCTACTCAACTCCCTGTCAGCACAGGAGCCAGCCCTGAGCCCCACAGTTGTTGTCATATAAAATTTTATTTCCTCCTACACATGCAGAAGCTAAGAGCTTGAACTTCACCATATCTAAACTGTTGGCCATGGAAATACTGCTTTTCCGCCTGGTGGATACTAACGGTTTACAAAACCTGATGGCTGTGAAAGTCCCCCAGTACCAGTTGCCCAGTCGCCATTACTTCTCTAATAAACCTGTGCCTGTACTACACCAGTATGTTGCAGACAACATCACCCATTGAAAAACTCTGTGTTTGACTGGGTACATTTCACTACAAACACCTGGAAGAGCAAGCATGGCCAGGAGCATTACATTTCGCTCACTGGGAACTGGGTGACTCTTGTGACTGTGGGAGCAGGCAGGGGAGGGGCTGCTCCACAAGTCTTTGAAACCCCAAGGCTTGCAGCACAAACCTCTGAATCTATCATTTCCTCCACTGCTTCTGACTCCTCCATCTCCTTTAGGGCCTCCACTTGCACAAACAAACTTTCCCTTAATGTAGCATGCATTCCAACAGTGCAGAGAGAATCCCCAACCTCCATACAGCGCTGCCAGGGCTCAATGCAATCAGGCAGTGTTGAAATTAAAATCCATGAGAGAACGCAGTCACACAGCTACAGAGAATTGTGGACAACTATCCAGGCCGAATTTCTACAATGGCTTTTTCCACTGAACCTAGATCCAGGGAAAGCTGTGTGCAATAAAAGGTGTAAACCTGGTGGCTGCCCTATGCCATGGACACCTGACACATGTGCCTTGCATGGTTGACATCTTCAAACTGGTTGTACAGCAATTCTAGGCCACTATCCTGGCATGGAAGAGCTGCTGCATAAGACATGGTTGCTGTGTGCTCACTTCCACCATTCACACTCCATAGCTAACCGACATGCATAGCTAAAGAGGTCTTTCAGCCTACTGGTTAATATGCAATGTGCCTACAAGACAGAATTCCACTCTGCACATGTTGCAGCGACTGTGGCAGTAGAGAAGAGACATGGTGCAGTATGCTATGAGGTATACATTGGTCAAATGCAATGCGATCACGGTTTTCGAGTGGGCACAGATGAAAGACCACTGCACCCTTCTGCAGAGTTTCAATATGGCTGCTAACATGGTTAGCGCTGACGATGCAATCATCAGCATCACTATTTTGGTCATCTGCATGCTGTAGCAGACTTTGGATAGTCTGCAAGAGAAGGTGGTGGTCCCAGAGGACAAAGAAGAAGTAGAGGAGGATGCGAAAGGGATTCCAATATCTCTAAGGTCCAGAATTTTATCACACAGGTGGGTGGCAAGGGAAGGTGGAGTACAGCAATCTGGGTTGGCTCATGGTACCAGAGAAATTGTTAGTGGAAGTGCAGAAGCCCAGGAAGAAATGAAGGTGGACGAGGAGGAAGAGGTTTTGGGTGCGTAACAGTCAGGGGATGAAGAAGATATTGTCGGTTTGCTCATCTCTAGTCACAACAAATATTGATATAGTTTAAATTTATATTTTCTTTCATTTTCTTTGCATTTTTTAATGGCAAAAATAAAATAACATCTATTTCTGAAAGTGTTCTTACTTTGCAGCCCCTTTTCTTTACACCTGCCTCAAAAGTTTGCACAGAACTTTGTGTGCATATGTGCAATTGTGGAAATAAAACATATTAATTTTTCTTACTAAAATGTAAATATGTTTATTAATGTATTTTTGGTTAAAGGCAATTGCATAAAATGATACAATTTGAACATTACTTTACCAATTAAACATCTGCATCTTTTGGTAGAAAATACAATCACAAATTATTAAACATTTGGTAGTTTTACCTGGATCTTATTTTAATATCTGATAGAAAGCCACACAAGAGTGCTTAATCCTACAAATTGAACACCTGGAAAAATAGACTAGGTCTAATTGTTGCCTTTAGGGTACAAATGTGTACTGATTTATTTCTATTAAGTCCATGAATTATTGACTGAAACCAGTTAATGAGCAGTAATATAATTTTTCATGGAATATTCAAATACTTTAGTATATTTTATTTTATGTGCATGTGATTGTAGCTATACATAATAAGCTTCTATTTTAACAAAATAACTTTTGAGTTTGTTACCAGTGTTTCTTGTTCTGCTTATAATATTTGCTCCTATTAGAGTTGAGTATAAAGATTCTCAGGAATTTTGGACTAGCGGCTGTGTCGGTAGTCTGTAGGCCACTGGGTCATATCTGTGGGATATTCCTTCTACCTGTCAACCTGTTCTGATATATAGGCCTGTGCATTGTAATTGTTGCATTGTCTTGATTAGACTACCAATCAGAAGAGACACCAGCATTAGAGACAACGAGGTAAAGGCTCACACGATCAGTCGGGCATAGACTGCTAATCTGGTTTAAGGACAAGAGTCCTGCAAATCTTTTTGCCCAACTCTACCACTCAACAATCTCAATTTGGCTACTTTATAAAATAAAATAAAAATGTTCACCTCATTATTTTTTAGAGAAACATTGTAAACTTTTGGTATTTTGAATTTTTCCTTTTTTTGTCCCTATGTGCTAAATTGCCTTCATTACATGCCTAGTAGACTAAGGGCAGCTTTACACGTTGCAACATCGCATGTGCGATGTCGGTGGGGTCAAATCGAAAGTGACGCACATCCGGCATCACTTTCGACATCGTTGTGTGTAAATTCTAGATGATACGATTAACGAGCGCAAAAGCGTCGTTATCGTATCATCGGTGCAGGCTCCGACTTTTCCATAATTATGCTGCCGTGACAGGTACGATGCTGTTCCTTGTTCCTGTGGCAGCACACATCGCTGTGTGTTACGCCGCAGGAGCGAGGAACATCACCTTACCTGCCGCCGGCGGCTCTACAGAAGGAAGGAGGTAGGCGGGATGTTTACATCCTGCTCATCTCCGCCCCTCCGCCGCTATTGGCCGCCTGCCGTGTTACGACGCTATGACGCCGCACGACCTGCCCCCTTAGGAAGGAGGCGGGTCGCCGGCCAGAGCGACGGTCGCAGGGCAGGTGAGTGCATGTGAAGCTGGCATAGCGATAATTTTTGCTACGCCAGCTATCACAAGATATCGTACCTGCGACGGGGGCGGGGACTATCGCGTGCAACATCGCAGCATCGGCTTGCGATGTCGCAACTGGCAAAGCCCGCCTTAGAAGACCATACATGTTCTTTTGGACAATTAGAACCTTTTTAGTATTGAAAATTGCTGCAAGTTTACTCCAATAGAATTTCATTTAATGGGAAAATCTATTGAAGTTGGGGATTTTTGAATTTCATACAATCCACTCATTTTTAGTAGTTTTTGTTTCAAATATAACCTATAAGTTGAAAATGTCTATTCAATATACCCTATTTCTATGGTAACTGGCAACAATTTATATTTTTTTTAACTAGAAAATTCATACGTTCTTCACAAAAATATTTGTTGAATTTTCTTTACCTAATTTTCAGGTTTGCCCAACAGCTGGTCGTCTAATGGTTAGACGGAGATCTGGAGAGGCGTACAAGGCACAGTGTCTTTCACCCACGTGAAATTTGGTGGAGGATCGGTGATGATCTGGGGATGCTTCAGCAGGGCTAGAATTGGGCAGGTTAATCTTGGTGAAGGACATATGAATAAATCCGCATACAAGGTTATCCTGAAAAAACAGAAGTAACTGCAAAAACTGTATAAGATATACAGATACAACCAGCGCTGGAGTCCCTAAATATCTGTTGCTGATAGATTGAGAGCAAAGTCCTCTATTACCCGATTAATTAAACATAAGATATTTAACTGGTACTAGTACTAGTAATTCATCCGCGCAAACAGATTTGTACTTTTGGGAAAAATTTATTCAAGAAAAAAGCCTTTTCATATTTTTCTACTATAGAATAACTTATTAAATAGAGATTAAAACATCAGTAGGTTATAGATTAATAAACGTGTACACAAATAATGAACAGGGTATTACTAAGGCAATAATATTATTGCATATTGAAAGTTGCCCCGGCCGGTGGCTGTTTAAGAATTAAATTTAAAAACAACTGCTAGTCCAACAGGAATAAAACCCACTTCAATAAATGGAAAAAAATCTTTCTTGTGCCTTATGCGGTAAAGCGCACGTTCTTAGTCAATTCAATAGTTAATGTGTATGTAAGCGCTTACCCTGGACCGTGCGATGGTTTCCGTGTCCCTGCTGCTGTTTTTCCATATGTCCCACACTCTACGGTGTAAAGACCTGCAGGATCTCACCGAGGTGTTTCTGGGGTGAAAGGATTTAAAACAAGCAGCTCTCCGGTAATTGATTAAGTCACAAGGAACCTGCCGCTTTACACCGCTCAATCACCGATTTGAATTTACTGCTCACGCCCTGGATCCTGGCTGCAAACTGAGCTCTTTGTTCACAGGTTAATCCTGAAGTTCATCTTCCTGGAGCAGGATTTTGATAGATTCCATTAACCCCTAGGGTGCGGGTGAATTTCAGCAGAGTGACTGCTAGTATGTTTCGCTGGATTTTGATTATCCGTAAGTGTCCTTACTATATCAAATAGATTGTCTCACAGGTCAAAGCACAGGCAATTGTCCGACGCACATTTTGGGTGACTTTATCGGTCCCCTTCCTCAAGGATCGGATAATCAAAGTCCAGGTTCCCTGTGACTTAATCAATTACCGGAGAGCTGCTTGTTTTAAATCCTTTCACCTCAGAAACACCTCAGCGAGATCCTGCAGGTCTTTACACCGTAGAGTTTGAGACATACGGAAAAACAGAAGCAGGCATACCTCCCAACCGTCCCGGATACAGCGGGACTGTATCAGATTTCAGCGGGTGTCCCGGTGTCACAATCGTGAGGCTTTTGTCCCATGGCTCCACCCACCCGCTCTCTCCCTGTCTGACTTTCTCCCCCTCCTAATGCACATGAGCAGAGCAGAGCCGAGCGCTGCTTCACTGCTCTGGCTCTGTTCTGCCACTGCTATGGGTGGGCGGCAGCAGCCCTCTGGCTGCCGGCACTTTAAATCGGCACCTTCAGCTCAGCGTGCACTCACTGCTCACTGCTGGGCTGTTTGTGTACGGAAGTGCATCTGTGGGTGGAGCTACCCAGCAACATGCTGAGCTCTGTCGACAGATAAAGAGACTGCAGGAAGAGGAGCTGAACACAAAGGAACGCTGTATGTGACCCCCCCCAACTACCCAAAGCTTTATTCCCCAACCCCCTCCTCACCAGAGCTATATGCCTGCAGTTACCCCCCTCACCACATCTGTATGGCCCCCTCACCAAATTTGTATGCCCCCCCACCAGATCTGTATACCCCCCAGCACCCCCCAGCTCTGTATGCTTCCAGCCCCCTCCCACCAGATATGTATCCCCAGCCCCCCTCACCAGATCTGTATGCCCCAGCAGCCCTCTCCTCACCAGAGCTATATGCCTCCAGTCACCCCCCTCACCAGATTTGTATGCCCCCCAGCCCCTATACCAGATTTGTATACCCCCCAGCCACCCCAACAGATCTATACGCCACCCAGCTCTGTATGCCTCCAGCCCCCTCCCACCAGATCTGTATCCCCAAAGCCCCCTCTCACCAGAGCTGTATGCCCCAGCATCCCTCTCCTCACCAGAGCTGTATGCCTCCAGCCACCCCCCTCACCAGATTTGTATGCCCCTCAGCCCCCACACCACATTTGTATATCCCCCAGCCACCCCACCAGATCTATATTCCCCCCAGCACCCCCCAGCTCTGTATGCCTCCAGCCCCCTCCCACCAGATATGTATCCCCCATCCCCCCTCACCACATCTGTATGCCCCAGCAGCCCTCTCCTCACCAGAGCTATATACCTCCAGCCACCCCCCTCACCAGATTTGTATGCCCCCAGCCCCCACACCAGATTTGTATATCCCACAGCCACCCCACGAGATCTATATGCCCCAGCTCTGTATGCCTCCAGCCCCCTCCTACCAGATCTGTATCCCCCAGCCCCCTCTCACCAGATCTGTATGCCCTAGCCCTCTCCTCACCAGAGCTATATGCCTCCAGCCACCCCCTCTCACCAGATCTGTATGCCCCATAACCCCCACATCAGATTTGTATACCCCCAGCCCCCACACCAGATTTGTATGCCCCTTAGCCCCCACACTAGATTTGTATGCCCCCCAGCCCCCCACCAGAAGTATATGCCCCCCAGCACCCCCAGCTCTGTATGCCTCCAGCCCCCTCCCACCAGATGTATCCCAGCCCCCCTCACCAGATCTGTATGCCCCAGCCCTTTCCTCACCAGAACTATATACCTCCAGCCACCCCCCCCTCACCAGATCTGTGTGCCCCCAGCCCCCCCATCATAGCTGTATGTACCCCCAGTGCTGCATAAGCCCCAACACCAGAGCTATATGCCCCTTAGTAATATCTATGCTACCAGTAATTTGTATGCCCCACAGTAAAGTGTATTTCCTCCAGTAATGTGTATACCCCTTAGTAACATGTATGCCCCTCAGTGAAAAACACAGACGCTCTTCACTGACGTGTGAAACATGCATATGTCCCTTCATACTCCGTGATTCATGGCACACAGTGGTTGTCCATGTGCAATCCATGATACGTGATCCGTACTCTGTGATTGCACATGGACATATACTCACCTGCCCCCGCTCCTGTTCTCCGTGGTGCTGAAGAGTCCCGCGATTCAGCATCCAGCCACCGCTTTCTCACCTCTGCAGCTACTTCCGGGTCAGCTCTGGCTGCATAAATGAATATGCATGCCATAATGAACCAGGCAGGAAGAAGCAGAGAGAAGCTGCCAAACTCAGCATCGCTGGAGAAGGTGAGTTGAAAAAGCTTTTATTTTAAATGTCCGTGTTTTTCTAGTACGTGTTTCACGGATCACACCATAGTGTGGTCTGTGGGACATCAGTGATGCCAGAAAAAAGACGGACATGTTTCTGTGTGGCAATCTCGGATATGCATGTATGCCGCACGGAGACACGGTCAGTGAAAAATCACTGATGTGTGTGCAGACCCATTGATTATGATGGGTCTGCATAGGTTAGTGATTCTGGTACGTATAAAAACTAGTACATACATACCAGAATCACTGACATCTGAAACAGGCCTAATATGTATGCCCCTCAAGTACTGTCTATGCCCCCAGCCCCTCCTGTGTTGTGTATACTGTAGCCCCCAGCCCCTCCTGTGCTGTATATACTATAGCCCCCAGCCCCTACTGTGCTGTATATACTGTAGCCCCAGGACCCTCCTGTGCTGCATATACTGGAGCCCCCAGCCCCTCCTGTGCTGTGTATACTGTAGCCCCCAGCTCCTCCTGTGCTGTGTATACTGTAGCCCCCAGCCCCTCCTGTGCTGTATATACTGTAGCCCCCAGCCCCTCCTGTACTGTATATACAGTAGCCCCCAGCCCTTCCTGTGCTGTATATACTGTAGCACTCAGCCCCTCCTGTGATGTGTATATACTGTAGCCCCCATCCCCTCCTTTGATGTGTATATACTGTAGCCCCCAGCCCCTCCTGTGCTGTATATACTGTAGCCCCCCAGCCTCTCCTGTGCTGTATATACTGTAGCCCCCAGCCCCTCATGTGCTGTATATACTGTAGCCCCAGCCCCTCCTGTGATGTGTATATACTGTAGCCCCCAGCCCCTCCTGTGATGTATATACTGTAGCCCCCAGCCCCTCCTGTGATGTATATACTGTAGCCCCCAGCCCCTCCTGTGCTGTATATACTGTAGCCCACAGCCCCTCCTGTGCTGTATATACTGTATATATATAGTGCCCACGATGAGGACTCGCTGTGTCCTGGAGGCAGCGGGTCCTGACCTGCGGGGCTGCATGTCTCCTCCGCAGGAGAACGCAGCTGTCTGTGCCCACGATCAGGACTCGCTGTGTCCTGGAGGCAGCGGGTCCTGACCTGCGGGGCTGCACGTCTCCTCTGCAGGAGAACGCAGCTGCCTGTCCCCACGATCAGGGTTCAGTGCGCTGCGGTCTCTTGCTGTGTTTTCCCTACGGAGGACGCATGCAACTGCAGCAAACAATTCATATGCTGTAGTCTGGAAAGACGCTCCGCAGGTCAGTGTTTGCTGCAAAAAAAACAAGCACAATGGGCAGGAGATTTCTAGAAATCCCTCCACTGTGCTTGTACTGTACAATGCAGCATTTTTGACACAGCAAAAACACACTACATCCAAAATGCTGCAAATACTGATCGTGGGCACGCAGCCTTAAACAATGTGATCAGCAGTGCTGAAAAGGATTGGATGTGGGCGTGAAACATTGCAAAATGGGTGTGGTTAGGGGCGTGGCGCATAGTTTGTCCCTCTTTCTCATCTTTAAATGTTGGGAGGTATGAGCAGGGACCCGGAAACTATCACACGGTCCAGGGTAAGCGCTTACACACACATTAACTATTAAATCGACTAAGAACGTGCGCTTTACGCAAAAGGAACAAGAAAGATTTTTTTTCCATTTATTGAAGTGGGTTTTATTCCTATTGGACTAGCAGTTGTTTTTAAATTTAATTCTTAAACATTTTAGCCACCGGCCAGGGCAACTTTCAATATGCAATAATATTATTGCCTTAGTAATATCTAGAGATGAGCAAACCGGTCGTGGTTCGGCTCGAGTTCGGTTCGTCGAACGGAGGTCTCGTTCGAGTTCAGTTCGTCGAACGTTCGACGAACCGAACTCGAACTGCATAGGAAACAATGGCAGGCAATCACAAACACATAAAAACACCTAGAAAACACCCTCAAAGGTGTCCAAAAGGTGACAAACAACTCACAACACAACTCAAACACATGGCAAAGTGACAAGGACATATACTCATGCGAAAACAAAACAGCAGGACAGAGAAAAAGAGGAGGAGACACAGATATGAGTACTTTTTCTTTTTCCAAAGGGGGTCAACTGATGCCAGTCAAGTGGGGGGTTTGTGGCCCAATTAGTGGCAATGAGGGAGACTGTGGTTGGAGTCCCCTCGCTGTGTTTGTAAAAGAACCAAGATGAACAAGTCATGGCTCTCAGAGGACTTTTCTTCCCCTGGGTCATCCAGGGGAGGTGAAAGGCACGCGTATTTTTGAGAGTTTATCCCCATTTGATAGGTGCTCCATGGACAATGCTACCAGGTGTGTATCTTGTCAGATGTATGCATGCCTTGAGCAGCCGTTCGAGGGTGACTATGTCTGCACTCGATGCAAGCATGTTGCGTATTTGGAAGCCAAGGTAACTGATCTAAATAAGCAGCTTGCAACACTAAGGGGCATTGCAAACCTGGAGAGGAGTTTAGAGCTCACTGAGCTTTCTCTGGCTGGGGCCAGTGCTATGGAGGAGGGTGGAAGTGGGGAAGATCAGGACCCAGAGGTAGGTAGCTGGGTAACAGTTAGAAGAAGAGGTAGGGGGAAAAGTGTCAGGGAGCCTAGTCCTGACCTGGCACAACCTGGTAAATATGCCTGTTTGGCTGATATTAGGAATGAAGGGCGTGGACTAGGGTCACTACAGCAGGATGTTGCTCCTAGCAACCAGGAAAACAACTGCTGTAGGAAGGAGGGAAATAGGAGTGCAGCAAAGCCCAGACAGATGTTGGTGGTAGGGGACTCTATAATTAGGCGGACAGACAGGGTCATCTGTCGCCGAGACCGTGAATGCCGAACAGTGTGTTGTCTGCCGGGTGCTCGGGTTCGGCATATTGTGGATCGGATAGACAGATTGCTGGGTGGGGCTGGGGAAAACCCAGCGGTCATGGTGCACATTGGTACTAATGACAAAGTTAGAGGCAGGTGGAAGGTCCTTAAAAATGATTACAGGGAACTAGGAGAGAAGCTGAAGTCCAGGACCTCCAAGGTGGTGTTTTCAGAAATACTACCGGTGCGACGAGCGTCACTAGAAAGACAGCGGGAGCTTAGGGAGATAAATATGTGGCTTAGAAATTGGTGCAGGAAGGAAGGGTTCGGGTTCATGGAGAACTGGGCTGACTTCTCAGTCGGCTACAGGCTCTACGGTAGGGACGGGCTGCACCTCAATGGGGAAGGTGCAGCTGTGCTGGGGGAGAAAATGGTCAGACGGATGGAGGAGCTTTTAAACTAGGATCGGGGGGGAGGGAGGGTAGTGGAGCAAATAAGGGGATAGATAGAGCAGATTGAGACAGGGAGACGGTAGGGGTCAATGAAGGATTAGGGGGGGATGGGACATACAAGGAACGTAGGGAGGCTAGGAGTAATAAAGGTGTTAATAGGATTAAATGTCAACTGGCAAATGCAAGAAGTCTTGCAAACAAAATGAATGAATTGGAGACTCTTATGTCAACCATGGATTATGATGTGGTGGGCATTACGGAAACCTGGCTGGATGAAAGCCATGACTGGGTGACAAACATACAGGGTTATAGTACATTTAGGAAGGACAGGAAAGGCCAAAAAGGTGGTGGGGTGTGTATATTTATTAAATCTAACCTAAAACCTGTGTTGTATGATGACATTGACGGGAACAGCAACAATGTAGAGTCAGTATGGGTAAATGTACATGGGGAGGGGAATAATGGAAAAATGCCAATTGGAGTTTGCTATAAGCCTCCTAACATACCTGAACAAATAGAGGGTGAAATGCTGGAACAAATTGAAAAGGCAGCTAATAATAATAATCGGGTTCTTATTATGGGGGATTTCAACTATCCAGACATACAGTGGGACATAGAATCTTCTGGTTCTGCTAAAAGCTGTAAGTTCTTATCTACCATTCAAGACCATTTCCTCTCTCAGATGGTAGGTGAACCAACCAGGGGAGATAATTTGCTAGATCTGGTCCTGTCAAATAGACCGGATACAATTTCAGATCTCCAGGTCCGGGAGCACTTGGGCACCAGCGATCATAATATGGTAAGCTTCAACATAATATTCAATAGAACATTTCAAAGGGGGAATGCTAAAACCTGGAATTTTAGGAAAGCTGATTTCAACAAATTAAGGGAAGAGCTTAAATGTGTAGATTGGGACAAAGTCATGGTAACTGGGGATACCGAACATAAATGGGGTAAGTTTAAGGATATACTACTAGAGTCCTGTAAAAAACGTATACGCTCTGGTAATAAAATGTCCAGGAATAAAAAGAAACCACTATGGATAAATAAGACTGTACAAAGTATAATAAAACAAAAACAAAGGGCATTTAAAATCTTAAAGGCTGAGAATACAGAAATAGCATTGCAGGAGTATAAAGATATCAATAGGAAATGTAAAAAAGAAATCAAACAAGCAAAATTAGCTACTGAAACAAAAATCGCCAATGACATTAAAATAAATCCCAAAATCTTTTATAAATACATTAATGCCAAAAGGAAAACAAAGGATAGTATCGGCCCCTTAAAATATAATAACAAGTTAGTTATAGAGGACAAACAAAAGACTGAGATATTAAATAGACATTTCTCATCTGTATTCACCAAGGAACTGACTGTACCAGGGATCATTCAACAAGTGAAAAATCAAAGTCCACCACCCGATATAATTAATTTAACACAAGATGAAGTACGCCTACGTCTGAGTAAATTAAACATTGACAAATCCCCAGGGCCAGATGGCATTCATCCACGAATATTGAGGGAATTGAGCTCCGTAATCGACAGACCGCTGTATCTCATCTTTTTAGACTCACTTGTAACAGGGTTGGTGCCTCAGGATTGGAGGATTGCTGATGTGGTACCGATATTTAAGAAAGGTAAGAGGGTAGATCCAGGCAACTACCGACCAGTAAGCCTGACATCAGTAGTATGCAAAGTTTTTGAGGGCATTTTAAGGGATGACATGCAAAAATATATTGCAGAAAATATTATGATAACTGACAAACAGCATGGATTCATGAAAGATAAGTTGTGTCTAACCAACCTGTTGGGGTTCTATGAGGGGGTAAGTTCAAACCTGGATATTGGTAATGCAGCTGATGTGATTTATTTGGACTTTGCAAAGGCATTTGATACTGTACCACATAATAGCCTTATACTAAAGCTTCAGAAGCAAGGACTAGGGGACACAATATGCAACTGGGTAAGGAATTGGCTAAAAGATAGGAAACAAAGAGTAGTCATAAATGGTACATTCTCTAAATGGGCTATAGTCAGCAGTGGGGTGCCGCAGGGATCTGTGCTTGGACCGATTCTTTTTACTCTCTTTATTAATGACCTTGTGGATGGGATTGATAGTACAGTGTCAGTCTTTGCCGATGACACCAAACTATGTAGGATATTAAAAACTGACCTGGATAGTACAATATTACAAAAAGATCTGGATAAGATGTCAGAATGGGCAGATACTTGGCAAATGAGATTTAATGTTGATAAATGTAAAGTAATGCACCTAGGACGGAGTAATCCTATAGCTGCGTATACATTAAATGAAAGTAAACTCGGGACTACAGAACAGGAGAAGGACTTGGGTATTCTCATTACAAATAAGCTGAGCAGCAGCACTCAATGTCAAGCAGCAGCTGCTAAAGCAAACAAGATTTTAGGGTGTATAAAAAGAGAGATTAGATCCCGTGATCCCAACGTATTGTTACCCTCTATAAATCACTTGTAAGGCCACATCTGGAATACGGGATCAAGTTTTGGGCTCCACATTTTAAAAAGGACATTCAGAAGTTAGAGTCAGTTCAAAGGCGGGCAACTAGACTATTACAAGGAATGGAAGGCCTCCCATATGATGACAGGTTGAAAAAGTTAGATATGTTTAGCTTAGAAAAAAGACGTCTCAGAGGAGATCTCATTTATATGTATAAATACATGTGTGGTCAATATAAAGGACTGGCACATGACTTATTTCTTCCAAAGACAGTACTAAGGACCAGGAGGCACTCACTGCGAGTGGAAGAAAAGCGATTCCGACACCTAAATAGGAAAGGGTTCTTTACAGTTAGAGCGGTCAGACTGTGGAATACACTACCACAAGAGGTAGTAATGGCAGATACTATAACAGCTTTTAAAAAAGGGCTGGATGATTTCCTCAGTACACAAAACATTGTTGGTTATAAATGACTTAGTGACTAAATGTAGAACTGGTGGAGGAAGGTTGAACTAGATGGACCTAGGTCTTTTTTCAACCTAAGTAACTATGTAACTATGTAACTATGTAAGAGTGCTTCATGCCAAGCATCTTTTTCTTTTTCAAAAGGGGGTCAACTGATGCCAGTCAAGTGGGGTGTGTGTGGCCCAATTAGTGGCAACGAGGGAGACTGTGGTTGGAGTCCCCTCTCTGTGTTTGTAAAAGAACCAAGATGAACAAGTCATGGCTCTCAGAGGACTTTTCTTCCCCTGGGTCATCCAGGGGAGGTGAAAGGCACGTGTATTTTTGAGAGTGCTTCATGCAAAGCATCTTTTTCTTTTTCAAAAGGGGGGTCAACTGATGCCAGTCAAGTGGGGTGTGTGTGGCCCAATTAGTGGCAACGAGGGAGACTGTGGTTGGAGTCCCCTTGCTGTGTTTGTAAAAGAACCAAGATGAACAAGTCATGGCTCTCAGAGGACTTTTCTTCCCCTGGGTCATCCAGGGGTGGTGAAAGGCACGCGTATTTTTGAGAGTGCTTCATGCAAAGCATCTTTTTCTTTTTCAAAAGGGGGGTCAACTGATGCCAGTCAAGTGGGGTGTGTGTGGCCCAATTAGTGGCAACGAGGGAGACTGTGGTTTGGGTCCCCTCGCTGTGTTTGTAAAAGAACCAAGAGGAACAAGTCATGGCTCTCAGAGGGCTTTTTCTTCCCCTGGGTCATCCAGGGGTGGTGAAAGGCACGCGTATTTTTGAGAGTGCTTCATGCAAAGCATCTTTTTCTTTTTCAAAAGGGGGGTCAACTGATGCCAGTCAAGTGGGGTGTGTGTGGCCCAATTAGTGGCAACAAGGGAGACTGTGGTTGGAGTCCCCTCGCTGTGTTTGTAAAAGAACCAAGATGAACAAGTCATGTCTCTCAGATGACTTTTCTTCCCCTGGGTCATCCAGGGGTGGTGAAAGGCACGCGTATTCTTGAGAGTGCTTCATGCAAAGCATCTTTTTCTTTTTCAAAAGGTGTGTCAACTGATGCCAGTCAAGTGGGGTGTGTGTGGCCCAATTAATGGCAACGAGGGAGACTGTGGTTGGAGTCCCCTCGCTGTGTTTGTAAAAGAACCAAGATGAACAAGTCATGGCTCTCAGAGGACTTTTCTTCCCCTGGGTCATCCAGGGGTGGTGAAAGGCACGCGTATTTTTGAGAGTGCTTCATGCAAAGCATCTTTTTCTTTTTCAAAAGGGGGGTCAACTGATGCCAGTCAAGTGGGGTGTGTGTGGCCCAATTAGTGGCAACGAGGGAGACTGTGGTTGGAGTCCCCTCGCTGTGTTTGTAAAAGAACCAAGATGAACAAGTCATGGCTTTCAGAGGACTTTTCTTCCCCTGGGTCATCCAGGGGTGGTGAAAGGCACGCGTATTTTTGAGAGTGCTTCATGCAAAGCATCTTTTTCTTTTTCAAAAGGGGGGTCAACTGATGCCAGTCAAGTGGGGTGTGTGTGGCCCAATTAGTGGAAACAAGGGAGACTGTGGTTGGAGTCCCCTCGCTGTGTTTTACATGATTTTCGAAGGGCATGACATGCCTAAGAGGTTGAGTTTCATCATCTGCAACTTGTTGGCAACAGAAAGGCTGCCTTTACACCCTTTTGAGACTGAGGATTTTTGAGACCTTATGCCCATTGCAGTGCCCCAAGAGCCGATGGCCAGTCGTCACTCCTTCTCCAAGAAAGGCGTGCCCGCGCTACCACAGCAGGTCGCACAAAACCTCACTGATTCCTTGAGAAACTCTGTGTGTGACAGGGTGCATTTCACCACAGATACTTGGACCAGTAAGCATGGACAGGGAAGTTACATGTTGCTGACTGGGTACTGGGTAACTATGGTGAGAGATGGAGAAGGGTTTGCGGTACAAGTCTTGCCGTCCGCACGACTTGTGTGTCAATCCTTCCTCTGTATGTACAAGTTCCTCCACTGCTTCTGCCTCCTCAACCTCATGTGGGTCCTCCACCTCGGCCCAAACCCTGTGTGGTCAGGCCACCCTTCCTTGTAACTGTGCCCAAGGAATCCCACACACCTCCTTACTATGCTGGCAGCACAGCTCAACAGCATGATGCGGTCGACTCTTTACTTAGAAATGTCTGGGAAATGTGAGTCACACCGCTGAGGAGTTGTGGACGGTAAGCTCTGGAGAGTGAGACCGAGTTTCATCAATGGTTGTCTCCACTCAACCAGCAGCCAGGGAAGGTCGGGTGCGACAATAATACAAACCAGTCTGTGACCCTTCTTCAGGGCTTGTGACACACGTGCCTTGTATGGCTCACGTGTTGAACCTGGTTGTCCAGCAATTTTTAAACCACTATCCCGGCCTACATGGCCTTCTGCAGAGGGCACGGTGTAACGCCTGCCTGGATCGACACACTCAGATGGGCTGTAAAGGATAGGCTAGAGGCAATCCACTCACCAAGCTGGACACCCAGAACCCTGAAACCCTTTAACCCCTATACAGTGATTTGGAATTACACAGGGCCCAAATTGATCAATACCTGTGGAAGGCTGCAGTTCCAGAGAATAGTAGTCATGCAGGGTCAAAAACATTAATTGAGGAAGAGGAACAGAATGGGATGGCCAGGACTTAATCAGAAAACAAGCAGAGGTTAAATGCGGATCGGCCAACGAGGTACATAAACAGCAAGCAGGAAAAGTAGTCAGGTAACAAGCACACAAAATCATAAAACTGAACTGGGGGTAACAGTAACAAGAGGTTCATAGCTTTGTCTGGCAGTGGTCTGCAGACAGGAGGGGCCTAAAAAAGGGTGTGGTGTCTTCCCATTGGTTGTAGCTGAATGATGGTACTTCATCTGTGAGATACCCACCACCTACATTCAGCCCGTGGTTCTGTATCTGTCAAGGTAACGCAACCCAGTGGGTGATCATCACCTGCGTCCACCTGCGCCGCTGGCATCGACTCCTTTCCCATCATCAGCACTATGCACGAAAGGAACACGTTGTCACCTGGCGACCGGAGTACAAATTGATTTAGAGGACTACGTTGGTGACTTAACAGCCGTGTGCGGCAATGATGCAAACCTGTCTGCGTCCCTTCAGCAGGGCAAAATGACACACATGCCTTGTATGGCTCACGTGTTGAATATGATTCTCCAGCAATTTTTAAAATACCATCCCGGCCTACATGGCCTTGTGCAGCGGGCACGCTGCTATGTGCTCACTTTCATCCTTCGCACCCAGCAGCTCAACAACTTTCATCGCTCCTGAAGTCTTAGGGTCTGGCGGTTAAACGCCGGAAATGCGATGTTCCGACACGCAGGAATTGGAATCTGCACATGTTGCAGCGTCTGTGGCAGCACCACAGAGCCCTGCTGAAATATGGTCTGACGTATACCCTGGGCTAACTTGATCCAGAGGTGGTGCAGATCACGCTGCTGGAGTGGTGTCAGATCAAGGACCTATGCACCCTTCTACACAGTTTACAAATGTCGACAAAGATGTTTAGCACTGGCGATGCCATTCTCAGCGTGACAATTCTGGTCCATCTACAAGATGGAGCACACTGTAAGCATTATTCGGAGTCAGGTGTTGGTCCAAGAGGAAGGGGAGAAAGTACAGGAGGAGTCATATGCAGAAGGGATAATAAGATCTACAAGGTCCAGACGGTGAGCGGCACCTAGGCGGCAGTCATGGTGGGGGAGAGGGATTAACAAGGGCGCATAGTATCAGCAAAAATTGTTGAGGAAGGTGCAGGAGCCCATGAAGAAATGGAGGACAAACTGGCGATGTGCATGGAAGACTCAGCAGATGAGTGAGAGCTTGCTCACATTTTGGTTGTGCGAGGTTGGGGGGAGAGGGCAGAGGAAGGAGGCACGATTCTCACCTCTCTGCCACCAACACACCAAGGACTTGGTCCTCCTGGATGCACAAGACACATGAGCGCCTTCTTGCTGCACTACCTAAAACATGACCCTCAAATTGTATGAATTCGAAGTAATGCTAACTACTGAGTTGCCACACAGTTAGATCCCCGGTACAAGACAAAATTTGGCGAAATAATACCTGCCATAGAAAGGGACGCACGTATACAGGAGTATCTGCAGAAGGTGGTACGGATTCTTAGATCTGCTTTTCCAGTAAACACCAGTGCTGCACAGAGTGAATCTCAACGCTTTGTCATGGATAGGAGGAAATGGTCTTTTTCTTGTCCACATCTGAGGGACCGAGGGATGGCTGCTGTGCTGAGATGGCATTGAGTGTCCCTGCAGAGTTGCACTTTTGGTCATATACCAAATGAGTTGAAAACGGACAGATGCTGGTGGAAAGGGGAACAGTTGTGTTGGAAAGGGGAAAAAAGTTTTTGTCCGTGGGTTTGGTGGTTAAGCAAAAGTAACATTTGATGAAGAAACACCATCTGTTACGGTGGGACTAGCAGATTTGGAAAGGGTGGTATATACAATGTTACCGCTATATAACGAAAATTAATAAGAAAAGAAAGAGAAAGGTATATATCCCCATCAGCAGTCAATGTCCACCGTGCTCCCAGATGGAAAAGGAGAGGTTGGCAACTGGAAGGTTAGGTGGAGGATACAGATCTGTGTGGCTATGAAACTAATAGTTGCCTGAACCGAGTTAAACGCCACTCGGATCTGGAGACAGGGAGCCCTGTTAGCGTCACAGGGTCCACACGCCCACCAAGCCCAGGAACTTTCTGTTAACATCACAGGGGCCATTCAGTATGCTGACCGTGTGCATTAGAGCCACACCTGTGGACAGCAGGCGCATCAGCAGCAGCAGACCTGTTAATGCTACTGGGCTGCACAAGCAGGACTTGTAGTACAGGAGCTGGTCTTAACCGTTCTGCGTTAGCAACTGTGGTGGCGGCCTGCATCGACACTCTATCCCTGCCTACCTCTGGCCTTAAGCCGCAATGGGTTCAACACATGGAGGTGTGCTCTTTCGGAGCATAATAGAAGACTGCGCACCTCCTTGTTGGCTCCAGCCCGTTTTATAACCTGGGTCCGCCCCAAACCAGGGTGGACCACAATGCACCTCCTGAAGACAAAAGCAGAGTGACACGTCATGAGTGGCATAACTAGCGTCCTATTTGGAACCGCAACTTCAATAATGACCTCATGGCTGCCACGACGCAAACACCTCACCAGTCATTGTCTGACCATCAATAATGAGGTGACAAGTCATAGGGGCGGGCCTCTGCAAGCCATTTGGTAGTGGCCTGGCCACATCGTCAGGACACCTGATGCCCTGTGGTCTATATGGGCCCCCCACATCAGGGGCAGTGCCAAAGAGTTCATTACCGGACCTAGTCTCTGATGCAGTAAGTGCCTGAACATGCTCAGTAGCATGAAATACAGTCTCTGAAAAAAGACTATCAGCTTTAGCATGGTGTCTAGGCACAACACAGGACTTAGACCCGGCACGGAGTGCAAGTACATGTGCAAAGAGGCTTTTCGCACTAAGTGTGGGAACATGCGCTGTATCCCGAAATGAAGACTTAGCCTCAGGAATGGCACAGTCAGGCTGAGCATACTCACTAGGCGAAACATTGTAGTTAGGCTGCGGCTGGGGTAAATCGGCACACGCATGCGCACTAGCTGCCTCTCCACACTTAGTCGTGGAGGAGAAATTGCTCTTCGGGTGTGGACTTGGAGATGCTGTCTATGAACAGAAGGAAAAGATAAAGAAAGCCTCACTTTCTATCCCTCCGAATGATCAAATGCAGCAAGGAATTCCCTGAGTTTGCTATAAAATTAGCGTAGCAAAATGTGCATGAGGGTCTCATGCAGAAGTACTGCAAATAGATTTGCACCAGTGGGACACTAATGGAAGTCCAACAGCCAGTTCTTGTGTACCACTAAATGGCAGCATTTTTTGCTATCATTATAGCTTATTAAAAACAGAGCAGGAGGGTGTCCTGCACAGGTGCTAGAAATAGCTTGGCACCAGTGGGACAATAATGAAATACAACAGCCATTTCTTGTATGCCACTAAAAGGCAGCATTTTTTGCTATCATTATAGCTTATTAAAAACAGAGCAGGAGGGTGTCATGCAGAGGTGCTAGAAATAGCTCGGCACCAGTGGGACAATAATGGAGTACAACAGTCACTTCTTGTATGCCACTAAATGGCAGCATTTTTTGCTATCATTATAGCTTATTATAAACAGAGCAGGAGTAGAGATGAGCGAACCAGCCGTGGTTCGGCTCGAGTTTGGTTCGTCGAACGGAGGTCTCGTTCGAGTTCAGTTCGGCGAACGTTCGACGAACCAAACTCGAATCAATAGGATATAATGGGAGGCAATCACAAACACATAAAAACGCATTATAAATGTACACATACAGTTAATAAACATTGCCATAACACTTACCGGTCCCCGCGATCCCTCCTGCACTCTATCTCCTGCCGCTATTCCATCCGATGATCGCTGAATCATCCCGGTGACCAGCACTGCCAGCAGGGATGTAGGACCTATCGTGACGTCAAAATAGCCATGTGACCAGTCACGTGGCTGTTATCTCATTGGCTACAGACTGGTCACATGACTATGACGTGTCATGTAGGACCTGTCATTGCACTCTCCGGTACACGGTGCACATTTGTGTATCGCCGTGTACCGGCGACATGCTCTAGCACACGGTCGACTCCCCGTTCCGTTAGGGACCGGCTGACCGCGGCTCCGGGAATCACATGATCGGAGCCCTGTTGCTATGGTAACGCGTCTGTCACCGCCAGCAGCCAGCAGCACTGATCTCTCACGGAGTGAAGGCTGCACGGGAAGCAGCATCTTCCCTCATGCAGCAGTGATGGAGCAGAGCTGCATTTGTTGAACGAGAAAGACAGAAGACCATGGATCATGGAGGGCTGACAGGGGGTAATAAAGATGGAGTCTCTAATGTGTCTGTGTATTTATTTCTATTAAAGTATTTTTTCTCTGTGTGGTGTCTTTTTTTTAACCCTTTATTGGAGATTCTTAATGGCCGGGTCAAACGTGCCTGACATTAAGAATCTCTGGCTTAATACTGGCTAGTAAAACAAAGCCAGTATTAACTCATGATTACCCAACAAGCCACCCGGCTCCAGGAGTTGGATACAGCACCAGATGATGGCGCTTCTATGAGAGCGCCATTTTCTGGGGCGGCTGCAGACTGCAATTCGCAGCAGAGGCGCCCTGAAACCTCGGGCTAACCTGTGCTGCAGATTCCAATCCCCAGCTTCCTAGTTGTACCTGGCTGGACACAAAAATGGGGTGAAGCCCACGTCATTTGTTTTTTAATTATTTCATGAAATAAGTGAAATCATTAAAAAAAACGGGCTTCCCTATATTTTTGGTTCCCAGCCGGGTACAAATAGGCAACTGGGGGTTGGAGGCAGCCCGTGGCTGCCTGCTGTACCTGGCTAGCATACAAAAATATGGCGAAGCCCACGTAATTTTTTTGGTGGGCAAAAAACTTCTGCATACAGTCCTGGATGGAGTATACTGAGCCTTGTAGTTCTGCAGCTGCTGTCTGCTCTTCTTTATACAGACAGACAGCAGCAGCAGAACTACAAGGCTCAGCATACTCCATCCAGGACTGTATGCAGAAGTTTTTTGCCCCCTGAAAAAATTATGTGGGCTTCGCCATATTTTTGTATGCTAGCCAGGTACAGCAGGCAGGTACGGCTGCCCCCAACCCCCAGTTGCCTATTTGTACCCGGCTGGGAACCAAAAATAAAGGGAAGCCCTTTTTTTATTATTTCATGAATTTCATGAATTAATTAGAAAACAAATGACGTAGGCTTCGCCCCATTTTTGTGTCCAGCCAGGTATAACTAGGCAGCTGGGGATTGGAATCCGCAACACAGGTTGACCTGAGCTTTCTGGGCCCCACTGCTGCGAATTGCAGTCTGCAGCCGCCTCAGAAAATGGCACTTTCATAGAAGCGCCATCTTCTGGCGCTGTATCCAACTCTTCCAGCACCTGCCTGCTATACCTGGCTAGCATACAAAAATATGGTGAAGCTCACGTCCTTTTTTTGTAGTTTTTTGGCAAAAAAAATAAAAAATGCTTCCCTGGATTTTCCATTGCCAGTGAAGGTAACACCAAGCAGTGGGGGTTAGCAGCCAGTAGCTGCTTGGATTACCCTTAGCTAGCAATACAAAAAATGCAGCGGGAGCCCATATATATTTTTTTTAATTATTTATTTAAATAACTAAAAACAAAATGGGCTTCCCTGTATTTTGATTGCTGGACATCACAGTGCTGTAAAAATAAATCTCCGCGGTATTTTTGATTCTCAGCGCAGATAAAGCAGACAGCTATGGGTTGCCACCCCCATCTGCCTGCCGTTACCTTGGTTGGCAATCAAAATACAGGGAAGCCCATTAATTTTTTTCTATTTAAAAAATAGTTAAAAAAAAATTACGTTGGGTCCCCCCATTTTTGATAGCCAGCTAGGGTAAAGCAGATGGCTGTAGCCTGAAAACCACAGCTGGCCGCTTTACCGTGGTTGGGGATCCAATGTGGAGGTCCCCCCAGGCTCTTTTTTTATAATTATTTTATAAATATTAATAATTACATAAAAAAAGTAGGGTCCCCCCCAAATTGGATCACCAGCCAAGGTAAAGCGGACAGCTGTGGTCTGGTATTCTCAGGGTGGGAAGGTCCATAGTTTTTGCGCCTTCACAGCCTAAAAATAGCAGGCCGCAGGCACCCCAGACGTGGCGCATCCACTAGATGCGCCAATCCTGGCGCTTCACCCCAGCTCATCCCGTGCCCTGGTGCAGTGGCAAACGGGGTAATAAATCGGGTTGTTACTAGCTGTAAAGTCACCTGAGATCAAGCCCAGCAGTTTGTGATGTCATGGCGTCTGTTAGATACCCAACATCATAAACTGTCAGTACTAACAAAAAAAAAATCGACAAAATAAATTTATTTGAAAAAACAGTCCCCAAAACATTTCCTCTTTCACCAATTTATTGTAAGAAAGAAAATAAAGGGGTCCCACGACGACTCTGGACCGTCTAGAATATGGGGGGGAGACACTCAGGGAACGTATCCCCCATTTTCTAGGAGTGCAGACGCTTCATGTGAGGAGTGTGGGTGCAATGAATCTGCACTCACTCTCCCCGGGTCCACAGCAGCAGAGTCCATGTCGTAATGGTTGCTACCAAAGCTGCAATGCCCTGCTCATGAGGTAAGGGCATGCCTAATCAGGAGAACTATTCTACATTTCCAAATATTGGTATTTGCTGATATTATTGCTATTCCACCTACTATATATTGGGGATAGGATCTTGGAGATGGAATACCCCTTTAAGTCCAGTTATCCAGCTGAATGAATACTTAACAACAGAGCTCGCTATTTAGATGTGTTTTCTTGTGGCGTATAACGGACTCTCATCTTTGGTAGTCGTTCAGCAGGGAAACTATAAAAGCAAATCCCTCCATTTGTAAATGTAGTATATAGCTCTCCTGATCAATTATGTTCCTTACCTCATGAGCAGGGCATTGCAGTAATAATAATAATTTATTCATTTATATAGCGTTATTAAATCCATAGCGTTGTATGTCTTTGGAGTGTGGGAGGAAACCTACGAAAACACGGGGAGAACATACAAACTCCTTGCAGATGGTGTCCTTGGTGAGAATTGAACCCAGTACCTCAGCGCTGCAAGACTGCAGTGCTAACCACTGAGCCACCGTGCCGCCAATTTAGCTTACAGATGCATAACCACCACTCACTGTGTCTGAACACAGGAAGCTGAGCTGACAGCCGCTCTGTGCATGCGGCAGCGTCTATTGTGAAAAAGAGGGCCGTGGGGGGATCAACGCTGCACATGTACTGTGGGACACCGGGGAACACCAGTGGGGTTATAGGGGGTGACCTGGCAGGGCCTGGGGAGGAGTTTTCTGTTGCATTTATCATGGCACATGCGACAGAAATCAGAGGAGTAGGGTGAATGCGACCGGCGCGCTGCTGTGCGCGCAGCCATCTTGGATTTCTGGGAGGGCATCAGGGGGGGCACTTTGGCGACACCGGGGGACCGGAGGGGACCGGGGAGGAGATTTATCATGTTTGTTCATGCCAGATGGGAGATAAATAATTTTTTACCGGCGCTGTCATTTACTGTAACGTGATCATTGGTATACGGTGTATACCTGTGATCACGTGAGCGGGGACCGGAAAAACCGTCCTGAATCATGATCTCCAGAGTCTCAGCTAGCCCTAAAACCCCGGAGATTTTCTGATGCTGGGGGGCGTTTTTCACTTATTTCTGCCTGCTGTTTATAAACGGCAGATCAGAATAAGGCTACATTCACACGACCGATCCATATTTGTGGTCTGCAAAAAACAGTCCGGTTTTTTTCACAGGTGCATCCGTGTGGCATCCGTTTCCGTTCCGTAGACGGTCCGTATGTCATCTGTTTGTCATCCGTGTGCCTTCCGTTTTTTTTGTGTACTGCAAAAAAACTGAAGGAGGGAAAATACATAAATTTAACCAGGATCCTGAGCTTCAACCTACATGAGGCGGTCACATGTTCACTCCAGTGCCATTTTCTACTGCTTTCCACAGCGTAGAGCGCTCTGGTGATTTTCCTGTGCTTGTACACTTCATATTAGTCTTTTCTGTCATTATAATGGCAGAAAGACACATAATGTCCCATTCTCCTGCATTTTGTAATTTTGCACCCTTTGGTGCCTTTCATGTGGCACTAAGGGGTGCTTAGCTTTGTATTTAGCCAAAAAAATTTAAAAAAAAATGACGTAGGGTTCCCCCTATTTTTGTAGCCAGCTAAGGTAAAGCAGACGGCTGCAGCCTGCAGACCACAGCTGGCAGCCTCACCTTGGCTGGTAATCCAAAACTGAGGCACCCCACGCTGTTATTTTAAATTAAATAAATAATTAAAAAAAAAAAACACGTAGGGGTCCCCCCAAAATTGGATCGCCAGCCAAGGTAAAGCAGACAGCTGGGGTCTGATATTCTCAGACTAGGGAGGTCCATGGTTATTGGACTCTCCTCAGCCTAAAAATAGCAGGCCGCAGCCGCCCCAGAAGTGGCGCATCCATTAGATGCGCCAATCCTGGTGCTTTGCCCCAGCTCATCCCGTGCCCAGGTGCGGTGGCAAACGGGTAATATATATATTAACCCAGATGTGTAATGTCACCTGGCATCAAGCCCTGCGGTTGGTGAGGTAAGGCGTCTATCAGATACCCGACATCACCAACCCAGTCAGTAATAAAAAAAAATAGACGACAAACACATTTTGATTTGAAAAAACACTCCCCAATAAAGTCCCTTTTTAACCAATTTATTAGAAATAAAAACAAATCCAGGTCTGGTGTAATCCAAGGGGTTGCCATGATGATCCACACTGTGCCAGTCAATGAAGAGCAGGATGTTCCCCATTGGCTGGGAGAGCAGTGCAGTGACCTGAGCTAACATCAAAGGGTCAGCCCAGGTCACTGCAGGGGGATGACAAGTGCTGCTGTCAGCGAGGTACATTACCTGCGCTGATCTCCTGCACTTCTGACAGCACCTGTCACTGAGTTCAATGACCGCCGCCTTCACAGCCAAGTATTGCGAGAGGCCCGTGACGTCATCGCTAGTCAGTCTCGGATCGGAAGTGAGAGAAGGTGATGTGACAAGTGGCGGCCATGGAGGACAGTGACAGCGCTTAGGTCGGGACTTCATCACCACAGGTAAGCCGAGCGGGACCATGTGTGCAGAGTGCCAGGAGGACGTCAGTGTTGTGAACTGCATGGCTGGGGACGTGTGTGTGTATGTTTGAGTGTGTGTGTACATGCCGCATGCAGGAGGGGGCGGAGTGAGCTGAGCGGGGAAGTGTGGGCTTCCTGCACGTAACTAGGATAAACATCGGGTTACTAACCAAAGCGGTTTGCTTGGATACCCGATGTTTATCTTAGTTACCAGCTTCTGGCAGGCTGCCAGCGATGGCTCCTGCACACTGTAGCTGTAAAAAGCCCAGCTTTTTGCTGCTAGAACCGTTCTCGAACGTATCTAGAACTATCGAGCTTTTAGCAAAAAGCTCGAGTTCTAGTTCGATCTAGAACAGCCCCCAAAATCACTCGAGCCGCGAACTGGAGAACCACGAACCGCGAACCGCGCTCAACTCTAAGCAGGAGGGTGTCATGCAGAGGTGCTGCACATAGATTTACACCAGTGGGGCACTAATGGAAGTCCAACAGCCAGTTCTCGTATTCCACTAAATGGCAGCATTTTTTGCTATCATTATAGCTTATTAAAAACAGAGCAGGAGGGTGTCATACAGGGGTGCTGCACATAGATTTACACCAGTGGGGCACAAATGGAGTACAACAGCCACTTCTTGTATGCCACTAAGTTTACTCAATTTTTGGTATTATAATGTCTTAGTAACAATGTGTTTGAGGGTGCAATGCAGGCAGACGTGCTTCAAATATATTTGCACTAGTGAGACAATACAGAAGTCCAACAGCCACTTTTATGATGCCACTAAGTTCACTCAGTGTTTGCTATTATAATGGCTTAGTAACAATGAGTTTGAGTGTGCAATGCAGGCAGATGTGCTGCAAATATCTTTGCACTAGTTTGACAATACAGAAGTACAACAGCCACTTTTATGATGCCACTAAGTTCACTCAGTGTTTGCTATTATAATGGCTTAGTAACAATGAGTTTGAGTGTGCAATGCAGGCAGATGTGCTGCAAATATCTTTGCACTAGTGGGACAATACAGAAGTCCCACAGCCACGTTTAGGATGCCACTAAGTTCACTCAGTGTTTGCTAGTATCATGGCTTAGTAACAATGCGTTTGAGTGTGCAATGCAGGCAGACGTGCTGCAAAAATCTTTGCACTAGTGGTACTATACAGAAGTCCAACAGCCAGTTCTTGTATGCCACTAAATGGCAGCATTTTTTGCTATCATTATAGCTTATTAAAAACAGAGCAGGAGGGTGTCATGCAGAGGTGCTGCACATAGATTTGCACCAGTGGGGCACTAATGGAGTACAACAGCCACTTCTTGTATGCCACTAAGTTTACTCAATTTTTGGTATTATAAAGTCTTAGTAACAATGAGTTTGAGTGTGCAATGCAGGTAGACGTGCTGCAAATATCTTTGCACTAGTGGGACAATACAGAAGTCCAACAGCCACTTTTATGATGCCACTAAGTTCACTCAGTGTTTGCTAGTATAATGGCTTAGTAACAATGAGTTTGAGTGTGCAATGCAGGTAGACGTGCTGCAAATATCTTTGCACTAGTGGGACAATACAGAAGTCTAACAGCCACTTTTATTATGCCACTAAGTTCACTCAGTGTTTGCTAGCATAATGGCTTAGTAACAATGAGTTTGAGTGTGCAATGCAGGTAGACGTGCTGCAAATATCTTTGCACTAGTGGTACAATACAGAAGTCCAACAGCCACGTTTAGGATGCCATTAAGTTCACTCAGTGTTTGCTAGTATAATGGCTTAGTAACAATGAGTTTGAGTGTGCAAAGGGCAGGAGGGTACAGTGGCAGGGTTGTGGGTCTCTGGGTAGAGGAAAGGAAGCCTGCCTTTCTATCCCTCCTATTGGGGAAATGCAGTGAGGAAATCCCTGACCTTAGCTACACAGACGCTGTCATCTTGTGTAGCTGTTAAACTCTGTTTTCACGGACCTATCACCTATGGCTCTGACCCTGCCGGTATTAGCCCTTAAAAGGACTGATAGAAAGTGCTATCCCTATTCTGTACAGCGCTGTGTATAGAGCGTACACAACAGTATCGGAGATAGGCGCTGCTCCAGCGGTGACTGACACCAAGGTCGCAGAAGAGATAATGGCGTCCGGACGGGCAGATACTCGTTTTTATAATGCAGGGACATGTGACATGGACATCCTATCACACATGCCGTTGCTTCTCTGGCTAAAAGTACACTTAGCTGTGTGTGTGTCTGGGATTGGCTGACATGCTGGCCCACCCCACTACACGCGCGTGCTTAGGGAAGGCAGACAAGGAAAAAAAAAAAAATGGTGATCGCCATTATCCATACAGCAGTGGTCTGAATGCGCTGTTCCCGCACACTATACACTGAAATTTCATAATAGTGTGAGTCACAGAGTGACTTACACTATTACAGCGGAAAGCCAGCTAGTAATTAGCTGGTCTTTTTGCTGCTAGAACCGTTCTCGAATGTATCTAGAACTATCGAGCTTTAGCAAAAAGCTCAAGTTCTAGTTCTATCTAGAACAGCCCCCAAAATTACTCGAGCCGCGAATTGTAGAACCTCGAACCGCGAACCGCGCTCAACTCTAGTAATATCACTGTTCATTATTTGTGTACACGTGTATTAATCTATAACCTACTGATATTTTAATCTCTATTTAATAAGTTTTATTCTATCCTGGAAAAACAGTTGTTCTCTTCTGCTCAGGTAATGTTCCCCAACTCTGTGGACTGTTTTTTCCAGCAGGACAATGTGTCATGCCACACAGCTAGGTCAATCAATGTTTGGATGAAGGACCACCACATCAAAACTCTGTCATGGCCAGCCCAATCTCCAGACTTGAATCCCATTGAATACCTCTGAAATGTAATCAAGAGGAAGATGGATAGTCACAAGCCATTAAACAAAGAACAACTGTTTAAATTTTTGCACTTAGAGTGGCATAAGGTCATCCAAAAGCAGTATGAAAGACTGGGAAAGAGACAGAGAGAGAGAGACAGTCAAAGACTCAGAGACAGACAACCAGAGACAGATAGAGAAAGAGACAGAGAGAGATAAAAGTCAAAGAAACAGAGGCAGTCAGAGACAGACAAAGACAGAGAGAGACAGACAGAAAAAGAGCCAGAGGGAGAGAGACACAGACAGACACAGACAGAGACAGGCAGACAGGGAAAGAGAAAGACAGAGAAACAGACAGAGAAAGAGACAGAGAGCCAGGAAAGAGACTGGGAAAGAAACAAAGAGGGAAAGAGACAGATGGGGACAGAGACAGACAGGGAAAGAGACAGACAGGGAAGGAGACAGATAGGGAAGGAGACAGATGGGGAAAGAGACAGACGGGAAAGAGACACATAGAAAGAAAGAAAGAATGAAAGACATAAAGAAAGAATGACAGAAGGAAAGAAAGAAAGAAAGAAAGAAAGAGAGAGAGAGAGAGAGAGAAAGACAGAGAGAGAGAGAATGAATGAATGCAGCCTCATTCCGTAAAGCGGATCACAGCTGATGTCCGGCTACTCCCCTCTGTGCATAATTAAAATACAATTATAAATAAAGAATAATAACTAATAATTTAAAATTGAAAATAAAAAAAATTCTTTACTGTCACAGCCGGGACTTGAGCTCGTGAAGTTATGCTTCTTAGGCGAGCGCTCGAACCATTCAGCCACTGGCTCCAATGAGGAACATAGGCAGATTTTGGAGTCTTGAGGTCTGCAATGCAGACTGAAGTCTAAGGTGACAGCGCGATTCTATTCATGTGCTACGTGGAGCGGACAGAGAACACTCGTGTTCTGTAGCAGAGCTGACAGTGTCGTATGGATTACTTCGGACCTGGAGGGGTAATTGGGAATTTTAATAAAATGGTGAAAGAGGATTTTTTTTTGTCTTTTATTCCAAATAAAGGATTTTTCGCTGTGTGTGTTTCTTCACTTTCACTTACAGTTTAATCATGGAAGGTGTCTCGGGGAGACGCCTGGCATGATTAACTCATTATTACCCCGATTGCCACCGCCCCAGGGAAATTCGGGATGAGCTGGGTGGAGTCCCAGGACTGTCGCATCTAATGAATGCGCCAATTCCGGACGGCTGCTGGGTGATATTGTTAGGGTGGTGTGCTCCCTATAATGTGGCGCTCCCCATCCTGACAATACAGCCTCCAGCCGTGTGGCTTTATCCTGGCTGGTATCAAATATGGGGGGAACCGCATTTTTTTTATCATTTATTTATTTATTTTACTGCACGATATAGAGCCGCCCGCCGGCGGCTGTGATTGGTTGCAGTGAGACAGCTGTCACTCATCATGGGGGCGTGTCTGACTGCAACCAATCATGGGCGCCAGTGGGCGGGGAAAGGACAGAATAACTGATTGAATAATGAAGTGGCAGCCATTTTCAGAAGATGAAAAGACGCCGGAGATTTGTGACAGCCGTGCAGCGAGGCGCCCGTGATCGGTGAGTAGAAAAGGGAGAGGGATTGTGCTGGGGACGCAGGACGCATGCAAATAGTAACGTGTGCATATAGTCTTACTGTGAAAAGCCACGTTTTTTTTGGTCAAACCATTCTCGAATGTAACTCGAACTGCCGAACTTTTAGCGAAAAGCTCGAGTTCGTCGAACGTCTCGAACACCCCCAAAATCACTCGAACATGAAATTGGTGAACCTCGAACATCGCTCAGCTCTACTCATCAGCACGGAAGTTGCACATGGGACATACTTGGACATTCCAACATGACAACGATCCAAAACACAAGGCCAAGTTGACTTGTCATTGGCTACAGCAGAAAAAACTAAAGCTTCTGGAGTGGCCATCTCAGTCTCCTGACCGTAATATCGTTGAGCCAATCTGGGGAAAACTCAAGTATGCAGTTCATGCATGGAAGCCTAGGAATTTACAGGAACTGGAGGCTTTTTGTCATGAAGAATGGCCAGCTTTACAATCTGAGAAAATAAAGAGCCTCATCCACAACTACCACAAAAGACTTCAAGCTGTTATTTATGGTAGAGTGGGCAATGCACGATATTAAGAACTGGGGTATGTGACCCTTTGATCACAGTCTTTTGGTTGTTTTTAGTTGTCATTATGATTTAAAAAGAAAAAACACAGTAGTTTTTACAATAAATGGCTTCACCCAAACACTACCCATGAGTGGAAAAAAAAGATTTTGTGTTATCATTCATATTCCCTGAAAAAAGGCCAAGAAATCAAATCTGCCAGGGTATGTAAACTTTTGAGCACAACTGTGTGTATGTATATATATATATATATATATACATATATATATATATATATATATATATATATATATATATATATGTATATATATATATATATATATACATATATATGTGTGAACAATGACAAGGCAGGATCCAGCAATGACGGGAGCGATTCAGGGTGCTGTTAAAAATTGGATCAGATTTTGGACCGTGAAGGAGGCGAAAACCACCGCCAAAACGCATAGTCCTTTCGGCGTTAATTTGCTGTTCTGAATCGCTTGAACAACTGTATTTTTATGGATTCATTAATAAAGTGTAGGAATGTTTAACAGCATCCTGAATCGCTCCCCTTCATTGCTGGATTCTGCCTTGTCATTGTTCACATTATCATGGATGGACTCCCAATCCTGATCCGGGCACAAAGGAGTTAATCAGGTCAGCTGAGGTTCCAGGTGACTCACTCGAGGGAGCTGGTCTGCACTGATTGTTTTATATATATATACAGTATATACATTCATGAGGTCACTAAAGAAGGTTCAGTGGCCTGACCAATCAATTAACTGTCCGATGGTATAAAGTACCATGAAATTGGTATACCATGATGTTGATGTAATCCTGGACTTAAGGCATCCTATTGTAATAAGACAGGATTTGGTATTGCTGTTTCACTTATAGTTAATAGAAACTGTGTATTTTTGCTTAGTTAAAAGCTGGAACGTCCTTGAGGAACCTCCTCACCATTGCTGCCCCAGCTAAATGAGCATCGTTGATTCGGGATGATGCAACTCTATCTGATAGAACTTTGAGATTAGACACTGTTTCATCTTTGTGAAGCTAAAGTCCATGGACACAATTAAATCCATCATATTTTACAAGATGAGAAGAGTTGACTTGTACTTGATCCAGTTTCTTTCCATTGAGTTATTGGACCACTGCCCTCTTTCCAGATATGTTGTACTCTGCAACCTACAGATTTCCTCTTGGTTGAGAAATGGATTTACTTGGTCCCATATTGCTTCTATATTTCTTGTGAGAGATCATTTTCTTTAACATATTTGCAGAAATGCCTGCATGTGCTGCATCAGCTCTTGATCGCTTAGCTGCAATTTTTCCAAATGGAGTCTTCATTCATCTGTGTATGCAAGGGCAGTACACTGCCAAACTAAGGTGAAAATGAGTAACTCTAATGCGGGCTTTACACGCTGCGACATCACTAGCATTGGCTAGCGATGTCGAGCGCGATAGCACCAGCCCCCGTCGTACGTGCGATATTGTGTGATCGCGGCCCTAGCAAACATTATCGCTACGGCAGCGTCACACGCACGTACCTGGTTAGCGATGTTGCTCTGGCCGCCGATCCGCCTCCTTTCTAAGGGGGCGGGTTGTTTGGCGTCACAGCGACGTTACACTTCAGCCGTCCAATAGCAGAGGATGGGCGGAGATGAGCGGCCGTAACAGGCCGCCCACCTTCTTCCTTCCTCATTGCCGGTGGATGGAGGTAAGGAGATGTTCGTCACTCCTGCGGTGTCACACACAGAGATGTGTGATGCTGCAGGAACGAGTAACAACTTTGCTAATAAACAAGCAACGATATTTGGTTTTAGGACGATCTCTCCAAAACCAACGATTTTTGCCTGTTTTGCGATTGTTTAAGATCGCTCGTACGTGTCACATGCTGTGATGTCGCTAAGGACGCCGGATGTGTGTCACTAACGACGTGACCCCGACGATAAATCATTAGCGATATCGCAGCGTGTAAAGCTCCCTTAAGTCTGATGATGTTGTTACAGTCTACATGAAAAAGATACCCTTTCTTTCCACCTCACACTCAAAGAGATTTTCAACCGTGAAGTGCCACCAAAAGGCAGATTGTCTTCACTGGGTTCTTCCCTTCAGGTGCCCCAAGTGCTGTCCCTATTCAAACACGTGGTGATGCAACCATGAGTAGTACTGCATCCTCAGCCACAACTCTAGCTGTGGCCAGCAACAGTCACGGATTTTCAATTCACAGGAAGGTTTTCCCAGCTCGGGCATTTTTTGAGAGTGCAAAGAATGACTCAACTTTTGCTATCTGCCAACATTGTAAACATCGACTCAGTAGCTGCAAAAATTAAAATACATTGAGTACTACATACATGAACCGACACATGCAAGCAACATGCCTTAATGTAGGAATATTACTGAGCTAAAATCAACCACATTTGCTGCTTCTTCCTCCTCCTGCATCACTGTGGAAACTATTCTCACACAGGTCTATGAGCGCATAACCTCCACTTGTTTACCCACAACAACAGGTGTGAGTGAGAAGCCATCACCTGTTACAGCAGTGGCCATGGCTGGAGTTTTTGACCTATGTGACACACCGAGGCCACATCCTGTGTGTTGCATTGACCATACTTCCCTGCTGTGCAAAAAGACTATGGGGAAATGGGTAGGGGGGAGAATTGATGCCGCTTTCCTGCTGTCTGCCTGAAAGATTTAAAATATGAAGACTCCAATCTGGGTCTCCGAGTTGTGTCTTCTGTGTAATAGCATGGTTCTGTGAGAAAGAGTCCTTCTCCTGTCTCTCATTTATCTCTTGATTTTTTTAAATGAGAATGCCAGCCCATGTCCTGTGTGATGCATGGACCATACTTCCTGGGTGAGAAAACAGACTATGGGAAAATGGGGGGAAAAAATGATTCCATGGTCATGCTGTCTCGCTGTCTGCCTGAAAAGTATTTAAATATGAAGATTCCAATCTTCGTCAAAAAGTTAAAAATGAAATAAACCAATTCTGTAGTGGCCGCGCTCCCCGTAGAAATGATTTTAAAAACTCTTGTCCTCAAATGGAATTTATTACGCAAACATAGGGAAATAAAAAACGGATACAATGCGTTTCGGCGGGAACAACCGCCTTCCTCAGGTATCTAAATAAAAATGCATCTCACTCTACTTTATAGATAAAAAAATAAATACAATTTACCTGGTATTCAAATAAGGGTGTGGATATAACCACTGCTGTATGATCAATCTCTTAGTTCACTTCAACTTTAGTGGTTCATTAAAAACAAATCCACAAACAACAAATCACTTAAAAAATCATAAACTAAAAACACTGTAAGCATTTATCAATAAAATTACTATCAATTAGATTTATCAAATAAAAGGTAGTACAAAAAAAATTAGATAAAAATTCTTTAAAAAACAAATTTAAAACCCTTTTTTTTTCCTTTTTTCTTCCTTTCTCCTTTCCCTTTTTTCCATTATATTTAGACAGGGATGTATACTATATTCTTTCCACAATATCATTAAGGCCATTAGGATGCAATGTTTGAAGGTGGTAAATCCAATATTTTTCTTTGCGATTGAGCAAAGAATTTCTATTGATCGTTTCCATAGGTATCTGTTCTAGAGGTGTCACCCTTATATTAAAATTCTTATCATGCTTGAATAGTATATGTCTTGATAAACTATGTTTTAAAAATCCATTTTTTGCTCTACTTCTGTGCCCGTTCATACGAGCACGTAACATCTGTGTCGTGCGTCCCACATACTGTAGCCCACCGCTACAGTCGATAACATAAATAATATAATCGCTATCGCAACTCAGATTTTGTTTTATTTTAATTAATTCGCCTGTACTTTTACTTGTAATCTGTTTTGCTCCATGGTTTAAAATTCCACACGTATGACATTTCCTAGAACTACATCTAAAAACTCCAATCACCTGATCTTCATTTTTTTCTATCCTTGCTGATTTTTTTTTATTTCCTTTTAATATACTTGGGGCTATTGAACGTTTTATCGTTTCCCCCTCCTAAATGTTATATTTGGTTCCTCAAGCAAATATTTTCCCAAAATCAGATCCCATTTTAGAATATACCAATATTTTTTCAGAATCATATGTATCATCTTATACCCTCTATTATAGGTCGTAATAAAATTAAATTTCCACCTGCCTCCTTCTCTGTCATTTGTTTTTTTACACATCACCTCATTTTTTCTCCTTCTTTCTTACTCAAAAAATCCTCCTGTTTTTTTCCTCTTTTTTTTCATATGCGGCATGAACCAATTTTTTGGGATATTTCTTTTCCTTAAATCTTTTCTTTAAAATGTCAGCCTGGGTTTCATAGTCTTTATCTTCAGTACAGTTTTTCCTGATGCGAAAGAACTGACTGTATGGAATGTTTTCTTTCCATTTTTTATAATGGGCACTTCTGAAAGCCAAAAATCTGTTGGAATCAACTTTCTTAAAATGCGTTTTTGTGATAATACCAGTCCCCTTATGGCTAATTTTCAAATCTAATAACACTATTTTTTCATTATTTATTTCTGAGGTAAATGAAATACCCCAATCGTTTTTATTCAACATATATATCATTTATATTGCTTCTGCTTTTGTACCATTCCAGATAATTATCAGATCATCTATAAAACGCCTAAAAAAAACTATTATCTTTAAATTTTCCAGCTTACTTAAAATTGATGAGGACTCAAATCGCCCCATAAAAAGATTTGCGAAACTTGGTGCGAACTGAGTCCCCATCGCGGTCCCGAGCCGTTGTAGGTATAGTGACCCTTCAAAACCAAATACATTATGTCTTAAAATAAACCCTAAACCATTCAACAAAAAATTCTTTTGTTTAATTGCAAGCCCCATCTTTGTGAGATAATAATCTACTGCATTAATCCCTCGATCATGATCTATATTAGAATATAATGCATTAACATCCATGGTAATAAAACAAAAATGTTCTTGCCTTTCAATAGTTCTGAGATCATTGATTAATTGTGGAATCTTTTAGATATGATGGTAAGGATTTAACAATGTCCTGTAGAAAAAGGTCTATATAGTGAGATAAATTTGTAGTTAAGGAGCCAATTCCAGATATTATTGGTCTTCCTGGGGAGTTAACAGGATCTTTATGTACTTTTGGCAGATGGTAAAACAATGCCATTGTTGGTGTAGGAATCATCAAAAAATATTTGTCTTTTTTATTTATAATACTTTCCATAAAAGCTTCATTGATAAGTGATTTATATTCTTGTATATATATTTGTGTTGGATCATTATCTAGTCTTAAAGGGGTGGTTCACCCATTTTTTTTTTTCCCCAATGATTCTCACTTACCATTGTCTGCATCTTCTGCATTGGCTTCTGTTTCCATTACTGGCACTGAGCGGCGCTATCCTGCACGCTCAGTGCCAGTCACATGATCCCCTGGAGCTGTGGCCGCCGGCATCCTCTGACGTCCCGGCATTTCCGGGCTCTCAAACTAGACGGGTACGTCAGAGGATGCCGGCGCCACTCACAGTGATTGACTGGGCTGTGGGCGGTGACTAACTGACGTCACAGCCCAGCATCGAGGGGAGGATCCGGAGGACGCCAGTGTGGAGCGGTGAAGGCAGAGCGCGCGCTTACCAGCATTCAGCTGTGGGAGGTACGGGGCGCCAGTGTGGAGTACAGGGGGGGTTTCCTCCACTGAAATCCCCCCTGTCACGCAAGTATGTGATCACACAGTCCACCCGCCCGCTGTGCTCAGCTGTCAGGAGAGCGGGCGGTGTCAGCAGTGTGATCATATACTCCCACCAGCAGCACAGGTGACTGGACGCTGCATGGGACCAATCTGCTCCACTCTGTCACCTGCACAACAAGTCCCAGAGTGGAGACAGTGACATGCTCTGCTCTGACACATAGTGTGCTGCATGTCACTGTCTCCATTCTGGGACTTGTTGTGCAGGTGACCGGATGCTACATGTCACTAACTGTATCCACTCTGGGACTTGTGCAGGTGACCGGATGCTACATGTCACTATCTGTCTCCACTCTGTGATTTCTGCTGCATAGTACCAACTGTATACACTCTCACCTGCAGAACAAGTACCACAGTGGAGACAGTTAGTGACATGTAGCATCCGGTCACCTGCACAACAAGTGTTACGGGGGGCTGTCTGATAATAACCGAAAGGAGTATCAGACAGTCAGGGTCCACCGTGCAAAGACTTTGCTGCAGACTATGGCAGAGTGCAATACCTCTGTTAACTCACAGAAGGATATAATAAGTAAGTAAAGCAATTCCTCCCTTACTTGGAGGGTGTGTGGAATGATCTCTGTTAATAATCACAGAGACAAAGGCAATGTGTGCGAAATGGCACCTACCTAGGTCCGCTCTTCTAGTGGTGCAAAAGAGACGAACAGCAGCGTAAGCCGCACAAAGCTCCTACCTGCGTTCGCTCCACTAGTGTGCGAGGACACGAACCACTAGATATGGCACCTGCCTAGGTCCGCTCTTCTAGTGGTGCAAAAGAGACGAACAGCAGCGTAAGCCGCACAAAGCTCCTACCTCTGTTCGCTCCCCTAGTGTGCGAGGATACGAACAACTGCCAGACGCAGTATAAGGAACGTTACCCTAGCGGCAACGTCCACCTACGAGTAGAATCACAAGGCCCAGCCAGACCATGTGCCTCAGGCACCTGCCTATGTCCGCTCCCCTAAGAGGTAAGGATACGGACAGCAGCCGAAGCTGTAAGGTATAAGAACGCTACCCTGCCGGTAGCGCTCACCTAGCATAGACAGAGGAATGCCTAGAGGAACGCGCACAGAGCGTCTACTCATATGCATGAACCAAGAGGACTGAGCACCATGCGGCGTGTGTCAGGGTCTTATATAGACTCTGTGCCTCATCCAAGATGGAGGACACCAGAGCCAATCCGCTGCCAGAACGACAGGAGTGACGTCATGCTGGCCTATCACCGAGCAAGACGTCACAAGCACATGACCAGCGACCAATCGGCATAGAAGGTGTCAGAGACATGTGACCTCGTGTCAGCGATGATGTCACCCGCACATGTGCAATGGCTCCAAGATTGGACTTAGTCTCCGGCGCTCGCACATGTGCAGTAGCAAGAAATCTGGACTTAGTCTCCAGCGCTCGCACATGTGCAGTAGCAAGAAATCTGGACTTAGTCTCCAGCGCTCGCACATGTGCAGTAGCAAGAAATCTGGACTTAGTCTCCAGCGCTCGCACATGTGCAGTAGCAAGAAATCTGGACATAGTCTCCAGTGCTCGCAGCAACCGTAACAGTACCTCCCCCTCAAGGGCCCCCCTCCCGGCGACGCAGGTAATCGGCAACTAAGTCGGGAGCATGGACAGCCTCCTCAGGCTCCCAAGAGCGATGTTCCGGGCCGTAACCCTCCCAATCTATCAAGAAGAACCTGCGCCCTCTAACCATCTTAGAACCAACTATGGCTCGTACCTCATAGCTAGAGCGAGAGGAATCAGAGGCAGGAGAGTGCACTTCACGAGTGTGAGGTAAAATAGCCGGCTTTAGCAGTGAGACATGGAATTTGTCATGAATCCTAAGATGGACGGGTAACTTCAATTGGTAGACTACAGGATTTACCTGTCGAAGAACCTCATAAGGACCCAGGAAGCGAGGAGCAAATTTGACAGAGCTCACTCTAAGTCTCACGTGTTTTGCAGAGAGCCACACAAAGTCCCCTGGAGAAAAGACAGGAGCCGGGCGACGAAACCGATCGGACACCGTCTTCATACGGTCCTTAGCTGCTTGGATCGACTCTTGAGTCCGATCCCAAACCTCTCTGGCATTAGTTGCCCAGTCGGCCACAAGAGGAGGAGGTGCAGCAGCGGGAAACAGTACCGGTACCCTAGGGTGTTGCCCATTATTGAGTACGAACGGTGTCTGCCCAGTGGCCTCAGCCAGCGAATTGTTAAGGGCAAATTCTGCCCAGGGTAGGAGGGAGGACCAGTTATCGTGGTTCTCAGCAACAAAGTGTCGAAGGTATATAATCATAGATTGATTGGTACGTTCAACCAAACCATTAGTCTCCGGATGGTATGCCGAAGAGAGATTCAACTCAATTTGCAGAAGGCTACAAAGATCTCGCCAGAAACGGGAAGTAAATTGCGGGCCTCTATCACAAATGATACGATCTGGCATCCCGTGAAGCCTAAAGACATGCTTGAGGAATAGTTTGGCTAGTACCCTGGAAGATGGGATTCTCGATAACGGTACGAGATGAACCATCCGGGAGAAATGGTCCGTAATGACCCACACAAATCTATGTCCCTGTGAACATGGAAGATCACCCACAAAGTCCATGCCTACCACCTCCCATGGTCTATCTGGCACTGGTAAAGGATGCAAGAGCCCAGCCGGTCTCTGCCGTAATGGACGGTTGCGAGCACACGAGTAGCAGGAACCGACATATCTCTTGACGTGGCTGGCTAAGTGTGGCCACCAATACCACCTCTCCAGTAACTCTCGTGTCCGCCTAATACCAAAATGCCCACCCACCTTTGAGGTGTGGGCCCATGACAGTATATCATTCTGTCGATCAGGCGGAACAAAGGTCTTGCCCGGTGGGATTTGGTCTAACGTCACAGGGGAGAGCGTATGAAAAACCCTGGAGGGAAGGATAAGACGAGGTTCGTCAATCTCTTCCTGGGTAGAAAGCATAGAGCGAGACAGGGCGTCTGCCTTGTTATTCTTACTCCCAGACAAATAGTTGATGGAGAAGTGAAAGCGGGAGAAAAACAAGGACCAGCGGGCTTGGCGAGGATTCAGACGCTGAGCGGTTTGTAAGTACGTCAGATTCTTATGGTCTGTATAGACCTGGAAAGGATGTTTCGCTCCTTCCAGCAAGTGACGCCACTCCTCCAAGGCTAATCTCAAGGCGAGCAGTTCCCTATCCCCAATGGTATAGTTTCTCTCTGCCGGTGAAAAGGTTTTAGCAAAGAAGAAACACGGCCTTTTTCTACCTGCACCGTTCTTTTGATACAAGACCGCACCAGCACCCACTGAAGAGGCATCAACCTCTAAGAGGAAGGGCTTACTCTCATCGGGTCTTTGAAGAACGGGAGCAGTTGAAAAGTGTCTTTTTACTGCCTCAAAAGCCTGAGATGTCTCAGTAGACCAGGCTTTGGGATTAGCACCTTTCTTAGTCAAGGCCACCAAAGGGGCCACCAAAGTAGAAAAATGGGGTATGAACTGCCTGTAATAATTTATGAATCCTAAGAAGCGTTGCACTGCCTTCAAGGAATGAGGTTCGGACCATTGCAGGACAGCAGAGAGCTTCGCAGGATCCATAGCCAGACCCTCTTGTGAGATAATGTAACCCAAAAAAGGCAATGAGGACTGCTCGAATACACATTTCTCGAGTTTAGCAAACAATGAGTGCTCCCTTAAACGGGAAAGGACACGAACGACATCCTGACGATGAGTCTCCAGATCAGGAGAAAAAATCAGGATGTCGTCCAGATACACCACTACTGAGGATAACAGTAAATCCCTGAACACATCGTTTACGAAGTCCTGAAATACTGCGGGTGCATTACATAACCCAAAAGGCATGACGAGGTATTCATAGTGACCGTCTCGGGTGTTAAAAGCGGTCTTCCATTCGTCACCCTTTCGAATTCGTACCAAGTTATACGCACCCCGCAGATCCAACTTCGTAAAAACTTGAGCTCCTCTCAGTCTGTCAAAGAGCTCCGAAATTAAAGGTAATGGGTATTTGTTCTTTATTGTGATTGCGTTGAGACCCCTGTAATCTATGCAGGGACGCAAATCACCCTCTTTCTTCCGAACAAAGAAAAACCCAGCTCCCGCGGGAGAGACAGACTTACGAATGAACCCCTTCTCTAAGCTCTCTCTTATATAGGTCGACATGGCCTCCGACTCAGGTATCGACAGGGGGTAAACCCTGCCTTTAGGTGGAACCGAACCTGGGATAAGGTCTATGGCACAGTCATACGGCCTATGGGGTGGAAGAACCTCAGCACCCTGTTTGGAGAACACGTCAGCGAAATCCAAATAGGGTGTAGGTATGGGAGAGAGATCAGTTGATGCAACCGCAACGACCTTAGGTGGTAAGGGAAGACATTGGGACTGACATTTCGAACCCCAACTAATAATGCTGTCAGACTCCCAGTCAATGTGAGGAGCATGAGTCCGAAGCCATGGAAGACCCAGAAGGACGTCGTCTATACCCTCAGGCAAAACAAGAAAAGAAATCTCCTCTATGTGACCCTGAGACAGGGAAAGGCGCAAGGGAACTGTCCTCAATGTAATGGAGTCAGACAACATAGTTCCATTAACAACACGGACAGGAATAGGCGCCTCTAACATGATAGAGGGAATATTGTGTCCCTTTACAAATCCTGAGGACACAAAAATCCCGTCAGCTCCGGAATCCACAAAAGCCATAATAGGCCATGTATTCTCAGATAACGAGAGCTGACCTGGGATACAACACTTAGAGGGTGCAGAAGACGTCTCTAGTAACCCCCCTCTAATGGTTACTAGGCCAGGGAGTTTCCCTGACGACTAGGACACTTGTTGGCATAGTGCCCAGCCTGACGACATACGTAACATATAGGAGGACCAGACTTGCGTAGTCTGGAGAACGTATGACCTAACTCCATAGGAGTGGGAGATGTTTCAGATGCTGAGGAAGATGGTAGTGGACCCTCAACAACTGGAATAGCCCGATGCTTAGGGCGTGAGGAAGAGACCTCGAGTCTACGTTCCTTATGGCGTACATCGATCCTCGTTGCTACTGTGATCAAGTCCTCCAGAGAAGCAGGGACCTCACGAGTAGCAAGGGCATCCTTGACATAGCCTGCCAACCCTCTCCAGAAGATAGGAATCAACACCTTCTCTGGCCAATCTAGTTCTGCCACCAGAGTTCTAAAAGCAATGGCATAAGAACTAGTGGATAACGAACCCTGAGATAGATCTAACAGTCTCAGGGCCGCATCATGGGTAACCTGCGGACCCATGAATACCGCCTTAAGAGCATCAAGAAAGTCTTGATGTCTCAGAGTAACCACATCAGAGCGCTCCCATAGGGGAGTCGCCCATTCTAAGGCTTTGTCCTGAAGTAAGGAGATGATAAAGCCTACTCTGGACCTCTCCGTAGAGAAGCGAGAAGAGTTGACCTCTAGGTGTATCTGACACTGACTAATGAAACCACGACATGATCTGGCATCGCCAGAATATCTGTTTGGCAGAGCAAGTCGAGGATCATGTGCAGATGTCACCATGGTCTGAGGTTTATCCTCTATACTCTTGAGCCGTGACTCAAGTACTTGTATGTAACGGTGTAACTGCTGGTATTCTGCCATAACTGCCAGACCCTTGGCTCAGTCCTAATGTTACGGGGGGCTGTCTGATAATAACCGAAAGGAGTATCAGACAGTCAGGGTCCACCGTGCAAAGACTTTGCTGCAGACTATGGCAGAGTGCAATACCTCTGTTAACTCACAGAAGGATATAATAAGTAAGTAAAGCAATTCCTCCCTTACTTGGAGGGTGTGTGGAATGATCTCTGTTAATAATCACAGAGACAAAGGCAATGTGTGCGAAATGGCACCTACCTAGGTCCGCTCTTCTAGTGGTGCAAAAGAGACGAACAGCAGCGTAAGCCGCACAAAGCTCCTACCTGCGTTTCGCTCCACTAGTGTGCGAGGACACGAACCACTAGATATGGCACCTGCCTAGGTCCGCTCTTCTAGTGGTGCAAAAGAGACGAACAGCAGCGTAAGCCGCACAAAGCTCCTACCTCTGTTCGCTCCCCTAGTGTGCGAGGATACGAACAACTGCCAGACGCAGTATAAGGAACGTTACCCTAGCGGCAACGTCCACCTACGAGTAGAATCACAAGGCCCAGCCAGACCATGTGCCTCAGGCACCTGCCTATGTCCGCTCCCCTAAGAGGTAAGGATACGGACAGCAGCCGAAGCTGTAAGGTATAAGAACGCTACCCTGCCGGTAGCGCTCACCTAGCATAGACAGAGGAATGCCTAGAGGAACGCGCACAGAGCGTCTACTCATATGCATGAACCAAGAGGACTGAGCACCATGCGGCGTGTGTCAGGGTCTTATATAGACTCTGTGCCTCATCCAAGATGGAGGACACCAGAGCCAATCCGCTGCCAGAACGACAGGAGTGACGTCATGCTGGCCTATCACCGAGCAAGACGTCACAAGCACATGACCAGCGACCAATCGGCATAGAAGGTGTCAGAGACATGTGACCTCGTGTCAGCGATGATGTCACCCGCACATGTGCAATGGCTCCAAGATTGGACTTAGTCTCCGGCGCTCGCACATGTGCAGTAGCAAGAAATCTGGACTTAGTCTCCAGCGCTCGCACATGTGCAGTAGCAAGAAATCTGGACTTAGTCTCCAGCGCTCGCACATGTGCAGTAGCAAGAAATCTGGACATAGTCTCCAGTGCTCGCAGCAACCGTAACAACAAGTCCCAGAGTGGATACAGTGACATGCAGCACACTATGTGTCAGAGCAGAGCATGTCACCAACTTGCTCTGCTCTGTCACCTGCGATGCTGCATGTCACCAACTAAGGGTAAGTTCACACAGTGCGTTTTTCGTGGCGTTTTTGCGCATTTTTCTGGTGCGTTTTTACTCAGAAAACTGCATGACTTTGCTTCCCGAGTAAAGTCTATGCCATTGTGCGCACTAGGCGTTTTTTGTGGCGTTTTTTACCACATTTTTGTGCTGAAAACGCAGTGACATTGCTTCCCCAGCAATGTCTATGGGTTTTCAGAAGTGCTGTCCGCAGACAGCGTTTTTTTTGTAGCTGCGTTTTTGTGTTGACCACAAAAATGCAGCATGTCAATTATTTCTGCGTTTTTCACCCATTGAGTTCAATGAGATGTTCAACAACGCAATGAAAAACGCATATAGCTGCGTTTCTATGACTAAAAACGCAGCTATAAACGCAAGTGGTGGGTACTACAGTGACGTGTACAGGAAGAGGATTCCTTTTGTTGGTAAACACAGAAGCATGAATCCTCCCGGTACCGTCACCGCTGCGTCCACAACCCGCCCGGTGCCATGTCAGCTCCGTGCGGCGCCATGTCTGGGCGGGAGGTGGAGGCAGCGGCGAAAACCAAAGTGAACAGTAGAAAAAAAAATGTCATACTCACCTGTCTGCAGGGTCACGGTGCCATGTCCGCTCCCAGCCCCTGTCTCGGTACCGCCGCTCTGGCTGTGTGCAGTCTCCCCGGGGCATGTACGAAGCTTGCAGGACCTGGCGGTGGATCAGCTCATCGATTCTCGCGGTGTTGCCGGCTTTTTTGCGCCCGGCCGGCTATCACCTGCTCCTGCCGTCAGGGGACTTCATCAGCTGATTACCGGCAGCTCCTGCAGCAATGGGACAGGATCATACTCCTGTCCAATCGATCGCTGCAGGAGCTGCCGGTAATCAGCACATAAGTGAGTATGTATTTATTTATTTTTTTTTTCGACTGATGCATCAGCTGATTGTATAAAAGCCGATTATACAATCAGCTGATGTCATGTGATTCACGTAGTTTTACCTGACACATCATCTGATCGCTTTGCCTTCCAGCAAACCGATCAGATGATATTGGATCCGGATTGGACGGCGCGGGACCCTAACCCAGGATTACTGTGGAGGGGGGTTTATTTCAATAAAGATGGAGTCACTAATTGTGTTGTGTTTTATTTCTAATAAAAATATTTTTCTGTGTGTTGTGTTTTTTTTTTTTTTTATCATTACTAGAAATTCATGGTGGCCATGTCTAATATTGGCGTGAGACCATGAATTTCGGGCTTAGGGCTAGCTGATAATATACAGCTAGCCCTAACTCCATTATTACCCGGCTAGCCACCCGGCATCAGGGCAGCTGGAAGAGTTGGATACAGCGCCAGAAGATGGCGCTTCTATGAAAGCGCCATTTTCTGGGGTGGCTTCGGACTGCAATTCGCAGTGGGGGTGCCCAGAAAGCTTGGGCACCCTGCACTGTGGATTCCAATCCCCAGCTGCCTAGTTGTGCCCGACTGGACACAAAAATTAGGCGAAGCTCACGTCATTTTTTTTTTAAATTATTTCATGAAATTCATGAAATAATTAAAAAAAAAAAAGGGCTTCTCTATATTTTTGGTTCCCAGCTGGGTACAAATAGGCAGCTGGGGGTTGGGGGCAGCCCGTACCTGCCTGCGGTACCCGGCTAGCATACAAAAATATGGCGAAGCCCACGTCATTTTTTTTTTCTTTTTTGGCAAAAAACTGCATACAGTCCGGGATGGAGTATGCTGAGCCTTGTAGTTCTGCAGCTGCTGTCTTCTCTCCTGCTTACACTAGTGAATGGAGGATGCTGAGCCTTGTAGTCCTGCAGCTGCTGTCTGCTCTCCTGCATACACTAGTGTATGCAGGAGAGCAGACAGCAGCTGCAGGACTACAAGGCTCAGCATCCTCCATTCACTAGTGTATGCAGGAAAACAGACAGCAGCTGCAGGACTACAAGGCTCAGCATCCTCCATTCACTAGTGTATGCAGGAGAGCAGACAGAAGCTGCAGAACTACAAGGCTTAGCATCCTCCATCCAGGACTGTATGCAGTTTTTTACCCAAAAAGAAAAAAAAATGACATGGACTTCGCCATACAGTCCTGGATGGAGTATGCTGAGCCTTGTAGTTCTGCAGCTGCTGTCTGTCTGTATAAAGAAGAGCAGACAGCAGCTGCAGAACTACAAGGCTCAGCATACTCCATCCAGGACTGTATGCAGAAGTTTTTTGCCCACCAAAAAAATTACGTGGGCTTCGCCATATTTTTGTATGCTAGCCAGGTACAGCAGGCAGCCACGGGCTGCCCCCAACCCCCAGCTGCCTATTTGTACCCGGCTGGGAACCAAAAATATAGAGAAGCCCTTTTTTTTTTTTAATTATTTCATGAATTTCATGAAATAATTTAAAAAAAAAATGACGTGAGCTTCGCCTAATTTTGGTGTCCAGCCGGGTACAACTAGGCAGCTGGGGATTGGAATCCACAGTGAAGGGTGCCCAAGCTTTCTGGGCACCCCCACTGCGAATTGCAGTCCGCAGCCACCCCAGAAAATGGCGCTTTCATAGAAGCGCCATCTTCTGGCGCTGTATCCAACTCTTCCAGCTGCCCTGATGCCGGGTGCTAGCCGGGTAATAATGGAGTTAGGGCTAGCTGTATATTATCAGCTAGCCCTAAGCCCGAAATTCATGGTGTCACGCCAATATTAGACATGGCCACCATGAATTTCTAGTAATGATAAAAAAAAAAAAAAAACACAACACACAGAAAAATATTTTTATTAGAAATAAAACACAACACAATTAGTGACTCCATCTTTATTGAAATAAACCCCCCTCCGCAGTAATCCTGGGTTAGGGTCCCGCGCCGTCCAATCCGGATCCAATATCATCTGATCGGTTTGCTGGAAGGCAGAGCGATCAGATGATATGTCAGGTTAAAGGATGTGAATCACATGACACATCAGCTGATTGTATAAAAGCCGATTATACAATCAGCTGATGCATCAGTGCAAAAAAAAAAAATAAATAAATAAATACTCACGTCTGTGCTGATTACCGGTAGCTCCTGCAGCGGAGTCTGATCCTGGCCCATCACTGCAGGAGCTGCCGGTAATCAGCTGATGAAGTCCCCTGACGGCAGGATCAGCTGATAGCCGGCTGGGCGCGAAAAAGCCGGCGAGACTACGATCAGCTGATGCGTCAGGTGACTGCATCAGGTGATCCACCGCCAGGTCCTGCAAGCTTCGTACGTGCCCAGGGGAGACTGCACACAGCCAGAGCGGCGCTACCGAGACAGGAGCTGGGAGCGGGCATGGCACCCGGACCCTGCAGACAGGTGAGTATGACATACACACACACATACACACTCACTCACACACTGTATATATACGCAGACACACTGTATATACACACACACACACACACACACATACTGTATATACGCGCACACACACTTTCTTCCCCTGGCTGTGTAGAGCTGCTGCTGTCTCTGTGTAATTGATCTCAGTGCACATCCACTGGGAAGAGGCAGGGAGAAGGGTTTGGGTGGGAGCAGAGTGGGTGTATTAGACACAGTGGGTGTGTTAGATAAGCTAGACACCGCCCTAGAGCCACAAAGAATTCTGGGACTTGTAGGAACTGAACACAGGAAGTCAGAGGAGAGATTAACCCCATCAGAGCTGGAGCCAGCAATGAGCATGTGCTGCTAGTGCACAATGAAAGGTAATTTTGCTGAAAAAACATAATAGATGTGTTGAGGGGCACATATTAGCAAGATTTATCAGAAAAAAAAAAAATCAGTTTTGGTAACTGGACAACTTCTTTAAGTAATATTTAGCATCTGAGAGGATCCTATGCACTTCTTCTATATAGTCTTTTCTATTTTGGACCACCACCCCGCCCCCTTTATCTGCTTGGCGTATCACAATATTTGTGTTATTTTTTAAACAAAAAGAGGTACAGCCAAAATCGGGGTTTTACCCCACACAAAATAGAGGACATAATAAACAGACGTTTTTTGCATTGGTTCAGGAGGAATTTAGACTTATGGAAGGAAACAAGGAAAATAAAGGTGATAAATTAATGAAGGATATAAGAAATAGTAATTATAAGAAAATAAATAAAAATACACGTGTTTTTAATAAAGGAAGAAATTTGAGCAATATTTCTTAGCAAGAGAAAGAGGCTCTGGAGGTTCTAAAAAATAACACAAATATTGTGATACGCCAAGCAGATAAAGGGGGCGGGGTGGTGGTCCAAAATAGAAAAGACTATATAGAAGAAGCGCATAGGATCCTCTCAGATGCTAAATAATACTTAAGACTAGATAATGATCCAACACAAATATATATAAAAGAATATAAATCACTTATCAATGAAGCTTTTATGGAAAGTATTATAAATAAAAAAGAAAAACATTTTTTGATGATTTCTACACCAACAAAGGCATTGTTTTACCATCTGCCAAAAGTACATAAAGATCCTGTTAACTCCCCAGGAAGACCAATAATATCTGGAATTGGCTCCTTAACTACAAATTTATCTCACTATATAGACCTTTTTCTACAGGACATTGTTAAATCCTTACCATCATATCTAAAAGATTCCACACAATTAATCAATGATCTCAGAACTATTGAATGGCAAGAACATTTTTATTTTATTACCATGGATGTTAATGCATTATATTCTAATATAGATCATGATCGAGGGATTAATGCAGTAGATTATTATCTCACAAAGATGGGGCTTGCAATTAAACAAAAGAATTTTTTGTTGAATGGTTTAGGGTTTATTTTAAGACATAATGTATTTGGTTTTGAAGGGTCACTATACCTATAACGGCTCGGGACCGCGATGGGGACTCGGGTCGCACCAAGTTTCGCAAATCTTTTTATGCGGCGATTTGAGTCTTCATCAATTTTAAGTAAGCTGGAAAATATAAAGAAAATAGTTTTTTAGAGGCATTTTATAGATGATCTGATAATTATCTGGAATGGTACAAAAGCAGAAGCAATAGAAATGATAAATATGTTGAATAAAAATGATTGGGGTATTTCATTTACCTCAGAAATAAATAATGAAAAAATAGTGTTTTTAGATTTGGAAATTAGCCATAAGGGGACTGGTATTATCACAAAAACGCATTTTAAGAAAGTTGATTCCAACGGATTTTTGGATTTCAAAAGTGCCCATTATAAAAAATGGAAAGAAAACATTCCATACAGTCAGTTCTTTCGTATCAGGAAAAACTGTACTGAAGATAAAGACTATGAAACCCAGGCTGACTATTTACAGAAAAGATTTAAGGAAAAAAAATATCCCAAAAAATTGGTTCATGCCGCATATGAAAAAACAGGAGGATTTTTTGAGTAAGAAAGAAGGGGAACAAAAAGAGGTGATGTGTAAAAAAACAAATGACAGAGAAGGAGGCAGGTAGAAATTTGATTTTATTTTGACCTATAATAGAGGGAATAAAATGATACGTATGATTCTGAAAAAATATTGGTATATTCTAAAACAGGATCTGATTTTGGGAAAATATTTGCCTGAGGAATCAAATATAACATTTAGGAGGGGGAAAACAATAAAACGTTTAATAGCCCCAAGTAGATAAGGAGGAAATAAAAAAAAATCAGCAAGGATAGAAAAAAATGAAGATCAGGTGATTGGAGTTTTTAGATGTAGTTCTAGGAAATGTCATACGTGTGGAATTATAAACCATGGAGCAAAACAAATTACAAGTAAAAGTACAGGCGAATTAATTAAAATAAAACAAAATCTGAGTTGCTATAGCGATTATATCATTTATGTTATCGACTGTAGCTGTGGGCTACAGTATGTGGGACGCACGACACAGATGTTACGTGCTCATATGAACGGGCACAGAAATAGAGCAAAAAATGGGTTTTTAAAACATAGTTTATCAAGACATATATTACTCACGCATGATAAGAATTTTAATATAAGGGTGACACCTTTAGAACAGATACCTATGGAAACGATCAATAGAAATTCTTTGCTCAATCGCAAAGAAACATATTGGATTTACCGCCTTCAAACATTGCATCCTAATGGCCTTAATGATATTGTGGAAAGAATATAGTATACATCCCTGTCTAAATATAATGGAAAAAAGGGAAAGGAGAAAGGAAGAAAAAAGGAAAAAAAAAAGGGTTTTAAATTTGTTTTTAAAGAATTTTTATCTAATTTTTTTTTGTACTACCTTTTATTTGATAAATCTAATTGATAGTAATTTTATTGATAAATGCTTACAGTGTTTTTAGTTTTATGATTTTTTAAGTGATTTGTTGTTTGTGGATTTGTTTTTAATGAACCACTAGAGTTGAAGTGAACTAAGAGATTGATCATACAGCTGTGGTTATATCCACACCCTTATTTGAATACCAGGTAAATTGTATTTATTTTTTTATCTATAAAGTAGAGTGAGATGCATTTTTATTTAGATACCTGAGGAAGGCGGTTGTTCCCGCCGAAACGCATTGTATCCGGTTTTTATTTCCGTTTGTTTGAGTAATAATTCCATTTGAGGACAAGAGTTTTTAAAATCATTACTACGGGGAGCGCGGCCACTATAGAATTGGCTTACTTCATTTTTAACTTTTTCACCTGTTGGAATCCGAGGCTGGACCAAACACAGGATCAATTCAAGGCAAGCAGCAGACCCAGATAAGGAGACTTTGGAAAAGTCATATATGCCTGAAGTTTTGTGGCAAAAGGTGAGTGCATAAAACTTCAGTAAAAAAAGGGCACCAGAGAGCCGCTTTGATAACGCACTGAGATTGGCGCCGCGTGTTTGTTTTTTATTATATACCCTGCAGGGAATCACCTTACTTCGTCTCCAAGTTGTTTCTTGTCTGTAGTGCAAGGGTTAAATGAGAAAGAGACCTACGCCTGTCACTCTTGCATCTCTTGACTTTTTAAAATTAAAATGCCAGCCTACATCATGGAATCAGCAGACACATGAGCACCTTGTTGGTGCAATATCTGCAATATAATGTCCGGAAAGTTAGTATTAGAAATAGTGCTGTCTACTGGGATGTAACTCTGTTAGATCCACGGTACAAGAGTAAATTTAGCAAGATGCTTTCCCCCTGGAAAGGAGCACGTGGATAGTCGAGTATCGAAACAAGTTTGTAGACCATCTTAATAGTAATTTTCCTCAAGACAGCAGTGGTGCAAACAGCATGCATGGCAGTTCTGGAATTCATGGTTACATAGTTACATAGTTACTTAGGTTGAAAAAAGACCTAGGTCCATCTAGTTCATCCTTCCTCCACCAGTTCTACATTTGGTCACTAAGTCATTTATAACCAACAATGTTGTGTGTAGTGAGGCAATCATGCAGTCCTTTTTTAAAAGCTGTTATAGTATCTGCCATTACTACCCCTTGTGGTTGGGCATTCCATAGTCTGACTGCTCTAACTGTAAATTCCAACAACGGGAACTGGTGTTGTCTACGCAGAAACATTAACAGCAGCAGATAAAGTGTCTGTTAGGTTTGGCACAAATTTTTTAGACCACCACATGCACCAGCAGAACAGAGTAAGGGTATGACCGCACTTTGCTTTTTACCTGCTTTTTTGCTGCTTTTTCAACTGCAGCGTTTAATGCCAAAATGGATGGATTATTTATTTCCAATGAGATTCTATGTAGATAGAAGAGAAAGGAGGGGGCAAAGCTCTGCCTCTAGCCCTTCCCTCTGTTCCTAGCTCCTCCCTCTGATCCTAGCTCCTCCCTCTGTTTAGCAGCTCCGTCTGCCTCAAGCCCCTCCCTCTGCTCCTAGCTCCTCCCTCTGTTTAGCAGCTCCTTGTGCCTCTAGCCCCTCCATCTGTTTAGCAGCTCCTTGTGCCTCTAGCCCTTCCCTCTGTTCCTAGCTCCTCCATATGTTTAGCAGCTCCTTGTGACTCTAGCCCCTCCCTCTGCTACTAGCTCCTCCATCTGTTTAGCAGCTCCTTGTGCCTCTAGCCCTTCCCTCTGTTAGCTCCTCCCTCTGATCCTAGCTCCTCCATTTGTTTAGCAGTTCCTTGTACCTCTAGCCCCTCCCTCTGCTACTAGCTCCTCCTTCTGTTTAGCACCTCATTCTGCCTTTAGCTCCTCCCTCCTCCTGTCATCATAGAATCTCATCAGCACCATCTGCCATCTCCTATCTCAGTAATGTGAAAGTCCTCACTGAATTCAGATTTTTACCTCAGTATTGAGAATTTTGATAATGACTGATCAATTCTGGCAGAGAAAGAAGCAATTATGTCTGATAAGATATATTACAAAGTTGCTTATTTGTATCTGTACTATTGATTTCTGAAATAAATATTTTGATGATGACTACACTTAAAATGTAAGGATTAACCATTGGTATTATCAGTTTATTACTTTTAACCAAGGTATTTTCAGATATTTAGCACAATTTACAGTATTCTGCCTCATTTATATCAATATTTGAAAAATGCTTCAGTTGCAAAGCCTTGACGACCCTTGCAATGCTTATTTACATAGTAAATCTGTTAATTCTTGCTTCTCACAAAATGTAAATGACTGATATTCCTAGAAAACATGTGCACGGGGTCAAATTCACAAAAAGTAACTTTATAAATGTCAAAGATAATAACCAAATAATTGATTTTTTTGAGTGACAAAATTTATGAATATTTTAATTGTATGATGCCATCAAAAATAGTACAATAAAGTTATTTTTTGACACCTTGTCTTCTTGGATTTTAAACTTAAAAATGGACCTCAGAAAAAAAGGAGTCAGAGGGCTATTACCTTAGACAACTTTCCCTTGCAGCAGAATTGCAGCAAATAATCCCCTTATTTGCTAAAACTAATAGGAAATTAAAACAAATCAAATAAATCTGCACTGGTTGAAAGCAGTATTTTATAGAACAAAAATTCCCAAGGTGGTTAAATTATATAGACCTAAAACCTATTATTAACTAAAACATATAGGCATACAAATACACATATAAATTGCACTTGATTAATGCAATTGAAAAGGGCTAAATTACTTCTACCAGTCCAAATGCAAGGAGCACTTGCATAAATTATTTTAAAAACCTGAAGGGTCTTTTCAAAAAATTTCATACAAATAATGTAATTAGCCCCTATCGGTGGCTACCGTTCACTAGTAGTTATTTAAAATTGACCGTGGCACTGAATGTTAAAATCCACTAAGTGTCTAGGCCAAAAAGCCCCTGTATACACTGCACCGTTTTGTAATAAAACTGATGATCGCCAATAGTCAAATGAATCCAGCCAAGTAGGGATGTTGGTATATGCGCCGATAGCTGCACAGAACTCCTAGTAGATGGAGCTAATCCCCACACTAGGCCATGGTGAGAAGTCTGCAGGACTGCACCAAGGTGTTCAGGGGATCGGAGGACACAGGGAAATGCCATTGGTAAATCTGTGCCAAAGAACTAATACCTGCGCTTGAGTTTTCTATCAGCGTCCGACCGCTAAATCCGCGCTGGTCTCTGATACAGATTCACTCGCCGACAGTCTGCCACTGTGTTTGATTCACAGCCTATCAATTCCACAGTTGGACCTGCAGCGGAACGTGACCTAGAATGGGTTCCACATGGCAACTGCTTAGTGTATCCTCGGAGTGTTGAAATAGCTATATGCCCCAGCAAGTCTACTTGTTATCACCTTGTGGAAACACAATAGCAGTCTGTCAGAGCAGTAATCTGGACAGGTAACCAGTGCTTTGATCCCCGATTACCTCGGTGCAGTCTTGGTGACTTCTCAACATGGCACAGTGTTATGAAGCTCCACTGCTGCCGGACATTTTGGGTCCACTAAGATAGGGACCAGTACCTTGTCTACACTGCTCCCCTGAAGATTACCTGTGTATGAAACGCATTGGTAGAATGGCATAACGTGTATTCCATTAATAGGGATCGTGAGCCCGGATCTTGAGGGACCACTGAGGTGCCTTTTTGTTTGGATTAGCATGCTTACCACAGTGGACTGCACAAAAAAATGGGTGAGATTGTTCCACATCTATTGATAGGACTGTTGATATGATTCTATGTGCAGCTTTTATAGCGGATCATGAATTAACAGTTCCCATGTTATGTTGACAAGTGAGTTCCACCAGATATTGTGAGAATTATCCATTTATCTTTGATCCTTTGGATCCAGTTTGCTTAGGATCATGTTGAACCTCTTTGGAGGAATTTAGGACTGTTGATATGATTCTATATGCAGCTTTTATAAGCAGATCATGAATTAACAGTTCCCATGTTATGTTGACAAGTGAGTTCCACCAGATAGTGGGAGAATTCTCCATTTACCTTTGATCCTTTGGATCTAGTTTATATAAGATCCTGTGGATCCTCTCTGGTGGAATCCTGTTCATCTGATTTGTATGGTGATAGAACGTGCAGTGGATCATTATATTCACAGCAAGGATTGTTCGTGCTCTTTCAAGCACCTAAAGCCTGCTTTACACGTTGCAATTTCGCATACAATTTCGTATGCGATTTGGAACGCCCCCATCGTATGTGTGGCACGTTCAATTTGTTGAATGTGCCGCACATACGAGTAACCCCCCGTCACACGTACTTACCCGTCCATATGACCTCGATGTGGGCGGCGAACGTCCACTTCCTGGAGTGGGAGGGACGTTCGGCGTCACATCGACGTCACGCGGCAGCCAGCCAATAGAAGCGGAGGGGCGGAGCTGAGCGGGACGTAAACATCCCGCCCACCTCCTTCCTTCCGCATTGTGGGCCGGGAGCCGCAGGATGCTGGTAAGATCTGTTCATCGGTCCCGGGGTGTCAAACACTGCAATGTGTGCTACTCCGAGTACGATGAACAATCTGACGTGCAATTCTAGACACAGGTACGATGTGTATGCGATGAACGTTTTAAAGTTCAATCGCAATCGCACGTACCTGTCACACACTGCAATGTACCTTACAATGCCGGATGTGCGTCACTTACGACGTGACCCCGCTGACACATTGTAAGATACATTGCAGCGTGTAAAGCGGGCTTAAGGGGTACTTTGCACGCTGCGACATCGCAGGCCGATGCTGCGATGCTGAGCGCGATAGTGCCCGCCCCCATCGCAGCAGCGATTTCCTTGTGATAGCTGCCATAGCGAACATTATCGCTATGGCAGCTTCACATGGACTCACCTGTCCTGCGACCGTCGCTCTGGCCGGCGACCCGCCTCCTTGTTAAGGGGGCGGGTCGAGCTGCGTCATAGCGACGTCACATGCCAGGCGGCCAATCGGAGTGGAGGGGCGGAGATGAGTGGGATGTAAACATCCCGCCCATCTCCTTCCTTCCGCATATCCTACGGAAGCCGCAGTGACGCCGGTAGGAGATGTTCCTCGCTCCTGCGGCTTCACACACAGCGATGTGTGCTGCCGCAGGAGCGAGGAATAACATCGGACTGTCGCGTCAGCGTAATCATGGATTACGCCGACGCTGCACCGATGATACGTTTATGACGCTTTTGCGCTTGTTAATTGTATCATCGAGCCTTTACACACTACGATGTCGCATGCGATGCCGGAAGTGCGTCATTTTCAATTTGACCCCACCGACATCGCACCTGCGATGTCGTAGTGTGCAAAGCCCGCCTTAGTGTTTTTGTTTCGATCAATTTTAAATAGCAGTTGGAGAAACCCTACTTCTTTTTAAGGAAATTAATAAAAGATAATTTTTTTTAACGTTATTGCTTATTTTGGATTGAATCAGTCTATGGTTGGATACCATTAGCTTATTAATTGACATCTCAACATGGCCTAGTGCGGGGATAAGTGCTAGCTACTAGGAGGTCTGTGTAGCTACCAGTGCATATACCAACAGCAATGCCTTGCTAGATTCTTTTGATTTTTGCCGATCATTAGTTTTATTACAACACGGTGCAGTGGGTACAGGTGCTTTTTAGACTAGACAGTTGGACAGTGGATTTTAACCTTCAGTGCCACAGTGGAATTTAAATAAATACCAGTGAACTAAAGCCGCTGGCCAGGGCTAAGTTCATTGCTTGTTTGAAACCTTTTTGAAAAACCCTTCAGTTTTTTAAATAATCTATGCAAGTGCTCTTGGCAGTTGGACTGGTAGGAGCAACTTATCCCATTTTATTGATCAAGTGCTATATTTCTGTGTGTTTGTATGGCTACATGTTTTAGTTAATAATTAAGGATGATCGAATACCGTATTATTCGATTCGACGAATATCCGGTGAATACCTCGCCACGGTGAATACCACCGACCACCGTGCGGAGCTGCCACCTGACCACCGTGCGGAGCTGCCGCCCGACCACCGTGCAGAGTTGCCGCCCACTCTACACCCCACCTACTGTCTCCTCCCCATAATCCCATAGAATGTAAGCCCGCAAGGGCAGGGCTCTCTTCCCTCTCTACTAGTCTGTCTACTGTAACTTGTATATGTATTTTGTATGTAACCCCCTTCTCATGGACAGCACCATGGAATTAATGGTGCTCTGTAAATAAATAATAATAATAATAATATTTGAGTATTCATGAATATTCAATGCCCAATGTAAATCTATGGGAAACCAGAATAATTTAAAATTGTCGGACCTAACGGTGACCTTTGGTGACTGAGGAAAAGGCTGTAATGGATGGGAAAAGGCTGAAACAGTATGGGCATAGCCTGTAGATGGTGCCTCACTGAATTTCTGGTGTCTTTGAATAACGTGCTCAGAGCAGCACACGGCGTTTACGTAGTTGCCAGAACAGCTCTCAAACCAAAGTAAAAGAAGAGAAATTGCTAAGAAACAGTTTCTAGTGCCTAATCATTGTAATAAAACGTCAAATCAAGCCCCGACCTCCCAAAAAAAAAAACAATTTAGCATATCTTCACGTTTCGTTTTTTACATTTTTCCTTCTTTTTCGACTAGAAAGGGCTGTAACTTACACATTATATTGGTGTCTGTCTCATACTCCTTTTTTGGGACGTATTTGACAGCACTTTAAAAGGTCAGCTGCATTGTGCCCATTGGGATGTTGACCTTGCCCTCCTCCTCCTCTATCAGCACCATCGGCTCCAGTGGCTCTCTACTCAAATGTAGGAAGGGCCACTGGCTGTCCTCAAATCTTAGACTTCTTAGGGCTCTCAGGTGGGCCCTGTAACATACATTGTGGAGGGATGTCAGTCATTTGTAGTTTACTGCGTCCACTATATCATTAATGTGAAAGTTGGAATACATACACCATAACACTTTACAGTGCTATTGCCAATGTGGCCATTTGGGTGTTGGCTTTGCCTTCCTCCTCCTCCTCCTCCTCCACCACCAACACCAACACCACCGGCTCCAGTGGCACTCTATTCAAATTCTATTCAAATGATTCTGTAATGTATGTTTTATGGACAAATGAACGCCATGCTGGGACATCGAAGCTGGTGTCATTGATGATGATTGCATCTGACCAAAAGCAGGTTGGGAGCAGGAGGCATCATCGCCTGCTTCCTAGACAGCAGTTTGTGAAGCATGCAGCACCGTGGAAGTGGCAGTTGTTTCACTCTGGAACTCAGGCTTTATTCCACTAGCTAAAACTGAGGATTTAAAAAAAAAAATTGTTTCTCCATGGGGAAATGGTTCATACACCATGTAGCACAGCATCATAAGGTACTCCCAATAGCTCTCAACAGCTTTTATTAAAAAAATTGGTAGCATAAGCAACAGGGCATAACATGCCAAGGAGTTTAATAAATTCAGTTTCCCCAGGGGAAAATGGTTCAAACATCATGTAGCACAGCATCACAAGATACTCCCAACAGCTATTTTTTAAACAATTGGTAGGATAAGCAACAGGGCATAACATGCCAAGAAGTTTAATAAATTAAGTTTCTAACACCACCAAAAGGTCGCACAAAGCCTCTGTTCCCACAAAACGATATGGCAACATCTCAAGGGCTATGAATCATGCAATGTGTGCAGTTATGGTTTCTGCCCTTGCGTAACGGGGTACTTTTGCTTCTTTTTGAGGTCTGTGGTATGAACAACTGAACGGAACGCTGGGACACCGAAGCGGATGTGGTAGTTGGTGATTGAGTTTGGCCAACATCAGGTTGGGAGAAGGAGGCATCAGCTCCACCTTCTTGCACACCAGTTTGGGAAGCAGGCAGCCCAGGGGAAGTGGCAGAGTTTTGAGTCTGGAAATTGTGTTTTTCACCTAGAGCTTTCAACCACTTAGTGGTGTGCTTGGCTAACAAATGGTTACTCATGCTGGAGGTGCCCAAGCTGGAAGTATTTCTGCCTCTGCTAAGCTTGGTCTGACACATTTGACAAATGGCAACCGTTTGGTTCAAAGGACTCTTGGAAAAAAACTCCCATACAATCGCACCACGGACCCTTGGACTCTGAGATGGCTGAGGTGGTGAACGGACCCTTGGACTCTGAGATGGCACAAGTGGTGCACAGACCCTTGGACTCTCAGATGCCACAGGTGGTGGTGTTATGCGCACAGTTGATTGACTTCTGGCAGTGGTCGAAACCCTAGGTCTTACAGCCTTTTTGCAGACTATGGGCACATGCTCCTCTGCACTGCTGCTCTCACAATCCATGCCACCCGTCCATGTTGGATCAGTCACCTCATGATCAACCAGGTCGTCTTCAAATTCCTGAAGGTCAACATCTTCAGGAATGGAGGTTTCAGGCTGACCTGAGGGAAACTGTGTCTCATCATCCTCCAACACTTCTACCTGATTGCCCAGAATGTCACGGCCAACAACATAGCTTTCTTCTGGCCTTGGGTGCTGAAAGATCTGTATATCACTGCACACCATGGCCTCACCTGCGTTGGTGGTGTTGCGTGGTGAGAGGCAAGAAAGGTCAAAGAGTCCCGTAAACAGTTCCTCAGAGTAACCTGCTTTGGTGTCATGTTTCCTTAGAATACTGATGTTGTGAGGAAGGAGGACAAGAATGAGGATTCGATGGGCCAGCCTCTGGGCTACTCAAGTCTGTCTGTATGGACCCTTGGGATTTGCTACTCAACAAGTAACTGGAGGCATTTTCTGCTAGCCAATTCGTGACCTGTTCGCACTGCTCAGGGCGCAAGAGTGCTTTCCCACGTGGACAAGAAAATTGGGATAGGAAGGCAAAGGTAGACAAAGCAGGAACCTTTTTCTTTGGCTCGATCACACTACTTGGGTGACCACCACTGTCACTACCACCTCGTCCATGGCCCTTACCTCCTCTTTTTCCCATTTTTTTTGGTTTGATTATTTGAAGGTGAATACTGAAACATGACCGTTTGTACAGGCAATGGAACAACTCTGATGCCGTGTTGTTCAACTTGTGTTAATAGTTTCCCACGATAGCTGTTTCTGTAAGACTAAAAACCACAAGATACCTTTATTGGACAAAGTACCACTTGAAGGAGTTGGCAAAGATGTTGTGAATGTCTTTCAGCCCCAAAAGAAAACAGGGTTTGACAACACTTTTATTTTAGTTATTGTTTTTTGGCACTCAGACTGTGTTTTAGTAAGAGCAGGACACTATGTAGGTTCTGTAAGATAGGAAGACGCCACCATCAGCTTGGTGATATGACGGTATTTTGCTTCAGGCAGAAGTAGTGCCACTGACACCAAGTATTAATACAATTTTGGTAACACTGAGACTGTGCTTTAATATGAGCAAGCCAATATCTAAGTTCTGTAAAATATGAAGCCCCCAAAAGTATACTAGGTAGCTGATAGGAAGGTACTGGCCTTGAGGCAGAAGTAGTGCCACTGACACCGAGTATTAATAAAAATTTTGAAATACTGACACTGTGTGACACTATCTAAGTTGTGTAAGATATGAAGCCACCACCAGGATGCTATCTATTTTTTAGCAGTAGGGTACTATGGAGTTTATGTACGCTATGAAGCCAACACAAGAACGCAACTGAGCTGGCATGAATTGAGATGGTGTCTACATGTCTCGGCAGCTAGAACTCGTGGTATAAGGATCATGAACACAGCCTGGTTTATAGGGCGGAGTGCTCAGTCAGAAAGAAACTCCCTACAAATATTTAAAAAAACTGACCCACACATCCTACAAGTGTGTATAGGTGCCAGCTGAAAAAACCTAGCAAATGCAAAATGGATACAGCTGCACACTAAATGCCTTCAATGTATAAAGGGAACTCTGGTACTGCATGACTGCTATATGAAAAAATGAGATTTTTAGTTCATGAATTGGCCAATGCATGTACGCCCGGAAACAAATGGCAAGGTAAATCTCAATATTCCGGGTACCTAACTAAAATGCCACTATCTAGGTTAAAAAAAATCCATGTCTGGGCAGCTAGACTAAAAAATCTAACTTGAAATGCCACTATCTGGACTAACCTACATGTCTGGGCAGCTAGGACTCCTGGTATAAGGTCAGTTTTTTAAAAAAATTGTAGTGAGTTTCTTTCTGACTGTGCACTCCGCCCTATAAACCAGGCTGTGTTCATGATCCTTATACCAGGAGTCCTAGCTGCCCAGACATGTAGGTTAGTCCAGATAGTGGCATTTCAAGTTAGATCCAGCGATCCCACCAGCAACCTGACCTGGCAGGGATCGCTGGAGCATCGCTACACGGGTTGCTGGTGAGCTGTCAGGCAGATCTCACCAGCAACCAGTGACCAGCCCCCAGCCAGCAGTGACGTGTGGAAGCGATGCTGCGCTTGGTAACTAAGGTAAATATCGGGTAACCAACCCGATATTTACCTTGGTTACCAGCGCACACCGCTTAGCGCTGGCTCCCTGCACTCCTAGCCACAGTACACATCTGGTTAATTTTACTTGATGTGTAGTCTGGCTATGTGTGCAGGCAGCAGGAGCCGGCACTGACAACGTGACAGCGGCGGACGCTGGTAACGAAGGTAAACATCGGGTAACCAAGGAAAGGGCTTCTTGGTTACCCAATGTTTACCGTAGTTACCAGCGTCCGCAGAAGCTGGCTCCTGACCGGTGACACAGCCAGTCAATAACGGAGATCACCGTTGCCATAGCAATGCGCTTGGTAGCAGTGACGGGGACAACCCGCTACCAGCACGAAGCGGCACCGGAATCATGTGATCGGAGCACCGTTGCTATGGCAACCCGTGCCACCGCTTAGAGTCGGGAGCCTGTGGTCACTCTCACAGAGTGATTTCTGCACGGAACACAGCGTCCTTTCTCCCATGCACTGCTGTCTGATGGAGCAGACAGAGCTGCATGTGTTGAAGGAGAAAGAAGACAGAAGAGCAGGATCGTGGAGTGGTGTCAGGGGGTAATAAAGATGGAGTCTCTAAGTGTGTCTGTGTATTTATTTCTATTAAAGTATTTTTTCTCTGTGTGGTGTTTTTTTTAACCCTTTATTGGAGATTCTTAATGGCCGGGTCAAACGTGCCTAACATTAAGAATCTCTGGCTTAATACTAGCTAGTAAAACAGCGGTCCCGGCTCCAGGGCTGTTGGAAGAGTTGGATACAGCGCCAGATGATGGCGCTTCTATGAGAGTGCCATTTTCTGGGGCGGCTGCGGACTGCAATTCGCAGCAGAGGGGCCCAGAAACCTCGGGCTGACCTGTGCTGCGGATCCATACCCCAGCTGCCTAGTTGTACCCGGCTGGACACAAAAATGGAGCAAAGCCCATGTCGGTTTTTTTTTTTTAATTATTTCATAAAATTCAAAAAAGGGCTTCCCTATATTTTTAGTTCCCAGCCTGGTACAAATAGGCAGCTGGGGGTTACGGGCAACCCATATCTGCCTGCTGTACCTGGCTAGCATACAAAAATATGGCGAAGCCCACGTCTTTTTTTTTTTTTAGTTTTTTGACAAAAAAAATGCTTCCCTGGAATTTCCATTGCCAGTGAAGGTAACACCAAGCAGTAGGGGTTAGCAGCCAGTAGCTGCTCGGATTACCCTCAGCTAGCAATACAAAAAATGCAGCGGGAGCCAATATATATTTTTTTTAAATTATTTATTAAAAGGGCTTCCCTGTATTTTGATTGCCTGACATGACAGTGCTGTAAAAATTAATCATTAAATAAATGACGTAGCACTCTGCGATATTTTTGATTCTCAGCGCAGATAAAGCAGACAGCTAGGGGTTGCCACCCCCATCTGCCTGGCGTTACCTTGGCTGGCAATCAAAATACAGGGAAGCCCATTAATTTTTTTTATTTAACAAAATAGTTTAAAAAAAATGACGTGGGGTCTCCCCATTTTTGATAGCCAGGTAGGGTAAAGCAGAAGGCTGTAGGCTGAAAACCACAGCTGGCAGCTTTACCGTGGTTGGGGATCCAATGTGGGGGTCACCCCAGGCTCTTTTTTATAATTATTTTATAAATAATAATAATTACAAAAAAAAAGTAGGGTCCCCCCCAAATTGGATCACCAGCCAAGGTAAAGCGGACAGCTGTGGTCTGGTATTCTCAGGGTGGGAAGGTCCATAGTTATTGGCCCTTCACAGCCTAAAAATAGCAGGCCGCAGGCGTTCCAGAATTGGCGCATCCACTAGATGCGCCAATCCTGGCGCTTCACCCCAGCTCATCCCGTGCCCTGGTGCAGTGGCAAACGAGGTAATAAATGGGGTTGATATTAGCTGTAAAGTCATCTGACATCAAGCCCAGCAGTTTGTAACTATTCTACATTTCCAAATATTGGTATTTGCTGATATTATTGCTATTCCACCTACTATATATTGGGGATAGGATCTTGGAGATGGAATACCCCTTTAAGTCCAGTTATCCAGCTGAATGAACAGAGCTCGCTATTTAGACATGTTTTCTTGTGGCGTATAACGGACTTTCATGTTTGGTAGTCATTCAGCAGGGCAACTATAAAAGCAAATCCCTCCATTTGGAAATGTAGTATAGCTCTCCTGATCAACTATCTTCCTTACCTCATGAGCAGGGCATTGCAGTAGCTTACAGATGCATGGTTACCACCACTCACTGTGTCTGAACACAGGAACTTGAGCTGACAGCCGCTCTGTGCATGCGGCAGCATCTATTGTGAAGGAGCGGGCCGTGGGGGATCAACGCTGCACAGGTACCGTGGGACACCGGGGAACACCGGTGAGGTTATAGGGTTATAGGGGGTGACCTGGCAGGGCCTGGGGAGGAGTTCTCTGTCGCATGGCATGTGTCATGGCACATGCGACATAAATCAGAGGAGTAGGGTGAATGCGGCCGGCGCACTGCTGTGCGCGCGGCCATCTTGGATTTTCCGGGAGGGGGTCAGGGGGGGCACTTTGGCGACACTGGGGGACCGGGGAGGAGATTTATCTCCCATCTGACATCATGCAGGTCTGTGTGCCACGGCCTGATTCGCCATCAAAGGTGAAGGACTCACCGGTGACCGCAAATCCCCTTTGTGACTGAAGTAAGCAGCGCGATCAGCGGTGACGTCACTCAGGTGACCCACGGCTAACACTCTCAGGTGGAGGACTACAGCTGGCCGCGGGTCACCTGAGTGACTGCACCGGTAATCACGCGACTAACTTCAGTCACTAAGGGGATTTGCGGTCACCGGTGAGTCCTTCACCTGTGATCACAAATCAGGCCGCGGCACACAGACAGAGCTGCGCGATGACAATGAAGTTGGGTGAAGTTCATCCGAGTTCATTCTGATCGCATGGCTCTGTCTCGCAGCCAGCCATGTTCTATGCTATGCTTGCTGTCAATAAATAAAATATTCCCCATCATCTCTGCTTGCTGTTATTGAATGGAAACATTTCCCAACACGTCTGCTTGTTGTCAGTGAATGGAAACATTCCCCACCATCTCTGCTTGCTGTCAGTGAGTGAGAACATTCCCCATCATCTCTGCTTGCTGTCAGTGAATGGACACATTGCTCAACACGTCTGCTTGCTGTCAGTGAATGGAACCATTGCCCACCATCTCTGCTTGCTGTCATTAAATGGAAACATTCCCGAACACATCTTCTTGCTGTCAGTGAGCGGAAACATTGTCCACCATCTCTGCTTGTTGTCAGTGAATGAAAATATTCCCCACCATCTCTGCTTGCATTTTTGACAGTGCGGTCCCACTCGGCCTGCTACATCCCCATACAACATGGCTGGCTGCGAGACAGAGCCGCGTGGTCAGAATGAACTTGGATGAACTTCACCCGACTTCATTGTCATCGCGCGGCTCCGTCTGTGCTCCGTGGCTTGATTTGTGATCCCAGGTGACCGCAAATCCCCTAAGTGACTAAAGTGAGCCGCGCGATCAGAGGTGCCGTCACTCAGGTAACCCGCGGCCAGCTGCAGTCCTCCACCTGAGAGCTGTGGTCGCGGTTAACCTGAGTGACATCACCGCTGATTCCGTGGCTCACTTAAATTGCTGTGTGGAGCTGACAGAGAGCGACGGTGTTAGACGGGCGCTTCTGTCAGCTTCATGTAGCAGAGCTGGATGCGTCGTGGGACCTCATGAGAATTACGTTGGACCTGGAGGGGTATTTGGGTATTTTATTAAAGTGGTGAAAGAGGGTGTTTTTTTGTCTTTTATTCCAAATAAAGGATTTTTTCAGGTGTATGCGTTTATTTAGTTTCACTTACAGGTTAATCATTGGGGGTGTCTCATAGATGCCTGCCATGATTAACCTAGGACTTAGTGACAGCTATGGGCTGCTATTAACTCCTTATTACCCCGATTGCCACCGCACCAGGGCAATTCTGGATGAGCCAGGTAGAGTCCCAGGACTGTTCCATTTAATGGATGTGGCATTTCCAGGTGGCTGCTGGCTGATATTTTTAGGCTGGAGTGCTCTCCATAGCGTGGGGCTCCCCATCCTGTGAATACCAGCCTTCAGCCGTGTGTCTTGGCTGGTATAAAAATTTGGGGGGACCGCACGCTGTTTTTTTTTAAATTATTTATTTTACTGCACTACAAAGACCTGCCCACCGGCGGCTGTGATTGGTTGCAGTGAGACAGCTGACACTCAGCGTGGGAGCGCATCTTAATGCAACCAATCATAGACACTGGTGAGCGGGGGAAGCAGGGAATACGAGATGGAATAATGAGCTGCCGGCATTTTCAAAAAGCAGGAGAAACCGCTTGGGCAGTGTGACAGCCAGGCAGTGCCGTCCCGGTAATCAGTCAGTGCCATGCCGGTGATCAGTCAGTGATCGGTGAGTATGAAAGAGGGGGGGAGAGGGCTAGACCAACAGACAGACACAGAGAGAGACAGAAAGACCTTCGTTCTGTTTGTCAAAAAGCGATTACTTTGGTTTGAGAGTTGTTCTGGTGCCTACGTAAACGCCGTGTGCTGCTCTGAGCACGTTATTCAAAGACACCAGAAATGCAGTCACGCACCTTCTACAGGCTGTGCCCATACTGTTTCTGCCTTTTCCCATCCATTTCAGCCTTTTCCTCAGTCACCACACCTCGCCGTTATGTCCAACGTGAAATTATTCGAGTTTCCCATAGACTTACACTGCGCATCGAATATTCGAGAATAGTCGAATAGTGCCGACCTATTCGACGGATATTCGTCGAAGCGGATATTTTGGTATTTGATCATCCCTTTTCCTCACCTCTTCAGATGAAAGTAAATTTAAGACCTCATCATTAGGTAAATATGCGCTGCAGAAAAATTACCATTTAGTGGATTTTTTTTTTTCACTTTTTATAACTCACTGGAAGGGAGAAGGATAGATTTCTCTTTGAAAATGCAACATGCTTTTGGTCCTTCTGTGAGTCTACATCCTCTCCACTCCTTGGTTGGCCAAAGAACTCTGACCTCTGCTGCCAGCATTGTCAGGAAAAACATTTTTGACTAAACCCTCAACTTTGGCCTTCTGGTAGTGCACCATTTTAGTATCCCTCTCCACAGCAAGAAGGAGAGATGGAAAGGTCCCCTTGTACTGTGGGTAGAGAATGATGAACAATCAGTAATTGGTGTGGCCCAATATGGGAATTATGCAAAAGTCACGGGAACAGCCGCAGGACATAAAGTCTAAAGGCCACTTTACACGCTGCGATCTTGCTAGCGAGATCGTTAGCGAGCATACCCGCCCCTGTTGGTTGTGCGTCATGGGCAAATCGCTGCCCGTGGCAAACAACATCACTCGGACCCGTCACACTACTTACCTGCCTAGCGATGTCGCTGTGACCTTTCTAAGGGGGTGGTTCGTTCGGCGTCACAGCGACGTCACTAAGTGGCCACCAAATAGAAGCGGAGGGGTAGAGATGAGCGGGACGAACATCCCGCCTACCTCCTTCATTCCTCTTTGCGGGCGGCCGCAGGTAAGGTGGGGTTCCTCGTTCCTGCGGTGTCACACATAGCGATGTGTGCTGCCGCAGGAACGACAAACAACCTGCGTCCTGCAGCATCGATATTTTGGAAATGGACAGCGTGTCAACGATCAACGATAAGGTGAGTATTTTTGCTCGTTAGTGGTCACTCGTATGTGTCACACGCAACAACGTCGCTAACGGAAACGGATGTGCGTCACGGATTCCGTGACCCCAACAACATCTCCTTAGCGATGTCTTTGCGTGTAAAGCAGCCTTAAGTCGATATTTGCTAGACTCCCAACAGGCAAGTAGTGATGGGCAAACCCGAACTGTATTCGTACACAAGGTCCTTCACAAGAATTCTCCTGGGAAACCCGTGTTACAATTCAGTTTCAGGGGTTGTAAAAAAGCACATTATTAAAAAACATTATGATTATACTTACAGGTCCCATGATGCATCCTGCAAACCTGCTATCTTTCGGCTGCTTCTTCTTCCGGGTCCAATCATTACCTTATAAAGGTATTCACTGCACTGCTCATCACTCGGCAGTCTTCGGCTTTTTTTCGGCTGTGTTCGTGGTGACGTCAGGGTTCACCCAAGTCCATGGCTTAGCCATGGACTTGATTGAACTTTGACTATCACTGTCAGAGTATGGTTCCACTTGCATACAGCTTCCGATGCGAGTGCATCGGAAGTGATATGCTAATGAGCCTCTACTACAACCTTCAGCTGAGGGTGATGCGACTGTGATGTGATGTTTGATGAAAGCTGATCACAGCCTAAATGTCACCACGCCATATGGGCTAATAAAGTCAACTTTTTTTATTTTTATTTTGGAGAGCTACTCTCTTTTTTTCATTTATATTGCTGCCAATGGGATTTAAGGTCTGTTGATAGCCTTGCACCCGTTATTACTTTATATGCTGTTTTAATTTTTTTCACTTAAATCAATAGATTGATTGATTGATTGATTTTACAGCTATTAGCCAAATAAATTAATAATTAAATAAAAAAAATGATGTCCCCCATTTTTGCTAACCAGAAAAAATGAAGCAGACAACTTCTGGCTAATATTATTAGGCTGGGAAGGTCAATAATCATTGGGCCATTCCCAGCCTAAAAATACCAGCCTGTAGCTGCCCTAGAAGTGGCACATCACATTAGAAGCTCTAATTCTGGCACTTAGCCTTGGCTCTTCCTGATTGCCCTTATGCGTTCACAATCAGGGTAACGGTTTATGGGGTTGAGCTGTGTAGTGTCAGCTGACATAAAACCCTGATGTTAGTAATGGTAAAGGTGTCTATCAGATACACAATACTAACCCCATCATCCAAAAAAACCCACACAAAATAATTTCTTTCAATAAATTCTCCCCGGAACTGTCCTTTGTCACAAACAATATAATTATGGCAACATATAATTAACACAGAGGTTCTAAATTTTTTAATTAAAAGTATTTTTCTTCAAAAAGTTGAATTTGTTACCTAACTGATTTGAGTGCTGCATGGCATCTAGCTATTCTGAATGACACATTTATTGTTTATCTGATTTTTTTTTTTTATTTTGTTACATAATTATATTAAAATTGTACTAAGATTTTACAATTGCTGCATTAGAAGATTATTACATCCCAACAGGAATTTAGGAATTCTTACATTCTTACATTGTGATGTTAAAAGTGTTCTCAATGTATTTACTTGGTTGTTCTAAGAATTTTATTGAATGCAATTACGCTGCCCTATTCTTCAAAGAAAATTGTACAGACATCAAGCAAGATTCTAGATGTATATTAAGAGGATCAGCAGCTGGGATGTTACCATGTGAACCTAACTAGAACACTTATTGCAGTACATTTTTCTCTTCAGGGTGGTTAATTATCTTAATTACTTGCATTATCTGCTAAGATCCAAGAGTACTTATTTCTTCTTGTATTGCCAAAATGAGTATTTCTGAGAAAGCTCATGCTAAGCAAAGGTGCTGATAAATTGTCATCAATTTATTTGCTAATTTTCCTTAATTTAAAAAATGGTTTGTCTACCTACATTTTTTTATAAGTATGGCTACAAAGCAACCATGTAGAATTTGTTGCTTATACAATTGGTATTAGGCTATATTTACTAAATTTCATTTGTGGTGTGAGTGCTGTCTTTGGCAAAACTGACAGCGCTTGGACTAATGTTATTGCATGGGGCTGTCATTGACTGAATTTTTGCATGAACACAACTCCATATTTCAGAGAGTCGACTACTCCTATCTGCAGTATGTGTACACTAAACAAAATAGCACTCTATAGAGATAAACCTTATAACTTCATATTTTTATAGATAAATTGCAATTGATAACTGTAACATTGAAGAGTACAGATGGTCAGAGTGCTGCACAACACTGGGGTAACAGTGGTGTATAGAAGTAGGGCCCTAGCAATAGGGAGAGGAGAGAGGTGACACCTGTTACTACTCACCTACATGCCATGTCCCTTTGCAGGTCTTACCCTTCATTGCCATCACATGCCTAGGCCCTCGCTTACTCTGAACTCAACCTGGCTAGTGAGCAGGCCAGCTTGAACACTAGTCTCACAAATGCAGTAATGCAACACAAAAGGAGGAAGACATACTGTACAAAGGAAAAATACACTGATGCATTTGTCATGACTCCTAACCAACAGAAATTAACTCAAATGTACTCAAACACAAGCTGCAGACCTGTGCCTAATAAGGTGTTGTGAATAGAGATGAACAAATCTTTCAAAGTTTGGTTCACCGAGAATTGTTGAAAAAACACTATGTTGAACAAACTGTTTGCCAAACTGAATGCCAAACTTTTTCAAACCCCTTTGAATTCAGTGAAGGCCAAAAATACTTTTTACAGTGCAGTCCCACTGTTTTGGCACAGCAATTAGCTTCCTTGACTGTTGACATAAGAAATATTGAGGTGTATGAGAGACAGGCATAGGGCTGGTGCTCCCACATCCTTTCCAGTACAGACAAGACAAAACTTGGAGACTCATATTAGAGTCTTGGAATTTAAAAAGATTTCAGACTGCCATATACAGCAGTGCATTCAGGCCAGAATATAGGCCTAGAAATTCCTGCACAACCAGGTTGAGGATGTAAGTAATGCAAGGCACATGTGTGATGTCACCGAGGCATCAAGCTGCAACCAGGTTTTCAACGTTATTACACATGGTCTTCCCTGGCTCAAGGTTCAATTGAGACAGACATTGATAAAATTCAACCAGCATAGTGGTCCATAACTCTGCAGCTGTGTGACTGCGTTCTCCAATGCATATTAATTTCACCATTACTTGATGGCATTGACTTACACACAGGATGTAGCCTGGCATTTCCATTTTAAAAATTAAAAGGTGCATAAGGGACAGAATTAGGTTTTTTGCTCTCTCACCCTTTCCAGGGCAGACAAGAAACAACTTTGAGACCCATCTTGGAGTCTTTAGATTTAAAAAACATTCAGGCAGACAGCAGGACAGTGGCTTCTATCGCCCTCCCATTTCCCCATAGTGTCTTTGCACAACAGGGAGGTATGCTCCATGCAACACACAGGATGTGTCTTGGCATTTCAATTTTAAAAATCAACAAGGGAAGGGTGACAGGATTAGGCCTTTTGCTGCCACACCTCTGCCAGTACAGACAAGACACAGCTTGGAGATGCATCTTGGAGTTTTGATATTTAAAACAATTTCAGGGAGACAGCAGGACAGTTACATCCATTGCCCCACCCTCCGTTTCTCCATAGTGTCTTTACAAACCAGTGAGATATGGTCAATGCAACATACAGAATGTGTCCTGGAATTTCAATTTTTTAAAATAAAAGGGGATGAGTGACAGGATTAGGCCTCTTGCTCTTACATGTCTGCTAGTATAGACAAGACACAGCTTGGAGAACAATCTTGGAGTCTTGATATTTTAAATTTTTTTGAGAGAGACAGCAGTAGAGTTGCATCAATTACCCCCCTCTCATTTCCCCATAGTGGCTTTGTACAGCAGGGAGGTATGGTCCAAGCAGCACACATGATATGGCGTGGCATTTCTATTTTTAAAAGTGAGCACACAGTGACCATGCCTTCTACAGCAGTGCGTACAAGCCTGGCTAATTTGTAGCAGTAATAAGTAGCAATACCTAGAAATGTAGTTCACTGTGTAATTTGCAGCAGGCAGTAATACGTAACAACACCTATTTAGATTGTTCACTGGCAACTCTTTGGCAGGCACTCACAAGTAGTAATCATTATTTCTATGATGAAGTGCCAATTTGTGGCACACACCTTTCCCTACACTGCACATCCCTATTCTGCATTATCGCTCTCTTATTATCTATCTTAACTACCTACCATTACACCTCTAGCTAAGCTAACTATCTAGCAGCACCGGCAGCAAAACCTTCCCTAATCTTTAACGTACACAAAATTGCACCAACGCCGCATATCCTCATTTTAAATGCAGAGGGACATGTGACTAAACAGCCAATGACACAAGCCCTTGTGTCAGAACCTTGTGGACGTTTGCTGTGCCATGATTTGCAGCAGGAACATCAGCAAATAAAGTTTACAAAAAAAGGCGCTGCACTCCTTTGGCTTCTCCCAAGTCCCCACCCCCTCCACTCATTCAATACATTACAGTTCATTACACAACACCACAGTCCTATCTAAAAGCATAACATGTTATTAGAAAATCATTTTTGTAAAGCGCGATCAGCTATCAAACAAAACCAAACATTGCTAATTTTTGGGGAAATGGATCATGTTACTGAGTCCAAGCTGAACAGGCTAAAGCTAGTTCTTCATTTGAAATTAGAAAACCTTTATCTTACAGGTTTGCTCATCTCTACACAGTAGAGATGAGCAAACCATTGGAAGATCAGTTCTGCAGGTACAACCGAACCTTAAAAACTTTCAGCTTTTGACTCCGACTTGATCCAAACCTCAATGGAATTTAGTATTTGGGCAGTTCATGGCTCCACCCACATGCTTACAGCCATAAGCAGAATCCTTCCGGGGGAGGGTGGGCAGGTTTTTTTTTTATTATTTTTTATTTTTAAATTTATTTTGTGTGCCGTATGTGCACACTACATCTGATCACACTGATTTTTCCCCCTGTGCGAGCCGTTCAAACACTGCAAGCGGCTCGTGCAGGGCTGGGCACAGTGCTGCTCATTTGAGTGGTTTGCACTCACAACTCACTCGCACTTTGAACCCTAACTTACTTTTTTTTGGAAGTCGGTATCCGAACACAAAATCTGAATATTGAACCTCAGGTTCACTCATCTCTACTACACAGAACCACCGAACCCAAAAATGGAAACGGAGTCTGATTCCATTATACAAAGCTGTAGTACTCAGACAGAGCTGCCTGCTTTGAACTATATTTTGTTTTTTTTAAATAAATGCTTCAGATTCCCAGGAGAGACAGTGAGCAACATAAGTTAGCTGTTTCAAGTGGAAATTGCTAGGACTAGATTTAAAATCCACCTTCAAGCTTTTTAAATGCAGCAACTAGACTGTCCACCACTAGAGCAGAAAATTGCTCCTGTAAGGGACCTGTTAAACCAGGTAGTCAAAAAATTGGAGCCCAGCTGAAATCACAGAGTTGGCATCTGAGGAGCATGGCCATCTTTCTTCAATGTCACCCCCTTGAAAACAAGCAAAGCATTGTGAACTTCTAAATGGCTGGGACTTGCAGTGGCAAGTCTAGCTGGCAGACCGCCAGATATATTACAAATCCAACTATGAGCTTTTTTAACTGCAACAACTATACTGTACGCAACAGGAGCTGAAAAATAGACCCAGTAGGGGAACTTGTCAAACAGGGTCTCTTGGGGACTTTTTGAAAAAAATGTTGTTCTGTGAGGGTACACTTTCAATCTTGGCTGTGATGGCAAAATGTGAAAACAGGGTTGGCAGGGTGTAATGTAATGTGGGCTTCAACTTAGGCAGAAATTGTTTTAATGCATGTTCTAACACCACTTAGGATTTGCGTACATTTCTCTTTCCATGTTCCCTCCTGCAACACCTCCTGTAACACCTCAATGACCAATTTCAGCTCAGCACAGCCAAGGGGAATAAAACATCAGATTGTTATGAGACTCAGCCATTTGGAGTTGAAATTCCCTTCCAAGCAGGAGCTGTGGATGGACTTTATATGGGCCTTTTTAAAATGTTTGGTCTGTCAGGCAACTTTCCCTATCTTGACAGTGTAGGTGAACAGAGAATACAGACTACATAGGGGAAGTTTGTTAAACTTGTTGCTCTGTGGGGGAAATCTGGCAATCTTGAATTTGTGGGTGAACTGTTGATACAGGCTCTGGAGGGGCCTTTTTTAGATTGTTGGTCTGTGTAGAATCTCTGAAATCCATCTCTGAGGGGTCACTGTAAATTTTAGTTTCTTCATGTACTTGCTATGTAACCATCATTTCTCTTGGTTACAAAAGCCCTTTAAGTTATTAACAGTGCCTATCTACATTTGTTTACAGGGCATTGGCATGCTTTTAACCCAATTTTGATTCCTTTTGCTGCCCCTTAGTCCTTACTACAGCCATTTTATAGCCCTGAACTTGGGCTTCCCACTGACTTATATGGGATTTGTTGCTTGGGATCAAGTTTGGAGTCAAGTTCGCTTGCTGAACTTGATTTTTTTTAGTCCATGCTGGTTTAGCGAACCCGAATATCCATTATTCTCATAATTTGTATTAAAGCTAAATACTTTTAAACCAAAGAATATCTATTGCGATTTGGCACATTACTTTTTTTCTACAATGCTGAAATATTATAGGTGCTGCAGCAGAACCTCTTGATTAGTATAACTCTTTTCTTATTATTTCTTATTAAAGTACATTTTCTAAAGTTATTTTTACCCAAAAAGAAAAGTCTTGATTGACAACTGACTTTCTAAATATGGCATATATGGTATCTGATGTTTCAAATGATAGACAAGGAGACTTAATGAAAGAATTTTCCATACCAACCTTTATGTTGAAAATATAACATATTCATTGTATCCATGTGAAGTATTTGCAACTTTTCTAGTACAGTATTTTACTTAATACCATTACAATATATCACAAAACTACTGACTGCATAAATATTGTTATAAATTGAAATATATATTTAGAAGAATTTAACAGGAATTACTACAATAAGAGTTTGTGCAGATGACCATATTTTTGGTCCGAGTGTCATCCATCAAAACAATGGATAGCACGTCAGCCAATATTATTTAATGAGTCAGTGCACTAAACAGATTTTTCTCCTATGATCGCAGCATTGAAAGTTGGCCTCAAAAATCAGATATTCCTCAGCCATTCAAGTATATGTGTATGTGAGAAAAATCAGACTGCACTAGGATGACATGGGAGTGCGTTGCGATTTTCACAGACTAAAAGGAATGGAGAAGATGAGAAAAATGTATCTCACTTAGTAAAATATGACCATTTTTCTTGGTTGGAGAAAATATGTGGGGTGAACTTAGCCTAACTGTAATACGCATTTCAGACCTTTGAACACATTGCTACAGTTTAGCATAGTGTGCTTTTATAAATTGGATCCATAAACATAACAGATGTATTAACAGCCTTGGTGCAAAACATACTTATCTCCTTCCTCACAATCATTAAATATTTGTTTTGCTGAGTGCAGCAAGGATTGCATTTAGGAGCAAGGATGAAAATCGGGGCATTAGTTTATCACAATAAGGTCGGAGTCACACTTTCAAGTCTCGCATCGGCGTCACCCGGCATGGCCTACTGCTCTCTGGACAGGAGCGTATCGGCTACACATAAATACATGCAGCCAACCCGCTCCTGTCAATAGAGCAACAGGCCGTGCCTCGTGATGCTGATGCGAGACTTGAAAGTGTGACTCCAGCCTAAAATAGTTAAACAGAAGCACACTAAGGACTGCTTTTTTCCTTGTTTTGTTTTCTATTGTTGATATTGTCTGTTTAATTTATGTCAATTTAATATAAAACAAAGAAACCTCCAAAAGGCAACCATAATTTATGTAATGGACAGAAACCAGTGTTGCTGAAAACCATTACAACCACTCAAATATAACTAGAAAAACAGGAGGATGCAGAGTACATTGGTGCAAAAAAAATAGTTTATTACAACATATAGGTGACACATACGGTAAAAACAGACAAGAGGGTAACAAGTGACAATGCAATGGAGGTATAATAAAAGTGAGGCACGAAATAAATAGGTGGTAGCAAAATCAATAAAAAAGGGGGGGAGGGGGGAATCCATATAAAAAACCTCAAGGTGATAAAGTATCACCAAATCTATAAACAGGTTGAAAGAGGCCCCCACCGGTTCATAGATAGCAACCAGGGAATCAGATGACCCTATTAAAGTGCCTAGTGCAGACTGTAAACAATTCACAAATGCATAGTCAAGAGATTAACCATCAGGACAATCCCCCCATGAACCTACCTACGCACGTTTCGCAAGTTTGTGGACAAAGCCACAACAAAGCTTCATCAGGGAAGGAGAGGGGTGGGCAGTGCATCTTGTTGTGTATCTTTAAAAAAACTGAAGGGACAAAGATAATCAGAAAAGGTCATTATCCAGACAAAAGGCATTTGAATATTCAGAAAATGTTCACTTGGTGGTGCTGTAAGAAAACACAACACTTAGGCAAGCTCAAAAATAAGGGTCCATAGGTTGGCAAATACAAATTTGAAATGATAAAGTGTGGAGAAGTGCATATGCTGCACTGCTGGTGTCTCAATTGATGAAAATGTCAGAAACCGAATGAGATAGTGGAGTAGATAATGAGGTTTTATTTCTCAACATGTTTAGAAGTGTACACACTTCTTGCTCAGGAGAATCACAAGTACAGAGAGCAACAGGAATGCTATTTAAATAGTGACAGATTTGAATATTTGAATACTGGTGTCAAAAAGCTAAAAAGACGCCCAAGAGGAAGTTGGGGGGGGGGGGTATCCGTCCTATCATTAAGAAATAAAGTGGAACTGAAAAAATAAATAAAGAAAAACGGGGAGGCGAGGGAAGAAAAAATATTGTTCTTAATATACTGTGGGTGAAATAAGAATAGAACACATCAACAATTTTCTGAGTAAATATATTTCTAAAGATGCTATCGACATGAACTTCTCACAAAATGTCAAAACACGATAATAGCTAGATTTATACATGTATTTTAAAAATGCCATAAAGTAAGAATGTTTTAAACAATAAAGGAATGAATAGTTTTTTTTATCAGTTAAAAAAAATAAAAACTTAAAGAAGAAAAGATATATCAAAATCAAATCATTATTTGATGTGACCACTAGAGATCAGTGGATTGACTACAAATTGACTTTGAGTTGAAATTTCTAAAATTTATAGGCTCCATTGAGGTCGAACAATTTCTGATTCAAGTGGATGGAAAAAAAAATCCCCTTTGCCAATTTTTGCATTGCCGCAGACTGCATTGGACAGAGAGCTGGCTCGTGACTGGAGATGAGCAAACTCTAGGTTGCGTGTTCGGTGTTGGTACCAAACACAGGTAGTTCAGGTTTGGAATTCGGGTACTTTAAATATGGAAACCACTCATTCGAGCATTGCTGTGCTTGGGTACAATTGGTGCTCAGCCAAGTGTTTGAACGGCTCGCACTGAGGGTAACAACAAAGTTATCAGATGTAGTGTACACCCCCAAAAATGGAAAACCCCCACTCACCTTCCCCCAGAAGTGTTCTGTTTATGACTGGCTGCATGTGGGTGGAGACCCAAACTGTCGAATTAGACTTTCATCGAGGTTCAGGTCAAGTCTGGGACCTAAACCAAACTATATCTAAAGTCTGGCTGAACCCACCAAACCAAACTTCCACAAGTTCGCTCATCTCTACTTCTGTCATCAGAGCGATCTTCCTCAAAATACTTTGCAGCTATTGTATCACATGGTCTAATGCAGCCAATCAGGATGTACTGTCACAAGAACTATAAGGATATGTGCCCACGGGAGCTCGCACTTGCGGATACCTCCACAGGTACGCCTGCAGGTTTCCCGCAGCAGCTCCACCGGGATTCCCGCGAAATAGCTGCGCAAAACCTGTGGACATTCATGCGACTTACCTGCGGAAGTCCAGGCCTCTATCTCCATAGTGGAGGCCCGGGTTTTCCGCAGGTAATTCCACAGGAATAATTGACATGCAGTTATGTGTGGCTGTGGGACATCTGCAGCATATTCCAGAGCCGCACATACCGCAGCATTGAAACAGACAATCCCCATGTCCCATAGGATAACATGGGGAGTGTCTGTACTTGCTAAAACCTGCGGATTTATCTTAAAAATCCAGATAAATCCGCAGATTTTCCGCGGCAAAATCCGCAGGTACAGACTCCCGTGGGCACATAGACTAAAGAATGAGAGCAAAGAAAACAACAGCTTTTTTTGGATTTAACAATCTAGTGATAGAAAGTAAGAGTGCAAAGTTCATTATTACAGATAAAGGCCTAAATATGATTGTGTTGTACTGCTACAGCGCTGAAAAAATAGGAAAATGGGAGTTGTCTCAGTTCATGAATAATAATGCTCAGATTCAAGTGGTAGGAAAGAGCTGTACCTGCAGAGTCAGTGTAACTTCAAAGTAATTAACCTTTGACATACTACAGCAGATCACCTTAATAAGCACATTTTTTTATTCTACACATAAACAAGGTTGTTAAATTTATTACATTCACCATACTATTTCTAATTCTGAAGAAAGAGCTTGTGTCAGAAAAAAATTGTGCTTCCTGGGTTTTGAAACTTAACAGACATATGCAATATTTTTGCATTTTTTTGTCCTTTTTGTAAAAGTTTTTTTAAGCAAAAAAGAAAATTCTGCATTTTAGAAATCAATACTGTTTACCTCAAAAAGTGTGTGTTTTAAAAACAAACTACATTTTTTGGACACTTCCTTGCTGCAATAGTCCAATATTACACCCATACACAACACACTAAGGCTATGTGCCCAGGCTGCGGAAAATGCGCGGAATTTGCCTCGGATTTTTCGCGGAAATTCCGCTGATTTTTCAAAAATCTGCAGCACAGCTACTCCCCAGCCATTTCTATGGCATTTGGGAACTGCTGTGCCCACGCTGCGATTTTTTCCGCAGCGGAAATAATGTGTATTTCCCTGCGGAAAAATCAGCAGCATGTCAATTATTCCTGCGGATTTATCCGCAGGGTCCCATATACTTACCTGCCTTGATAGCAGACACCCGAGTCACTTTCTCCGTCCAGTGTACAGCAGCGCGAGCTCCGGTCATGTGACAGCCGGAGCTAGTTCAGGCCCACCCACCTTCTCCTGCAGATGCTGACAAAGTGACCCGGCAGCCGGAAAGCGAGGTGCTGCGTGATGGAGGTTAGTATGAACTCCCGATCACTGCAGCACTTGTTCTGCATTGAGGATGCAGTGCCGAAGCCATGGTACTGTATCCTCAATGCAGAATGCCCGCACCATATCCGCAGGACATTCCGCAATAACCGCAGCATGGAAACAGACAAAGTTGTGCTGCAGTTTCTGGGAACTCCTGCGGAATGTCCTGCGGGTATATCACACACACACTTCTTGGATGCCTTCCTTGTCCCCTACTGCTGCTCTCTTGATGCTGGCCATGCCCCCTATGCCTGCCCCTTCTACTCAGGATCCTCACATGTGACCAGCTCATCTCCACAGTGGCCACTTCAAAAACGTCTGTTCTACAACTGAGGTAATGTGCACCAGTAGCAGCAGGGAGAGTGCAGTGTGCCTGCAGGAGGGGAGAGCAGGTGAGAGTCCAGCACTTGTGTCTTCTCAGGTCCCCCCTGTGCCTGCAATAGAAGAAGCAGACACACAGGGGACTCAGAGAAGGCAGTCAGAGGAGCCCTCAGGCTTTGTTGCTGCAGTGCTACCAGCCTGTGCCCTCAGCACCCCAGGGGCCAGTATGTATGCCCCATAGGCCACCAGGGCCAGTATGTATGCTCCACCACTGGCCACCACTGTCAGTATGTATGCTCCACTGGCCACCACTGTCAGTATGTATGCTCCACTGGCAACCAGGGCCAGTATGTATGTTCCCCAGGCCCCAGTAATGTGTATGTCCCATACTGACCCCAGTACTGTCCATACCACTTATTAACCTTAGTAATGTGTATGTCCCCCACTGACCCCAGTAATATGTATGCCCTCAGTAATGTCTTCCACTTACTGACCCCTGTAATATGTATGCCACCAACTGACCCCAGTAATGAATATGCCCCCCACTGACCTCCATATTTTCATTGAATCTTTGTATTGTTTAACTTACTGTTTATTTATGAAGGGATAGTATATATACTGTATACAGTATTATGTAGAACTGAGTTAATTATATTAGTCTGGCCCTCTAAAACCATCCCAATTTCTCATGCAGCCCTATGGGAAAATTAATTGTCCACCCCTGCCTTAAGCCATAACTTTTTTATTTTTCCGTCAATCTTGCCATAACTACGAGTTGTAGTATTAAATGAAACCATAATTTTTACCATACTGTGTACTGGAAAACAGCAAAAAAAAATTCAAGTGTGGCAAAACTGCAAAAAAATGTGATTGCACAATAGTTTTTGGGATATTTTATTCACCATGTTCACTATGTGGTAAAACTGATGTGTAGCTGTGATGCCTGAGGCCGGTGCAAGTTTGTAGACACCAAACATGAATAGGTTTAATTGTATCTAAGGGGTTAAAAAATGTACAAACTTGTCCAAAAAAGGTGGCGCATGTTTGCGACATTTTCCGAAACCCATAGCGTTCTCATTTTTCTGGATCTATGGCTCAGTGATGGCTTGTTTTTTGCGTCTCGTGCTGATGTTTTTAACAGTATCATTTTTGCACAGATGCTACGTTTTGATCGCCTCTTATTGCATTTTGTGCAGAATTTGCGGCAACCAATAAATGTAATTTTGGCGTTTGGAATTTTTTTGCCGCTATGCCATTTGGCGATCAGATTATTTGATTATTTGATTTTATATTTTGATAGATTGGGCATTTCTGAACACGGCAATACCAAATAAGTGTATATTTTTTATTTTTATTTTTTTAAACCCTTTAATTTTCAATGGTGTGTAAGGGGGGTGATTTCAACTTTTAGGTGTTTTATATCTTTACATTTTTTTAAAACTTTTTTTTAACTTTTTTTCATTTTACTAGTTCCCTTAGGGGACTATATGGATCAGCTGTCTGATCGCTCTTCCATATCTCCAGATCACAGCCACAGCTGAGATCTGCATATATGCTGCTTTACTTTCAATGCCGGCACTATTCCGGCATTGAGAGCAAGTGACTCATGTTAGCTACAGGCGTCATTACATGACCCTGTGCTACAATGGCAACCAACGGAAGTCATCTGATCACGTCACATGACTTCCGATGGGGGCGGGGTAAGTCATCATAATAGCTGCGCGCATATTAGAGATAAGCGATGTTCGAATCGAACCGTTCGCCAATTTCAAATTCGAGTTGTTTTGGGCGATGTTCGAGTCGTTCGACGAACTCAAACGATTTGCTTCACGTTCGACAGTTCGAGTTAACGTTTGATAACGGTTCGATCACCAGAAGCGTGACTTTTTACAGTAAGGCTATGTGCGCACGTTGCGTATTTGCATGCATCCTGCTTCCCCAGTACAATCCCTCTCTCTTTACTACTCACCGATTAGCTGCACGGCTGTCACAAAGCTCCGGCGGCTTTTCATCTTTTGAAAATGGCTGCCGCTCATTATTCAATCTGGTATTCCCTACTTTCCCCACCCACCGACACCCATGATTGGTTACAGTCAGACACGCCCCCACGCTGAGTGACAGCTGTCTCACTGCAACCAATCACAGCCGCCAGTGGGCGGGTCTATATCGTGCAGTAAAAGAAATAAATAAATAATTAAAAAAAAAAAAAAAAACCTGCGGTCCCCTCCAATTTTGCTACCAGCCAAGATAAAGCCACACGGCTTGAGGCTGGTATTGTTAGGATGGGGAGCGCCACATTATGGGGAGCCCACCACCCTAACAATATCAGCCAGCAGCCGCACGGAAATGTTGCATCCATTAGATGCCACAGTCCCGGGACTCTACCCGGCTCATCCCGAATTGCCCTGGTGTGGTGGCAATCAGGGTAATCAGGAGTTAAATGGCAGCTTATAGCTGCCACTAAGTCCTAGGTTGATCATGGCAGGCTTCTCCACGAGATACCTTCCATGATTAACCTGTGAGACTGGTTTCACATCAGCATTTTCCTGCCGCACTGCCAGATCCGGCACAAGTGCGGTACAGTTCAATACAGTTCACTGGCAAGCTCCGGGCACATGCGGTCATGTGACAAGAGCATGTGACAGCATGTGACCGGAGCTTGTCGCGCTGCCTGTGAACTGCATTGAACTGTACTACACTTATGCTGGATCTGGCAGTGCGGCAAGAATACGCTGATGTGAAACCAGCATAAGGCAAAGTAAATAAGCACACACAACAAAAAATCCTTTATTTGGAATAAAAGACCAAAAAGACCTCATTTACCACTTTATTAATCCCAAACACCCATCCAGATCTGAAGTAATCCACACGACGCTTTCAGCTCTGCTACATGAAGCTGACAGGGAGCGCCAAAGAACACGACCGCTCTGTGTCAGCTCCACGCAACAACTGAAGTGAGCCGTGCTGTCACCGGAAACTTCACTCAGGTAACTGCATGTATGCGGAGATGATGATGGGGGTGGTAGTGCTTGCGTGTGTGCGGTGATGATGATGGGGGCGGTAGTGCCAGGGTGTGTGCGGGGATGATGAGGGGGGCGATAGTGCCGAGTTATGTGCGGGGATAATGATGGGGGCGGTACTGCCGGGGTGTGTGTGGGGATGATAATGGGGGGGGTAGTGCTTGCGTGTGTGCGGTGATGATGATGGGGGCGGTAGTGCCAGGGTGTGTGCGGGTATGATGATGGGGCGGTAGTGCGTGCGTGTGTGCGGTGATGATGATGGGGCGGTAGTGCTTGCATGCGTGCAGTGAAGATGATGGGGGTGGTAGTGCCGGAGTGTGTGCGGGGATGATGATGGGGGCGGTACTGCCGGGGGTGTGCGGGGATGATAATGGGGGTGGTAGTGCTTGCGTGTGTGCGGTGATGATGATGGGGGCAGTAGTGTCGGGGTGTGTGCGGGTATGATGATGGGGGCATTAGTGCTTGCGTGTGTGCGGTGATGATGATGGGGGCGGCAGTTCTTGCGTGTGTGCGGTGATCATGATGGGGGCAGTAGTGCTTGCATGTGTGCGGGGATAATGATGGGGAAGTAGTGCCAAGGTGTGTGCGTGGATGATGATGGGGGCGGTAGTGACGGGGGGGTGTGCGGGGATGATAATGGGGGCGGTACTGCCAGGGTGTGTGCGGGGATGATAATGGGGGTGGTAGTGCTTGTGTGTGTGCGGTGATGATGGGGCAGTAGTGTCGGGGTGTGTGCGGGTATGATGATGGGGGCATTAGTGCTTGCGTGTGTGCGGTGATGATGATGGGGGCAGTAGTGCTTGCATGTGTGCGGGGATGATTATGGGGCGGTAGTGCCAAGGTGTGTGCGTGGATGATGATGGGGGCGGTAGTGACGGGGGTGTGCGGGGATGATGATGGGGGCGACACTGCCGGTGTGTGCTTGGGGATGATGATGGGGGTGGTAGTGCCGGGGTGTGTGCGGGGATGATGATGGGTACAGTAGTGCTTGCGTGTGTGCGGTGATGATGATGGGGGCGGTAGTGCTGGGGTGTGTGCGGTGATGATGATGGGGCGGTAGTGTTTGCGTGTGCGGTGATGATGAGTGCGGTAGTGCCAGTTGTGCGGTGATGATGGGGGCTCGCTCTCTCTCTCGGCTTAACGCAACGCGTTATTTCACAGGAATCCGTTGCCTTTATATCAGACTATTTACAACGCATCCATCCGATGTGTCACACAACGCATTGTGACAGATGACGTTCATTGCAAGTGTGAAAGTACCTTCTGCTGTCAGCGGGCATGGAGCTGAGCTGAATGGCAGAGCAAGCATCCAGTGCGCATACATTCTGCATCAATTCTGCAGTCACATTACATTCAAATGTGCTGCCAAATCGCTCCAAAATTATATGCATGGACACTACGCAATGTGCGCAATGTTAATAATAATTCAGAAAATCCAAATTCAGTGTATAGTGTGGGGGGGTGGGGGTTCCTGAAATAATGGCGATCTCCATTTTTTTTTTCCTAACCACGTTTACAGTGGGGCGGTTCAGGCTGTCAGACAATCAAACACACACACACACACAGCAAAGTGCATTTTTTGCACACAAGCAAGGGCATATCATTGGCTGTGTATGTCACATGTCCTAGCCCTATAAGGACTTCTGAGTAGTTTCACTTTTGGACACCATAGGAGTTTACTCTGTGTATACGTACTTCATACCAGACCTGGCTCATCTGGATCGATCCGTGCACCTCCTGATTTGTCCTGTGGCTTCTTCACTAGTAAGCTGAACCATTTTTTTGTGTTTTCTATGTGTTTGTATGTGTTTGTGTTTGCCTGCCATTGTTTTCAATGGGGTTTAAAGGTGTTCGGCGAATGTTTGCCGAATGTTCGACTAACACACCCGCCGTTCGACAAACCAAACCGAACTCGAACACTAAGGGGGTTGCTCATATCTATCGCATATACATCTTGCTGCCAGGTTTTGGCAGCAAAAAATAAGGGGTTAATAGTCACGGGTCGAAGTGATTCCACTCGCGACTAGAAGGCACACATGTCAGCTGTTGAAATAAGCTGATATGTGCAAGGATCGCCGCCGCCTGGGGGGGCGGTGATTAACGTCACACGATCCATGAAGTACCCAGTACGTCATGGGTTGCTAAGGGATTTATAGTCCAGTTAAACAAAAGTAAAAGACAGAACTTCTGACTGATACTAGAGATGAGCGAACCGGTCCCGGTTCGGCTCGAGGTCGATTCGCCGAACGGAGGTCCCGTTCGAGTTCGGTTCGTCGAACGTTCGACGAACCGAACTCGAACTGCATAGGAAACAATGGCAGGCAATCACAAACACATAAAAACACCTAGAAAACACCCTCAAAGGTGTCCAAAAGGTGACAAACAACTCACAACACAACACAAACACATGGGAAAGTGACAAGGACATATACTCATGCGAAAACAAAACAGCTGGACAAGGAAAAAGAGGAGGACACACAGATATAGGCATGGCACGCCCTTCTAAAGTCATGTAAAACACCGCAAGGTGACTCCAAGCGGAGTCTCCCTTTTTTCCAAAAATTGGGCCCCACACACACCCACCCCTTCAGTGGCAGCAGTTGTGCCCCAGTTGTACACTTCACAGCTAGATTTGCATCAAGCACATTCAAAAATACGCCATTCTTATCCGTCCCCAGGATGACACCGGGGTAGGTAGCAAAGTCTTTCCTGATCCCAGCTCTGTTCATCTTGGCTTCTTTTAAAAACACATCAAGCAAGGGTTACTCCAAGCGGAGTCTCCCTTTTTTTCCAAAAATTGGGCCCCACACACACCCACCCCTTCAGTGGCAGCAGTTGTGCCCCAGTTGTACACTTCACAGCTAGATTTGCATCAAGCACATTCAAAAATACGCTATTCTTAACCGTCCCCAGCATGACACCGGGGTAGGTAGATAAAGTCTTTGCTGAACCATGACTTGTTCATCTTGGCTTCTTTTAAAAACAATGTAATCAAGGGTTACTCCAAGCGGAGTCTCCCTTTTTTCCAAAAATTGGGCCCCACACACACCCACCCCTTCAGTGGCAGCAGTTGTGCCCCAGTTGTACACTTCACAGCTAGATTTGCATCAAGCACATTCAAAAGTACGTCATTCTTATCCGTCCCCAGGATGACACCGGGGTAGGTAGCAAAGTCTTTCCTGATCCCAGCTCTGTTCATCTTGGCTTCTTTTAAAAACACAGCAAGCAAGGGTTACTCCAAGCGGAGTCTCCCTTTTTTCCAAAAATTGGGCCCCACACACACCCACCCCTTCAGTGGCAGCAGTTGTGCCCCAGTTGTACACTTCACAGCTAGATTTGCATCAAGCACATTCAAAAATACGCCATTCTTATCCGTCCCCAGGATGACACCGGGGTAGGTAGCAAACTCTTTCCTGATCCCAGCTCTATAAAATATAGGTCAGGTAAAGAGAAAACCGGTTTAAATGCCGTGCTAAAAACCACTGATGTTGTAGATGAAAAAGATTTCCTTTATTTCATAATTCTACGCGTTTCAGAGACATCTCCGTCTCCTTCCTCAGGAAAATAAATCATATTACAAAAAAGGGGCAACAGAGCCTATATAAAGGAAGACCAGTAGCCACATATGCATTTGAAAAGTGAACAGCCTATATGACTCAGAGCCGATGACTCAGCGCCGCATGGAGAAGAGAAAAAAAAAAAAAAAAGGAAAAGCACACATTAAATCAGCACAAATGAACCGAAGGAATTACCGTGAAATAACATGAACATCTCAAAAATTAGTGGATCAGTGAAGGATCAATAAAAAACATAAAAATAATAATTATTGCGTGTTATTTAATAAAAGAGTATAAAAAGAAAAAAGTGGGGTCGAGGGTAAAAGAAAAGCAGATGGTGTGCGAACCCAGAAAGTGTAGGTGATAGCATGGGGGCCAAACCTCTACACTAAACAGGAATATGGTTACTGTGAATTTGTACTTGGGGAAAGTGAACATAAATAATATGTGGAACAGGCACAAGGTGGTGGGATTAAAATACATAGAAAGTGCATATTTGCTAAAATAAATCTCTTATGTGTCTTTTGAATATATAAAAACGACATATTTACATGTGAGAGGGACAGGAAGAGAAAAAAAACAAAAAAAAACAAAACTTTTTTATTATTAAACTTGAGTTGCAAGAAAAAATTATATACATATATATACATATATACACACTTATATATATATATACATACATACATACATACACACAAAAAAATTTTTTAGTGGTGTATAGGGAATCGCTAGATTAAAAGTAATTGATATTTAAGGGCAAAGAATCCACTCCACTATGGAGCGGTTCTATAGAAAGGGAAAATTGTTAAAGCGTATGCGTGGGGAAGGTGACAAGAGTTTAATAGACTGAAAGGTAATGAAAAATCATAACCATGGGAAAAAAAGCTCAATACACCTGTGCTCAGCAGGTAGAGAAGAGGAGCGGTTCCCTGTGAAAGAGAGAGGACTGCTAGAGCGTGTGCATGATGGGGTGATGTGAGTTCAAAACAGTAAGAAGTGCAGGAGTTCATACCCGTGAAAAATAAACTTACTGCACCTACGTTAAACAATCGAAGAAAAAGAATTGCTTCCTTATAGTGCACGAAAGCACACAAATGAGTATGAAAAAAAAACAAAAAAAAAAAACATGGAATACTATAGAGTAAAATCTACAGTGATTCAAATGAAGGTGTTGGGGATGTGTAGACAATAAGCTGGAGGAAAGAGAAAGGAATAGATAAAAATGCAATAGAAGCATATGATAAAAACATGAATAAATACAGGGCTGTCATGATATTAAAATTATATATAATATTATAGGTTGATATAAAATGGTATAAAAGACAATGAGTGTTAATGAAACAACACATAAATGAAGAGGGGGGTATTAAAAAGGGAAAAATATATAAAAATATATACATATATATATATATATATATATATATATATATATATATATATATATATATATATATATAAATAAATAAACATATGTATACATAAAAACATTCATGAAGATGCATACATATATACGTATAAAAACATTTTTGGAGTGGTTGAGACACCATTATAGGAACCTAAAAACAAGAAAGGGCAGCAGGAGAAGAAACCAGATCAATAAAACAAATCAGTGACCTCATTTAGGCCCAGGGGTTTCAAAGTGTTTAATTTATGGATCCAGAAAGTTTCCTTTCTGCTTAAGGTTTCCATTCTATTGAGAGCATCGGGGGCTACCTGTTCTATCGGTGTAATATTAAAAGCCATCTCTTTATTGTGCTTCAAGGCACAATGTTTTGAAAGACCGTGTAGCATATAGCCCTTCTTCACATTGTGCCTGTGCGAGTTCAGCCTGTTATGAAGAGATTGGATAGTCCTCCCTACATATTGTTTGCCACACACACAGTCCACTAAATAGATCACAAAATCTGACTGGCATGTAAGTCGGCTTTTAATGGGGAAGTTCTCTGAACCCCCTTGAGAGCAAAAAGTGGTCCTTTTATGACAAATACTCTTATAGCACAAACAGTTCCTTGATCCACATTTGTAAGAGCCAATTGCATCACCCATGTAATTTTTCTTAACAAGGGGTACCCTCAATCTGCTGGGCGCTACAATATTTTTAATGGTCGGTGCCCTCCTGAAGGTAACCCTAGGGCCACTAGGTAACATACCTTTGAGAATGGGGTCACTTAATAATATCCCCCAATGCCTAGAGAGGCAATCCTCTCTAGGCATTGGGGGATATTATTAAGTGACCCCATTCTCAAAGGTATGTTACCTAGTGGCCCTAGGGTTACCTTCAGGAGGGCACCGACCATTAAAAATATTGTAGCGCCCAGCAGATTGAGGGCACCCCTTGTTAAGAAAAATTACATGGGTGATGCAATTGGCTCTTACAAATGTGGATCAAGGAACTGTTTGTGCTGTAAGAGTATTTGTCATAAAAGGACCACTTTTTGCTCTCAAGGGGGTTCAGAGAACTTCCCCATTAAAAGCCGACTTACATGCCAGTCAGATTTTGTGATCTATTTAGTGGACTGTGTGTGTGGCAAACAATATGTAGGGAGGACTATCCAATCTCTTCATAACAGGCTGAACTCGCACAGGCACAATGTGAAGAAGGGCTATATGCTACACGGTCTTTCAAAACATTGTGCCTTGAAGCACAATAAAGAGATGGCTTTTAATATTACACCGATAGAACAGGTAGCCCCCGATGCTCTCAATAGAATGGAAACCTTAAGCAGAAAGGAAACTTTCTGGATCCATAAATTAAACACTTTGAAACCCCTGGGCCTAAATGAGGTCACTGATTTTGTTTTATTGATCTGGTTTCTTCTCCTGCTGCCCTTTCTTGTTTTTAGGTTCCTATAATGGTGTTTCGACCACTGCAAAAATGTTTTTATACGTATATATGTATGCATCTTCATGAATGTTTTTATGTATACATATGTTTATTTATTTATTTATATATATATATATATATATATATATATATATATATATATATATATATATATATATATATATGTATATATTTTTATATATTTTTCCCATTTTAATACCACCCTCTTCATTTATGTGTTGTTTCATTAACACTCATTGTCTTTTATACCATTTTATATCAACCTATAATATTATATATAATTTTAATATCATGACAGCCCTGTATTTATTCAGGTTTTTATCATATGCTTCTATTGCGTTTTTATCTATTCCTTTCTCTTTCCTCCAGCTTATTGTCTACACATCCCCAACACCTTCATTTGAATCACTGTAGATTTTACTCTATAGTATTCCATGTTTTTGTTTTTGTTTTTTTTCCCTTTTTTCATACTCATTTGTGTGCTTTCGTGCACTATAAGGAAGCAATACTTTTTCTTCGATTGTTTAACGTAGGTGCAGTAAGTTTATTTTTCACGGGTATGAAATCCTGCACTTCTTACTGTTTTGAACTCGCATCACCCCATCATGCACACGCTCTAGCAGTCCTCTCTCTTTCACAGGGAACCGCTCCTCTTCTCTACCTGCTGAGCACAGGTGCATTGAGCTTTTTTTCCCATGGTTATGATTTTTCATTACCTTTCAGTCTATTAAACTCTTGTCACCTTCCCCACGCATACGCTTTAACAATTTTCCCTTTCTATAGAACCGCTCCATAGTGGAGTGGATTCTTTGCCCTTAAATATCAATTACTTTTAATCTAGCGATTCCCTATACACCACTAAAAAATTTTTTGTGTGTATGTATGTATGTATGTATATATATATATATATATATATAAGTGTGTATATATGTATATATATGTATATAATTTTTTCTTGCAACTCAAGTTTAATAATAAAAAAGTTTTTTTTTTTTTTTTTTTTTCTCTTCCTGTCCCTCTCACATGTAAATATGCCGTTTTTATATATTCAAAAGACACATAAGAGAGATTTATTTTAGCAAATATGCACTTTCTATGTATTTTAATCCCACCACCTTGTGCCTGTTCCACATATTATTTATGTTCACTTTCCCCAAGTACAAATTCACAGTAACCATATTCCTGTTTAGTGTAGAGGTTTGGCCCCCATGCTATCACCTACACTTTCTGGGTTCGCACACCATCTGCTTTTCTTTTACCCTCGACCCCACTTTTTTCTTTTTATACTCTTTTATTAAATAACACGCAATAATTATTATTTTTATGTTTTTATTGATCCTTCACTGATTCACTAATTTTTGAGATGTTCATGTTATTTCACGGTAATTCCTTCGGTTCATTTGTGCTGATTTAATGTGTGCTTTTCCTTTTTTTTTTTTTTTTTTTTTTTTTCTCTTCTCCATGCGGCGCTGAGTCATCGGCTCTGAGTCATATGGGCTGTTCACTTTTCAAATGCATATGTGGCTACTGGTCTTCCTTTATATAGGCTCTGTTGCCCCTTTTTTGTAATATGATTTATTTTCCTGAGGAAGGAGACGGAGATGTCTCTGAAACGCGTAGAATTATGAAATAAAGGAAATCTTTTTCATCTACAACATCAGTGGTTTTTAGCGCGGCATTTAAACCGGTTTTCTCTTTACCTGACCTATATTTTATATACTGCATTCCGGGGCCGCTGCTAAACCACAAAAAGGCACTCACATGCGATCATAAGGAGTTGTGACTTTCACAACCCTACCAGGTGAGTGTACCTCTTTCTGTCTCTCTACCCTCATACCGGGTAAGACCCTATTGCGCTTTTTCCCCCTACAGCTCTACTGATCCCAGCTCTGTTCATCTTGGCTTCTTTTAAAAACACATCAAGCAAGGGTTACTCCAAGCGGAGTCTCCCTTTTTTCCAAAAATTGGGCCCCACACACACCCACCCCTTCAGTGGCAGCAGTTGTGCCCCAGTTGTACACTTCACAGCTAGATTTGCATCAAGCACATTCAAAAATAAGCCATTCCTATCCGTCCCCAGGATGACACCGGGGTAGGTAGCAAAGTCTTTCCTGATCCCAGCTCTGTTCATCTTGGCTTCTTTTAAAAACACATCAAGCAAGGGTTACTCCAAGCGGAGTCTCCCTTTTTTTCCAAAAATTGGGCCCCACACACACCCACCCCTTCAGTGGCAGCAGTTGTGCCCCAGTTGTACACTTCACAGCTAGATTTGCATCAAGCACATTCAAAAATACGTTATTCTTAACCGTCCCCAGCATGACACCGGGGTAGGTAGATAAAGTCTTTGCTGAACCATGACTTGTTCATCTTGGTTTCTTTTAAAAACAATGTAAGCAAGGGTTACTCCAAGCGGAGTCTCCCTTTTTTCCAAAAATTGGGCCCCACACACACCCACCCCTTCAGTGGCAGCAGTTGTGCCCCAGTTGTACACTTCACAGCTAGATTTGCATCAAGCACATTCAAAAATACGCTATTCTTAACCGTCCCCAGCATGACACCGGGGTAGGTAGATAAAGTCTTTGCTGAACCATGACTTGTTCATCTTGGCTTCTTTTAAAAACAATGTAAGCAAGGGTTACTCGAAGCGGAGTCTCCCTTTTTTCCAAAAATTGGGCCCCACACACACCCACCCCTTCAGTGGCAGCAGTTGTGCCCCAGTTGTACAATTCACAGCTAGATTTGCATCAAGCACATTCAAAAATACGCCATTCTTATCCGTCCCCAGGATGACACCGGGGTAGGTAGCAAAGTCTTTCCTGATCCCATCTCTGTTCATCTTGGCTTCTTTTAAAAACACATCAAGCAAGGGTTACTCCAAGCGGAGTCTCCCTTTTTTTCCAAAAATTGGGCCCCACACACACCCACCCCTTCAGTGGCAGCAGTTGTGCCCCAGTTGTACACTTCACAGCTAGATTTGCATCAAGCACATTCAAAAATACGCCATTCTTTTCCGTCCCCAGGATGACACCGGGGTAGGTAGCAAAGTCTTTCCTGATCCCAGCTCTGTTCATCTTGGCTTCTTTTAAAAACACATCAAGCAAGGGTTACTCCAAGCGGAGTCTCCCTTTTTTCCAAAAATTGGGCCCCACACACACCCACCCCTTCAGTGGCAGCAGTTGTGCCCCAGTTGTTCACTTCACAGCTAGATTTTCATCAAGCACATTCAAAAATACGCCATTCTTATCCGTCCCCAGGATGACACCGGGGTAGGTAGCAAAGTCTTTCCTGATCCCAGCTCTGTTCATCTTGGCTTCTTTTAAAAACACATCAAGCAAGGGTTACTCCAAGCGGAGTCTCCCTTTTTTCCAAAAATTGTGCCCCACACACACCCACCCATTCAGTGGCAGCAGTTGTGCCCTAGTTGCAAACAGGATGTTTTGATTTGCATCAAGCACATTCCAAATCCACAAGCATTTACTCTCCCCAGGATGACACAGGGGTAGTAAATTCCTTCTGGATCCATGACTTGTTCATTTTGATGAACGTCAGTCTGTCCACATTGTCACTGGACAGACGCGTGCGCTTATCTGTCAGCACACACCCAGCAGCACTGAAGACACGTTCAGAGACAACGCTGGCAGCTGGACACGACAAAATCTCCAAGGCGTAACTGGAGAGCTCTGGCCATTTTTCTAGATTTGAAGCCCAAAAGGAGCAAGGCTCCATTTGCAAAGTCATGGCATCGATGTTCATTTGGAGATACTCCTTTATCATCCTCTCCAGCCGTTGACTATGTGTCAGACTTGTTGTCTCTGGTGGCCTTGCAAAGGAGGGTCTAAAAAAATTATGAAAAGATTCCATAAAATTGCTGTTACCAGCACCAGATACGGTCCTACTGGTACGGGTAGACTGTTGAAGATGACGAGACCGTCCCATGTTTGTAAAGTTACAACTGGGAGATTCACTCCCTGCACCTGCATGGTTGTTTGGTGGAAAAGCCGATCTAAGATCGAGTAACAGCTTCTGCTGATACTCCTGCATACGTGCGTCCCTTTCTATGGCTGGAATTATGTCACAAAATTTGGACTTGTACCGGGGATCTAATAGTGTGGCAAGCCAGTAGTCCTCATCACTTCTAATTTTGACAATACGAGGGTCATGTTGGAGGTAGTGAAACAAGAAGGCACTCATGTGTCTTGCGCAGCCATGTGGACCAAGTCCACGCTGTGTTTGTGGCATAGAGGTGCTAACCGTTCTTTCTTCCTCTGTCATCTCCCCCCAACCTCTTTCAACTGAAATTTGACCAAGGTCTCCCTCATCTGCTGAGTCTTCCATGTCCATGGACACTTCGTCCTCCATTTCTTCATGTCCTCCTGCACCTTCCTCAACATCTCGCCTGCTACCATGCGCCCTTGTTGATCCCTGTCCCCCATGGTCCCATGCCTGGCGCCTTGGTGATGATGAACGTCTGGACCTTGGTGATATTGTTGTGTCTTGCGCATGTGAATCCTCCTGTAGTTCCTCCCCTTCCTGTTGTCCCACCCCCTGACTCCGAATAGTGTTTAGCGTCTGCTCCAGCATGTAAATGACTGGAATCGTCATGCTGATAATGGCATTGTCAGCGCTAAACATATTCGTCGCCATGTCGAAACTGTGCAGAAGGGTGCATAGGTCATTGATCTGAGACCACTCCATCAGGGTGATCTGACCCACCTCTGCATCTCGTTGGCCCAGGCTATACGTCATGACGTATTGCACCAGGGCTCGGCGGTGCTGCCACAGTCGCTGTAACATGTGGAGAGTCGAATTCCAGCGTGTCGCCACATCGCATTTCAGACGATGAACCGGCAGGCCGAAAGACTTCTGGAGCGATGCAAGTCGCTCAGCTGCGGCGCTTGAACGGCGGAAGTGAGCAGACAGTTTTCGTGCCCTGGTCAGAAGGCCATCTAGGTGGGATAGTGTGTTAAAAATTGCTGCACGACAAGGTTCAACACGTGAGCCATACAAGGTACGTTTGTCACCTTGCCCAGGCGAAGGGCCGCACCCAGGTTTGCAGCATTGTCGCACACGGCCTTACCAGGCTGCAAGTTGAGTGGAGACAACCATTTATTAAACTCGGACCGCAGACCTGACCACAACTCCTCAGCTGTGTGACTCTTATTCCCAAGACATGTCAAGCAAAAGACCGCCTGATGCCGTTGTGCTCTGCTGCCAGCATAGTAATGAGGGGTGCGTGATTCCTTCTGCGCAGTGAGAACGCTGTTGGCCTGACCAGGCAGGCTTGGGGCGGAGGTGGAGGACCCAGATGAGGTGGAGGATGCAGAAGCAGTGGCGGAACTTGGACAGACAGAGGATTGACACACAAGTCGTGGGGACGGCAAGACTTGTGCAGCAGACCCTTCACCATCTATCACCATAGTTACCCAGTGCCCAGTCAGCGACATGTAATGTCCCTGTCCATGCTTACTGGTCCAAGTATCGGTGGTGAAATGCACCCGTTGACACACAGAGTTTCTCAAGGAAGCGGTGATGTTGTGTGCGACATGCTGGTGTAGCGCGGGCACACCTTTCTTAGAGAAGTAGTGGCGACTAGGCATCTGGTACTGGGGCACAGCGACAGACATAAGGTCTCTAAAATCCTGTGTGTCCACTAGGCGGAAAGGCAGCATTTCGGTAGCCAAGAGCTTACAGAGGGATAGAGTCAACCTCTTAGCTTTGTCATGGGTCGCAGGAAGTGGCCTTTTATTTGACCACATCTGAGGGACAGAGATCTGGCTGCTGTGTGTAGACGGTGTTGAGTAGGGTGTCCCTGGAAAAATGCAGGTTTGTGAGGAAAGTGCAGGCGGAGTCATGATGTTGCCTTCATCCAACGTTGGTGCTATCTATGTCTGAGAGAGCTGTACACACTCACTTGTTTCCCCTTCCAAACCAACTGACGACCTACCAAGCAAACTGCCTGTTGCGGTTACAGTGGTGGAAGTTGTGGGTGGAAAAACAGGTGTGACAGCTGTCCCCACAGTCCTAGAAGATGACGAGCGCGCGGATGCACTGGAAGGGGCAGGCGGTGGATGGTTTGCTCCGCTAGGCCGCATTGCAGCACGGTGAGCTTCCCACCGGGCCATATGATATTTATTCATGTGACGATTCATGGAAGAAGTTGTCAAACTGCTGAGGTTTTGACCTCTACTAAAAGAACCATGACAAATTTTACAGATCACATAATTTGGGCGATCTTTTTCTATGTCAAAAAAGGACCAGGCTAGGCAAGGCTTAGAGGCCATGCGACCTGTTGATCCACCCCGAATAATGCTCAGAGGCAGAGTGGTGGCTGAGGATGCAGTTGTAGACGTGCTACCAGTACTCCGACTGTGTCCAGGAAGGCGCAAGGTAACTTCGTCATCAGTTGCATCCTCCTCCACCACCTCTGTTGACCTCCTCGAGTGCCTGACTGTGGGTTGACAGTAGGTGGGATCTAGAACTTCATCATCAATTGTTGTGTTTGCACTCCCCTCCCCCTCAGACCGAGCCTCTTCTTGCCCTGACCGAATATTTAAGTTGTCATCCCAATCGGGTATCTGCGTCTCATCTTCATCAGTATGTTCCTCATTGTCTATAACCACAGGTGTTACAGTTTGTGACAAAGGGTCAACATTATGCTCAGAAACTTGGTCCTCACAGCCTGAATCAGAGTCACAAAGGTTCTGGGCATCACTGCAGACCATTTCCTGTTCTGTACTCACTGTAGCTTGGGAGCAGACCTCTGATTCCCAGGCTATAGTGTGACTGAACAGCTCTGCAGACTCAGCCATCTCAGTTCCACCATACTGTGCAGGGCTGATGGAGACTTCAGAGCTGGGAGAAAGCAAGTTTGATTGGGATGACAACTCAGAGGACTGGTGTTTTTTGGATGCGGTACTTGAAGTGGCTGAGAGGGCACTTGTTGGACCACTTGAGATCCATTCAAGCATTTTCCTTTTTTGGCCATCATCTACCTTTGTTCCTGTTGTTCGTGTCCGTAAAAAAGGGAGCACATCGGATTGTCCACGGTAAGTAGTAGACATCTTACTTTTGCTGGTAGATGGTCTATCTCAGCAGATGATAATGGAGCTTTGCCACCTTCCCCACGGACAAAACCTTTTTTGCCTTTTCCACCACTCCTCTTCCCCTTTCCACCAGCATCTGTCATTTTGCCACTCATGTTGATTGCGACAAGATTGTGCACTGAAAATGTGGTAGTAAAAATTGAGAGGTGGTGTAGATTGCAGTGGTGGTCTAGCTTTATTAACAGCAGAATAATAAAGAATAAATATCCATGACAATGCAACTACAGCCCTTAAACTGGCAGCAAAAATACTAGTATAATGGCTTAGTTATAATGAGTTGGAGTGTGCAATGCAGGCAGACGCGCTCTGCAAATGTCTTTGCACTAGTGTGACTATAGCAAAGTCCAATAGCCACGTATAGGATGCCACTAGGTACACTGAGTGTTTGCTAGTATAATGGCTTAGTTATCATGAGTTGGAGTGTGCAATGCAGGCAGACGTGCTCTGCAAATGTCTTTGTACTAGTGTGACTATAGCAAAGTCCAATAGCCACGTATAGGATGCCACTAGGTACACTGAGTGTTTGCTAGTATAATGGCTTAGTTATAATGAGTTGGAGTGTGCAATGCAGGTAGAGGTGCTGCAAATGTCTTTGCACTAGTGTGACTATAGCAAAGTCCAATAGCCACCTATAGGATGCCACTAGGTACACTGAGTGTTTGCTAGTATAATGGCTTAGTTATCATGAGTTGGAGTGTGCAATGCAGGCAGACGCGCTCTGCAAATGTCTTTGCACTAGTGTGACTATAGCAAAGTCCAATAGCCACGTATAGGATGCCACTAGGTACACTGAGTGTTTGCTAGTATAATGGCTTAGTTATAATGAGTTGGAGTGTGCAATGCAGGTAGAGGTGCTGCAAATGTCTTTGCACTAGTGTGACTATAGCAAAGTCCAATAGCCACGTATAGGATGCCACTAGGTACACTGAGTGTTTGCAAGTATAATGGCTTAGTTATCATGAGTTGGAGTGTGCAATGCAGGCAGACGCGCTCTGCAAATGTCTTTGCACTAGTGTGACTATAGCAAAGTCCAATATCCACGTATAGGATGCCACTAGGTACACTGAGTGTTTGCTAGTATAATGGCTTAGTTATAATGAGTTGTAGTGTGCAATGCAGGTAGAGGTGCTGCAAATGTCTTTGCACTAGTGTGACTATAGCAAAGTCCAATAGCCACGTATAGGATGCCACTAGATACACTGAGTGTTTGCTAGTATAATGGCTTAGTTATAATGAGTTGGAGTGTGCAATGCAGGCAGACGCGCTCTGCAAATGTCTTTGCACTAGTGTGACTATAGCAAAGTCCAATAGCCACGTATAGGATGCCACTAGGTACACTGAGTGTTTGCTAGTATAATGGCTTAGTTATAATGAGTTGGAGTGTGCAATGCAGGCAGACGCGCTCTGCAAATGTCTTTGCACTAGTGTGACTATAGCAAAGTCCAATAGCCACGTATAGGATGCCACTAGGTACACTGAGTGTTTGCTAGTATAATGGCTTAGTTATCATGAGTTGGAGTGTGCAGAGGACAGGAGGGTACAGTGCCAGGATTTTGGGGCTCTGGGTAGAGGAATGGAAGCCTGCCTTTCTATCCCTCCTAATAGGGAAATGCAGGGAGGAAATCCCTGACCTTGGCTACACAGACGCTGGCGCTGTTTTCAGGACCTGTCACCTTAACTCTGACCCTGCCGGTTTGAGCCCTTAAAAGGACTGCTAGAAAGTGCTATCCCTATGCTGTCCAGCGCTGTGTATGGAGCGCATACAGCTGTATCAGCGATAGGACTCAAGACGGAGCTGCGACAGTGATGTCTGACACCAAAGACGCAGAAGAGATAATGGCGTCCTGGAGGAAAATGTCCGTTTTTATAATGCAGGGACATGTGACATGGACATCCTATCACACATGCCGTTGCTTCTCTGGCTAAAAGTTTACTTAGCTGTGTGTGTGTCTGGGATTGGCTGACATGCTGGCCCGCCCCACAAGACGCGCGCGCTTAGGGAAGGAAGACAAGAAAAAAAAAAAAAAAAATGGCGATCGCCATTATAGAAACAGCAGTGATCTGAAGGCGCTGTTCACGCACACTATACAATGAAATGTCATAATAGTGTGATTCACAGAGTGACTTACACTATTACAGCAGAAACCAAGCTAGGATTTAGCTGCTTTTTTGCTGCTAGAACCGTTCTCGAACGTTTCTAGAACTATCGAGCTTTTGCAAAAAGCTCGAGTTCTAGTTCGATCTAGAACATGCCCCAAAATCACTCGAGCCTAGAACTGGAGAACCACGAATCGCGAACCGCGCTCAACTCTAACTGATACCACAAGTTCCTTTTCTTGTACCTATGTAGGAATTTAGTTTTGAGAATTACCATATTTTTCGCTTTATAAGACGCACCGGATTATAAGACACACCCCAAATTTGGACATAAAGAAAGATAAAAAAAAGAAAAATTGGGTCCGTCTTATACTCCGGTGTTCTCTTACCGGAGGTAGGAAGCTGTGGTGGTGAAGCAGGGTAACAGGAGGCAGAGGTTGTGCTGGCAGGCGCGGCAGGTCAGTGGCAGTGGGGTCCGTGGTGGCAGGTGTGGTGGCAGGTGCGGTGGCGTCCGTAGTGGTGGTGGCAGGTGCGGTGGTGTCTGTGGTGGCAGGTGTGGTGGCATCCGTGGTGGCAGGTGCGGTGGCGGCAGATGCGGTGGAGTCCATGGTGGCAGGAGTCACGGTGGCAGTAGTGGCAGGAGCCACAGGGTCCGTGGTGGCGGCAGCAGCGGCGGCGGGTGAGTCGTGCAGCAGGCCAGTGCAGTCAGTGTCCCAGTGTCCGCGGTCCCAGTTCAAATGATGGTGCCTGAAGCGGCGCATGCGCAGATGGAGCTTTCATCCAACCGCTCCATCTGCACTCGCGCCTGCTCCCGGCGCCATCATTTGAAACTGGGACCGTGGAAAAACTGGCTAACCTGTTGCACAGCTGCCCACCCCGCACGCACAGAGTGGCAGCCAGCAGGCTGCCCGCCCTCCCTGCGTGCAAGCGGTCGGGTACCTGTGCTTGCATGCGTGCGGGTGGCAGCCAGCAGCTGGGTGCCTGTGTGCTGGAGGCCGCCGGGTGCCTGTGTGAGGGCGGCAGCCGGGTGCCTGTCAGTGCTGGCTGACTCCCGCACCCAGGCACCCGGCTGCCGCCTGCACAGGCACCCGGCTGCCGCCCGCACAAGCACCCGGCTGCCGCCCGCACGCAGGCACAGGCACCCGACTGCCGCCCGCATACAGCCACAGGTACCCGGCTGCCACCCGCACGCAAGCACAGGTATCCCACCGCTTGCACACAGCCACAGGCACCCGGCTGCCCGATCGCTGCACAGACAGGACCCCCAGGTAAAGCTATATTCGGATTTTAAGACGCACCCCTATTTTCCTCCCAAATTTTTGGGAGGAAAAGTGTGTCTTCTAGTTCGAAAAATATGGTAATTCATTTTTGCACAGGTTGTAAAAAAGTATTAAAAACATGTATATAATAAAAATAAAAAATTCCATTTTTACAAGCTACCATGTTGCCCCAAAAATAAGCCCTACCCCAAAATTAAGCTCTAGCAGGAATTTTCATCCTTTTTGGAGTATGTTTAAAATATAAGCACTACTCCAAAAATAAGCCTCAATTGTGGTTCAATAGTGAAATGCCCAGGCAGCTAAAAAAGTAGAATACAGCAGGACACTACATGAAAGGAAGCAGACCCCCCCCAAAAAAAGAGAGATGACCCCAAAAGAGAAAAGACAGACTCAAAATAGCACTCACAAGAGCCCGAAAAACTACACCTGGGAAGTCCCGATGATGGATGGGCTCTCACACAGTGATCTAACACACACATATCTGATCGCAGTAACATTGCGCTCACACACATCCAGTGATATCTTACTGCTTTTAACCCCCAGGGCAACCTGGGAGCAACCGCTATGTAATGTAGGAGAACCTGGGAAAGACTAATGTGTAATCAAGAAGGACCTGTGAGAGACCGTTGTGGAATGCAGGAGGACCTGGGAGAGACTGCTGTGAATGCAGAAGGACTTGGGAGAGACCCCTGTGTAACATAGGAGGATCTGGGAGAGACTGATATGGAGCACAGGAAGACCTTGGCACAATGCAAATGTTCGGGGTCTGATAGATGTGATTCTCCTGGGCTGTGTCTTCCTTATTTTGGGGAAACAGTATACTTCTAGAACAATTTAACAACTGTATGCGCCAGAAAAATACTGCTGAGTTTTGCCACAGAATAAATTTGGAGGCAAAAGGTTGCCTCCCTGATAGAAATGAGTGAACCTAAACTGTAAAGTTCAGGGTTCGTGTTGAACAAGAACTTTTTTAAAAAAGTGTCCGAGTTTATAGTTTGGATGCTGTACGTATGCTAACCACTCGATTGAGCATCGGGGTGCTAGGGTACACTTGGTGCTCGATGCAGGGTAAGCCCAACTGGTGACACAATTTGGGGGACCCCACTTTTTTATTATTCATTTATAAATAAATAACTAAAGAAAACAGAGTAGGGCAACCTCTATTTTGGATTACCAGACAAGGTAAAAGCTGCAGCTGTCAACTTTACCCTAGCTGGCAATCAAAAATAGGAGTGACCCCCTTATAATTTTTTTATTACATGGCTAAACAGCCTTTAGTGCCACATGAAAGGCGCTAAAGGGTGCAAGCTTAGAATGTGTAGTGGGGTTAGACATTATGTACTGTAAGTGTTTGAATTCTATCACATATCTATCTTTCTATCTATCTATCTATCTAGCTAGCTTTTTAGGCTGTATGCCCACAATCAAGGTTTGCAGCTTTCCCAAGCCACAGCATGCCAATGTGTGCTGAGGAAATATGAATGTTCTCCTCTGGAAGGAAAGAGCTAAAGCCCGAACCCAGATAATGGTCATGGGAGCTGTATTCTCCTGTAGACAACAGTTGTATCTCCGCAGGAGGTCTGACACTGTGTCCTGGACGCTGTGTCACCAGATCGTGGGCAGATAGCCAAAAAATGGGAAATTTAATGCTGTGTTTTCAAAATGCTCACTATACCTTCAATAAAATCCTTGAGTGTTTTAGTTTCCAAAATGGGGTCACTTGTGAGGGATTTCTGCAGTATAGGTACCTTAAAAGTCTCCTGCAAATGTGCTACTGTGCTCACAATTTATTCAGCTTTTCCAAACTTTAAATATTGCTCCTTCTTTTCTGAGCCCTCTTGTATCACCGCGCTCATAAGAAATTGGGTAACAAACTGTGGGGTCCACTTGTCGGTGTTATCTTTTGTAAAAGTGAGAAATTTGGGCTAAAACAGCATTTTTTGTAGAAAAAAAGAAAATTTTCAATATGACATAATATTATCAAATTATTTGATGTACCTTTCAGTTTAAAATGTTCACTGTTAGTGATGGGTGAACTCATGGATTTCCAGCATCGGCGGCACTAACCGGACTTTGAAAAAAAAATTTGGTCTGACCCAGAATTGATCCCGGATATCTGGCCAGATGCCAGTCCCAAAATAAGTCTATGGGAACCAGAATTCAGCGATTAAAAATGGTGGTAGGAGGGATAGGAGCATGCGCACTATATTTACCTCAGCTCTGGCACTGCTGTGACTGCTCCTGTGGAGGAGGTACACATTTGGTGCTGAAGTCTAGTGCAGACGTTTCAGCACCAAATTTGCACCTTCTTTTACAGCCCAGGTCCGTCCATTACTATTCACTATATCACTGGATAAAATCCTTCAGGTGGTCTACTTTACAGAATAAGGTCAATAGAGGGAGTTTATGCTGCTTAGGTACCTTATGGGCCTTGCAACTGCAATAAGGTGATGATCACATTTTATTTCAGCTTTTCCAAAATTCAAATATTGATCCTTCAATTATAAGCTTTCCCATTTTCCAAACAAAGTTTTCTGACCCAATTTAAGTAATACACTTTGGGGTCTACTTTATGGTGTTGCCTCTTGAAAAAGTGAGAAAATTTGCAACATGATGAGCTAATGCTATCAATTACTGTGAAATATATGTGGGTTCAAAATGCTTCTATACCACTTCAGCGTGCTCAGACGAAAGTGGGTAACAAATGTTGCAGTCCAATTTGTAAGGCTATTTCGTCATTCCACTTTGCATTCATTCCTGTTAAGCACCTGAAGGGTTAATAAACTTCTTGAATGTGGTTGTGAATACTTTGATGGTTGAAGTTTTTAGAATGGTGTCACTTTTGGGTATTTTCTGTCACCTAGGCCTTGTAAAGTAATTTCAGTTATGATGTGGTCCCTAGAAAGCTTGTTTTGTAAATTTTGCTGCAAAAATGATAAATTGCTGATAAACATTGAACCCTTCTAACTTCCTAACAAAAAAAAAACAAAAACGTATTTTTCGGACTATAAGGCTATGTGCCCACGGGGACAGTGTCCTGCGGATATATCCGCAAGATATTCCGCAGGTGCTCCCAGGAAACAGCACCACAACTTTTGTCTGTTTCCATGCTGCGGAATGTCGTGCGGATATGGTGCGGGCATTCTGCATTGAGGATACAGTGCCATGGCTTCGGCACTGCATCCTCAATGCAGAACAAGTGCTGCAGTGATCAGGGGAGTTCATACTTACCTTCATCACGCAGCACCTCGCTTTCCGGCAGCCGGGTCACTCTCTCAGCGTCTGCAGAAGAAGGTGGGCGGGCCTGAACTAGCTCCAGCTGTCACATGACCGAAGCTCGTGCAGGCTCCGCCCACCTCTTCCTTCCTGTACCTGGATTCACCGCACTCCTGTACACCGGACGGAGAAAGTGACTCTGGTGAGGCAGGTAAGTATATGGGACCCTGCGGAGAAATCCGCAACAATAATTGACATGCTGCAGATTTTTCCGCACGGAAATCCGCACAGCATTTCCCAAATGCCATAGAAATGGCTGGGGAGTAGCTGTGCTGCAGATTTCTGGAAAATCTGCGGCTTTTCCGCGAGAATTCCGCGGCAAAATCCGCGCATTTTCCGCAGCGTGGGCACATAGCCTAAGATGCACCAGACCATAAGATACACCCTAGTTTTAGAGGAGGAAAATAGGAAAATAAAATTTTAAGCAAAAAATGTGGTCATGACACACTGCTATGGGGCGAGGATCTGCTGCTGACACTGTTATGGGGGTAATGTCCCCAAATTCTCTACTAAGGTGCCCCATCCTGGTAATGATCCTCCTGCCTTGTATATGATCCCCATCCTTGTGTATATATATCCAGCATCCTGGTATAGCCCCCATTCTGAAAAATACCCCCATCCTGATAAATACCCCCATCCTGATAAATACCCACATCCTGCTATATACCCCCATCCTAATAAATACCCCCATCCTGATAAATACCAGCATCCTGGTATAGCCCCCATCCTGCTATATACCCCCATCCTGCTATATACCCCCATCCTGCTATATACCCCATCCTGCTATATAGCCCCATCCTGCTATATAGCCCCTTCCTGCTATATACCCCCACCCTGCTATATACCCCCACCCTGATATATACCCCCATCCTTCTATATACCTCCCTCTAGCTCGTAATATACCCCCATCCTGCTCATAATATGCCCCCGTCCTGGTATATACCCTCATCCTGCTATATACCCTATCCTGCTATGTGGCCTGTATCCTATGGCACAGAAAAAAAATAAACGTTTATACTCACATTTCCTCACTCCCTGCATTGCTCGTCTTCCTGTGTGTGTCAGCAGCACCACTGACCTGTGTGTAACCATTTCCCTGCAGCATCGTGATGTCCTCCTGTCTGCCGGCTCGCTGATGTGTGTGGAGATTAGCGGTGCACACAGGGATGACGTCATCACTTTGCTCACCGCTCTCTACACAGATCAGTGGCCGGCAGACAGGAGGACATCGCGATGCTGCAGGGATCAGTGACGGATGAGTATACCGTACTTATTCACTGCCCCCCACACTGATAATGATACACGGGGGGCAGTGAATACAGCCACACATGATCACTCCAGGCTGTAGTTGCCAGGGGTGATCATGCGGGTCGGCTTTTTACTATGCGCGCACCCCCCGCCCATCACCCCGCCCACCTGTCAGCGCCGGCTTCAGCGCTGAGAGATGATGGGCGGGAGGATGGGCATGCATATGAAATGAGCGGGCCCACGTGGTCACCGCAGGTGCTGCTACAGCCTGCTCGTGCCGCCGATGACCCGCTCCACCGCAGCACCCTTATTCCCGGCAGCCATGCCCTACATTCAGACTATAAGATGCACCCCCCCGCTTTCCCCAACATTTGGGGAAAAAAGGGGATATTATAGTCCGAAAAATACAGTATGTTACAAAATATGTGTAGATGTAGACATGTGAGAAATGTTATTTATTAATCATGTGACATAACTGGTTTAAGAGCATAAAAATTCAAAGCCTGAAGATTGCAAAATATTCAACATTTTTATAAAATTTTTGTTGTTTTTTCCACATAGAAACTCAAAACACATCATACTAAATTTACCACTGCCCCAAAGTGCAATATGTCATGCAACAATAATCTCAGAATTACTGGCGTTCATTGAAGCGATGCAGAGTTATAAACTCATAATATGACACTGGTCAGAATTGTAAAATCTAGCCTGGGTCAAAACTAGCTCCATCACGAAGGCTTTGTGCTGCATTTTTGCTGCGTTTTTCATAATTTTTTCTTGTAGATTTTAATGAATACTGCAAGGAAAAATGCATCCCAGCAAAGTCTATAAGAAGCATGACTTGCTGTGCACATGTTGCAGATTCTTTCCTTGCAGATTTTGGTGCAGAAAAAATCTGCAGCATTTTAATTCTGTCTCCGTTTTTTTTTTCTTGCGGATATAATCCACTGCAGTCCATGTGCTTAATCAAAGCAATGTTTTTATATCGGTAAGTGCTGCACTAGAAGCACTGACACTTCAACTCACACATCATGCTTCCAGCTCAGGAACCCAGGGTCGTCTTGGTGATGACTCAAGGTTACCATGCTAGTGATGGGTCCCTGTAATCGCATTACAGGGACCTTAACGCTAGGGAGAGATAAGCAATCTCTCTCCCTACCTTCTGATCGCATTGATTGCGGCATTCAAGATGTTAAACTACCAGGAGGGGTGCGGGCACCCCTCTGGAAAGTGAGAGCCGGGTCCCAGCTGTAACATCAGCCAGAGACTCGGCAGTGATCACGAGAGTACAGTACAGGATTTATGATCGCCTTGACTAAAAATGCATAAAAAAGCAAAAATAATAATGAAAAAAAGTGTTTTTGTGCTGCCTTTTTCCTGCCAAAACATGCAGTTTTGTGTGCAGAAAATATGCACATAAATCTGCTACATGGGCACATACCCTTAAACAGTTTTCGACCAGATATTAGCTAATGCTGTATTCAGAAGAAATTGTGCTACAAATTCTGCTAAGTATCTGTGAGTGAAAATACCCAATATACCCCAAAATAAATTCCTTGAACAATCTATTTTCCAACATGGGGTCAATTGTGGAGGACATCTGCTGTTTTTGCAGTTCAGGAATTTTGAAATTGCGACATACAGTTAGGTTCAGAAATATTTGGACAGTGACACAATTTTCGCGAGTTGGGCTCTGCATGCCACCACATTGGATTTGAAATGAAACCTCTACAACAGAATTCAAGTGCAGATTGTAACATTTAATTTGAATGTTTGGACAAATATATCTGATAGAAATTGTAGGAATTGTACACATTTCTTTGCAAACACTCCACATTTTAGGAGGTCAAAAGTAATTCGACAAATAAACCAAACCCAAACAAAATATTTTTATTTTCAATATTTTCTTGCGAATCCTTTGGAGGCAATCACTGCCTTAAGTCTGGAACCCATGGACATCACCAAACGCTGGGTTTCCTCCTTCTTAATGCTTTGCCAGGCCTTTACAGCCGCAGCCTTCAGGTCTTGCTTGTTTGTGGGTCTTTCCGTCTTAAGTCTGGATTTGAGCAAGTGAAATGCATGCTCAATTGGGTTAAAATCTGGTGATTGACTTGGCCATTGCAGAATGTTACACTTTTTTGCACTCATGAACTCCTGGGTAGCTTTGGCTGTATGCTTGGGGTCATTGTCCATCTGTACTATGAAGCGCCGTCCGATCAACTTTGCGGCATTTGGCTGAATCTGGGCTGAAAGTATATCCCGGTACACTTCAGAATTCATCCGGCTACTCTTGTCTGCTGTTATGTCATCAATAAACACAAGTGACCCAGTGCCATTGAAAGCCATGCATGCCCATGCCATCACGTTGCCTCCACCATGTTTTACAGAGGATGTGGTGTACCTTGGATCATGTGCCGTTCCCTTTCTTCTCCAAACTTTTTTCTTCCCATCATTCTGGTACAGGTTGATCTTTGTCTCATCTGTCCATAGAATACTTTTCCAGAACTGAGCTGGCTTCATGAGGTGTTTTTCAGCAAATTTAACTCTGGCCTGTCTATTTTTGGAATTGATGAATGGTTTGCATTTAGATGTGAACCCTTTGTATTTACTTTCATGGAGTCTTCTCTTTACTGTTGACTTAGAGACAGATACACCTACTTCACTGAGAGTGTTATGGACTTCAGTTGATGTTGTGAACGGGTTCTTCTTCACCAAAGAAAGTATGCGGCGATCATCCACCACTGTTGTCATCCGTGGACGCCCAGGCCTTTTTGAGTTCCCAAGCTCATCAGTCAATTCCTTTTTTCTCAGAATGTACCCGACTGTTGATTTTGCTACTCCAAGCATGTCTGCTATCTCTCTGATGGATTTTTTCTTTTTTTTCAGCCTCAGGATGTTCTGCTTCACCTCAATTGAGAGTTCCTTAGACCGCATGTTGTCTGGTCACAGCAACAGCTTCCAAATGCAAAACCACACACCTGTAATCAACCCCAGACCTTTTAACTACTTCATTGATTACAGGTTAACGAGGGAGACGCCTTCAGAGTTAATTGCAGCCCTTAGAGTCCCTTGTCCAATTACTTTTGGTCCCTTGAAAAAGAGGAGGCTATGCATTACAGAGCTATGATTCCTAAACCCTTTCTCCGATTTGGATGTGAAAACTCTCATATTGCAGCTGGGAGTGTGTACTTTCAGCCCATATTATATATATATAATTGTATTTCTGAACATGTTTTTGTAAACAGCTAAAATAACAAAACTTGTGTCACTGTCCAAATATTTCTGGACCTAACTGTAGTGTCCTCAACATGTTCCAACCAAATTTGCTCACTTTTACCTTTAAGACATTCCAGGAATGAAAAATTAAGCAGCTAAACAATATTTTAGTAAGAAATTTTCCATTTTTCATTTCACTTTGTTTCATTTCCTTTGAAGCATTAGAAAGGTTGACAAGTCTACAAAAAGACGTTTTGTATACATTGAATAAGTTGAGGAGTACAGTTTTAAGCATACTATAATTTTTAGAGGTTTCCATTAAAGAGGTTCCTCAAAGTCACTTCAAACTTGAATAGGTCTGTTAAAAAATGTGATTTGTGAATTTCTTTGAAACAATATTCAAGTTTTAACTAGCGTTGAGCCGACCCGTGGATGTTCGGGTTTGCAGGGTTTGGTCAGCCATTAGTCCAAAGATCGGTCTGGGTACGTGGACTTGAACTGAGCTCTTAACTCCATGTAGAAATCAATTGGGACTCTAACTTCATTGCTCTAAAATGGTTCTAGTAAGGGTAAGAGGGCTGCAAAAAGAATCAAATCAGGAAAGAGCAGGACAATATTACATACCCAAAGATAAGATGGCCTTCAAGCTGCTTACTCGCACACTGTTTAAACAAAATGTATATTCACTACTTTCACCGCTCACCCTTTATGCTGGCATCTGTGATTGTCTACAGTCAGTTTCCTATATTGTAGTGTAAAAACAAATCAATAATTTAAAAAAAATTCCGTGGGGTACCCCCTATTTTGCTAAGCAACTAAAGATAAAGCAGCAGCCACACACCGATATCAGGCTGGGAACGGGCAAACATCCATAACCCTTCCCTGTCTCATAATAGTAGCCATGAGCTGTCAGCTTTACCTTGACTGTTTATAAAGAATAGAGGGGATCCAACTTCTTAAACAAATAAGTAATTGAATAAAACAACATTGGGTCTCCTCTATTTTTGATAACCATCAAAGGTAAAGCAGACAGCTGGGGGCTGGCAATATCGGGGTGGGAAGGGCCATGGTTATTTGGCCCATTTCAGCGTGAAAATAGCAGCCCACAGCCAACCCAGAAATGGCGCATCCATTAGACGCGCCAATTCTCGTGCTTTGCCCAGCTCTTTCCGATTGCCCTGATGCTGTGGAAATTAGGGTAATGGTTTTAGGGTTGATGTCAGCTGTGTAAAGTAAGCTGAGATAAAGCCCAGGAGTGGGTAATGGATAGGAGTCTATCAGATACCCTCATTACTAACCCAGCAAGTAAAGAATTAAAAAAGACACACATACGAAAAAATGTTTTACTTTAAAAACACTCCTCGAATCCCGCATTCATGAATTAAAAACAAATAAAAAGAACCCATGAATATGTAACATAATAACCAGAATCAGATGGAGTCCAATAATGGGAACCGGAATGACATAAAAAGAGAGAGGTTTTAGAAAATAAAAACAAGACAAAGTCCCTCATTCACCACTTTATTAGCCCTCCCCAAAATCCCACAGGTTTTACGTAATCCAATGAGAATAGTGATCCCACAGCACCTGGCAATTCTCTAATAAAAGCTATAGAGCCAGGTTACCTTGTGCTCACGGTGCTCTATAGTTCAATAGTGGTCATTTCTCACGAGCGGTGATGTTAGTAAACTTACCTGACCTAACCTTTTCTGAGATATTGTGAGTTTCACAATGCCCTTCACGAGATTGGTGAGAGCGGTGAGGTCATGTAAGGTTACTGACATCTTGATCACCAGGTCATACAGCAGGCAGTGTCATGTGTAGCAAGTGTATTCGGCAAATCCAGAAACAGTCTAGTAGGATTTTGACTGCAAGTAAACATATCACATACTTCTGGTCACAGGTTCTTGGCAATAACACCGGAGAATCCTCACAGTGCGCAGTGAGAATTTGCAAGTCTGCAGTCACATTGAGTGACTTTAGACTTGCCGTTTTAGACCAGATAAGCTCGTGTGAATTACATCAAACCTGGGTTTGTAACAGCACTCGGTCGGCTGCTACAGGAAGTGAGTCATGTGAGCTACAAGAGTCATCACATAACCCTGTGCTACCATAGCAAATATTGGCTCACAGTGATCATGTCACGGCGCCGCCGATGAAGCAGGGTGAGTGCACGTTTACCGTGGCAGGCATATAACTCACACTGTCACATTTTGACATCACAATTTAAGGGGCTAACAGGCGCGGGTGGATCTCGGATCCACCTGCGCTTGTGAGGCACACATGTCTGTTGTACAATTGAGCAGACATGATTACACCTTGATGGCTTAGGACATACCAGTATGACCCACGGTTGTTAAGGGGTTAAAGTTACAGACTATCCTGAGTGGGTTTACCTTGACATTGTGGGTTGGTTTTTATGCTCTATTTTGTTCAGAATAAGTGTCATCTAAGTATTCCATATTATTGATATGTACTATTACCTTATTTATTTGCTTACTACAGGGCATCTACTGGTTTTATTCTAGGTTTTGCTTGTTAATGGTGTATAACAGCAAAATGACTAAAATATAGCTTTTATTAGTAATCTATAAAAGTTTTTTTCATCCTGAGTATCTCAGACACAACATATACCAAGAAGCTCCTTTGGGTATCTGCGTCCAAAACGTTATGTGACCATCAGGGGCTTGATAATCCAAGCCATGACCACAGATAATTAAACTCCATAAACCCAAGGGGCCATTAAACATTAAAAAAAACAATAGAATGTGTTCTTTCTAATCATATGTGGGAACAGTGGTCCACATATACCAAATTAAATAGAAAAACACAATAGCCCTAAATAAATAAATTGTTTGTTGAAGGCCAGAATGTAAATGAACACCAACACATTGTGCTTATACTAACAGGTATGCTGACTAAAGTCCATATAAATGTATACATAAAAGTATGGTTACAAAGGAGAAAGATAAACAATTTTATGACTGTTAAAAGTGGTAAAGAAGTACATAGTTTGTACAAATAAAGCACATAAAAATATTTCTATTCTAAAACAAAACTGTTTTTGTATTTTGCGTAGTGTTAAGCTCAAATAACCATTCAACATACAGTATATTTCTTCCAGACAAATTTTAATAGAATCACTTAAAACAATTAATTACCAGAGTTTTCACTCAAGCTATACTGGAAAAGATATGCTGGCAATAAAAGGCATTTACTTGCTGGTTTCTGGAGGCCTGTTTGTTATTAACATGTAAATTAAATCATCACAGCTGTTCCATTTTTAATCTGGGAATATGAAGTGTGGGGCTAGGCTTGGACCAAACAGCCTTTTCCTATTACATGCACATTCATTAGGACGTAACAGCAATATTGGGCATAATTTCTTATGCATTTTTGATACAATTATTTTTGTAATTTGTTAATGTATTTTCTTATTTGTTTTTACTGAACAATTTTATGTTTTAATTTCAGGAGCAGATGTATTTTGCAAAAGCTTATACTGAAAGGGATGTTGGAAAGCATGTTGAAAAATAAACCAAGGGATTTTGAGCTTAGGAAAATGATAGACAATGGACCATAGACAATTCCTAAATTGTGGTCACACTACAACTGCTTTGCATTTCATCAGCTCTCCACAGCTTAATTAAACATGGAAGATTTGGTGTGAAATTATTAAATTCCCAGTAGATGAAACTAGGTGTACTAAGAAATACCACACAAGTATGTGACTTTAGGACTCAACATCATTTGCATTAAATTAATATACTCCCATAATAAGATTATAGGCATTTATTAAATCACTTTTTCTGCTGCATATGCACCTAATGAAGTTTGAAGACATGACCATTTTGGCTTAATTTACTATCATTTTACTATAAAATTATATTTAATTTATTAAATTACTATACAGTACATTTTGATGGTATATTTAACATGTAGCAAACAATTGGGTATGTAATGTACATTTTAGAGTTACAATCCATGTTTTTAAAAAAGAAAATAGGAAAAATGTATAAGATGCTGGCAGATAAGTGTCAAGATGGAGACTGGATTTATTTTAAACAATGATTGATAAACTTAGGGTTACTTTGCACGCTGCGACATCGCTACTGCGATATCATCGGGGTCAAATCGAAAGTGTCGCACATCCGGCGCCAGTAACTATGTTGCAACATGTAAAGCCTAGATGCACCGATAAACGATCGCAAAAGTGTCATAAATCGGTGATCTGTGTAGTGTCGGTCATTTCCATAATTTCGCTGCAGCGACAGGTACGATGTTGTTCCTCGTTCCTGTGGCAGCACACATTGCTGTGTGTGAAGCCGCAGGAGCAAGGAACATCTCCTTACCTGAGTCCCGCCTGCAATGAGGAAGGAAGGAGATGGGTGGGATGTTTATGTCCCGCTCAACTCCGCCCCTCCACTTCTATTGGCCGCCTGCCGTATGACATCGCTGTGACGCCGCACGACCCGCCCCCTTAGGAAGGAGGCAGGTCGCCGGCCAGAGCGTCGTCGCAGGGCAGGTAAGTGCATGTGAAGCTGCCGTAGCGATAATATTCGCTACGGCAGCTATCACAAGAGATCGCATATGCGATGGGGGTGGGGACTATCGCGCTCGGCATCGCTACAATCGGCTAGTGATGTCGCAGTGTGCAAAGTACCCCTTAGTTGAGCTCAGGGAAAATTGCAGTAAGTATCAGCAATAAGGGAAGTAGAAAGTGTATGGGTTAACTCTCTATAACTTAATTGGATTTAAAACTGTGGCATTGGGCCTCAATGGCAATAAATCAGTCTCAGAATACTTGCAATCATGGGTGTTGTACCCCAGGGATGCAGATCTTGCTGCTATGCCCTCTGAGGATGCTTTTTTCTTGTCCTGCACTGCAGTTTGCACAAGTCCTTTTTATGGGAAATGCACTGGGGTTGGATTCCTGCTGTCCTGTCCACAGTCTCTTTCTGAAACCTTGTCACTCTGCATGGCTGTTATCTTCTACCGGTGGTAACAAATACAGTCTGTATCCAGCTCTCTGACACTGCTGGGTTTACCTACTGTCCACACCAGTCACTGATTGTTCCAGTTCCTCTCTTTCCCTGTGTCTGTTCCCGAAGACACACACTTTTCCTGTGCACCTTACAAAATCTTCCCTCACAAAATCCTGATGGAAAGTTCTCAGGTTCCATAGAGATTCTTGCTTCATCTACTGGTCACTGCAGGCACATCTCTCTTGTATCTTCTCCAGAAATCTCCAAATATTATAGCCCCTTTACTATGGGTGACAAATTTATTTTATTTTATTGAGTTATATTGTACTACAGAAGAGATACTTCACATAGTCACACCTTTTAAAGGTTCAACATGGTACCACATGGAAAAGTTGAGTGGATCACTAGAAAAACGAGATTGATGCCTCTTAGGTTGAAACTGTTTTATTATGGAATGACTTGGTGAGATGTACTGTATATTTCCGCATATACATTCATACTTTGTGCAAATTACTGCATTATTTGAATTTATATGTTTGTAAATGTTTGGAGATTTTTGTCCTTTTGGAATAATATTTGTACCGCTTTTAAAAAAAAAAAAACAATAAAAATATATTAAAAAAAAAAACAGTTTCAGATTCAATGGGATATCTGAAGCATTCCAGAGTTTTTACTACATAAAGGGACTCTGGACAGAATTGTAAAATTTGCCCCGGTCAGGAAGGTGAAAATAGGCTATAAGGCTAAGCGGTAAACGGGATGTGCCACCAGATTTTTGCTATCTAATATGTGAGTAATTAGCCATAATTAGGGCACGCTCACAAGTGAATGCGTGCGAGGGAAACATCGACTGCACTTGGATGTTATCGCAGTGGAATGCAATATATGCACAGGCTGAAAATGGAGGAGATGGAAGATGAACCCCTTCCTCTACTGAGCAGCACCCGCCCTCAGCTTCACAGCTGTGACCCGATTGCAAGATTGGATCACAGTCGCATGACACTCGGCTCATGCTTGCAGCAGAGCCTTAGCCGGGGGTCATTAGCATATCGCATAGGATGCTCTCGCATCGGATGGCATACGTTCGTGTGAGTCCTGCTTTATAGGGGAAGTGACTCTGACACCCGTGATAATAACCAATCAACTAGCGAATAAATATTATTTTAATAAAGTGTTAATCTTATGTAACAATGTGCACCAAAAGTGCATCGTGCAATACATTTTATAAATAAAGTACACAATATAAGCAAACCAAACTTAGAAATGAGCAACATTTATATACTATAAATTTGAAAAATAAAAATAAAGTGATAATCTCGTGCAACAATGTGCAACTAGAGTGCATAGTATAGTTGATATGCACAAGTGGAGTCAAGTCCAAACGTCATCACATTGAGCATTGCAATAGGCTCATAAATGCAAGTGCAAGAGAAAATTCTATTAGAACAGCGGTGGCAAAAAAAAGGTAATTGTATCACAGTGTAAAACAATATGATGCAACCCCCCAAAGAAGCCCATGTGTTGGGGTCCTGGAGGTGCATCCCCTTGCTGGCTAGGAGGTATGTGGGTGAGTATCTCTCAATTTTGAGCCGCTTTGTGTTGAGTTAACTATGTAATTGCACCTTATGAGGGGTGGTTACTGGTAGCCCTGTACTTTGTGCTGCTTTCAACTTTGCTGCTATTTCACATTAGCACTTTTTTTGTGGGCCAGACACACTCCATTATATTTAAACACTGAAGCTGCTCTCCTGCATAGGCACTTTGCACCCACCTCCTTATTATTATTTTGTCAGCGTCTGGGTGCCTTCCTTTTTTGTATCCTCACCAGCACTTGTGTCTTTATAATATATGTTATTGGTGTTTTTATGATTGATTCATGAATAAAATTATATATTGGTTTGCACTAAGGTGGTTCTTTGACTCTTTCTTCTAACTATAGGTTTATATATGCAAAACAATAGTGGTGACAATATCAAATTTGAAGCGGTTACCTGAGGTCATGATAAACAGCTGCTGTGCCAGCACCAGGTCTCGACGCGCATTTTGGCGTGCCTTCGAAAAGAGGCATTGTGCCAGATCAGCATAGCAGCGGCCTTTTAAATGTAAATGGTCCAATCATATGGGAGAAAAACTTTCGCCGGGAAGAATTTTATGGAACATGCCTTCTAGATGAAAAAGTGAGAGTGTGGCATCAGTGGACGCGTCACCGGGAGGTAGAGTGGGTGATGCAAGCGGCATGGAGTCATGTGGAAACCAAATGACCCGATGCCAGTCACGTGACCTGGTCCACGCCGAGAACAGACACCTCCAGCGATGACGCACAACACCCCCATCTGCACATGCACACCATTCCAGTGATATCTATAGACCTAACTGAAAAGGATCAATCACATATCCATAATAAGGTAATAAGGGGAAGGAGGGATGGAAAGTGTATCAAATATTATCTAGGTATATTAGATATTATACAGAATAAAAAGGAATAAGGAGCGTATACAGGAGAGATAGGAGATTATGTTTACAAATATATAATGCAAACAATTTTTTACAATTTAAGTGAAGAACAGTAAATAATCATTATTACAAGAAATAAGTGAATGAATAATGTACAAAATATAAAACAGACAAAATTAATACAAGTGAAGTGAAATACAAAAAATAGTTATATGCAAAAAATAGTAAAGTGGATGATATATGTGGAAAGATGAAATAAGAATAAAACAATAACAATATCGTGAGGCATGTAGTGTATAACAACACAGTCTACATCTATACATATATGTGTTGTATGTGTATAAATACGCATGCACACACCAAAAAATAGCACACATGCATATGTAGAAAAATGAAATAAATATAAAAATAATAAATAATTGCAAAATAACAATAAAAATAAAAAAATAAAATGAATAATAAATAAATAATAATAAATAATAATAATAATTCATGAAAATAAAAGTAAAAAGAAAAATAAAATATAAAAATCAGAGTAAAAAATAAAAATAAACAATAATAATGAGGATATATATATATATATATATATATATATATATATATATATATATATATATATATATAATATATATATCATAACAACAAAAAATGACAAACAGAAAGGGAGTAAAATTGAAAAATGACCTATCAATTTTACCGTATGTATGCAGCCTATCACAAATAATGAGAATGAATACAATCAGATGAGACATCAGCCAGGGCCAGGGTAAACTAAAAAGGAAACAAAACGAAAATAAAAAAATGAAGTAGAAAAATAGTAAAACTAATTAAAAAGGTTTTGCAAAGATCACAGTCCAGAGTAGAAGGATATCATAAAAAGAAACTAAAGCTAATTTTCTCATTGAGACCATGAGAAGAAATTGTGTTAAGTCTAAAAATCCATTTTGCCTTAATTTGTGCAAGGCGTATTTTAATATCACCTCTTTGGGAACTCATAAAAACATGGTCAATACCTTTGACTTTCAGTAGTATCTCATCAAAGTTATGCATATACCCTCCAGTGATGTATATCCTCCCATTGATGTCTGTGCGCCAGCATTATTAATATTTATTATTATAGCGGTATTCCATGGTGCTTTACCAGTGAAAAGGGTATACATAAAAAACAAGTACAATATTCATGAACAATACAAAAACACATTGGTACAGGAGGTGATAGGACCTTGCCCGTGAGGGCTCACAGTCAACAGGGGATGGGTAAGGGTACAGTAGGTGAGGGCAGAGCTGGTTGTGCAGTGGTGTACTGATCTGAGGGTTATTGTAGGTTGTAGGCTTGTCAGAAGAAGTGGGTCTTCAGGTTCCTATTGAAGCTTTCCACAGTAGGTGAGAGTCTAATCTGCTGGGGTACAGCATTGCAGAGTATGGGGGAGGTGGTGGAGAAGTCTTGTATGTAATTGTGAGAAGAGGAGATAAGAAGGAAATGGAGAAGGAAATCTTGTGAGGATCTGAGGTTGCATGAAGGTAGGTATTGGGAGACTAGGTCACAGATGTATGGAGGAGATAGATTGTGGATGGCTTTATCTGTCATGGTTAGTGTTTTGGGAGTCTTTGGGCAATGGGAAACCAGTGAAGGGATTGGCACAGTGATGAGGCCAGGGAATAGTGAGGAAAGAGGTACTTTAATCAGGCCACACAGTTTAGGGTAGATTTCAGGGGTGCCAGACTGTTGAAAGAAAGGCCACAGAACAAGATGTTACAGTAGTTGAGGCAAGAGATGATGAGGGCATGTATTAGTGTTTTTTCTGATTCTTGGTTTACAAATGCACAAATCTAGGAGATATTTTTGAGTTGTATTCGACAGGAGGTGAAGAGGGTTTGGATGTGTAGCTTGAAGGATAGAGCAGAGTCAATGGTTACTATGAGGCAACAAGCTTGCAATACTGGGGATAGTGAGCAGCCATCAACTTTGATGGATAGACTTGTTAAGGGGGTTTAGAGAGGAGAAGGAAGGATAATGAATCCACTTTGTCCATGTTAAGGTTTAGAAATTACGCAGAAAAGAAGGATAAAATAGCAGACAGACGTAGTGGGATTTGGGTTAGTAGGGAGGTGATGTTAGGTCCGGAGAGGTAGATCTGCATATCCTCAGTGTAAAAGTGGTACTCAAAGTCGTGGGACTCTATGAGCTGTTCTAGGCTGAAGATGTAGATGGAAAAGAGGAGGGGTTTAAGAACAGAACCTATGGGGACACCAACGAATAGGGGGTGAGATGAGGAAGTGGTGTGAGAGTGGGAGATGCTGAATGTCCGGTCTATTAGCTATGAAAAAATCCAAGATAGGACCAAATCTGTGATGCCCAGAGATGAGAGAATCTTTAGTAGGAGGGAATGGTCCACTGTGTCGAAGGCAGAGGACAGGTCCATGAGGAGGAAGACAGAGTAGCGTCGCTTGGATTTGGCAGTAAGTAGGTCATTGGTAACTTTAGTTAGGGCAGTTTCAGTGGAGTGATGCAGTCGGATACCAGATTGTAACTGGTTAAAGGAGGAGAGGTGGGAGGACAGTTCAAGATGGACATGCTGTTCCAATAGTTTTGAGACATAGGAGAGAAGTGATATGAGGTGAGAGCTAGACACAGAGGATGAGCTTTTTTAGAATGGGTAAGATTGAGGTATGTTTAAAGCATGAAGGGAATACATCAGTTGTTAGTAATAGGTTGAGCAGATGGGTTAGGGTCGGGATGAAGACTGTGGTGAGGTTGGGAATGAAGTGGGATGGTAGCAGGATAAGTGCAAGGGTGGTGAGATGTGATCTTGAAAGTAGAGTAGAGAGATTATCTTCTGTCATGGTGGAGAGGCTGGATTTGCAGGAAGAGAGCTGAGTAGTTTTGAGGATGGGCTGTGGGGATTGTGGGCCAAAGCTTGCTCTGATGTTATCAATTTTCTGCTTGAAGAAAAAGGCAAAATATTTAGCTGAGATGAGTGAGAAGGGGAGTTGCACTGGGGGATGGAAGGGAGAGTTGAAAGTGTTGAATAGCTGTTTAGGGTTTGTGAAACAGGAAGGATATGAACGATACAAAGTAGGTTTGTTTGGCAGAAGTTAGTGAGGTCTTGAAATTGAACTGTTTGTATGCAATGAAGTGCTTGATGAAATGAGATCTGTTCCATCTCCGCTCAGCAATCCTGGAAGCCCTTCTCATTTCTTTAGTCTGGCTTGTGTGCCAAGGTAGCCTTTTTATCAAGCGAGTTTTGGTATGTGTAAGGGGGCAGCTAATGTAAGAGCTGTAGAGATTGGCGTATTATATAAAGTGGATGCAGCATCTCCGTCATGTAAGGAAGCTATGTCTGTGAGAGGGAGAACGAACTGAGAAAGAGAATGTAAGTCAAGGTGTTTGAGATTTCTGCGAGGGTGTGAAAGTTTGTGGAGGGGAGGTTGTGTATTTGGAGAAGAGAGGGAAGAGAATGTAGTAGGTTGGGGTCAGACAAGGGGAGCGGTGAGTTAGAGAGGTTAGATATGGAACAGAGGTGAGTGAAGATGAGGTTCAGCAACAAGTATTTGTTAAAAGTTTAGAGACAGCTGAGTAGGAGGTGTCAATGGAGATGTTGAAATCACCCATGATGATAGTGGAGATGTCAGTGAAAAGGAAATGTAGCAGCCAGGTGGTAAAATGGTCAAAAATAGGTGGAGGTTGGAGAGGAAGTAGATGCGAATGGAGTGCACCTTAAAAGAGAGGGGAGTAATGGAGGGTGGCAATGGAATTGGGGTAAAGGAGCATTTGTCAGACAGGGGAAATCCAACTCTTCTACTGTGATTGTTACTGGGGTGGGGGATGTGAGAATGATGGAGACCACCAAAAATGCAGCAGGAGAGGCTGTGACAGAGGGGGTGAGCCAGGTTTCAGTGATACCGAGGAAGGAAAGTTTGTTGGTGATGAAAAGGTCATGGATGTATGCAAGTTTATTGCAGACAGAGTGGGCGTTCCATAGGGCTCCTGTTAGAGGGGCTAGAGGAATGAGGGCTGTGTGAATGAATGTAAGGTCAGAAAGGTTGCAAAGGTTTGTGATAGAGCATGGAAGGAGGTTAGAAATTATTGTGGGGGTGTGCAAATGGGGGGAGGATTTGGAGAGATATCTCCAGCAGCGTGGAGAAGTAGAGAAAGTGTTAGCAGGTGGGAGCAGGAGAGACCATGAGGTGGCTGTGTTTGTTTGGAGACAAATAGTGTAATGTGGAGGAAACGATCTGGAAAGAAGGTGAGATGGATGGGGATTTGAGGGAGTAGTAGGAAATACAGAATTATAAGGGTGAAAGTGAAGAGAAACTCAAACATTGTTTGTAATGTCTATGTATCCAGTTACCTTCAGGTCCCTTCTGGTCCAATTCTAGTCTGAGTCATTGCAAGACACTTGGATAATGTACACTTTGATAATGCATTAGCTGTGATGTATATACCCCAGCTACCTCGGTGATGTATATGCCCCAGCCCCTCATGTGATGTATATGACCCCAGTGCCTCCTATCATATATCTTCCCCAGTATCTCCAATTATGTATCTGCCCCCAGCATCTCTTGTGATATTTATGCCCCCAGCCCCTCCCCTTCAAAAACTCCATATATTTTCTTCCAGATTTACAAGTAAGGCATAGTTTGATTTGTTTATCATTGAGATAACTCATGCAGTTATGGAGGTCCTTTGTCCAACCTTGCCACATACAGAAGACATTGTTAATATACCTGCGAAGAAGTGTTCTTTGTCTATAAAGGGAACAGGTTCAGTCAAAAATATTTTTCATTCTTACAGCCCCAGAAAGATATTTGAATATGCAGGTACACAAGCTGCACCCATAGCAGTTCCCTGAAACTGATGGTAAAAATGATTGTTGAAAAGAGAAAAATATGAGTCAGTAACAAATCCAATGGAGAAATGATCAAATCATCAAACTTGACATCTGGGCTGGACATAATGAAAAATTGTTTACTTTTCTCAACATTATTGTCTTTAGCATACGAAGGTAACATTTTAACAGTGGGTTGAAGAAAGTAATTGATCACTTTAAATGATGTTTCACATAATTTATTGTTGCTTGACACAATGAGACAGCCTGGGGAACACAAGGAATTTTCATGGATTCCTGGTAACATGTAAAAAGTGACAACTGTATGACATTTGACCACCAGATATTCCATCTGATTTTTGCTAATAATATTCAAGTTCACAGCCTTCTCTAACAATGTCTTCAACTGTTGACAATAGGAAGATAGAGGATTGTACGTGAGCTTGGAAGTGCAATTGGTATCTCGCAACTGTATGAATGCTTTTTCTCATACATCTTTAAGGCCACACCCCAACATTCTCACGTTTGTCTGAAGGTTTGATTACCACATAATTTTTAGCTACCAACTTTGAAGTGCTAATCATTGTTCATATGTGCAGTTATATTTTGGAAAGATCTTAACTATTACTCTCTCCTTGTCGAAACAATAGATGAAGATCATGTTGTGTATCTTGACTTTCTTTATCCAAATCAAACAATGTACTACCAATGAACTAAACAATCAATGATAATGAGCTTGAACGGTATTACAAATCTTTTCCTATGATGAACTAGAATTCTAATTTCTTTATTTCTTATTACAGTACAGTGGAACCTCACTTAACGAGTAACCCACTTAATGAGAATTTCGCTTAACAAGCAAAGCTTTCTGTAAATTTGTAACCCGCTTTACGAGAAAGCTTTGCTGGACGAGCGAAATCCTCACCTCGCACACTTCCGGTTCCGTCCACCCACCGCGCTGTAACCCGCACTTGCAGTCCACACAAACACAGACATGTACGCACAAACACACACAAACATACACGCGCTCACACACATACAGTATTTTGCTCACCTTACCTTCCGTTCCACCGCCGGGCTCATGGTTCTTGTAGTTCCCGGGTACATCACGGCGAACTACAAGTACCATGAGGCCGGTGGTGGAATGGAAGGTGAGGTGAGCATATAATATCTGTACCTTTTGTTTCATCGCCGGCCTCCTGGGTCCTGTAGTGCGCCGCGCCGCTCCGCTCCACTCCAGGCATTGGCATCCATAGCAACGAAGCAGGAACTTCCTGGTTCCTGTAACCGCTTGTCAAAGGCAGCGCGCTGGCCAATCAGAGGCAAGCGGCTCTGCCTTTGATGTCAGCGCTCTGGCAGGAAGTTCCACCCTCGTCGTTATGGTTACCTGATACACAGCCCGCACCGAAGAACAGCAAGTCCCAGGAGACCGGCGATGGAACGGAAGGTAAGGTGAGCATATAATATGTGCGTGTGCATGTGTGCTTGTGTGTTTGTGTGTGTTTGTGTGAGTTTGTATGTGTTTTTACATGTTTGTGTGCGTTTGTGCATGTGTGGAATGATAGAATAGGGGACCAGGATGGGACATTTAACACGTTGTGGAATAAATTGTCAGCATTGCAATGATTTCCTATGGGAAATGTTGCTCTGCTGTACGAGTAACTTGATTAACAAGCACAGTCCCAGAACGGATTGTTCTCGTTAAGCAAGGTACCACTGTACAATACAGCAAATTGGTATACAACCAAGAAGCCAACACAGAGAGTGGGGAGAGTGTATAGCAGGCTTACTGGAACCAATCATTGACACTGACACATTGTTACGAATCGGCGCTGCCATAGCCGCAAGCAGCCTGCTGCGGTTCTAGTTGCGCCCAGGCGCTGGCTGCCGTTTTGGTCCATGCCTCGGGTCGTCCAGCTGGCTGCTTCCTCCTCCACATCTACGTGTGGAGAGGCGGCTAGTGCGCAGGCACGCGCCGATTTACCCCAGACAAGACTAAGTCCAGTGTTTCACCTAGTGAGCATGCTCAGTCTGATTGTGTCATTTCTGAGGCTAAGTTCTCAGTTCGGGCTTCTGACCATGCTCCCACACTTAGTGCGAAAAGCCTCTTTGCACAGGTACTTGGACTTCGTGCCGTGTCTAAGTCCTGTGTTGTGCCTACTGAGCATGCTCAGGGTGATAGTCTGATTTCTGACACAGTTGTTCAGGATACTGAGCATGCTCAGGCACCTAGTGCATCAGAGGCTAGGTCCGGTAAGGACCTCACTGGGCATGTCCATGATGTGGCAGGCCCTGATAGGCCGGCACGCATCAGGTGTCCTGATGATGTGTCAACTCCGGACTGGTTCGCAGAGGTCCGCCCCTATGACTTGGCACCTCATCATTGGTCGTCAGATGATGACTGGTGAGGTGTTGGGGCGTGGCTGTCATGAGGTCATCTGTGACGTGGTGCTTCCAGGTAGGCTGCTGGTGATCTCATTGATGACGTGGCACTCTGTTATTGGCTCCTGGAGGTGCCATTGTTGTCCACACTGGGTTTGGGGCGGACCTAGGTTATAAAAGGGGCTGGAGACAACATGGAGGAGCGCAGTCTTCACCTATGCTCAGACAGAGCACATCTCCATGTTAAAGCTTCATTGCGGCATAAGCCTTAGATTGGAAGCCGTAGACACCCATGGCTCAGCACATTAGGGTCCGGCACCGAGCTTCCATCTCCTACCGTCCGGTCCTGCTAGTGCAGCCCAGTGGCATTAACTTGGCTGTGGCTGCTGCGCCACCTGTTTGGTTGTGCCCCCTACACGCACGGACAGCGTACCTCAAGATTAGAGTTGAGCGCGGTTCGTGGTTCGTGGTTCTCCAGTTCGCGGCTCGAGTGATTTTGGGGCATGTTCTAGATCGAACTAGAACTCGAGCTTTTTGCAAAAGCTCGGTAGTTCTAGAAACGTTCGAGAACGGTTCTAGCAGCCAAAAAACAGCTAAATCATAGCTTGGTTTCTGCTGTAATAGTGTAAGTCACTCTGTGAATCAAACTATTATCACATTTCAGTGTATAGTGTGCGTGAACAGCGCCTTCAGATCACTGCTGTTTCTATAATGGCGATCGCCATTTTTTTTTTTTTTTTTCTTGTCTTCCTTCCCTAAGCGCGCGCGTCTTGTGGGGCGGGCCAGCATGTCAGCCAATCCCAGACACACACACAGCTAAGTGGACTTTGAGCCAGAGAAGCAACGGCATGTGTGATAGGATCTGCATGTCACATGTCCCTGCATTATAAAACCGGACATTTTCTTCACGGACGCCATTATCTGCCTTCTGCGTCTTTGGTGTCAGACATCACTGTCGCAGCTCCGTCTTCCTGAGTCCTATAGCCGATACAGCTGTATGCGCTGCATACACAGCGTTAGACAGCTTAGGGAGAGCACTTTATAGCAGTCCTTTTAAGGGCTCCAACCGGCAGGGTCAGAGAGCCATAGGTGACAGGTCCTGCAAACAGCAACAGCGTCTGTGTAGCCCAGGTCAGGGATTTCCTACCTGCATTTCACCATTAGGAGGGAATAGAAAGGCAGTCTTCCATTCCTCTACCCAGAGCACCACAATCCTGCCACTGTACCCTCTTGTCCTCTGCACACTCCAACTGATAACTAAGCCATTATACTAGCAAACACTCAGTGTACCTAGTGGCATCCTATACGTGGCTATTGGACTTTGCTATAGTCCCACTAGTGCAAAGACATTTGCAGAGCGCGTCTGCCTGCGTTGCACACTACAACTCATTCTAACCAAGCCATTATACTAGCAAACACTCAGTGTACCTAGTGGCATCCTATACGTGGCTATTGGACTTTGCTATAGTCCCACTAGTGCAAAGACATTTGCAGAGCGCGTCTGCCTGCGTTGCACACTACAACTCATTCTAACCAAGCCATTATACTAGCAAACACTCAGTGTACCTAGTGGCATCCTATACGTGGCTATTGGACTTTGCTATAGTCCCACTAGTGCAAAGACATTTGCAGAGCGCGTCTGCCTGCGTTGCACACTACAACTCATTCTAACCAAGCCATTATACTAGCAAACACTCAGTGTACCTAGTGGCATCCTATACGTGGCTATTGGACTTTGCTATAGTCCCACTAGTGCAAAGACATTTGCAGAGCGCGTCTGCCTGCGTTGCACACTACAACTCATTCTAACCAAGCCATTATACTAGCAAACACTCAGTGTACCTAGTGGCATCCTATACGTGGCTATTGGACTTTGCTATAGTCCCACTAGTGCAAAGACATTTGCAGAGCGCGTCTGCCTGCGTTGCACACTACAACTCATTCTAACCAAGCCATTATACTAGCAAACACTCAGTGTACCTAGTGGCATCCTATACGTGGCTATTGGACTTTGCTATAGTCCCACTAGTGCAAAGACATTTGCAGAGCGCGTCTGCCTGCGTTGCACACTACAACTCATTCTAACCAAGCCATTATACTAGCAAACACTCAGTGTACCTAGTGGCATCCTATACGTGGCTATTGGACTTTGCTATAGTCCCACTAGTGCAAAGACATTTGCAGAGCGCGTCTGCCTGCGTTGCACACTACAACTCATTCTAACCAAGCCATTATACTAGCAAACACTCAGTGTACCTAGTGGCATCCTATACGTGGCTATTGGACTTTGCTATAGTCCCACTAGTGCAAAGACATTTGCAGAGCGCGTCTGCCTGCGTTGCACACTACAACTCATTCTAACCAAGCCATTATACTAGCAAACACTCAGTGTACCTAGTGGCATCCTATACGTGGCTATTGGACTTTGCTATAGTCCCACTAGTGCAAAGACATTTGCAGAGCGCGTCTGCCTGCGTTGCACACTACAACTCATTCTAACCAAGCCATTATACTAGCAAACACTCAGTGTACCTAGTGGCATCCTATACGTGGCTATTGGACTTTGCTATAGTCCCACTAGTGCAAAGACATTTGCAGAGCGCGTCTGCCTGCGTTGCACACTACAACTCATTCTAACCAAGCCATTATACTAGCAAACACTCAGTGTACCTAGTGGCATCCTATACGTGGCTATTGGACTTTGCTATAGTCCCACTAGTGCAAAGACATTTGCAGAGCGCGTCTGCCTGCGTTGCACACTACAACTCATTCTAACCAAGCCATTATACTAGCAAACACTCAGTGTACCTAGTGGCATCCTATACGTGGCTATTGGACTTTGCTATAGTCCCACTAGTGCAAAGACATTTGCAGAGCGCGTCTGCCTGCGTTGCACACTACAACTCATTCTAACCAAGCCATTATACTAGCAAACACTCAGTGTACCTAGTGGCATCCTATACGTGGCTATTGGACTTTGCTATAGTCCCACTAGTGCAAAGACATTTGCAGAGCGCGTCTGCCTGCGTTGCACACTACAACTCATTCTAACCAAGCCATTATACTAGCAAACACTCAGTGTACCTAGTGGCATCCTATACGTGGCTATTGGACTTTGCTATAGTCCCACTAGTGCAAAGACATTTGCAGCACGTCTGCCTGCGTTGCACACTCCAACTAATTATAACTAAGTTGCATTGTCAGGGATATTTATTCTTTATTATTCTGCTGTTAATAAAGCTAGACCACCACTGCAATCTTCACCACCTCTCAATTTTTACTACCACATTTTCAGTCCACAATCTTGTCGCAATCAACATGAGTGGCAAAATGACAGATGCTGGTGGAAAGGGGAAGAGGCGTGGTGGAAAAGGCAAAAAAGGTTTTGTCCGTGGGGAAGGTGGCAAAGCTCCATTATCATCTGCTGAAGATAGACCATCTACCAGCAAAAGTAAGATGTCTACTACTTACCGTGGACAATCCGATGTGCTCCCTTTGTTACGGACACGAACAACAGGAACAAAGGTAGATGATGGGCAAAAAAGGAAAATGCTTGAATGGATCTCAAGTGGTCCAACAAGTGCCCTCTCTGCCACTTCAAGTACCGCATCCAAGAAACACCAGTCCTCTGAGTTGTCATCCCAATCAAACTTGCTTTCTCCCAGCTCTGAAGTCTCCATCAGCCCTGCACAGTATGGTGGAACTGAGATGGCTGAGTCTGCAGAGCTGTTCAGTCACACTATAGCCTGGGAATCAGAGGTCTGCTCCCAAGCTACAGTGAGTACAGAACAGGAAATGGTCTGCAGTGATGCCCAGAACCTTTGTGACTCAGATTCAGGCCGTGAGGACCAAGTTTCTGAGCATAATGTTGACCCTTTGTCACAAACTGTAACACCTGTGGTTATAGACAATGAGGAACATACTGATGAAGATGAGACGCAGATACCCGATTGGGATGACAACTTAAATATTCCGTCAGGGCAAGAAGAGGCTCGGTCTGAGGGGGAGGGGAGTGCAAACACAACAATTGATGATGACGTTCTAGATCCCACCTACTGTCAACCCCCAGTCAGGCACTCGAGGAGGTCAACAGAGGCGGTGGAGGAGGATGCAACCGACGACGAAGTTACCTTGCGCCTTCCTGGACAGAGTCGGAGCACTGGTAGCACGTCTACAACTGCATCCTCAGCCACCACTCTGCCTATGAGCATTATTCGGGGTGGATCAACAGGTCGCATGGCCTCTAAGCCTTGCCTAGCCTGGTCCTTTTTTCACATCGAAAAAGATCGCCCAACTCATGTGATATGTAACATTTGTCATGATTCTCTTAGTAGAGGTCAAAAGCTCAGCAGTTTGACAACTTCTTCCATGAATCGTCACATGAATGAATATCATAAGTCCCGGTGGGAAGCTCACCGTGCTGCAATGCGGCCTAGCGGAGCGAACCATCCACCGCCCGCCCCTTCCACTGCATCCGCGCGCTCTTCATCTTCTAGGACTGTGGGGACAGCTGCCACACCTGTTTTTCCACGCAAAACTTCCACCACTGTAACCGCAACAGGCAGTTTGCTTGTAAGGTCGTCAGTTGGTTTGGAAGGGGAAACAAGTGAGTGTGTACAGCTCTCTCAGACATCGATAGCACCAACGTTGGATGAAGGCAACATCATGTCTCCGCCTGCACTTTCCTCACAAACCTGCATTTTTCCAGGGACACCCTACTCAACACCGTCTACACACAGCAGCCAGATCTCTGTCCCTCAGATGTGGTCAAATAAAAGGCCACTTCCTCCGACCCATGACAAAGCTAAGAGGTTGACTCTATCCCTCTGTAAGCTGTTGGCTACCGAAATGCTGCCTTTCCGCCTAGTGGACACACAGGATTTTAGAGACCTTATGTCTGTCGCTGTGCCCCAGTACCAGATGCCTAGTCGCCACTACTTCTCTAAGAAAGGTGTGCCCGCGCTACACCAGCATGTCGCACACAACATCACCGCTTCCTTGAGAAACTCTGTGTGTGAACGGGTGCATTTCACCACCGATACTTGGACCAGTAAGCATGGACAGGGACGTTACATGTCGCTGACTGGGCACTGGGTAACTATGGTGATAGATGGTGAAGGGTCTGCTGCACAAGTCTTGCCGTCCCCACGACTTGTGTGTCAATCCTCTGTCTGTCCAAGTTCCGCCACTGCTTCTGCATCCTCCACCTCATCTGGGTCCTCCACCTCCGCCCCAAGCCTGCCTGGTCAGGCCACCAGCGTTCTCACTGCGCAGAAGGAATCACGCACCCCTCATTACTATGCTGGCAGCAGAGCGCAACGGCATCAGGCGGTCTTTAGCTTGACATGTCTTGGTAATAAGAGTCACACAGCTGAGGAGTTGTGGTCAGCTTTGCGGTCCGAGTTTAATAAATGGTTGTCTCCACTCAAACTGCAGCCTGGTAAGGCCGTGTGCGACAATGCTGCAAACCTGGGTGCGGCACTTCGCCTGGGCAAGGTGACACACGTACCTTGTATGGCTCACGTGTTGAACCTTGTCGTGCAGCAATTTTTAACACACTATCCCGGCCTAGATGGCCTTCTGAACAGGGCACGAAAACTGTCAGCTCACTTCCGCCGTTCAAGCGCCGCAGCAGAGCGACTTGCATCGCTCCAGAAGTCTTTCGGCCTGCCGGTTCATCGCCTGAAATGCGATGTGGCGACACGCTGGAATTCAACTCTCCACATGTTACAGCGACTGTGGCAGCACCGCAGAGCCCTGGTGCAATACGTCATGACGTATAGCCTGGGCCAACGAGATGCAGAGGTGGGGCAGATCACCCTGATGGAGTGGTCTCAGATCAAGGACCTATGCACCCTTCTGCACAGTTTCGACATGGCGACGAATATGTTTAGCTCTGACAATGCCATTATCAGCATGACGATTCCAGTCATTTACATGCTGGAGCACACGCTAAACACTATTCGGAGTCAGGGGGTGGGACAACATGAAGGGGAGGAACTACAGGAGGATTCATATGCGCAAGGGACAACAACATCACGAAGGTCCAGACGTTCATCATCACCAACGCAGCAGGCATGGGACCATGGGGGACAGGGATCGACAAGGGCGCATAGTAGCAGGCGAAATGTTGAGCAAGGTGCAGGAGAACATGAAGAAATGGAGGACAAACTGTCCATGGACATGGAAGACTCAGCGGATGAGGGAGACCTTGGTCAAATTTCAGTTGAAAGAGGTTGGGGTCAGATGTCAGAGGAAGAAAGAACGGGTAGCACCTCTATGCCACAAACACAGCATGGACTTGGTCCGCATGGCTGCGCAAGACACATGAGTGCCTTTTTGTTGCACTACCTCCAACATGACAGTCGTATTGTCAAAATTAGAAGTGATGATGACTACTGGATTGCCACACTATTAGATCCCCGGTACAAGTCCAAATTTTGTGACATAATTCCAGCCATAGAAAGGGACGCACGTATGCAGGAGTATCAGCAGAAGCTGTTACTAGATCTTAGCTCGGCTTTTCCACCAAACAACCGTGCAGGTGCAGGGAGTGAATCTCCCAGTTGTAACTTGACAAACATGGGACGGTCTCGTCATCTTCAACAGTCTACCCGTACCAGTAGGACCTTTTCTGGTGCCGGTAACAGCAATTTTATGGAATCTTTTCATAATTTTTTTAGACCCTCTTTTGCAAGGCCACCAGAGACAACAAGTCTGACACATAGTCAACGGCTGGAGAGGATGATACAGGAGTATCTCCAAATGAACATCGATGCCATGACTGTGCAACTGGAGCCTTGCTCCTTTTGGGCTTCAAACCTACAAAAATGGCCAGAGCTCGCAACTTACGCCTTGGAGATTTTGTCGTGTCCAGCTGCCAGCGTTGTCTCTGAACGTGTATTCAGTGCTGCTGGGTGTGTGCTGACAGATAAGCGCACGCGTCTGTCCAGTGACAATGTGGACAGACTGACGTTCATCAAAATGAACAAGTCATGGATCCAGAAGGAATTTACTACCCCTGTGTCATCCTGGGGAGAGTAAATGCTTGTGGATTTGGAATGTGCTTGATGCAAATCAAAACATCCTGTTTGCAACTAGGGCCCAAGTGCTGCCACTGATGGGGTGGGTGTCTGTGTGGCCCAATTTTTGGAAAAAAGGGAGACTCCGCTTGGAGTAACCCTTGCTTGCTGTGTTTTTAAAAGAAGCCAAGATGAACAGAGCTGGGATCAGGAAAGACTTTGCTACCTACCCCGGTGTCATCCTGGGGACGGATAAGAATGGCGTATTTTTGAATGTGCTTGATGCAAATCAAAACATCCTGTTTGCAACTAGGGCCCAAGTGCTGCGACTGATGGGGTGGGTGTCTGTGTGGCCCAATTTTTGGAAAAAAGGGAGACTCCGCTTGGAGTAACCCTTGCTTGCTGTGTTTTTAAAAGAAGCCAAGATGAACAGAGCTGGGATCAGGAAAGACTTTGCTACCTACCCCGGTGTCATCCTGTGGACGGCTAAGAATAGCGTATTTTTGAATGTGCTTGATGCAAATCAAAACATCCTGTTTGCAACTAGGGCCCAAGTGCTGCCACTGATGGGGTGGGTGTCTGTGTGGCCCAATTTTTGGAAAAAAGGGAGACTCCGCTTGGAGTAACCCTTGCTTGCTGTGTTTTTAAAAGAAGCCAAGATGAACAAGTCATGGGTCAGCAAAGACTTTGCTACCTACCCCAGTGTCATCCTGGGGACGGCTAAGAATAGCGTATTTTTGAATGTGCTTGATGCAAATCAAAACATCCTGTTTGCAACTAGGGCCCAAGTGCTGCCACTGATGGGGTGGGTGTCTGTGTGGCCCAATTTTTGGAAAAAAGGGAGACTCCGCTTGGAGTAACCCTTGCTTGCTGTGTTTTTAAAAGAAGCCAAGATGAACAGAGCTGGGATCAGGAAAGACTTTGCTACCTACCCCGGTGTCATCCTGGGGACGGATAAGAATGGCGTATTTTTGAATGTGCTTGATGCAAATCTAGCTGTGAAGTGTACAACTGGGGCACAACTGCTGCCACTGAATGGGTGGGTGTGTGTGGGGCCCAATTTTTGGAAAAAAGGGAGACTCCGCTTGGAGTAACCCTTGCTTGCTGTGTTTTTAAAAGAAGCCAAGATGAACAGAGCTGGGATCAGGAAAGACTTTGCTACCTACCCCGGTGTCATCCTGGGGACGGCTAAGAATAGCGTATTTTTGAATGTGCTTGATGCAAATCAAAACATCCTGTTTGCAACTAGGGCCCAAGTGCTGCCACTGATGTGGTGGGTGTCTGTGTGGCCCAATTTTTGGAAAAAAGGGAGACTCCGCTTGGAGTAACCCTTGCTTGCTGTGTTTTTAAAAGAAGCCAAGATGAACAGAGCTGGGATCAGGAAAGACTTTGCTACCTACCCCGGTGTCATCCTGGGGACGGATAAGAATGGCGTATTTTTGAATGTGCTTGATGCAAATCTAGCTGTGAAGTGTACAACTGGGGCACAACTGCTGCCACTGAATGGGTGGGTGTGTGTGGGGCCCAATTTTTGGAAAAAAGGGGAGACTCCGCTTGGAGTAACCCTTGCTTACATTGTTTTTAAAAGAAGCCAAGATGAACAAGTCATGGGTCAGCAAAGACTTTGCTACCTACCCCAGTGTCATCCTGGGGACGGCTAAGAATAGCGTATTTTTGAATGTGCTTGATGCAAATCAAAACATCCTGTTTGCAACTAGGGCCCAAGTGCTGCCACTGATGGGGTGGGTGTCTGTGTGGCCCAATTTTTGGAAAAAAGGGAGACTCCGCTTGGAGTAACCCTTGCTTGCTGTGTTTTTAAAAGAAGCCAAGATGAACAGAGCTGGGATCAGGAAAGACTTTGCTACCTACCCCGGTGTCATCCTGTGGACGGCTAAGAATAGCGTATTTTTGAATGTGCTTGATGCAAATCAAAACATCCTGTTTGCAACTAGGGCCCAAGTGCTGCCACTGATGGGGTGGGTGTCTGTGTGGCCCAATTTTTGGAAAAAAGGGAGACTCCGCTTGGAGTAACCCTTGCTTGCTGTGTTTTTAAAAGAAGCCAAGATGAACAGAGCTGGGATCAGGAAAGACTTTGCTACCTACCCCGGTGTCATCCTGTGGACGGCTAAGAATAGCGTATTTTTGAATGTGCTTGATGCAAATCAAAACATCCTGTTTGCAACTAGGGCCCAAGTGCTGCCACTGATGGGGTGGGTGTCTGTGTGGCCCAATTTTTGGAAAAAAGGGAGACTCCGCTTGGAGTAACCCTTGCTTGCTGTGTTTTTAAAAGAAGCCAAGATGAACAGAGCTGGGATCAGGAAAGACTTTGCTACCTACCCCGGTGTCATCCTGGGGACGGCTAAGAATAGCGTATTTTTGAATGTGCTTGATGCAAATCAAAACATCCTGTTTGCAACTAGGGCCCAAGTGCTGCCACTGATGGGGTGGGTGTCTGTGTGGCCCAATTTTTGGAAAAAAGGGAGACTCCGCTTGGAGTAACCCTTGCTTGCTGTGTTTTTAAAAGAAGCCAAGATGAACAGAGCTGGGATCAGGAAAGACTTTGCTACCTACCCCGGTGTCATCCTGGGGACGGCTAAGAATAGCGTATTTTTGAATGTGCTTGATGCAAATCAAAACATCCTGTTTGCAACTAGGGCCCAAGTGCTGCCACTGATGGGGTGGGTGTCTGTGTGGCCCAATTTTTGGAAAAAAGGGAGACTCCGCTTGGAGTAACCCTTGCTTACATTGTTTTTAAAAGAAGCCAAGATGAACAAGTCATGGGTCAGCAAAGACTTTGCTACCTACCCCGGTGTCATCCTGGGGACGGCTAAGAATAGCGTATTTTTGAATGTGCTTGATGCAAATCAAAACATCCTGTTTGCAACTAGGGCCCAAGTGCTGCCACTGATGTGGTGGGTGTCTGTGTGGCCCAATTTTTGGAAAAAAGGGAGACTCCGCTTGGAGTAACCCTTGCTTGCTGTGTTTTTAAAAGAAGCCAAGATGAACAGAGCTGGGATCAGGAAAGACTTTGCTACCTACCCCGGTGTCATCCTGGGGACGGTTAAGAATAGCGTATTTTTGAATGTGCTTGATGCAAATCTAGCTGTGAAGTGTACAACTGGGGCACAACTGCTGCCACTGAAGGGGTGGGTGTGTGTGGGGCCCAATTTTTGGAAAAAAGGGAGACTCCGCTTGGAGTAACCCTTGCTTGCTGTGTTTTTAAAAGAAGCCAAGATGAACAGAGCTGGGATCAGGAAAGACTTTGCTACCTACCCCGGTGTCATCCTGGGGACGGATAAGAATGGCGTATTTTTGAATGTGCTTGATGCAAATCTAGCTGTGAAGTGTACAACTGGGGCACAACTGCTGCCACTGAAGGGGTGGGTGTGTGGGGCCCAATTTTTGGAAAAAAGGGAGACTCCGCTTGGAGTCACCTTGCGGTGTTTTACATGACTTTAGAAGGGCGTGCCATGCCTATATCTGTGTGTCCTCCTCTTTTTCCTTGTCCAGCTGTTTTGTTTTCGCATGAGTACATGTCCTTGTCACTTTCCCATGTGTTTGTGTTGTGTTGTGAGTTGTTTGTCACCTTTTGGACACCTTTGAGGGTGTTTTCTAGGTGTTTTACTGTGTTTGTGATTGCCTGCCATTGTTTCCTATGGGCTCGAGTTCGGTTCGTCGAACGTTCGACGAGCCGAACTCGAGCCAGACCCCCCGTTCGGCGAACCGCCTCGAGCCGAACCGGGACCGGTTCGCTCATCTCTACTCAAGATCCCTGTGTCATGAACAAGGAATTCCTGGTCTGAGTGAGTGGACCCTGTGACGTTAACTGGGTTCACAGTCTCCTGATCCAAATGCTACTTAACTTGGATCAGGCCCCTATTATTTCAGAGCCACCCAGCTCTGTATTCTCCGCCTAACCTTTGGGTTGCCAGCAGCTCCTTTGTCATCTGGAGCTTGGTGGGCCCCGACTGGCGATTGGGATATATACCACCTTAACCTAATCTGCCAGTCCCCCGTAACACAGAGTTGGCAGGGGAAGCAGTAAATATTCATGTGCTTTAATGAGCAAGCCAGAAAAGAACCTGGAAAAGAGTCTGACTGCTGTGTTATTTTCCAGGGAAACACAGTATATATAAGTGTCCTGTTCTTACCCCTCTTTTGCTTCCTTTTGCTGCCTCCTAGTCTTTTCTATGACAATTTTACAGCCAAATTTCAGCACAGAATTTTGGGTCTCGGTTGACTTGCATGGGGTTTGGCATCCAGGGTCAAGTTTGGGTCAAGTCCAGTTCCCAAACTAAACTTTTTTTCAAGTCTGTCTGAACCCAGCGAACCCGAATATCCATGAGTCTGCTCATCTCTCCTAATGTACTGTTTTTTGATTACTATTATCAGGTGTATGTTCCCCATGAAACACATTTTCAGCTTGTAGGAGCCAAGTGGCTTCAATATTACAAAAATCCATTTTAAAGACAAATAAATGAGATGGCTGTATCCTTGAAAAAAAAAGAGGTGATAATAATGTACTGCGTAAAGGTTGTGTGACTGTGATAGGAATTGGTCTGATTATACCACATCACCTGGGAAGGGGAGAAAGTAAAAAAAAAAAAATATATGCAGACATTACAGCATGCGATTACAATTTGTTATTTCTTTAAGATAAAATATTTTTTAACCAGAAGCAGGGAAATGCTTTACCTCACAGAAAGAATCTTTTGAGTCTTCACCAGCCCAGGAACTATGATATGTACAGACAGTGTCCTTATATGGTCAGATACAGCCATTACATAGTACATAGAAGGGACAAAGTTATAAAACCAACTATCTTAGCACAGGAACAAATTTTTGAAACCCATCCAATTATGGAAATTATTATTATTCCAAGATCAGCTGATTAAAATCAACTTTAGATTGAAATGCATTCATGGGAATACCTTTTTATACCACCCCTTTCTTTGAAATGTTTTAGCATAACAAAGTTTAAAACATATGGCTAAAATCATGCAGCTAGTGTCTGATACATGCTGTCCATGCGTCAGACAACATCTATCGGCTCTCAATCTCTTTTTAAATGGCAAAATGTGGTTTTGAATTCTGTGGGAGTAGTTGTCCCTTCTGATCTCTCAAGATTGTACTCTTCTTATCAATCTTTTCTGGATAGAGCTGTAAAATATCGGAATGGCTACAGATTACAGAGGCTCTTGTGGTTCAGGCAAAATAATGTGCTTAACATCAATGTCTTATTATGGCAGCTCTGGGCAGGGAACATAGTCAAAGTGCCAAAGGCTTCACATCTACAGTTTAATTTGTATATCAATTCAAACTCAGATTTCCTAGTAACAGAGGAATGGCAAGGCCATGGAAGATTATAGGTAAACTTATTTTTGAAAGAGCTACATGTGCATGTAGGTTGTGCTGGGAAATATTAGCTATAAATTATGGAGGTTCTTGTGGTTCAGGCAAAATAATGTGCTTAACACGGATGTCTTACCATGGCAGGTCTGGGCAGGGAACATAGCCAAAGTGACAGAGGCTTCACATCTACAGTTTGATTTCTTAGTAAGGCCCCCTTCACACGTCCAAGAAAATCACGCACGTTTATCACGGACGGGTCAAAGGTGTGTATTGCCCTCCGTGTGACGTTTTTATGGCGCAATGTGTGTTCTCTGTGTGTTATCCGTGATAACACACGGAGAACCGGAACTTTCTGCTCACCTGTCCCTGGCATTGCTGTCCATGGTTCTGATCTTCGGTCTCCGGTACTGCAAACTCCCCGCTGCTGCTGCTTCCAGCCCACAGTGGAGTGAATATTCAATGAGCATAATGAGCGGGGGTCGGAAGCAAGTGACAGCAGCGACAGAGACAGCAGTGCTGGAGAAGGTGAGTATAGAATTTTTTTTTTTTACAAACAAGAGCGTTTTCTCCGGTGTGTGTCACACGGATCACATCCGTGCGGTCCGTGTGCGGGCCGTGTGACACCAGTGATGCCGGAGAAAAACGGACATGTCTACGTGTGGAGCACATGGGCACAAGTATGCTCCATACGTACACACGGTCCATAGCAAAATACGCACGTGAGCGCAGACCCATTGATTTTAATGAATCTACGTGTGCCTGTGTCTCTAGCATGTGAGGAAACGGACCAAACATGTACCGGAGACACGGACGTGTGAAGGGGGCCTAACAGAGGAATGGCATGGCCATGGAAAGATACTAGTAAACTTGTTTTTGAAAGAGCTACAATCATATGAAAAAGGTTGTGCACCCCTATTAATGTTAACCTTTTTTCTTTATAACAATTTGGGTTTTTGCAACAGCTATTTCAGTTTCATATATCTAATAACTAATAGACTGAGTAATATTTCTGGATTTAAATGAGTTTTATTGTACTAACAGAAAATCTGCAATCCGCATTTAAACAAAATTTGACAGGTGCAAAAGTATGGGCATCTCAACATAAAAGTGATATTAATATTTTGTAGATTCACCTTTTGCAAAAATAACAGCCTCTAGTCACTTCCTGTAGCTTTTAATGAGTTCCTGGATCCTGGATGAAGGTATATTTGACCATTCCTGTTTACAAAACAATTCCAGTTCAGTTAAGTTTCATGGTCGCCGAGCATGGACAGCCCGCTTCAAATCATCCCACAGATGTTCAATGATATACAGGTCTGGGGACTGGGATGACCATTCCAGAACATTGTAATTGTTCCTCTGCATGAATGCCTGAGTAGATTTGGAGCGGTGTTTTGGATCATTGTCTTGCTGGAATATCCATCCCCTGCGTAACTTCACCTAATTCTTGCACATTATTGTCAAGAATCTGCTGATACTGAGTTGAATCCTTGCGACCCTCAACTTTAACAAGATTCCCGGTGCCGGCATTGGCCACACAGCCCCAAAGCATGATGGAACCTCCACCAAATTTTACTGTGGGTAACAAGTGCTTTTCTTGGAATGCCGTGTTTTTTTGCTTCCATGCATAACGCCTTTTGTATGACCAAACAACTCAATCTTTGTTTCATCAGTCACAGGACCTTCTTCCAAAATGTAACTGGCTTGTCTAAATGTGCTTTTGCATACCTCAGGCGACTCTGTTTGTGGCGTGCTTGCAGAAACGGTTTCTTTCGCATCCCTCTCCCATACAGCTTCTCCTTGTGCAACGTGCGCTGTATTGTTGATCGATGCACATTGACACCATCTGCAGCAAGATGAAGCTGCAGGTCTTCGGAGCTGGTCTGTCGATTGTCCTTGACTGTTCTCACCATTCTTCTTTTCTGCCTTTCTGATATTTTTCTTGGCCTGCCACTTCTGGGTGTAACAAGAACTGTACCTGTGTTCTTCCATTTCCTTAATATGTTCCTCACAGTGGAAACTGACAGTTTAAATCTCTGAGACAACAGTACAATAAACCTCATTTCAATCCAGAAATATTACTCAGTCCATCAGTTATTAGATATATGAAACTGAAATAGCTGTTGCAAAACCCCAAATTGTTGTAAAGAAAAAAGGTTAACGTTAATAGGGGTGCCCAAAGTTTTTCATATGACTGTACATGTGCATATAGGTTGTGCTGGGAAATGTTGCTGACATATTCTCTTTAACAAGATATTCTTCCCCCAAAAACCATTAGAAGAGGAAATGTTGCCTTATAAAAGCTAATATAGATGTGCCGTGTCTTTGAGACAATCTTATGAACCCATAAAGACCCCTATGTGCTGTGATTTATGACATTATGATAGATTATTTAAATAACAATTGATTTTGCAGTGTTTAATTTGTACGCTAAGTTAAAATGTGCAAAGTAACAAATGTAAATAGCATAACCTTTCACTTAAAAGTGTATTCTAATCTGTTCTGAATATTATTCTTAGTCTATAGTGCTCCTTCTCATTGCCTACCATTTAATTAGTAGTAAAACAGAAACACTATCATTAATGGGTTACATTAACTCAAGGGTAGCATTGATTAGCGTTTTTGTTAAGGTCACTTGCTGCACACTCTAATTATGGTTCTATTCAGCAAAGGCAATAGGAACAATGATATGAATTGCAATGCTAATAGGCTTTGGTTTCAAAAAATCAAATAAACTGATCAACCTGCAATAACTGCATATAGTTTCATTAAAAAAGAAAGAAAAGCAGCAGAATATTATTATAAAACCAACTAAAATCTAAAATAGATCTAATAAAACCTAAGAGTATATATTATAACTGAACAGAGTTACATCGATATTGATTGCAGTGAAAAAAATGAAATTAGGGATTTATTTATTAACCCCTTAAGGACTGAGCAATTTTTTATTTTTGTGCTTTTGTTTTTTCCTCCCCTGATTCCAAAAGCCATACAATGTTTATGTTTCCTTCGATATAGGCGTGTGGGGGCTTGTTTTTTTGTGGGACGCAAAAAGATTCCTGAGTCATCCTTTATAATCATTACACCACCTCTTTGGCTCTCTCCCAGGCCCTTCACCTTCCCAAAAACACTCAGCAAAGCTCTTACTCTCACGCATCATGCTGACCATTCATGGGGGTCATCCATTTTAAGGAACATTATTTGTACACCCGCCAAGAGGTTTTGCATCCAGCAAGGCAAATGTCTTGTCTTGACCATCATTTGCACTCCAAAAACCCAATAACCAGTCTTGAATTCATGGGTAAAGCCATGTCCCTGCTGTGAGTCAAAACAGGTGACTCCACCACAGGAAGAAAGCGCTTGCTGAATTTTGGTGAAATAACCTACTGGCATTTCTCTTGTTTGATGACTGGCACTCCGTCTCTCTGTCATTGACAGCCACAAGCCCCTTAGGTCTCTGAAAACCTTCCAGATTCTTCTTCTCCTCAGTTCTCAGGAAGCCCAGAAGTAAAGACTGTGCCCCTTCCTCAGACCTCTGCATATGAGTGGAAACACCTTTCCCAGACTCCCGCCACAGGCTCCTCCTTCTTCTGTGGGACTAGCCAGTTCAAGTGCTTCTACACCTCCCTCCACTTCTTGGGATAAAGTATCTGACTCAGTAATCAAACTCAATAACTACACAGTCCTGGTTGCACCTCAACTTCCTGAAGTCTAGTGGCGCTAACTTTCTCTCTGCTTTGCATTCTCCATCACTGCTCCACATTTCAGTGGGTGGGGTCTGCTTTGACTCACAATTCATTTTCGAAATGACTCCACCTGTTATCCTCTATCACACAACACTTGGCTGGCCTTCTTCCACTTTGTATTATGGGAGCATTATGACCTTTCAGGCCTCATGGTACCATTGGCTTTTGTTGCCTAGAACTAGATGTTGTACAACTTACTAAGGGAGAAAAACAATTCTTTGCAAACAGTGTTTAACTAAATAGCTATTTGATGATAACTACTGTATGTACAGAATATATAGGGCACATAACATTTCATACGGTTCTTCACTCACACAGACTATTTCTATATACAGCCTCTTTGATTCCTTCTTTGCTTCACCAGCTTTATTTATTCCTGCTTCCACAAATTCCTTCACTACAACCAGCTGAGCACATTATTCCAGTTAGTGAAAGTCAAATCTTCAATCTGCTGTTCCACATACTATCGTCCTCTCAAAGGAACTGCTTTGCCACTTTCTTTGAACTTAACTTTTAGCTTGCTGATGCTTTGGGAGCTCTTGCTAGGTGCAATCCGTTGATCTCACTTCCTCTGGTCAATTCTGGCCTGCCACATCTTTGAGTTATATCTCTAGGCAGTTCTGCTAGGCGTCCTATCTCAGGATCCACCTCCAGTCACTCACTCTGCACTTTGGTTAGTTCTTACTCTCTTACTCTCAATAATCTGGATCATGCTGTTTTCTCTTTGGGCTCTTTTCAGATCAGGGACACTCTTGTCATGTGGCTTTGCTCAATAGTCAGATTGTTGGGCCATCACTATTCTGCGCCGGGCCCGATCTTCCTCATTACCAGGAAATTGTCACTGTTCCCTCACTCTAGCCCCTTACACTCTGGGATAGTCCATATCATTAACTCTTCTTTCCCTACAATCAGGCCAAATATATATCACCAAAAAAATCACATGTCACAATTCACATTACACATTATAACCTTGACACTGTTATCTTCAAGATAAACCATGGTCAATGTGTCCATCTTCTTAGATATGTTGTATGTTGAAACATAATGCTATTCTGGGTAACTTAATATTTCCTTATTTCTTCCTGCTTCCAGGACGTGGTGACTAGAGATGACTGAACGTGAACACAGACTTTTAAAAAACATAAATGTCGAAGTTCTGAGTTCAGGTGCTGTACGTATGCTGAGCACTTGATTGTGCATCGGAATGCTTGGGTATGCTCAGTGATGGACCCAGTGTGAGCTGCTTGCAATCTTTGAATAGTTACCACTGGGTGTAAAATCAATGTTATCGGATGTAGTGTGTCTAGAAAAAAACAAACAAAAAACCCTGCCCTCCCTCTGTTTATGGCTGGTTGTATATGGGTGGATAGCAAAACTGCCAAATCATTGAATTCCATTGGGGTTCAGGTCAAGTCTGGGTCCCAGATTGAACTTTATCTAAAGTCCAGCGTAATCTGGCGAGCCCAAACTTCCACGGCTCAGTTCATCTCTACTTAAAATATCAATTAATAATAATAATAAAAAATATAAATTTATATTTTTGCAACTTTGTTATTAGTTCATCTTAAAGGATTAAATTGGTTGTCCAATAGGCAGACAACCCCTTCTCAATCACTGTTTCCTTAAAGTATAATAATAACACTTATACTCACCTCCTTTGCAGAATGCCATTCTAGTGGTGAAAGCACTGGCTATCCCGGAACTTGCATGATATTGCTGTTTCAAGTGACCCCTGCGGCCAATTGGCAGCCACTTCACTATCCCCTCCTCTGGACAAATCACACATAGGTAGTTAGAGAGCAGCCATAGATTTCATGTCTACAAAAGTGATTATTTGGGTTTCTTTTTTGTGAAGCAAACAACAAATAGGACAAAATAACTGAAAACGTTAATTTGCATAGCTATTTACCCTCTGAAAATCAGTTCTCTGTAGAGCATCCTTTTGTGGCAATTACAGCTGCAATGCCCTTTGGATAAGTCTCTATGAGCTTTTCACATCTTGCCAATGGGATGGCAGTTTGTTTTGGGTCATTGTCTTTTTGTAAGGTGAACTGTAGTCACAGTTTCAAATCATTAACAGACTGCAACAAATTTTGCTCAAGAATATGCCTGTATATAGCCCCATACATATTCCCCCTGACTCAGTTTCTCTGTCTCTGCTGCAAAAAATACATCCCCACAGCATGATGCTAACCCCACCATGTTTCATTGTGGAGATGGTGTTTTTAGAGTGATGAGTTGTGTTAGTTTGACGTCAGACATAGCGTTTACCTTGGATGAAAAAAATGTTCAATTTTGGTCTCACCTGACCACACCTTACTCCATAGATTTTGTGAATCTCCCACATTTCTTTTTGCAAACTTAAATTGAGTCATTCAATTTTTGACAGTAAGTAATGGCTTGTTTTCTGGCCATTCATCTCCTAAATACCAGCTCTATGGTGTGTACAGCTTATTGCAGTTGTATGGACAGATGCTCCTGTCTCTGCTTGGGAACTCTGAAGCAACTTCAGGGTTACTTTTGGTCTCTGGGCTACCTCTCTGATTAATGCCCTCCTTGACCGGGCTGAAAGTATGGTGGGCAGCCTTCTCTTGGCAGATTTGTTGTAGTACCATAATCTTTCCATTTGATAATTGATTTGATGGTGTTACTGGGGATCATCAGAAATTGAGATATTTTCTAGAGCCCAACCCTGACTTGGATTACTCAACAAATTTGTCTTTTAATGGTTTTGCAACATCTGTGGCCTTTCAGAAAATATTTGTATATACCGCTAGACTATGTGACACAGATTACACACAGGTGGAATTCCTTTCACTAAGCATGTGACTTATAAAGATAATTGCTTGCACCAGAAATATTTAGGGATAAAAGGGGTGAATATTTATTTTATACCATAAATTTATTTTTTGCCTTTATTTTTCGCACTTCACTTCCACAACTTAGACTATTTAGTGTTGATACGTTACACACAAATCGGATTAAAATATTATTGAAACACAGGCTGTAATGTAACCAAAAAGGTAAAAGCCAAGAGGGGTTAATACTTTTACAAACTCATTGTATATTGTTACACTATGCGTCATGACCCAACTAAAGTTTCTATGGTATATTATTCTACAAAATACTTCAACAAATGTGGTTCATTGTTACAAACAAATTTTGTTTGTTTTTTCAGAACCAAAAAGGTAACATTCCTAACAAATTAAAAAACTTATGTTGCAAAAATAAGTACACCTCCTTGAACATCTTAGGAGCAAAGGTAAAAATTAGACTACAAAATTCTAATTAACCAAATTTCATCCACATGTAAATCTCATTATTCCATAAACAACGGACAGTTGACTCATAAGGGACATCCCTTAATAAAGAAAGACCCTTCCCATTTCAATGCAATTTTGGCAATGGCACCACATGGAAGAGAAATGCTACAAGACGTGAAATAAAATAAATTCTTATCACAACAAGTTAAAGGCTCAATGAAGATCAGCAAAGTTTGTTATCAATCTGAATATTGTGGCAAAATTTTAACAAAGATGAATCTAAAACCATCTCACTGGGAAATCAAGCTTACCATGGAAGTTAGTACCTAAACAGGATCATCTTCTGATGACAAAAAATTGACATGGAAGTTCACTGCAGTTAGGGAAAGAAATAGAAATCAAACTAGGGTGATTGTTTCCAGTCGCACAATATGGCGTACACTGCAGAGGAATGGTATGAATGGGTGTTGTCCATGAAGGAAGTGTTTCCTAAAGCGCAAAAATGCCCACTTAAAATTTTCCAAGGTTGACAATAAAAAGTATGCAGACTATTGGGACTCTATGCTCTGCAGTGATGAGACAAAGATAAAGGTTTTTGGAGCTGATGGCTTTAAAACTGTATGACATCACAGAGGTGAGGAGTAGAAAGATAAAGTGTATGGTGCCTGCAGTGATACATAATGGTGGCAGTGTCCTTATGTGGGGCTTCCTAAGTAATGCAGGTGTTGGGGAACTACATTTCTTTGATGGTATCACAAATTCACAGATTTCACAGATACACTGCTCTAATTTTACAACGTTAACAGCGACCCCTTATCTCGGAAGGGGGTGGAGATATTTTATTGGAATTTGGCCAATATATTCTGGACCACAACTGCAGAGATGTCACGAAATTTCAGCCCTCTACGGCTTTTGTAAAAAAAAATTATTTCAATTTTAAAACGGAATAGTTACAATTGTATCTATTCAGCCGGACAAAGGTTAAAGAGAAGGTTCTACATTACCTTATGCCCTTGGTAGGCATGTACTTTTGCAATATGACAATGATAAAAAAACACATCTGTTTGTCCTCTGTTTGTCTAACTGGAAAAAACAGCCAAATGTATTTTTCAATGTTCTAATATTCCTATAGCGGTTATGCTTTACTAATATTTCCCTATAATATAGTGTTTAGTGTGCAGCTTTTTTCACTTTACTATAGTTATGTGTTTTTTAATTATGCACCTAGTTCACACACATTGGTGTTCCAGACAGTCTTTTCTCATTGGTAACATGCTGTAACATGACAAGAATATGCACCAAGGAGATTGTCTATAAAATGAAGGTAGTTTCATATTCAAAGCCTGTGTTTGGGGAGATATGGAGCCTGAAAGTCAAAAGTTCAAAACAATGCTGTTCTTTTGCTCATCGCTGTGTGTATATATATATATATGTATATGTATGTATGTGTATATACACACAGCGATGTGTGTGTGTATATACAGTTAGGTCCAGAAATATTTGGACAGTGACACAATTTTCGCGAGTTGGGCTCTGCATGCCACCACATTGGATTTGAAATGAAACCTCTACAACAGAATTCAAGTGCAGATTGTAACGTTTAATTTGAAGGTTTGAACAAAAATATCTGATAGAAATTGTAGGAATTGTACACATTTCTTTACAAACACTCCACATTTTAGGAGGTCAAAAGTAATTGGACAAATAAACCAAACCCAAACAAAAAATTTTTATTTTCAATATTTTGTTGCGAATCCTTTGGAGGCAATCACTGCCTTAAGTCTGGAACCCATGGACATCACCAAACGCTGGGTTTCCTCCTTCTTAATGCTTTGCCAGGCCTTTACAGCCGCAGCCTTCAGGTCTTGCTTGTTTGTGGGTCTTTCCGTCTTAAGTCTGGATTTGAGCAAGTGAAATGCATGCTCAATTGGGTTAAGATCTGGTGACTGACTTGGCCATTGCAGAATGTTCCACTTTTTTGCACTCATGAACTCCTGGGTAGCTTTGGCTGTATGCTTGGGGTCATTGTCCATCTGTACTATGAAGCGCCGTCCGATCAACTTTGCAGCATTTGGCTGAATCTGGGCTGAAAGTATATCCCGGTACACTTCAGAATTCATCCGGCTACTCTTGTCTGCTGTTATGTCATCAATAAACACAAGTGACCCAGTGCCATTGAAAGCCATGCATGCCCATGCCATCACGTTGCCTCCATCATGTTTTACAGAGGATGTGGTGTGCCTTGGATCATGTGCTGTTCCCTTTCTTCTCCAAACTTTTTTCTTCCCATCATTCTGGTACAGGTTGATCTTTGTCTCATCTGTCCATAGAATACTTTTCCAGAACTGAGCTGGCTTCATGAGGTGTTTTTCAGCAAATTTAACTCTGGCCTGTCTATTTTTGGAATTGATGAATGGTTTGCATCTAGATGTGAACCCTTTGTATTTACTTTCATGGAGTCTTCTCTTTACTGTTGACTTAGAGACAGATACACCTACTTCACTGAGATTGTTCTGGACTTCAGTTGATGTTGTGAACGGGTTCTTCTTCACCAAAGAAAGTATGCGGCGATCATCCACCACTGTTGTCATCCGTGGACGCCCAGGCCTTTTTGAGTTCCCAAGCTCACCAGTCAATTCCTTTTTTCTCAGAATGTACCCGACTGTTGATTTTGCTACTCCAAGCATGTCTGCTATCTCTCTGATGGATTTTTTCTTTTTTTTCAGCCTCAGGATGTTCTGCTTCACCTCAATTGAGAGTTCCTTAGACCGCATGTTGTCTGGTCACAGCAACAGCTTCCAAATGCAAAACCACACACCTGTAATCAACCCCAGACCTTTTAACTACTTCATTGATTACAGGTTAACGAGGGAGATGCCTTCAGAGTTAATTGCAGCCCTTAGAGTCCCTTGTCCAATTACTTTTGGTCCCTTGAAAAAGAGGAGGCTATGCATTACAGAGCTATGATTCCTAAGCCCTTTCTCCGATTTGGATGTGAAAACTCTCATATTGCAGCTGGGAATGTGCACTTTCAGCCCATATTATATATATAATTGTATTTCTGAACATGTTTTTGTAAACAGCTAAAATAACAAAACTTGTGTCACTGTCCAAATATTTCTGGACCTAACTGTATATATATATATATATATATATATATATATATATATATGTATATATATACGTAAACATATATAAATATGTATATACTGTATATATGTAAAGTCAGAGACAGCAATCTAATAACATGTTGCATATTGGACTCCTTTCTTGCCATAGACTTTAGTAGGTATAGATTTCACCTTGAGAGTTTTACGTATCACTAAAAAAGTTTACAGCAGATACTAATGCTGCTTGGGATGTTGTTAATAACCAAGATAAATATGTTGACTTAAGAGTATATTGTTGCTTGTGTGTGTTTGTGTAAATAGATATTAATACTGTGTATATATATATATATATATATATATATATATATATATATATATATATATATATATACTCTGTATGTATATGAACCTTTAAATTCATAAATTGTTTTTCTGAAATAATTGTGAATATTCTGTTTCCCTGTTACTGAAGGAGAATAAAAGAACGCCCATGACATTTGTTTAATGAGAGGCAGAAATAACAATGCACTTGTAGTGATGTGTCTAATTATTAGGATATTTTCAGGATTTTTTTTCCCAGAGTCTCTTTATGTAGGAGCTGCCAAATTACATGTCACCTTGGAGGGCATATTTTCTGTACTTCACAGCTTCTACAATAGCAAACTCATGAATATTTACTGTGCTGATCAGATATGCAGCAGTGAGAACAAATAAAAAATGCTAGTATTTGCATATTCGGTAGCTATTAGGCATGCAATGGACAGAGAAAAGAGAAATTGGAGATATCTTTCCATTGGGATACTGAAGAAAATATTTCTGTATAATAAGAATGACTATTAATAAAAACATTGACTTTTAAATTGAAAGAGGTGACTACTTTACACAATTCTTGCTGTTTACTTACCCCTTATGAGCTGAACTGGTTTTTAATGGAATTTAAAAAAAAATAATTACTTATTTTTTCAATTAGACTAGATTTCTATAATCAGATAAAAAAAAAATCTCAAAAATATACATTAGAAAAAATGTCACCAGGCCCTAGAAAATCATGCAGAACTTTTCTTAGACCACCAAAATGAAAATATTTATTCCAGTTGCACACAGTAAATATAGCAAAACTAATAAGCAATGTCATGAGACTTCTGATTAGGTCACATTGACATGTACTTTGAAACTCTAGGAAATATTTTGTTATATCGGTGTCTGTACAGAACTGATTTATGGAGATGTTTTCAGTTAGAAACAATATGTTACTCAGTTCACCATCCCTAACAAGCAGCCAGCTCTCTGTGCCTCCCTGTACAGGGGGTTATCATTGTAACCTGATGAGCATTTCTGATTTCAGTTTTCAGGCCTCCTTGGCCAGCTCAGGTAGCAGCACGACACCTGAGTATTCAGGTTTACGAGCTATGCCACTACTGTGTACTCTTCTTGCACCAACATTGCATTTGGCCATATGAAAAACCCAGATCTGATATGTCACTGACCTCGTCTACATGAGGATGTATCAGAAACGATCCTCTGCATACAGTATATAAACACACACAAACATACACTTTAAAAACATATACATACATGGTACACAAAAACATATACACATTTACAAATAAATATATACGCTGACACAAATACATAAATATATTACACTTATCTTCCATTCAGCAAGGATGTAAAAGTACTGGAGATATAAAGCCCTCTCTCCCCCTAACTCTATTCTCTGACTGGACTTCTATTTGAAATCCTGTTTGTCATCTGCTGATAGAAATTGATCAAAAAAATGAAGAATTTTTATGTAGCAACCATTAAATCACGCAACACATAGGCTGTTAACAGTAGAAGGGTTATGGAGATGAGCCATAGATGAAGTTAGCACACAAAAGCAATAATGTAACCTTATAACCCCCAGTTGTGTACTACTATATATACTGTACATATGCTAGTTAACACAGAAGGGGTCAAAAATGGAAATGATCAGATCAATTGGAGGAGGATCCCATGAATTTAAATATTCTACCTTGTGATTTTTAAGGTTTGACAAAAGAATGTCCAATTGAGAGCTAAACTCTTTAAAATTATTCCACCCATCCATTTTTTTTAATTCCATATGTGCATTTTGTTTTATACAAAAGTAACAAATTTGCAAGGTAAATAAAACAGAAGAAACATAAATTACAATATGTATGATAAAATGGAATAAATTACCTATCAGCTGATGCAACAAACTAATGCTCATCAGAAAATGGAGTTGCAGCGCCTAAACTGCAAAGGTTCACTTGTACCTGCATTGTGTCTTTTTGCCAACAGAAATCCAGTAACCTCTTCCCCTGGACTTCTGGGTCAACAGATAAGATGAATGGCAAGAACTGGCACAGGTAACAGTCATGTTCACTACATTACTTGTCATATACGAGGAAAACTAACCTTTCCTAAAATGAAAAAGGCATGAATCAATGCCAATTTTCAGTCACTTACAGTTAAATCGGCACAACATCTGCCTATCTGTTCTTCTAAACTGTTCTGCTGCTGCCAGTGCTAATGGTACACCCTAAGCAGGGCATCTACTACCTGTCCATCACATCTATATAATAGTCCTGCTGTCGCCAAGGCTACAATTTCTTAGCCTAAATTGCCACACAGACCTGTAGAAGCGCTGTGCTGCACAAAACGGCCATCATCCGGCCCAGTGATCCTGCTTTCCCCTCTCCCCTTTTCACTTTAGAAAGTTGTTTCACAGATGGTAAGTGCTGCTGACCTCATTGAAATATAGACATATCCTCTGGTTTCCCAAACATGGAACAGCTCCTAAAATAGGGCTAATTTTTTTGATCATTTTGATGACAAGGTATTATTGTATCACTTTGAAAACAGCTAGCCTGTTACTGTTTTCTAAATTATAAAAAGCCTTTATAATTGCTTAATAAATCTGTAATTAGTAAAAACTCTCCTTTCAAAAATGATAATTTTTGGACCATTTACACTGTGACAGAAACCTACAAAGTCTGAAACTGCAGTGCAAAGTTAAAGCACCACTCCTGTGTTTTTTTATTTATTTCAGAGCTGGAGTGGTGCTTTAAATCAAAGAGTCTTGCCCCTTGTCTTATACGCACCTTCTGCCGTCTTCATTTGTTTCCAGCAACACTCTGCTTTATCACTTGTAATTTATAACCAGGCGGCAGCTCCAGTGTTTAATAGAGTGTGCCGGAGGTCACAAATTAATGCAATTCTATGAGAGCCTCACTCTGGCTCTCATAGAGTTTCAATGAGATCTTGTGATGTAACTTGTGATTTCCAGCCAGTCAGCAATTACAGGCACAAGATAGTGCAGCAGGACCAGAGCTGTGCCTTAAAACGATAAAGCTGCCAGAAGATGATAATATGACAGGGGGCTGGAGACTTAAGGCTACTTTACACACTGCGATATCGGTCCCGATTTCGCTAGTGTGGGTACCCGCCCCCATCTGTTGCGCGACAAGGGCAAATCTCTGCCCGTGCCGCACAACATCGCCCAGACCCGTCACACATACTTACCTGCCTGGCGACATCGCTGTGACCGGCGAACCGCCTCCTTTCCAAGGGGGCGGTCCGTGCGACGTCACAGCGACGTCACTGAGCGGCCGCCCAATAGCAGCGGAGGGGCGGAGATGAGCGGGACGTAACATCCCGCCCACCTCCTTCCTTCCGCATAGCGGCCGGGAGGCAGGTAAGGAGAGCTTCCTCGTTCCTCCGGCGTCACACGGAGCGATGTGTGCTGCCGCAGGAACGAGGAACAACCTCGTTACTGCTGCAGTAACGATTTTTGAGAATGGACACCGATGAGCGATTTTGCATGTTTTTGCAACGATGCAAAATCGCTCATCGGTGTCACACGCAATGGCATCGCTAATGCGGCTGGATGTGCGTCACCAATTCCGTGACCCCAACGAGTTCGCATTAGCGATGTCGTAGCGTGTAAAGCCCCCTTTAGATTTAAAGCCTTACTCCAGCACTGAAAAAACAAATGTTGGGGTGGTGCTTTAAATAAGCTGCTGGTTACCATCAATTACCATCTATTAGCCAAGCTAGTTACAGTGCATTGCAAAAGTATTCAGTTCCCTTGAATTTTTCAACCTTTTCCCACATTTCAGGCTTCAAACATGTTATTGTTATGGTGAAGAATCAACAAGTGGGACACAATTGTGAAGTTGAACACAATTTATTGTTTATTTTAAACTTTTTTAAAAAATAAATAACTGAAAAGTAGGGCGTGCAATATTATTCTTCCCTTTTAAGTTAATACTTTGTAACGCCACCTTTTGTTTGATTACAGATGCAAGTTGTTAGGGGTATGTCTCTATCAGTTTTGTACATCGAGAGACTGAAATTCTTGCCCATTCTTCCTTTGCAAATAGCTCAAGCTCAGTGAGGTTGGATGGAGAGCGTTTGTGAACAGCAGTTTTCAGCTCTTTCCACAGATTCTCGATGGGATTCAGGTCTGGACTTTGATTTGGCCATTCTAATACCTGGACACATTTATTTGTGAACCATTCCATTGTAGATTTTGCTTTAAGTTTGGGATCATTGTCTTCTTGGAAGACAAATCTCTGTCCCAGCCTCAGGTCTTTTGCAGACTCCAACAGGTTTTCTTCAAGAATGGTTCTGTATTTGGCTAAATCCATCTTCCCATCAATTTTAACCATCTTCCCTGTCCCTGCCCCTGCCCCTGTCCCTGCTGAAGGAAAGTAGGCCTAAACCATAATGCTGCCACCGCCATTTGACAGTGGGGATGGTGTGTTTAGATTGATGAGCTGTGTTGCTTTTATGCCAAATATATTGTTTGGCATTGTGCCCAAATAGTTCGATTTTGGTTTAATCTGACCAGAGCACCTTCTTCCACATGTTTGTTGTGTCACTCAGGTGGCTTGTGGCAAATTTTAAACAACACTTTTTATGGATATCTTTGAGAAATGGCTTTCTTCTTGCCACTCTTCCATAAAGGCCAGATTTGTGCAGTGTACGACTGATTGTTGTCCTATGGACAGACTCTCCCACCTCAGCTGTAGATCTCTATAGTTCATCCAGAGTGATCATGGGCCTCTTGGCTGCATCTCTGATCAGTCTTCTCCTTGTTTGAGATGAAGGTTTGGATGGACGGTCGGGTCTTGGTAGATTTGCACTTTTATACATACTTCTTTCATTTTCAATATAATCGCTTGCACAGTGCTCCTTGGGATGTTTAAAGTTTTGGAAATCTTTTTGTAACCAAATCTGGCTTTAAACTTCTCCATAACAGTATCACAGACCTGCCTGTTGTATTCCTTGGTCTTCATAATGCTATCTGCACTTTAAACAGAACCCTGAGACTATCACAGAGCTGCTGCATTTATACAGAGACTTGATTACACTAAGGGTAGCTTATATTTATCATCATCTGTCATTTAAGACTACATTGGATCACTCAGAGATCCTCAATCAACTTCTGGAGTGAGTTTGTTGCACTGAAAGTAAAGGAGCCGAAGAATATTGCACACCCCACTTTTCAGTTATTTTTTTTTTTAAAAAAGTTTAAAATAAGCAATAAATTTCGTTCAACTTCACAATTGTGTCCCACTTGTTGATGATTCTTCACCATAACATTAAAATTTGTATCTTTATGTTTGAAGCCTGAAATGTGGGAAAAAGTTGAAAAATTCAATGTGGCCGGATACTTTTGCAAGGCACTGTAGGTTGAGATAACTTGGACATTAATAAGGCTATGTTTTCATTGCAGAGCTAAAAACAGGTTTAATGCTAAACTAGTATTGGACGGGTATCAAATTAAAAAAAAACAATTAATTTGAATTTCAATTGATCTACTCATTTTGAATCATGAATGTATTTTCTTTTCTATTGAATTTACAACAAATTTATTTTCATAAACAATTCCTAAATTTATTGTAACCTTAGCTGGCGTTTTACACAACAGACTGCTGAACGTATGTTTATACATATGTTTGGATATACCAAGTGCTTTTCCTCTGTCATGTTGCTGGAAGATTACAGTAACAAATCAGTAAATATGTAAGCAAGTAAAGCTAACAAATCACTTTGTATTTGCTCAATTTTATGCTAAATGACACTTGGTATATGACCTCTAATGTTTCCTTTCTATACATCTGGTGAACTTTAAATCTCTGAGGGCAATGCATTGGATCATAGGTATCCCATGAAAATACAAAGATAAAATATAAGAAAATATTTTTGTGTAATGAAAAGGACTATTTATAAAAGCATTGCCCCAATTCATCGGACGATTTGGTAGTAGATGGGAGAAACGCGCTTGAAAATGACAAAACTTGTAATTCCAAGTTGCGATTAAGTTTTGCAATATGTCAAAGTAATTTATACCAGAATTCTGGTGACTTCTTTACCTCATTAATTCTGTTTATCTAACCTTTATATGCTTATCTAGTTTTATTGTATTTAAAAATTAATAATTAAACACTTTTAATAGTTTCCTTCTTGATCCAGAATCAGTACCTTTGCTGAGCTAATTGGGGTATTTGATTTATCAGTATAGGTCCACTAATACCTATTTTTATTCCAGGAGCTTAATTTGTACATTAATTCCCTGTTCATACTTATAATTTTATAGCGACTTAACGAGTATGATATACTGGTACATCATAGGTCATGTCCCTCTCGTTGATGCGAGCTCGCACACCAAGCCCGCATCTTTCCCTGCACATGTCAGCTGATCTGATCTGTCAATATGTGCTTGTAACAGTGGCGGGCAGTTGGGAGATCTACCTGCAGTTGAGAACTAGTTAAATCCCACTGTCAGTCTCTGACATCTGTTCCCAACGGCGATCCTGTGACATGACTGTGGGGCACCGGTGAATTATCATAACCATAGGAGTCTCTGTCTCTGTCATGGCAAACTTTCAGTGATTGCAGGTTGCCTATTGGCGTTTATAGGAAGTCATTATATTTGCTGCACAGAGCAGTGCTGATGCCCTGAACCATACAGCACAAGCGATCAAATGATCACAGCCTCAAAGTAGTAAAAACAATAGAAAATGGAAAAAAAAGTTTTTCAAAATATAAAAAAACACAATAGTTTAAATCATCCCCCTTTTGCCCTATTGGAAAAAAAAATAAAAAAAAAAACATATTTGGTATCCCCACAATCAGAAGTGTCTGATCCATAAAATATAATATAAACTAATATGATTAGTAAACAGTGTAATGAAAATAAAAAAATCAAAAAGTAGAAATTATGTTTTTTGGCCAGAACAAAATTACAATAAAATGCAGTAAGAGGCGATCAAAACATTGCACTGACCCAAAAATGGTAATTGTAAAAACGTCAGCTCAGAGTGCAAAAACTGTGTCCTCACACAGCCCCAGATCCCAAAAATGAGAACGCTATGGTCTCAGAAAATGGCAATAAAAGCCATTTTTTGTCATTAATTAAATAAAAAAAGAAATTTAACATGTTTAATATCTACGAACACACACGAACCTGAAGAATCATATTGCCAGGTCAGTTTTACCATTTATAGAGAGAAGGTATGCACACCAGGGACTGTCCAAGGTGAAATACATGTAAAGCAGAAACTGCTGTATGAATAATGGCAAGAAAAATTTTATAGCTATATGTGAGAATGAAAATATGACAATGGAATCTGTATAACTGCCATGAGCTTAAGAATAAAGAGAAATTTAGCTATTGAATTGATCAATACAACAGAGCCCCAACACCTCATCATGGTATTCCCTTACATTGGGGTCCCTAGCTAATTTGTGTCCTCTCTTCCAGTTAAAAAACTTACCATGTGTGGGAGGCTGAGACCTAGGCTATATATGTATAATGTGGACCGTCAATAGGTGTGGGTGGGGCCGGGTTCACCAATTAAGAAATAACGTCTTCAACACCATTCTAAGTCTGAACTGGGTGCAAAAAACTTGGTTTGTAGTCTTTCGTTTGTGAACCTGACCCCACTCAAACCTATTGCCAGTCCACATTATACATATATAGCCTGGGTCTTAGCTTCCGACACATGGTAAGTTTTTTAACTGCAAGAGAGGACACACATTAGCTAGGGACCCAATGTAAGAGAATACCGTGACTAGGTGTTGTGGCTCTGTTGTTTTGATCAATTCAATAGCTAAATTTCTCTTTATTCTTAAGTTCATGGCAGTTATGCAGATTCCATTGTCATATTTTCATTCTCACATATGAGACTTAGTTCAGACTTAGAATGGTGTTCCAGATGTTATTTCTTTATTAGTTTTACCATATAGTGAACATGGTAAATAAAAAAAAACACAAAAACTATTGTGGAATTGCACTTTTTTTGCAATTTTGAACCACACTTCTTCTCATTTTCCAGTACAGTATATGGTAAAATTAATGGTTTGTTTTAAAAGTACAAGTTGTCCCGCAAAAAGTAAGCCCTCATACGACAAGGGTGACACAAAAATATGAAAATCGTTGGGTGGTGAAAGGGTTACAATAAGAGGCACTAAAGTACATATAAGGCACCTGGAGTAAAAGCAAGTATGAAAAGGCTTTCTTGTACTGATATATTAAATACTCCCAGTAGCTTAATATTCTTTTGTACACATTAGCACCGATTTATTAAAGCAATTTCATCTGAATTAATGCATAAATTATTTTGATAACTCACATTTTTTGTGCAACTCAGTGTTGCACAAAAAATGTTGCTACTTTTGGCATTTTTACAACTGTTTCTTCCAGCTCTGCCAAAATAGGAGGAACTGAGATGGGACAAGGGATAGGGCAGGGAGGAGTCATGAAGGCACAGCTCATCTAATTTATCATGAGCTATGGCGTTCCCTATGGAGTAAGATTTCTGGCATGGCACATGGAGGCAATGCCTCTAATTAGATGCTTCTGATTTATTAAGAGGCATGAGGCGCTTAAAGAATTAGAAGCGTATAACTTCTACACACACCCTCATCAAGGTCAGCAACGTCACCAGACTTGATAAATCAGGGCTATTGTTCTTAAAGGGAACCAACCAGCAGGATTTTCATATATAAAATAAAATCAGTGCTATACTGCTACTAGGAAAAAAAAAGCAGTGCAATAATCTGTAATGTAAAATCATAAAATCAGCGTGAGATGTACTGTGGGTATTTTTTTCTCCCCACACCCTTACTCTCCATCTACCTTTGCATAGAGTACTTTGGTTTGGATGTTAACCACCACAGCACTGGCACCCATCACACATTAGTCTCGGTTCTCATGAACATAATTTCTCCATCCTTGAAAAACAGTCTGATTATGCTAATCACACTCGCATTAGACTCTGATCAGAGTTTGATCAGAGTTGAATCTGTTTTTCTCAGATGTGGCGATTAACATAAATTGTTTCTCCATCCTATTCATCCCATCAGCCCATGAAAATCAAGCCACAGACTGTGTTTGGATGTCAACTGAGTGCGGTCCATTTTTTCAAGAGATCCATAGACTTCAAGGGTTGAGTACCATCTGATTCTAAGAGGCATATCATGAATGCCGCAATTTTTTCCGTGACCACCACAGTCTGACAAAAAAATTGGCCTCAATGAATAACAATGGTTTGAGTGCAATCTGATTTTTTTACGTTCAGCACTCAAACTGAGTGAGCCTTTAAAGAGAGAGTGCTGTTGTCATTATCCCTTTGAAGCTTTGAATCCTGGCAATATGGCTCAAATAGAAATATACAGAGGAAACCTGGAGCCTTGCCGCGCGATTCACCATTCCGCTATATCCCTTTGTCTGAATGGTGAAGAGTGCGGCAAGACATCCGGTTTCCTCGGCATATTTCTGCTTGAACTCTTTGGGGCTGCAAATTCCAAGTGAAAAGGAGTAAATTTCAGCCTACCATAGCCATGTGATCCAAACCACCTAGGGTGCACGGATGAAGAAAAGGGGTGGTCCACTCCAGCAGAAGTCAATCTAAATAAGAGTAAGTGGTAGTCCAGTCTTCCGTGAAAATGAAGACATCCTTTATTCACAAAACATGATAAAAACATACATGTTTAAAATCAGAACTGCCTTATGCATTTCAGGGCATAGAGACCCTTACTCATAGAGTGAGTAAGGGTCTCTATGACCCAAAATGCATAAGGCAGTTCTGAGTTTAAACATATATGTTTTTAACATGTTTTGTGAATAAAGGATGTCTTAATTGTCATTGAAGACTGGACTACGGGTGCTGGCTTACCACTTACTCTTATTTAGATTGTCTTCGGGGCTGTGGCTGTTCCACATTGCCAATACACGATTATAGGAGTTGTAACTGACACAACCCCTTTAGGTGAGTTTACCTTACTTATATTCCTGGTGTTTTATTGATAAGACCCTATTGCGCAACTTTTCCACAGCTTTTTACTCCTAATATGGCTCAAGTGGTAGATCATCTCCTCAGTTTTTTTCATACTCCCTTTGTCCATTATTGCTCTATGTTCAATCCCCCAAAGGCATTTTTATTTTGTGATAACTTTCAGCTTTCAAGTTCACCCTTGATTTGTTCCAGTGGCTTCACTTCAAATTAGAAATCAAAAATGCTTCATGTTTCGTAGAAAATAAAAATGAATTACTGAAATGTAGCATGTCAATTGATTAATATGCGGCTATTAATTTTTATTTGGTTATTAATATGATAAGGTTTATTTACTTCCCCCAGCTTGAAATGTTGCATTAGAAAGTCATCTATGAAAACGTTCTAATGCTGTACGTTGAAATAATAAAATTACATTTTATCCACCGCTCTATAATGAAATTGATGATTGCAGAGTATAACAAAATGTAAGCGACAATATATTTCAAATTAATCACATAAATGATGTCTTTGTAAAGGATTTCCAGTCCATTGTGGTGAGTAGTGAAATAAAAATATGTATTAAATTGAAAGGTGGTAATTTCCTCATACAAAGCTACACACATTTAAGAAGGCATCTGACTACTACAATAAAATGGGTAATTCTTTATAAAATAGTTAAAAATGCATTATGGTACAGTAGAATTGCTCATAAAGTATATATTTAGAATAAATCTACGACATCTTTGTGAACTATTTTTATATGTAATGTTATGAACATATCAGTTAACGGGCAAGATAAAATGCTATAATTTTTCAAATGTATTTTGAAAAATTAAATATGATAACAAATTGTGTTTTATAGAGAGACTGTTCATTTTTGCCTTACACTAATTTTGCTAAATCTGTGAAACTGTGTCAAGATGTTTTACCTAAGCCTCATACATACCCTACTGAACACTGTTTATATGCAATCACCAGATCCAATTAATCAGGTATTACTAGAGACCAATATTTGTTAGGACATCCTAAAACTTGTGTTGAGCATAATCAATTCACATCACACAATTGCATCTTCATGGCAGTGTTCTCAATATTGTCACGCTCCCCGGGTCCCCTGCCCTGCTTCCCGGCTCCCCTACCTCGCTCCCCGGCTCACCTGCCATGCTCCCCGGCTCCTCTGTTAGGCGTCCCCCGCTCCACAGCCTCCAGCCCCCATCACCTGCGGTCCCCAGGCGGCCCGGTCCCCGCTCCCGGCGCCCGTCGGCAGCTCTGCTCCAGGCCGGCTCCCCTGCTTCCTATTCACCGCTCCCTGCCCTGGCTTCTGGCACCCGGGCCTCGCGCATGCGCATTAGGGCGCGCGCGCGGTCATTGACCCTCTCTTAAAGGGCCAGCGTCCACTGACAGGATATTGAACACACAGGTACAGGGTATAAAGGGGTTTAGTGTCCAAGTGGGCGGGGCCTGTTCTTCGTGTTTTCCTAAGCTAGGAGTCAGGTCTCCTTGCGTCTGCTGGTATACTTACCTATCTGTCTTCTAGAGCCGCTCCTGCCTCGCCATCCGGTCCTGACGATTCTCGAACCCTGAACGCTGACTGTCTGCCATCCCGTCAGTCCGTACCATCTCTGATCCCTGTGGTGACCCGTCTCGCACCATCGGTTCCGGAATCTGCCTGACAACATCTCGGCCTCCGAACCTGAGCTCCGTCACCCGGACTACCATCAGTGACTCCGTGGTCCCAGGGACTTCTCCACTCCACTCTTTTGAACGGACTGTCCTGCTACCTGTAGTGCTCCGGCTACCGGACCCCTTGCCTTCAGTAAGGTGTTCGGCCCAGTGGATCCACCTCCTGGGTCTGCCCGTCCACCTGGCCCTAACAAATATGTTTTAGCAGCTGTTCTTTTCCATATCTCCTTCATCAGAACTTTACACCTTTCTTCTCAGTGCTTAAAGGGAACCTTTCAGCTCCAATATGCACCCAGAACCACGAGCAGTTGTGGCTGCATATTGCTAATCCCTTCCTATCAGTCCCAGCCTATAGCATAGATACAGAGATCTTTAGAAAAAGCATTTCTAAAGATCCTATATGATATACTAATGAGTGCAGTGACTAGCCGCAAGGGTGTTAGTTTCTGCACTCATTCCGCCATCTTAGCATGGTAGCAGACCCCCAGGGGCATGCTAACATGCTATTCAATGCCCACTGCCAGTGTAATCACCAACAGTGACGCGTGTACTTGTCAGTTGCTACAGCTTTGCATTTCAGGCACTATGCATGATCAGGTCACCACACTTCCAGTCTTGTGCACTATGACGCCAGGTGGGACTTCTGATCATGCGCATTGCCCTGCGTCTGAGGCTGTAGCAATGGACAGGTATGTGCATCGACGCTGGTGATGACGCTACTAGATACAGGGACAAGAATACCAGATTAATGGCTCAATCAAGAAGGATATAAATTGCCAACTTTAGAATCAAGAAAAACCAATGAAGTAACCAGAGTAGATGGCAGAAGGTGAAATCAATTATATTTTATTGAAGACATGATTTAAAAAAAACATTTATTCGGGATAAAACAGAACAATAGAGGGGATTTTGCCAATGAACAATCCTTCCATTAACCACTTCACTCCACGTATGTGTGTACCACTGCAGAACCACACAGTTTCTCTTAAATTATAATCTTCTAAGATGTTCAAGAATAGAGGAATATCATAAAGAGTATTGCACAACCCCAAAGGGAATATTGCACAACCCCAGACAAGACACGGGATAATCCCAGGGGGGATATTGCACAGTCCCAAGAAAAGAGGAAAAGAGAAAAAAAAGTGGTATATAAGGTCTCAGAGCAATGACTAACTATTGCACTCTCCTCTAGATATAAAAAAGGGGGATATTGCTGGTAAATACATGTTATTGAAATTATTGCAAAAAATAATGGTTTGTTTAGGCAGAAAATTACATTGAGGTCAGGGATCCATGTTCACTTGGGGTCCCTCACGAAGAAGCCCTAGGCGAAACGGCCGTCAGGGTATTTATCCTCCCATCTGCTTCCAGTATGGTACTTTACAGTCTGGCACTTGCCTGTATTTGACTGTCTATGTATCTGGCTCCTCTCTCTCTATATATCTCTTGGCTGGTATTTTCCTGTCTTTTTTTAACTGGTATTCCTTTTAGGCAGCATTATTTATCTTTTACTTGCGCTGTTATTAACTTCATTCCCCTTGGGGTTTTTTTGTATTTTTTATATGAGCAAGTGAACATGGATCCCTGACCTCAATGTAATTTTCTGCCTAAACAAACCATTATTTTTTTGCAATAATTTCAATAACATGTATTTACCAGTAGAGATGAGCGAACCGGTCCCGGTTCGGCTCGAGGCGGTTCGCCGAACGGGGGGTCTGGCTCGAGTTCGGCTCGTCGAACGTTCGACGAACCGAACTCGAGCCCATAGGAAACAATGGCAGGCAATCACAAACACAGTAAAACACCTAGAAAACACCCTCAAAGGTGTCCAAAAGGTGACAAACAACTCACAACACAACACAAACACATGGGAAAGTGACAAGGACATGTACTCATGCGAAAACAAAACAGCTGGACAAGGAAAAAGAGGAGGACACACAGATATAGGCATGGCACGCCCTTCTAAAGTCATGTAAAACACCGCAAGGTGACTCCAAGCGGAGTCTCCCTTTTTTCCAAAAATTGGGCCCCACACACCCACCCCTTCAGTGGCAGCAGTTGTGCCCCAGTTGTACACTTCACAGCTAGATTTGCATCAAGCACATTCAAAAATACGCCATTCTTATCCGTCCCCAGGATGACACCGGGGTAGGTAGCAAAGTCTTTCCTGATCCCAGCTCTGTTCATCTTGGCTTCTTTTAAAAACACAGCAAGCAAGGGTTACTCCAAGCGGAGTCTCCCTTTTTTCCAAAAATTGGGCCCCACACACACCCACCCCTTCAGTGGCAGCAGTTGTGCCCCAGTTGTACACTTCACAGCTAGATTTGCATCAAGCACATTCAAAAATACGCTATTCTTAACCGTCCCCAGGATGACACCGGGGTAGGTAGCAAAGTCTTTCCTGATCCCAGCTCTGTTCATCTTGGCTTCTTTTAAAAACACAGCAAGCAAGGGTTACTCCAAGCGGAGTCTCCCTTTTTTCCAAAAATTGGGCCACACAGACACCCACCCCATCAGTGGCAGCACTTGGGCCCTAGTTGCAAACAGGATGTTTTGATTTGCATCAAGCACATTCAAAAATACGCTATTCTTAGCCGTCCCCAGGATGACACTGGGGTAGGTAGCAAAGTCTTTGCTGACCCATGACTTGTTCATCTTGGCTTCTTTTAAAAACAATGTAAGCAAGGGTTACTCCAAGCGGAGTCTCCCCTTTTTTCCAAAAATTGGGCCCCACACACACCCACCCATTCAGTGGCAGCAGTTGTGCCCCAGTTGTACACTTCACAGCTAGATTTGCATCAAGCACATTCAAAAATACGCCATTCTTATCCGTCCCCAGGATGACACCGGGGTAGGTAGCAAAGTCTTTGCTGACCCATGACTTGTTCATCTTGGCTTCTTTTAAAAACAATGTAAGCAAGGGTTACTCCAAGCGGAGTCTCCCTTTTTTCCAAAAATTGGGCCACACAGACACCCACCCCATCAGTGGCAGCACTTGGGCCCTAGTTGCAAACAGGATGTTTTGATTTGCATCAAGCACATTCAAAAATACGCTATTCTTAGCCGTCCCCAGGATGACACCGGGGTAGGTAGCAAAGTCTTTCCTGATCCCAGCTCTGTTCATCTTGGCTTCTTTTAAAAACACAGCAAGCAAGGGTTACTCCAAGCGGAGTCTCCCTTTTTTCCAAAAATTGGGCCACACAGACACCCACCCCATCAGTGGCAGCACTTGGGCCCTAGTTGCAAACAGGATGTTTTGATTTGCATCAAGCACATTCAAAAATACGCTATTCTTAGCCGTCCCCAGGATGACACCGGGGTAGGTAGCAAAGTCTTTCCTGATCCCAGCTCTGTTCATCTTGGCTTCTTTTAAAAACACAGCAAGCAAGGGTTACTCCAAGCGGAGTCTCCCTTTTTTCCAAAAATTGGGCCACACAGACACCCACCCCATCAGTGGCAGCACTTGGGCCCTAGTTGCAAACAGGATGTTTTGATTTGCATCAAGCACATTCAAAAATACGCTATTCTTAGCCGTCCCCAGGATGACACCGGGGTAGGTAGCAAAGTCTTTCCTGATCCCAGCTCTGTTCATCTTGGCTTCTTTTAAAAACACAGCAAGCAAGGGTTACTCCAAGCGGAGTCTCCCTTTTTTCCAAAAATTGGGCCACACAGACACCCACCCCATCAGTGGCAGCACTTGGGCCCTAGTTGCAAACAGGATGTTTTGATTTGCATCAAGCACATTCCAAATCCACAAGCATTTACTCTCCCCAGGATGACACAGGGGTAGTAAATTCCTTCTGGATCCATGACTTGTTCATTTTGATGAACGTCAGTCTGTCCACATTGTCACTGGACAGACGCGTGCGCTTATCTGTCAGCACACACCCAGCAGCACTGAATACACGTTCAGAGACAACGCTGGCAGCTGGACACGACAAAATCTCCAAGGCGTAAGTTGCGAGCTCTGGCCATTTTTGTAGGTTTGAAGCCCAAAAGGAGCAAGGCTCCAGTTGCACAGTCATGGCATCGATGTTCATTTGGAGATACTCCTGTATCATCCTCTCCAGCCGTTGACTATGTGTCAGACTTGTTGTCTCTGGTGGCCTTGCAAAAGAGGGTCTAAAAAAATTATGAAAAGATTCCATAAAATTGCTGTTACCGGCACCAGAAAAGGTCCTACTGGTACGGGTAGACTGTTGAAGATGACGAGACCGTCCCATGTTTGTCAAGTTACAACTGGGAGATTCACTCCCTGCACCTGCACGGTTGTTTGGTGGAAAAGCCGAGCTAAGATCTAGTAACAGCTTCTGCTGATACTCCTGCATACGTGCGTCCCTTTCTATGGCTGGAATTATGTCACAAAATTTGGACTTGTACCGGGGATCTAATAGTGTGGCAATCCAGTAGTCATCATCACTTCTAATTTTGACAATACGACTGTCATGTTGGAGGTAGTGCAACAAAAAGGCACTCATGTGTCTTGCGCAGCCATGCGGACCAAGTCCATGCTGTGTTTGTGGCATAGAGGTGCTACCCGTTCTTTCTTCCTCTGACATCTGACCCCAACCTCTTTCAACTGAAATTTGACCAAGGTCTCCCTCATCCGCTGAGTCTTCCATGTCCATGGACAGTTCGTCCTCCATTTCTTCATGTTCTCCTGCACCTTGCTCAACATTTCGCCTGCTACTATGCGCCCTTGTCGATCCCTGTCCCCCATGGTCCCATGCCTGCTGCGTTGGTGATGATGAACGTCTGGACCTTCGTGATGTTGTTGTCCCTTGCGCATATGAATCCTCCTGTAGTTCCTCCCCTTCATGTTGTCCCACCCCCTGACTCCGAATAGTGTTTAGCGTGTGCTCCAGCATGTAAATGACTGGAATCGTCATGCTGATAATGGCATTGTCAGAGCTAAACATATTCGTCGCCATGTCGAAACTGTGCAGAAGGGTGCATAGGTCCTTGATCTGAGACCACTCCATCAGGGTGATCTGCCCCACCTCTGCATCTCGTTGGCCCAGGCTATACGTCATGACGTATTGCACCAGGGCTCTGCGGTGCTGCCACAGTCGCTGTAACATGTGGAGAGTTGAATTCCAGCGTGTCGCCACATCGCATTTCAGGCGATGAACCGGCAGGCCGAAAGACTTCTGGAGCGATGCAAGTCGCTCTGCTGCGGCGCTTGAACGGCGGAAGTGAGCTGACAGTTTTCGTGCCCTGTTCAGAAGGCCATCTAGGCCGGGATAGTGTGTTAAAAATTGCTGCACGACAAGGTTCAACACGTGAGCCATACAAGGTACGTGTGTCACCTTGCCCAGGCGAAGTGCCGCACCCAGGTTTGCAGCATTGTCGCACACGGCCTTACCAGGCTGCAGTTTGAGTGGAGACAACCATTTATTAAACTCGGACCGCAAAGCTGACCACAACTCCTCAGCTGTGTGACTCTTATTACCAAGACATGTCAAGCTAAAGACCGCCTGATGCCGTTGCGCTCTGCTGCCAGCATAGTAATGAGGGGTGCGTGATTCCTTCTGCGCAGTGAGAACGCTGGTGGCCTGACCAGGCAGGCTTGGGGCGGAGGTGGAGGACCCAGATGAGGTGGAGGATGCAGAAGCAGTGGCGGAACTTGGACAGACAGAGGATTGACACACAAGTCGTGGGGACGGCAAGACTTGTGCAGCAGACCCTTCACCATCTATCACCATAGTTACCCAGTGCCCAGTCAGCGACATGTAACGTCCCTGTCCATGCTTACTGGTCCAAGTATCGGTGGTGAAATGCACCCGTTCACACACAGAGTTTCTCAAGGAAGCGGTGATGTTGTGTGCGACATGCTGGTGTAGCGCGGGCACACCTTTCTTAGAGAAGTAGTGGCGACTAGGCATCTGGTACTGGGGCACAGCGACAGACATAAGGTCTCTAAAATCCTGTGTGTCCACTAGGCGGAAAGGCAGCATTTCGGTAGCCAACAGCTTACAGAGGGATAGAGTCAACCTCTTAGCTTTGTCATGGGTCGGAGGAAGTGGCCTTTTATTTGACCACATCTGAGGGACAGAGATCTGGCTGCTGTGTGTAGACGGTGTTGAGTAGGGTGTCCCTTGAAAAATGCAGGTTTGTGAGGAAAGTGCAGGCGGAGACATGATGTTGCCTTCATCCAACGTTGGTGCTATCGATGTCTGAGAGAGCTGTACACACTCACTTGTTTCCCCTTCCAAACCAACTGACGACCTTACAAGCAAACTGCCTGTTGCGGTTACAGTGGTGGAAGTTTTGCGTGGAAAAACAGGTGTGGCAGCTGTCCCCACAGTCCTAGAAGATGAAGAGCGCGCGGATGCAGTGGAAGGGGCGGGCGGTGGATGGTTCGCTCCACTAGGCCGCATTGCAGCACGGTGAGCTTCCCACCGGGACTTATGATATTTAGTCATGTGACGATTCATGGAAGAAGTTGTCAAACTGCTGAGGTTTTGACCTCTACTAACAGAATCATGACAAATGTTACATATCACATGAGTTGGGCGATCTTTTTCGATGTGAAAAAAGGACCAGGCTAGGCAAGGCTTAGAGGCCATGCGACCTGTTGATCCACCCCGAATAATGCTCATAGGCAGAGTGGTGGCTGAGGATGCAGTTGTAGACGTGCTACCAGTGCTCCGACTCTGTCCAGGAAGGCGCAAGGTAACTTCGTCGTCGGTTGCATCCTCCTCCACCGCCTCTGTTGACCTCCTCGAGTGCCTGACTGGGGGTTGACAGTAGGTGGGATCTAGAACGTCATCATCAATTGTTGTGTTTGCACTCCCCTCCCCCTCAGACCGAGCCTCTTCTTGCCCTGACGGAATATTTAAGTTGTCATCCCAATCGGGTATCTGCGTCTCATCTTCATCAGTATGTTCCTCATTGTCTATAACCACAGGTGTTACAGTTTGTGACAAAGGGTCAACATTATGCTCAGAAACTTGGTCCTCACGGCCTGAATCTGAGTCACAAAGGTTCTGGGCATCACTGCAGACCATTTCCTGTTCTGTACTCACTGTAGCTTGGGAGCAGACCTCTGATTCCCAGGCTATAGTGTGACTGAACAGCTCTGCAGACTCAGCCATCTCAGTTCCACCATACTGTGCAGGGCTGATGGAGACTTCAGAGCTGGGAGAAAGCAAGTTTGATTGGGATGACAACTCAGAGGACTGGTGTTTTTTGGATGCGGTACTTGAAGTGGCAGAGAGGGCACTTGTTGGACCACTTGAGATCCATTCAAGCATTTTCCTTTTTTGCCCATCATCTACCTTTGTTCCTGTTGTTCGTGTCCGTAACAAAGGGAGCACATCGGATTGTCCACGGTAAGTAGTAGACATCTTACTTTTGCTGGTAGATGGTCTATCTTCAGCAGATGATAATGGAGCTTTGCCACCTTCCCCACGGACAAAACCTTTTTTGCCTTTTCCACCACGCCTCTTCCCCTTTCCACCAGCATCTGTCATTTTGCCACTCATGTTGATTGCGACAAGATTGTGGACTGAAAATGTGGTAGTAAAAATTGAGAGGTGGTGAAGATTGCAGTGGTGGTCTAGCTTTATTAACAGCAGAATAATAAAGAATAAATATCCCTGACAATGCAACTTAGTTATAATTAGTTGGAGTGTGCAACGCAGGCAGACGTGCTGCAAATGTCTTTGCACTAGTGGGACTATAGCAAAGTCCAATAGCCACGTATAGGATGCCACTAGGTACACTGAGTGTTTGCTAGTATAATGGCTTGGTTAGAATGAGTTGTAGTGTGCAACGCAGGCAGACGCGCTCTGCAAATGTCTTTGCACTAGTGGGACTATAGCAAAGTCCAATAGCCACGTATAGGATGCCACTAGGTACACTGAGTGTTTGCTAGTATAATGGCTTGGTTAGAATGAGTTGTAGTGTGCAACGCAGGCAGACGCGCTCTGCAAATGTCTTTGCACTAGTGGGACTATAGCAAAGTCCAATAGCCACGTATAGGATGCCACTAGGTACACTGAGTGTTTGCTAGTATAATGGCTTGGTTAGAATGAGTTGTAGTGTGCAACGCAGGCAGACGCGCTCTGCAAATGTCTTTGCACTAGTGGGACTATAGCAAAGTCCAATAGCCACGTATAGGATGCCACTAGGTACACTGAGTGTTTGCTAGTATAATGGCTTGGTTAGAATGAGTTGTAGTGTGCAACGCAGGCAGACGCGCTCTGCAAATGTCTTTGCACTAGTGGGACTATAGCAAAGTCCAATAGCCACGTATAGGATGCCACTAGGTACACTGAGTGTTTGCTAGTATAATGGCTTGGTTAGAATGAGTTGTAGTGTGCAACGCAGGCAGAAGCGCTCTGCAAATGTCTTTGCACTAGTGGGACTATAGCAAAGTCCAATAGCCACGTATAGGATGCCACTAGGTACACTGAGTGTTTGCTAGTATAATGGCTTGGTTAGAATGAGTTGTAGTGTGCAACGCAGGCAGACGCGCTCTGCAAATGTCTTTGCACTAGTGGGACTATAGCAAAGTCCAATAGCCACGTATATGATGCCACTAGGTACACTGAGTGTTTGCTAGTATAATGGCTTGGTTAGAATGAGTTGTAGTGTGCAACGCAGGCAGACGCGCTCTGCAAATGTCTTTGCACTAGTGGGACTATAGCAAAGTCCAATAGCCACGTATAGGATGCCACTAGGTACACTGAGTGTTTGCTAGTATAATGGCTTGGTTAGAATGAGTTGTAGTGTGCAACGCAGGCAGACGCGCTCTGCAAATGTCTTTGCACTAGTGGGACTATAGCAAAGTCCAATAGCCACGTATAGGATGCCACTAGGTACACTGAGTGTTTGCTAGTATAATGGCTTGGTTAGAATGAGTTGTAGTGTGCAACGCAGGCAGACGCGCTCTGCAAATGTCTTTGCACTAGTGGGACTATAGCAAAGTCCAATAGCCACGTATAGGATGCCACTAGGTACACTGAGTGTTTGCTAGTATAATGGCTTGGTTAGAATGAGTTGTAGTGTGCAACGCAGGCAGACGCGCTCTGCAAATGTCTTTGCACTAGTGGGACTATAGCAAAGTCCAATAGCCAGGTATAGGATGCCACTAGGTACACTGAGTGTTTGCTAGTATAATGGCTTGGTTAGAATGAGTTGTAGTGTGCAACGCAGGCAGACGCGCTCTGCAAATGTCTTTGCACTAGTGGGACTATAGCAAAGTCCAATAGCCACGTATAGGATGCCACTAGGTACACTGAGTGTTTGCTAGTATAATGGCTTGGTTAGAATGAGTTGTAGTGTGCAACGCAGGCAGACGCGCTCTGCAAATGTCTTTGCACTAGTGGGACTATAGCAAAGTCCAATAGCCACGTATAGGATGCCACTAGGTACACTGAGTGTTTGCTAGTATAATGGCTTGGTTAGAATGAGTTGTAGTGTGCAACGCAGGCAGACGCGCTCTGCAAATGTCTTTGCACTAGTGGGACTATAGCAAAGTCCAATAGCCACGTATAGGATGCCACTAGGTACACTGAGTGTTTGCTAGTATAATGGCTTGGTTAGAATGAGTTGTAGTGTGCAACGCAGGCAGACGCGCTCTGCAAATGTCTTTGCACTAGTGGGACTATAGCAAAGTCCAATAGCCACGTATAGGATGCCACTAGGTACACTGAGTGTTTGCTAGTATAATGGCTTGGTTAGAATGAGTTGTAGTGTGCAACGCAGGCAGACGCGCTCTGCAAATGTCTTTGCACTAGTGGGACTATAGCAAAGTCCAATAGCCACGTATAGGATGCCACTAGGTACACTGAGTGTTTGCTAGTATAATGGCTTGGTTAGAATGAGTTGTAGTGTGCAACGCAGGCAGACGCGCTCTGCAAATGTCTTTGCACTAGTGGGACTATAGCAAAGTCCAATAGCCACGTATAGGATGCCACTAGGTACACTGAGTGTTTGCTAGTATAATGGCTTGGTTAGAATGAGTTGTAGTGTGCAACGCAGGCAGACGCGCTCTGCAAATGTCTTTGCACTAGTGGGACTATAGCAAAGTCCAATAGCCACGTATAGGATGCCACTAGGTACACTGAGTGTTTGCTAGTATAATGGCTTGGTTAGAATGAGTTGTAGTGTGCAACGCAGGCAGACGCGCTCTGCAAATGTCTTTGCACTAGTGGGACTATAGCAAAGTCCAATAGCCACGTATAGGATGCCACTAGGTACACTGAGTGTTTGCTAGTATAATGGCTTGGTTAGAATGAGTTGTAGTGTGCAACGCAGGCAGACGCGCTCTGCAAATGTCTTTGCACTAGTGGGACTATAGCAAAGTCCAATAGCCACGTATAGGATGCCACTAGGTACACTGAGTGTTTGCTAGTATAATGGCTTGGTTAGAATGAGTTGTAGTGTGCAACGCAGGCAGACGCGCTCTGCAAATGTCTTTGCACTAGTGGGACTATAGCAAAGTCCAATAGCCACGTATAGGATGCCACTAGGTACACTGAGTGTTTGCTAGTATAATGGCTTGGTTAGAATGAGTTGTAGTGTGCAACGCAGGCAGACGCGCTCTGCAAATGTCTTTGCACTAGTGGGACTATAGCAAAGTCCAATAGCCACGTATAGGATGCCACTAGGTACACTGAGTGTTTGCTAGTATAATGGCTTGGTTAGAATGAGTTGTAGTGTGCAACGCAGGCAGACGCGCTCTGCAAATGTCTTTGCACTAGTGGGACTATAGCAAAGTCCAATAGCCAGGTATAGGATGCCACTAGGTACACTGAGTGTTTGCTAGTATAATGGCTTGGTTAGAATGAGTTGTAGTGTGCAACGCAGGCAGACGCGCTCTGCAAATGTCTTTGCACTAGTGGGACTATAGCAAAGTCCAATAGCCACGTATAGGATGCCACTAGGTACACTGAGTGTTTGCTAGTATAATGGCTTGGTTAGAATGAGTTGTAGTGTGCAACGCAGGCAGACGCGCTCTGCAAATGTCTTTGCACTAGTGGGACTATAGCAAAGTCCAATAGCCACGTATAGGATGCCACTAGGTACACTGAGTGTTTGCTAGTATAATGGCTTGGTTAGAATGAGTTGTAGTGTGCAACGCAGGCAGACGCGCTCTGCAAATGTCTTTGCACTAGTGGGACTATAGCAAAGTCCAATAGCCACGTATAGGATGCCACTAGGTACACTGAGTGTTTGCTAGTATAATGGCTTGGTTAGAATGAGTTGTAGTGTGCAACGCAGGCAGACGCGCTCTGCAAATGTCTTTGCACTAGTGGGACTATAGCAAAGTCCAATAGCCACGTATAGGATGCCACTAGGTACACTGAGTGTTTGCTAGTATAATGGCTTGGTTAGAATGAGTTGTAGTGTGCAACGCAGGCAGACGCGCTCTGCAAATGTCTTTGCACTAGTGGGACTATAGCAAAGTCCAATAGCCACGTATAGGATGCCACTAGGTACACTGAGTGTTTGCTAGTATAATGGCTTGGTTAGAATGAGTTGTAGTGTGCAACGCAGGCAGACGCGCTCTGCAAATGTCTTTGCACTAGTGGGACTATAGCAAAGTCCAATAGCCACGTATAGGATGCCACTAGGTACACTGAGTGTTTGCTAGTATAATGGCTTGGTTAGAATGAGTTGTAGTGTGCAACGCAGGCAGACGCGCTCTGCAAATGTCTTTGCACTAGTGGGACTATAGCAAAGTCCAATAGCCACGTATAGGATGCCACTAGGTACACTGAGTGTTTGCTAGTATAATGGCTTGGTTAGAATGAGTTGTAGTGTGCAACGCAGGCAGACGCGCTCTGCAAATGTCTTTGCACTAGTGGGACTATAGCAAAGTCCAATAGCCACGTATAGGATGCCACTAGGTACACTGAGTGTTTGCTAGTATAATGGCTTGGTTAGAATGAGTTGTAGTGTGCAACGCAGGCAGACGCGCTCTGCAAATGTCTTTGCACTAGTGGGACTATAGCAAAGTCCAATAGCCACGTATAGGATGCCACTAGGTACACTGAGTGTTTGCTAGTATAATGGCTTGGTTAGAATGAGTTGTAGTGTGCAACGCAGGCAGACGCGCTCTGCAAATGTCTTTGCACTAGTGGGACTATAGCAAAGTCCAATAGCCACGTATAGGATGCCACTAGGTACACTGAGTGTTTGCTAGTATAATGGCTTGGTTAGAATGAGTTGTAGTGTGCAACGCAGGCAGACGCGCTCTGCAAATGTCTTTGCACTAGTGGGACTATAGCAAAGTCCAATAGCCACGTATAGGATGCCACTAGGTACACTGAGTGTTTGCTAGTATAATGGCTTGGTTAGAATGAGTTGTAGTGTGCAACGCAGGCAGACGCGCTCTGCAAATGTCTTTGCACTAGTGGGACTATAGCAAAGTCCAATAGCCACGTATAGGATGCCACTAGGTACACTGAGTGTTTGCTAGTATAATGGCTTGGTTAGAATGAGTTGTAGTGTGCAACGCAGGCAGACGCGCTCTGCAAATGTCTTTGCACTAGTGGGACTATAGCAAAGTCCAATAGCCACGTATAGGATGCCACTAGGTACACTGAGTGTTTGCTAGTATAATGGCTTGGTTAGAATGAGTTGTAGTGTGCAACGCAGGCAGACGCGCTCTGCAAATGTCTTTGCACTAGTGGGACTATAGCAAAGTCCAATAGCCAGGTATAGGATGCCACTAGGTACACTGAGTGTTTGCTAGTATAATGGCTTGGTTAGAATGAGTTGTAGTGTGCAACGCAGGCAGACGCGCTCTGCAAATGTCTTTGCACTAGTGGGACTATAGCAAAGTCCAATAGCCACGTATAGGATGCCACTAGGTACACTGAGTGTTTGCTAGTATAATGGCTTGGTTAGAATGAGTTGTAGTGTGCAACGCAGGCAGACGCGCTCTGCAAATGTCTTTGCACTAGTGGGACTATAGCAAAGTCCAATAGCCACGTATAGGATGCCACTAGGTACACTGAGTGTTTGCTAGTATAATGGCTTGGTTAGAATGAGTTGTAGTGTGCAACGCAGGCAGACGCGCTCTGCAAATGTCTTTGCACTAGTGGGACTATAGCAAAGTCCAATAGCCACGTATAGGATGCCACTAGGTACACTGAGTGTTTGCTAGTATAATGGCTTGGTTAGAATGAGTTGTAGTGTGCAACGCAGGCAGACGCGCTCTGCAAATGTCTTTGCACTAGTGGGACTATAGCAAAGTCCAATAGCCAGGTATAGGATGCCACTAGGTACACTGAGTGTTTGCTAGTATAATGGCTTGGTTAGAATGAGTTGTAGTGTGCAACGCAGGCAGACGCGCTCTGCAAATGTCTTTGCACTAGTGGGACTATAGCAAAGTCCAATAGCCACGTATAGGATGCCACTAGGTACACTGAGTGTTTGCTAGTATAATGGCTTGGTTAGAATGAGTTGTAGTGTGCAATGCAGGCAGACGCGCTCTGCAAATGTCTTTGCACTAGTGGGACTATAGCAAAGTCCAATAGCCACGTATAGGATGCCACTAGGTACACTGAGTGTTTGCTAGTATAATGGCTTAGTTATCAGTTGGAGTGTGCAGAGGACAAGAGGGTACAGTGGCAGGATTGTGGTGCTCTGGGTAGAGGAATGGAAGACTGCCTTTCTATTCCCTCCTAATGGTGAAATGCAGGTAAGAAATCCCTGACCTGGGCTACACAGACGCTGTTGCTGTTTGCAGGACCTGTCACCTATGGCTCTCTGACCCTGCCGGTTGGAGCCCTTAAAAGGACTGCTATAAAGTGCTCTCCCTAAGCTGTCTAACGCTGTGTATGCAGCGCATACAGCTGTATCGGCTATAGGACTCAGGAAGACGGAGCTGCGACAGTGATGTCTGACACCAAAGACGCAGAAGGCAGATAATGGCGTCCGTGAAGAAAATGTCCGGTTTTATAATGCAGGGACATGTGACATGCAGATCCTATCACACATGCCGTTGCTTCTCTGGCTCAAAGTCCACTTAGCTGTGTGTGTGTCTGGGATTGGCTGACATGCTGGCCCGCCCCACAAGACGCGCGCGCTTAGGGAAGGAAGACAAGAAAAAAAAAAAAAAAAAAATGGCGATCGCCATTATAGAAACAGCAGTGATCTGAAGGCGCTGTTCACGCACACTATACACTGAAATGTGATAATAGTTTGATTCACAGAGTGACTTACACTATTACAGCAGAAACCAAGCTATGATTTAGCTGTTTTTTGGCTGCTAGAACCGTTCTCGAACGTTTCTAGAACTACCGAGCTTTTGCAAAAAGCTCGAGTTCTAGTTCGATCTAGAACATGCCCCAAAATCACTCGAGCCGCGAACTGGAGAACCACGAACCACGAACCGCGCTCAACTCTATTTACCAGCAATATCCCCCTTTTTTATATCTAGAGAAGAGTGCAATAGTTATTCATTGTTCTGAGACCTTATATACCACTGTTTTTTCTCTTTTTCTCTTTTCTTGGGACTGTGCAATATCCCCCTGGGGATTATCCCGTGTCTTGTCTGGGGTTGTGCAATATTCCCTTTGGGGTTGTGCAATACTCTTTATGAGATTCCTCTATTCTTGAACATCTTAGAAGATTATAATTTAAGAGAAACTGTGTGGTTCTGCTGTGGTACACACATACGTGGAGTGAAGTGGTTAATGGAAGGATTGTTCATTGGCAAAATCCCCTCTCTTGTTCTGTTTTATCCCAAATAAATGTTCTTTTAAATCATGTCTTCAATAAAATATAATTGATTTTACTTTCTGCCATCTACTCTGGTTACTTCATTGTTTTTTTTTAGATACAGGGACAATTAGGCAGGGATTATCAATATGCACCCAGAAATGTTCATGGTTCTGAGTGTATATTGCATCTGACAGGTTCCCTTTAAGCATTCGACAAGTGATCAATTACAATAGCAAGGAAGAAGGGTCAGATTTGTTTCTGATTTTACTAACTGGATATAAAGTATATTGTTGATCCATTAGTTATATATCATACTTGATGCAGCTCTATATTGCAGCATGTACAAGTGTCTTCTGCTTCACATTAAAAAAGGGTAAGCGTGTACAGCTTTTTAAGGCTATGTGCCCACGCTGCGGAAAATGCGCGGATTTTGCCGCGGATTTCTCGTGGAAAAGCCGCGGATTTTCCGAAAATCTGCAGCAGCGGCACTTCCAAGCCATTTCAATGGCATTTTGGAAATGCTGTGTCCATGCTGCGGATTTTTCTGCGGCGGATTTGCCGCGGATTTTGATCCGGAAAAATCTGCAGCATATCAATTATTGTTGCGGATTTTGATCCAGATTTTGGCTATAGAATGGGGAAAAAAAAAAAAAATCCGCATCAAAATCCGTGGCAATTCCGCGGTAAATCCGCGGCAAATCCGCGGCAAAAAAAAGGTGCGGATTTGCCGCGAAAGTCACGGATTTTCATGCAGAAAAATCCGCAGCAACATTCTACCGTGGACACATAGCCTAAAAGAGAACCTGCCATGACAATTTTCTAATTTAAAGACATGGCTATAATAGATCTGTAATACAGACTAAATTAATTCCTTGGTGAAGAAATCCACTTTATTGTTCTTCTTTAATCACCATTTGAACTTTTGTGTTAATTAAATGTCAGTGCACAAGGGTCAGACTGTACACTGGGTCTTCTCCTCCCTTTCTGTGATTCCCAGGTCCTTCCACCAGTCTGTGAATGAGCTGAATCCTCTGTTTGAAATCTCAGCAGTGACCTATCATTTACAGATTGGAGGAAGTTGGAGGGGCCAGGAAATCACAGACAAGGAGGAGGAGACCCAGAGTATCATCCTGGCCCTGTGCACTAAAATGTAATTAGCAGAAAACTTGAGTAATAAGAACAAAATAAAACAGATTTCTTCACCAAAAGAATTAATTAAATATCTATTACAGCATCATTACAGCCATATATTTAATTTACATTACTAAATCCTGCTGACAGGTACTTTTTAAGGACACATAAGGAGCAAAAACACTGTTTTGCTGTCTCCCTTGTTACGGTTGCAGTGGCACTGGAGTCTATGTCCAGATTTCTTGCTACTGCACATGTGCGAGTACTGGAGACTATGTCCAGATTTCTTGCTACTGCACATGTGCAAGCGCTGGAGACTAAGTCCTATCTTGGAGCCATTGCACATGTGCGGGTGACATCATCGCTGACACGAGGTCACATGTCATTGACACCTTCTATGTCGGTTGGCCGCTGGTCATGTGCTTGTGACACGTGGTCACATGTCTCTGACACCTTCTATGCCGATTGGTCGCTGGTCATGTGCTTGTGACGCTTTGCTCGGTGATAGGCCAGCGTGACGTCATTCCTGTCGTTCTGGCAGCAGATTGGCTCTGGTGTCCTCCATCTTGGATGAGGCACAGAGTCTATATAAGACCCTGATGCACGCCGCACGGCGCTCAGTCCTCTTGGTTCATGCATGAGAGTAGACGCTCTGTGCACGTTCCTCTAGGCATCTCTCTGTCTATGCTAGGTGAGCGCTACCGGCAGGGTAGCGTTCTTATACCTTACAGCTTTGGCTGCAGTCCGTATCCTTACCTCTTAGGGGAGCGGACATAGGCAGGTGCCTGAGGCACATGGTCCAGCTGGGCCTTGTGATTCTACTCGTAGGTGGACGTTGCCGCTAGGGTAACGTTCCTTATACTGCGTCTGGCAGTTGTTCGTATCCTCGCACACTAGGGGAGCGAACAGAGGTAGGAGCTTTGTGCGGCTTATGCTGCTGTCTGTCTCTTTTGCACCACTAGAAGAGCGGACCTAGGCAGGTGCCATATCTAGTGGTTCGTGTCCTCGCACACTAGTGGAGCGAACGCAGGTAGGAGCTTTGTGCGGCTTACGCTGCTGTCCGTCTCCTGGCACCACTAGAGGAACGGACCTAGGTAGGTGCCATTTCACACTCACTGCCTTTGTCTCTGTGATTATTAACAGAGACCATTCCACACACCCTCCAAGTAAGGGAGGAATTGCCTTATTTACTAATTATATTCCTCTGTGAGTTTAACAGAGGTGTTGCACTCGGCCATAGTCTGCACCAGAGTCTTTGCACGGTGGACCCTGACTATCTGATACTCCTTTTAGGTTTTATCAGACAGCCCCCTGTAACATCCCTCTTTTGATTCCCTCTTACCAACTTCTAAGGTTTAATTGAATGCAGAGTCCTGGAAGTTATAGTCAAATCTTTAAAATCAACTTAATGACAAAAATATGATTACATTTTCATTACAAACGTCAAGAGGAATAATACAATTTTTCAGCTGTATATACTGTAGTAATGTATTAATGTTAAATAACACCTATTTGATTCCCTAAATGCCACAGACACCAGGTGGACCACTTGGAAAGAGCTTCAGTTTGATAACCACTTACTGTATGATTATAAACTTTAGAGTCCTCCAGTATAAATCAAAATGGAGAGCTATGGAATAAGAAAGGTTCACACTATTGGCATACTGCCAATGTCAGCAGACCACGCATCCGATATGAGGCCCCCTCACTAGTTACATACTTTTAACTGTCTTGACATATCAAATCCTGATACTGTTGAAAGTAATGATGAAATAGGAAGTTGTCCACTCCCTCCTCCATCATTCTACCTTTGAACCAGAGCTCTTTCTCAATACAGGAGCAATGATTATATCTCTACAGTTGTGCAGAGCTACAGAATTCTTGCCACGGAGGCCCGAGGAGCAGGGGACCAAAGAGAGGTGAGTATTTATTTATTTATTTATTTATTTTTATCATTGTGGGGCTCATTATACTGTTTGGAAGGCAATTAGGGCTGCATTATAATACATGGAAGGCAATGTGGGGGCACTATATTCTGATAAACATCATAATCTTCCTTTAACAACCAGAAATGAGAGCTACTGAGTAAGTTGGGCTCCCACAATGGAAGACACACCACTGAAATTGCTAACTGTAGAACAAGGTTCAACCAAGCTCCCCCCTGGAATGATAGCTGCACCTTGCAATAGCACTATAGATGAGCAAATTTATGTATTAAGACGTGTATTTTTGGGTTGTTGGTACATAAACCAAAATAGCTGTAAGAAATTTTCAATATAATATTTACTAAATTGCTTACATAAACGTGTGAACTTTGTTTGGCATCCCGCATGGCCAATACGTTTAGCTTTAAAAAAAATATAGTGGCGAAAGCTGCATCATCAAATAAAAAAGCTGCAGGTTTTTTTCTTGCTAACAGGCATGTAGCAAAATTTGAAAAGGAAAATTGGTGATAACTTTATCTCAATAATTATTTAACACTTCATTGCAAATAAGGCTTTGTTAAAAAATACAGTGAAGGAAATAATTATTTGATCCCTTGCTGATTTTGTAAGTTTGCCCATTGACAAAGACATGAACAGTCTATAATTTTAAGGGTAGGTTCATTTTAACAGTGAGAGATAGAATATACAAAATATAATCCAGAAAATCACATTGTATAAATGAGATAAATTTATTTGCATTTTGCAGAGATAAATAAGTATTTGATCCCTCTGGTAAACAAGACAATACTTGATGGCAAAACCCTTGTTGGCAAGCACAGCAGTCAGACATTTTTTGTAGTTGATGATGAGGTTTGTGCAGATGACAGGATGATTTTTGGTCTACTCCTCTTTGCAGAACATCTCTAAATCATTTTGATTTTGAGGCTGTCACTTGGCAACTAGGAGCTTCAGCTCCCTCCATACGTTTTCTATGGGATTAAGGTCTGGAGACTGGGTAGGCCACTACATAACCTTAATGTGCTTCCTTTCTAGCCACTCCTTTTGTTGCTTTGGCTGTATGTTTTCATTTTCATTCTGGAAGACGTAGCCGCGACCCATTTTTAATGTCCTGGCAGAAGGGAGGAGGTTGTGACTCAGGCTTTTACCGTACATGGCTTCATCCATTGTCCCATTGAGGTGGTGAAGTAGACCTATGCCCTTAGCAGAGAAACACCCCCAAAACATAATGTTTCCACCTCCATGCTTGACAGTGCAGACAGTATTATTTGGGTCATAGGCAGCATTTCTCTTCCTCCAAACACGGCGAGTTGAGTTAAGGCCAAAGAGCCTAATTTTTGCCTCATCTAAACACAGCATCTTCTCCCAATCACTCTCAGAATCATCCAGGTGTTCACTGGCAAACTTCAGATGGGCCTGCACATGAGCCTCCTTGAGCAGTGTGACTTTGCGGACACTGCAGATTTTAAGCCATTACGATGTAATGAGTTACCAATGGTTTTCTTGGTGACAGTGGTTTCAGCTGCCTTGAGATCATTAACAAGTTCCTTTTGTGTAGTTTTAGGCTGATCTCTCACCTCTCACCTTCCTCATGACGCTGGATACCACTCGAGGTGAGATTTTGCATGTTGTCCATGTTCGATGTCGAGTGACACTCATTTTGTATTTTTTCCATTTTTTTTACAATTGTCTCCTTCTCCTCCAGTGTCTTACTTATGGTTTTGTAGCCCATTCCAGCCTTCTGCAGGCCTATATCCTTGTCCCTGACATACTTAGAAAGCTCTTTGGTCTTGCCCATGTTGTAGAGGTTAGAGTCTGATTGATTAATTGACTGTGTGGACAGAAGTCTTTCATACAGGTAGTGAGTTGATTAGGCACATCTAAGTGGTCTGTAGGAGCCAGAATGCTTAATGGTTGGTAGGGGATCAAATACCTATTTCTCTCTGCAAAATGCATATAAATTAATGTAATTTATACAATGTAGTTTTCTGGATATTCTATCTCTCACTGTTAAAATTAACCTATGGTTAAAATTCTAGACTGTTCATGTTTTAGTCAGTGGGCAAACTTACAAGTTAATTAATTAAAGGGAAGGCTTCATAAAAAAAAAATTTCAATAACTGAAAAACTAAAGTATTAATGTTTTAATAATGTGTTTAAATTTTATTATTTGTTTTTAATTGAGCAAAATATACAAAAAATATTTTAAAAGTTTGATATTTTCCACTCTTAAACACTAGGGGGAGCAGCTGCTCAAATCCTACTGTAGAAATAGCTCACATTACAACTGCAGTAAAAGTGGGAGGAATCTACTCTCGTGTGTGATATCACACCTCCCCCTCTCATGCTGGGCGTTTCCAAAAGGATAAGAGAGAATGAAGTTTACGATCACAATGCAAAGCCATTTTGTTGGTGACTGCAAAGTGATCCTAATGTGTAAAGTATCACTGAAGACTGCTGGCATAGTGTGCCACTATATACTACGCCCCAATGTATACTGCACTCATCTCTATATCGCGCCCCCGCTGTATACTGCACTCAGCTGTATACCACAATCCGCTGTATTCCGCATCCTGCTGTATTCCGTGCCCCGCTCTATTCTGCGCTCTGCTGTATTGTGCACCCTGCTGTATACCGTGCTCTGTTGTATACTGTTTCCCAGTGTATACAGCACTCCTCAGTATACCGTGCTCCACTGTATTCCATGCTCCGTCGTATACCATACTCCTCAGTATACTATGCTCCGCTTTATTCCGTGCCCCACTATATACCACCCTCTGCTGTATGCTGTACCCCACTGTAAATCGCGCTCCTCAGTATACCATGCTCCGCTGTGTTCCATGCTCTGCTGTACCATGCTCCTCAGTATACTGTGCTCTGCTGTATTCAGTGCTCTGCTATATACCGCACCCCCCTCTATACTACGCCGTGCTTTATTCAGTGCTCTGCTGTATACCACACTCCTCAGTATACTGTGCTCCACTGTATTTCATGGTCCTCGGTATACTGTACTCCGCTATATTCCACACTCTGCTGTATACCATGCCCCCCTGTATACCATGCTCCTCAGCATACCATGCTCTACTGTATTCCGTGCTCCACTGTATACTGTGCTCCTCAGTACACTGTGCTCTGCTGTATTACGTGCTCTGCTGCATACCGCACCCTGCTGTATACTGGACTCTGCTGTATTCCGTGCTCCGCAATATTCTGTGCTCCATTGTATACTGTGCTCCTCAGTATACCGTGCACCGCTGTATACGGTGCTCCTCAGTATACTGTGCCCCACTGAGCTGCTAAGAGCGGAGGCCCGAGGTGAGCACTCGAGAGCAGGGGGAATAGCGGGGGAAGGGCGAATGGCAGCGGTGGGGAGAGCGGCGGCGGAAGGAAGGAGGAGTAGCGGCAGCAGGGAGAGCAGCAGCAGAAGGAAGGGAGAGTAGCGGCAGAGAGGAGAGCAGTGGCGGGGGAGACGGTGGAGTGGCAGTGGCAGAGAGAGCATTGGCGGGGGAGAGGGCAGTGGCGGCGTGGGGGAGGGGGGAATGGCATCCGGGGAAGAGAGGGTAGCGGCTGGGGGGAGGTGTGAGTGGCGGCGGCACAGCACCAGTACCCAGTACTCATACATCCTGAGTGGTGACAGGGGAAAGTGCAGCACACAGCATACACTATGAATTCCACAAAGATGGCAGCGATCTCCTACCTCTGCTGTGATCTGGACAGTCCAGGGGGCATGTCTAGATCACAGCAGAAGCGGTCTCTGTGTTAGAGAATAGGGTCGCAGCCCAACAACTGTCTCTTATGCACTGTCGTTAATCACAGCAAATCCAAGATGGCAGCCCCCAGTGTTTCAGTAAAACTAGAATTAAATAAAAACTAAATAAACAGTGAATCTAATTTTATATAAAAAAAAACTTGATTCCCTAATTACTATTATTAATACAAAAATAAAAAAATGTGACACCTTACCTTTAATTATTTCCTTCACTGTAGGTAGTCAGTAGAATTGATATGGTTTATCTGTGCAGAATCTAGTTCAAGTTGAATTTCCTGACATTTGGGGTTTCACACAAATTTGAGCATTTGGAGATTTTGAGATACCTTTTCCCAGAGCAGGATAACATATATTTGTGATGCCATGTGGGCCTCCTTATAATATCCTGCAGCTGTGACATTTTATGGATTGCCATTCTTTGTACAGTGGTGATGAACCCGTTCCAACTGAGCTTAGCAGTTCCCAGTGGAGCACAATTTGTACAACAGACATGCTTTCCATCTCTACTCAAAAAAAAGTCTCCTTCTTTTGTGACTAAGCCCTTATGGTCAGCGAGGATCTCTCTCTTTTTTCTCTATCACATGTAGAGTGTAAGCTTTTATGGGCAGTAGGCTTCGCTCTCTCACCTGTACATGGTAAGCTCTTAGGTCAGTGAGATTCTTTCTCCTCTTCCCCACATATATTTTGTAAGCAATTACAAACTTTACAAACAGTATCAATATAAATACAACTGTATTCACTGCTAATCAAATTTTTGGTAACATTTAGCAAAATTGACAAATTTAAGTTTCAAAAGATATTTTTATCTTTGATTAACTTTTCACTTAAGTTAAAAGAGGGGCACCTATACCCTGATATTTCTTTTAATAGTGGTTTAATAAACCCTCCATTATGATTAATTCTAAATATAAAATTGACATATGTTTCTGAATACGTGATTGCACTATTTTTGATAATAGCAAACAGAGGCAACTTTAGAAAATAGGTAATTCGTTATCAATTGTTTAGACATTTCTGGAGATTTCAATATTGGGCACAATTTTTACTGTTAAGAAATTAGAGCACTCTGGAGAGAAATTTATATAAATGTTTATTTGTTATATTTATATACCATAGCGCTAATTAGAAAAGAGTCAATGGATTCAATTTGTCTCGAATTTTACGAAATTTGCAGATTCTGAAAGATTCAAAAAAGTTGCAAAGCAAGTTGAGCAAATTACCAAAAAATACCTTCCATCATATTACACATTGCAGTAGATTACGTAATCTACAAAAGGCTGCCATGACCTCAAATATGTCAGCTTACTCATAATGCCTGGCAGCTATCACTCTGACTTTACGTGGAATACCACAGCCAATAAAGAGGAACTATCATAGTTTGAGCAAAAGACAAGGCATGGAATTCTGCAGCCATTTTAGGCCTCTGCCACACTCACGTGAAAATCACGCACGTGCCGAGAGACACGTATTTCCCCTGTGTGTTGCGTGCAGGTAAGTACGTGTCTCTGGTATGTGCGGGCCACGTGTGTTCTATGTGTGCTATCCGCGATAGCACACGTAGAACCGGTAATTTACATACTCACGTGGTCCTTCCTGCTGTCCGCGCTGCTGTCCGTGCTGCTGATCCTCGGTCTCCAGCCCTCCCGTCTCCCTGCTGCTGCCAGGCAGTGAAGTGAATATTAAATGAGAATAATGAGCGGCGGTCGGCAGCAAGAGGCAGCAGCGGCAGAGACAGGAGGGCAGGAGAAGGTGAGGAAATTTTTTTTTTTTTTCACTGACACGTGTGTTTTCTACGGCGCGTGTCACACGGGACCGCATCCACACTAAACCCGTGTGGTATGGGTGCGGGCCATGTGACACCCTTGCTGCCGGAGAAAACACTGACATGTCAGCGTTTAGAAAAACGCACACACGTACAAACGCACACGGACACACGTTTTGTGTGGTTTTACGTGTGTGTGCCTGCTACAATAGGGTAGCATTGCTTAACATGTCTCCGTGCCACCAGTACATGCAAAAAATGACAAACACGTGCCAGCGGCACGGATGTGTGTTGCAGGCCTTAGGGTGATTTTGTATAGAGAGGATGTCAGAGCTCAAAGCTCAGCAATATAGATAGGTAAAGAAGATCCTAAAGCATTGGACAAATACTCCAGACAGTAATGTGTAATGCAAATTCAAAATGCAGGAGTGAAGAAGGTGAAGTCTCAATTGTTTGAGAGAGAACTATATAGGTGAGGTGACAGAGACTCGGCATCATTGCAGTCATATGATTTAACTGGAATCTTTCTTGCTGCATATTAATTACAATTATTTTTTTATTTGTTCTTAGTTCCATTGAAAGTGACAGCAAGCCAGCACAATATTTTTACTAGAAATAAAAAGCTTAAATCATTGTGAGTCACAAAAGGTGTGCTTAATTGTCAAGCTGACTAGTGCATTTCTTGTAAAATCCATTTTGTGACAGTGGAATAATAGTTTTTTTTTATTTTGTTTTAAATACAGAGTTTTTGATTAAGCTCTTGAAATAAATTCCATGCAGTCCAAGAAGACATAAGATTATTTTATGTAACTTTTTAGGGTTTCGCACTTTTGTCATTCACGGTGACTTGATCACTTGCAAATCAAATGTTTGGAAAATAGTTGACAAATCTGACAAACCCAGATTCCAAAAGGTTCAATACACTCTAGACTCAACAAATTCTGCAGTGTTTTGGACACTTTTTTTTTTTTACTCCCAATAGTTACAAGTACGTTTTCTGATCTGTATTAATATATTACTTACTTTTATGATTTCTTTTTAGAATTTTTTTTTTTATATAAAATAAGCTGACGTGAAAGAGAAAAAAAAATCAGGTAGATAACTTTTTTTTCTCATCAATGAGTCTGCTATATATTGTTACCGGAAAATGTACAATTGCATAAAATATACTTTTATATGTAAAAAAAAATATATGGAAATAGTGCTTACAAAACATCATCATCTCTCCATTCATTTTTTACATGTATACTTGCTTATCATTTCTGTCCTTCCCTTGTTTGAAAAAATAACAAGATGTTTCTTCGAGCATCTCATTGACTGCAGCCTCTATAAATTTAAAAAGGCAATTGAGTCACATATATATGCGCATCTGATTTTTTTCCCCTACCTTATCTTTAAATCCTATCAAGCACTTTCAATTTAGTTGAAACTATTGCGAACACACGTAAAATAGAGACTCAGTCTCGGCTATTATTTCTTGTGGTGTTTAAATTTACAGGGAGAGCAAATGCTGGCTTCACATGAACACGGTGCAGTTTTAATGAAAACAGCAATGCCTTTTTACCAAACTGTCCACAGATGGAGGAAGATAAAGGATTAGGTGGGAATGTTACCTTTTCTTTTGTCAAATACCAAGTAGAAACATTGGTTAAAGGCCTTAAAAAAAGACCCATTACCACAGGGCAGAAAGTCAAAGAGCTTGGCTGCCCTAATACTCAGTTATCTCGTTTCTGGATAATGGAATGACCCCTCGCCTGCCCGAGCTGTGCAACAATATAATAGCATAAGCAGTGTGAATAAAGAGGTTATTTTTGGAATCCAATTGAAACAGTGTTGGAGTCTCTTTGACAAGGAAGCAATTGAACACGATGCAATGCTCAGGATAGAAAAATATTGAATTTAAAGGATCTACTTCTAAGCTGATTTAAAAAAGAAAAAAGATATGTAATAGAGACATCCCTGTTTTAAATGCATTTATTTAAGGTTTCTTTTATTTTTCGTTTTTATCTTATTTTAATTTCAAAAATGTTATTTCTTTATTGGATGCATTTTTTGCTACCAGCACAAAATATGATCACGAGGTTTACAAAATTATCATGGACATACCATTTGTTGCAAAGGTTGTTTTTTTATTGGGTTTTAAGCTTTTTTAAAAATTGTATCATATTGACATTCATTTTAGATGCAAGAAGGTCAATAGAAGAGATGCCTGTCATCAGATCTGAGATGTGTCAAGTCGCTGTGCATGTGTGAATCAGATTTACATATTAGATCTGCCTTTATCAAACAGCAGTAAACATTTACATTGATCAGCCAAAACATTAAAACCAGGGAAAGTTACTATCATTAGTTACATTATAAAAATGGCACTAACGCGATCTATCAGACAGCAAGTGAACAGTCAGTTTTTGAAGTAGAAGTGTTAGAGGCAGCAATAATGGGCAACTTTGACAAATAGTGACAGCTAGATGATTAAAAACTAGAGATGGGTGAACCCAAACTATAAAGTTCGGGGTTCATACAGGACATTGGATGTCCGGATCTTGGACTCAAACATGGACTTTAAAACAAAAGTCTGTGCCCGAGTTAGTGTACTATTTACATGCTAATAAATTTTGTTCAAAGGCTGCAGCATAGCCAAAAAAAATGTTGAAAGGCTACAGAATAGCCAAAACAGGCTTTATTGCATGCAAACGTTGCCTGTATGCTGCTGTGAACTAAAAAGAAAAAAAATTACATAGGCTATTTTTAATAACCAGGGAAGGCAAAGCAGACAACTGTAGGCTGCGAAAACGTCAGCTGATAGCCTTAACTTGGCTGGTTATCAAAAATAGAGGGGATCCCATGCCGTTTTTTAAATTATTTAAATTAATAATCTAAAAAAACTGTTTTTACTCAGTCCTGTTTTTGATAACCAGTCAAGGTAAAATTGACAATTCAAGCACCCAGCTATCAGGGTGGGAAGTCCCATGGTTATTTGGCCCTTCCCAATGTAAAAATAGGAGCCTGCAACTGCCCAGAAGTGGCGCATCCATTAGATGAGCCAATTCTGGTCTTTGCCTAACCCTTCCTCGCTGCTACAGTGGCAATCAAGTTAATACTGAGGTCAATCAGTGCCGTTTGCCACAGGCAGTCGGCAGCGATCCCTGCACATGTCAGCTGATTTCAACAGCTTACATGTGCGGCTATCAAGCATGAGTGGATCCGCTCTCCACTCACGCCTGTTAACCCCTTGCATCTCGCTGTAAAAATGTGACAGCGACATGAAGCAGTGCGCCACGGTAAGCATTCCCTTACCTGGCGCCATTGGAAGTCACGTGATGTGATCACGTGGACCATATGGTTGTAATGGTAGCACAGAGTCATCTGATGACTCCTATAGCTATCATGAGTCACTTCCTCTTACACCCGGCAAACTGCCCTGTGTAATAGGAGAGCTGCTTTTCTGCAGATCTCAGCTGTGTAGTTGTTATCTGGAGAAATGGAAGAGCGACCAGACTGCTTATCGTTATAGTCCCCTAGGGGTACTAATACAATACAAAAAAAGTAAAGAAAAAAAACAAAAAAAAACTAAAAGTTCAAATTACACCCCATTCGCACCATTGAAAATTAAAAGGTAGAAAAAATAAAAAATATACACTTTTGATATCGCAGAGTTCAGAAACGCCCGATCTATCAAAATATAAAATCAATCAATCTGATTGGTAAATGGCATAGCGGCAAAAAAATTCCAAACACCAAAATTATGGTTTATGGTCGCCGCGTATTATGCGTAAGATGCAACAACAGACAATCAAAATGAAGCATCTGTGCAAAAATGGTACCATCAAAACTGTCAGCTCGAGACACAAAAAATAAGTTGTCACTGAGCCATAGATCCGAAAAATAAGAACACTACGGGTCACGGATAATGATGCAAAAATTGCGCCATTTTTTAACAAACTTATTTTAACCCCTTAGATAAAAGTATACCTATACATGTTTGGTGTCTGTGAACTCATACCAACCTGAGGCATCACACTGGCACATATGTGTTACCATATAGTGAACATGTTGAATATATCCCAAAACAATCAGGCAATCACACTTTATTTGCAATTTTTTAATTTTTTTTTAATGTTTTAGCAAAATTGACAGAAAAATTAAAAAGTCACGGCTCTCAGAAGAAGGGGAGGAAAAAAACAGTGGGGAAATGGAAAATCGCCTGGGGTGAAGGGGTTAAGCCCAGAAGTTAGTAATGGATAGAGGTCTATCAAACACCCCAATTACTAACCCAGTGAGTGTACGTTTTTAAAAAACAGACATAGGAAAAAAATAGTTTATTTGAGTAAACATGCTGCCACATGCCCTCGTTCACAAATTTATGAATTCAAAGGAAATAATGGAAGTACCGACATAATCCAAAGAGTAATGTCTAACGAAGTCCATCAATGGACTTTCTCCCAACGAGGCTATATAGATCACTGCCGGTCAGCGGGAGTCCGAAATTTCTCAAGAGTGGTGATGTCACTGAATTACTTAAAGATAACACATGGCAATTATGGCTGGATAAGGGTGCACTGGTAGGTTCCAAAACCATTATTATAGTCAGTAAACCAGGCACTCCAATTGTTGAGAAATAATGGAATTTTTATTTTGTATTTTTAAATCCAGTTCACCGCTCTGTACTAGATTGCTCCAATCCTGACAGTTTTTAATCTCCAGTATGTGAACTAAAGAAGGTCTCTGACCGAAACGTTTTCATAAACTGGATTGAAAAATACAAAATAAAAATGCCATTTCTCAACAATTGGGGTGTCTGGTTTACTGACTGTCACTGAATTACTGGCATGAACGCTTGTGAGAAATTCCGGGCTGCCACTGACTGTTTTGAGGATGCAGCTCTTTAGAAATTGATGAGCATCACTAGACTTTACTTTTTTGGATTATGGCAGAACATCAAACATTTATTTTTAATCAATAAATTCATGGACGGGGGTGTTTAGAAGAGTTAAAAAAAGAAGCACACAGTGAAAAACATTTACTTGAATAAACACTCCTCTACAAGTCCTCATCCACCAATTTATTAATAAAAAAAATCCTGGATGTTCCAACATAATTATATTGGGGATTAAACACTCCTCCCCAGTCCCTCATTCATCAATTTATTATTAAAAAAAAGAAATCCTGGAAGTTCCAACATAATCCACGGTGATATCAGTAATGCAGCGATATCACCGATCGTGAGAAATTCCGGCCTGCCGCTGGCTGACAGTGATCCATGGAGCCTCATTCTGAGAAATCTCTCAGAAGGATGCTACATAGGAATCAATGGATGTTGTGGGACATTTATCTGTGGTTTATGTTGGAACTTCCAGAATTTTTTTTAGAAATAAATTGATGAATGAGGGAGTTCTGAGAAAGTTCTCAAAATGCAACTTCATAGGAATCAATGGACACCATGGGACATGACTCTTTGGATTACATCAGAACTTATTGGATATCTTTTTAATTAATACATTTGGAAAGGAGGGAGTGTGGGGGTGTTTATTTCCCAATTTAATTACGTCAGAAAGTCAAGAATTTTTTTAAAAATTAATAAATTGTTAAGAGGAGTCTTTTTGCAACAATTTATTTTTCCTGTGTCTGGGATTTTTAAAAGTTTATGCTTGCTGTGTTAGTAATGGGGGTCTCTGATAGATGCCTACCCATTACTAACCCCTGGGCTTGATGCTAGTTGTCAGTTCACAGTTAACATCAACACCAAAAGTATAAGGCTATGTGCCCACGGGGAAAGTGTCTTGTGGAAATATCTGCAGCACATTCCGCAGGAGCTCCCAGAAAACCGCAGCACAACTTTGTCTTTTTTAATGCTGCAGTTGTATTGCGGAATGTCCTGCAGATGTGCTGCAGTCATTCTGCATTGAGGATACAGTATCATGGCTTCGGCACTGCATCCAGTGGCGTAGCAAAGGGGGGGCGGAGGGGGTGTCACGGGTCGGGGGGGCATTTTGGGGGTAAAAAATAAAAAATAGAAAGCTTATTGAATAGGGCCATCTGCAGCTGCATTCCTGAACATCTTTAACCCCTTAACGACCCATGATGTACTGGGTATGTCATAGTGACATGGTATTTAACGACCCATGACGTACCCAGTACGTCATGGCAAAATCTCGGCCGCGGTGGCAGCGATCAGTGTGCAAAAACTTTAGATTCAGGGATGAGAGGATCTCTGCCTGACCTCAGGAGGGGTGGATTGGCTGATGAACGCCGCTCAAGCAATCACAGCCACTGTGATATTTCAGCCGTTGAAAATGGCTGAAACATTGAAATCCAGCCATGATCAGTGCAGCTATAGCACTGATCATTGGGTGGAGCTTGGTGAACTTTTTTCACCTGCCCCCAGCTCTCATTGGAGAGATTGGCCTTGTGGCTGATCTCTCCAGTCACCTTGGATCTGGGGCCGGTGACCTGTAGGTGACCACTCCCCTCAGCTTCACTCCATCTGTGAAAGCTGAGGAGAGTGATCCCTGCAAGTGCCATTTGTTAAGTGCCCCTGATCCATCGCTGCACCCAATCAACCCCCACAGCAGCGGCAGCAGCAGTAGTCACCTCCCCCAATCCATGGCTGCTACTGCTTCTGATTTGCCACCCCCCTCCTCCATCTGCTATCCCCTCTCCATCCGCCACCGCTCTCCCCATCAACCGCTGCCCGCCTTTATCCGCCACCACTCTCCCCATCAGCTGCTGCCCCCTTCATCCACCACCGATCTCCCCATCAGCCGCTGCCGCCCTCCACGATCTGCTGCTCAATCTCTCCCACCTCTCACCCTCCTGCATATGCTGCCCCCTCCCCCACATCTCACCCTCCTGCAGCTGCTTCCCCCTCCCCCACCTCTCAACCCCCCCCATTTGCTGCCTCCTCCATCTGCTATGATCCTGCTGTCTAGAGCCATGCGGTAAGGTAGCTATCCCCAATCTCACCTTCCACCCTCCCTTCCCTCCCTCACTCCACGCCAATGGAGGGGGCGGGAAATTTGACTACTGCCCCGGGCGGAAAAAGCAGTCGATATGCCACTGACTGCATCCTCAATGCAGAACAAGTGCTGGAGTGATCGGTGAGTTTATACTTACCTCCATCACGCAGCACTTCACTTTCCGGCCATGTGTGTCTGCACTTTGCAGGAGAAGGTGGGCGGGCCTGAACTAGCTCCAGCTGTCACATGACCAGAGCTTGTGCAGGCCCCGCCCTCCTGCTGCTCGCGCCTGGCTCCACCGCGCTCCTCTGCACCGGATGAAGTGACTCCGGTGTCTTCTATCAAGGCAGGTAATTATAGGATCGTAAAATGCGCAGGAATAATTGACATACTGCAGATTTTTCCGCAGGGAAATCCGCACTATTTCTGCTGTAGAAAAAAAAGCAGCATGGGCACAGCAATTCCAAAATGGCTGGGGATTCGCTGTACTGCAGATTTTTGAGAAATCCGCGGAATTTCCGCAAAAAAACCACGGCAAATTCCACAAATTGTCCACAGCATGGGCACATAGCCTTACCCTTATTGCCACCACACTAGGGCTATCAGGTAGAGCTGAGCAAAGCACCAGAATTTCCTCATCAAATGAATGCACCATTTCTTGAGCATCTTTGGGCTTCTATTTTCAGGCTGGGATGTAACAAATATCTATTGGCCTGCCCAGCCTGATAATACCAATCCGCAGCTGTCTGCTTTACCTTGGCAGGTTATGAAAAATAGGGCGGAGCCCATGCGTTTTTTTTAATAAATATGTATTTAAATGATTTAAAAAACGGCATTTTAGCCCTTCTTTTTTCAATAAGCAGCCAAGGTAAAGCTGACAGCTGCAGGCTGTCCACAGTACCCAAGCTGGTTATCAAAAATAGGCATTACATCATGTCTATTTTTTTATTTATTCCCTCTCCACATTTGTTTGCAGTGCAATTACCTCCCCTTTTACTTTTTGTTGCAGCCTCTAGACATTACTACGACCATTTTACCGCCATTTTGCAGCATACAAGGTTAACCCCTTAACGACCGCGGGCCGTAAAATTACGTCCTAAAGGACATAATCTTACTGCCCGCGGTCCTCCGGCGGCAGCATGCCGCGATCGGCACACATCTCAGCTGATTTTCACAGCTGAGATGTGTGCCTGCTAGGCACGAGCAGAATCGTTATCTGCTCGTGCCGATTAACCCCTTATAATGGCGCTGTCAATACATGACATCGCCATTATAAGCGCAATCGCGGTAAAGTTTTACTTACCGCCAAAACCGGAAGTCACGTGACGCGATCACGTGACTCCCGATAGTTGTCATGGTAGTACAGGGTCATGTGATGACTCCTGTACTACACATGAATTGGTTTCACTTTCGCTGTGCCCGGGGCACAGCAAAAGAGAAAGACAGCGTATCTGCTGTTTACAGCCTTCCAGCTGTGATCAGCAGATACTGCAGAGCGATCGGAATGCTGATCGCAATAGCCCCCTAGGGGGACTAGTAAAATAAAAAAAAAAAGTAAAAAAAAAAGTTTTAAAAAATTAAAAAAAAACAAAAAAACCTAAAAGTTCAAATCACCCCCCATTCGCCCCATTAAAAATTAAAGGGTTAAAAAAATAAAAATTATACACACATTTGGTATCGCCGCGTTCAGAAACGCCCGATCTATCAAAATATAAAATCAATTAATCTGATCAGTAAACGGCGTAGCGGCAAAAAAATTCCAAACGCCAAAACGACGTTTTTTTGTCGCCACAACTTTTGCGCAAAATGCAATAAGAGGCGATCAAAACGTAGCATCTGCGCAAAAATGGTACCGTTAAAAACGTCAGCTCGAGACGCAAAAAATAAGCCGTCATTGAGCCTAAGATCCCGAAAAATGAGAACGCTACGGGTCACGGAATATGGCGTAAAACGTGCGCCACTTTTTTCGGACAAACTTCCGATTTTTTTTTAACCCCTTATATAAAAGTAAACCTATACATGTTTGGTGTCTACGAACTCGCACTGACCTGAGGCATCACACCCACACATCAGTTTTACCATATAGTGAACACAGTGAATAAAATATCTCAAAAACCATAGTGCTATCGCACTTTTTTTGCAATTTTTCAGCATTTGGAATTTTTTTGCCATTTTCTAGTACACAATATGGTAAAACTGATGGTTTCATTTAAAAGTACAGCTTGTTCCGCAAAAAATGAGCCCTCACATGACCATATTGACTGAAAAATAAAAAAGTTACGTCTCTCAGAAAAAGAATGGCGAAAAAAAAAAACGGAAAGCGAAAAATCGGCCGGTCGTGAAAGGGTTAAAGGTCAGGTCAACTTCAGGTCATGAACTGAACTTTTTTTTAAAATCCAGCCGAACTCAGCAAACCCGAGCATCCACTGGTCCACTCATTACTAAGAACATGTCCAAAATGACAGGTCTTATAGGGTATCTTAAGTTTGAACACAACTGAGATGTTATTAGTCAGCGATTGAAAAGGAGCTGCCAGCAGCAAATCTTGATGTCTTGCATGCCAATATGCATTCAGCATGGCAGAACATTAACCAGACAACCATTATTAACCTGATTGAGGGCATGTAAAAGTGTGTAAGTGTGTGTATTTCTGTGTGACACAGAATAAACTGATATATTTTTACCATTTTGTTTCCATTGTTTCATCATTTACATTTCAATAACATGTGTATTGACTTGTGTGATTTTTATAATTCCTCAACTTTTCCTTCTTGATATTATTATTTTGATGTTGAAGAGTGCATATATTTTTTTTTTTCGACTATATGACACACTTTCTAGAGAGAGCATATCTTTTGGTGCATCTTCCTTATTCTTCTCAAACAATGAATGATCTCCCAGCACAGTTCTGTTTCCTCCTGCAGGACACAGATCTATTTGATTGATGCAGATTGATGCCAATCAGATGAGTTGCTGAATTCATTAAGTGGCATGCACCTTTTAATCGTTGACGACTTGTACTCCAGCGAGACTCCAGTATTAGGGCTCATGCGCACGTTGTGTCCTGGGCAGTGCAGAAATAAATGCACCCTCTGGCAGACGTGACACAACAAAAAGAATGCATCCAAAATGCATGTATTTTGGATGAATTTTGCATGCATTTTACATGGGCTTTGGATGCATTTTTGTCAGTGTGGTCCCCCAGATCTCCTACATGCCCGCTGACAGCAGACACAGATAGAGCCGGGCGATAAGAATGAACTTGGATGAACTTCACCCGACTGTGCTGTCATGAACTCAGATCAACCTCCGAGCCAGTGCCAGGACATAGGAGTCCGCAGCAGTGACGTCAGAGCCTCACCTGATTTCACTGACATCGCGCAGCTCTCTCTTTCTGTCGCAGCCTGATTTGCGGTCACACGTGAAGGACTGACCTGTGATCGCAAATCCCCTGAGTGATTGCAGTGAGCCGCGCAATCAGCGGTGCCATCACTCAGGTTACTCGCAGCCACAGCTGCAGTACTCCACCTGAGAGCGGTGGCCGCGAGTAACCTCAGTGACAGCACAGCTGATCGCGTGACTTACTTCAGTTGCTGCATGGAGCTCACAGGAGCGGCGGTGTTCTACTGCTGCTCCTGTCAGCTTCTGATGTAGCAGAGCTGTAAACGTCGTGGGACCTTGCGTGTATTACGTCAGACTTGGAGGTGTTTTTGAGCGGTTAATAAAGTTGTGAAAGAGGGTGTTTTTTTGTCTTTTATTCCAAATAAAGGATTTTTTGGATGTGTGTGTTTATTTTCTTTAACTTACAGGTTAATCATGGAAGGTATCTTGGGGAGACATAGAGAGAGAGAGACCGAAATAACTGTGTTTGTTATATCAAAAAAAATGTGGATTGCAACAAAAATGCAGTGCAAACGCACTGCTTAGCATTTTGGTAGCATTTTTCTACAATTCATTGATTTCAAAGGGTGTAGAACGTTGCCAAAACGGACAAAAGAATTGACATGCTGTTTTTTAAACGCAGAGATTTTGTCAATATTTTGACAATCAAAACGCTGCGTTTAAAAAAGCATCGTGCGCACTGATTTTGCATGATTCTCATAGACTTTGCTGGGGCAGCAGAACACATGCATTTTGACAATGTGTCACTGCAGCTTAAAACGCTGCAGAAACGCAAAAAAAAAACCAACAACGTGCACATGAGCCCTTAATGAATCAGCCCCGATAAGTATAAAAAAGTAATTGTTGTTTATGATGAACATATACAATATTTCTATATATACTTTCCATTTGACATAAACCTTTTAGTTTTGAGGAATACTTTTTGATAGTCAACTCCTTGAAATAAACTGTCTGGGAGCATAATTTTTAAACTAACATTCATTTGTATCTAAAGGCCCTGTCACACACAGAGATAAATCTTTGGCAGATCTGTGGTTGCAGTGAAATTGTGGACAATCAGTGACAGGTTTGTGGCTGTGTACAAATGGAACAATATGTCCATGATTTCACTGCAACCACAGATCTGCCAAAGATTTATCTCTGTGTGTGACGGGGCCTTTAGTGTTTTCACCTCTTTTTGATTATATTTTGCTTTTCCTCATTTCATAAAGCATACTGTAGGTGCTGCAATTTTTGCTATTAAAATAATTAATTGTTTTAATACAGAATTAACTTCACAAACTTAACAGTTCTTTATTTTATTATTTTTTTGCAGCCACTTGGGGCTGCCATTTGCATTTGTTTCTGTGTAAGCATCTGAGAATGACTTTAACACACTTCAAATAGGGTAGTCTTTGTACACGGAAGCCTGCAGTCAGTGTACGTAGAAGTGAATGGAGCACAGTCACACATTATACCAGTGCTCCCATAGAAGTGGACAGAGTGGGGTTATACATAACACCACTTCTTACATAGTAGTGGATATAGCTGGATCACTCATTACACCACTGCTCTCATGAAAGAGGATGAAGCGAACAGTAATACATTACACTATTGCCCGCATAGAAAAGGAAACAGCGGGGCACCTATATTACACTACTGCTCCCAAGAAGTGGACATAGTTATGTCAAACATGACACTACTGCTCCCATAGAAATATGAAGTGTGGGTTTAACATAATATCAGTGCTCTCATAGAAATGCATAGAGCAGGATCACAAATTATACCACTGCTCCCACATAATTAGATGGAATGGTGTCATACATAACACCACTTCTGCCATAGAAATGGACAGATCAGGGTCACACATTACACCATACTTTAATATAAATGCGTAGAGCAGTGTAACATATTACATACATTAGATACTGCAAATCTAATCTCATTATGTGATGCACTCTACTGAGCCTAGTATGTAATCCCAGCATGCCTTACACTCTACTTATAAAATTGCAGCATGTAATGCACTCTGCATATCAAACCCCAATGTATGATACAGTTTATAAAAGCAACTAGCAGAATCTGTGATGTCAGGCATCCTTTTTGACACTGTCTACATATCAGTATCACTTTGCAGTCACCAACAAAATGGTGCCAAATTGTGATCTTAAAGTTCATCCTCTCTTATCCTTTTGAAAATTTCTAGGGCAGGGGAGTGGTAAAGTGAGCTAGTTGTACATTAGACTTTCATGGCAAATTTCAGCATCTGCTTCCCCTTGTGTTTAAAAGGGGAAAATAAGAATAATTTTAAAATTATTTTTCATATTTTACTTAATTAAAAACGAATGATTATATTAAAAATATATACATTAAACCATTAATATTTCCCCTTTTTGTTTCAATTGTTGAAAAATCTTTCTTTGTTGGCACATTCCCTTAAAGTGCAATATCTTGCTTTGCTAGGCAAAAGATTATTTTTTCATGCACATTAATGTGAATTGTTTATATTATGAATAGTGAAAAAGGAAAAATAAAGAAAATAAGAATGAAGCAAGCGCTTCATACTTACTGAGGATCCGGTGCAGCTGTGCACTGCTCCTGCAGCCGCCCATGCACTTCTAGGGCCACACATTAGACTTATGCATATGCCCTGCTTTCCCCACCCACCGGTGTCTGTGATTGGTTGCAGTCAGATGCGCCCTCAGCCTATGTGATAGTGTCTGCCTGCAACCAATCACAGTGCTGTTTGCAGTACTATTTTGTACAGTAAAAATAAATAAATAAAATATTTGGCTTAGGGTCCCCCCATATTAGGATACCCAGCCCAGATAAAGCATATGGCTACAGGCTGCAACCACCAGCCAAGCACTTATCTTGGCTGTGTATCAAAATTGGAGAAACCACATGCAACTTTTTTAAAAAAAATTGTTAAAAGAAATATTTTTAAAAAACAGCATGCGGTTCCCACCAATTTTGATACCCAGTCATGGTAAAGTCTGACAGCCAGGAACTAGTATTCCCAGGCTGGGGAGACCCATACTTATTGAGCCACCCCCAGCCTAAAAATAGCAGCCTGCCGCCATCATGAATTGTTCCAGCACTTTACCTCGCTCTTCCCAATTGCCCTGGTGTTGTGGAAATCAGGTTAATAAGAGGTTAATAAAAGCCCACAGCTGCCACTAAGCCCTAGATTAGTAATGGGGAGGGTCTATGAGACCTTCATTACTAATCTGTAAGTGAAAGTAAATAAACACAAACACTGAAAAAATCTTTTATTTGAAATAAAATACAAAAAACACACCCTCTTTAACCACTTTATTAACCTCCAAAATATCCCTGCAGGTCTGACATAATCCATATGAGGTCCCACGATGATTAAAAAAACTGAAACAAAAACAAATCTCTTTTTTCCTTACTGCTGGCACACCTCATGGACAAAAAGAGACCCATGCCTAAAAATCTGCTACACAAGTTCACAGTAAGCACCTGGAAATGCCTTCTCCTTAACTCCCAGAAGTACAAGATAAACCTCACCTCAAAACTTATCCCCTTATAAGCCTTAGAACTTATCATTCCCAAGATAAATTTCTTAATGCAGAAAAAGCAGTCTATTGTAAACTTGTTGTATATTATAATTAGAGTTGAGCGCGGTTCGTGGTTCGTGGTTCTCCAGTTCGCGGCTCGAGTGATTTTGGGGCATGTTCTAGATCGAACTAGAACTCGAGCTTTTTGCAAAAGCTCGATAGTTCTAGAAACGTTCGAGAACGGTTCTAGCAGCAAAAAACAGCTAAATCATAGCTTGGTTTCTGCTGTAATAGTGTAAGTCACTCTGTGAATCAAACTATTATCACATTTCAGTGTATAGTGTGCGTGAACAGCGCCTTCAGATCACTGCTGTTTCTATAATGGCGATCGCCATTTTATTTTTTTTTTTCTTGTCTTCCTTCCCTAAGCGCGCGCGTCTTGTGGGGCGGGCCAGCATGTCAGCCAATCACAGACACACACACACCTAAGTGGACTTTGAGCCAGAGAAGCAACGGCATGTGTGATAGGATCTGCATGTCACATGTCCCTGCATTATAAAACCGGACATTTTCTTCACGAACGCCATTATCTGCCTTCTGCGTCTTTGGTGTCAGACATCAGTGTCGCAGCTCCGTCCTCCTGAGTCCTATAGCCGATACAGCTGTATGCGCTGCATACACAGCGTTAGACAGCTTAGGGAGAGCACATTCTAGCAGTCCTTTTAAGGGCTCAAAGCGGCAGGGTCAGAGAGCCATAAGTGACAGGTCCTGCAAACAGCAACAGCGTCTGTGTAGCCCAGGTCAGGGATTTCCTCCCTGCATTTCACCATTAGGAGGGAATAGAAAGGCAGGCTTCCATTCCTCTACCCAGAGCACCACAATCCTGCCACTGTACCCTCTTGTCCTCTGCACACTCCAACTCATTCTAAGTAAGCCATTATACTAGCAAACACTCAGTGTACCTAGTGGCATCCTAAACGTGGCTATTGGACTTTGCTATAGTCCCACTAGTGCAAAGACATTAGCAGAGCACATCTGCCTGCATTGCACACTCCAAGTTTTTTAAACTAAGCAATTTTACTAGCAAACACTCAGTGTACCTAGTGGCATCCTATACGTGGCTATTGGACTTTGCTATAGTCCCACTAGTGCAAAGACATTTGCAGAGCACGTCTGCCTGCATTGCACACTACAACTTTTTTAAACTAAGCAATTTTACTAGCAAACACTCAGTGTACCTAGTGGCATCCTATACGTGGCTATTGGACTTTGCTATAGTCCCACTAGTGCAAAGACATTTGCAGAGCACGTCTGCCTGCATTGCACACTACAACTTTTTTAAACTAAGCAATTTTACTAGCAAACACTCAGTGTACCTAGTGGCATCCTATACATGGCTATTGGACTTTGCTATAGTCCCACTAGTGCCAAGACATTTGCAGAGCGCATCTGCCTGCGTTGCACACTCCAACTAATTATAACGAAGCCATTATACTAGCAAACACTCAGTGTACCTAGTGGCATCCTATACGTGGCTATTGGACTTTGCTATAGTCCCACTAGTGCAAAGACATTAGCAGAGCACATCTGCCTGCATTGCACACTCCAAGTTTTTTAAACTAAGCAATTTTACTAGCAAACACTCAGTGTACCTAGTGGCATCCTATACGTGGCTATTGGACTTTGCTATAGTCCCACTAGTGCAAAGACATTTGCAGAGCACGTCTGCCTGCATTGCACACTACAACTTTTTTAAACTAAGCAATTTTACTAGCAAACACTCAGTGTACCTAGTGGCATCCTATACGTGGCTATTGGACTTTGCTATAGTCCCACTAGTGCAAAGACATTTGCAGAGCACGTCTGCCTGCATTGCACACTACAACTTTTTTAAACTAATCAATTTTACTAGCAAACACTCAGTGTACCTAGTGGCATCCTAAACGTGGCTATTGGACTTTGCTATAGTCCCACTAGTGCAAAGACATTAGCAGAGCACATCTGCCTGCATTGCACACTCCAAGTTTTTTAAACTAAGCAATTTTACTAGCAAACACTCAGTGTACCTAGTGGCATCCTATACGTGGCTATTGGACTTTGCTATAGTCCCACTAGTGCAAAGACATTTGCAGAGCACGTCTGCCTGCATTGCACACTACAACTTTTTTAAACTAAGCAATTTTACTAGCAAACACTCAGTGTACCTAGTGGCATCCTATACGTGGCTATTGGACTTTGCTATAGTCCCACTAGTGCAAAGACATTTGCAGAGCACGTCTGCCTGCATTGCACACTACAACTTTTTTAAACTAAGCAATTTTACTAGCAAACACTCAGTGTACCTAGTGGCATCCTATACGTGGCTATTGGACTTTGCTATAGTCCCACTAGTGCCAAGACATTTGCAGAGCGCATCTGCCTGCGTTGCACACTCCAACTAATTATAACGAAGCCATTATACTAGCACACACTCAGTGTACCTAGTGGCATCCTATACGTGGCTATTGGACTTTTGTCAATTCACAGTATTGGAACGTTATTTGCATGACATCTGCCTGCATTGCACACTCTAACTTTTTTAAACTCAGCCATTATACTAGCAAACACTCACTGTACCTAGTTGTATCCTAAACGTGGCTATTGTACTTTTGTCAATTCACAGTATTGGAACGTTATTTGCAGGACATCTGCCTGCATTGCACACTCAAACTTTTTTAAACTCAGCCATTATACTAGCAAACACTCACTGTACCTAGTTGTATCCTAAACGTGGCTATTGTACTTTTGTCAATTCACAGTATTGGAACGTTATTTGCAGGACATCTGCCTGCATTGCACACTCAAACTTTTTTAAACTCAGCCATTATACTAGCAAACACTCACTGTACCTAGTTGTATCCTAAACGTGGCTATTGTACTTTTGTCAATTCACAGTATTGGAACGTTATTAGCAGCACGTCTGCCTGCATTGCACACTCAAACTTTTTTAAACTCAGCCATTATACTAGCAAACACTCACTGTACCTAGTTGTATCCTAAACGTGGCTATTGTACTTTTGTCAATTCACAGTATTGGAACGTTATTTGCAGGACATCTGCCTGCCTTGCACACTCAAACTTTTTTAAACTCAGCCATTATACTAGCAAACACTCACTGTACCTAGTTGTATCCTAAACGTGGCTATTGTACTTTTGTCAATTCACAGTATTGGAACGTTATTTGCAGCACGTCTGCCTGCATTGCACACTCAAACTTTTTTAAACTCAGCCATTATACTAGCAAACACTCACTGTACCTAGTTGTATCGTAAACGTGGCTATTGTACTTTTGTCAATTCACAGTATTGGAACGTTATTTGCAGGACATCTGCCTGCCTTCCACACTCAAACTTTTTTAAACTCAGCCATTATACTAGCAAACACTCACTGTACCTAGTTGTAACCTAAACGTGGCTATTGTACTTTTGTCAATTTACAGTATTGGAACGTTATTTGCAGGACGTCTGCCTGCATTGCACACTCAAACTTTTTTAAACTCAGCCATTATACTAGCAAACACTCACTGTACCTAGTTGTATCCTAAACGTGGCTATTGTACTTTTGTCAATTCACAGTATTGGAACGTTATTTGCAGCACGTCTGCCTGCATTGCACACTCAAACTTTTTTAAACTCAGCCATTATACTAGCAAACACTCACTGTACCTAGTTGTATCCTAAACGTGGCTATTGTACTTTTGTCAATTCTCAGTATTGGAACGTTATTTGCAGGACGTCTGCCTGCATTGCACACTCAAACTTTTTTAAACTCAGCCATTATACTAGCAAACACTCACTGTACCTAGTTGTATCCTAAACGTGGCTATTGTACTTTTGTCAATTCACAGTATTGGAACGTTATTTGCAGGACGTCTGCCTGCATTGCACACTCAAACTTTTTTAAACTCAGCCATTATACTAGCAAACACTCACTGTACCTAGTTGTATCCTAAACGTGGCTATTGTACTTTTGTCAATTCACAGTATTGGAACGTTATTTGCAGGACATCTGCCTGCCTTGCACACTCAAACTTTTTTAAACTCAGCCATTATACTAGCAAACACTCACTGTACCTAGTTGTATCCTAAACGTGGCTATTGTACTTTTGTCAATTTACAGTATTGGAACGTTATTTGCAGCACGTCTGCCTGCATTGCACACTCAAACTTTTTTAAACTCAGCCATTATACTAGCAAACACTCACTGTACCTAGTTGTATCCTAAACGTGGCTATTGTACTTTTGTCAATTCACAGTATTGGAACGTTATTTGCAGGACATCTGCCTGCCTTGCACACTCAAACTTTTTTAAACTCAGCCATTATACTAGCAAACACTCACTGTACCTAGTTGTATCCTAAACGTGGCTATTGTACTTTTGTCAATTCACAGTATTGGAACGTTATTTGCAGGACGTCTGCCTGCATTGCACACTCAAACTTTTTTAAACTCAGCCATTATACTAGCAAACACTCACTGTACCTAGTTGTATCCTAAACGTGGCTATTGTACTTTTGTCAATTCACAGTATTGGAACGTTATTTGCAGCACGTCTGCCTGCATTGCACACTCAAACTTTTTTAAACTCAGCCATTATACTAGCAAACACTCACTGTACCTAGTTGTATCGTAAACGTGGCTATTGTACTTTTGTCAATTCACAGTATTGGAACGTTATTTGCAGGACATCTGCCTGCCTTGCACACTCAAACTTTTTTAAACTCAGCCATTATACTAGCAAACACTCACTGTACCTAGTTGTATCCTAAACGTGGCTATTGTACTTTTGTCAATTCACAGTATTGGAACGTTATTAGCAGCACGTCTGCCTGCATTGCACACTCAAACTTTTTTAAACTCAGCCATTATACTAGCAAACACTCACTGTACCTAGTTGTATCCTAAACGTGGCTATTGTACTTTTGTCAATTCACAGTATTGGAACGTTATTTGCAGGACATCTGCCTGCCTTGCACACTCAAACTTTTTTAAACTCAGCCATTATACTAGCAAACACTCACTGTACCTAGTTGTATCCTAAACGTGGCTATTGTACTTTTGTCAATTCACAGTATTGGAACGTTATTTGCAGCACGTCTGCCTGCATTGCACACTCAAACTTTTTTAAACTCAGCCATTATACTAGCAAACACTCACTGTACCTAGTTGTATCCTAAACGTGGCTATTGTACTTTTGTCAATTCACAGTATTGGAACGTTATTTGCAGCACGTCTGTCTGCATTGCACACTCAAACTTTTTTAAACTCAGCCATTATACTAGCAAACACTCACTGTACCTAGTTGTATCCTAAACGTGGCTATTGTACTTTTGTCAATTCACAGTATTGGAACGTTATTTGCAGGACATCTGCCTGCATTGCACACTCAAACTTTTTTAAACTCAGCCATTATACTAGCAAACACTCACTGTACCTAGTTGTATCCTAAACGTGGCTATTGTACTTTTGTCAATTCACACTACTGCAAATCTATGTGCAGCACCTCTGCATGACAACCTCGTGCTCTGTTTTTAATAAGCTATAATGATAGCACAAAATACTGCCATTTTGTGGCATCATAGAACTGGCTGTTGTATTCCATTAGTGCCCCACTGGTGACAAGCTATTTCTAGCACCTCTACATCACACCCTCATGCACATTTTGCTACGCTAATGTTATAGCAAACTCATGGAATTCATTGCTGCATTTCATAATTCGGAGGGATAGAAAGTCAGGCTTCCTTTAGCTTTTCCTTCTGTTTATAGACAGCATCTCCAAGACAAATTTCCCCTCCACGTCTAAGTGTGGAGAGGCAGCTAGTGCGCATGCGTGTGCCGATGTACCCCAGCTGCAGCATAATTACAGTGTTTCGCCTAGTGAGTATGCTCAGCCTGACTGTGCCATTCCTGACGCTAAGTTTTCATTTCGGGATACAGAGCATGCTCCCACACTAAGTGTGAAAAGCCTCTTTGCACAGGTGCTTGCATTCCGTGCCGGGTATAAGTCCTGTTTTGGGCATAGACACCATGCTAAAGCTGATAGTCTTTTTTCAGAGACTGTATTTCATGCTACTGAGCATGCTCAGGCACTTCCTGCATCAGAGACTAGGTCCGGTAATGAACTCTTTGGCCCTGGCCCTGATGTGGGGGTCCCATATAGACCACAGGGCATCAGGTGTCCTCCCAAATGGCTTGCAGAGGCCCACACCTATGACTTGTCACCGCATTATTGATGCTCAGACGATGACTGGTGAGGTGTTTGGGTCATGGCAGCCATGAGGTCATCATTGAAGTTGCGTTTCCAAATAGGACGCTAGTTATGCCACTCATGACGTGTCACTCTACTTTTGTCTCCAGGAGGTGCATTGTGGTTCACCCTGGTTTGGGGCGGACCCAGGTTATAAAAGGGGCTGGAGCCAACAAGGAGGTGCGCAGTCTTCTATTATGCTCCGAAAGAGCACACCTCCATGTGTTGAACCCATTGCGGCTTTAGGCCAGAGGTAGGCAGGGATCGGGTGGTGGATGCAGGCCACCACCACAGTTGGTAACGCAGAACGGTTAAGACCAGCTCCTGTCCTAACAGTCCTGCTTGTGCAGCCCAGTGGCATTAACAGGCCTGCTGCTGCTGATGCGCCTGCTGTCCACAGGTGTGGCCCCTACGCACACGGTCAGCGTACTCAATGGCCCCTGTGTTGTTAACAGGGAGTTCCTGGGCTGGGTGGGCATGTGGACCCTGTGACGCTAACAGGGCTCACAGTCTCCAGATCCGAATGGCGTCTAACTCGGTTCAGGCTACTATTAGTTTCATAGCCACACAGCTCTGTATCCTCCACCAAACCTTCAAGTTGCCAACCTCTCCTTTTCCAACTGGGAGCACGGTGGACACTGACTGCTGATGGGGATATATACCTTTCTCTTTCTTTTCTTATTAATTTTCGTTATATAGCGGTCACAGATTATATACCACTTTATCCAAATCTGCCAGTCCCACTGTAACAGATGTTGTTTCTTCAGCAAATGTTACAGTTGCTTAACCACCAAATCCACGGACCAAAACTTTTTTCCCCTTTCCAACACACCTGTTCCCCTTTCCAACAGCATCTGTCCTTTTTCAACTCATTTTGGGATATGACCAAAAGTGCAACTGTGCAGGGACACCGTACTCAACGCCATCTCAGCACAGCAGCCATCCCTAGGTCCCTCCGATGTGGACAAGTAAAAGACCATTTCCTCCTATCCATGACAAAGCGTTGAGATTCACTCTGTGCAGCACTGGTGTTTAGTGGACAAGTAGATCTAAGATTGCGTACCACATTCTGCAGATACTCCTGTATACGTGCGTCTATTTCTATGGCAGGAATTAGTTCGCCAAATTTTGTCTTGTACCGGGGATCTAACAGTGTGGCAACCCAGTATTCAGGATTAGTTCAAATTCATACAATCCGAGGGTCATGTAGGTAGTGCAGCAAGAAGGCGCTCATGTGTCTTGTGCATCCAGGAGGACCAAGTCCTTGGTGTGTTGGTGGCAGAGAGGTGAGAATCGTGCATCCTTCCTCTGCCCTCTCCCCCCAACCTCGCACAACCGAAATGTGAGCAAGCTCTCACTCATCTGCTGAGTCTTCCATGCCCATCGCCAGTTCGTCCTCCATTTCTTCATGGGCTCCTGCACTTTCATCAACACTTTTTGCTGATACTATGCGCCCTTGTTAATCCCTCTCCCTCACCATGACTGCCGCATAGGTGCCGCTGACCATCTGGACCTCGTAGATCTTGTTATCCCTTCCGCATATGACTCCTCCTGTACTTCCTCCCCTTCCTCTTGTCCCAACACCTGACTCCGAATAATAATTACAGTGTGCTCCATCATGTAGATGACCAGAATTGTCACGCTGAGAATGACATTGCCAGTGCTAAACATCTTCGTCGACATTTCAAAACTGTGTAGCAGGGTGCATAGGTCCTTGATCTGACACCACTCCAGCAGCGTGATCTGCACCACCTCTGGATCAAGTTATCCCAGGCTATATGTCTTACCGTATTTCAGCAGGGCTCTGCGGTGCTGCCACACACGCTGCAACATGTGCAGATTCCAATTCCTGCGTGTCGAAACATCGCATTTACGGCGTTTAACTGCCAGACCCTAAGACTTCCGGAGTGATGAAAGTTGTTGAGCTGCTGTGTGCGCACGATGGAAGTGAGCACATAGCGAGCGTGCCCACTGCACAAGGCCATGTAGGCCGTGATGGTGTTTTAAAAATTGCTGGCGAATTCGGTTCAACACGTGAGCCCTAAAAGGCACGTGTGTCACATTGCCCTGAGGATGGCCCGCAGCCAGGTTTGCATCATTGCCGCACACGGCTGTTAAGTCACCAACGGAGTCCGCTCCGTCAATTTGTACTCCGGTCGCCAGGTGACAACGTGTTCCTTTCATGAATAGTGCTGATGATGGGAGAGTAGTCGATGCCAGCGGCGCAGGTGGACGCAGGTTATGCTCACCCACTGGGCTGCATTACCTTGACAGATGCAGAATCTCTGGCTGAATGTAGCTGGTGGGTATCTCACAGATGAAATACCATCATTCAGCTACAACCAATGGGAAGACACCACACCCTTTTTTATGCCCATCCTGTCTGCAGACCACTGCCAGACATAGCTATGAACCTCTGGTTAATTTTACCCCCAGTTCAGTTTTATGATTTTGTGTGCTTGTTACCTGACTACTTTTCCTGCTTGCTGTTTATGTACCTTGTTGGCCGATACGCATTTCACCTCTGCTTGTTTTCTGATTCTTTCCTGGCCGTCCCATTCTGTTCCTGTTCCTCAATTAATGTTTTGACCCTGCCTGACTACTATTCTCTGTAATAGCGGTGTGACTCACATTTCCCATACATTTCAAAGTAAAACTTTGACCGCCTGATGGCATTGAGCTCTGCTGCCAGCATAGTAAGGAGGTGTGTGGTAGTCCTTGTGCGCAGTTGCAAGGAAGGGTGGCCTGACCACACAGGGTTTGCGCCAAGGTAGAGGACCCACACGAGGTTGAAGAGGCAGAAGCAGTGTATTAACTTCTACATACAGAACAAGGATTGAAACAACTCGTGGGGACGGCAAGACTTGTACAGCAGACCCTTCTCCATCTCTCACCATAGTTTGCCAGTGCCCAGTCAGTGACATGTAATGACCCTGTCTATGCTTACTGGTCCAAGTATCTGTGTTGAAATGCACCCTGTCGCACACAGATTTTCTCAAGGAAGTGGTGATGTTGTGTGCGACATGCTGGTGTAGCGCGGGCATGCTTTTCTTGGAGAAGCAGTGGTGATTGGGCATCTGGTACTGGGGCACAGCGACAGACATAAGGTCTGTAAAATCCTGTGTGTCCACTACGCGTAAAGGCAGCATTTCGGTAGCCAACAGCTTACAGAGGGATAGAGTCAACCACTTAGCTTTGTCATGGGTCGCAGTAAGTGGCCTTTTATTTGACCACATCTGAGGGACAGAGATCTGGCTGCTGTCTGTAGACGGTGTTGAGTAGGGTGTCCCTGGAAAAATGCAGGTTTGTGAGAAAAGTGCAGGCGGAGACATGATGTTGCCTTCATCTTGCCTTCAGATCTGTTCATCTTGTATCATTTTTAAAAAACACAGCAAGCAAGGGTTACTCCAAGCGGAGTCTACCTTTTTTCCCCAAATTGGGCACACAGACACCCCATCAGTGGCAGGACTTGTGCCCTAGTTGCAAACAGGATGTTTTGATTTTCATCAAGCACATTCCAAATCCACAAGCATTTACTCTCCCCAGGATGACACAGGGGTAGTAAATTCCTTCTGGATCCATGACTTGTTCATTTTGATGAACGTCAGTCTGTCCACATTGTCACTGGACAGACGCGTGCGCTTATCTGTCAGCACACACCCAGCAGCACTGAAGACACGTTCAGAGACAACGCTGGCAGCTGGACACGACAAAATCTTCAAGGCGTAACTGGAGAGCTCTTGACATTTTTCTAGATTTGAAGCACAAAAGGAGCAAGGCTCCATTTGCAAAGTCATTGCATCGATGTTCATTTGGAGATACTCCTGTATCATCCTCTCCATCCGTTGACTATGTGACACACTTGATGTCTCTGGTGGCCTTGCAAAGGAGGGTCTAAAAAAATTATGAAAAGATTCCATAAAATTGCTGTTACCAGCACCAGATACGGTCCTACTGGTACGGGTAGACTGTTGAAGATGACGAGGCCCTCCCATGTTTGTCAAGTTACAACTGGGAGAATCACTCCCTTCACCTGCACGGTTGTTTGGTGGAAAAGCCGAGCTAAGATCGAGTAACAGCTTCTGCTGATACTCCTGCATACGTGCGTCCCTTTCTATGGGTGGAATTATGTCACAAAATTTGGACTTGTCCCGGGGATCTAATAGTGTGGCAAGCCAGTAGTCATCATCACTTCTAATTTTGACAATACGAGGGTCATGTTGGAGGTAGTGCAACAAGAAGGCACTCATGTGTCTTGCGCAGCCATGCGGACCAAGTCCACGCTGTGTTTGTGGCATAGAGGTGCTAACCGTTCTTTCTTCCTCTGTCATCTCCCCCCAACCTCTTTCAACTTAAATTTGACCAAGGTCCCCCTCATCAGCTGAGTCTTCCATGTCCATGGACAGTTCGTCCTCCATATCTTCATGTCCTCCTGCACCTTCCTCAACATCTCGCCTGCTACCATGCGCCCTTGTTGATCCCTGTCCCCCATGGTCCCATGCCTGCCGCGTTGGTGATGATGAACGTCTGGACCTTGGTGATGTTGTTGTGTCTTGCGCATATGAATCCTCCTGTAGTTCCTCCCCTTCCTGTTGTCCCACCCCCTGACTCCGAATAGTGTTTAGCGTGTGCTCCAGCATGTACATGACTGTAATCGTCATGCTGATAATGGCATTGTCAGCGCTAAACATATTCGTCGCCATGTCGAAACTGTGCAGAAGGGTGCATAGGTCCGTGATCTGAGATCACTCCATCAGGGTGATCTGCCCCACCTCTGCATCTCGTTGGCCCAGGCTATACGTCATGACGTATTGCACCAGGGCTCTGCGGTGCTGCCACAGTCGCTGTAACATGTGGAGAGTTGAATTCCAGCGTGTCGCCACATCGCATTTCAGGCGATGAACCGGCAGGCGGAAAGACTTCTGGAGCGATGCAAGTCGCTCAGCTGCGGCGCTTGAACGGCGGAAGTGAGCACTGCAGACAGTTTCCGTGCCCTGGTCAGAAGGCCATCTAGGCCGGGATAGTGTGTTAAAAATTGCTGGACAACAAGGTTCAACACGTGAGCCATACAAGGCACGTGTGTCACCTTGCCCAGGCGAAGGGCCGCACCCAGGTTTGCAGCATTGTCGCACACGGCCTTACCAGGCTGCAGGTTGAGTGGAGACAACCATTTATTAAACTCGGACCGCAGAGCTGACCACAACTCCTCAGCTGTGTGACTCTTATTCCCAAGACATGTCAAGCTAAAGACCGCCTGATGCCGTTGCGCTCTGCTGCCAGCATAGTAATGAGGGGTGCGTGATTCCTTCTGCGCAGTGAGAACGCTGGTGGCCTGACCAGGCAGGCTTGGGGCTGAGGTGGAGGACCCAGATGAGGTGGAGGATGCAGAAGCAGTGGCGGAACTTGGACAGACAGAGGATTGACACACAAGTCGTGGGGACGGCAAGACTTGTGCAGCAGACCCTTCACCATCTATCACCATAGTTACCCAGTGCCCAGTCAGCAACATGTAACGTCCCTGTCCATGCTTACTGGTCCAAGTATCGGTGCTGAAATTCACCCGTTCACACACAGAGTTTCTCAAGGAAGCGGTGATATTGTGTGCGACATGCTGGTGTAGCGCGGGCACACCTTTCTTAGAGAAGTAGTGGCGACTAGGCATCTGGTACTGGGGCACAGCGACAGATATAAGGTCTCTAAAATCCTGTGTGTCCACTAGGCGGAAAGGCAGCATTTCTGTAGCCAACAGCTTACAGAGGGATAGAGTCAACCTCTTCGCTTTGTCATGGGTCGAAGGAAGTGGCCTTTTATTTGACCACATCTGAGGGACAGAGATCTGGCTGCTGTGTGTAGACGGTGTTGAGTAGGGTGTCCCTGGAAAAATGCAGCTTTGGGAGGAAAGTGCAGGCGGAGACATGATGTTGCCTTCATCCAAAGTTGGTGCTATCGATGTCTGAGAGAGCTGTACACACTCACTTGTTTCCCCTTCCAAACCAACTGACGACCTACCAAGCAAACTGCCTGTTGCGGTTACAGTGGTGGAAGTTGTGGGTGGAAAAACAGGTGTGACAGCTGTCCCCACAGTCCTAGAAGATGACGAGCGCGCGGATGCCCTGGAAGGGGCAGGCGGTGGATGGTTGGCTCCACTAGGCCGCATTGCAGCACGGTGAGCTTCCCACCAGGCCATATGATATTTATTCATGTGACGATTCATGGAAGAAGTTGTCAAACTGCTGAGGTTTTGACCTCTACTAAGATAACCATGGCAAATGTTACAGATCACATAATTTGGCCGATCTTTTTTTATGTCAAAAAAGGACCAGGCTAGGCAAGGCTTAGAGGCCATGCGACCTGTTGATCCACCCCGAATAATGCTCAGAGGCAGAGTGGTGGCTGAGGATGCAGTTGTAGACGTGCTACCAGTGCTCCGACTGTGTCCAGGAAGGCGCCAGGTTACTTCGACGTCGGTTGCATCCTCCTCCACCGCCTCTATTGACCTCCTCGAGTGTCTGACTGTGGGTTGACAGTAGGTGGGATCTAGAACTTCATCATCAATTGTTGTGTTTGCACTCCCCTCCCCCTCAGACCGAGTTTCTTCTTGCCCTGACCGAATATTTAAGTTGTCATCCCAATCGGGTATCTGCGTCTCATCTTCATCAGTATGTTCCTCATTGCCTATAACCACAGTTGTTGGAAAGGCAGCATTTTGGTAGCCAACAGTTTGCATTTTATGAAAGTCAACCTCCAAGCCATGTCATGCCCTTCTAAAAGCATGTATAACACAGCGAGGGGACTCCAACCACAGTCTCCCTCGTTGCCACTCACTGGGCCACACACACCCCACTTGACTGGCATCGGTTGAGCCCCCTTTTGAAAAAGAAAAAGATGCTTTGCATGAAGCACTCTCAAAAATACGCGTGCCTTTCCCGTCCCCTGGCTGACCCCGGGGAAGAAAAGTCCTCTGAGAGCCATGACTTGTTCATCTTGGTTCTTTTAGAAACACAGCGAGGGGACTCCAACCACAGTCTCCCTCGTTGCCACTCACTGGGCCACACACACCCCACTTGACTGGCATCGGTTGAGCCCCCTTTTGAAAAAGAAAAAGATGCTTTGCATGAAGCACTCTCAAAAATACGCGTGCCTTTCCCGTCCCCTGGCTGACCCCGGGGAAGAAAAGTCCTCTGAGAGCCATGACTTGTTCATCTTGGTTCTTTTAGAAACACAGCGAGGGGACTCCAACCACAGTCTCCCTCGTTGCCACTCACTGGGCCACACACACCCCACTTGACTGGCATCGGTTGAGCCCCCTTTTGAAAAAGAAAAAGATGCTTTGCATGAAGCACTCTCAAAAATACGCGTGCCTTTCCCGTCCCCTGGCTGACCCCGGGGAAGAAAAGTCCTCTGAGAGCCATGACTTGTTCACCTTGGTTCTTTTAGAAACACAGCGAGGGGACTCCAACCACAGTCTCCCTCGTTGCCACTCACTGGGCCACACACACCCCACTTGACTGGCATCGGTTGAGCCCCCTTTTGAAAAAGAAAAAGATGCTTTGCATGAAGCACTCTCAAAAATACGCGTGCCTTTCCCGTCCCCTGGCTGACCCCGGGGAAGAAAAGTCCTCTGAGAGCCATGACTTGTTCATCTTGGTTCTTTTAGAAACACAGCGAGGGGACTCCAACCACAGTCTCCCTCGTTGCCACTCACTGGGCTACACACACCCCACTTGACTGGCATCGGTTGAGCCCCCTTTTGAAAAAGAAAAAGATGCTTTGCATGAAGCACTCTCAAAAATACGCGTGCCTTTCCCGTCCCCTGGCTGACCCCGGGGAAGAAAAGTCCTCTGAGAGCCATGACTTGTTCACCTTGGTTCTTTTAGAAACACAGCGAGGGGACTCCAACCACAGTCTCCCTCGTTGCCACTCACTGGGCCACACACACCCCACTTGACTGGCATCGGTTGAGCCCCCTTTTGAAAAAGAAAAAGATGCTTTGCATGAAGCACTCTCAAAAATACGCGTGCCTTTCCCGTCCCCTGGCTGACCCCGGGGAAGAAAAGTCCTCTGAGAGCCATGACTTGTTCATCTTGGTTCTTTTAGAAACACAGCGAGGGGACTCCAACCACAGTCTCCCTCGTTGCCACTCACTGGGCCACACACACCCCACTTGACTGGCATCGGTTGAGCCCCCTTTTGAAAAAGAAAAAGATGCTTTGCATGAAGCACTCTCAAAAATACGCGTGCCTTTCCCGTCCCCTGGCTGACCCCGGGGAAGAAAAGTCCTCTGAGAGCCATGACTTGTTCATCTTGGTTCTTTTAGAAACACAGCGAGGGGACTCCAACCACAGTCTCCCTCGTTGCCACTCACTGGGCCACACACCCCACTTGACTGGCATCGGTTGAGCCCCCTTTTGAAAAAGAAAAAGATGCTTTGCATGAAGCACTCTCAAAAATACGCGTGCCTTTCCCGTCCCCTGGCTGACCCCGGGGAAGAAAAGTCCTCTGAGAGCCATGACTTGTTCATCTTGGTTCTTTTAGAAACACAGCGAGGGGACTCCAACCACAGTCTCCCTCGTTGCCACTCACTGGGCCACACACACCCCACTTGACTGGCATCGGTTGAGCCCCCTTTTGAAAAAGAAAAAGATGCTTTGCATGAAGCACTCTCAAAAATACGCGTGCCTTTCCCGTCCCCTGGCTGACCCCGGGGAAGAAAAGTCCTCTGAGAGCCATGACTTGTTCATCTTGGTTCTTTTAGAAACACAGCGAGGGGACTCCAACCACAGTCTCCCTCGTTGCCACTCACTGGGCCACACACACCCCACTTGACTGGCATCGGTTGAGCCCCCTTTTGAAAAAGAAAAAGATGCTTTGCATGAAGCACTCTCAAAAATACGCGTGCCTTTCCCGTCCCCTGGCTGACCCCGGGGAAGAAAAGTCCTCTGAGAGCCATGTCCACATTGTCAGTGGACAGACACGTGTGCTTATCTGCCAGCAGACCCACAGCAGCACTGAAGATAGGTTCCGAGAGAACGCTGGCTGCAGGACACGACAAGATCCCCAAGACGTTCGTGGCGAGCTCAGGCAATTTATCAAGATTGGAAGCCAAGAATGAGCAGGGCTCAAGTTGCACAATAATGGCATGTTTCCTTGCATATACTCATATATCTGTGTGTCCTCCTCTTTTTCCTTGTCCAGCTCTTTTGTTTTCGCATGAGTATATGTCCTTGTCACTTTCCCATGTGTTGTGAGTTGTTTGTGACCTTTTGGACACCTTTGAGGGTGTTTTCTAGGTGTTTTTCTGTGTTTGTGATTGCCTGCCATTGTTTCCTATGCAGTTCGAGTTCGGTTCGTCGAACGTTCGACGAACCGAACTCGAACGGGAGGTCCGTTCGGCGAACCAACCTCGAGCCGAACCGCGACCGGTTCGCTCATCTCTAATTATAATAGATGACATCCCAATAACCGTTGGTGAGATCAAAACCAAATTCAACCTCCCAGACAAAGAATGCAGTACCTGGCTCCAATTAAACCAACAGTTTTTAACGGAAGTGGTTAAACTTCAACAACTGTCCATTATCGTGAATCTACTAACCCCTTCACGACTTAGGACAAAATGTACATCCTAAATCATGTAGGGGGGATTACCGCTAGCTGCTGATTTGAGCAGCAAACATATATGCCTCGCAGGTGCAGGTGGATCCGTAATCCACCCACGCCTATTATCCCCTTAAATCGCCATAGCATTGGACGCACCTTTCCGTGATGCGATCACGGGGGGGGAGCCGATGGTTGTCATGGTAGCGCGGATTCATGTGATGACTCCTGTCGCTATCATGATGTATTTCCTGTTACAAACGGCAGAGCAATGGCTGTAACAAGGATGCAGCATTTCTGCTAATCAGACCTATGCTGCAGTGATCAGCAGAAATTAATCAGTGATCAGACTGATGATCCTAATAGTCCCCTAGGGGTACTAGTAAAATAAAAAAATGTAAAAGAAAAGTTTTGAAAATTTAAAAAAATAAGAAAACTTAAAATTTCAAATCACCCCCACTGAAAATTAAAGGGGTTAAAAATAACAATATACACTTAATTGGTATTGCTGTGTTCAGAATTGCCCTATCTATGAACATACAAAATCAATTAATCTGATTGGTACACGGCGTAGTGGCAAAAAAGTTCCATACAACAAAAATTACTTTTTTTGGTAGTCGCAAATTTTGCACAAAATGCAATAACAGGCAATCAAAACAGCTCATCTTCAAAAAAAAATGTTACCATTAAAAATGACAGCTTGAGCTGCAAAATATAAGCCATCACTGAGTCCCATATCCTGATAAATAAGAATCCTACAGGTCGCGTAAAATGGCGCAAAGCATGTGCCACTTTTTTAGACTGACTTCTGAATTAATTTTAACCCCTTAAATAAAAATAAACCTATACATGTTTGGTAATTACAATCTCATATTGACCTGATGCTTCACATCAACACATCAGTTTTACTATCTACTGAATACGGTAAATAACATACCCCAAAAACAATCATGCAATCTGACCTTTTTTGCAATTTTTCTGCATTTGGAATTCTTTTGCCATTTTCCAGTAGAGTATATGGTAAAATGAATGGTTTCATTTAAAAGTACAACTTGTCCCGCAAAAAAAAAAATAACTCATCTGTAAAGATTGATGGAAAAATAAAAAACTTATGGCTCTCGGACAAAGGGGAGCAAAAAAAAAAAGAAAAACGGAAAATGGCCCAGGGGTGAAGGAGTTAAACAACCCCCTAAACATCCTAACATGTAAATGAGGATTCAAGCCTATGCATTGGGCCAAACATAGCAGCATGGGGGAATGAATTAGGACTAAAAATTAAAGAGAAGTAATTCCTAAAAACCCTGAACATTATTTACACAAACTCCCCATGCGTAAACTTGCAGGAGACATATTATGAAGTATTCCCCATGTGGTATTACATGCCACAAAAATGAAATATGATCTAGCTAGAAAAATCATCTCTCTGCTGAAGAAATTGTGGGAAAACTAGCAACTTCGTTCACATATTCTGGAGCTGTCCATCCCTTGACAGCCTCAGGGCAGACACACAAGACCTCACATGGAGTCACTACTGTGGTGTATTCCTATCATCAGTATACATGCTTGCCGTCCTACCAAAATCGATGAGTTAGGCGGGTCCAAATGCATCCCATGTTTAGGGATGATTGGAGTCAATAACTAGCTAATTCAATTTAATTGGGAGGCCATATACGTAATTTGAGGCACAAGATCAATGGCTTATGTATAACTATAAAAGTAAGTTTCATACTTGAGAGAATTAAATTCAAGGTAGACACTATGGTAAGACGCATCAATAAGGTTGTATATACACTGGAGATCAAAATTAGAGAACAACACACAACTTCCTAAATGTTAAGGTCATTGTGTAGTCCTATGTGATTATATCCTAACATGAGTAAACTAGCATACGAAATGGAGTGGAGAAGGGGTTAATGCCGCGCATCAGCCAAAATGAAGATGTAAAACGTTGATGATGATAACTTAAAGTTAAAGTTGCTTTATGTTGATGTTTCTGGTCCTGAGGAAGAGGTTTTCACCTCGAAACACGTAGACCTATGGAATAAAAGAAAGAGTTATCATCATCAACGTTTTACATCTTCATTTTGGCTGATGTGCGGCATTAACCCCTTCTCCACTCCATTTCGTATGCACATCCACGTGGGGTTTCAGCAGACGCCATTATCTCATGCGTATTAGAGGTTGTGACTGTCACAACCATTTCAGGTGAGTGTACATTTCCTGATATACCTCACTGATCTGTTGGTATTACACTATCAGCGCTCCTTATTTTCAGATTTATATGAGTAAACTAGCAGCAGTTTAGGTGTATTTCATAAATGTAATTTATTCTAAAGCACATAATTGAAATGTAAATGAGATATATGTACAAGAACAAAAATCAAAATTAGAGAACACTTTCAGATACCTGCAAGTTATTGGTGTTAATCTGGCACCTGGTGCTAATTTCCTTAATTAACTGATAAACCCTATTTAACTGGCAGCCTAACTTTCTAGTTTGCACTGACTTTGCAAAAATCGTGTGCCATTCCAAAGTCACTGAAACCCTTTGCCAACAGGTGTCTAGATGAAGGCCAAAAGGGTGACCCTATCAGCCAAAGCAAGAGAAGTTGGTTGATCCAAGTCTGCGAGTTTGAGAATGCTACATCTTTACAACATCACAAACTCTTTCATATTCCTAAGAAGGCTAGTCACCCTCAAAAGTCAAATGCAAGAGAGAACAGAACAATGCAGAGACTCTCCTTGAGTAATTGTTTCAACACTGCAGCTGGAATTGCTTGGCAGGTCGGCACTGAACAGGGTAAGGTTCTGGCTCGTCATACAGTGACACAATGTTTAAGAGAATTTCGACTGAAATTCCACTCTTCAGAAATCAAACCTCTCATTAGCAGAAAGAATCAAAAGGCTAGAGTCACCTTTGGTGACAAGCATGTTTTGTGGAAATAGGAGAAGTGGTCCACAGTTCATTTTAGTAATGAAAGTAATGAACATTATGTTCATCAACGAACTGGGGAAAGACTGAACCCAAAGTGTGTTAAGAAGGCAGTGAAAGGTGGTTGAGAACTGTTATGGCTTGGAGAATGTTTTCTGCAGCAGGAGATGGACCTCTGATACAGCTACATGGCAGAGTCAATGCAAGTGTATATCAGAACCTTCTTCAAAAGTTCCATACTTGCATTCATCACTCAATCAGCTAGCAATTGTCATGCAGGACAATGCCCCCTGTCATATTGCAAAATGGGTAAAGCAATTCCTTGAAACAGAAAACATTGAAACAATAAAAAGTCCACCCCAGAGTCCTGAACTAAACCCAATAGAAAACCTCTGAAAAATCCTTGGTGACAAAGTTATGGTCAAAAAATCCCCAACAGTCAAAGAATTTTGGAAGAGATTGAAAGAAGAGTAGACCAAAATCACACCAGAGCAATGTGAGAGACTTGTGATGTCCTGTAGCCACAGATGCAGATATATAATGAGATAATCAACCCATCTAATTGCCCTAAAAATTGTTATTGTATATTTGCACTGTCTCAGATTTTGCCATTTAACTCCTACAAGTTCGATCGTGGGTGTAGGGTATGGGTATATGTATATACGACTTTAATGCTCCTTACTACATTGTCTACCTTTACCTTAATTTTTTCAATTAAGAAACATAGTTTTATAGTTATATACATGTACATGAACCATTGATCTTGTGCCTCAAAGTCTGTATATGGTCTCACAATTGAATTAGCTACCTTTTTACTTCAAGCATCGCCAAACACGGGATGCACTAGAAACTGCCTATACATTTCTACTTACAGGAATGCAATCATATGCACTGATGCCAGGAGTACACCACAGTGGTGAATTCCCTATCCCGATGTATGGATTCCAATCTCTCATTTCTTCTCCGTAGAGGTGAGCGATGTTCGAGGTTCGCCAATTTCATGTTCGAGTGATTTTGGGGGTTCTTGAGATCGAACTCGAGCTTTTTGCTAAAAGCTCAATAGCTCGAGTTACGTTCGAGAATGGTTCGATCAGCAAAACGCCTAGCTATTTACTATCTGGCTTTTCACTGTAATAGTGTGAGTCACTATGATCCACGCTATTACCAAATTTCAGCGTATAGTGTGCGGGGGGGACGCGGTTTAGTGTAAAGTGCTAAGATAATGCCGATCACCATTTTTTTTTTTACCTAAGCGCGCATGCAGTGGGGCAGGCCAGGATGTCAGCCAATCACAGACACACACAGCTAAGTATACTTTTTGCCAGACAAGCAAGGGCATGTGTCATAGGCTGTGAATGTCACATGTCCTTGCCTTCTAAATACAGCCATTTTCCCTCACGCCGCCATTATCTGCCTTGTGCGTGTGGGTACAAGATAAAAAAACTGTGGAGGAAAGAAGCGCAATAGGGTCTTACCCAAATAACATTGGGAGAAATGAAAGGGGAGATCTTACTCACCTATAGGGGTTGTGAAAGTCACAACTCCTATATCAGCATGTGTGTAGATAATCCAGAGTCACAGCAGCGGTCCCTCGGTTTGGCAGATAACAGAGAACAATAGGATGAGGGTTTTCAAGCCGCGCCAATGACAACCAACATTAAGCTGTTAGATCAATGGTGTCTTTTATTCCAATTACAGGTCTACGCGTTTCGGAAGGCACCCCTTCCTTCTTCAGGACCAGATGGCAAGAAAACATAAAATCTGCTGTCCAGGGTGACCTTACAGCACTATATACCCCACTGATGACGTCATGATCCACCCACTTTTGAAAAAATCGGCAGGAATCAGTACATTTGAAAATTACAATGACGTAGTATCTTAGTTATCTTCAATTTCATGAATAAAGTATTTACAATCATTAATTCCCTTATCAGAAAAAACAGCAGCAGTATCAAAAATAAAAAACTTTTTCAAAAATAAAAATTGTGCGTGTAAAGACTCTTTTTTTCTTTTTATTTCTGTCATATAATTGTATGCCAAAAAAATGTGTCTGTGTATATAGACATCTATATGTCTATTCATATATATAACGTGAGAAAGTGGAGTATTAACCTTTGCCTAGAACACCATCTCTGTGTAACATCCAAATCAAAGTTGCTGAAGTGAACCCCCTTGTTACATCTAGAGCCACTAAGGAACTCTTATTCATAGTAAAGAAAAAGATCGATTAAAAGGTGGTTGTGTAATAAAAATATGTGAGAAAAATGAAAAAACGGGAGGAAAAAAAGAGGTGAGGAAGCCCCTTATAGTACAGATCATACTAAATCCGTAAAAACAGAGTAAACCATATGTCAAGTAAAGTACACGAAAATTAAAGGTCCACATATGTGAATCCTGTGTGTGTCCACAAAGGTGAATAGAAATCCGAACATTACAGCCCGGTTGGATGTATCTGTCTTAAAGCTGCATGGCTCTCATTCAAGCCATCCAGCCCTAGACATGTATTTTAAGTGCAGAAAGGAGGCTAAGCCCCTTCATACTGTGAGGGTTTTAACTTGGATCATAAGCGTGGGAAAAAAGGCTACCACGCATGCCCCAACTAATAGATATGTAGCGAGTGTAATGAAAATCAATTAAAGAGGTGAAAAGAGTTCAGAAGCGTGGGAAAAAAACCTGTGCGCATGTCCATAATCTGTATCTCAAACAAATTTCTGTTATGGTGTTATATTAATTAAAAACATTTCTATATATGTGTAGAGATTAGGGGCATAAATAGGAACTATACTGTTAGATAAAAATAACGTATTAGATGTGTATATATAATTTTTTTTTTTTTTTTATAAAAAAATATATAAAAATTAAGATAAAAATTAAATATGTATAGGATTTTAGGATATTAAATCGGGGTTATAATATTAAAATCGCATATTTAAGACCTGAACAATTCATTTCTAAATAAATTATCGCATAATAAATGTATAACTATAAAACACATAAATATAAAAACAAGAAATTACAAGTATTAAATAATAATAAGAAGACATCACTCTCAATTATTAACAATTATTAGCTCATGTGATTAAAACAATAAGTATAAGGACCCATATTAAAAAAACAAGTCTGTAACCTCATTTAGTCCCAAGGGTTTTAACGTATTTAATTTATAGATCCAATATGTCTCTTTTCTTTTTAATGCATCCATGCGATTATGGGCACAAGAGGGTATTTGTTCAATCGGAGTGATCCTAAGGGGTGCTTCACACACAGCGAGCTCGCTGCCGAGATCGCTGCTGAGTCACGCTTTTTGTGACGCAGCAGTGACCTCATTAGCGATCTCGCTGTGTGTGACACTGAGCAGCGATCTGGCCCCTGCTGCGAGATCGCTGCTCGTTACACACAGCCCTGGTTCGTTTTCTTCAAAGCCGCTCTCCTGCTGTGACACACAGATCGCTGTGTGTGACAGCGAGAGAGCGACAAATGAAGCGAGCAGGGAGCAGGAGCCGGCGTCTGACAGCTGAGGTAAGCTGTATCCAAGATAAACATCGGGTAACCAAGGTGGTTACCCGATATTTACCTTAGTTACCAGCCTCTGCAGCTCTCACGCTGCCTGTGCTGCCGGCTCCGGCTCTCTGCACATGTAGCTGCTGTACACATTGGGTTAATTAACCCGATGTGTACAGCAGCTAGGAGAGCAAGGAGCCAGCGCTAAGCAGTGTGCGCGGCTCCCTGCTCTCTGCACATGTAGCTGCATTACACATCGGGTTAATTAACCCGATGTGTACTGTAGCTATGGTAGGAGAGCAAGGAGCCAGTGCTCAGTGTGCGCGGCTCCCTGCTCCCTGCACACACAGCTGTGCGCTGGTAACTAATGTAAACATCGGGTAACCATACCCGATGTTTACCTTAGTTACCAGTCTCCGCAGCTTCCAGACGGCAGCTCCGTGCAAGCGCAGCGTCGCTTGCACGTCGCTGCTGGCTGGGGGCTGTTCACTGGTCGCTGGTGAGATCTGCCTGTTTGACAGCTCACCAGCGACCATGTAGCGATGCAGCAGCGATCCTGACCAGGTCAGATCGCTGGTCGGATCGCTGCTGCATCGCTAAGTGTGAAGGTACCCTAAGTTTAGAGATCCCTTTGTGTACTATCGTGATATGTCTAGATAGACCGTGCATCATAAATCCTATGTACTATCCACAAGAGGGATTACCTGTCAATCTGAATATGTCATCTATTTAATTGAGTGCGAATGCAATAAACAATATATTGGGAGAACAATTCAGGCTCTACACAACAGGGTAAACTCGCATAGACATAATATTAAGATAGGATTTATGATGCACGGTCTATCTAGACATATCACGATAGTACACAAAGGGATCTCTAAACTTAGGATCACTCCGATTGAACAAACACCCTCTTGTGCCCATAATCGCATGGATGCATTAAAAAGAAAAGAGACATATTGGATCTATAAATTAAATACGTTAAAACCCTTGGGACTAAATGAGGTTACAGACTTGTTTTTTTAATATGGGTCCTTATACTTATTGTTTTAATCACATGAGCTAATAATTGTTAATAATTGAGAGTGATGTCTTCTTATTATTATTTAATACTTGTAATTTCTTGTTTTTATATTTATGTGTTTTATAGTTATACATTTATTATGCGATAATTTATTTAGAAATGAATTGTTCAGGTCTTAAATACGCGATTTTAATATTATAACCCCGATTTAATATCCTAAAATCCTATACATATTTAATTTTTATCTTAATTTTTATATATTTTTTTATAAAAAAAAAAAAAATTATATATACACATCTAATACGTTATTTTTATCTAACAGTATAGTTCCTATTTATGCCCCTAATCCCTACACATATATAGAAATGTTTTTAATTAATATAACACCATAACAGAAATTTGTTTGAGATACAGATTATGGACATGCGCACAGGTTTTTTTCCCACGCTTCTGAACTCTTTTCACCTCTTTAATTGATTTTCATTACACTCGCTACATATCTATTAGTTGGGGCATGCGTGGTAGCCTTTTTTCCCACGCTTATGATCCAAGTTAAAACTCTCACAGTATGAAGGGGCTTAGCCTCCTTTCTGCACTTAAAATACATGTCTAGGGCTGGATGGCTTGAATGAGAGCCATGCAGCTTTAAGACGGATACATCCAACCGGGCTGTAATGTTCGGATTTCTATTCACCTTTGTGGACACACACAGGATTCACATATGTGGACCTTTAATTTTCGTGCACTTTACTTGACATATGGTTTACTCTGTTTTTACGGATTTAGTATGATCTGTACTATAAGGGGCTTCCTCACCTCTTTTTTTCCTCCCGTTTTTTCATTTTTCTCACATATTTTTATTACACAACCACCTTTTAATCGATCTTTTTCTTTACTATGAATAAGAGTTCCTTAGTGGCTCTAGATGTAACAAGGGGGTTCACTTCAGCAACTTTGATTTGGATGTTACACAGAGATGGTGTTCTAGGCAAAGGTTAATATTCCACTTTCTCACGTTATATATATGAATAGACATATAGATGTCTATATACACAGACACATTTTTTTGGCATACAATTATATGACAGAAATAAAAAGAAAAAAAGAGTCTTTACACGCACAATTTTTATTTTTGAAAAAGTTTTTTATTTTTGATACTGCTGCTGTTTTTTCTGATAAGGGAATTAATGATTGCAAATACTTTATTCATGAAATTGAAGATAACTAAGATACTACGTCATTGTAATTTTCAAATGTACTGATTCCCGCCGATTTTTTCAAAAGTGGGTGGATCATGACGTCATCAGTGGGGTATATAGTGCTGTAAGGTCACCCTGGACAGCAGATTTTATGTTTTCTTGCCATCTGGTCCTGAAGAAGGAAGGGGTGCTTTCCGAAACGCGTAGACCTGTAATTGGAATAAAAGACAACATTGATCTAACAGCTTAATGTTGGTTGTCATTGGCGCGGCTTGAAAACCCTCATCCTATTGTTCTCTGTTATTTGTGCGTGTGGGTGACAGTCACCGCTCACGCTGCTGCAGCCGCTGCTCCTGCTGTGTGCGCTATAGACACAGCGCTGTAGAGATTAGGGACTGCTGTTTATTTCAGCCCTTTTTAGGGCTGATTTCCAGGCACTCAGAGCCATAGTTGCTAGGCAAGTCCGTGCAAACGCTGTATACAGCTTTAGATAACAGCGTCTGTGTACCTCAGCTCTGGGAATTACTTGCTGCATTTCATCATTAGGAAGGATAGAAAGTGAGGCTTCCTTTCCTGTCCTGGTACCCACAGAACCCGGGCACTGTACCCACCTGCCCAGTTTTGCCACGCTATTTTATTTGCCCCAAGAGCTGACACTTTTTCTGCCATCCTAAAAGTGTCTGGAATACTAAGTTACTGTTCCTTTCCTGTCCACTGACCCACTGAACCTGGGCACTGTACACACCTGCCCAGTTTTGCCACGCTATTTTATTTGCCCAAAGAGCTGACACTTTTTTTGCCATCCTAAAAGTGTCTGGAATACTAAGTTACTGTTCCTTTACTGTCCTGGTACCCACAGAACCCGGGCACTGTACCCACCTGACCAGTTTTGCCACGCTATTTTATTTGCCCAAAGAGCTGACACTTTTTCTGCCATCCTAAAAGTGTCTGGAATACTAAGTTAGTGTTCCTTTCCTGTCCTCTGACCCACAGAACCTGGGCACTGTACCCTCCTGCCCACTTTTGCTAAGCTATTTTTATAGCAAACAGAAATGAAACATAGTGGCATCCAAAAAGTGTCTGCTATACTAAATTAGTATCCCACTGGTGCCAAGCAAGTTCCACCACCTTTGCCTTCTACCCTCTTGCACATTTTTGCCAAGCTATTTTTATAGCAAACTGTGCTGAAACTTAGTGGCATCCAAAAAGTGTCTGCTATACTAAATTAGTGTCCCACTGTTGCCAAGCAAGTTCCACCACCTTTGCCTTCTACCCTCCTGCACATTTTTGCCAAGCTATTTTTATAGCAAACAGTGCTGAAACTTAGTGGCATCCAAAAAGTGTCTGCTATACTAAAATAGTGTCCCACTGGTGCCAAGCAAGTTCCACCAGCTCGGCCTTCTACCCTCCTGCACATTTTTGCCAAGCTATTTCTATAGCAAACAGTGCTGAAACTTAGTGGTATCCAAAAAGTGTCTGCTATACTAAATTAGTGTCCAACTAGTTCCAAGCAAATTCCACCACCTTTGCCTTCTACCCTCCTGCACATTTTTGCCAAGCTATTTTTATAGTAAACACTGCTAAAACTTAGTGGCATCCAAAAAGTATCTGCTATACTAAATAAGTGTCCCACCGGTGCCAAGAAAGTTCCACCACATCTGCTTTCTACTCTCCTGCACATTTTAGCTACCACATTTTAAGTGGCCAATCTTGTCGCTAACAAAATGAGTGGCAAAAGGACAGATGCTGGTGGAAAGGGGAACATGCATGTTGGAAAAGGAAAAAAAGTTTGTGTCCGTGGGGAAGGTGTGAAAGGTACATTAACATCTGCTGAAGATAGGCCATCTTCAAGCAAAAGTAAGATGTCTACTACTTTCCGTGGCCAATCCGATGTGTTCCCTTTTTTACGGAACCAAACAACTGGAACAAAGGTAGATAATGCACAAAAAAAACACATGCTTGAATGGATCTCAAGTGCTACAACAAGTGGCATCTCTTCCACCTCAACTTCAAAATCCAAAAAACAACATTCCTCTGAGTTGTCATCCCAATCGAACTTGCTTTCTCCCAGCTCTCAAGTCTCCACCCACCCTGCAAAGTATGGTGTAACAGAGATGGCTGAGTATGCAGAGCTTTTCAGTCACACTCTAGGCTGGGAATCAGTGGTCTGCTCCCAAGCTACAGTGAGTACAGACCAGGAAATGGTCTGCAGTGATGCCCAGAAACTTTGTGACTCAGATTCTGGCCCTGATGACCAAGCTTTTGAGCATAATGTAGACCCTCATTTCCAAACTGTAACACCTGTTGGTGAAGACAATGAGGAACATATAGATGACGATGAGACGCAGATACCAGATTGGGATAACAACTTAACCATTCAGTCAGGGCAGGAAGAAGTTAGGTCTGAGGGTGAGGGGAGTGCAAACACAACACTTGATGATGAAGTTCTAGATCCCACATACTGTCAACCCTTAGTCAGGCACTTGATGAGGTCCCCAGAGGCGGTGGAGGAGGATGCAACTGACGACGAAGTAACCTTGCACCTTCCTGGACAGTCGGAGTACTGGAAGCACGTCAACAAGTTCATCCTCAGCCACCACTCTGCCTCTGAGCACAAGTCGGGGTGGCTCTGCAGGTCGCATGTCCACTAAGCCTTGCCTAGCCTGGTCCTTTTTTGACCTTGCAAAGGATCTCCCAAATCATGTGATCTGTAAAATTTGTAGGCAATCTATAAGTAGAGGCCAAAACCTCACCAGTTTGACAACTTATTCCATTAATCATCACATGAATAACAAGTCCCAGTGGGAAATTCACCATGCTGCAATGCGGCCTAGCGGAGCGGTCCATCCACCGCCTGCCCCTTCCAGTGCATCCGCGTGCTCTTCATCTTCTATGACTGTGGGGACAGCTGTCAAACCTGTTCTTCCACGCAGACCTTCCACCACTTTAACCACAACAGGCAGTTTGCTTGGTAGGTTGTCAGTTGGTTTGGAAGGGGAAACAAGTGCTGGTGTACAGCTCTCTCAGACATCGAGAGCACCTACTTTGGATGAAGGCAACATCATGTCTCCGCCTGCACTTTCCTCACAGACCTGCAGTTTTTCAGGGACACCCTACTCACCACCGTCTCCACACAGCAGCCAATTCTTGGTCCCTCAGATGTGCACAAATAAAAGGTCATTTCCTCCGAGCCATGACAAAGCTAAGAGGTTGACTTTTTCCCTCTGTAAGCTCTTGGCTACCGAAATGCTGCCTTTCCGCCTGGTGGACACAGAGGATTTTTGAGACCTTATGTCCGTCGCAGTGCCCCAGTACCAGATGCCCAGTCTCCACTACTTCTCCAAGAAAGGGGTGCCTGCGCTACACCAGCATGTTGCACACAACATCACCGCTTCCTTGAGAAACTCTGTGTGTGACCGGGTGCATTTCACCACCCATACTTGGACCAGTAAGCATGGACAGGGGTGGTACATGTCGATGACTGGGCACTGGGTAACTATGGTGAGACATGGAGAAGGGTCTGCTGAACAAGTCCTGCCGTCCCCACGACTTGTGTGTCAATCCTCTGTATGTATAAGTTCCTCCACTGCTTCTGCCTCCTCAAACTTGTCTGGGTCCTCCACCTCCACCCCAAGCCTGCCTGGTCAGGACATCCATGCTGTAACTGCGCACAAGGAATCCTGCACACCTCCTTACTATGCTGGCTGCAGAGCTCAACGGCATCAGGCTGTCTCTAGCTTGAAATGTCTTGGAAATAAGAGTCAAACAGCGGATGAGTTGTGGTCAGCTCTGTGGTCCAAATTTCATAAATGGTTGTCTCCCCTCACTCTGCAGCCAGGGAAGGCTGTGTGCGACAATTCTGAAAACCTGGGTGGGGCCCTTCGCCGGGGCAAGGTGACACACATGCCCTGTATGGCTCATGTGTTGAACCTTGTTGTCCATCAATTTTTAACCCACTATCCCGGCCTAGATAGGCTTCTGCACAGGGCACAGTCACCCTCTGCTCACTTCCGCCATTTAACCGCCGTAGCTGACCAACTTGCATCGCTCCAGAAGTCATTCAGCCTGCCGATTCATTGCCTGAAATGCGATGTGCCGACACGCTGGAATTCGACTCGCCACATGTTACAGCGACTGTGGCAGCACCGCCGAGCCCTGGTGCAACACGTTATGATGTATAGCCTGGGCCAAGGAGATGCAGAGGTGGGGAAGATCACGCTGATGGAGTGGTCTCAGATCAAGGACCTATGCACCCTTCTGCACAGTTTCGACATGGCGACGAATATGTTTAGCGCTGACAATGCCATTATCAGCATGACAATTCCAGTCATTTACATGCTTGTGCACACGCTAAACACTATTTGGAGTCAGGGGGTGGGACAAGAGGAAGGGGAGGAAGTACAGGAGGATTCAGATGTGCACGGGATAACATCTACAAGGTCCAGACGTTCATCATCACCAAGGCAGCAGGCATGAGACGATGGGGGAGAGGGATTAACAAGGGCACATGGTAGCAGCCAAAATGTTGAGGAAGGTTCAGGAGACCAGGAAAAAATGAAGGACGAACTCTCCATGGACATGGAAGACTTAGCAGATGAGGGAGACCTTTGTCATATTTTGGTTGAAGGAGGTTGGGGGGAGATGTCAGAGGAAGAAAGCACAGTTAGCACCTCTATGCCACAAACACAGCGAGGACTTGGTCCGCATGGATGCGCATGACACATGAGCGCCTTCTTGTTGCACTACCTCCAACATGACCCTCGGATTGTCAAAATTAGAAGTAATGATGACTACTGGGTTGCCACACTAATAGATCCCCTGTACAAGTCAAAATTTTGTGAAATAATTCCAGCCATAGAAAGGGACGCACGTATGCAGGAGTATCAGCAAAAGCTGTTACTCGATCTTAGCTCGGCTTTTCCACCAAACACCAATGGTGCACACAGTGAATCTTTCAGTTGTAACTTGACAAACATGGGACTGTCTCGTCATCAACAGTCTAACCGTAACAGTAGCAACGTATCTGGTGCTGGTAACAGCAATTTTATTGAATCATTCCATAATTTTTTTAGACCATCCTTTGCAAGGCCACCAGATACATCAAGTCTGACACAGTCAACGGCTGGAGAGGATGGTACAGGAGTATCTCCAAATGAACATCGATGCCATGACTTTGCAAATGGAGCCTTGCTTATTTTGGGCTTCAAATCTTGAAAAATGGTCTGAGCTTGCCACTTACGCCTTGGAGATCTTGTCGTGTCCCGCAGCCAGCGGTGTCTCTGAACGTGTCTTCAGTGCTGCTGGGTGTGTGCTGACAGATAAGCGCACGGGTCTGTCCAGTGACAATGTGGACAGACTAACTTTTCATCAAGATGAACAAGTCATGGATCAGCAAGGACTTTACTACCCCTGTGTCATCCTGGGGAGAGTAAAGGCTTATGGATTTGGAATGTGCTTGATGCAAATGTACCTGTGAAGTGTACAACTGGGGCACAAGTGCTGCCACTGAAGTGGTGTCTGTTGGGCCCAATTTTTGGAAAAAAGGGAGACTCCGCTTGGAGTCCCCTTGCTATGTTTTTAAAAATGAGCCTAGATGAACAAGTCATGGTTAAGCAAAGACTTTGCTACCTACCCCGGTGTCATCCTGGGGACAGTTAAGGCTGGTGCATTTTTGAATGTGCTTGATGCAAATGTACCTGTGAAGTTTACAACTGGGGCACAAGTGCTGCCAATGAAGTGGTGTCTGTGGGGCCCACTTTTTGAAAAAAGGGAGACTCCGCTTGGAGTGCCCTTGCTGTGTTTTTAAAAACGAGCCAAGATGAACAAGTCATGGTTCAGCAAAGATTTTTGCTACATACCCTGGTGTCATCCTTGGGACAGTTAATGCTGGCGTATTTTTGAATATGCTTGATGCAAATGTACCTGTGAAGTGTGCAACTGGGGCACAAGTGCTGCCACTGAAGTGGTGTCTGTGGGGCCCAATTTTTGGAAAAAAGGTAGACTCTGCTTGGAGTCCCCTTGCTGTGTTTTACATGGTTTTAGAAGGGCATGCCATGCCTATATCTGTGTCTCGTCCTCTTTTTCCTCATCCAGCTGTTTTGTTTTTGCATAAGTATTTGTCCTTGTCATTTTCCCATGTGTTTGTGTTGGCTTGGGAGTTGTCACCTTTTGGACTCCTTTGAGGGTGTTTTCTAGGTGTTTTTATGTGTTTGTGATTGCCTCCCATTGTTTTCAATGGGGTTCGAGAAGTTTGTCGAATGGTTTGCCGAACTGAACTGGAATGTGGCCTCCGTTTGACGAACCGAACCGAACTCGAGCCTCTAGAGGTTCTCTCATCTCTACTTCTCAGCACAGGCACATGGCCATTGGGATCACACTGGATGCCAGCCAGAGTCCCATACTGGTATGATTATTCTACTAATTGTTTTAATATTTAAGCACTCAGCCTGGACAAAACTGCCTGGATGCGGCGATATGCGTGGGTGCTTGCTGCCACACCTTCTGGACACCATGTTAACATATTAATTCCTTGTTAAGGGCTGCATACATACTTTTTCCTCTTATTCAGGGATTCTGCAAAGTTAAATATATTCCTCTTGATTATATTTGTACGAGGGGCTGCTGGTAAGTCTTTGGCTTTGTGATGTTTTTCTGTTTCTATGGTAACGAATGTTACATCACATGAAAACCTTATGTGTCTAATATATATTTTCAAAATTATGTGTTTGTTGCTCATGGCAACAGTGTTCTACACACGCGGGAAAACAAAATGGCGGAGTCTAATGCAATATTCACAGCAACTGATAGCAGGTATTACATTAAACTTTTGGACCAATTGAAGGCAGCTCTGAAGGCAAAAAGGCGTGGCAAGTTGTCCAAAGGAATCTTGTTCCTGTAAGACAACGCCTCCGCTCACACTGCCAAGCAAACACGGCAAAACTGGCAGAACTGGGCTTCCATCTGGCTGACCACCCACCTTATTCACCAGATCTAGCTCCCTATGACTATCATGTTTCCAAACTTGAAGAAACACCTAAAGGGTACCGAATTTCACATCATTTCTGATGCCATGGCTGCTACAGATGCCTGGTTTGAGGCACAACCAAAATCCTTGATTTTGCTAGGCTTACATAACTTGGAATACTGATGTAAGAAGTGTGTTGACATCAGTTGAGAGTATGTGGAATAAATGCAAAGTTTTATCCAACTATCCCATTTCTTTCTGGGTAAAGCCAAAAACTTATCATCAGCTCCTCATATTGTTCCAACTTTGTTGGATTGGTTTACACCAGCAGCATTTTGTTGTTATTGGACTCTGTATACCCTGATAGTTCTATTGTGTTATATTGACAACTGATTACTTACATTTGTGGTTGTGCTTATGTAAAAGTGTTGATATTGCAAATACTCCAGCTGCAGTGTCTCCTTCTGCCCAGCAGAGGGAGGTCTGCTCAGGCTTAGAGGAGAATGCTGTGAGGAGAAAAGACAGGAAGTGGGAAGGAAAAAGGAGAGACTCAGAGCAGAGAGACTGGAGAGAGAGGTGGCTGCCGGTGTCCTGGTCCGTGCTAACAGGCCTGGAATGAGAGAGAGAGGCCGCTGACTCCTGTATGAGCAGAGTCCACTCAGCTGCTTGTGAGTGGATATAAACGGCTGTCAGAGAGAGACAGTGGCTGCAGAAGCAAATATAGAGGAGATCTTTATCTGAGACCTTGCTATGAGTCTGTGACTTCAGCCCTAGGAGAACTGTCCCTGCTGATTGTCGGTGTCATATAGAACTGTGCAGATCCAGACACAGAACGGATATCCCTTTGCCTGGAGACCACCCTGGAGATAAATACATGTAACAGTGAGTCCTGAGCTCAGGCCTGGTCTGTATCTTTTTGTTTTTGTGGGCAAGGGTGCACACTGACTCAATAGTGGGTTTGGCGCCAGACCAGCTCTTATATATACTACGCAGCCGCCACTGCTGCAGTACTGTTGGTATATCTCTGCTAGCAATTGGTTAACCCCAGGCTACTTTCCTGTGTTGCTTAGATTTGTTAGGGAAGGGTCGGGAATTAGAGTTTCTCTAAGATTGTTAATTGGTGTGCTGGTCCAGGGACAGCTTCTTCATACACCCAGTGATTTACACCATGTAGTGTTTCCAGAAGTTACTGTTTAGGTAAACTGTTCATGTTGGCTCCTGTCCTATTGGAGAATAATCAATGGCACTTCCACTGTGTAGATATTTTGAAGAAAACGGGGTGCTTTTCAGGTTCCAAAGCCACAGATTTCAAATTGAAACAGGGCACTCCCAAGATTGACTGAAATGTGTATTTATTCAAATGTGTATGAAAAATGTTCATGCACATTTGAATAAATACACATTGCAGTCAATCTTGGGAGTGCCTTGTTCCTATTTGAAACCTATCCTATTGGAGTCACATCGTTAGCCCAGCACGCTGATCCTGGTTCAGTAACCGGGTACCTGTACATTTCTTTGTATTTATTTTTGCTTTACATCTCCCGTTGCCTTTATCGGGTTATAAAAAGTTTGCGTTTAAAATTAGTCTGGTCTTCGTTAGTGACCCGCTGTATCCTGTTTCACACTTCCATTTCCCTGACTTTGTCTGTTATGTTGTTTGGCATATTACTACACAGCCATCGAGTTTGTTCTTAACTTGTTTTTAACATTGGTGTTTTTTCTTTAATAAAGTTGATTTTTGTATTATTATTGTGGTAGTGCGCTTAGTATCATCATTGATGTTTTTTTCTTGTGTTTACATATGATCGTGGTGTGTGTTTGATGGTTCTCCTGCTTGGACATCTGGTGCTAATGGTGGTGATAGTGCATCAGCTGCTTCTATGCTTCTAGTGACCCCTACATTTCTAGCTGTGCCATGTTTTTTTTCTATTACACTAGCCCACTTATTGCCATTACCACTTTTAAAACTTTAGTATACACCTTGTACAACAGTATAAATAAGTGTTAACAATTTTTTTAAGCCCAATTTAACATTTGCCAAAAAGGACGTAGGAAGAAATGCTAGGAAGGTAAAAGTACAGATAGCAAAATGTGGCAGTTGGGTGCAATATTGGTATATTAATAACAATTGTAAAGTTGTGATTATTTTTGCTTAAATCTTGAAATATTGTGTGCTAATGTAACTTTTTTTTAAGTAATTTGTATTTTCAGCATGAATATATTGACAATAAAATGCATTTTATTGATAGGTATAGATTCAGGTTGCTTTCTTAGCATCATTTTGAAAAATAAAAAAATATATATTTTTATAGATATTAGCCAAGCAATTTTATAAGAGTGCATTTTAAGGCTTCTGGAAAAGATCAATTTAAACTCTCAGCTCTTAATAAGTCATCTTTTTGAGACATTTATAGTGAAGTCTAAAGGACACAATAGATGATTAGTTGCTGTTGGTTCAAAGGATATTTATGAATCAAGCTTAGCTTTTGCCTTTATGTCTACACTAATATTACAATGTTAACATTTCCCACTGAGCTTTTAAGCAAATAACACAAATTCATTAAGTAAGAAAGCAAATACTGTACTTGGCAATAAATCACAATGTAGATGAAGAATAAAGTTTAGACAAGTACAATGTATTCAGTGAATTTTATCTATTAATTTAGTAATGCACCATTAAAAGCAAGTCTCCCTCCAGAATCAGAAAAGTAGGAACGGAGGTTGATTACATTACATTGGACAATGCATTTAACTCAGCCGCAGAATACAAGCAAAGATACATGGTACACATTCTAATGTGGTATATTAATCTATAAAATTGCTAATCTTTAACAACACCTGTACGTCAGTGACTTCACTCAATAACTAGTTATTTGGGGGGCTTTGATCATGTCACCTAGATAAAGCATTACAGAAATAGCCTGGCAGCAATAAAGATCAGTAAGGGACTTGGGGTCCTGTTACATGTAGCGATGCACCAGCGATCCGACCAGGCAGGAATCGCTGGAACATCACTACATGGTCGCTGTAGAGCTGTCAATCAGGTTGATCTCCACAGTGATCAGCCACCAGCGACCTGTGTTGCTACGGCTCCCTGCTTACTCAGAACGGGCACTCGTTGGTCTCCCGCCGTCAAACATGCTGATGCGTGCTGCACAGCGGGAGACCAACGAGTAAAAAATTATCCTGATCGTTTAGTCACGATCAGCGACCTCGCAGCAGGAGCCCGCTTGCTGCTGCTTTTCACACACAGCGATATCGCTAGCGAGGTCGCTGATACGTCACAAAACCTGTGATGTTTCAGCGATCTCGCTAGCGATCTCGCTGTGTGTGATGGGGGCTTAAAAAAGACTTCTGATAAGAATTTCATTAAAATTCACAAAAGGTTTTGCACATTATTAGATGGTCTATGAAGTCAATGAAGGTCCGTCACTTGAAATGCACATATCAGTTAGGTCCAGAAATACTTAGTGACCAAATCTTCATGATTTGGGCTCTGGATGACACAATTTTAATTTAAAATCAAACAACTGAGATATAATTGAAGTGTAGACTTTCAGATTTAATTAAAGGGATTGCGTTCCTGTGGAACTTTAAGAATTGCAACCATTTTTCTGCAAAGCCTTCCCATTTCAGGGGCTTAGAAATAATTAGACAAAGTAACTTTACCATGAATACAATGTTAATTTTAATACTTGGAAGAGAATTCTTTGCAGGCAATGACTGACTGAAGTCTGAAAGCCATGGAGGTCACTAAATGCTGGTTTTCCTCCTATTAGATGCTTTGTCAGGCCTTTACTGCAGCTGATTGCAGTTGATGCTTATTTGGGGCTCATTTTGCTTTATGTTTTGTCTTAGGCATGTGAAATGCATGTCTGATGGGGTTGAGATCTGGTGATTGACTCAAGCATTGCAGAATATCACAATTTTTTACATGAAAAAACTTTATGGTTTATTTCCCAGTATGTTAAGGTCACTGTCCATCTGAATTGTGAAGCACTGTTCAATCATCCTTGCTGCATTTGGTTGAATCTGAGCAGAAAATATAGCCCTGTACACTTCAGAATTCATCTGGAAGCTTCTGTCTTCAGTTACATAATCAATAAACAATAGTGACGCTGTGCCATTGGATGCCATGCATTCCCAGTCATCACCCTGTCTCCACCATGTTTTACTGAGGATGTGATGTACTTTGGATTATGAGCCATTCTTTGTTCCATCCTTCTACTACAGGGTAAACCTAGTTATATTTGTCCAAAGAATCTTTTTCCAGAACTGGGCTGGCATCTTTAGATATTTTTGGGCCAAAATCTGTTCTTACCTTTCTATTGTTAAGGTTTATTAATGGTTTGCACCTTGAGGGGGCATCAACCATATCTAGAGGAAAAAAGGTTTATCATAATCACAATGCAGATTATTTATTGTAAAATAAGTGAGACTATGGAACTGTCTGCAAAATAATGTTGTAATGGTTGATTCATTACTAAAATTTAAGACAGGCCTGGATGTCTTTTTTGAAAAATATAATATTACTGGTTATGTGCATTAAATTCTGTGATGGGGCGTTGATCCAGTGAACTAGTCTGATTGCTGTATGTGGAGTTGGGAAGGAATTTTTTTCCCTAATATGGAGCTTTCTGTCTGCCCCATGGGTAATTATTTGCATTCCTCTAGATCAACACATTAGGATATGAGTTGAACTCTAGGGACCTAAGTCTACCTTGAACCTTAAAAACTATGAAACTATGAAACCCTCTGTTTTTGCTCTCATGAAGTCTTCTCTTTATTGTATACACAGATACTGATAACTCTTTCTCCTGGAGAGTGTTCTTCAGTTGGGTGGAGATTGTGAGATTTATTTTTTCCCCATGGAAAGATTTTGTGATCATCCATCACTTTTGTGTTCCATGGACATCCACGCCTTTTTGGGTTTCCAAGCTCACCAGTGGGCTCTTTTTTCCCATCAGAATGTATGAAACTGTTAATGTGGCCACTCTTAACATTTTTTCTACGTGATTAATTTTTTTTTCTTTCAGTCTGCTAATGTTATTTTTCTCATAAATTGATAGCTCACTTTACCACATGTTGTGGGTTCATAGAAACAGCTTCCAAATGCAAATGCCACACCTGAAATCAGCTCCAGCCCTTTCACCTCCCTAATTATTGATCTATTAACAAGGTAAGAGCATATGGAGTCCAGATTCCAATAGATTTTTTTCAATTTGTGATGCCAAGGTTATCATAAATATCAAAATGACTACTTCAGAATGTTTTAAGAAATAAAAAACAGTGCTTTTGTATTTATGCATCCTGCTGCTCCATAAAAACCGTGTAGTGTTATGATCCGGAACCATAGAAGATTACAATAGATCATTGGCAAAAAAAGGTGACAAGAGCATTGGCAACTACTCTGGCCGCCATCCCCTTACTAACCATCAACACTAGAAGTAGCTGAGGGGTGAACTAACATCCTATGCACCGCTAACCCAGCCAATGAACTAGCTATCCTAAAGGAAGGAAGGATGAATAGCTCTCTGCCTCAGAAATAGACTGCAAAGGAATATCAATCCCCCCACATTCAAAGACTATGGTAATATAGGAAAACACAATACACAGATGGATGATAGGATTAGCAAAGGTGAGGCTGATGGTGGCCAGACAAAAACCCTACAAAAATGCAAATACCTGAAAGTACAAAAAGTCCTCAGATCGCACGATGTGAACTCCATCCTATATCAGGCGCTCTTGTCAAACCAATGAACAGAAAGCAGGAACAATTACAAATTCAAGAAGCAACAAAGACATAGACTAGAGGAGCAATACTCCAAACATAGCTGCAGGGAGCTTCCCAGCTAAGCAACAGAGAGGGAAGATTCCTGCATGCAAATTAACTGACAAAAAACACAATAAATGACAAACCCAGATAAGAACAAAAAGAACAAAACAACCTAAGAAAGAAAAAGCACTTATCTAGGGTAGATGTGGTTTGGAGCAAGATGAGAAGGCTGGTAAATCAAAGAACAAATGACAACTGGCTCAGACCAAGGTTTAAATAGGTAGAGAGTTAGCAATGGAAACGCCCTTTGCTCCAGCACACCTGGTCTCTGTCCAAACAATTCCTGGTCACAAGAGGGAGCCTCATAGCAGCGAAAGCATAACTGATATTCACAACACTGTAGTTCTATGTTGACATGGCTGCATCATTGATGACCTAATATAACACATGAATGTTTTAGCCAATCATTTGGGCTCAGAGGCGATGCTTGAATAGATGGCAAAAGGCCAGTGGGATCACTGATTGCAGTAAAAAAATATTGTAGGACGTATGTTACTATCACATCCATGTCATCAAAGATCAATAGAGAGGCATCGCTGTAGCTATAAAGGTACAGTGGGTAAGTAATGCCTATCTTTTTTTTATTTTACAATTATTTTTTTTTATAAAACGGACAACCAGTTCAACTTACATAAACGTTAGCTTCTTACAAAAATGTGGAAATTATTCAAACTCAAAATATGTCACTTTTTTCTCTGCTTCTGAATAACTGAATAAAGCATCACTATGCAGAATGTAAAAAATTGTAATGAATGGAGGTTAACTTTGAATAAATATGTAGAAGATATAATTTTGTGACACAAATATATAAATATTGCATGATCCTATGGAGAATTACAAGTTTCGGTGACTCAAAGCGAGGGCTGCTGGGCATAGTGGAGGTTGCATTTTAAGTACAGGGGCTGAAGAAAAGTGCATAGTGAAACACACTATCATAGTTTGACACAAGAGCATAGCTTTGTGTTTACCATTGCTATTCAGATTTTTTTCTCTACTTTTTTTTCCCATTTAGTATGTGTTCCATGGACAATGCTACCATCTGTGCATCTCATTGGATGCATGCCTTGAACAACGGTTTAATGGTGAATATATCTGCACTCGATATCATAACAAGTTGCATGTTTGGAATCCCAGAAACAGATCTAAATGTAACTTAAATATCTCGAAACACTCAGGAGCATTGAAAACCTGAAGGGGAGTTTAGCGCTCAATATGCATGCCCTTACTGGGGCTAGTGATTTGGAGGAGGGTGGAGGTGGGGAAGGTCAGGACCCAGAAGTAGGTAGCTGGGTAGCATTTAGAAGAAGAGGTAGGGGGAAAGTATAAGAGTGCCTAGTCCTGAGCTGGCACAACCTAGTAAATATGCATATTTGGCTAATATTAGGGATACAAGCTCAGGGCCAGGATTACTAAAGACTTTAATCCTAGCAACCAGGAAATTGACTGCTGTATGAAGGAGGTAGATAGGAGTGCAGCAAAGGTCAGATAGATGTTGATACTAGTGGATTCTATAATTAGACAGACAGGGTTATCTGCCATAGAGACCATGAATACCGAATGGTGTGTTGTTTGCCGGGTGCTCGGGTTCAGCATATTGCGGATCACATAGACAGATTCTTGGTGGGGCAAAGGAAAACCCAGTGATCATGGTGCACATTGGTACTAATGACATAATTAGAAAGAGGTGGAAGTTCCTTAAAAATTATTACAACACACTACGAGAAAAGCTGAAGAACAGGACACTCAAGTGTTTTTTTCAAAAAACTGCCAAAGCCATGACTTTCACTAGAAAGACAAGGAGAGTTTAAGGAGATACATTAGTGGCTTAGAAATTGGTGCAGGAAGGAAGGATTTGGGTTCATGGGGAACTGGGATGACTTCTCAGTCAGCTACAGGCTCTACAGTTGGGACCGGCTGCACCTCAATGGGGAGGGTGCAGCTGTGCTGGTATAGAAAATGGTCAGATGGATGGAGGAGCTTTTAAACTAGGAACTGTGTGAGGGCAGGGTAGTAGAGCAAATATTGGAATAAATAGAGTAGACAGAGGGAGTGAGACAGTAAGGGTCAATGATGATTTAGGAGGGGTTAGGAAATGCAAGGAAAGCAGGGAGTTGAGTAGGTTTAAAAAATGTGGTAATAGTAGTTAAAATTTGCTGGCAAATGCAAGAAATCTTTCAAACAAAATGAATGAATTGTAAACTCAAATTTAAGCCACAGATTACGATGTGGAGGGTAACATGGCTGGTTGAGAGCCACGACTGGGTGACAAAAATAGGGTTACACCACATTCATAAAGGACCAAAAAGCCAAAAAACCGTGTATGTATGGGGGTTTCATTTTTGTTAAATCTGACTTAAGACCTGTGCCAAATCATGACATTGGGGGAGCTGCGATAATGTAGATTCAGTATGGGTAAATGTAAATGGGGACGGTAATAATGAAAGCTGCTAATTAATGTTTGTTGTATGCCTCCAAATAAAGCTGACCAGTTAGAGGCTGAAATGCTACAACAAAAAAGGCATCAAAGAAATAATTGGGTGTTTATTATAGGCAATTTCAGCTATCCAAACATTCAATAGGATGAATAATCTTCTGCTAAAAGCTGCAAGTTCCTATCGCAGTTCAAGACAATTACCCATCTCAGTTAGTTGATGAACCAACCAGAGGATATAATTTGCTACATCTGGTTGTGTCAAATTGTCATACAGGGATTTTTACAAACATCACCAACTGGCAGTGGCAGGATGTGTTCAGACTACAGATTTTGACACCATCTGCCAACAGATTGGAAGGTCAGTAGGCAGTCTGTTTCTGTTGCTTAGCGGATCTTTGTAGAGTTCTCTGTGCGGCAATGTTGTCTTCTTTTCAGTGAAAGCCGCCCAATCAGACCGCAACAGCGACAACCAATCGGAGGTAAGGGAACGGGAAAGGAAACGATATAGCACGCCTATGGGCTGGGTTCTAAGTCGCTAACGATGTCGTTGTAACGGTGTCAAACACACCGATGCATGCTGCGCAGCGGGAAACAAAGGACCAAAAAAAATTTCCTGAATGTTCCTGAATGATTTTTAGCGATCAGCGACCTCACAGCGGGGGCCATGTCGCTGATGCGTGTCACACACTGCAATGTCACTGGGAAGGTCGCTGTTACGTAACAAAACTGGTGACATTACAGCGATAACGCTAGTGATGTTGCAGTGTGTAAAGGAGCCTTTACAAGAGCTAATTTCTGCTCCCAGCCTATATTTGCTGGCTATATTCTTCTTTCTATGTCAGCAATACGTCATCTTAGCTGGTCTGGTGAGGTGCTGGGACCTAGACTAACTGGTGATTGTAGTACTGTTGCTGTGTACAATTGTGGAGTTAACCCTTGTTGTCTTTTTAATGGAAGAAAAAAATAAGGACGGCACCAAATCAACCCCTGGGATCTCCCCTGGCACATATTAAATTAGCACATACAAACAAGAGAGACAGACAGTGCCAAAAAATAGGGATCAACCAAACAATAAATTAGATATCAAAAACTAATTTTTTATTAAGCAAAAAATATATAAACACACTAAGAAAAAGCAAGTGTCACAAAGAATCAGGATGAAACAACCACTGAAATGCATAGACAATGTTTAAAAACAATTAAAAACACACATCAGTGTACAACCATATACTGTATCTTAGGCATACTGTAAACAACATTATATGCAGGTACAGGGATAATGGTAATGGTGATATAAGCAATATATAATGAAGTGTTAGATATATGTGTGAGAGAGGGAAGCCAAAAGCAGATCACATATACCAAATATGGACCCACATAATACTGTACACAAAATGTGTCCCAAAGTCTCCTAAATACACCTATTAATTACCATAGGAAGCACATACATACAGTTAGGTCCAGAAATATTTGGACAGTGACACAATTTTCGCGAGTTGGGCTCTGCATGCCACCACATTGGATTTGAAATGAAACCTCTACAACAGAATTCAAGTGCAGATTGTAACGTTTAATTTGAAGGTTTGAACAAAAATATCTGATAGAAATTGTAGGAATTGTACACATTTCTTTACAAACACTCCACATTTTAGGAGGTCAAAAGTAATTGGACAAATAAACCAAACCCAAACAAAACATTTTTATTTTCAATATTTTGTTGCGAATCCTTTGGAGGCAATCACTGCCTTAAGTCTGGAACCCATGGACATCACCAAACGCTGGGTTTCCTCCTTCTTAATGCTTTGCCAGGCCTTTACAGCCGCAGCCTTCAGGTCTTGCTTGTTTGTGGGTCTTTCCGTCTTAAGTCTTGATTTGAGCAAGTGAAATGCATGCTCAATTGGGTTAAGATCTGGTGATTGACTTGGCCATTGCAGAAGGTTACACTTTTTTGCACTCATGAACTCCTGGGTAGCTTTGGCTGTATGCTTGGGGTCATTGTCCATCTGTACTATGAAGCACCGTCCGATCAACTTTGCGGCATTTGGCTGAATCTGGGCTGAAAGTATATCCCAATACACTTCAGAATTCATCCGGCTACTCTTGTCTGCTGTTATGTCATCAATAAACACAAGTGACCCAGTGCCATTGAAAGCCATGCATGCCCATGCCTCCACCATGTTTTACAGAGGATGTGGTGTGCCTTGGATCATGTGCCGTTCCCTTTCTTCTCCAAACGTTTTTCTTCCCATCATTCTGGTACAGGTTGATCTTTGTCTCATCTGTCCATAGAATACTTTTCCAGAACTGAGCTGGCTTCATGAGGTGTTTTTCAGCAAATTTAACTCTGGCCTGTCTATTTTTGGAATTGATGAATGGTTTGCATCTAGATGTGAACCCTTTGTATTTACTTTCATGGAGTCTTCTCTTTACTGTTGACTTAGAGACAGATACACCTACTTCAGTGAGAGTGTTCTGGACTTCAGTTGATGTTGTGAACGGGTTCTTCTTCACCAAAGAAAGTATGCGGGGATCATCCACCACTGTTGTCATCCGTGGACGCCCAGGCCTTTTTGAGTTCCCAAGCTCACCAGTCAATTCCTTTTTTCTCAGAATGTACCCGACTGTTTATTTTGCTACTCCAAGCATGTCTGCTATCTCTCTGATGGATTTTTTCTTTTTTTTCAGCCTCAGGATGTTCTGCTTCTCCTCAATTGAGAGTTCCTTAGACCGCATGTTGTCTGGTCACAGCAACAGCTTCCAAATGCAAAACCACACACCTGTAATCAACCCCAGACCTTTTAACTACTTCATTGATTACAGGTTAACGAGGGAGACGCCTTCAGAGTTAATTGCAGCCCTTAGAGTCCCTTGTCCAATTACTTTTGGTCCCTTAAAAAAGAGGAGGCTATGCATTACAGAGCTATGATTCCTAAACCCTTTCTCCGATTTGGATGTGAAAACTCTCATATTGCAGCTGGGAATGTGCACTTTCAGCCCATATTATATATAGAATTGTATTTCTGAACATGTTTTTGTAAACAGCTAAAATAACAAAACTTGTGTCACTGTCCAAATATTTCTGGCCCTGACTGTATATATTAATGGAATCCTGAAGGCCCTAATACTAGTTTCAGTGTTAATAAAATATAGATAGTGCAGAAATATTGCTGTTGAAACCTATACATAATGAACACATAGATATAATGTGGCCATGAATGAACAGAGACACTGAACACAAGGGATAGAAACCTGGAGATAGATACCAAAAATTCCAAATAACCTGGTGGTCCACAGTTCTGGCTGTCCACAGCTGTTGTCTGTTGTTGCTACCTTCCTACTCCTGCTTTTCTCCTGAGTCTCTCATTGTTTGCTATTGCGTGTTTGCAATGGGTCAGAGTTTTGGTTTTACCCAGTCTGCCTTAATCTGTGTTTCCATCTCATTCCTGCCCCTTCCTTCTCAGGTAGAAGGAGGGAATCAGATTAGTTCTGGTCAGGACCTTAGCAAGGCACAGAACTCAGGAATCTCCACCAGTAAGAGTAACCCTGAGGTTTGGGATAGTGTATGGACCCCTAACATGAGGGACATCATAAGAGCCTCTGTCCTTCGATCCCCTACAATCACATTATGACATTTTAGCTTGCCCAACCTTTTTTTACATTCCAACACTGACCTAGTTGTTGCACTAGCGAGACAATTGAAGAACTTGTCTCTTCAGGTGGCTGAATTAAAGAAGGTGGCACAGCAGAAATCTGAGTCCAACACACCAGAGTAATCTGTCCTGGTTGCTGGGTCATCTGATCTCAAACTGCCTCTCCTGGAAAGATGTTTGGGAGAGCACACCCAATTTATTACTTTCAGAGAGGCAATGTAAGGTTCCAGATTTTCCATGGAGCTTGTTGTGTCTACTTGCCCTGAGTCTGTTGCCTCATCCTGCCCTTGAACGTCCTGTCTGTCCTGCTTATAAGTCCCAGGCCAGGATCCCTTCCTTGCCTGAGCATTTTGTGCTCCTGGCTCCTTAGTCATTCTGGCTTGTTCTGGACTTCCTAGTGCTGCTGCTGTGTCTTAATCCTGTGTTCTGCCTCAGTACTGTTCTTTATCCAGGACTCAATCGTTATGGGCTGTATGCTGGACATTTGTAGAATTTAGTTCAGCCCAAGGTAGTACACTGAAATGGCTTGTTTTATGTGCACATCATTCTGGACATTAACTGCTTGTTTGTTGTGCACACTATTTACTACCTGTTGCGGTGCATACAATACTGAACATTCAGCACCTGTTTGCTGGGCATATTACTCTCGACATTCACCACCTATTCCCTGTGCATATTTTCTGGACATTCATTCCCTAGTTTGCGGTGCATACTCCTGTATCTAATTCTGCACTTTTGCGTGTTGGTTGCTGTGTGCAATATTGCATATGCTGTCTGAACATTCATGTAATAGTACATTTGCACTACATTTAATTTGTAGCTGCTTTCTGTTAGTCTCTGCATTTTTACACTGTGTTTATTGTTTGTTTAATACAGACTATTCACCTCACTTTTGTCTCAGTTTCATTATATTCCACGCTATTAGGTCTAAGAGTATCTACATAAGTGTTACAGGCGTGAAAGTTATACTTCTGTTTATGCCTCCACTCCTCTGATGAATGAGGAACAGCAGGTTGGAGTTATTTTCTCATTCTTGATTGAGGCCTTTACCTTGCCCTCTGAAGCACTATTTTTTTGATGATGGACGGCATTTTTTTAAAAATTCAGACTCATCTGTGATGATCCAGATAAAACAACTATAGCTGAGTTTAAGATCCATTCACTACAACAGGAGAATTGGCCTGCAGAGGATTATTGCGCTAAATTCTTGTGCTGGTCCACAGACACACAGTGGAGTGACTCTATGTTTAATAGCCAGTTTTTGCAGGGTTTGTGTGAGAGGCTAAAGGATGAGTTGGTTATATATGAGACCTCTCCTTCTTCAGAATGTGCCATGTCTATGATGATACATATTGATCTTCGATTTTGGCAGAAGTCCAATGAATCTAAAACTTTCTGTGAAGGTGAGTCATTACTAGAGATGAGCGAACCGGTCCCGGTTCGGCTCGAGGTCGGTTCGCCGAACGGAGGTCCCGTTCGAGTTCGGCTCGTCGAACGTTCGACGAACCGAACTCGAGCCAATAGGCTATAATGGGAGGCAATCACAAACACATAAAAATGCATTATAAATGTACACAAACAGTTAATAAACATTGCCATAACACTTACCGGTCCTCGCGATCCCTTCTGCACTCTGTCTCCTGCCACTATTCCATCCGATGATCGCTGAATCCTCCCGGTGACGGCACTGCCAGCAGAGATGCAGGACCTATCGTGACGTCAAAATAGCCATGTGACCAGTCACGTGGCTATTATCTCATTGGCTACAGACTGGTCACATGACTATGACACGTCATGTAGGACCTGCGAGTGCATCTCTCCGGTACACGGTGCACATATGTGTATCGCCGTGTACCGGCGACATGCTCTAACACACGGTCTACTCCCCATTCCGTTAGGGACCGGCTGACACAGCCGGTCATTAACGGAGATCACCGTTGCCATAGCAACGCAGTTAGCGGTGACGTCACCGCTAACCGCGGCTCCGAGAGCACCGTTGCTATGGTAACGCGTCTGTCAGCGTTACCGCTGTTACCGCTGACAGCCAGCACTGATCACTCACGGAGTGAAGGCTGCACGCTGCTTCCCGATTGTAGTGAGGATTGTACTGAGGATGAGGTTCCCCAGCCCCAAGTGATGAGCTGGTGCACCTCATCCTCACTACAATCGTCACTACTACTACACTAGTGAGGATTGTACTGAGGATGAGGTTCCCCAGCCCCAAGTGATGAGCTGGTGAACCTCATCCTCACTACAATCGTCACTACTACTACACTAGAAAGAAAGAAGACAGAAGAGCAGGATCGTGGAGGGCTGACAGGGGGTAATAAATATGGAGTCTCTAATGTGTCTGTGTATTTATTTCTATTAAAGTATTTTTTCTCTGTGTGGTGTTTTTTTTTAACCCTTTATTGGAGATTCTTAATGGCCGGGTCAAACGTGCCTGACATTAAGAATCTCTGGCTTAATACTGGCTAGTAAAACAAAGCCAGTATTAACTCATGATTACCCAACAAGCCACCCGGCTCCAGGGCTGTTGGAAGAGTTGGATACAGCGCCAGATGATGGCGCTTCTATGAGAGCGCCATTTTCTGGGACGGCTGTGGACTGAAATCCGCAGCAGAGGTGGCCAGAAACCTCGGGCTAACCTGTGCTGCGGATTCCAATCCCCAGCTGCCTAGTTGTACCTGGCTGGACACAAAAATGGGGCGAAGCCCACGTCATTTGTTTTTTAATTATTTCATGAAATAAGTGAAATAATAAAAAAAAAAACGGGCTTCCCTATATTTTTGGTTCCCAGCCGGGTACAAATAGGCAACTGGGGGTTGGAGGCAGCCCGTGGCTGCCTGCTGTACCTGGCTAGCATACAAAAATATGGCGAAGCCCACGTCATTTTTTTGGTGGGCAAAAAAATTCTGCATACAGTCCTGGATGGAGTATGCTGAGTCTTGTAGTTCTGCAGCTGCTGTCTGCTCTTCTCCATACAGACAGACAGCAGCTGCAGAACTACAAGGCTCAGCATACTCCATCCAGGACTTGATTGAGGGATTTCACCAGCACAAATCTCCAGGCATCTTATTCTTTAAAATAAAACTTCTTTATTTCTTGTCATTAAAAAGTTTATGCTATAGTGGTTAAGCCCATGTTAGAGAGGACGCGTTTCGAACATCCAGTTCTTATTCAGTCTCTAAACCATCTAGTTACAGAACTGTTTAAAAAGGGCTAAACCCAAACATGTGATCAAATGGAAGGAAAGAGCAAGATAATTACAAAAACATTAACCCATTGTGTTGGATCACTCCATATAGTGCCATAACACCCATATACATACATAGTATTTATGCAAGATTAATATGCAAACATCAATTCATTTCTTTTATTTAAACCTTTAGGAAATCTTGTGCCCATTAAAAACATCCATTTTATTTCTCTTTGAAAAAGGATATCCTTCAAATTTCCACCTCTTCTAGGTAGTTTGATTTTTTCTATGGCATTAATATCTTGTACCATTTGTCAGCTGCAATATATAGGCAGCACTTGTCGCCCACTTAGAAAAAGGATATCTGAACACATCTATGATGTGAATAATACCACCACGAGAAAATTATCAGGAGCGTCTCAACATTTTCGCGACGCACATGCAGGTGATTTGAAAGGCATGAAAGTTAATGCCATAGAAAAAATCAAACTACCTAGAAGAGGTGGAAATTTGAAGGATATCCTTTTTCAAAGAGAAATAAAATGGATGTTTTTAATGGGCACAAGATTTCCTAAAGGTTTAAATAAAAGAAATGAATTGATGTTTGCATATTAATCTTGCATAAATACTATGTATGTATATGGGTGTTATGGCACTATATGGAGTGATCCAACACAATGGGTTAATGTTTTTGTAATTATCTTGCTCTTTCCTTCCATTTGATCACATGTTTGGGTTTAGCCCTTTTTAAACAGTTCTGTGACTAGATGGTTTAGAGACTGAATAAGAACTGGATGTTCGAAACGCGTCCTCTCTAACATGGGCTTAACCACTATAGCATGGACTTTTTAATGACAAGAAATAAAGAAGTTTTATTTTAAAGAATAAGATGCCTGGAGTTTTGTGCTGGTGAAATCCCTCAATCACTTTCTATGCACATGGACTGGCTCTCCAAACCTTTTCTCCGTGCACAGCCCAGGTCTTGGCTTCCATTGCACAGGTGAGCTGGGCAGAAAACCTTTTTACTATCCATCCAGGACTGTATGCAGAAGTTTTTTGCCCCCTGAAAAAATTATGTGGGCTTCACCATATTTTTGTATGCTAGCCAGGTACAGCAGGCAGGTACGGCTGCCCCCAACCCCCAGTTGCCTATTTGTACCCGGCTGGGAACCAAAAATATAGGGAAGCCCTATTTTTATTATTTCATGAATTTCATGAAATAATTAGAAAACAAATGACGTAGGCTTCGCCCCATTTTTGTGTCCAGCCAGGTACAACTAGGCAGCTGGAGATTAGAATCCGCAGCACAGGTTGGCCTGAGCTTTCTGGGCCCCACTGCTGCGAATTGCAGTCTGCAGCCGCCTCAGAAAATGGCATTTTCATAGAAGCGCCATCTTCTGGCGCTGTATCCAACTCTTCCAGCACCTGCCTGCTATACCTGGCTAGCATACAAAAAATGGCGAAGCTCACGTCCTTTTTTTGTAGTTTTTTGGCAAAAAAAATAAAAAATGCTTCCCTGGATTTTCCATTGCCAGTGAAGGTAACACCAAGCAGTGGGGGGTAGCAGCCAGTAGCTGCTTGGATTACCCTTAGCTAGCAATACAAAAAATGCAGCGGGAGCCCATATATTTTGTTTTTAATTATTTATTTAAATAACTAAAAATAAAATGGGCTTCCCTGTATTTTGATTGCTGGACATCACAGTGCTGTAAAAATAAATCTTTAAAAAAATGACGTAGCGCTCCGCGGTATTTTTGATTCTCAGCGCAGATAAAGCAGACAGCTATGGGTTGCCACCCCCATCTGCCTGCCGTTACCTTGGTTGGCAATCAAAATACAGGGAAGCCCATTAACTTTTTCTATTTAAAAAATAGTTAAAAAAAAAAATGACGTTGGGTCCCCTCATTTTTGATAGCCAGCTAGGGTAAAGCAGACGGCTGTAGCCTGAAAACCACAGCTGGCAGCTTTACCGTGGTTGGGGATCCAATGTGGAGGTCCCCTCAGGCTCTTTTTTATAATTATTTTATAAATATTAATAATTACACAATAAAAGTAGGGTCCCCCCCAAATTGGATCACCAGCCAAGGTAAAGCGGACAGCTGTGGTCTGGTATTCTCAGGGTGGGAAGGTCCATAGTTATTGGGCCTTCACAGCCTAAAAATAGCAGGCCGCAGGCACCCCAGATGTGGCGCATCCACTAGATGCACCAATCCTGGCGCTTCACCCCAGCTCATCCCGTGCCCTGGTGCAGTGGCAAACGGGGTAATAAATCAAGTTGATACTAGCTGTAAAGTAACCTGAGATCAAGCCCAGCAGTTTGTGATGTCATGGCGTCTATTAGATACCCAACATCATAAACTGTCAGTACTAACAAAAAAAAAAAATCGACAAAATAAATTTATTTGAAAAAACAGAAAACAGTCCCCAAAACATTTCCTCTTTCACCAATTTATTGTAAGAAAAAAAATAAAGGGGTCCCACGACGACTCTGGACCGTCTAGAATATGGGGGGGAGACACTCAGGGAACGTATCCCCCATTTTCTAGGAGTGCGGACCCTTCATGTGAGGAGTGTGGGTGCAATGAATCTGCACTCACTCTTCTCAGGTCCACAGCAGCAGAGTCCATGTCGTAATGGTTGCTACCAAAGCTGCAATGCCCTGTTCATGAGGTAAGGGCATGCTTAATCAGGAGAACTACTGTAGAGGAAGCTCTGCTCACTGGTATATAGGTGCTCAGAGGTAATAATAGATAAAATTAGTGAGTAACCTCGGCACTCTAAATCTCCCAGACTAAGTCAGTAAGTCACAACGGATAGTAATGCAAAATCACTCTTTATTACGGACGTATTAAGAAAATTTTTTTTTTCATAAGCATATATGTTTTTGTCCAAAACAAGTTACAAATGACGTTTCGGCCTGAGCCTTCGTCAGATTGGACTTATCTGCATGTAATCATGAAAAATGACAATAATCAGTATCACATAAGAGTGAGAGAACAATAACATAAACTCGAACAATGTAGAGGTACAATTGGGATGCAGCAAAAAAATTGCAACACAGCAAGAAATGAAACACATGATACAAATGTCATAATACAGTACAATGACAATATAGTAATGACAAATATGGGGTCAGAGTAGGCTTAGACAGCTCTGGTACGAAAGAGATGTCAATCATAAAGTAACATGTGCAGTAGGTGTAGAGCTACAGTATGCATGGCAGAGCTAATGGGTAGACCGACCATAGAAAAAGAACGGCGAAAAAGTGGAGAAAAAATGGAGAATAAGTGGAGAAAAAATGGAGAAAAAAGTGGAGAAAAAGTGGAGAAAAAGTGGAGAAAAAGTGGAGAAAAAGTGGAGAAAAAATTGGAGAAAAAGTGGAGAAAAAGGGGAGAAAAAGTGGAGAAAAATTGGAGAAAAAGTGGAGAAAAAGTGGAGAAAAAATGTAGAAAAAGTGGAGAAAAAAATGGAGAAAAAGTGGAGAAAAAGTGGAGAAAAAAATGGAGAAAAAGTGGAGAAAAAGTGGAGAAAAAGTGGATAAAAAAATGGAGAAAAAGTGGAGAAAAAGTGGAGAAAAAGTGGAGAAAAAGTTGAGGAAAAGTTGAGGAAAAAATGGAGAAAAAGTGGAGAAAAAGTGGAGAAAAAAAGGAGAATAAGTGGAGAAAAAATGGAGAAAAAGTGGAGAAAAAAATGGAGAAAAAGTGGAGAAAAAGTGGAGTAAAAGTGGAGAATAAGTGGAGAAAAAATGGAGAATAAGTGGAGAAAAAAAGGAGAAAAAATGGAGAAAAAGTGGAGAAAGAAATGGAGAAAAAGTGGAGAAAAAGTGGAGAAAAAGTGGAGAAAAAATGGAGAAAAAGTGGAGAAAAAGTGGAGAAAAAGTGGAGAAAAAATGGAGAAAAAATGGAGAAAAAATGTAGAAAAAGTGGAGAAAAAGTGGAGAAAAAGTGGAGCACCCTTTGGTGCCTTTCATGTGGCACTAAGGGGTGCTTAGCTTTGTATTTAGCCAAAAAATGAAAAAAAAAATGTCGTAGGGTTCCCCCTAGTTTTGTAGCCAGCTAGGGTAAAGCAGACGGCTGCAGCCTGCAGACCACAGCTGGCAACCTCACCTTGGCTGGTAATCCAAAACTGAGGGCACCCCACACTGTTATTTTAAATTAAATAAATAATTTAAAAAAAAAAACACGTAGGGGTCCCCCAAAATTGGATCACCAGCCAAGGTAAAGCAGACAGCTGGGGCCTGATATTCTCAGACTAGGGAGCTCCATGGTTATTGGACTCTCCCCAGCCTAAAAATAGCAGGCCGCAGCCGCCCCAGAAGTGGCGCATCCATTAGATGCGCCAATCCTGGTGCTTCGCCCCAGCTCATCCCACGCCCTGGTGCGGTGGCAAACGGGGTAATATATGGGGTTAATACCAGATGTGTAATGTCACCTGGCATCAAGCCCTGGGGTTGGTGAGGTCAGGCGTCTATCAGATACCCGACATCACCAACCCAGTCAGTAATAAAAAAAAATAGACGACAAACACATTTTTATTTGAAAAAACACTCCCCAAAACATTCCCTCTTTAACCAATTTATTAGAATGAAAAACAAATCCAGGTCTGGTGTAATCCAAGGGGTTGCCATGACGATCCACACTGTCCCAGTCAATGAAGAGCAGGATGTTCCCCATTGGCTGGGAGAGCAGTGCAGTGACCTGAGCTAACATCAATGGGTCAGCCCAGGTCACTGCAGGGGATGACAAGTGCTGCTGTCAGCGAGGTACATTACCTGCGCTGATCTCCAGCACTGCCGACCTGTCACTGAGTTCAATGACCGCCGCCTTCACAGCCAAATATCGCGAGAGGCCTGTGACGTCACCGCTAGTCAGTCTCGGGTCGGAAGCGAGAGGTGATGTGACAAGCGGCGGCCATGGAGGACAGTGACAGCGCTGAGGTCGGGATGGCGGGACTTCATCTTTGCAGGTAAGCCGAGCAGGGCCATGTGTGCAGAGAGTGTGTGTGTGTGTGTGTGTGCGTGTGTGTGTGTGTGTGTGTGTGTGTGTATGTATGTATGTGTACATGCCGCGGGCAGGAGGGGGCGGAGCGAGCTGAGCGGGGAAGTGTGGGGTTCCTGCACGTAACTAGGATAAACATCGGGTTACTAACCAAAGCGCTTTGCTTGGATACCCGATGTTTATCTTGGTTACCAGCTTCTGAGCGATGGCTCCTGCACACTGTAGCTGTAAAAAGCCCTGCTTTTTGCTGCTAGAACCGTTCTCGAACGTATCTAGAACTATCGAGCTTTTGCAAAAAGCTCGAGTTCTAGTTCGATCTCGAACAGCCCCCAAAATCACTCGAGCTTAGAACTGGAGAACCTCGAACCGCGAACCGCGCTCAACTCTAGTCATTACTGGCATTAACTCCAGATACCCCAACCAAGTGCATGTGATCTGGAGGGATGTCCAGTGGAAAGTGAACCTCCATTCCTTTAAAAAAGGGTGTATTTTGTTTTTCTGTTGCAAAAACGGACACTTTATCAGTGTCTGTCCCTCAGTGCCCAAAGAAAACTGTCAGTCGGAAAATTCCTAGATCCAGTTTCACGTCAACACCAAAGCCTGCTCTTGCGACTTTTGCTTCAATCACCAGGCGACGCCGTGTTCCCACCATGTACAGTGCTGGTGATGGGAGAGGAGTCTGTTCCAGTGGCTCTGGTGGGCAAAGGCTCTGCTCATCCACTAAGCTGGATTTCCCTGGGACCTGCAGCCCCACTGGCTGACGGTAGGTGGCGTGTGTCTATCAGCTGACATTACCACCATTCGGTTACAGCCAATAGGAAGACACCACACTGTTTTAATTCCCCCCCCATCTGGCCCTAACCCCATTATTACCCAGCGAGCCACCTGACACCAGGGCCGATGGAAGAGTTGTATACAGCGCCAGAAGATGGCGCTTCTATGAACGTGCCATTTTTGGGGTAACTGCGGACAGAAATTCGCAGCGGGGGGGCAGAAAGGTTGGGCTAATCTGCGCTGCGGATTCCAATCTCCAGCTACCTAGTTGTACCTGGCTGGACACAAAAATTGGGCGAAGCTCACATTGTATTTTTTTAATTATTTCATGAAATTCATGAAACAAAAAATAGGGCTTCCCTATATTTTTGGTTCCCAGCCGGGTATAAATAGGTAGCTGGGGGTTGGGGCAGCCCGTACCTGCCTGCTGTACCTGTCTGGCATACAAAAATATGGCAAAGCCAAGTCTATTTTCTTTTTTTAAATCATTAAAAAAGAAAAGAAAAACTCAAACACATAACCCTAACCCAAGGATCAAGGGTACAAAAAAAAAATGCATGGGCTACCGCTGCATTTTCTATTGCTAGCTAAGGGTAACCCAAGCAGCTACTGGCTGTTAATCCCCACTGCTTGATTTTATCTTCACTGGCAATGGAGAATCCAGGAAAGCCCTTTTTTTAAGGTTTTTTTTTCAAAAAAACTAAAAAAAAAAATGACGTGAGATTCGCCATATTTTTGTATGCTAGCCAGGTATAGCAGGCAGGAACGGGCTGCCCCCAACACCTAGCTGCCTATTTGTACCCAGCTGGGAACCAAAAATATTGGGAAGCCCTTTTTTTTTTAATTATTTCATGAATTTCATGAATTTCATGAAATAATTAAAAAAAAATGGCGTTTGCTTTGCCCAATTTTTGTATCCAGCCAGGTACAACTAGGATGCTGGGGATTGGAATCATCAGCACAGGTCGGCCTGAGCTTTCTGGGCCCCTCTGCTGCGAATTGCAGTCGGCAGCCGCCCCAGAAAATGGCGCTTTCATAGAAGCGCCATCATCTGGCGCTATATCCATCTTTCAGTGGCCTTGGTGCCGGGTGGCACGCTGGGTAACAAGAGGTTAATACAGCTTTGTTTTACTAGCTGATATTAAGCCTGAGATTCTTAATGTCAGGCCAAGTTTGACTCAGCCATTAAAAATCTCTAATAAAGGGATAAAAAAAGACATCACACAGAGAAAAAATACTTTATTATAAATAAATACACACTTAGGGATTCCATCTTTATTACTCCCTCTCACCCTTCCACGAGTCTTCTGTTTTCTTCTACCCATGCAGATCTGCTATACCATATAGCACAGGGGGAAGAACGCTGCTCGAGCCAAGGCTGTGGCGGGTTGGTAGGCGATGACATCACCGCTGCCACCATTGCCATAGTAACCTACTGAGCGGGTAACTACAGCAATGGTGATCTCCGATCAGCTAATTCCCAGCACCGCAATTCAGCAACTCCTGCATAAGCCACTGAATAGCGACGCCGGTAAACAGGGAGTTAACTCCTGCGGCTCCTGCAGGAGCCAGTGCATGGCGGCCCCGGTAATCAGGTGATTGGAGATCACCGATGCTATAGTAACCCGCTCAGTAGGTTACTATGGCAATGGTAGGCAGCGGTGACATCACGTCTCCTAGTACCTACACTACCTAAGACACACACTAAATCTGTCCCTAGCTCAGCAGCACCTCCCCCTACACTAGTTGACTGTGGATCACACTGCCGAGCACAGCGCCATCAGCTGTCATATAGAGCTGACGACCCTGTGAGGCCAGCCAATCACTGTAATTTCTCAGCCATGTTGGTTGTGGCATTACAGTGTGTGACAGCCAATCCCTGCATGTAAGCTGACTCTGTAAATATCGCCCACATGCAGGGAGGCGGAGCCGAGCATCTCGCCAGTACTTGGAGCTCACCGAGTATACCGAGAACCGAGTAGCGGCGAGCATGCTCGCTCATCCCTATTTACTTCTTCCTGGTCCATTCTCTGATTTTAGTGATGTGTTCACAGAGGGAGAGCATGAATCTTTTGAGGTATCACCTTTTTTTTGTCTATGTTCATCATTCCCAGTTCTGTACAATTGGGAAGGGGCACTCAATAAGGATACCTGGGGAGGACCTATTTGTCTCGTCATAATCTTCTTTATGGGAGGAAGTTCACCAGGATTTGTGTGACATGGGTTCTAAGTTTATAGTTGTGGCTTCCTGTAGACTTGTACCTGGTCCAAACCTGTGTGTGGTTAATCTCTTGTGGTTATCTACCAAGAAAAAATAAACTTAAAATACCTTCATTAAAGATAAGACCTCAATTTATTGGTCAGTGCAAAATTACAGTGGTCGTTAATCCTGTGGCTTTCCATCTGGTATTACCTGCATCTTTTAAAATCGATAATGTATTTCACCGATCTCTTTTAAAAAAAATACGTGGATTAAAGAACTGCCCTTCTATTTCCTCCGCCTTTGGTCTTAGTCAATGGGTCATTAGAATTCCAAGGGCGGCTTTGAACGTTGCAACATCGCACATGCGATGTCGGTGGGGTCAAATCGAAAGTGACGCACATCCGGCGTCACTTTTGACATAGTAGTGTGTAAATCCTAGATGATACGATTAACGAGCGCAAAAGCGTCGTTATCGTATCATCGGTGTAGGCTCCGACTTTTTCAAAATTACGCTGCCGCGACAGGTGCGATGTTGTTCCTCGTTCCTGCGGCACCCCACATCGCTGTGTATGAAGCCGCAGGAGCGAGGAACATCACCTTACCTGCCGCCGGCGGCTATACGGAAGGAAGAAGGTGGGCGGGATGTTAATTTGATTGCCCGCCTGTTGTGTGACGTTGCTCTGACGTTGTACGACCCGCCCCCTTAGGAAGGAGCCGGGACGCCGGCCAGAGCGACATCGCAGGACAGGTGAGTGCATGTGAAGCTGGCGTAGCGATGATAATCGCTACGCCAGGAATAACAAGATATCGCTGCTGCGACGGGGGCGGGGACTATCACGTGCGGCATCGCAGCATCTGCTTGCAATGTCGCAACGTGCAAAGCCCGCCCAAGTGTTGAAGATTGTTTGTTCTCATTTTATTCCCTGTTCATTGCAATATTTAGCCCATTGGCAGGGTTATGGTCCTGAGGAGTTGGGTACCAGCCTCTAAGATCATGCTGAGCACCTGACTTGGAATTTTCATTGTCTCCATCCAGAAAAATGGGTATGGTGTGTCCAGAGCCCCTCTTATAGGGAGGGTTACTGTCACACGGAGGTTTTTAAAAACATTGCTGGTTGTCATGGAGGCATTAGGAATCTATTCAGACTACAGATTCTGACACTCTTCTTGTTAACTTTTCTGATGTCTGCAATTAGTGCAGGCAGACTTAGATATCAACTAAACTAACAGATTGGTAGTTCATAGGCAGAGTAGCAAGAGTTAATCTCTGCTACTTGTAAGTCTCCTTTGATTGCACACTGTGGGGGAGCCAATCACATCCATCTGCTACCCTCCTATATATGCTATATATGCTAGATCCCTTCTTCTACAGTTAGGTCCAGAAATATTTGGACAGTGACACAATTTTCGCGAGTTGGGCTCTGCATGCCACCACATTGGATTTGAAATGAAACCTCTACAACAGAATTCAAGTGCAGATTGTAACGTTTAATTTGAAGGTTTGAACAAAAATATCTGATAGAAATTGTAGGAATTGTACACATTTCTTTACAAACACTCCACATTTTAGGAGGTCAAAAGTAATTGGACAAATAAACCAAACCCAAACAAAACATTTTTATTTTCAATATTTTGTTGCGAATCCTTTGGAGGCAATCACTGCCTTAAGTCTGGAACCCATGAACATCACCAAACGCTGGGTTTCCTCCTTCTTAATGCTTTGCCAGGCCTTTACAGCCGCAGCCTTCAGGTCTTGCTTGTTTGTGGGTCTTTCCGTCTTAAGTCTTGATTTGAGCAAGTGAAATGCATGCTCAATTGGGTTAAGATCTGGTGATTGACTTGGCCATTGCAGAATGTTCCACTTTTTTGCACTCATGAACTCCTGGGTAGCTTTGGCTGTATGCTTGGGGTCATTGTCCATCTGTACTATGAAGCACCGTCCGATCAACTTTGCGGCATTTGGCTGAATCTGGGCTGAAAGTATATCCCAATACACTTCAGAATTCATCCGCCTACTCTTGTCTGCTGTTATGTCATCAATAAACACAAGTGACCCAGTGCCATTGAAAGCCATGCATGCCCATGCCTCCACCATGTTTTACAGAGGATGTGGTGTGCCTTGGATCATGTGCCGTTCCCTTTCTTCTCCAAACGTTTTTCTTCCCATCATTCTGGTACAGGTTGATCTTTGTCTCATCTGTCCATAGAATACTTTTCTAGAACTGAGCTGGCTTCATGAGGTGTTTTTCAGCAAATTTAACTCTGGCCTGTCTATTTTTGGAATTGATAAATGGTTTGCATCTAGATGTGAACCCTTTGTATTTACTTTCATGGAGTCTTCTCTTTACTGTTAACTTAGAGACAGATACACCTACTTCACTGAGAGTGTTCTGGACTTCAGTTGATGTTGTGAACGGGTTCTTCTTCACCAAAGAAAGTATGCGGGGATCATCCACCACTGTTGTCATCCGTGGACGCCCAGGCCTTTTTGAGTTCCCAAGCTCACCAGTCAATTCCTTTTTTCTCAGAATGTACCCGACTGTTGATTTTGCTACTCCAAGCATGTCTGCTATCTCTCTGATGGATTTTTTCTTTTTTTTCAGCCTCAGGATGTTCTGCTTCACCTCAATTGAGAGTTCCTTAGACCGCATGTTGTCTGGTCACAGCAACAGCTTCCAAATGCAAAACCACACACCTGTAATCAACCCCAGACCTTTTAACTACTTCATTGATTACAGGTTAACGAGGGAGACGCCTTCAGAGTTAATTGCAGCCCTTAGAGTCCCTTGTCCAATTACTTTTGGTCCCTTGAAAAAGAGGAGGCTATGCATTACAGAGCTATGATTCCTAAACCCTTTCTCCGATTTGGATGTGAAAACTCTCATATTGCAGCTGGGAGTGTGCACTTTCAGCCCATATTATATATATAATTGTATTTCTGAACATGTTTTTGTAAACCGCTAAAATAACAAAACTTGTGTCACTGTCCAAATATTTCTGGCCCTGACTGTAAGCCAGCTATAGTTTATCTTAACTGTTCAAGTGAGGTGTTGTGATCCAAACTAACTGGTGGTTGTAGTACTGTTGCAGTGTACAGTTTTGGAATTTACCTTTGCTGTCTTTTTATTGCTAACTTCTTCCTTTTCTCCGAAGTCACTTATTGTTTGTAGTGTGTGGTGTCAGAGTTTTAGGTCAAGAGCTTAGCCAGGCATGGGACTCAGGCATTTCCACCATTGGTGATACTTCAGAGGTTAGAGATATCCAAGGGACTTGTAACATGAGGTACAGCAAAGGAAATTTTGTCTCTCAATTTCCTACAGTGACATTGTGACATTAATAGATCAGATACAATTTCAGATTTACAGCTTTAGGAGCATTTTGGATGTAGCAACCATAATATGGTAAGTTTCAATGTAATAATTAATGATTAATGAATTTTGGGAAAGTTGATTTCAACACATTAAGGAAAGAACTTAAACGTGTAGACTGGGATCATGTCATAGCAACTAGAGATACCGAACATAAATGGGGTATGTTTAAAGACCTATTACTAGAATCCTGTTGAAAACTTTTACCCCCTAGAAATAAAATGTCCAGGAATAAAAAGAAACCTCTACGGCTAAAGAAGACAGTAAAAAATATAATATGACAAAAAGAAATGACATTTAAAATCTTGAAGGCCGAGAATACGGAAATAGCCTTTTAGGAGTATAAAGATCTCACTACAAAATGTAAAAAAAGGAAAGGTAGCAAAATTAGCTACTGAAACACAAATCTCCAGCAACATAAAAAAAAAAATCCCCCACACTTTTATAAATACAGCAAAGCCAAAATGATGCTATTTGTCTGGTAAAAGATGCCAATAATAAGATAATTACACAGGACAAAGAAAAGGCTGATATATTAAAAAGGCACTTTTCTTATGTGTTCACCAATGAACTGCCTATTGCAGGGATCGTTCAACAAGGTAAAAAGGCAAAGTTCGCCACCTGACATAACACATTTAACATAAGAAAAAGTATACCTATATCTGAGCAAATAAAATATTAACAAATCCTTTGAGCCAGATGGAAATCATGCACAGATATTTATTGGAATTGTACTCAGTAATTGACAGACCAATGTATCTTATCTTCTTATAATCTATTGAGACAGGGTTGATGCCACAGGATTGGAGGATGGCTGATATGGTACAGATGTTTAGAAAGGTAAGAAGGGGATCTAGTCAACTACCGCCCGGTAAGTCTGATATCAGTGGTATGAAACGTTTTTGTGGGCATTATAAGAAATTTCCTGCAGCAATATATTTCAGAGAATATTATAATAAAGGAAAACAGCATGGATTCATGCCTAACCAACACATTGGGTTTCTATGAAGAGGTAAGTGCAAATTTGGATGTTCCTAATACAGCTGATGTGATTTATCTGTACTTTGCAAAGACAGTTGATACTGTACCACCTAACTACCTTATACTGGAGCTCCAAAAACAGTGACTAGGGGTCCATATGTGGATGGTTAAGGAATTGGCTAAAAGACAGGAAGCAAAAAGTTTTTGTAAATGGTACACTCTCTAAACGGGGAATAGCCACTAATGGAATACCATACTAGACCACATTCTTTTTAATCATTTTGTTAATGACATTGTGGATGGGATTAAGAGTAAATTATCAGCCTTTGCTGAGCATACTAAAGTATGTAGGCTACTAAAAAACGATTTCTGATTATCACTGTACAATATTACAAAACAAACTGGATAAGAACTGACTGGGCAAACACTTGGCAAATGAGATTTAACATTGATAAATATAGAGTAATGCACCTAAGACAGAGTAATCCTATAGCTGCATATAAATTAAATGGAAGCATACTTAAGTATACTTGGGGCTAGTAATGGGTGATCCCGAACTGTAAAGTTTGAGGATCAAGACCGATCACATAGTGATCGTGCACACAATCCCGATCACAAGCTTTCCTGGGAAGCTTGTGTTACAGATCAGGTCCAGTTCAGGTCCAGGGGCTGTAAAAAAAAGCACATTATTAAAAAAAAAAAAATGATCATACTAACTGGTCCTGCAACGCAACATGCAGACTTTGTCTCCTGGCCACTTCTGCTTGCGTGTCCGATCATTGCTGTGCCCCCCAGTAAGCACCACTGCCTAAAGGACCTTCCATGATGTTATAGCCATATGACCAGTCTGATGTGAATGTTGTACAGACATTGACTTACAGACTGGTCCCATGACTATGACATCATCAAAGGTCCTGTTATCTGAAATTTGATTGTCACTGTGTGAGTGTCATTAAGGAATAACGTTTGGAACTCCATTCTATGTCTGAACTGGGTGCAAAAAACCTAAAAAACATCACTATGGGGAGATAAGGTATGCACACCAGTGACTATGGAAGGGGAATACATGGAATAGCAGAAACTGCTGTGTGAATACTGACATGAAAAATTCAATAGCTATTTGTAAGAATGAAATGTGAAAAATGGAACCTGCATTACTGCCATGAATATATGAATAAAGAGAAATTTAGCTACTGAATTGATCAATGCAGAAGAGCCCCAACACTACGCCAAAGTATTTCTCTACGTTGGGGTCCCTAGCTTGTGTGTGTCCTCTCATGCAGTTAAAAAACTTACCGTGTATGGGACGCTGAGACCCAGGCTATATATGCGTATAATGTGGATTGGCAATAGGTGTGTATGGGGAGGGTTCACAAACGAAAAACTACTAACATTAAGGAATAACGTTTGGAACTCCATTCTATGTCTGAACTGGGTGCAAAAAACCTAAAAAACATCACTATGGGGAGATAAGGTATGCACACCAGTGACTATGGAAGGGGAATACATGGAATAGCAGAAACTGCTGTGTGAATACTGACATGAAAAATTCAATAGCTATTTGTAAGAATGAAATGTGAAAAATGGAACCTGCATTACTGCCATGAATATATGAATAAAGAGAAATTTAGCTACTGAATTGATCAATGCAGAAGAGCCCCAACACTACGCCAAAGTATTTCTCTACGTTGGGGTCCCTAGCTTGTGTGTGTCCTCTCATGCAGTTAAAAAACTTACCGTGTATGGGACGCTGAGACCCAGGCTATATATGCGTATAATGTGGATTGGCAATAGGTGTGTATGGGGAGGGTTCACAAACGAAAAACTACTAACATTAAGGAATAACGTTTGGAACTCCATTCTATGTCTGAACTGGGTGCAAAAAACCTAAAAAACATCACTATGGGGAGATAAGGTATGCACACCAGTGACTATGGAAGGGGAATACATGGAATAGCAGAAACTGCTGTGTGAATACTGACATGAAAAATTCAATAGCTATTTGTAAGAATGAAATGTGAAAAATGGAACCTGCATTACTGCCATGAATATATGAATAAAGAGAAATTTAGCTACTGAATTGATCAATGCAGAAGAGCCCCAACACTACACCAAAGTATTTCTCTACGTTGGGGTCCCTAGCTTGTGTGTGTCCTCTCATGCAGTTAAAAAACTTACCGTGTATGGGACGCTGAGACCCAGGCTATATATGCGTATAATGTGGATTGGCAATAGGTGTGTATGGGGAGGGTTCACAAACGAAAAACTACTAACATTAAGGAATAACGTTTGGAACTCCATTCTATGTCTGAACTGGGTGCAGAAAACCTAAAAAACATCACTATGGGGAGATAAGGTATGCACACCAGTGACTATGGAAGGGGAATACATGGAATAGCAGAAACTGCTGTGTGAATACTGACATGAAAAATTCAATAGCTATTTGTAAGAATAAAATGTGAAAAATGGAACCTGCATTACTGCCATGAATATATGAATAAAGAGAAATTTAGCTACTGAATTGATCAATGCAGAAGAGCCCCAACACTACGCCAAAGTATTTCTCTACGTTGGGGTCCCTAGCTTGTGTGTGTCCTCTCATGCAGTTAAAAAACTTACCGTGTATGGGACGCTGAGACCCAGGCTTTATATGCGTATAATGTGGATTGGCAATAGGTGTGTATGGGGAGGGTTCACAAACGAAAAACTACTAACATTAAGGAATAACGTTTGGAACTCCATTCTATGTCTGAACTGGGTGCAAAAAACCTAAAAAACATCACTATGGGGAGATAAGGTATGCACACCAGTGACTATGGAAGGGGAATACATGGAATAGCAGAAACTGCTGTGTGAATACTGACATGAAAAATTCAATAGCTATTTGTAAGAATGAAATGTGAAAAATGGAACCTGCATTACTGCCATGAATATATGAATAAAGAGAAATTTAGCTACTGAATTGATCAATGCAGAAGAGCCCCAACACTACGCCAAAGTATTTCTCTACGTTGGGGTCCCTAGCTTGTGTGTGTCCTCTCATGCAGTTAAAAAACTTACCGTGTATGGGACGCTGAGACCCAGGCTATATATGCGTATAATGTGGATTGGCAATAGGTGTGTATGGGGAGGGTTCACAAACGAAAAACTACTAACATTAAGGAATAACGTTTGGAACTCCATTCTATGTCTGAACTGGGTGCAAAAAACCTAAAAAACATCACTATGGGGAGATAAGGTATGCACACCAGTGACTATGGAAGGGGAATACATGGTCCTGTTATCTGAAATTTGATTGTCACTGTGTGAGTGTCAATCTCCCAACAGGAGCGGTCGGCTGCATGTATTTCCATACAGCTGAGGCGCTCCTATCCTGAGAGCGACAGGCCGTGTGTGGGTAATGCAATGCGATACGCAAGTGCAATCATCCCCTCACACTCAGCCTGCTTCTCGCTCTGTACAGAGCGATGTAGCAGAGCTGACATGACTCTCTCTGCTTCTCACTTTTTTTAGACTTTGTCTGTTCAGAGTGATGAAGCTGACATTGCTGTCCCTGTGGATTACGTCGGAATAAGGATTTTTTTATAATAAAGATGGAGTCTCTAAATGTTTTTTTGCTTTATTTCTATTTCTGTGGGGGGTTTTTTGTTTTTTCTTTACTGTTTACTAGAAATTCATGGTGGCCATGTTGAATTTGGCGTAACACCATGAATTCAGGCTTAGTACCATCTGAGAATACAAAGCTTGTATTAACCCCTTTATTACCTAGCGTGCCAACACTACCAGGGCCGCTGGACGAGCTGGGTAAAGCTCCTGGAAATGGAGCTAAGAAACAATACACCATTTCCAGGGGCGGTTGCGGGCTGCCGAGAATCCCAGCCCCCAGCTGCCTGGCTTTACCCTGACCGGCGATCAAAAAACGTCAGGAAACCACAAATTTTTTTTTTAAATAATTAACCAGCTTTGTGTTCTCAGATGGTCAACACACAACACAGAGAAAAAAAATTCTTAGAAATAAAACCCAAAAAAATTTAGAGACTCTATCTTTATAAAAAAAATCCTTAGTCCGACGTAATCCACAGGAACAGCAATGTCAGCTTCATCACTCTGTACAGACACAGTCTATACAAAGTGAGAAGCAGAGAAAGCCACGTTAGCTTTGCTACATCGCTCTGTACAGAGCGAGAAGCAGGCTGACAGTGAGGGGATGATTACACTTGCGTATTGCATTGCATCACCCCCCGCATGGCCTAATGCTCTCAGGACAGGAGCACCTGAGCTGCATGGAAATACATGCAACCGACCACTCATGTCGGGAGATTGTGCGCTGTGATGTGATTCAACACTCACACAGTGACAATCAAAGTTCAGTTAACATAACCGTTGATGACTTCACAGTCATGTGTCCAGTCTATATCCAACGAGGTAATACAACATTCACACCTGACTCGACACATGACTATGACATCATGGAAAATCCTTTAGTCAGTGCTGGTTACTGGGAGGGCACAGCAATGATCAGACGCAGAAGTGGTGGGAGACTGCAGGATGAATCGCGGGTAGAGATGAGCGGTGTTCGAGGTTCGCCAATACTCATGTTCGAGTGATTTTTGGGGGGGAGCTCGAACTTGAACTCGAGCGTTTTACTAAAAGCTCGACAGTTCGAGTTACGTTCGAGAACGGTTCGATCACCATAAATGTGGCTTTTCACAGTAAGGCTATGTGCATATGTTGCTATCTGCATGTGTCCTGCGTCCCCAGCACAATCCCTCTCCCTTTCCTACTCACCGATCATGGGCGTCTCGCTCCATGTCTGTCACAAATCTGTGGCGTCTTTTCCTTTTTAGAAAATGGCTGCCGCTTCATTAGTCAATTAGTTATTCCGTGCTTTTCCCGCCCACTGGTGCCCATGATTGGTTGCAGTCAGACACGTCCCCAAGCTGAGTAACAGCTGTCTCACTGCAATCAATCACAGCCGCCGGTGGGCGGATCTATTTCGTGCAGTAAAATAAATAAATAAATAAAAAAAAAATAAAATAAAATGCGGTTCCCCATATTTGATAACAGCCAGGATAAAGCCACACGACTGGAGGCTGGTATTGTCAGGATGGAGAGCGCCATGGTATGGGGAGACCTCCAGCCTAACAATATCACCCAGCAGCCAGCCAGAATAGCCGCATCCATTAGGTGCGACAGTCCCGGGGGACTCCACCCAGCTCATCCCGAATTGCCTTGGTGCGGTGGCAATCAAGGTAATAATGAGTTTAATCATGCCAGGCGTCTCCCCGAGATACCTTTCATGATTAAACTGAAAGTTAAAGTAAAGAAACACACTGCGAAAAATCCTTTATTTTGAATAAAAGACAAAAAACACCCTAGTTAACCCCTTTATTAATCCCAAAAATACCCCTCCAGGTCCGAAGTAATCCACACGACACTGTCAGCTCTGCTCCCTGAAGATGTAGTGGCACCGTAGCAATGAAGTGACTCACGCGGTTAGCAGAGACTTAAGTCAGCACTTCCGACTTCAAGATTACCAAATTTGCCTATCTATATCATTAGAGGCACTAGATTAGTGGATACAACGTCAAGAATTTTAATTTTTTTTTTTGTTTAATTTTAAATTATAATTATCTATTTATAAAGTAAATAAACACACACCGCGAAAAATCCTTTATTTTGAATAGGTTTCAATAGGTTTCAATAGGTTTTCACCCCAATAGGTTTGCAAACTTGGCAGATGAGGGGGATGTCATTACAGGGGTAGCATTGCTGCAGCAAGGCATGACCTCTGAACGCCAGAGGAGTGTCTGCTCCAGTAAGGGGGGGAATAGGAGTGCAGTGCAGGCAAGACAGGTACTGGTAGTGGGGGACTCAATTATTAGGGGGACAGATAGGGCAATCTGTCACAAGACAGGGATCGCCGAACAGTGTGTTGTCTTCCTGGCGCTCGAGTTCGGCACATCGCTGATCGGGTTGACAGATTACTGGGAGGGGCTGGGGAGGACCCAGTGGTCATTGTACACATTGGCACAAATGACAAAGTTAGAGGTAGGTGGAAGGTCCTTAAAGATGATTTCAGGGAATTAGGTTGTAAGCTTAAAGCATGGACCTCAAAGGTGGTATTTTCAGAAATACTACCTGTGCCACGAGCCACACCAGAGAGGCAAAGAGAGATCAGGGAGGTTAACAGGTGGCTCAGGAATTGGTGTAGGAAAGAGGGTTTTGGGTTCCTGGAGAATTGGGCCGACTTTTCAGTTGGCTACAGATTCTATGCTAGGGATGGGCTGCATCTTAATGGGGAAGGTGCAGCTCTGCTGGGGCAGAAAATGGCTAGAAGGTTGGAGGAGTGTTTAAACTAGGAATGGGGGGCGAGGGTATTCACTTTATAGAAGGGGAATGTAGTGCAGATAGTGACCAGGGCACAAGTAATGAAATTGGGGGTGGTACGGGGGGAAGGATTAGGACAGTTAATACAGTAAGCAGGAATACAGGTACAGAGTCATACGTAACGTGCATGTACACTAATGCCCGAAGCCTCACAAATACGGTGGAGGAATTAGAATTAATATTGTTGGAAGAAAATTATGATATAGTGGGGATATCAGAGACATGGCTGGATGAGAGCTATGACTGGGCTGTTAATTTACAGGGTTATAGCCTATTCAGGAATGACCGTACAAATAAGCGAGGGGGAGGTGTGTGTCTATATGTAAAATCATCCTTAAAACCCATCCTGCGTGACAACATATGTGAGGGTACTGAGAATGTAGAGTCCCTATGGGTAGAGATAAGGGGGGGAGAATGAATAATAAAATACTGATAGGGGTGTGTTATAAGACGCCGAATATTATGGAAGAGGTAGAGAATCTCCTCATAAAGCAAATTGATAAAGCAGCGAGTCTCGGAGAGGTAATTATTATGGGGGACTTTAACTATCCTGATATAAATTGGGGAACAGAAACTTGCAGTTCCAGCAAAGGAAATAGATTTTTGATAACAATGAAAGATAATTACCTTTCACAAATGGTACAGGACCCCACAAGAGGGGGAGCACTACTAGACCTTGTACTAACCAATAGGCCAAACCGCATATCAAATATACAAGTTGGGGGTTACTTGGGGAATAGTGATCACAAAATAATAAGTTTTCATGTATTCTTTAGTAAGATGTCTAGTAGAGGGGCTACAAGGACACTAAACTTCAGGAAAGCAAATTTTAAACGGTTGAGAGATGATCTTAGTGCAATAAACTGGGATGATGTACTAAGTAATAAAAGTACACAAAGCAAATGGGAGACTTTTATGAGCATCCTGAATAGGGCTTGTGCAGAAAATATACCCTATGGGAACAAACATGCTAGAAATAGGAGGAAACCCCTATGGCTAAATAGAGCTGTAAGGGAAGCAATAAAAGAAAAACAGAAAGCCTTAAAAGAATTAAAGAGGGTAGGTAGTGTTGAGGCATTATATAATTATAGAAAATTAAATAAAATATGTAAAAAGCAAATTAAGTTAGCTAAGTTTGAGACAGAGAGACTCATTGCGAGAGAAAGTAAAAATAATCCTAAAATATTCTTTAACTACATAAACAGTAAAAAACTGAAAAGCGATAGTGTTGGCCCCCTTAAAAATAGTCTTGGTGAAATGGTGGAAGGGGATGAGGGTAAAGCCAACCTGCTGAATGACTTTTTTTCTACGGTTTTTATACAAGAAAATGCCATGGCAGATGACATGATCAGTGATACCATAAATTCACCCTTGAATATTACCTGCTTAACCCAGCAGGAAGTACGCCGCCGCCTCGAAATCACTAAGGTTGACAAATTTCCGGGCCCGGATGGCATACACCCCAGAGTACTACAGGAATTGAGTTCTGTGATAGATAGACCATTATTTTTAATCTTCTCAGATTCCTTAATAACAGGGTCGGTACCGCAGGACTGGCGCATAGCAAATGTGGTGCCAATATTCAAAAAGGGGACAAAAACTGAGCCGGGAAATTATAGGCCGGTAAATTTAACCTCTACGGTTGGTAAAATCCTTGAGGGTTTCTTGAGAGATGCTATACTGGAGTATCTCAAGAAAAATAACCTTATGACAGAGTATCAACATGGGTTTATGAGGGATCGATCCTGTCAAACTAATTTGATCAGCTTCTATGAAGAGGTAAGTTCAAGTCTGGACCAGGGAAATGCAGTGGATGTTGTGTATATGGACTTTTCAAAAGCTTTTGATACGGTGCCACACAAAAGGTTGGTACATAAAATGAGAATAATGGGGATAGGGGAAAATATGTGTAACTGGGTTAAAAACTGGCTCAGTGATAGGAAACAAAGGGTGGTTATTAATGGTACGTACTCGGACTGGGTCTCAGTTCATAGTGGGGTACCACAGGGGTCAGTATTGGGCCCGCTTCTTTTCAACATATTTATAAATGACCTTGTTGGGGGCATGCGGAGTAGAATTTCAATATTTGCAGATGATACTAAACTCTGCAGGGTAATCAATACAGAGGAGGATAATTTTATATTACAGGGAGATTTATGTAAATTGGAGGATTGGGCTGAGAAGTGGCAATTGAAGTTTAATGTAGATAAATGTAAGGTCATGCACTTGGGTAGAGGAAATAACATTTATGATTATGTACTTAATTGTAGAACACTGGGTAAAACAGACACAGAAAAAGACTTGGGTGTATGGGTGGATGGTAAACTTCACTTTAGTGGACAGTGTCAGGCAGCTGCTGCCAGGGCTAATAAAATAATGGGATGTATTAAAAGAGGTATAAGTGTTCATGAAAAAAATATAGTTCTACCTCTGTACAAGTCACTAGTGCGACCGCACTTAGAATACTGTGTACAATTCTGGTCACCGATATATAAGAAGGACATAGCTGAACTGGAGAGGGTGCAGAGAAGAGCGACCAAGATTATTAGAGGAATGGGTGGGCTGCAATACCAAGACAGGTTATTAAACTTGGGGTTATTTAGTTTGGAAAAACGAAGGCTTAGAGGGGATCTAATCACAATGTATAAATATATGAGGGGACAGTACAGAGATTTTTCCAAAGATCTTTTTACACCTAGGCCTGCGACTGGAACACGGGGGGATCCGCTACGTCTTGAGGAAAGAAGGTTTAATCATAATCACAGACGAGGATTCTTTACTGTACGAGCAGTGAGACTATGGAACTCTCTGCCGCATGATGTTGTAATGAGTGATTCACTACTAACATTTAAGCAGAGCCTGGATGCCTTTTTTGAAAAATTTAATATTACCAGTTATGTATATTAGATTTTATGACAGGGTATTGATCCAGGGAACTAGTCTGATTGCCGGATGTGGAGTCAGGAAGGAAATTTTTTCCCCATTGGAACTTGTTTGCCACATTGGGGGTTTTTTTGCCTTCCTCTGGATCAACATGTTAGGCTACGGGTTGAACTAGATGGACTTAGAGTCTCCCTTCAACCTTAAAAACTATGATACTATGATACTATGAATAAAAGACAAAAAAACACACTTTCACCATTTTATTAAAATCCTCCAATACCCCTCCAGGTCCAACGTAATCCACACGACACTGTCATCTTTGCTACAGAACACGAGTGCTCTATCAGCTCCACGTAGCAATCAAGTGAATCGCATGGTCAGCTGAGACTTCAGCAATCCAGCCTTCAAGATTAGCGGCAATAGCTGAGTGGATAGAGCGCTCAACTAAGAAGCATAAGGTCGTGAGTTCTAGACCCGGTAAAGATTTTTTTTTTTTTAATTTTAAATTATATTTATAATATATTTATAATTTAATTATGCACTGAGGGGAGGAGCCAGACATCAGCTGTAAGCTCTCTCTCTCTATCTCTTGCCTTTCTCTCTCTCTTGCCTTTCTCTCTCTCCTTTCTTTCTCTCTCTTTTTTTTCTCTCTCTCCTTTCTTTATCTCTCTCTTTCTCTCTCTCTTTCTCTCCTTTCTCTCTCTAGTTCTCTCTCTCCTTTCTTTCTCTCCTTTCTCTCGCTCCTTTCTTTCTCTCCTTTCTTTCTCTTCTTTCTCTACTTTCTCTTCTTTCTCCTCTTTTTCTTTTCTCTCTTTTTTCTCTCTTTCTCCCTCTCTCTTCTTTCTGTCTCTCTTCCTTCTCTCTTTCTCTTCTTTCTCCTCTTTTGCGTCTTTCTCTCTCTCTTCTTTCTCTCTCTCTTCTATCTCTCTCTCTCTTCTTTCTCTCGTTCTCTCTCTCTCCTTTCTCTCATTCTCTTTCTCTCCTTTCTCTCGTTCTCTCTCTCTCCTTTCTCTCTTTCTCTCTCTCATCTTTCTCCCTCTCTCTCTCTTCTTTCTCTCTCTCTCTTTCTCAGACCTGGCGATGATCAGCTGATGCGAACACCTGACGGAATCAGCTGACACTATAAGTCGAGCGGTGAGGCCGGCTTTTTACCGCCCGGCAGGCTAAACTATCAGCTGATGCAATTGGACAGGAGTCTGCACTGAAGTGTGTAGTTTTTTGTTTTTTTTTGCACTGCTGCATCAGCTGATTGTATGAAAGCCGTTTATACAATCAGCTTTTGTGTCATGTGATTCAGGCCCTTGAACCTGACACATCATCTGATCGCTTTGCCTTCCAGCAAACCGATCAGATGATATTGGATCCGGATTGGACGGCGCGGGACCCTTGACCCAGGATTACTGCGGAGGGGGGTTCTTTATTTCAATAAAGATGGAGTCACTAATTGTGTTGTGTTTTATTTATAATAAAAATATTTTTCTGTGTGTTGTGATTATTTTTATCGGTACTAGAAATTCATGGTGGCCATGTCTAATATTGGCGTGACACCATGAATTTCGGGCTTAGGGCCAGTTAATAATATACAGCTAGCCCTAACCCCATTATTACCCAGCGAGCCACCCCTCACCAGGGCAGCTGGAAGAGTTGGATACAGCGCCAGAAGATGGAGCTTCTAAGAAAGTGACATTTTCTGGGGCGGCTGCGGATTGCAATTCGCAGCAGAGGGGCCCAGAAAGCTCAGGCCAACCTGTGCTGTGGATTCCAATCCCCAGCTGCCTAGTTGTACCTGGCTGGACACAAATTTATGGCGAAGCCCACGTCATTTGTTTAATTTTTTCATGAAATTCATGAAATAATAAAAAAAGGGCTTCCCTATATTTTTGGTTCCCAGCCGGGTACAAATAGGCAGCTGGGGGTTGGGAGCAGCTCGTAGGTACCTGCTGTACCTGGCTAGCATACAAAAATATGGCAAAGCCCACGTCATTTGTTTTTGAATTATTTCATGAAATTCATGAAATAATTAATAAAAAAAGGGCTTCCCTATATTTTTGGTTCCCAGCCGGGTACAAATTGGCAACTGGGGGTTGGGGCAGCCCGCAGTTGCCTGCTGTACCTGGCTAGCATACAAAAATATGGCGAAGCCCACATAATTTTTGAGGGGGACAAAAAAAAATCCTGCATACAGTCCTGGGTGGAGTATGCTGAGCCTTGTAGATTTGCAGCTGCTGTCTGTCTGGAGGAGAGCAGACAGCAGCTGTAGAACGACAAGGCTCAGCATGCTCCATTCACTAGTGTATGCAGGAGAGCAGACAGCAGCTGCAGAACTACAAGGCTCAGCATACTCCATCCAGGACTGTATGCAGGAGTTTTTTGCTCACCAAAAAAATGACGTGGGTTTCGCCATGTTTTTGTATGCTAGCCAGGTACAGCAGGCAGCTACGGGCTGCCCCCAACCACCACTGCCTATTTGTACCCGGCTGGGAACAAAAACTATAGGGAGGCCCATTTTTTTTAATTATTTCACTTATTTCATGAAATAATTAAAAAACAAATGACGTGGGCTTTGCCAAATTTTTGTGTCCAGCCAGGTACAACTAGGCAGCTGGGGATTGGAATCCGCAGCACAGGTTACCCCGAGGTTTTTGGGCACCTCTGCTGTGAATTGCAATCCGCAGCCGTCCCAGAAAATGGCGCTTTCATAGAAGCGCCATCATCTGGCGCTGTATCCAACTCTTCCAATAGCCCTGGAGCCGGGTGGCTTGCTGGGTAATCGTGAGTTAATACTAGCTTTGTTTTACAAGCTAGTATTAAGCCAGAGATTCTTAATGTCAGGCAAGTTTGACCTGGCCATTAAGAATCTCCAATAAAGGGTTAAAAAAAGACACCACACAGAGAAAAAGTACTTTAATAGAAATAAATACACAGACACACTTCTGGAGGGATAAGAGGGGGTAATACACATGGAGTCTCTACTCCATGTGTATTACTCCCTCTTCTCCCTCCATGATCCTGCTCTTCTGTCTTCTTTCTCCTTCAACATATGCAGCTCTGCTACATCAGCAGTGCTGCATTGGAAAAAGACTGTGCTGCTTCCCGTGCAGTCTTTTCACTCCGTGAGTGATCAGAGGCTGCGTGCTGTTAGCGGTGACATCACCACTGACAGGCACATTGCTATAGCAACGGTGATCTCCGTTATTGACCGGCTGTGGCAGCCAGTGAATAAGGGAACAGGGAAGCAGACCAGGAACCTGACTCTGTGCCAGAGCATGTCGCCGGTACACGGAGATACACAAACGATCACCATGTACTGGAGAGATGCACTGACATGTCCTAGCATGACGTCAAAGCCATGTGACCAGTCTGTAGCCAATGAGATAACAGACACGTGACTGGTCACATGCTATTTTGACGTCACGATAGGTCCTATCATCAGTGCTGGTTACCGGGAGGACACAGCGATCATCGGAAGGAAAAGCGCAGGAGACAGAGTGCAGGACCCATCGCAGGGACCGGTAAGTGTTATTGCAATGTTTATTAACTGTATGTGTACATTTATAATGTGTTTTTATGTGTTTGTGATTGCCTCCCATTGTTTTCAATGGGGTTCGAGAGGTTCGTCCAACCGAACTGAACTCGAGCCTCTAGAGGCTCGCTCATCTCTAATCGCGGGACCTGTAAGTATAATGACAAGGTTTATTATTTTCTATATTCTTTATTTTACAGCGCCCTGCCCCATCCAATAACTGTAAAGCCCAAGTTCGTTAATCGGACGCAAGTTCCGAGGCTCCCGGTCCTGACCATCGGGGAATCGCCCATCACTACTTGGAACTACAGAACAGGAGAAAGACTTGAGTATTCTGGCTACAAGTAAGCTAAGCAGCAGTACTTAATGTCAAGCAGCTCCTCCAAACAAGATGTTAGGGTGTATAAAAAGAGAGAAAAAAATCCTTTGATTACAAAATATTTTAAAAAAGGATATTCAGAAGTTAGAGTCAGTACGAAGGCGAGCAACTAGATTATTAAAAGGGATGGGAGGCCTCCTATATGATTAGAGTTTTGAAAAATGTGCTTCTTTGCTTAAAAAAAGATCTCAGAGAAGATCTCATTTATATGTATAAATACATGTGTGTTCAATACAAAGGACTGGCACCTAATTTATGCCTTTCATTGGTCATACTATGGACTAGGTGGCACTCATTACAGGTGGAAGAAAGGCAATTACAGCAGCTATATAGGAAAGGGTTCTTTACAGTTAGAGCAGTCAGACTGTAGAATGCCCTGCCACAAAAGGTAGTAATTGCAGACACTATAACTGCACTTTGAAAAGACCTGAATGATTTTCTCAGTATATATATTATTGTAAGTTATACATAATTTAGTGATAAAAAATGTAGAATTGGAAACGAAGGGTTGAACTTGATGGATCTATGTCTTTTTTCAACCTACTATGTAGCTATATGAATTGCTTGTTATTCCAAGGTTCCTCACAGACTGCATGGCACTAATGTTCTTAAATTAGCAGTTGATGGCATAGCATATGGCCGGACCTGTCTCTTTGCTCCTGCAGCTCTGCTGCAGCAGCTGCTGCCATTAGGAGAAGAAATAATAGGGATGCACAGATCGCATGCCTGGGCAGCTGAGGGGCAGTGCACAAGTGCGGCATATAATAGGAGATTGCCGTGATGTCAGACCAGTAATGGCAATCAATCACAATGTGGGGGATGTGCATAATTTGAAGGTGGAGACTGACTGACCATGACTGAACCGAAGGCAAGCGCCACCCCTATAACTGAAATAAAAGGTCTTTAACCCCTTCATGACCGCAGGCAGTAAAATTACGTCCTATTTTAACGTGACTTAACGACCAGGGACGTAATTTTACGGCCTAAACTTCATTTGATTGCCGTGGCCATAGCAACGGCTTTCAAATGATGTTCCCTGCTGTTTCTTACAGCAGGGGACCTTTGCTTGACCCCAGGGGGGGTGGCATCGCCAACCTCCATCGACGATCGATGTGATTGGCTGTTCAAATCTGAACCGCCAACCATATCATTCACACTGATTTCGGCAAAAATAATGCCCGAATTAGTTCAATACTATGAGATCCTGCTATGAGATGCCGTAGCAGCTACAGCAGATCATAGGTGGATCTCAAACATGCCGCCCCTAGCCCCTGCAGCACTGATTGGAGCGATCGTGCTATGACGCAAAATCGCTCCAATCAGTGTGCAGTTGGGCGGTCTGATCTGCAGGTGGCCGCCCTCCCCAGGCCTGTGCTGGTCTGGGGAGCCTCCCGCAACATGTCTGCAGCGTGGAGTGGCTGGTACTTGTGGTACCACACTACCGCTGCCGCCGCTAATGTCACCGCTTCTGCGCCTGCTCCACGTGAGTATTCCACTCCCCTTGCAGCCCGTGCACGCTCCCGTTATGGCCCCTAGACACTCCCGTTATGGCCCCTGCGTGCTCCCGTGATGGCCCGTGCCCCCCACGGTCTGCCCCCCCACGCCCCGATCTGCCCCCTGACATCGGGATCTGCTCCCCCTTGCAATCTGCCTACCTCCTCTGTCATCTCTATTCTGCTTCCTTCCTTCCCTCCTTCTTTGCTTCTCCGGTATCCCCCTCTGCTCTCCTGCGCCCCCCTCTGCTCTCCCCCTCCCCTCTCCCCTTGACGTCCTCTTACCTGCCTTCACCACGTCGTCCGATTTCTTTACTGGCCCGATCACATCTGCCTCCATCTCTGGGTCCTTCCTGGGTCTTCTGCTGATCTGTCCAACGTCCTGCCTGCTGCTCCTGTACAGATGTCTATCTCGCTTGCCTTCTGTTCCTCCTGCTACTCCTCTGGGTACTGTGAGTATAACATTTTTTTTTTCCCTGTATCCTGTCCATTTTTACACCTCATATGTCCGTGCGTTCCGCCGAGCACTGATCGCGGATGCAGATAACGGATCTGCATCCGTGGTCAATTCTTGGTGTGACTTTTTTTTTTCCGTATCCTCAATGCGTTTTGTATCGCATCTGTCCGTGCGTCCCGCCAATCGCTGATCAGGGATGCAGATAACGGATCTGCATCCCTGCTCAATTTTTGGCGTGACTTTTTTCCATATCCCCGATGCTTTTTTTATCGCATCTGTCCGTGCGTCCCGCCGAGCGCTGATCAGGGATGCAGATAACGGATCTCCATCCCTGCTCAATTTTTGGCGTGACTTTTTTCCGTATCCGTGACGCTTTTTGTATCACATCCATCCGTGCATCTCGCCGAGCGCTGATCAGGGATGCAGATAACGGATCTGCATCCCTGCTCAATTTTTGGCGTGACTTTTTTCCATATCCCCGACGCTTTTTGTATCGCATCCATCCGTGCGTCTCGCCAAGCGCTGATCAGGGATGCACATAACAGATCTGCATCCCTGCTCAATTTTTGACGTGACTTTTTTCCATATCCCCGACGCTTTTTGTATCGCATCTGTCCGTGCGTCCCGCCGAGCGCTGATCAGGGATGCAGATAACGGATCTGCATCCCTGCTCAATTTTTGACGTGACTTTTTTCCGTATCCGTGACGCTTTTTGTATCGCATCTGTCCGTGCGTCTCACCAAGCGCTGATCAGGGATGCACATAACAAATCTGCATCCCTGCTCAATTTTTGCCATGACTTTTTTCCGTATCCGCGACGCTTTTTGCATCACATCTGTCCGTGCGTCCCGCCGAGCGCTGATCAGGGATGCAGATAACGGATCGGCATCCCTGCTCAATTTTTGGCATGACTTTTTTCCATATCCCCGACGCTTTTTGTATCGCATCCATCCATGCGTCTCGCCAAGCGCTGATCAGGGATGCACATAACAAATCTGCATCCCTGCTCAATTTTTGGCGTGACTATATTCCGTATCCGCGACGCTTTTTGTATCACATCTGTCCGTGCGTCCCGCCGAGCGCTGATCAGGGATGCACATAACAGATCGGCATCCCTGCTCAATTTTTGGCGTGACTTTTTTACATATCCCCGACGCTTTTTGTATCGCATCCATCCATGCGTCTCGCCAAGCGCTGATCATGGATGCACATAACAAATCTGCATCCCTGCTCAATTTTTGGCGTGACTTTTTTCCGTATCCGCGACGCTTTTTGTATCACATCTGTCCGTGCGTCCCGCCGAGCGCTGATCAGGGATGCACATAACGGATCGGCATCCCTGCTCAATTTTTGGCGTGACTTTTTCTGTTTTTTCCGTATCACCGACGCTTTTTGTATCTCATCCGAATGTGCATCCTGCAGCGGTCGATCAGTGCACCGTGTCTGTGCGTTTGAAAAGTCAAATGGCATACGTTCTCTTCTGAGCCTCACCATGTGCCCAAACAATTTATTTCCACCACATATGAGGTATCTGCGTACTCAGGAAAAATTGCACAATACGTTTTATGGTGCAGTTTTTCCTGGTACCGTTGTAAAAGAAAAAAAGCTGCCGGGTTGATGCAAAAATTTTGTGGTAAAAAAAAAAAAAAAAATTCACGGTTCAATGTTATCAACTTCTGGGGAGCCCCTGGGGGTGCAAGGGGCTCACCAAACATCTAGATAATTTCCTTGAGGGGATTGGGTCATTTGTGAGGGAGCTCCACTGTTTAGGCACCATAGGGGGTCTCCAAACATGACATGGCGTCCACTAATGATTCAAACCAATTTTGCTGTCAAATGGTGCGCTTTCTCTTCTGAGCCCTGCCATGCGCCCAAACAATTACTTTCCACCACATATGAGGTATCGTCGTACTCAGGAGAAATTGCACAATACGTTTTATGGTACATTTTTTCCTGATACGCTTCTGAAAAAAAAACCTACGTGGTTCAAGTATCAGTTTTGTGGTGAAAAAAAAAAATTGTATTCATGGCTCAACATTATCAACTTGTGTGGAGCCCCTTGGGGATCGCTAACCATCTAGATAAATTCCTTGAGGCGTCTAGTTTCAAAAATGGGGTCACTTGTGGGGAAGCTCCATTGTTTAGGCACCTGAGGGGGTCTCCAAATGCAACATTACGTCAGCTAATGATTCCAACCAATTTTGCTGTCAAATGGTGCTCTTTCTCTTCTGAGCCCCGCCATGCGCACAAACAATTACTTTTCACCACATATGAGGTATCTGCGTACTCAGGAGAAAATGCACAATACATTTTATGGTGCATTTTTTACTGATACCCTTGTGAAAAAAAGCTACCTAGTTGAAGCAACAGTTTTGTGGTAAAAAAATTTTTTTCTTTTCACGGCTCAACGTTATAAACTTCTGTGAAGCCCCCAGAGGTTCAAAGTGCTCACCAAACATCTAGAAAATTATTTTAGGGCTCTAGTTTTTAAAATGGGGTCACTTGTGGGGTAACTCCATTATTTAGGCACCTCAGGGGGTCTTCAAACCCGACATGGCGTCCGCTAATGAGTGAAGCTAATTTTGCAGTCAAAAATTCAAATGGTGCTCCTTGCCTTCCGAGTCCTGCCGTTTTCCCAAACATTTGATTTCCACCACATATGGGGTATCTGCGTACTCAGGAGAAAATGCACAATACATTTTATGGTGCATTTTTTCCTGATACCCTTGTGAAAAAAAAGCTACCTAGTTGAAGCAACAGTTTTGTGGTAAAATTTTTTTTTTTTCTTTTCATGGCTCAACGTTATAAACTTCTATGAAGCCCCCAGAGGTTCAAAGTGCTCACCAAACATCTAGAAAATTATTTTAGGGCTCTAGTTTTTAAAATGGGGTCACTTGTGGGGTAACTCCATTGTTTAGGCACCTCAGGGGGTCTTCAAACCCGACATGGTGTCCGCTAATGAGTGCAGCTAATTTTGCAGTCAAAAATTCAAATGGCGCTCCTTGCCTTCCGAGTCCTGCCGTTTTCCCAAACATTTGATTTCCACCACATATGGGGTATCTGCGTACTCATGAGAAAATGCACAATACATTTTATGGTGCATTTTTTCCTGATACCCTTGTGAAAAAAAAGCTACCTAGTTGAAGCAACAGTTTTGTGGTAAAAATTTTTTTTTTTCTTTTCACGGCTCAACGTTATAAACTTCTGTGAAGCCCCCAGAGGTTACAAGTGCTCACCAAACATCTAGAAAAATTATTTGAGGGCTCTAGTTTCCAAAATAGGGTCACTTGTGGGGTAGCTCAATTGTTTAGGCACCTCAGGGCGTCTTCAAACCCGACATGGCGTCTGCTAATGAGTGCAGCTAATTTTGTGTTCAAAAATTCAAATGGCGCTCCTTCCCTTTCGAACTCTGCCGTGCGCCCAAACAATTGATTTTTACCACATATAGAGTATCATCGTACTCAGGAGAAAATGCACAATAAATTGTAGAGTGCACTTTCTCTTTTCTCCATTGTGAAAATTAAAATTTTATGGCTAAAGTAACATTTTTGTGTTAAAAAGTAAATTTTCATTTTTTCCTTCCACATTGCTTTGGTTGCTGTGAAGCACCTAAAGGGTTAATAAACTTCTTGGATGTGGTTTTGAGCAGAGTGAGGGGTGCAGATTTTAGAATGGGGTCACTTTTGGGTATTTTCTGTCACCTCGGCCTCTCAAAGTCACCTCGAATGTGATGTGGTCCCTAAAAAAAATTCTTTTGTAAATTTTGTTGGAAAAATGAGAAATTGCTGGTTAACTTTGACCCCTTCTAACTTTCTAACGAAAAGAAATTTTCTTTCGAAAATTGCGCTGATGTAAAGTAGACATGTGGGAAATGTTATTTAGTAACTATTTTGTGTGACATATTTCTCAGATTTAAAGGCATAAATTTTCAAAGTTTGAAAATTGCAAAATTTTCAAAATTTTTACAAAATGTCCTAAATTTTCACAAATAAACGCAAAAAATATCGGCCTAATTTTACCACTGTCATGAAGTACAATATGTCACGAAAAAACAATCTCAGAATCGCCAGGATCCGTTGAAGCGTTCTAGAGTTATAACCTGTCAAAGTGACACTGGTCAGAATTGCAAAAAATGTCCCGGTCATTAGGGTGTTTTAGTTGCCGGGAATGAAGGGGTTAAAACATTCACCTGATCATTTAAAATAATGTTTTAAAGATAACTACTTGGAACTTTTATTTGACAAAACCATGTTAGTGATGCACATTGCATCACTAACAAGACACTGGGGGCAGTTTAATATCGAGAAAGGACCTGACAGGTTCCCTTTACGGTAGTCAAGACAAGAGTGGCAATCCAATGGTCCAGTAGAAAAATTAAGCAGTAAGAAATAGAAAACTGGATAAAATGGGGCAGTAATTAGACTAAAAAGAATCACTCAGACAAGGATTTCAATTATTTGTTCCATGAAAGAGGAACATATGGGTATTGTTCACATATCTCAGTCACTAAGCTTGATGGTTACCAGGGATATTGGGAAAATGGAAAAATTAGTCAGCTCTTTCCAAGTGTCTCTGAGGCACTCTCTAATACACTAGGTATGGTATCTTCAGATTGAAAGCTGAGATGGGAATTTATTTGTAATGTTGGTTGTGAGGGATACACAACACTATTCTTATTGGTATTCCATGTTATTCTGATAGTACATTGTGGTGCTTTATAATTGATTTAATCCTCTGTCTTTTGGCAATGTGAATATTGTAATAAATTGAATAGAAACACATAATAGCAATGTTCCAGGATTTTGGGAACTGTATGTTTTGTTACCCTTCTATAGTCCTCCTGAGACCTTTATACACAGCAGTTTTAATTGTGTTGCTGTTGTGGCATACAGAGTCTAGTATTTGATACAGAGGATCAAATCTTTTGATTCTTGAACTCCCCAGCTTCAAAAAATTGTTCCAATAATTTGATTAGCGGTGAACATATCTGACTGGTGATGGACGAAGAGTGACATTTTCTGGATCAAATTATTTGTCTTGAATATTTTGTGCTATTTCTGTGTTCAGCATAAAAAAACAAATCTAATGCAAGTCAATGGGAAACTTAAATAATTTTCCGGCAGACCCTCCTAGGATGTCTGTGGAGCTGCAAAAATGTTGAAGTGAATGGAAAAGTGATGAAACTGAATGAGAACAGCATGTGGCAGATGCCTGGATGCATCTCTTAATCACAGGTCTCTTCTGGAAAAATGTTATCAGAGTGCTACACCACTTTGCCATCCGTACCCCCACCTATTGTGATAACTAACTCAGGTAAATTAGACAGCTGTGGACTGCGGCTCCAAGCTACATGCCTTATCATGGCTGGTTATCACAAATAGAAGCTCCCCAGTTACTTTTTTTTAAATTACTTAAAAAAATGACGTAGGCTCCTGCCCATTTTTGCTAACCAGCACAAGTATAGTAGAAAGCTGGTGACTGGTATTCTAAGGCTGGTAACGTCCATAATTGGTGTTATAAATCGGCGTCGCTGTAGCTGAAAGCAGCCTGCTGCGGGTTCCTGCTATGCACATTTTTGGCCATGCTTCGGGTCGTCAAGCTGGCTTCTTCTTCCTCCACGTCTAAGTGTGGAGATGCGGCTAAGGCGCATGCGTGTGCCGATTTGCCCCAGCCAGAGCCAAAGTCCAGTGTTTCGACTAGTGAACTTGCTCAGCCTGATAGTGCCATTCCTGAGGCTAATGCAGGCGTCATACGAGATGATCCATCACGCGATATGTCGTCGGGGTCACGGTTTTCGTGACGCACATCCGACATCGTTTGCGACGTCGTTTCGTTTGACACCTATGAACGTCTCAGAACGATCGCAAATCGGTTACAAATCGTGTATCGTTTACACGTCGTTTATTTTTAAAAAAAAATCGTTTATTCTTCTTTGCGCCAGTTGTTCATCGTACCCGGGGTAGCACACATCGCTCCGTGTGACACCCCGGGAACGATGAACTGCAGTTTACCTGCTGCCACCGGCAATGCTGAAGGAAGAAGTTGGGCAGGATTTTTACGTCCCGCTCACCTCCGCCCCTCCTCTTCTATTGGCCGGCGGCTTTGTGACGTCACTGTGACGCCGAACATCCCACACCCTTCAGGAAGTGGATGTTCGCCGCCCACAGCGACGTCGCTCAGCAGGTAAGTACGTGTGATGGGGGTTTAACGACTTTGAGCCACGGGCAACTAATTGCCCGTGACGCACAAACGACAGAGGCGGGTATGATCGCTCGTGCGATCGCACAATAGATCGTATCGTGTGACGCCCGCATAAGTCCTCAGGTTAAACTACAGAGCATGCTGACACACTTAGTGTGAAAAGCCTCTTTGCTCAGGTACTTGAACTTCGTTCTGTGTCCAAGTCCTGTGTTATGCATGCTCAGGCTGATTGTCTTATTTCTGAGACTAAGTATGTTGTTCAGGCTACTGAGCATGCTGAGGCACTTAGTGCATCAGAGGTTAAGTCTGGTAAGGACTTTACTGGGCATGTACGTGAGGTAGCAGGACCTGATAGGCTGGATAGTATCAGGTGTTCTGATGATGTGGCCACTCCGGACTGGCTCGCGGAGGCCCACCCCTATGACCTGTTACCCCATCATTGATCGTCAGACGATGACTGGTAGGGTGTTTAGGGCGGTGCTACCTTTGTGTCATCAGTGATGTGGTGGTTATGGATAGGCTGCTGGTGACGTCACTGATAATGTGGCACTCCGCTATTGGCCCCTAAAAGTGTGATTCTGGTTCACACAGGGTTTAGGGTGGACCCTAGGTGTTAAAAGAGCCTGGAGACTGCACCATGGGGCACAGTCTTTATTCATTCACCTATGTGTTGAGCCATATTGCGGCTACAGCCAGTTCTTCTGGAATTGGTAGGTAGGGTTAGGCGATAGTGTTCCAGTCCTATTGTAGCAGCCCAGTGGAGTTAACTGGGCTGCGGCTGCTGCGCTGACTGTCCCGGTGTGCCCCCTACGCACACGGAGAGTGTACCCCAGGACTCCTGTGGTGCTAACAGGGTAGGTCTTGGTTTTGGGTGTGTGGATCCTGTGGCATTAAGAGGGTTCATAATAGTCCTGGTCCAAGTGACGTTTAACTTGGATCAGGCTCATGTTATTTTGCAGCCATCTAGCTCTGTATTATCCACCTGACCAATGGGTTACCAGCAGCTCCTTTACCATCTTGGAGCAAGGTGGTCTCCGACTGGCGATTGGGATATTCACCACCTTTATCCTAATCCACCAGTCCCCCTAGTAACAATTGGGCCTTCCGCAGCCTAAAAATCTAAAAATAGCAGCCTACAGCAGCCCCAGAATTGCATATCCATTAGATGCACCAATTGTGGAACTTTACCCTGATTGTGCTGGTGTGGTGGCAATCGGGGTAATATATGGGGTTGATGGCAGCTGTGATATGTCAAAAATCACAGCTGACATCAAGCCCTGGGTTGGTAATGGACAGGTGTCTATGAGATCCCCCATTTCAAGCACTGTAAGAAAAAAAAAACCACACACACACTCTTTCATCAATTTTCACTTGAACTGAATCCGATAGAAAATTTATAGAGAGAGCTAAAGCTCAGAGTTCAAAGGAGCCCATGGAAACTTTAAGATTTGAAGAGTGTTTGTGTGGAAGAATGGGTCAAAATCACACCTGCAAAGCATGCAACTAGTTTCTTAATACAGTTGGCATCTTGAAGTGATTATCAACAACATTGGCTTATGCATGAAGTATTATAAAAAATGTCATTAATCGTGTTCAGTCCTTTTTTTTCCTGGATCATTTCTCATTATTACACATTGCAAAATGTATCGACAACTATGGCTTTATTTCTTTGTCTGTGTGACTTGAATTGGTAGCACTTTTAGAAACATAATTATTTAGATAATTGCTGACGTGTTCAATACTTATATTGCTATTGAACTATTGGTAGACAACAACCCATTTTAACAGAACACTGCACTAAGTTTTTTAAACCCATTTAAATTAAAAAAGAGTTTTTTTCTAATTACCTGCCTTGATAGATTATATATAGTTTATAGATAGGTGGCATTTTTCAATGGGCTGGTGCAGAAATTATCCCTGCAGTGTTATTATCATGAACTGTGTTCTTTCCTAAGAGATTTTTGACAAGCCAGAAACATTATTTCTTTAATTAGAGAGTAGAAACAGGTGTGCAGTTTTAAATCAATGGTTTCTCAATTGGGAGTTAAAAAATACCGTTTTTGGGGATTTGCAACAGGTTCATAATTCTGTAAATGACTAAACATTTTCAATGGGTTGTTATCAAGTCATACTGCATGTCACTGGATCCTGACTGTACCGCACACAACCACATATAAATGGTGGTATGCTGATAGAAAGGATCCTGTTTGCTTTAGTGAGCATGCCCAGAAGCCAGCCACTCTCTCTCTCTCTCTCACGCTCTCTCACTCTCTCTCTCTCTCTCTTTCTCTCTCCTCAGCAGCGTGTACATTTCCAGGCTGTCACGTTCAGTTCCACTGACTCCCATCATATTACTCCACTGCCCGCCCATAAACTGCATGTGAAAGGATCGTGGAAAATAGCACTTGCGTTTCTATGCGTTTTTCTTTGGAAAAACAGGATCCACTTTTGCTGTAAAAAAATGTTCAGGATGCATGTAAAAAAAACCTAGTGTGAAAGCAGCCTTAGTAGAAGCCCTTTTGAGGTTGCGTCATCAACAACGTGATTCCTGAAATCTCAATAAAAGCAAATTCGTGGGATATAACATTGACAAAGTTAGAGGTAGGTGGAAGGTCCTTAAAGATGATTTCAGGGAATTAGGTTGTAAGCTTAAAGCATGGACCTCAAAGGTGGTATTTTCGGAAATACTACCTGTGCCACGAGCCACACCAGAGAGGCAAAGAGAGATCAGGGAGGTTAACAGGTGGCTCAAGAATTGGTGTAGGAAAGAGGGTTTTGGGTTCCTGGAGAATTGGGCCGACTTTTCAGTTGGCTACAGATTCTATGCTAGGGATGGGCTGCATCTTAATGGGGAGGGTGCAGCTCTGCTGGGGCAGAAAATGGCTAGAAGGTTGGAGGAGTGTTTAAACTAGGAATGGGGGGCGAGGGTATTCACTTTATAGAAGGGGAATGTAGTGCAGATAGTGACCAGGGCACAAGTAATGAAATTGGGGGTGGTACGGGGGGAAGGGTTAGGACAGTCAATACAGTAAGCAGGAATATAGGTACAGAGTCATACGTAACGTGCATGTACACTAATGCCCGAAGCCTCACAAATAAGGTGGAGGAATTAGAATTAATATTGTTGGAAGAAAATTATGATATAGTGGGGATATCAGAGACATGGCTGGATGAGAGCTATGACTGGGCTGTTACTTTACAGGGTTATAGCCTATTCAGGAATGACCGTACAAATAAGCGAGGGGGAGGTGTGTGTCTATATGTAAAATCATCCTTAAAACCCATCCTGCGTGACAACATATGTGAGGGTACTGAGAATGTAGAGTCCCTATGGGTGGAGATAAGGGGGGGGAGAATGAATAATAAAATACTGATAGGGGTGTGTTATAAGACGCCGAATATTATGGAAGAGGTAGAGAATCTCCTCATAAAGCAAATTGATAAAGCAGCGAGTCTCGGAGAGGTAATTATTATGGGGGACTTTAACTATCCTGATATAAATTGGGGAACAGAAACTTGCAGTTCCAGCAAAGGAAATAGATTTTTGATAACAATGAAAGATAATTACCTTTCACAAATGGTACAGGACCCCACAAGAGGGGGAGCACTACTAGACCTTGTACTAACCAATAGGCCAGACCGCATATCAAATATACAAGTTGGGGGTTACTTGGGGAATAGTGATCACAAAATAATAAGTTTTCATGTATTCTTTAGTAAGATGTATAGTAGAGGGGCTACAAGGACACTAAACTTCAGGAAAGCAAATTTTAAACGGTTGAGAGATTATCTTAGTGCAATAAACTGGGATGATGTACTAAGTAATAAAAGTACACAAAGCAAATGGGAGACTTTTATGAGCATCCTGAATAGGGCTTGTGCAGAAAATATACCCTATGGGAACAAACATGCTAGAAATAGGAGGAAACCCCTATGGCTAAATAGAGCTGTAAGGGAAGCAATAAAAGAAAAACAGAAAGCCTTAAAAGAATTAAAGAGGGTAGGTAGTGATGAGGCATTATATAATTATAGAAAATTAAATAAAATATGTAAAAAGCAAATTAAGTTAGCAAAGTTTGAGACAGAGAGACTCATTGCGAGAGAAAGTAAAAATAATCCTAAAATATTCTTTAACTACATAAACAGCAAAAAACTGAAAAGCGATAGTGTTGGCCCCCTTAAAAATAGTCTTGGTGAAATGGTGGAAGGGGATGAGGGTAAAGCTAACCTGCTGAATGACTTTTTTTCTACGGTTTTTATACAAGAAAATGCCATGGCAGATGACATGACCAGTGATGCCATAAATTCACCCTTGAATATTACCTGCTTAACCCAGCAGGAAGTACGCCACCGCCTCGAAATCACTAAGGTTGACAAATCTCCGGGCCCGGATGGCATACACCCCAGAGTACTACAGGAATTGAGTTCTGTGATAGATAGACCATTATTTTTAATCTTCTCAGATTCCTTAATAACAGGGTCGGTACCGCAGGACTGGCGCATAGCAAATGTGGTGCCAATATTCAAAAAGGGGACAAAAACTGAGCCGGGAAATTATAGGCCGGTAAGTTTAACCTCTACGGTTGGTAAAATCCTTGAGGGTTTCTTGAGAGATGCTATACTGGAGTATCTCAAGAAAAATAACCTTATGACAGAGTATCAACATGGGTTTATGAGGGATCGATCCTGTCAAACTAATTTGATCAGCTTCTATGAAGAGGTAAGTTCAAGCCTGGACCAGGGAAATGCAGTGGATGTTGTGTATATGGACTTTTCAAAAGCTTTTGATACGGTGCCACACAAAAGGTTGGTACATAAAATGAGAATAATGGGGATAGGGGAAAATATGTGTAACTGGGTTAAAAACTGGCTCAGTGATAGGAAACAAAGGGTGGTTATTAATGGTACGTACTCGGACTGGGTCTCAGTTCATAGTGGGGTACCACAGGGGTCAGTATTGGGCCCGCTTCTTTTCAACATATTTATAAATGACCTTGTTGGGGGCATGCGGAGTAGAATTTCAATATTTGCAGATGATACTAAACTCTGCAGGGTAATCAATACAGAGGAGGATAATTTTATATTACAGGGAGATTTATGTAAATTGGAGGATTGGGCTGAGAAGTGGCAATTGAAGTTTAATGTAGATAAATGTAAGGTCATGCACTTGGGTAGAGGGAATAACATTTATGATTATGTACTTAATTGTAGAACACTGGGTAAAACAGACACAGAAAAAGACTTGGGTGTATGGGTGGATGGTAAACTTCACTTTAGTGGACAGTGTCAGGCAGCTGCTGCCAGGGCTAATAAAATAATGGGATGTATTAAAAGAGGTATAAGTGTTCATGAAAAAAATATAGTTCTACCTCTGTACAAGTCACTAGTGCGACCGCACTTAGAATACTGTGTACAATTCTGGTCACCGATATATAAGAAGGACATAGCTGAACTGGAGAGGGTGCAGAGAAGAGCGACCAAGATTATTAGAGGAATGGGGGGGCTGCAATACGAAGACAGGTTATTAAACTTGGGGTTATTTAGTCTGGAAAAACGAAGGCTTAGGGGAGATCTAATCACAATGTATAAATATATGAGGGGACAGTACAGAGACCTTTCCAAAGATCTATTTACACCTAGGCCTGCGACTGGAACACGGGGGCATCTGCTACGTCTTGAGGAAAGAAGGTTTAATCATAATCACAGACGAGGATTCTTTACTGTACGAGCAGTGAGACTATGGAACTCTCTGCCGCATGATGTTGTAATGAGTGATTCACTACTAACATTTAAGCAGAGACTGGACGCCTTTCTTGAAAAATTTAATATAACCAGTTATGTATATTAGATTTTATGACAGGGTATTGATCCAGGGAACTAGTCTGATTGCCGGATGTGGAGTCAGGAAGGAAATTTTTTCCCCATTGGAACTTGTTTGCCACATTGGGGTTTTTTTGCCTTCCTCTGGATCAACATGTTAGGCTACGGGTTGAACTAGATGGACTTAGAGTCTCCCTTCAACCTTAAAAACTATGATACTATGATACTATGATTGTAAACCCTTAATGTATAATTTGTGGGAGCTCTACTGATCAGCACAATAAAAAGGTACTGTAGCACATCACTCACTTGAATGGCCTAAAATTGTGGAGCCAGACACAGCCACACTTGTATATATGCACATGTTTGTGCTTAAATAGCTCACAAAGAGGACTCTGTCCTATCATTCTATAAAACTGTTGTGGTTCCAAAGGTAACAGTTACCCTAGTAGGTGTGGATACACTGCGTTATGAACTGGGCTTACCTCCCAAGAGGGACATCACTAGGTGCCTACTGGATTTTCACCAGAACCTCTTATGTAAGGATGAGCTGGGCTACCAGATATCACTCCAGGGCTGTCCCCAGTAATGCAGCTGCTGAGACAAAGTTCAGGGACACATGTTGTGAATATGTTTTCCAATTTGGGGCTCCCTCTTGTGGTCAGTGCTGGCAATGCAGTTGCAAGGTTTGTGTTTGTCATGCTTGGCATTAATTCAGTCCCTCATCTGTATTAGTGTTTTTAGATCCCAGTAACATCTGAGTGCTGGTACAGTGGGGGAGAGGTTGTGTGACCTCAGGATTTTTGCATATCAGAAGTGCTGGCATATATTAGGGTTTTTGAAGCTGAAGACAGTTGTTCTTTCCTATCCTTTCCTATCATGAAAGCTGCGGACAGGCCGGGCTGATCTCCGGAGTTCAGGTGAGTGCACTGGAGATCACCCCAGCCTGTCTGCAGCTGACATGAACTGAACCGCAAGCGCCGTGGAATCAATCACTTCGTCTCGGCTGCACTCTGGAGGTCAGGTGAGAGCTCCGGAGTGAAATGCAGGTAGCTTAATCCAGGCCTAGCATTACTGGAGATTCCTCCGGTAGCCAGTCCGATCCTGGGCCCGCCCCACAGCTACTGTTAGTTGTGTGTCAGGATTAGGTCTGCAGTCCATTAAGTTTCCAGCCACTCTGTTACCTTTTTGGGATTCCGCATTTTTTGATCCTCCTCGGTCCCTGAATCATAACAGACACAGGTATGGATAGCAGGTATGGGGGAGCATATAGCGGAAGATAACTGGATTAAGTATGTGTGGCGCCCTGGACAAGCCAGGACGTCACAAGCACTACACCAACACACCTCACACCCCCAGTCAGGCACACCTAAGTCAAACAAAAACTTGCCTTCCTCCAGGGGCTGATGTCCACACCAGGGGGTGAGCCAGGCGGTTGGTCCCGCCCACCGAGGAGTTCACAGTCCTGGAGGTGGGAAAAGGAGTGAGTTTTCAGGGAGAAATGAGTTGGAGAGGAGTTGGAGTGAGGAAGTAAAGTGGCATTTGAACAGTCTGAAGTTGGTCCAGGTGTGTGGCCCGGACGATACAGCAAGGTTGGCAGACGGTGGTGACCGTCTGCAGGAGAGGCCTATTGGAGCTAACCGTAAGGACCGTGGACGGGCGGTGGCCCAGCGGTGCCGGACTGGTACGCAAAGAGAAGCCAGCACCAACCGGCAGGGCTTACGGACCCCGACAAGGCTTGGAGTCGCCGTTGAAATTGTCAAATCCGTTAGCGAAGGGAACCTCCTGGGTTTCCCAGCAGCCAAGTCCTGACAGAAGGCAACAGTCAAACCGAGAGAGGGAAACACAGTCACCACCAAGGCTACAGTTCCCAGGGCCAGAGCCTGCGGGCAAAAGGGGCTCCTTCAGCAACCTTCAAGCTGGGGAGCGGGTTACCGGTGGGAACCTATTGGAACCGTTTACACTACACAGGTGCAGGGAAAGGCAATCACCATCAACCTGCCGGGAGGAGAAACACCGCAGCCGTCTGTGGGACCCGTCCATCCAGCCGTTTGTTTTACCGGAGACTTTGTGTACATCATTGGCTAAGTGAGTACCACCGTGCCATGCGGCACAGCACTGCCCGCGCGACCCTGCACCTCGTCAGGCCCCGTAACCCGCTTGCCATCCATCCCTACCCCTCACCGGGCCACGGGACAACCAATCCCCCTACTCACGGAGGGGAGAACCAACATCCAAGCTGCCCCTTGTCATCGCTCCCGGGATCCCCGTCCAGAGCAGCGGTGGTATCACAACCTCACCACAACCGTGGGTGGCGTCACGGACAATTTCCCTAAACCACAGCAAACCACCCCCCTTTCACTCACGGGCGAGGAACGCCGCTCGAGTCACCACCGAGCAGCAGCAGTAGCCGGACCTGAGCAGTGGGAGAGCGCAGCGGCCCCTCCTCTGCCTGCGACAACTTGGCGTCACGAACAGGATATTACCGCTCTGCCGTCTGGTAGAGGTGCGCCTTGTGACCGCCGGAGGTGTCCGGCCGAAAATTTTGAGAAGCCGCCATTTTGGGCGCCAAAAGTCCCCGCTCGAGCGTCTTCCTGAGTCGTGGAGGCGCGAAAGCTGAAACCCCGCCCCTGTAGAGGAGGAGCTGGAAAAATGACTAAGGGGAACGGACGGCGTCTGGCCGCATGTAGCCCGCGGCTATAAAAGCAGCGATGCCAGGACTCTGCAGCAATACTGGGTTCCTGGAAAACCTCATTGCCGAGATGCACAGTCCAACTACCAACGATGGAGCCCCCGTGCCCGACACAGCGGTGTGGTTGAGGGACCGGACCGCCCCGCTGAGTGACCGTCTGCAGGCCCACATGCAGCTCCTCCTGGAGGAGTGGGAGACCGACATGGCGGACGTGGTGGCTGCTATGCAGAGACGCGAGGTGGAGGAGGATTTGGAAGAGCGGGTAAGAGACTTACGCCCCTGTATTTCCGAGGGATCGGCCACCACTGCGGCTGAGGGGCCCGGCCAGCACCCGATAACCCTGCCTCCTCCCCCGCTACCCGTGTTAGCTGCTGCTGCCCCGTCACTAGGCCCGCTACCCGTCCAACCGGTAGCGACACCCTGCCAATCCGCCCCGATGGACCGACTGGCTGCAGACGCGCAGGGCCGCCCTGAGTTGCTCCTGTGGGAACCGCCGACATCGTGGCCCCTTAATGAAGGTGTATCAGAGGCCCTGGTCAGGATGGCGCCAGGCGCTGTGCCCGAGCCCGGGACCGTGGCGTGGATGAAGGCCAGAGTAGTCGAGTTCAACCAACGCCAGCAACGTCAGATATACTTCCTGATGGAGCAGTGGACCAATGAGGTGGAAATGCTGGTTGCAACTACCCCAATGTATGGGATGGGAGCGGATGTGACGGAGCCGACGGGTAACCCACGTCCCCATGTCCTACCAGGACCGGCCACTGCGGCTGGGGGGCCAGGTCCAGTTTCGGCCCTCGTGCCGTCCCTACCGTTACTCATGGGGCACCTCAGTGTTGACCAACCCAATCTGCTGCCCCGTGTTGCTACAGCAAAATCTGACGTGCTGGATGTCGAGAGCCTGGAGACTGCGGCAGCTGGCGGCAACCCTCCTGGCGCAGGGATAAAGGATAATTACTCTGGCCCCGGCACCGAGCCCACCTCTGAACCCGAAGAGGCAAGTGAGCGTCTCCGCTACGAGGGGGAGCCGGTGGTTTATTACACCCCGCGCATCGGTGGGAATGGATACTGGGCACCTCTCTTACAGCAGGCCTGTCACTGCATGTTTGATATGTTGGTGGCAGAGGATGAGGCCACCTCGACCGAGGAGTCAGAGTAATGGCAGCGGAGTCCTGTTGAAAGTCGTCCCCGTTGGGACCACCAGTACTGTATGTTGAAAGTACCGTTTTGAAAGTTTTAACAGATGATAAGAGTGATTAACCGAAGTTCACCTGATTGACAAACCCTGATTAGAACCGGTCGTTGCCGGCAACTGTTGTCCCCGTGGGGACTGTTTAAAAGTTATGCGTAGAAACTGCTACGGACAAGCCCGAGAACTGGCAGGGCAACCACGAACTTGTGGTGTGTAAATAAAATATGTTTGTGGCTTTACCGTTACCGCCTCCAGAGAGGCTGATTTGGAGGATGGGCCTGGAGGAAAGAGATGCCCCAAGCCCGCCACTACCGCAACCGGTGGCGATCCTCCAGGGGTTTCAGGGGTTCCCCATGGACGTGGGTCCCCTGAAAAGGACAGAACCCGCTCGGGCAACTTGTGCTGGACTGGGGTGAAGGGGTGCTGCCCATTTGCTTAGGGGCAGCATCAGGGCCAGGTTGCTTGGGTGGGAGAGAGCAGAAGCCGATACCGTTAGTAACGTTTAAGAATGTGCCTCCCAATGTGGGAAGATTGCAAAATGTTTTTATGTGTTTTACGTTTATCTTTTTCAGTTGTGAAAATAAAACCGGTGATGGACAGGCAGCCCGCGGACGGTCTGCATTTTACTAAGGGGGAATGTGGCGCCCTGGACAAGCCAGGACGTCACAAGCACTACACCAACACACCTCACACCCCCGATCAGACACACCTAAGTCAAACAAAAACCCTTGTTGCCTTCCTCCAGGGGCTGATGTCCACACCACTGGGTGGGCCAGGCGGTTGGTCCCGCCCACCGAGGAGTTCACAGTCCTGGAGGCGGGAAAAGGAGTGAGTTTTCAGGGAGAGTTGAGTTGGAGAGGAGTTGGAGTGAGGAAGTAAAGTGGCAGTTGAGCAGTCTGAAGTTGGTCCGGGTGTGTGGCCAGGACGATACAGCAAGGTTGGCAGACGGTGGTGACCGTCTGCAGGAGAAGCCTATTGGAGCTAACCATAAGGACCGTGGACGGGCGGTGGCCCGGCGGTGCCGGACTGGTACGCAAAGAGAAGCCAGCACCAACCGGCAGGGCTTACGGACCCCGACAAGGCTTGGAGTCGCCGTTGAAATTGTCAAATCCGTTAGCGAAGGGAACCTCCGAGGTTTCCCAGCAGCCAAGTCCCGACAGAAGGCAACAGTCCAACCGAGAGAGGGAAACACAGTCACCGCCAAGGCTACAGTTCCCAGGGCCAGAGCCTGCGGGCAAAAGGGGCTCCTTCAGCAACCTTCAAGCTGGGGAGAGGGTTACCGGTGGGAACCCATTGGAACCGTTTACACTACACAGGTGCAGGGAAAGGCAGTCACTATCAACCTGCCGGGAGGAGAAACACCGCAGCCGTCTGTGGGACCCGTCCATCCAGCCATTTGTTTCATCAGAGACTCCGTGTGTGTTACTGGCTGAGTGAGCACCACCGTGCCGTGTGGCACAGCGCTGCCCCCGCGACCCTGCACCTCACCAGGCTCCGTAAACCGCCTGCCAACTATCTCTACATCATCACCGGGCCCCGGGACAACCAACCCCCCTACCCACGGAGGGGAGAACCAACATCCAAGCTGCCCCTTGTCATCACTCCCGGGATCCCCGTCCAGAGCAGAGGTGGTGTCACAACTCACAACCTTACCACAACCGTGGGTGGCGTCACGGACAATATCCCTAAACCACACCAAACCACCCCCCTTTCACTCACGGGCGAGGAACGCCGCTCGAGTCCCCGGGAACTGGCCCACCGCTCGAGCCACCACCGAGCAGCAGCAGCAGCCGGACCCGAGCAGTGGGAGAGTGCAGCGGCCCCTCCTCCGCCCGCGACATATGTACAGCAGACAGGCTGGATGAGCAAGTGCTGGAGACAGGCAGCTTGGGTTTGGGTACACAGACAAACAGGAAAGATTTAGGAACATGGACAGGCAGGTCAGGTACAGTTATTGAAGATGGACTGGCAGCACTGGTTCTGGTCACAGGAATGGTTCCAAAATACAGAACAGGTTCAGATTAAGGGTTCAAGAGTACAGGTTCAGGTATACAGGAGTATGGGCTCAGAATCACAGGAGTATGGGTTCAAATACACAGGGACCAGACAACGTTACTAGCAGACAAAGAAACTAGCAAGGAAATAAAGATGCTCAGGCACCTCCTTACAGGTGTGGGTGCGTTAAAGAGCCAGTGCCTTCCAGCTGTATGCTGGAGACACTTCCAGAGTGCACATTTTGTCCCTTTAAAAAGCATTGAGCACGTGTGTTCATTTTAAGCTTGTTGCCTGGAGACTTGCGTGTAGTGCGCAGGTCCTGGGAGCTGAGAGCTGCAGTGTGAGTGGGAACAGCAGGAACACGTGGGCGATTGCGGTGGTAAATGCTTCAGCATCCCTGCCAGGAGGGGAAAGCGGGGCAGTGCACAGATGCTGGCGTAACGGTAACCCCTTCCATTAATAATACATTGTATGATTGGAATAGACAATAAATTGATATTTCCCAAGCCTTTTTTAATACTATGGGATAAATTGAGTTAGTGTATATTTACAGTATTTGTACTAAACAGTGCACTTGAAGGTTTTTTTTGTTTCTAACTATATACATTTTCAGGAGATTTATTTACATTTTTATTTAAACAGCTAATACAATTTGAGTTCAGTTGCCTATTTTACAATGAAAAGATTTATTAAATTTGCTGAAAATTACACCATTTTCATTTGGCGACAATGGATCTAATATAATGTATTATTAAAGTACAGCTAAGCGACTCTTCTTCTTTGATAGGTTTATCTGATTTGGCCGTGTTATTTATATAATCTTATACCATAATGGGTAAAATCAAAAAGAGGTTTCTTCATTTATTCTTCTTTTCAAAGGCTCCGAATAATATCCTACCCCCACCTGAGCTCTCAGCTTTTGTACAGATGCAAATTAAAAGAAGATAGCTATTTATAGCTGTGGTTTGTGCTACACTTATCACAACCATTGCAGACTTCTTAAAGAGAGAATGCACATACAGTATATCTTTCCCCAGGAAATAAATTTCCCATCCCAGTGCTGCCTGGACCGTCACATGCAACATTGATTGTCTGTTATATTACATTTATTAAGGAGTGATAACTTGTAATAATTGGATGTTAAATTAAAGAACTCTTTCCTAGTTATTGCCGTCTCAATTATAATTGTCATTTGCTGGCAGTTATGATGATATATGAGGGTTGTATTTTACTCAGTCGACCATGACCCGGTGAGTAATATTCCCTCAGCTATAGGGGCACTGATGCGCTAGCTGGCTCTTAATGTAGTAGCTCAGTAGCTGATTGGAATATTAAGTTTCCGAGAGACTAACAGACGCACAAATCCACATGGATATACATTACTGCACAGTTGAGAGTTCCCTCTGGCTATTTCTTTTTCTCTCTGCTGGTACATGTCCAACTTGTTTCGGTTTTGTTTTATGGTTATAGGAATCAGGTTTATGTGGTAAGTTGTAAAGTCATAAAACCTGGGGAAAAGACAAAGTCGCTTTCATTTAAGAATCACTTCTAATTAGCTCTACGCAAAAACACAGAGATTAAAGCCATGAAAATTATATTATGTGGCAATAAGTAAATTCTGCATTCATTCATTAACTATTTTTTAGCATTTTAAACATGAAAAACTACAAAAGGAGTCATAAGAATTTGCTTTGTGCCTATGGAGGCAAAATAAATATGAACAAAAAATCAATATTGAGATCATTTATTGTTTAATAGTTTTCATTTCACGATTAAAGATATCAATCTTTTTTCTAGAAGGAACAATATAAGCATTGTGACTAATACTTCATTATTAATCTGACTAAGCAAAATGTGTAATACTAATGTAGAAGTATTTATAGCAAAGAGGAAAACATGAGCAAAAATGCTGATGTTGAATGATATTTATTTAGAAAGTCAAAAGTGCACAGTGCAAATAGGGTAAAAAAAATCTATAATGCATGAAAAAATGATAACACCAAAAGAGAATGGGGATGGTAGAGATTATCAGGTACAGACCTCCGGTAAGACTTGTGTTAATTTAATACTATTCACATATATAAGCCATCAAAAAGAATAAATGATCAAATGTCCCAATTATTACCAAGTGGCAGTAAATAAAATGACCTTTAACCATGAATGGCCATAATGCATGCAAACTTGCAGATATAAAGAGACCAAGAAATAGAGATGAGCGAGCCTCTAGATGCTCGAGTTCGGATTGTCGAACGGACGTTGCGTTCGAGTTCGGTTCGGCGAGCCGTTCGAGGAACCTCTCAAACCCCTTTGAAAACAATGGGAGGCAAACACATAAAAACACATTATAAATGTACACATACAGTTAATAAACATTGCAATAACACTTACCGGTACCCGCGATGCGTCCTGCACTCTGTGTCCTGCCATTTTTCCTACCGATTATCGCTATTTCCTCCCGGTAACCAGTACTGATAATAGGACCTATCGTGACGTCAAAATAGCATGTGACCAGTCACGTGTCTGTTATCTCGTTAACTACAGACTGGTCACATGGCTTTGACGTCATGCTAAGACCTGTCAGTGCATCTCTCCAGTACGCGGTGATCGATTGTGTATCTTTGTGTACCGGCGACATGCTCTGGCACACGGTCGGCTTCCCGGTCTGCTTCCTCATTCTGTTATTGACCGGCTGCCACAGCCGGCCAATAACGGAGATCACCATTGCTATAGCAATGCGCCTGTCAGTGGTGACATCACCGCTAACAGCCAGCAGCCTCTGATCACTCACGGAGTGAGAAAATTGCATAGGAAGCAGCACCGTCTTCTTCCAATGTAGCGCTGCTGATGTAGCAGAGCTGCATGTGTTGAAGGAGAAAGAAGACAGAAGAGCAGGATCGTGGAGGGATAAGAGGGAGTAATACACATGGAGTCTCTAAGTAAGTCTGTGTATTTATTTCTATTAAAGTATTTTTTCTCTGTGTGCTGTATTTTTTTTAACCCTTTATTGGAGATTCTTAATGGCCGGGTCAAACTTGCCTGACATTAATAATCTCTGACTTAATACTAGTTAGTAAAACAAAGCTAGTATTAACTCATGATTACCCAGCAGGCCACCCGGCTCCAGGGCTGTTGGAAGAGTTGTATACAGTGCCAGATGATGGCGCTTCTATGAAAGCGCCATTTTCTGGGGCGGCTGCGGATTGCAATTCACAGCAGAGGCGCCCAGAAATCTCGGGCTAACCTGTGCTGCGGATTCCAATCCGGGAACAAATAGGCAGCTGGGGGCAGCCCGTAGATGCCTGCTGTACCTGGCTAGCATACAAAAACATTTTTTGGTGGGCAAAAAACTCCTGCATACAGTCCTGGATGGAGTATGCTGAGCCTTGTAGTTCTGCAGCTGCTGTCTGCTCTCCTGCATACACTAGTGAATGGAGCATGCTGAGCCTTGTCATTCTGTAGCTGCTGTCTGCTCTCCTCCATACAGACAGACAGCAGCTGCAGAACTACAAGGCTCAGTATACTCCATCCAGGACTGTATGCAGGAGTTTTTTGCCCTTAAAAAAAATTACGTGGGCTTTGCCATATTTTTGTATGCTAGCCAGGTACAGCAGGCAGCTACTGGCTGCCCCCAAGCCCCAGCTGCCTATTTGTACCAGGCTAGGAACCAAAAATATAGGGAAGCCTTTTTTTTTTTTATTATTTCACAAATTTCATGAGATAATTAAAAAAAAAAAAATTACGTTAGCTTTGCCCAATTTTTGTTTCCAGCCAGGTACAACTAGGCAGCTGGGGATTGGAATCCGCAGCTCAGGGTGCCCAAGCTTTCTGGGCACCCCTACTGTGAATTGCTGTTCACAGCCGCCCCAGAAAATGGCGCTTTCAGGGAAGCGCCACCTTCTGGCGCTGTATCCAACTCTACCAGCTGCCCTGGTGACGGGTGGCTTGCTGGGTAATAATAGGTTTAGGGCTAGCTGTATATTATCAACTGGCCCTAAGCCCGAAATTCATGGTGTCTCGCCAATATTAGACATGGCCACCATGAATTTCTAGTACAGATAAAAAAAAAGACAACACAGAAAATATTAAATTACAAATAAAACACTATACAATTAGTGACTCCATCTTTATTGAAATAAAGAACCCCCCTCCGCAGTAATCCTGGGTCAAGGGTCTCACGCCGTCCAATCCGGATCCAATATCATCTGATCGGTTTGCTGGAAGGCAAAGTGATCAGATTATGTGTCAGGTTCAAGAGCCTGAATCACATGACACAGCAGCTGATTGTATAAACGGCTTTTATACAATCAGCTGATGCATCAGTGCAAAAAAAAAACAAAACAACAAACTACACACTTCTGTGCAGACTCCTGTCCGACAGCAGCAGCTGAAAGTTTAGCCGGTCAGGCGGTAAAAAGCCGGCCTCACCGCTCGACTTATAGTGTCAGCTGATTCCGTCAGGTGACCACATCAGCTGATCATCGCCAGGTCTGAGAGATAGAGAGAAAAGAGAGAGGGAGAGAGAGAGAGGGGGGGAGAGAGGGAGAGAGAGGGAGAATCGAGAGAGGGGAGCAGAGGAGAGAAGAGAGAAAGAGAGAGAAAGAGAGGAGACAGAGAGAGAAGAGAGAGGAGACAGAGAGAGAGAGAAGTGAGAGCAAGGCAGCCTCATTCTGTGAACTGCTTCGATTTTAGACGTGTGTCCCGCGGCTAACAGCTGATATCTGGCTCCTCCCCTCAGTGCATATTTAAATTAAATTATAATTATAAATAAACTGGGCTGGCCGGGACTCAAACTCGTCAAGTAATTCTCCTTAGGTGGCAGCTCTACCCTTTGAGCCACTGCCTGTAATGAAAAGCATAGGAAGATTTGGTAAGCTTGACCTCTGTATTCAGCTACAAAGAGGAGGGAGAAAGAGAGAGAAAAAGAGAGAGAAAGAGAAAGAAAGAGAAAGAAAGAGAGAAATAGAAAGAGAGAAAAAAAAAGAAAAAGAGAGGGAAAGAGAGAGAAAAAGAGAGAAAAAGAAAGAAAGAGGGAAAAAGAGAGAAAGTAGTGAAAGAGAGAAAGAGAGAGAGAGAGAGAAAGGGAGAGAAAAAGAGAGAAAGGGAGAGATAGAGAGAGAGAGAAAAAGATAGAGGAAGAGAGAGAAAGAGGGAAAAAGAGAGAAAATGAGAGAGAGAAATAGAGAAAGAGGGAGAAAAAGAGAGAGAGAGAGGGAAAAAGAGAAAAAGAGAAAAAAAGAGAGAGAGAGAAGAAAGAGAGAAGAGAGAGCGAAGAGAGAGCGAAGAGAGAAGAGAGGAGAGAGAGGAGAGAGAGGAGAGAGAGGAGAGAGCAATGCAACTTCATTCCGTGAACTGCTCCGATTTTAGAGGTGTGTACCGCGGCTCACAGCTGATGTCCGGCTCGTTCCCTCAGTGCATAATTAAATTAAATTATAATTATAAATAAATAATAATTATAATTTAAAATTATAAATAAATTAAATTAAATTATTTTCTGGGACGGCCAAGCCTCGAATTCGTGAAGTAATTCTCCTTAGATGGCATTTCTACCCATTGAGCCACTGCCTGTAATGAAAACCATAGAAAGATTTGGTAATCTTGACCTCTGTATTGCAGAGAGAGCGAGAGAGAGAGACACGCAGGCACTACCTGAGTGAAGTCTCCGATTACAGCGCGGCTCACTTCAGTTGCTACGTGGAGCTGACACAGAGCGCTCGTGTTCTACAGCGCTCCTTGTCAGCTTCATGTAGCAGAGCTGAAAACGTCCTGTGGATTACTTCGGACCTGGATTGTTGTTTGGGGATTAATAAAGAGGTAAATGAGGTTTTTTTTGTCTTTTATTCCAAATAAAGGATTTTTTGTTGTGTGTGTTTATTTACTTTCACTTACAGGTTAATCATGGAAGGTATCTCGGGGAGACGCCTGTCATGATTAACCTAACCTTATTACCCCAATTGCCACCGCACCAGGGCAATTCGGGATGAGCCGGGTAGAGTCCCGGGACTGTCGCATCTAATGGATGTGGAATTTCCGGGTGGCTGCTGGCTGTTATTGTTAGGGTTGCGGGCTCCCCATAACGTGGCGCTCCCTATCCTGACAATACCAGCCTTCAGCCTTGTGTCTTTATCTTGGCTGGTATCAAAATTGGGGGGACCGCAGGTTTTGTTTAATTATTTATTTATTTTACTGCACGATATAGACCCGCCCACCGGCGGCTGTGATTGGTTGCACTGAGACAGCTGTCACTCAGCATGGGGGCGTGTCTGACTGCAACCAATCATGGGCGCCGGTGGGCGGGGAAAGCAGGGAATACCAGATTGAATATTGAGTGGCAGCCATTTTCAAAAGAGGAAAAGCCGCCGGAGCTTTGTGACAGCCATGCAGCGCGTCGCCAGTGATCGTTGAGTAGGAAAGAGAGAGGGATTGTGCTGGGGACGCAGGACGCATGCAAATACACAACGTGCGCACATAGCCTTACTTTGAAAAGCCACACTTTTGGTGATCGAACCATTATCGAACATAACTCGAACTGCCGAACTTGAAGCAAATCGTTCGAGTTCGTCGAACGACTCGAACACCGCCCATAATTACTCGAATTTGAAATTAGCGAACGGTTTGAGTCGAAGATCGCTCATCTCTACTCTTTGCCCCTCTGTCTCTTTGCCCGGCTGTCTTTTTGTCCAGCTGTCTCTTTGCCCGGCTGTCTCTTTCCAGGGCTGTCTCATTCTCCGGTCTGTCTCTTTCCCTGGTCTGTCTCTTTGCCCGGACTGTTTCTTTGCCCAGTCTGTCTCTTTGCCCGGTCTGTTTCTTTCACCGGTCTGTCTCTTTGCCCAGCTGTCTCTTTGCCCGGCTGTCTCTTTCAAGGGCTGTCTCTTTCCAGGGCTGTCTCTTTCCAGGTCTCTCTTTGGCCGTCTATCTTTCTGTCTCTTTCCCTGTCTGTATCTGTCTATGTTTGCTTGTCTGTCTTTTTCTGTCTCTCTATCCGTCTCCCCACCGACATCTTATTACCTCACACATAAGCTTCTTATACTTCTTATACTTGTTATTTATAGCCTGTAGCTCCCACATCCATTCAGTTTAATAGAGACAGGATTTTTGGAGAGTAAGCGTAAAGCGCAGGGTTAAATTTTCCCACCCAAACATAGTCTATGATGTTCCCTGAGTTACATGGGGTGTCTGTGCAAAATGTTGTGATTGTAAATGCGATGGTGCGGATTCCTTTAGCGGACACACACACACACACACACACACACAGAGTTTTATATATTAGATTTAAAGGGGTTGTTCGAGACTAAATAATTGATTACCTATATGTTTGATAGGTCATAAGTATTAAAGGAGTTGGGGGTCCATCACCAGATGACCCACCTTATTAGCTACTCCAGCCTTAGCCTGTTGTAAGCAAAATATGGAGAGGTACATCACAACTTGGCCATTAAAGTTCATGGGTTGTTTCAATAGCGATAGTCTGTACTTCTGCAAATAGCAGTTCTCACAGTAAACAATCCACAAATATGTAGTGTAAGTTAGCATAAGTCAAATTCTTTGTGCCCCATAGCAACATTTTGGACCCGAGCTCTCCATTAACACCAGCTTAAGCTTTGAAATGTTGATATAAAGACCAATCTTTGCCCCCTGTATTATGAAAAAATACAATATAACTATAATAATACAGTATAAAAAATTTAACAGAAATCTCAATAATAAGATCATTTCCTAATTAAAACTTCTAAATAATATAGACGTATAGTTACCAAATAACAAATAATATCAGATATATAAATAGGATCACAATGGCGCTGGTCCTAGAGAAGGTGGTGGTAAATGAGTTTATTATCAAACTATATACATTTGTGTACAAGTATACACACATTTATGAAAAAAACCTTCATGGTAGTGCTTTTTTATGCATTTAATAAAAAGTCATATTTTTCACATATTTCTCATATTTTTTTTCCATTTTTTTCTCATTTAGCTCCATTTGTAACATCATTATTAACTCCTACACAGAAATTTCTGGAATAAGCTCCAGAAAAATGCCATACCTGGAGCATGTGAAGTTTTCAAAATAAAGTATTAAACTCCAAAAACACCAGAGAAATGCATAAGCCAATTATCCTATGAATGTAGACTTTTCAATAATTTGTTATAGACTTTAAAGTAACGTCTAGCCGCAGTGTTACATTGGATTGTTAACAGGCATATGTCATGAACTGAACAGGTTAAGCAGTGTACATTAAATATCTCTTAAGTGGACAGACACAAGGTCAATTCTTTCGCTAACAATTTATAGTCAGGGGACCTATTTTCTTTGAGTTTCGTATTAATATTTTTAAAGGCTGTCATTTGGCACTAGCTTGCAGGCAGCTGTGATTTCTTCTTATAGAGGTGACCTCTCTACCATTAAATTCCATGTCATTGTATGAGGAATATGCTTGCTTCGACAGGTAGGTTGACTGCATCTTTTGACCTCCACTGTTCTCATACTGTGAATCAAGCTGAGTACTGCTTTGAAATACTCTTCATTAACAGCATGTTTAGCAGAAGAGCAGTCCTTTCTGTTTTACTCTGCAAAAGAAGCTTTTACAAATCCAGTAGATGAACCTTAATGTCATGTGTAAAGAGCAATGCTACTAAGCCATATTTGTTTTAGATTATGCATATTACATTGAATTTAGGATTTTTTGTCACAATCTGGGTGTATTGCATGTAGACTGCATGTCACTGTGAATTCTGTATATTTCTATCATTGGATATATGCAATGCTCCAAATAATTAACTTGAAGGGGTCAGAGGGGGAATGGAAGACACAAAATAATAGTTAAAGTACATTAAGTATTTTTAAAGTACAGTTATGAAGCACTGTAGATGTATCAGTATATTAAGTCCCAAATAAATATATGGGTATGTGCCCATGATCAGGACTCCTGACCTGTGGGGCCATAAGTCTCCTCCGCAGGACAATGCAGGAGACCACTTGTACCCACGATCAAAGTTCAGCGCGCTGCGGTCTCTCGCTTGTGTTCTACCTATGCAGGACGCATGCAAATCCGCAGCAAACAACATGCTGTGGTCTGGAAAGCTGCACTGCAGGACAGTGTTTTCTGAGGAAAAATAAGCACACTGGGCACGGGATTTCTAGAAATCCATCCATAATGCTTGTCTTGTATAACATTGCATTTTGGATGCAGCTGAAGCATGCTGCATCCAAAACGCTGCAAACACTGGTCGTGGCCATGTACCCCAAGAAGAAATTTGCTGGCTTAGTGTCAAATGCAAGATTTATGAAGCCCATGAGATATTTTTATAATACTTGTAAATGTGTAAAAAAAAATGTAAAGCTTCAAATTGGTGCACAATGCAACAATTTTGTTATATCTTCAACAAACAAAAAAGATTTAGAAGAGTACAGTGTTTCTAATTAAAGATTTGCCCAGTGATTCTTTACACAGGTGCACAATTTGTGTGGGCTTTAATAGATACTATGTAATGTCTTTCATTTGTTTCTTTATTTCTTCTAATTATAGTAAGAATAATGATACATTTGTAGTATATTAGCAAAGTTTTTTAGGCTGGACATTGAACTCTCTTTTATTTTAAAGTCATCTAGTACAACCATTTTTGGTCAGGATACGGTTTTAAAGAAAAACTGTCATCATGACTAAACATTGTAAAGTAAAGGTATTGGCATAATGATACTGTTAATAAAATTCAATACATACTGTAGAGGCATGGGGGGTCAGTGTGTGCTCTCGTGGTGTGATCCATGTTGCACTTAGCGAAGAAAACACGTGTCTGTGAAATAAAATGCTATTCTATGCTCACCTGTCTCTAGTGATGCTGTCTTTGGTTTTGCTATCTCCTTCCTCATGTCCGCTCATTATGCTCATTGCATGTTCACTACACCACGGACAGAAGTGGCGTGAACATGTGAGCATCAAGTTCCTGTTCTCCGTGTGCTATCATGGATAGCTCATGGAGGACACACATGCCAAAATCATGGCACATGGAGGACCATAAGCTTAAGCCATCAGTGAAAAATGTGTCTGTTTTTCATTGACGTGTAAAAGATATATATATCTAATATTGGTAGTAGTCTGAGCAGGGGGATCTTCAGCGATCATATATTTATCACCCTTCCTGTGAATAAATGACAGTGTTAAGTTTGGTAAATTTTTAAATTATTAATTAAAACACTGAGAAATTCAGAATCCTTAACCTGGATTCCCCACAGATTAAAGCTAATTGGTATAGGCAGCAGAATGTGCACACTTTGAGACCTGCTATTGTGATGGGGCCCTTCTACAAAATAGGGGTTATCTAAAAACTATTTAACCCCTTTAATCCCAGAGTGTTTTCCGTTTTTCCGTTGGTTTTTTTTGCTCCGCTTCTTTCGAGAGCTGTAACGTTTATTTTTCCATCAATCTTGCCATATGAGAGCTTGTTTTTTGTGGAACGAGTTGTTCTTTTAAATGAAACAATAACCCTATACCATATATTGTACTGGAAAACAGCAAAAAACTACAAGTTTGGAAAAACTGCAAAAAAAAGTGTGATCATACAATAGTTTTTGGAATATTTTATTCACCATGTTCAATATATGGTAAAAGTCATGTGTTGTTGTGATTGTTGTGATGCCTGAGGTCGGTGCGAGTTTGTAGACACCAAACATGTATAGGTTTACTTGTATTTAAGGAGTTAAAAAAGTTCACAAGCTTGTCCAATAAAAGTGGCGTACGTTTTGCGCCACTTTCCAAAACCAGTAGCGTTCTAATTTTTTGGAATCTATGGCTCAGTGATGGCTTAATTTTTGCATCTCAGGCTGCTGTTTCTAATGGTATCCTTTTTGTGCAGATGCTACATTTTGATCGCCTGTTATTGCATTTTGCACAAAACTTGCAGCAACCAAAAAATGTAATTTTGACATTTGGAATTTTTTTGCCGCTACGCCATTTACCAATCAGTTTCATTAATTTTACATTTTGATAGATCAGGCATTTGTGAACATGGCAATACTAAATATGTGTATATTTTTTATTTTTTTAACCCTTTAATTTTCAATGGGGTGAAAGAGGAGGGAATTGAACTTTTAGGGGGTTTTATTTTTTTTTTACTTTTTTTTTACTTTTTTTTATTTTACTAGTCCCCCTAGGGGGCTATATGGATCAACATTCCGATCGCTCTGCCATATCTGCAGATCTTAGCTACAAAGCTAAGAACTGAAGATACGCTGCTTTACTCTCAATGCCGGAATTATGCCGGCACTGAGAGAAAGTGACTCATGTTAGCTAAAGGCGTCATCACATGACCCTGTGCTACCATGGCAACCACCGAAAGTCACGTGATCACGCACGTGACTTCCGGTGGGGGCGGCGGTAAGTGAAAGTAATGGCCGTGCGCATATACATCTCGCTGCCAGACTTTGGCAGCGAGATGTAAGAGGTTAAAAGTTGCAGGTGGAAGCGATTCCACTCGTAACTTGCAGGCACACATGTCAGCTGTTAAAAACAGCTGATATGTGAACGGATCGTCACGACCTGCCCACGGCAGGGGGCGGGGATTAACCTCACATGATCCATATATGATATATCCATCATGGGTTGTGAAGGGGTTAATTATATTTTACTGTTTTATTTAATAAAGTTCCCTCATTGAAGAGTGACTTAAATTAAAAAGACAACTTATGTACACCAAAATGTATCCTGAATAAGAGCCACTATGTGAATGAATGCAAGGCAAGAAGTAACATAAATATAAAAATAATATGTAGATATGAATAGCAATGCCCCAATGACACAAGTAGGACAGCTCACAAATGTGCTTTTAATGTATGTCACACAATTATTTTAAATGTTCTAAAACAATTTATTGCTCAAAACAGTCATATGTGCTAAATTATATTATTATAACAAAATACTATTCTGTATTTTAGAAACAACTTGTTATAAAATAATATTCTGTATGAGAAAATTAAAAAAAATTCTATCCTGTGACATTTGCAAATACTTTACATTCACTGAACAACAAGTCAATTATAGACCATGCTAGTGTGACTAATCATCTTTCAATAGTAAGTCCTGTAAAGTAAGGTATGAATGGCATATTTTATGAATAGTGAGCAAGGAACATATTACATAGTAGATTGTTAGCTTGTCCAATCATAAAATTTCATCAACTTTTACAGCTGGTACAGAAAATGCAAAATGAGCCTCTTCATTTTTATTGTAGCAATGCTTTTATTTCCATCTTTGTACTGAAAGTAATATATTTTAGTAGTCATTACAAAGATATTGTGTAATTCAAATAGATGCTTAGTGTGCCACAAACTTTCTTTCAGTAGGTCTTATAATACACACACCACAATAATTTTGTATTTTTGTATGGTTGGCGCTTGCTACTTCTGTAGATAGATAAAGCCCACCATGTAGTTACAGAAGTAAAAATCAGCTCTATAATTACTAGCTTCTAATTATTTCCAAAGGTTCTAAGGGTCTTATTAAGCATTTATGTTATTATAAAGTCACATTTTTTTTCTCTTGTTCTCTGATATTCATTGTCATTTTTACTGCCATATTTTTAAAAATGTCACACACAAAAGCTCTTGAATTTTATGCAAAATTTTCATTTTCCTATTGTTTTTTTATTTTATCTTATTAGTTTTATCTTTCATCTTTTTTGAGCAAAACGATAAGTTATCCATTTAAACGTAGAAGGTAAGTTTAAAATCTGTGCAAAAAATTTGTGAAGAAAATGTTATTAATTTTTAACAAGGTCATAATTGATTGTAACATCCAATTAAGAGTGAAAAACTGGGCACTGCTTACCACTCTTATAGCTTGAACATGGATCTCTTACTTTATTAATGAGCCAAGCTGGTGTTCTCAGTGAGCTCTGGATATCTGTATATCACCGTTCTTCCTCCGCTACTAGGAGTAAGCAAATCCCAGGGTGCTCATCCAAGTATAAGGGTCCAGTAATCCTCAAGAACAGCATGCTGGAGGCACTCACTGGGTGAATTTTCTTTGCTTTATTTGGGTGTTAAAAAACAGGCATGTGGGGGAGGGAAAAGGAAGCACGCTGGACTATAGTCGTTTTGCACCACTAGGGGTGCTTCTATTGGTCCACCTAGAAGCGCCCCTAGTGGTGTGAAATGGCCATAGTTCAGCGTGCTTTTCTTTCTCTCCCCCACATGTCTGTTTGTTAACACCTGAATAAAGCAAACAAAATTTACCCGGTGAGTGCCTCCAGCCTGCTGTTCTTCATAATCAATTGTAATCATTTTAGCCACAATTCATCCTCACCTTATGAACATTTCTTATGTAGGTTTGGTCCTTTTTTTGTTTGCACCCAATTTATTATTTTATTTTTGTTTTTTTAGTATATTATATATGTGCTTGATTGTTTTGCTTTTTTCGCATTGTGGGGGTAGTTTATTGATTGAAAGCAGCTGATATGTGCGCTGATTGACGCAGCCTGCCAATGGCAGGGGGGCGGGATTAACTGCACACGATCCATGATGTACCCAGTACGTCATGGGTCGTTAAGGGGTTAAAACAAGGAATCTATAGAAACAAATTAGCCTCACATGTAGTAATGAAACAGGGCTTAAAGATTTTAGAAAATAGATAAACTAAGTACACACATAGTCAAAATTGCAGGTACAACTCATTTAATGAAAGTAAAACCCACAAAAAACACAGAAATAACTTGAATCTGACAAAAGTAATAATAAATTAAAATCTATAAAAATGAACAAATGAAAGTCAGACCTTGCTTTTCTGCTTCCACAGAATGCTTTTAAAAATAAAACTCATGAAATAGGCCTGGACAAAAATTATGGTACCCGTAACTTAATATTTGGTTGCACAACCTTTTGAGGCAATTACTCCAATCAAACGATTCCTGTAACTGTCAATGAGACTTCTGCACCATTCGACAGGTACTTTGGCCCGCTCCTCAAGAGCAAACTGCTCCACTTGTCTCGTGTTAAGTTGCCTTTTCCAGACGCCATGTTTCAGCTCTTTCCATAGATGCTCAATAGGATTTAGGTCAGGGCTCATAGAAAGCCACTTCAGAATAGCCCAATGTTTTCCTCTTGGCCATTCTTGGGTGTTTTTAGCAGTCTGTTTTGGGTCATAATCCTGTTGCAAGACCCATGACCTGCGACTGAGACCAAGTTTCTGACAGTGGGCAGCACATTTCTCTCTAGAATCTCTTGATTATCTTGAGATTTCATTGTGCCCTGTGCAGATCCAAGACACCCTGTGCCAGATGCAGCAAAGCAGCCCCAGAACATAACAGAGCCTCCTCCATGTTTCACAGTAGAGACAGTGTTCTTTTTCCATCTGTGAACATAGAGCTGATGGGCCTTGCCAAAAGTAAAATTTTTGTCTCATCTGTCCATAGGACATTCTCCCAAAATCTTTGTGACTTGTCAATGTGTAGTTTGGCAAATTCCAGTATGGATTTTTAATGTCTTTTTTTTTTCCACAATGGTGTCCTTCTTGGTCGTTTATCTTGAAGTGTTAATCTTGAAGGGTTAATATTAGCTGTAATGTCAGCTGGCATCAAAAGGCCAGGGTTTAGTAATGTTACTGCATCTATCCAATACCTCACATTACTAAAACAGTAAGTAATAATAATAATAATAATAATAATAATAAAAAAACAAAGACAAAAAAAATTCATTTGAAAAAACACTCCCCAATACATTTCCTTTTTCACCAATTTATTGAAAAGAAAAAAAATCCGGTCCACAGTAACCTATCAAGGAGGTCCATGTTCCAAAATATGGGGGGAACGCTCAGGAAATGTATCCCCCATTTTCTAGAAGTGTAGGCACTCCATGTGAGAAGTGTGGATACAGTGGTTGAGGAGTGTGGATACAGTGTTCTCAGTGAAAATACTGCAGCCACACTCCCCAGGTGCAACTGAGGGCAGTGGGAACTGCAGTAACCTTAGAATCATTGCGTGCAGGGAGCCGGGTCTCTGCGAATGCGGCCACCATTTTTTGAGAAGGAGTCGCGGGGGATTGGTGCTGCAGAAAATACCAGGAGAGGACCGGGAATGACATGGGGGATCTGGAGAGGACTTTTCTTTCTCATATGACATGTCAGATGTGACAGAAATAGGAGGAAGAGGATGAATGCAGTGGGCACCTGCCATTTTAGATGATCTAGAAGATTTAGATGATGAGGAGGGAGAGGGGGAGCAGGAGGAACTTTAGCCACACCAGGGTACCAAGGGGGACAGGGGAAGACATTTATCTGCCATCTGACGTGTTTGATCATGCCAGGTGGGAGATAAATATTTTTTTACCGGTGCTGCAAACTTGATTCCATTACTAGCCAGAAGGAATCTCCTGCTCTAATCTGTGAGAGTCCATGCAAATCCTCATATGTGGCAGAATATGTTTTATGTATTTGATACATTTTCCTATAAAAGGGCAAAGGCTGCAGGTCTGCGTCTAGCAAGCTATTCACCAAATTGCAGCTTCCTTGAATTTCCATGTAACATATTTGGGACGGCTTTGTCAGGGGTGCTCAGAAGTATGATATAGAGTACGACTACATGTGACTAGTTATTGTAGATTGGGAGGGTAGAACCCGGGATCATACCGTGGGATTGTCTGAGGGGGTCTGGTCAGGATGTCTGTAGGGGCAGTTACTATTTTATGTGTGGGGGCTACTTCATTGTGGTTCCCCCTGCAACCATATCCTCCTTAGATGTCACATTTCTGGCAGTGTACAAGCCAGCTGAAGAGGATAAAATGGCCACCAAAGGGGAAGAAGGTGTTGGCTGAGTTAAAATGGCTGCTTAGGGTAAGTAAGTGTTTACTGAGTAATGGCTGCCAAAGAGGTCAGTAAGGAAGGGACATAGGGCATGCCATCTATATTCAGGACTAGGAATAGCAAAGTTGGTTGACATGGGTGCGGAGTTACACAGACAGTACATGTCTCATGCCAATCTGAATTTTGTGTTGGAAATACTACACAATTCCAACCCCCAGGTGATAGGGTGGAGGGTAATGCTTGCATATGGGTCTGGGAGTGGAAACTTCCACAACTTCCACCTGCACTATTTTCTCAGACAGTACACTATACATGTATTTACCAGATTCAGAATCACATTCCTCAATCAATCTCAATCTCTTAACTTTCCTTACCCTTCTATACCATGCCTCAGTGTTGAAAGAACTTTTTTTTCTCCCATAAGAATCCATTTTTGTTCAAAACCACATCCTTCCATTCCTTCTCATGTAGTCTCCTTCATGGAGTTGACATTCCTGCCACTGTGAGGAGAATTTTCATATTTTCAACATGCTTTCTACCTTCTCTCCCTCTCACCAACTCTTTTGCTTCCATAATCTGGCATCTACAATTTTTTTTTTCTGCCAGAATTGTGCTCCAGAATTCATATGGTGCTCCTTCTTTTCTGAACCCTACAGTCTGCCCAATCAGCAGCTTCTGATCACATTTAGAGTACTGTCGTACGCAGGAAAAAACAAACCGTACAATTTGCTATACAAATTCTCCTGTTATTCTTGTGATAAATGAAACATTTGGGGCTAAAGTAACATTTTTTGTGGGGGAAAAAAAATCATTTTCACATCCCAATGTTTTTTTTTTAAAGTGTGATCAACCTGTTAGTTCAATATCTGGGTTCCACACACCTTGTTGAATTTCTTGTGAGATAGTTTTTAAAATGGAATGACTTGTGTGGTTTTCTACTGTTTTGCACTTCTGAGGCTTTTCAAATGTGAATTGTGATCCAAAATTCGAATAGTGCTCCTTCCCTTCTGAGCCCTGCCATGTGCTCAAACACTAGTTTTAACAACAAAAAAAATCACAATAAATTGTATGGTCCATTTTATCCTCTTACCATTGTGAAAATAAAAATGTATGGGCTAAAGCATCCCTGTTATTGCAAATAACAATTTTATTATTTTTTACACTTTGTTTTACTTCATATGAAGAACAAGAAGGGTTAAAAGACTTTCTATCTGTAGTTTTGAATAACTGGAAGTGGTCACTTTGCACGTTTTTGACATATAGGCCCTAAAAGTAACTTTAAATATGAAGTGGTCCCTAATTAAACAAAATTTGTAAATTTTGTTGGAAAAATGAAAATGTACTGATAAATGATTAACCCTTCTACTTTGCTAACAATAAAAATGTCTCAAAAATGATGCTCATGTAACGACTCATGTGGAAAATAATATTTTTTTGTGGTTTGGCTACCTGTTTTAAAGGAATGAATGAATGTGAATTTTTTAAATTTTCATAAAATTTCCAATTTTTTACTAAATAAACCCAATTTACATTGACATTCATTTATCATCAATAGGAAGTACAATGTGTCAGGAAAAAAAGAAAAAGAACATTCTCAGAATCACTGGGACATGTTAGATAATTGCAGAGTTTTAATCTCATAAAATAACACTGGTAAGGATTGAAACATTTAACTTGGTCAGGAAGATGAAAACAGGCTTCGTCAGTAAGGGGTTAATAAACATACCATAAATTCAATTTTACAAAACAAAATACTGTTCAGTAATACAGCATACCCTATAGGGACCAATACTGTGGTATATGGAAAATTGTGTTACTTATTTTACAACAAGATTGTTTTTGGAAACCATGGTTGATTTTTTCTTATTTCATGCATATCACCATAAATATGTAAAAGACAAGAGTCCTACATATTCTTCATAATGTCACCTAAATATTTGGGTACATACACACTGTTGGTAAGTTTATGCAACTTTTCTTGTCTCCTGATTCAAACTCTTATCTATTCCACACTGTTAAAAGCAAACTAATGAGTCCATATCTATTCTGCAAGCTCATGCTTTATGAAGGCTTAACATTAATTTTGTACAGAAAGGAAAGTAACCAAAAAGGTGATAAAAGACAGTGACAATACTGCCCCCTTCTGAAGGTATAGGGCTTCAAAATATTAATATTTACGGTAAATCTATTCAACCAACTAGGGCTGCCAACTGGCTGAAAGCCAATGACAGCAAATGGGATTTAATATCCGAAGAAGCACTCATATGAATTCCCTTGAGATCTTTACTATTTGCTGACAAAGACACACTCAAGAAAATAGCCATAACCAGCCGTACTATTAGAGCTACATTTGCCTCCTGCCTATCTTTTCACTCTAAATGTTTCAAGTAACTCGATATCAACCTTTTATGCAATACTATCTTGTGAAATTATGAACTTCATAATGATAAATTCAGTTTCCAAAATAGTTATTTCTATCACAAAAAAGAATAATATTGTGAGAATATAGCATCACTTTCTTTTTAGTGAGGGATATGTATATTGGGCAGTGTTGCAGCCTTTGTCCAGGAGCGAAGTAAAGCAAAAAGGTTAGCTGAGGTAGCACTGTGTGTATAGGTAGATAATCATGAGGGCAATTTGGGCTCCTGCTGTTTACATGGGATATGTGGGGTTCCTTTAATTTACAGGGGCTATGTGGTGCTCCTGCTATATACAAGAGCTATTTAAATTAATTTCCACCCCTGCTCTTAAATGTATAGCGCTGTATAGAAGGGGAAATCATCAATCAGTGTCAGTATGTACAAAACAGAGTGGCGTTGGAACCGAAGTTAGATGAGTATGTGCTTTTATTTTTCTCTTATGTGTATGAGATGTGTACCTCTAAATAGGGACTATGTGGGACTCCTGATGTATACAGGGGCTATGGCTGGCTGCTACTGTACACAGGGGCTAGGGGATGTTCTTCTGTATACTGGAGCTATATGGGGCTCCTGCTGTATACAGGGGCTGTGTAATGCTCCTGCTGTATTTAGGGCTATGTGGGGCTTCTGATGTATACAGGGGCTATGTGAGACTCCTGCTCTATATAGGGGTTACGTGGGGCTCCTTCTGTATACATAGTCTATGTAGTGCTCCTTCTGTATACAGGGGCTATATTAAATTAATATCCTACTCCTGCTTTTTTATGTATTGCGCTGTATTTAAAGGGGAAACAAATTGTGTTGCGCTATGCGAGCCACTATTTTTTTTGTTTGGCATCTACAGATCTGTACCTGTGTGCTAATCATGGGACCCACTGTATCTCATGAAAAATATGATCATGTGACATTTCACATGATACTTCGGGATAAGGGGGCCCTCACTTTTAAAATGTCCTGGCTTCCCTTAATCCGCCCCTGACTATGTTTTCTTCAATTCCAGAATTAAGTGGGAAACTGGCAGCAAAAAAATAAAACTGCATAAGGAATTAAAAACATATAGAACACATCAACTGGAAATGTCATAATTCATACACAGTATCATATCAATTAACATATTATTAACAATGTTCATTCTTTATCAGCCTTTTTTTATGTATATACAGTGCCTTGTCAAAGTATTTGGCCCCCTTGAATTTTTCAACCTTTTCCCACATTTCAGGCTTCAAACAAAAAGATAAAACATTTAAATTTTATGGTGAAGAATCAACAAAAAGTGCGACACAATTGTGTAGTTGAACGAAATGTATTGCTTATTTTAAACTTTTATAAAAAATAATAAACTGAAAATTGGGGCGTGCAATATTATTCGGCCCCTTTAAGTTAATACTTTGTAGTGCCACCTTTTGCTGCAATTACAGCTGCAAGTCCCTTGGGGTATGTCTCCATCAGTTTTTCACATCGAGACACTGAAATTCTTGACCATTCTTCCTTTGCAAATAGCTTGAGCTGATGATTTCCTCAGTACACAAAACATTGTTGATTATAAATGACTTAGTGACTAAATGTAGAACTGGTGGAGGAAGGTTGAACTAGATGGACCTAGGTCTTTTTTCAACCTAAGTAACTATGTAACTATGTAACCTATGTATGTGAGGTTGGATGGAGAGCGTTTGTGAATCGCAGTTTTTGGCTCTTTCTACAGATTCTCAATTGGCTGGTAATGCAAAGAAGAGGTCACCCCACACTGTTTTTTTAAACTATTTATAAATAAATAATTTTTTAAAAAAATGAGGTCTCCCCAGCCGAGGTGCAGCAGATAACTGGGGTCTGGTATTCTCAGGGTGGGAAGAACCATGGTTATTTGGCTCTTCCCAGCCTAAAAATAGCAGGCCGCAACTGCCCCAGAAGTAGCGCATCCATTAGATGTGCCAACACTGGTGCTTCGCCCTGACTCATCCTGTTGCCCTGGTGTACTGGCAAATTGTAACAGCACGCCACCCACTAAGCAGGACCCTGAGGTACCCCCAAACCCTTTAACCCCTTTACAGGGATCTGGAATTATTGAGGGTCCTGGGGTTCACTGCCTATGGTAGGCTGCAGCCCAGAGATGGGGATAGTAGACAGGCCGAGGTTAAACTGAGATGTCAGGCAATGTACAAAACAGCAAGCAGGAGTGACGTCAAAAAACAAAGCCAAGTTCATATTAAGACATTAAGCGAGGGGCACAGTACCAGGAAGGATGTGGCTCAAAGCAACACAAGACTATATCTGGCAAAGGTCCAGGAACACTGAAGGATATAAAAAGGGTGTGGTGACTCCCCATAGGCTTAAGAAGGAGCTGATACTAGCTGGAAGGCACACACCCCTACAGTCAGTCAGCAAGTTCCATACAGACCAAACTTGGTGAATGTGTGGCGACTCCCCCCACCAGAGCCACTGGAACTGACTTCTCCCCCATCCCCGCCACTGCCTGCACTGTGTGCAGAGCAGCGCCTGGTGACCGGGGCAGACGTCACCAGAGCAGGCCTTGGTGTAGATGTGATAGTAGAGAGGTGCCTGGTGACCGGGGCAGACGTCGCCAGGGCAGGCCCTGGAGACGTGACACAAATGAGGTAATATAAAGGATTAATACCAGCTTTAATGTCAGCTGGCATCAAGGCCAGGGGTTAGTAGTGTTACAGCGCCTATCGGATACCTCACATTACTAAAACTGTCAGTAATAATGAAATAAAGAAAAAAAATATTTGAAAAACACTCCAAAATACATTCCCTTGTTCACCAATTTATTGAAAAGAAAAAATATCTGGTCCGCGGTAACCCATCAAGGAGGTCCCATGACGATTCTGTTCCAGGATATCTTGGACATGCTCAGGGAATGTATCCCCCATTTTCTAGAAGTGTAGGCACTCCATGTGGGGAGTGTGGAGATAGTTGTCTCAGTGAGAATACTGCAGCCGCACTCCCTGGGTGCAAACAAGGGCAATTTGAACTGCAGTAACCTCAGTATTATTGCACGCAGGGAGCTGAGCTTCTGCGCACGCGGCCTCCATTTTTTGAGAAGGAAGAGTGGTGGGGGATCGATGCTGCAGAAAGTACCGGGAAAGGACCAGGGGTGACATGGGAAGACCTGGGGAGGACTTTTCTTTCTCATATGACATGTCATATGTGACAGAAATCAGAGAAGGAGAATGAATGCAGCAGGCATGCCATTCGTGCGCCTGCCTTTTTAGCTGATCTAGAAGATTTAGATGATGAGGAAAGAGGGGGAACTGGGGGGAATACTGGCCACACCAGGGCACCAAGGGGGACAGGGGGAGGACATTTATCTGCCATCTGACATGTTTGATTATGCCAGGTGGGAGATAAATCATTCTATCACCAGTTTTCAGCTATTTCCACAGATTCTCGATTGGATTCAGGTCTGGACTTTGCCTTGGCCATTCTAACACCTGGATACGTTTACTTGTGAACCATTCCATTGTAGATTTTGCGTTATGTTTTAGATCATTGTATTGTTGAAAGACAAATCTCCGTCCCAGTCTCAGGTCTTTTGCAGACTCCAACACGTTTTCTACAAGAATAATCCTGTATTTAGCTTCATTCATCTTCCAATCAATTTTAACCATCTTCCCTATCCCTGTTGAAGAAAAGCAGGCCCAAACCTTGATGTTGCCACCACAATGTTTGACAGTGGGGATGGTGTGTACAGGGCGATGAGCTGTGTTGCTTTTACACCCAACATTTGGCATTGTGCCCAAAAAGTTTGATTTTGGTTTCATCTGACCAGAACACCTTCTTCCACATGTTTGGTGTGTCTCCCAGGTGGCATGTGGCAAACTGTAAACGACACTATATAATGGATATACAGTGCCTACAAGTACTCATTTCATGATAAGAAAAATATTCCAGCAAGCAAGTCCACGGAAAAAATCTTCATTAAAACTTCATTTTTATTTATGAATAAAATGAGTTCTGCTACCTTCCTTTCTATGCACGGTCCTGGATAAGCAGTCTCCGGTGAGAAGCAGGTGAGCAGGACAAAGAAATTTGGTTGTTCTAGTGCCTACAAGTAGTATTCAACCTCCTGCAGATTTAGCAGGTTTATACATTCGGAATTAACTTGGCATTGTGACATTTGGACTGTAGATCAGCCTGGAAGTGTGAAATGCACTGGAGCAAAAAATAATATTATTTCTTTTTTTTTTTTCTTTTTAAATTGTGAAAAGTTTATTCAGAGGGTCATTTATTATTCAACCCCTCAAACCACCAGAATTCTGTTTTGGTTCCCCTAAAGTATTAAGAAGTATTTCAGGCACAAAGAACAATGAGCTTCACATGATTGGATTAATGATCTCTTTTTCCAGCCTTTTCTGACTAATTAAGACCCTCCCCAAACTTGTGAACAGCACTCATACTTGGTCAACATGGGAAAGACAAAGGAGCACTCCAAGGCCATCAGAGACAAGATCGTGGAGGGTCACAAGGCTGGCAAGGGGTACAAAACCCTTTCCAAGGAGTTGAGCCTACCTGTCTCCACTGTTGGGAGCATCATCCGGAAGTGGAAGGCTTATGGAACTACAGTTAGCCTTCCACGCCCTGGACAGCCTTTGAAAGTTTCCACCCGTGCAGAGGCAAGGCTTGTCCGAAGAGTCAAGGCTAACCCAAGGACAACAAGGAAGGAGCTCCGGGAAGATCTCATGGCAGTGGGTTCATTGGTTTCAGTCAATACCATAAGTAACGTACTCCACTGCAATGGTCTCCGTTCCAGACGAGCCCGTAAGGTACCTTTACTTTCAAAGCGTCATGTCAAGGCTCGTCTACAGTTTGCTCATGATCACTTGGAGGACTCTGAGACAGACTGGTTCAAGGTTCTCTGGTCTGATGAGACCAAGATCGAGATCTTTGGTGCCAACCACACACGTGACGTTTGGAGACTGGATGGCACTGCATATGACCCCAAGAATACCATCCCTACAGTCAAGCATGGTGGTGGCAGCATCATGCTGTGGGGCTGTTTCTCAGCCAAGGGGCCTGGCCATCTGGTCCGCATTCATGGGAAGATGGATAGCACGGCCTACCTGGAGATTTTGGCCAAGAACCTCCGCTCCTCCATCAAGGATCTTAAGATGGGTCATCATTTCATCTTCCAACAAGACAACGACCCAAAGCACACAGCCAAGAAAACCAAGGCCTGGTTCAAGAGGGAAAAAATCAAGGTGTTGCAGTGGCCTAGTCAGTCTCCTGACCTTAACCCAATTGAAAACTTGTGGAAGGAGCTCGAGATTAAAGTCCACATGAGACACCCAAAGAACCTAGATAACTTGGAGAAGATCTGCATGGAGGAGTGGGCCAAGATAAGTCCAGAGACCTGTGCTGGCCTGATCAGGTCTTTTAAAAGACGATTATTAGCTGTAATTGCAAACAAGGGTTATTCCACAAAATATTAAACCTAGGGGTTGAATAATAATTGACTCACACTTTTATGTTGAAAATGTATTAAAATTTAACTGAGCAACATAACTTGTTGGTTTGTAAGATTTATGCATCTGTTAATAAATCCTGCTCTTGTTTGAAGTTTGCAGGCTCTAACTTATTTGCATCTTATCAAACCTGCTAAATCTGCAGGGGGTTGAATACTACTTGTAGGCACTGTATTTGAGAAATGGCTTTCTTCTTGCCACTCTTCCATAAAGACCAGATTTGTGCAGTGTATGACTGATTGTTGTCCTATGGACAGACTCTTACACCTCAGCTATAGATCCCTGCAGTTCATCCAGAGTGATCATGGGCCTCTTGGCTGGTTCTCTGATCAGTCTTCTCCTTGTTTGAGATGAAATATTTGAGGGACGACTGGGTCTTGGTGGATTTGCAGTGGTATGATACTCCTTCCATTTCAATATGATCGCTTGCACAGTGCTTCTTGGGATGTTTAAAGTTGTGGAAATCTTTTTGTAACAAAATTCAGCTTTAAACTTCTCCACAACAGTATTACGGACCTGCCTGTTGGGTTCCTTGGTCTTCATGATGCTATTTGTGCTTTAAACAGAACACTGAGACTATCACAGAGCATTTGCATTTATACGGAGACTTGATTACACACGGGTGGATTATATTTATCATCATCAGTCATTTAGGACAACATTGGATCATTCAGAGATCCTCAATGAACTTCTGGAGTGAATTTGCTGCATTGAAAGTATAGGGGCCGAATAATATTGCACGCCTCAATTTTCAGTTTATTCTTTTTTACAAAAGGTTAAAAAAGCAATAAATTTCGTTCAACTTACCAATTGTGTCCCACTTGTTGTTGATTCTTCACCATAACATTACATTTTTTATCTTCATGTTTGAAGCCTGAAATGTGGGAAAAGGTTGAGAAATTCAAGGGGGCCAAATACTTTTGCAAGGCACTGTAAATAGGTGGGTATGTATTTTTAAAGCAGGAGAAGCTTAGATTTATGTGACAGCTTTTCTAAATCACTGAATATTTATAAATTTAACCCCCTCACCCCCGGCTGATTTTCCATTTTTCGTTTTTTTTGCTCTCCTTCTTCCGAAAGCCATTACTTTTTTTCTTTTCTGTCAATCTTGCCATATCAAAAAAGGTCCGTGGAGCCTCTATTAGGAGTCTCGACACAGAAAATAGCCAGATATCCCTCTGGGAAGGAGCTAGCCAAGGAGTGGCTCTTTTTAGGAGACCACCATATTAAGTGGCACTTTTAGTCAATATCAAACTCTTTGACGAGTTTAAAGATATGACAAAGGAAATACCAAGGCCAGGTATCCATCCACTGACAGCTGTTTCGGGGTGTTGCCCCTCATCAGTGTGGAGTAGGATTCTGGCTAGGTGGGAGCAATGCCTAGTAGACCAGGAAGACAAACCAATCACTGATCTCGGGGAGACCAGCCAGAGAAAACACTGCTTGCAGCCAACAAAGGTGCTTAAACAGTGAAATCCTAGGTACATTGCCCCCTAGGAAGTATGCAAATCAAAAAAAGTCCATGGACCTAGGAGTCTCGACAAAGAAAACCTAGGATTTTACTGTGTTGAGCGCCTTTTTTGGCTGCCGGCAGAGTTTTCTCTGGCTTGTCTCCCCGAGATCAGTGATTGCTTTGTCTTGCTTATCTTGCCGTATGAGAGCTTGTTTTTTGTGGGACGAGCTGTATTTTTAAATGAAACCATAAGTTTTACCACATAGTGTACTGGAAAATTGCAAAACAAATTCCAAGTACGAAAAATTGCAAAAAAGTGTGATTGCATGATTGTTTTGGGGAAATTTTGTTCACTGTGTTCACTATATGGTATGTCAGTGTGATACCTTAAGGACGCTTTACACACGGTGATTTATCGTACGATCGCATGTTCGATCGCACGCGCCCCCATCGTTTGTGCAACATGGGCAATTTGTTGCCCGTGTCGCACAAAGTCGGTCACCCCTGTCACAAGTACTTACCTTCCAAACAACCTCGCTGTGGGCGGCAAATATCCTCTTCCTGAAGGGGGAGGGACGTTCAGCGTCACAGCGACATCACCCAGCGGCCGCCCAATAGAAGTGGAGGGGCGGTAACATCCCACCCACCTCCTTCCTTCCTTCCTCATTGCCGGCGGGATGCAGGTAAGCTGCAGTTCATCATTCCTGGGGTGTCACACGGAGCGATGTGTGCTGCCTCGGGAGCGAAGAACAACCGCCGCACAGAAGGATGATCGATTTTTTAAAAATGAGTGATGTGTCAACGAGCAACGATAAGGTGAGTATTTTTGCTCGTTCACAGTCGCTCGTACGTGTCACACGCTACGATATGTCAAACGATGCTGGATGTGCGTCACTAGCGACGTGATCCCGACGACATATCGTTAGATATATCGTAGCATGTAATGGGCCCTTTAGGCCGGTATCAGTTTGTAGATACCAAACATGCATAGGTTTACTTTTATCTAAGGGGTTAACCCCTTCACGACCGCGGGCCGTAAAATGACGTCCCTGCGGTCATAACCTTACTGCCTGCGGTCTGCCGGCAGCATCATGCTGCGATCGGCACACATCTCAGCTGATTTTCACAGCTGAGATGTGTGCCTGCTAGGCACGAGCAGAATCGTTATCTGCTCGTGCCGTTTAACCCCTTATATGGCGCTGTCAATATGTGACAGCGCCATTATAAGCGCGATTGCGGTAAAATTTTACTTACCACCCGATACCAGAAGTCACGTGATGCGATCACGTGACTCCCAATAGTTGTCATAGTAGCACAGGGTCATGTGATGACTCCTGTACTACACCTGACTTGCTTTCACTTTCGCTATGCCAGCGGCACAGCAATAGAGAAAGAGAGCGTATCTGCTGTTTACAGCCTTGTATCAGCAGATACTGCAGAGCGATCGGATTGCTGATCGCAATAGCCCCGTAGGGGACTAGTAAAATAAAAAAAAAAGTAAAACAAAAAGTTTTAAAAAATATAAAAAAAAACAAAAAAACCTAAAAGTTCAAATCACCCCCCATTCGCCCCATTGAAAATTAAATGGTTAAAAAAATAAAAAGTATACACACATTTGGTATCGCCGCGTTCAGAAACGCCCGATATATCAAAATATAAAATCAGTTAATCTGATCAGTATACGGCGTAGCGGCAAAAAAATTCCAAACGCCAAAATGACGTTTTTTTTGTCGCCACAACTTTTGCGCAAAATGCAATAAGAGGCGATCAAAACGTAGCATCTGCGCAAAAATATCGTTAAAAATGTCAGCTCGAGACGCAAAAAATAAGCCATCACTGAGCCATAGATCCCAAAAAATGAGAACGCTACAGGTCACGGAATATGGCGTAAAACGTGCACCACTTTTTTCGGACAAACTTCCGATTTTTTTTTAACCCCTTATATAAAAGTAAACCTATACATGTTTGGTGTCTACGAACTCGCACTGACCTGAGGCATCACACTCACACATCAGTTTTACCATATAGTGAACACAGTGAATAAAATATCTCAAAAACCATAGTGCTATTGCACTTTTTTTGCAATTTTTCTGCATTTGGATTTTTTTTGCCGTTTTCCAGTGCACTATATGGTAAAACTGAGGGTTTCATTTAAAAGTACGTCTCTCAGAAAAAGAATGGCGAAAAAAAAAAAACGGAAAGTGAAAAATCGGCCGGTCGTGAAGGGGTTAAAAAAATTCAGATGTTTGTCCAAAAACAGTGGTGCACCCTTTGCGCCATATACCATGATCCTTAGCGTTCTCATTTTTCAGGATCTATGGCTCAGTGATGGCTAATTTTTTGCATCTCAAGCTGATGTTTTTAAGGTAACCATTTTTGCGCAGATGCTACATTTTGAAGGCCTGTTATTGCATTTTGCGCAACCTTTGCGGCGACTAAAAAATTTTATTTTGGCATTTGGAATTTGTTTGCCGTTACACCATTTACCGATCAGATTATTTGATTTTATATTTTGATAGATTAGGCATTTCTCAACTCAGCGATACTAAATGTGTGTATATTTTTTATTTTTTTTAACCCTTTAAATTTCAATGGGGCAAATAGAGATTGATTTAAACTTTTAAATGTTTTTCTTTTTTAAAACTTTTTTTAACTTTTTTTATTTTACTAATTAAAAGAGCCCCTTAGGGGGCTATAAGGATCAGCATGATCACTCATTTATTTCTATTGATCACAGATACACAGCTGTGATCACCAGAAATACTCACCTCTTGTTACAACCAGCAGTTGGCTGGCTGAAACAGGAAGTGAGTCATGAAAGCTACAGGAGTCATCACATGACCCTGTGTTACCATGGCAACCATCGGCTCACAGTGATCATGCCACTGTGCCACCTATGGTTTCGGGTAAGTGAAGATTTACAGTGGGGATTTAAATCGCGATGTCACATTTTTACATCATGATTTAAGGGGTTAACAAGCGCAGTTGGATCATGGATCCACTCATGCCGGTGAGACACACATGTCAGCTGTTCAAATCAGCTCACATGTGCTAGGATCACTGGCAGTTGCCCGCAGCACTATATAGGTTAGAAAGTAATGTTATGACCTGCATTCATTAAGCGGTTAAATTTAGGACCATAAATTTTGCGTTTATTTGTGACAAAAATTTGACAAAAATTTTACAACTTTTAAACCTTTAATTTTTATGCCATAAGCCAGAGAGTTCTGTCACACAATATAGTTAATAAATAACATTTCCCACATGTCTACTTTACATCAGCATAATTTTTGAAACACGATTATTTGGGGTTAGGAAGTTAGAAGGGGTCCAAGTTCATCAGCAATTTCCCATTTTTTCAACAAAATTTACAAAACCATTTTTTTAGGGACCATATCACATTTGAAGTGACTTTGAGAGGCCGAGGTGACAGAAAACACCCAAAAGTGACAACATTCTAAAAACTGCACTCCTCAAAGTGATCAAAACCACATGCAAGGAGTTTATTAACCCTTCAGGTGCCTCACAGGAACTAAAGGAATGTGGAATGAAAAAAAAAAAGATTTTGCCTAAAAATATTGCTTAGAGCCCAATTTATTCACTTTTAGAAGAAGTAACACAACAAAATGGAACTTAAAATTTGTTCCCCAGTTTCTCCTGAGCGCACTGATTCCCCAAACGTAGTCAGAAGCCTGTGTTTGGACAAATGGGAGGGCCCAGAGCAGAAGGAGCAATACTTGAATTTTGGAACACAAATTTGGCTGAAATAGATTGTTGACATTATGTTCCATTTTCAGGGCCCCTAAGGTACTTAAACAGCAGAACCCCCCCCCCCCCCACAAGAGACCCTACTCTGGAAACTAGACCCCTGAAGGATTTTATCTAGGGGTATAGTGAGCATTTTTAACACACATATACTTCACAGAATTTGACAACATTTGTCCGCCATATTGAAAATTTTCATTTTTTTCACAAAAATGTTCCTTTAGCACCAAATTTCTCACTTTTTCAAGAGGAAACACCAAAAATGGACCCCACAGTTTATCTACTTTCTTATGATCGCAGGGATACCCCACATGTAGCCAAAAACCTCTGTTTGGACAAACGGGAGGGCTTGGAATGGAAGGAGCACCATTTGAATTTTGGAAAAGCTGAAATAAATTGCGGGCACCATGTCGCATTTGCAGTGCCCCAGGGTACCTATACAGCAAAAAAACTTCACAAGTGAAACCAATTTTGAAACTAGACCCCTCAAGGATTTTATTCAGGTGTATAGAGAGCATTTTGAACCCCCAGGGGTATCACAAAAATGTTGCTCTAGCATCAAATTTCTCACTTTTAGGTTATGTGCCCATGATCCGGGGACACTGAGTCTGTGCATATGTGAGTGTTGTCCATGGGAGAACGCAGCTGCCCGTGACCACAATCCAGATTCTGACCGCTGCTGACTTTAGCTCTATTCACTGCGTGGATAACACTCTTGTCTCAGCAGCATAAGTTGACATTCTGCAGCTCCAGCTGTCAGTTTATGCTGTAGAGAAAATAAGCACAGTGGGCAGGAGATTTCTAAAATCCTTCCACTGAGCTTCTACTGTACAACACAGCGTTGCAGATGCAGCGAAAACATCATCCAAAATGCTTGAAACCCTAATTGTGGGCACGCAGCCTAAAAAGCTAGGAAGGATGGATAGACAGATGTCAAACACATACTGAGTATGTCCCACCCCCCTGAATATTCTAAGCTGGCACCCTTTAGTGACTTTTATGTGGCACTAAAGGGTGCCTAGCCTTGTATTTAGCCAAAAAATACATTAAAAAAATGTCATGGGGTACCCCCATTTTTAATAGCCAGCTAGGGTAAAGCAGAAGGCTGCAGCCTGTAAACCACAGCTGTTCCCTTTACCTTGGCTGGTTATCCAATTTGGAGGACACCTCAGGCTTTTTTTTTTAAATTATTTATAAATAAATAATAAAGAAAAAAAAAATCGTGTGGTCCCCCCAAATTGGATTATCAGCTAAGGTAAAGCGAACAGCTGTGGTCTGGTATTCTCAGTTGGTTATTGGCCCTTCCCAGCCTAAAAATAGCAGACTACAGCCACCCCAGAAGTGGTGAATCCATTGCGCCAATCCTGGTACTTTTCCCCGGCTCATCCTGATGCCCTGGTGCGGTGGCAAAGTGGGTAATATATGAGGTTGATGCCAGCTGTGTAATATCCCCTTGCATCAAGCCCAGGAGTTATTGATGTCACGGCGTCTATCAGACACTTGACATCACGAACTGTCATTTAAAAAAAAAAAAAAAGACGATAAAATTATTTGAAAAAACACTCCTCAACACATTCCCTCTTTCACCAATATATTGTAATGAACAAAAAATCCGGACCGCAGTAATCCAATAAGGGGGTCCCACGATGACTCTGGACCTTCTAGTATATGGGGGGCACGCTCAGAGAACGTATCCCCCATTTTTTGGAAGGGCAGACCCTCCATGTGAGGAGTGTGGGTTGAATGATACTGCACCCACTCTCCCCGGCTTCACAGCAGAGTAGCATCAGAGGCAGTGAGCTCAGCGTCTCACTGAACACTGTGACACTGAACAGACAGCTGCTCCACGCATGCGGCCAGCAGCTACAAAGGAAGAGGAGGGATCATGGGGATTGTCGAGGCATAAGGTACTGTGGACACCGTGGAACACCGGGTGAGGTTATAGGGGGTGACTTGGCCGGACCTGGGGAGGATTTTTCTGTTGCATGTCATGGCACATGCGACAGAAATCAGAGGAAGACGGTGAATGTGGCTGGCAAGCTAGTGTACATGCCTCCATCTTCCATTATCGGAAGGGGGTAGGGTGTTGGGGAGGTACTTTGGTGACACTTGGAGAGGGTTCCTGGGGAGGAGATTTATCTCCCATCTGACATGTGTGATCATGCCAGGTAGGAGATAAATAATTTTATACCAGCGCTGTCATTTACTGTAACGTGATCATCGGTATACGGTGTATACCGGTGATCACGTGACAGGGAATCTGAAAAAACAGCCGGAATAATGAACTCCAGGGTCTCAGCTACCCCCGGAAACTGAAACCCTCGAGGTTTTCTGTCACTGGGGGCGCTACAGGCATTTTTTGGCAGACCGTCTCAAAGCATCGGAACAGAATGCGTACCCTGCAATTCCGATGTTTTGAGACGTTAGGCCGTCGTTATGGGTTTAAACTAAGTTTTGTTTGTCTGTGTATTTCTTTTTTTGGATTACTGGATTAGTAATGGGGCTCTTTGATAAACACCCCTCTATTACTACCACCAGTGCTTAATAAACCATTGCTTTATTGCCAACGCACTAGGGCAATCGGGATGAGCAGAGGCGAAGCGCCAGAATTGGTGCACCTTATGTGATGTGCCACATCTGAATCTTCTGCGAGCTGATATTTTTAGGCAGGGAAGGGCCCAATACCATGAACCTTCCAATCCTGATAATATTAGCCTTAAACTATCTGCTGTACCTTTGCTGGTTATAAAAAATGGGTTTGAGCCAACATCGTTTTTTTAATTTATTTATTTTGTTAATAGCTGTAAAATCTATGTATCATCTTTGCACATCTTTAAAGCTATAAAGTCAATAATTCCTTGAATGCATTTCATTTTGGTCCATGGACAGCACATGGATATCACATGGATATAATTTTTGTGCTGTACATGTTTTCATAAACGCATAGATGTCTATTGACCCTTTTCATCCTCTCTGATGGTAAAACACAGGCATTATTTTATCATGTAGCTACATAGTTACTTAGGTTGAAAAAAAGACCTAGGTCCATCTAGTTGCTCCTTCCTACATCAGTTCTACATTTGGTCACTAAGTATAGTTACATAGTTACTTAGGTTAAAAAAAAGACCGAGGTCCATCTAGTTCAAATGCATTAGAGAAAGTGGGAAAAAATGGGAAAAGTGGGAAAAAGTATCCAAGTGCATTAAAATTGCAAATAGAGTGCAATGTTCAATGTGCAATGTTTACTATACGGTAAACCTGGCCTAGCAATATGATTCTCCAAGTCAGTTTGATTACACAGACTCTTTTATTTTTAAGTTGTGAAGGAAAATTAATAAATTTGTAGAACATTTTTTTTTGTATCTTTCGCCATTTTCTGAAAATCCGTTACTTGGGATTCATGGTTTCAAAAGTATTCGGCTGCCGGAACCGGAGTTCTCAGGGAACTCAAGCTAATGCTCTAGATTTAGTAACTTGGAAAATAAAAAAAAAATAAAAATAAAAGTAAAGCTACACTTATCGAGTTTCCAGCGTTGCTATAATTGCCTCCGGGCTGCTTACTCTAATTCCGGGTCAGCTCATTAGCCTCATACATATTCATTGTTTCCCCTGCCCACTGGCAGTCTTGGTGTCTGTGATTGGTTGCAGTGAGACAACATTTCCAGATTGTTTGACAGCATGTCTCACTGATTGCAATCAAAGTAAAGTAAAAATAAAGAAGGAAAAAAATTGGTGTAGGGTCCCCGTATTATTATTTCCAGCCCAGATGAAGCAAACGGCTACAGATTGCAGCACCCAGTCATGTACTTTTCTTAGCTGGGTATCAAAATAAAGGGAATCGCATGTGTCTTTTTTTTTTTTTAAAAAAAAATTAAATAAATAAATAATTTTAAATAAATAATTTAAAAAAAAATTGTGTGGTCCCCTCCAATTTTGATACCCGGCCACAATAAAGCCCGACAGCTGGGGGCTGGTATTCTCACGCTGGGGAGACCCATGGTTTTTGGACCCTCAGCCTAAAAATAGCAGCCTGCAGCTGCCCAAGATTGTCACATCCATTAGAAATGACAATTCTGGAACGATACGAGGTTCATCCCGATTGCCCTGGTGCAATGGCAATTGGCATAATAAGGGGTTAATAACAGCCCACAGCTGCCACTAAGCTGTAGATTAGTAATGGTAGGTGTCTATGAGAGCCCTCCATTACTAATATGTAAGTGAAAAGAAATAAACACTAACACCAAAAAAATCCTTTATTTGAAATAGAATTCAAAAAAACACCCTCTTTCATCAATTTACTAATCTCAAAAACACCCAAGTCTGATGTAATCAACATGAGGTCCCACGAAGATTCCAGCTCTTCTGCATCTGAAGTGACAGGGGGCGACCATAAAACATGACTGCCTGTTATAGGCTTCAGGCAGAGAACGAGCCACAGCAATGAGCGGTGACATCACTCAGGTTATTTGCAGTCACAACTGGAGGTTCATATATATGGACATCATATGTCATGAAGGGGATAAAGGATGATAAATGACTCAGTATTCTATGGATTAAAATAACATATTCTTTATTTAAGCATCCATAAAGTTACATGCATTCTTGCAACAGGATGGAATCCTTACACTTACATAGTCATAAAAAAAAATCTTTTTTTAATCATGCTGGAAATTTTTTCATGCTTTTTGGGAGCAATCACATAGGCTATATATTTAGCAGGAAAAGCAATGCAGAATATGCAGGGAGAGAGGAAATAAATCAGATACACAGGCTGTGTAGAATAATAAACATGAACATTCAGCTTAAACTGCTTTTCTTCTCTGCCACACTCAGCTGGAATTACTGCTAGACACATTTAAGGATAGTAAGAGAGGTAGATGAGTGAAAGGTAACTGCATGCCTGTCAGTCTGGAAGACCTACTGCTACAGGCAATACACAGCAAGGAAACCCAACTAGGAGTCCTCATCCCCATTTCCCAAAAGTAGGGGCAGATACCGGGAAAGTGAAATAATTTTCCCTAGACAACACATAGTATAATAGCGCAGCAGTTTTGCCTGGGCCATGCATTAGACATGGTCTGGGCCAGAATTTACAGCTTTCAAATTAAGTTAAAATTAAGAGGTGGGTGAGTGACCGATATAGACCTGCAGTGCTCGAAGCCCTCATACCTCATGCAACAGCTCAAACTGCTTTTCTGCTCAGTCACATTCAGGTGGCAACAAAAAAATAAGCTACATAGACTGTTATTGCTAAACACATTTAAGGATAGTAAGAGAGTTAGATGAGTTAAAGGTAGCTGCATGCCGCCTGGGAATCCTACTGCTACAGATAACATACAACAAGGAGACTAGAAGTCCCCATCCCCATTTCCCAAAATTAGAGGCAGACACCAGGAAAGTAGCATCAATTGCCCCAGACTATAATGTAGCAGCCGTCAGGCTTGGGCCATCCATGAGACAAGGTCTGGGCCAGCATTTACAGTTTTAAAATTAAATAAAAATTAAGAGGTGGTTGAGTGACCAGTGTAGGCCTGCTGTGCTTTGAGCCCTCATACATCATGCAACAATCAAACTGATTTTCTCCTCAGCCACACTCGGGGGGCAGCAATATTAGCTTTGTGAACTGTCATTGCTAAACACATTAAAGGATAGTAAGAGAGGTCAATAAGTGAAAGGTAGCTGCATGCCTGCAAGTCTGGGAGCCATACTGCCATAGGCAACATACAACAAGGAGACTCATCCCCATTTCCAAAAATTAGGGGCAGACAACAGGAAAGGGACATCAATTGCCCCAGACTAGAAATAGTATAATGGTGCAGCAGTCAGGCATGGGCTATGAATGAATCAGGGTCTGGGCCAGCATTTACAGCTTTCAAATGAATTTATAACTAAGAGTTAGGTGGGTGAGTGACTGGTGTAGTTCTGCTGTGCTGTGATATCCCTGCCAAAACAGGCAAAACACAACATGGAGACTCAACTTGTAGTTTCCACATTTCAAAAAATTAAAGCCAGACACGTCTAAAGTGGCATCAATTGCTACAGAGTACAAGTAGTATAATGGTGCAGCATGGATGCATGGGATAAGTATAGGAACAAGGCCTGTGTTACGGGGGGCTGTCTGATAATAAAACCTAAAGAAATGTCAGACAGTCAGGGTCCACCGTGCAAAGACTCTGCTGCAGACTATGGCAGAGGATAAGGGATATATAAGCGTGCCACTGTAAAAAATAATAGCACAAGTGCAGAGTGCAATACCTCTGTTAAACTCACAGAGGAATATGATTAGAAAATAAAGCAATTCCTCCCTTGCTTGGAGGGAGTGTGGAATAGTCTCTTTTAAAGATCACAGAGACAAAAGCAGTGAGTGTGAAATGGCACCTACCTAGGTCCGTTCCTCTAGTGGTGCCAGGAGACGGATAGCAGCGTAAGCCGCACAAAGCTCCTACCTGCGTTCGCTCCACTAGTGTGCGAGGACACGAACCACTAGATATGGCACCTGCCTAGGTCCGCTCTTCTAGTGGTGCAAAAGAGACGGACAGCAGCGTAAGCCGCACAAAGCTCCTACCTGTGTTTGCTCCACTAGTGTGCGAGGACACGAACCACTAGATATGGCACCTGCCTAGGTCAGCTCTTCTAGTGGTGCAAAAGAGACGGACAGCAGCATAAGCCGCACAAAGCTGCTACCTCTGTTCACTCCCCTAGTGTGCGAGGATACGAACAACTGCCAGACGCAGTATAAGGAACGTTACCCTAGCGGCAACGTCCACCTACGAGTAGAATCACAAGGCCCAGCCGGACCATGTGCCTCAGGCACCTGCCTATGTCCGCTCCACTAAGAGGTAAGGATACGGACTGCAGCCAAAGCTGTAAGGTATAAGAACACTACCCTGCTGGTAGCATTCACCTAACATAGACAGAGAGATGCCTAAAAGGACATGCATGAACCAAAAGGACTGAGCGCCAGGCGGCGTGCATCAGGGTCTTATATAGACTCTGTGCCTCATCCAAGATGGAGGACACCAGAGCCAATCCGCTGCCAGAATGACAGCAATGACGTCACGCTGGCCTATCACCGAGCAAAGCGTCACAAGCACATGACCAGCGACCAATCGGCATAGAAGGTGTCAGAGACATGTGACCACGTGTCACAAGCACATGACCAGTGGCCAATCAGCTTAGAAGGTGTCAGAGACATGTGACCTCTTGTCAGCGATGATGTCACCCGCACATGTGCAATGGCTCCAAGATAGGACTAAAGGCCCCGTCACACACAGAGATAAATCTTTGGCAGATCTGTGGTTGCAGTGAAATCATGGACATATTGTTCCATTTGTGCACAGCCACAAACCTGACACTGATTGTCCACAATTTCACTGCAACCACAGATCTGCCGCAGATTTATCTGTGTGTGTGACAGGGCCTTTAGTCTCCAGCGCTTGCACATGTACAGTAGCAAGAAATCCGGACATAGTCTCCAGAGCCACAGCAACCGTAACAGTACTTCCCCCTCAAGGGCTCCCCTCCCGGCGATGCAGGTAATCGGCAACTAAGTCGGGAGCATGGACAACCTCCTCAGGCTCCCAAGAGCGATGTTCCGGGCCATAGCCCTCCCAATCTATCAAGAAGAACCTGCGCCCTCTAACCATCTTAGAACCAACTATGGCTCGTACCTCATAGCTAGAGCGAGAGGAATCAGAGGCAGGAGAGTGCACTTCACGAGCGTGAGGTAAAATAGCCGGCTTTAGCAGTGAAACATGGAATTTGTCATGGATCCTAAGATGGACGGGTAACTTCAATTGGTAGACTACAGGATTTACCTGTCGAAGAACCTCATAAGGACCCAGGAAGCGAGGAGCAAATTTTACAGAGCTCACTCTAAGTTTCACGTGTTTTGCAGAGAGCCACACAAAATCCCCTGGAGAAAAGACAGGAGCCCGGCGACAAAACCGATCGGACACCGTCTTCATACGGTCCTTAGCTGCTTGGATCGACTCTTGAGTCCGATCCCAAACCTCTCTGGCATTAGTTGCCCAGTCGGCCACAAGAGGAGAAGGTGCAGCAGCGGGAAACGGTACCGGTACCCTAGGGTGTTGCCCATTATTGAGTACGAATGGTGTCTGCCCAGTGGCCTCAGCCAGCGAATTGTTAAGGGCAAATTCTGCCCAGGGTAGGAGGGAGAACCAGTTATCGTGGATCTCAGCAACAATGTGTCGAAGGTATATAATCATGGATTGATTAGTACGCTCAACCAAACCATTGGTCTCCGGATGGTATGCCGAAGAGAGATTCAACTCAATTTGCAGAAGGCTACAAAGATCTAGCCAGAAACGGGAAGCAAATAGCGGGCCTCTATCACAAATGATTAGAGATGAGCGAACCGGTCGCGGTTCGGCTCGAGGTTGGTTCGCCGAACGGACCTCCCGTTCGAGTTCGGTTCGTCGAACGTTCGACGAACTGAACTCGAACTGCATAGGAAACAATGGCAGGCAATCACAAACACAGAAAAACACCTAGAAAACACCCTCAAAGGTGTCCTAAAGGTGACAAACAACTCAAACACATTGGAAAGTGACAAGGACATATACTCATGCGAAAACAAAACAGCTGGACAAGGAAAAAGAGGAGGACACACAGATATAGGCATGGCACGCCCTTCTAAAATCATGTAAAACACCGCAAGGTGACTCCAAGTGGAGTCTCCATTTTTTCCAAAAATTGGGCCACACACACACCCACCCCTTCAGTGGCAGCAGTTGTGCCCCAGTTGTACACTTCACAGCTACATTTGCATCAAGCACATTCAAAAATACGCCATTCTTATCCATCCCCAGGATGACACCGGGGTAGGTAGCAAAGTCTTTGCTGACCCATGACTTGTTCATCTTGGCTTCTTTTAAAAACAATGTAAGCAAGGGTTACTCCAAGCGGAGTCTCCCTTTTTTCCAAAAATTGGGCCACACAGACACCCACCCCATCAGTGGCAGCACTTGGGCCCTAGTTGCAAACAGGATGTTTTGATTTGCATCAAGCACATTCAAAAATACGCCATTCTTATCCGTCCCCAGGATGACACCGGGGTAGGTAGCAAAGTCTTTCCTGATCCCAGCTCTGTTCATCTTGGCTTCTTTTAAAAACACATCAAGCAAGGGTTACTCCAAGCGGAGTCTCCCTTTTTTTCCAAAAATTGGGCCACACAGACACCCACCCCATCAGTGGCAGCACTTGGGCCCTAGTTGCAAACAGGATGTTTTGATTTGCATCAAGCACATTCAAAAATACACCATTCTTATCCGTCCCCAGGATGACACCGGGGTAGGTAGCAAAGTCTTTGCTGATCCCAGCTCTGTTCATCTTGGCTTCTTTTAAAAACACATCAAGCAAGGGTTACTCCAAGCGGAGTCTCCCTTTTTTTCCAAAAATTGGGCCACACAGACACCCACCCCATCAGTGGCAGCACTTGGGCCCTAGTTGCAAACAGGATGTTTTGATTTGCATCAAGCACATTCAAAAATACGCCATTCTTATCCGTCCCCAGGATGACACCGGGGTAGGTAGCAAAGTCTTTCCTGATCCCAGCTCTGTTCATCTTGGCTTCTTTTAAAAACACATCAAGCAAGGGTTACTCCAAGCGGAGTCTCCCTTTTTTTCCAAAAATTGGGCCACACAGACACCCACCCCATCAGTGGCAGCACTTGGGCCCTAGTTGCAAACAGGATGTTTTGATTTGCATCAAGCACATTCAAAAATACGCCATTCTTATCCGTCCCCAGGATGACACCGGGGTAGGTAGCAAAGTCTTTCCTGATCCCAGCTCTGTTCATCTTGGCTTCTTTTAAAAACACATCAAGCAAGGGTTACTCCAAGCGGAGTCTCCCTTTTTTTCCAAAAATTGGGCCACACAGACACCCACCCCATCAGTGGCAGCACTTGGGCCCTAGTTGCAAACAGGATGTTTTGATTTGCATCAATCACATTCAAAAATACCCCATAATTAACCGTCCCCAGGATGACACCGGGGTAGGTAGCAAAGTCTTTGCTGACCCATGACTTGTTCATCTTGGCTTCTTTTAAAAACAATGTAAGCAAGGGTTACTCCAAGCGGAGTCTCCCTTTTTTTCCAAAAATTGGGCCACACAGACACCCACCCCATCAGTGGCAGCACTTGGGCCCTAGTTGCAAACAGGATGTTTTGATTTGCATCAAGCACATTCAAAAATACGCCATTCTTATCCGTCCCCAGGATGACACCGGGGTAGGTAGCACAGTCTTTGCTGATCCCAGCTCTGTTCATCTTGGCTTCTTTTAAAAACACATCAAGCAAGGGTTACTCCAAGCGGAGTCTCCCTTTTTTTCCAAAAATTGGGCCACACAGACACCCACCCCATCAGTGGCAGCACTTGGGCCCTAGTTGCAAACAGGATGTTTTGATTTGCATCAAGCACATTCAAAAATACGCCATTCTTATCCGTCCCCAGGATGACACCGGGGTAGGTAGCAAAGTCTTTGCTGATCCCAGCTCTGTTCATCTTGGCTTCTTTTAAAAACACATCAAGCAAGGGTTACTCCAAGCGGAGTCTCCCTTTTTTTCCAAAAATTGGGCCACACAGACACCCACCCCATCAGTGGCAGCACTTGGGCCCTAGTTGCAAACAGGATGTTTTGATTTGCATCAAGCACATTCAAAAATACGCCATTCTTATCCGTCCCCAGGATGACACCGGGGTAGGTAGCAAAGTCTTTCCTGATCCCAGCTCTGTTCATCTTGGCTTCTTTTAAAAACACATCAAGCAAGGGTTACTCCAAGCGGAGTCTCCCTTTTTTTCCAAAAATTGGGCCACACAGACACCCACCCCATCAGTGGCAGCACTTGGGCCCTAGTTGCAAACAGGATGTTTTGATTTGCATCAAGCACATTCAAAAATACGCCATTCTTATCCGTCCCCAGGATGACACCGGGGTAGGTAGCAAAGTCTTTCCTGATCCCAGCTCTGTTCATCTTGGCTTCTTTTAAAAACACATCAAGCAAGGGTTACTCCAAGCGGAGTCTCCCTTTTTTTCCAAAAATTGGGCCACACAGACACCTACCCCATCAGTGGCAGCACTTGGGCCCTAGTTGCAAACAGGATGTTTTGATTTGCATCAATCACATTCAAAAATACCCCATAATTAACCGTCCCCAGGATGACACCGGGGTAGGTAGCAAAGTCTTTGCTGACCCATGACTTGTTCATCTTGGCTTCTTTTAAAAACAATGTAAGCAAGGGTTACTCCAAGCGGAGTCTCCCTTTTTTTCCAAAAATTGGGCCACACAGACACCAACCCCATCAGTGGCAGCACTTGGGCCCTAGTTGCAAACAGGATGTTTTGATTTGCATCAAGCACATTTAAAAATACGCCATTCTTATCCGTCCCCAGGATGACACCGGGGTAGGTAGCAAAGTCTTTGCTGATCCCAGCTCTGTTCATCTTGGCTTCTTTTAAAAACACATCAAGCAAGGGTTACTCCAAGCGGAGTCTCCCTTTTTTTCCAAAAATTGGGCCACACAGACACCCACCCCATCAGTGGCAGCACTTGGGCCCTAGTTGCAAACAGGATGTTTTGATTTGCATCAAGCACATTCAAAAATACGCCATTCTTATCCGTCCCCAGGATGACACCGGGGTAGGTAGCAAAGTCTTTGCTGATCCCAGCTCTGTTCATCTTGGCTTCTTTTAAAAACACATCAAGCAAGGGTTACTCCAAGCGGAGTCTCCCTTTTTTTCCAAAAATTGGGCCACACAGACACCCACCCCATCAGTGGCAGCACTTGGGCCCTAGTTGCAAACAGGATGTTTTGATTTGCATCAATCACATTCAAAAATACCCCATAATTAACCGTCCCCAGGATGACACCGGGGTAGGTAGCAAAGTCTTTGCTGACCCATGACTTGTTCATCTTGGCTTCTTTTAAAAACAATGTAAGCAAGGGTTACTCCAAGCGGAGTCTCCCTTTTTTCCAAAAATTGGGCCACACAGACACCCACCCCATCAGTGGCAGCACTTGGGCCCTAGTTGCAAACAGGATGTTTTGATTTGCATCAAGCACATTCCAAATCCACAAGCATTTACTCTCCCCAGGATGACACAGGGGTAGTAAATTCCTTCTGGATCCATGACTTGTTCATTTTGATGAACGTCAGTCTGTCCACATTGTCACTGGACAGACGCGTGCGCTTATCTGTCAGCACACACCCAGCAGCACTGAAGACACGTTCAGAGACAACGCTGGCAGCTGGACACGACAAAATCTCCAAGGCGTAACTGGAGAGCTCTGGCCATTTTTCTATGTTTGAAGCCCAAAAGGAGCAAGGCTCCAGTTGCACAGTCATGGCATCGATGTTCATTTGGAGATACTCCTGTATCATCCTCTCCAGCCGTTGAGTATGTGTCAGACTTGTTGTCTCTGGTGGCCTTGCAAAAGAGGGTCTAAAAAAATTATGAAAAGATTCCATAAAATTGCTGTTACCGGCACCAGATACGGTCCTACTGGTACGGGTAGACTGGTGAAGATGACGAGACCGTCCCATGTTTGTCAAGTTACAACTGGGAGATTCCCTCCCTGCACCTGCACGGTTGTTTGGTGGAAAAGCCGAGCTAAGATCGAGTAACAGCTTCTGCTGATACTCCTGCATACGTGCGTCCCTTTCTATGGCTGGAATTATGTCACAAAATTTGGACTTGTACCGGGGATCTAATAGTGTGGCAATCCAGTAGTCATCATCACTTCTAATTTTGACAATACGACTGTCATGTTGGAGGTAGTGCAACAAAAAGGCACTCATGTGTCTTGCGCAGCCATGCGGACCAAGTCCACGCTGTGTTTGTGGCATAGAGGTGCTACCCGTTCTTTCTTCCTCTGACATCTCCCCCCAACCTCTTTCAACTGAAATTTGACCAAGGTCTCCCTCATCCGCTGAGTCTTCCATGTCCATGGACAGTTCGTCCTCCATTTCTTCATGTTCTCCTGCACCTTGCTCAACATTTCGCCTGCTACTATGCGCCCTTGTCGATCCCTGTTCCCCATGGTCCCATGCCTGCTGCGTTGGTGATGATGAACGTCTGGACCTTGGTGATGTTGTTGTCCCTTGCACATATGAATCCTCCTGTAGTTCCTCCCCTTCATGTTGTCCCACCCCCTGACTCCGAATAGTGTTTAGCGTGTGCTCCAGCATGTAAATGACTGGAATCGTCATGCTGATAATGGCATTGTCAGAGCTAAACATATTCGTCGCCATGTCGAAACTGTGCAGAAGGGTGCATAGGTCCTTGATCTGAGACCACTCCATCAGGGTGATCTGCCCCACCTCTGCATCTCGTTGGCCCAGGCTATACGTCATGACGTATTGCACCAGGGCTCTGCGGTGCTGCCACAGTCGCTGTAACATGTGGAGAGTTGAATTCCAGCGTGTCGCCACATCGCATTTCAGGCGATGAACCGGCAGGCCGAAAGACTTCTGTAGCGATGCAAGTCGCTCAGCTGCGGCGCTTGAACGCCGGAAGTGAGCAGACAGTTTTCGTGCCCTGTTCAGAAGGCCATCTAGGCCGGGATAGTGTGTTAAAAATTGCTGCACGACAAGGTTCAACACGTGAGCCATACAAGGTACGTGTGTCACCTTGCCCAGGCGAAGGGCCGCACCCAGGTTTGCAGCATTGTCGCACACGGCCTTACCAGGCTGCAGGTTGAGTGGAGACAACCATTTATTAAACTCGGACCGCAGAGCTGACCACAACTCCTCAGCTGTGTGACTCTTATTACCAAGACATGTCAAGCTAAAGACCGCCTGATGCCGTTGCGCTCGGCTGCCAGCATAGTAATGAGGCGTGCGTGATTCCTTCTGCGCAGTGAGAACGCTGGTGGCCTGACCAGGCAGGCTTGGGGCGGAGGTGGAGGACCCAGATGAGGTGGAGGATGCAGAAGCTGTGGCGGAACTTGGACAGACAGAGGATTGACACACAAGTCGTGGGGACGGCAAGACTTGTGCAGCAGACCCTTCACCATCTATCACCATAGTTACCCAGTGCCCAGTCAGCGACATGTAACGTCCCTGTCCATGCTTACTGGTCCAAGTATCGGTGGTGAAATGCACCCGTTCACACACAGAGTTTCTCAAGGAAGCGGTGATGTTGTGTGCGACATGCTGGTGTAGCGCGGGCACACCTTTCTTAGAGAAGTAGTGGCGACTAGGCATCTGGTACTGGGGCACAGCGACAGACATAAGGTCTCTAAAATCCTGTGTGTCCACTAGGCGGAAAGGCAGCATTTCGGTAGCCAACAGCTTACAGAGGGATAGAGTCAACCTCTTAGCTTTGTCATGGGTCGGAGGAAGTGGCCTTTTATTTGACCACATCTGAGGGACAGAGATCTGGCTGCTGTGTGTAGACGGTGTTGAGTAGGGTGTCCCTGGAAAAATGCAGGTTTGTGAGGAAAGTGCAGGCGGAGACATGATGTTGCCTTCATCCAACGTTGGTGCTATCGATGTCTGAGAGAGCTGTACACACTCACTTGTTTCCCCTTCCAAACCAACTGACGACCTTACAAGCAAACTGCCTGTTGCGGTTACAGTGGTGGAAGTTTTGCGTGGAAAAACAGGTGTGACAGCTGTCCCCACAGTCCTAGAAGATGAAGAGCGCGCGGATGCACTGGAAGGGGCGGGCGGTGGATGGTTCGCTCCGCTAGCCGGCATTGCAGCACGGTGAGCTTCCCACCGGGACTTATGATATTTATTCATGTGACGATTCATGGAAGAAGTTGTCAAACTGCTGAGGTTTTGACCTCTACTAACAGAATCATGACAAATGTTACATATCACATGAGTTGGGCGATCTTTTTCGATGTGAAAAAAGGCCCAGGCTAGGCAAGGCTTAGAGGCCATGCGACCTGTTGATCCACCCCGAATAATGCTCATAGGCAGAGTGGTGGCTGAGGATGCAGTTGTAGACGTGCTACCAGTGCTCCGACTCTGTCCAGGAAGGCGCAAGGTAACTTCGTCGTCGGTTGCATCCTCCTCCACCGCCTCTGTTGACCTCCTCGAGTGCCTGACTGGGGGTTGACAGTAGGTGGGATCTAGAACGTCATCATCAATTGTTGTGTTCGCACTCCCCTCCCCCTCAGACCGAGCCTCTTCTTGCCCTGACCGAATATTTAAGTTGTCATCCCAATCGGGTATCTGCGTCTCATCTTCATCAGTATGTTCCTCATTGTCTATAACCACAGGTGTTACAGTTTGTGACAAAGGGTCAACATTATGCTCAGAAACTTGGTCCTCACGGCCTGAATCTGAGTCACAAAGGTTCTGGGCATCACTGCAGACCATTTCCTGTTCTGTACTCACTGTAGCTTGGGAGCAGACCTCTGATTCCCAGGCTATAGTGTGTATAGTCTGCTCTGCAGACTCAGCCATCTCAGTTCCACCATACTGTGCAGGGCTGATGGAGACTTCAGAGCTGGGAGAAATCAAGTGTGATTGGGATGACAACTCAGAGGAATGGTGTTTTTTGGATGCGGTACTTGAAGTGGCTGAGAGGGCACTTGTTGGACCACTTGAGATCCATTCAAGCATTTTCCTTTTTTGCCCATCATCTACCTTTGTTCCTCTTGTTCGTGTCCGTAAAAAAGGGAGCACATCGGATTGTCCACAATAAGTAGTAGACATCTTACTTTTGCTAGTAGATGGTCTATCTTCAGCAGATGATAATGGAGCTTTGGCACCTTCCCCACTGACAAAACCTTTTTTGCCTTTTCCACCACGCCTTTTCCCCTTTCCACCAGCATCTGTCATTTTGCCACTCATGTTGATTGCGACAAGATTGTGGACTGAAAATGTGGTAGTAAAAATTGAGAGGTGGTGAAGATTGCAGTGGTGGTCTAGCTTTATTAACAGCAGAATAATAAAGAATAAATATCCCTGACAATGTAACTTAGTTATAATTCGTTGGAGTGTGCAACGCAGGCAGACGTGCTGCAAATGTCTTGGCACTAGTGGGACTATAGCAAAGTCCAATAGCCACGTATAGGATGCCACTAGGTACACTGAGTGTGTGCTAGTATAATGGCTTAGTTATAATTAGTTGGAGTGTGCAACGCAGGCAGATGCGCTCTGCAAATGTCTTGGCACTAGTAGGACTATAGCAAAGTCCAATAGCCACGTATAGGATGCCACTAGGTACACTGAGTGTGTGCTAGTATAATGGCTTAGTTATAATTAGTTGGAGTGTGCAACGCAGGCAGACGTGCTGCAAATGTCTTGGCACTAGTGGGACTATAGCAAAGTCCAATAGCCACGTATAGGATGCCACTAGGTACACTGAGTGTGTGCTAGTATAATGGCTTAGTTATAATTAGTTGGAGTGTGCAACGCAGGCAGACGTGCTGCAAATGTCTTGGCACTAGTGGGACTATAGCAAAGTCCAATATCCACGTATACGATGCCACTAGGTTCACTGAGTGTGTGCTAGTATAATGGCTTAGTTATAATTAGTTGGAGTGTGCAACGCAGGCAGATGCGCTCTGCAAATGTCTTGGCACTAGTAGGACTATAGCAAAGTCCAATAGCCACGTATAGGATGCCACTAGGTACACTGAGTGTGTGCTAGTATAATGGCTTAGTTATAATTAGTTGGAGTGTGCAACGCAGGCAGACGTGCTGCAAATGTCTTGGCACTAGTGGGACTATAGCAAAGTCCAATAGCCACGTATAGGATGCCACTAGGTACACTGAGTGTGTGCTAGTATAATGGCTTAGTTATAATTAGTTGGAGTGTGCAACGCAGGCAGACGTGCTGCAAATGTCTTGGCACTAGTGGGACTATAGCAAAGTCCAATAGCCACGTATAGGATGCCACTAGGTACACTGAGTGTGTGCTAGTATAATGGCTTAGTTATAATTAGTTGGAGTGTGCAACGCAGGCAGATGCGCTCTGCAAATGTCTTGGCACTAGTAGGACTATAGCAAAGTCCAATAGCCACGTATAGGATGCCACTAGGTACACTGAGTGTGTGCTAGTATAATGGCTTAGTTATAATTAGTTGGAGTGTGCAACGCAGGCAGACGTGCTGCAAATGTCTTGGCACTAGTGGGACTATAGCAAAGTCCAATAGCCACGTATAGGATGCCACTAGGTACACTGAGTGTGTGCTAGTATAATGGCTTAGTTATAATTAGTTGGAGTGTGCAACGCAGGCAGACGTGCTGCAAATGTCTTGGCACTAGTGGGACTATAGCAAAGTCCAATATCCACGTATACGATGCCACTAGGTTCACTGAGTGTGTGCTAGTATAATGGCTTAGTTATAATTAGTTGGAGTGTGCAACGCAGGCAGATGCGCTCTGCAAATGTCTTGGCACTAGTAGGACTATAGCAAAGTCCAATAGCCACGTATAGGATGCCACTAGGTACACTGAGTGTGTGCTAGTATAATGGCTTAGTTATAATTAGTTGGAGTGTGCAACGCAGGCAGACGTGCTGCAAATGTCTTGGCACTAGTGGGACTATAGCAAAGTCCAATAGCCACGTATAGGATGCCACTAGGTACACTGAGTGTGTGCTAGTATAATGGCTTAGTTATAATTAGTTGGAGTGTGCAACGCAGGCAGACGTGCTGCAAATGTCTTGGCACTAGTGGGACTATAGCAAAGTCCAATAGCCACGTATAGGATGCCACTAGGTACACTGAGTGTGTGCTAGTATAATGGCTTAGTTATAATTAGTTGGAGTGTGCAACGCAGGCAGACGTGCTGCAAATGTCTTGGCACTAGTGGGACTATAGCAAAGTCCAATAGCCACGTATAGGATGCCACTAGGTACACTGAGTGTGTGCTAGTATAATGGCTTAGTTATAATTAGTTGGAGTGTGCAACGCAGGCAGACGTGCTGCAAATGTCTTGGCACTAGTGGGACTATAGCAAAGTCCAATAGCCACGTATAGGATGCCACTAGGTACACTGAGTGTGTGCTAGTATAATGGCTTAGTTATAATTAGTTGGAGTGTGCAACGCAGGCAGACGTGCTGCAAATGTCTTGGCACTAGTGGGACTATAGCAAAGTCCAATAGCCACGTATAGGATGCCACTAGGTACACTGAGTGTGTGCTAGTATAATGGCTTAGTTATAATTAGTTGGAGTGTGCAACGCAGGCAGACGTGCTGCAAATGTCTTGGCACTAGTGGGACTATAGCAAAGTCCAATAGCCACGTATAGGATGCCACTAGGTACACTGAGTGTGTGCTAGTATAATGGCTTAGTTATAATTAGTTGGAGTGTGCAACGCAGGCAGACGTGCTGCAAATGTCTTGGCACTAGTGGGACTATAGCAAAGTCCAATAGCCACGTATAGGATGCCACTAGGTACACTGAGTGTGTGCTAGTATAATGGCTTAGTTATAATTAATTGGAGTGTGCAACGCAGGCAGACGTGCTGCAAATGTCTTGGCACTAGTGGGACTATAGCAAAGTCCAATAGCCACGTATAGGATGCCACTAGGTACACTGAGTGTGTGCTAGTATAATGGCTTAGTTATAATTAGTTGGAGTGTGCAACGCAGGCAGACGTGCTGCAAATGTCTTGGCACTAGTGGGACTATAGCAAAGTCCAATAGCCACGTATAGGATGCCACTAGGTACACTGAGTGTGTGCTAGTATAATGGCTTAGTTATAATTAGTTGGAGTGTGCAACGCAGGCAGACGTGCTGCAAATGTCTTGGCACTAGTGGGACTATAGCAAAGTCCAATATCCACGTATAGGATGCCACTAGGTTCACTGAGTGTGTGCTAGTATAATGGCTTAGTTATAATTAGTTGGAGTGTGCAACGCAGGCAGATGCGCTCTGCAAATGTCTTAGCACTAGTAGGACTATAGCAAAGTCCAATAGCCACGTATAGGATGCCACTAGGTACACTGAGTGTGTGCTAGTATAATGGCTTAGTTATAATTAGTTGGAGTGTGCAACGCAGGCAGACGTGCTGCAAATGTCTTGGCACTAGTGGGACTATAGCAAAGTCCAATAGCCACGTATAGGATGCCACTAGGTACACTGAGTGTGTGCTAGTATAATGGCTTAGTTATAATTAGTTGGAGTGTGCAACGCAGGCAGACGTGCTGCAAATGTCTTGGCACTAGTGGGACTATAGCAAAGTCCAATAGCCACGTATAGGATGCCACTAGGTACACTGAGTGTGTGCTAGTATAATGGCTTAGTTATAATTAGTTGGAGTGTGCAACGCAGGCAGACGTGCTGCAAATGTCTTGGCACTAGTGGGACTATAGCAAAGTCCAATAGCCACGTATAGGATGCCACTAGGTACACTGAGTGTGTGCTAGTATAATGGCTTAGTTATAATTAGTTGGAGTGTGCAACGCAGGCAGACGTGCTGCAAATGTCTTGGCACTAGTGGGACTATAGCAAAGTCCAATAGCCACGTATAGGATGCCACTAGGTACACTGAGTGTGTGCTAGTATAATGGCTTAGTTATAATTAGTTGGAGTGTGCAACGCAGGCAGACGTGCTGCAAATGTCTTGGCACTAGTGGGACTATAGCAAAGTCCAATATCCACGTATAGGATGCCACTAGGTTCACTGAGTGTGTGCTAGTATAATGGCTTAGTTATAATTAGTTGGAGTGTGCAACGCAGGCAGATGCGCTCTGCAAATGTCTTGGCACTAATAGGACTATAGCAAAGTCCAATAGCCACGTATAGGATGCCACTAGGTACACTGAGTGTGTGCTAGTATAATGGCTTAGTTATAATTAGTTGGAGTGTGCAACGCAGGCAGACGTGCTGCAAATGTCTTGGCACTAGTGGGACTATAGCAAAGTCCAATAGCCACGTATAGGATGCCACTAGGTACACTGAGTGTGTGCTAGTATAATGGCTTAGTTATAATTAGTTGGAGTGTGCAACGCAGGCAGACGTGCTGCAAATGTCTTGGCACTAGTGGGACTATAGCAAAGTCCAATAGCCACGTATAGGATGCCACTAGGTACACTGAGTGTGTGCTAGTATAATGGCTTAGTTATAATTAGTTGGAGTGTGCAACGCAGGCAGATGCGCTCTGCAAATGTCTTGGCACTAATAGGACTATAGCAAAGTCCAATAGCCACGTATAGGATGCCACTAGGTACACTGAGTGTGTGCTAGTATAATGGCTTAGTTATAATTAGTTGGAGTGTGCAACGCAGGCAGACGTGCTGCAAATGTCTTGGCACTAGTGGGACTATAGCAAAGTCCAATAGCCACGTATAGGATGCCACTAGGTTCACTGAGTGTGTGCTAGTATAATGGCTTAGTTATAATTAGTTGGAGTGTGCAACGCAGGCAGATGCGCTCTGCAAATGTCTTGGCACTAGTAGGACTATAGCAAAGTCCAATAGCCACGTATAGGATGCCACTAAAAAACACTTAGTGTGTGCAAGTATAATGGCTTAGTTATAATTAGTTGGAGTGTGCAACGCAGGCAGATGCGCTCTGCAAATGTCTTGGCACTAGTGGGACTATAGCAAAGTCCAATAGCCACGTATAGGATGCCACTAGGTACACTGAGTGTTTGCTAGTAAAATTGCTTAGTTTAAAAAAGTTGTAGTGTGCAATGCAGGCAGACGTGCTCTGCAAATGTCTTTGCACTAGTGGGACTATAGCAAAGTCCAATAGCCACGTATAGGATGCCACTAGGTACACTGAGTGTTTGCTAGTAAAATTGCTTAGTTTAAAAAACTTGGAGTGTGCAATGCAGGCAGATGTGCTCTGCTAATGTCTTTGCACTAGTGGGACTATAGCAAAGTCCAATAGCCACGTATAGGATGCCACTAGGTACACTGAGTGTGTGCTAGTATAATGGCTTAGTTATAATTAGTTGGAGTGTGCAACGCAGGCAGACGTGCTGCAAATGTCTTGGCACTAGTGGGACTATAGCAAAGTCCAATATCCACGTATAGGATGCCACTAGGTTCACTGAGTGTGTGCTAGTATAATGGCTTAGTTATAATTAGTTGGAGTGTGCAACGCAGGCAGATGCGCTCTGCAAATGTCTTGGCACTAATAGGACTATAGCAAAGTCCAATAGCCACGTATAGGATGCCACTAGGTACACTGAGTGTGTGCTAGTATAATGGCTTAGTTATAATTAGTTGGAGTGTGCAACGCAGGCAGACGTGCTGCAAATGTCTTGGCACTAGTGGGACTATAGCAAAGTCCAATAGCCACGTATAGGATGCCACTAGGTACACTGAGTGTGTGCTAGTATAATGGCTTAGTTATAATTAGTTGGAGTGTGCAACGCAGGCAGACGTGCTGCAAATGTCTTGGCACTAGTGGGACTATAGCAAAGTCCAATAGCCACGTATAGGATGCCACTAGGTACACTGAGTGTGTGCTAGTATAATGGCTTAGTTATAATTAGTTGGAGTGTGCAACGCAGGCAGATGCGCTCTGCAAAAGTCTTGGCACTAATAGGACTATAGCAAAGTCCAATAGCCACGTATAGGATGCCACTAGGTACACTGAGTGTGTGCTAGTATAATGGCTTAGTTATAATTAGTTGGAGTGTGCAACGCAGGCAGACGTGCTGCAAATGTCTTGGCACTAGTGGGACTATAGCAAAGTCCAATAGCCACGTATAGGATGCCACTAGGTTCACTGAGTGTGTGCTAGTATAATGGCTTAGTTATAATTAGTTGGAGTGTGCAACGCAGGCAGATGCGCTCTGCAAATGTCTTGGCACTAGTAGGACTATAGCAAAGTCCAATAGCCACGTATAGGATGCCACTAAAAAACACTTAGTGTGTGCAAGTATAATGGCTTAGTTATAATTAGTTGGAGTGTGCAACGCAGGCAGATGCGCTCTGCAAATGTCTTGGCACTAGTGGGACTATAGCAAAGTCCAATAGCCACGTATAGGATGCCACTAGGTACACTGAGTGTTTGCTAGTAAAATTGCTTAGTTTAAAAAAGTTGTAGTGTGCAATGCAGGCAGACGTGCTCTGCAAATGTCTTTGCACTAGTGGGACTATAGCAAAGTCCAATAGCCACGTATAGGATGCCACTAGGTACACTGAGTGTTTGCTAGTAAAATTGCTTAGTTTAAAAAACTTGGAGTGTGCAATGCAGGCAGATGTGCTCTGCTAATGTCTTTGCACTAGTGGGACTATAGCAAAGTCCAATAGCCACGTATAGGATGCCACTAGGTACACTGAGTGTGTGCTAGTATAATGGCTTAGTTATAATTCGTTGGAGTGTGCAACGCAGGCAGATGCGCTCTGCAAATGTCTTGGCACTAGTGGGACTATAGCAAAGTCCAATAGCCACGTATAGGATGCCACTAGGTACACTGAGTGTTTGCTAGTAAAATTGCTTAGTTTAAAAAAGTTGTAGTGTGCAATGCAGGCAGACGTGCTCTGCAAATGTCTTTGCACTAGTGGGACTATAGCAAAGTCCAATAGCCACGTATAGGATGCCACTAGGTACACTGAATGTTTGCTAGTATAATGGCTTACTTAGAATGAGTTGGAGTGTGCAGAGGACAAGAGGGTACAGTGGCAGGATTGTGGTGCTCTGGGTAGAGGAATGGAAGCCTGCCTTTCTATTCCCTCCTAATGGTGAAATGCAGGGAGGAAATCCCTGACCTGGGCTACACAGACGCTGTTGCTGTTTGCAGGACCTGTCACTTATGGCTCTCTGACCCTGCCGCTTTGAGCCCTTAAAAGGACTGCTAGAATGTGCTCTCCCTAAGCTGTCTAACGCTGTGTATGCAGCGCATACAGCTGTATCGGCTATAGGACTCAGGAGGACGGAGCTGCGACACTGATGTCTGACACCAAAGACGCAGAAGGCAGATAATGGCGTTCGTGAAGAAAATGTCCGGTTTTATAATGCAGGGACATGTGACATGCAGATCCTATCACACATGCCGTTGCTTCTCTGGCTCAAAGTCCACTTAGGTGTGTGTGTGTCTGTGATTGGCTGACATGCTGGCCCGCCCCACAAGACGCGCGCTTAGGGAAGGAAGACAAGAAAAAAAAAAAAAAAATGGCGATCGCCATTATAGAAACAGCAGTAATCTGAAGGCGCTGTTCACGCACACTATACACTGAAATGTGATAATAGTTTGATTCACAGAGTGACTTACACTATTACAGCAGAAACCAAGCTAGGATTTAGCTGTTTTTTGGCTGCTAGAACCGTTCTCGAACGTTTCTAGAACTATCGAGCTTTTGCAAAAAGCTCGAGTTCTAGTTCGATCTAGAACATGCCCCAAAATCACTCGAGCCGCGAACTGGAGAACCACGAACCGCGCTCAACTCTACAAATGATACGATCTCGCATCCCGTGAAGCCTAAAGACATGCTTGAGGAATAGTTTGGCTAGTACCCTGGAAGACGGGATTCTCGATAACGGTACGAGATGAACCATCCGGGAGAAATGGTCCGTAATGACCCACACAAATCTATGTCCCTGTGAACACGGAAGATCACCCACAAATTCCATGCCTACCACCTCCCATGGTCTATCCGGTCTCTGCCGTAATGGACGGTTGCGAGCACACGAGTTGCCGGAACCAGCATATGTCTTGACGTGGCTGGCTAAGTTTGGCCACCAATACCACCTCTCCAGTAACTCTCGTGTCCGCCTAATACCAAAATTCCCAACCCGCCTTTGAGGTGTGGGCCCACGACAGTATATCATTCTGTCGATCAGGCGGCAAAAAGGTCTTGCCCGGTGGGATTTGTTCTAACGTCACAGGGGAGAGCGTATGAAAAACCCTGGAGGGAAAGATAAGACGAGGTTCGTCAATGTCTTCCTGGGTAGAAACCATAGAGCGAGACAGAGCGTCTGCCTTGTTATTCTTACTCCCAGACAGTTGATGGAGAAGTGAAAGCGGGAGAAAAACAAGGACCAGCGGGCTTGGCGAGGATTCAGACGCTGAGCCGTTTGTAATTACATCAGATTCTTATGGTCTGTATAGACCTGGAAAGGATGTTTCGCTCCCTCCAGCAAGTGACGCCACTCCTCCAAGGCTAATCTCAGGGCGAGCAGATCCCTATCCCCAATGGTATAGTTTCTCTCTGCCGGTGAAAAGGTTTTAGCAAAGAAGAAACACGGCCTTTTTCTACCTGCACCGTTCTTTTGATACAAGACCGCACCAGCACCCACTGAAGAGGCATCAACCTCCAAGAGGAAGGGCTTATTCTCATCGGGTATTTGAAGAATGGGAGCAGGTGAAAAGTGTATTTTTACTGCCTCAAAAGCCTGGGATGTCTCAGTAGACCAGACCTTTGGATTAGCACCTTTCTTAGTCAAGGCCACCAAAGGGGCCACCAAAGTAGAGAAATGGGGTATGAACTGCCTGTAATAATTTATGAATCCTAAGAGGCGTTGCACCGCCTTCAAGGAATGAGGTTCGGATCATTCCAGGACAGCAGAGAGCTTCGCAGGATCCATAGCCAGACCCTCTTGTGAGATAATGTAGCCCAAAAAAGGCAAGGATGACTGCTCGAATACACATTTTTCGAGTTTAGCAAACAAAGAGTGCTCCCTTAAACGGGAAAGGACACGAACGACATCCTGACGATGAGTCTCCAGATCAGGAGAAAAAATCAGGATGTCATCCAGATACACCACGACGGAGGATAACAGTAAATCCCTGAACACATCGTTTACGAAGTCCTGAAATACTGCGGGTGCATTACATAAACCAAAAGGCATGACGAGGTATTCATAGTGACCGTCTCGGGTGTTAAAAGCGGTCTTCCATTCGTCACCCTCTCGAATTTGTACCAAGTTATACGCACCCCGCAGATCCAACTTCGTAAAAACCTGAGCTCCCCTCAGTCTGTCAAAGAGCTCCGAAATTAAAGGTAACGGGTATTTGTTCTTTATTGTGATTGCGTTGAGACCCCTGTAATCTATGCAGGGACGCAAATCACCCTCTTTCTTCCGAACAAAGAAAAACCCAGCTCCCGCGGGAGAGACAGACTTACGAATGAACCCCTTCTCTAGACTCTCTCTTATATAAGTCGACATGGCCTCCGACTCAGGTATCAACAGGGGGTAAACCCTGCCCTTAGGTGGAACAAAACCTGGGATAAGGTCTATGGCACAGTCATATGGCCTATGTGGTGGAAGAACCTCAGCACCCTGTTTGGAGAACACGTCAGCGAAATCCAAATAGGGTGTAGGTATGGGAGAGAGATCAGTTGATGCAACCGCAACGACCTTAGGTGGTAAGGGAAGACATAGGGACTGACATTTCGAACCCCAACTAATAATGCTGTCGGACTCCCAGTCAATGTGAGGAGCATGAGTCCGAAGCCATGGGAGACCCAGAACGACGTCGTCTATACCCTCAGGCAAAACAAGAAAAGAAATCCCCTCTATGTGACCCTGAGGCAGGGAAAGGCGCAAGGGAACTGTCCTCAATGTAATGGAGTCAGACAACATAGTCCCATTAACAACACGGACAGGAATAGGCGCCTCTAACATGATAGAGGGAATATTGTGTCTCTTTACAAATCCTGAGGACACAAAAGTCCCGTCAGCTCCGGAATCCACAAAAGCCATAATAGGCCATGTATTCTCAGAGAATGAGAGCTGACCTGGGATACTACACTTAGAGGGTGCAGAAGACGTCTCTAGTAACCCCCCTCTAATGGTTACTAGGCCTGGGAGTTTCCCTGACGACTAGAACACTTGTTGGCATAGTGCCCAGCCTGACAACATACGTAACATATAGGAGGACCAGACTTGCGTAGTCTGGAGGACGTATGACCTAACTCCATAGGAGTGGGAGATGTTTCAGATGCTGAGGAAGATGGTAGTGGACCCTCAACAACTGGAATAGCTCGATGCTTAGGGCGTGAGGAAGAGACCTCGAGTCTACGTTCCCTATGGCGTACGTCGATCCTCGTTGCTACTGTGATCAAGACATCCAGAGAAGCAGGGACCTCGGGAGTAGCAAGGGCATCCTTGACATAGCCTGCCAACCCTCTCCAGAAGATAGGAATCAATACCTTCTCTGGCCAATCGAGTTCTGCCACCAGAGTTCTACAAGCAATGGCATAAGAACTAGTGGATAACGAACCCTGAGATAGATCTAAGAGTCTCAGGGCCGCATCATGGGTAACCTGCGGACCCATGAATACCGCTTTAAGAGCATCAAGAAAGTCTTGATGTCTCAGAGTAACCACATCAGAGCGCTCCCATAAGGGAGTCACCCATTCTAAGGCTTTGTCCTGAAGTAAGGAGATGATAAAGCCTACTCTGGACCTCTCCGTAGAGAAGCGAGAAGAGTTGACCTCTAGGTGTACCTGACACTGACTAATGAAACCACGACATGATCTGGCATCGTCAGAATATCTGTTTGGCAGAGCAAGTCGAGGATCATGTGCAGATGTCACCATGGTCTGAGGTTTATCCTCTATACTCTTGAGCCGCGACTCAAGTACTTGTATGTAACGGTGTAACTGCTGATATTCTGCCATAACTGCCAGACCCTTGGCTCAGTCCTAATGTTACGGGGGGGGGCTGTCTGATAATAAAACCTAAAGGAATGTCAGACAGCCAGGGTCCACCGTACAAAGACTCTGCTGCAGACTATGGCAGAGGATAAGGGGTATATAAGTGCGCCACTGTAAAAAATAATAGCACAAGTGCAGAGTGCAATACCTCTGTTAAACTCACAGAGGAATATAATTAGAAAATAAAGCAATTCCTCCCTTACTTGGAGGGAGTGTGGAATGGTCTCTGTTAAAGATCACAGAGACAAAAGCAGTGAGTGTGAAATGGCACCTACCTAGGTCCGTTCCTCTAGTGGTGCCAGGAGACGGACAGCGGCATAAGCCGCACAAAGCTCCTACCTGTGTTCGCTCCACTAGTGTGCAAGGACACGAACCACTAGATATGGCACCTGCCTAGGTCCACTCTTCTAGTGGTGCAAAAGAGACGGACAGCAGCGTAAGCCGCACAATGCTCCTACCTGCGTTCGCTCCACTAGTGTGCGAGGACACGAACCACTAGATATGGCACCTGCCTAGGTCCGCTCTTCTAGTGGTGCAAAAGAGACGGACAGCAGCATAAGCCGCACAAAGCTCCTACCTCTGTTCGCTCCCCTAGTGTGCGAGGATACGAACAACTGCCAGACGCAGTATAAGGAACGTTACCCTAGCGGCAACGTCCATCTTCGAGTAGAATCACAAGACCCAGCTGGACCATGTGCCTCAGGCACCTGCCTATGTCCGCTCCACTAAGAGGTAAGGATACGGACTGCAGCCGAAGCTGTAAGGTATAAGAACGCTACCCTGCCAGTAACGCTCACCTAACATAGACAGAGAGATGCCTAGAGGGACGTGCACAGGGCGTCTACCCTCATGCATGAACCAAGAGGACTGAGCGCCGGGCGGCGTGCATCAGGGTCTTATATAGACTCCGTGCCTCATCCAAGATGGAGGACACCAGAGCCAATCCGCTGCCAGAATGACAGCAATGACGTCACGCTGGCCTATCACCGAGCAAAGCGTCACAAGCATATGACCAGCGACCAATCGGCATAGACGGTGTCAGAGACATGTGACCACGTGTCACAAGCACATGCCCAGTGGCCAATCAGCTTAGAAGGTGTCAGAGACATGTGACCTCGTGTCAGTGATGATTTCACCCGCACATGTGCAATGGCTCCAAGATAGGACTTAGTCTCCAGCGCTTGCACATGTGCAGTAGCAAGAAATCCGGACATAGTCTCCAGAGCATCCAACAAAAAACAAAGTTTATGGCCAAAATATAACAATTTTATTGATCAAATCACATGAATACATAATAATACAACAAGGTACCACAGGCATAAAAAGAGGGGGGGCAGAGGAAAATAAGGTTAATCAATATGGGATAGGAAAAAGTCCACCAGTATATCTATAATTGTAAAGTACAAATATAAAGTGCATGGTGCTCAATTTTATACTGAATAAATGTAAAAGACAATTTCCTCCCAATTGAAGACCAGGGAATAAGGTGCACGTGCAGCCAATTGCAGCTCGATTTGGGCAGGAGAAATACACAGTTTGTTCAAAGTGAACTGCACATATAAATAGCAATGTGGCATAAGTTAAAGCAATCTATACAAACATTATCGTGAGCACACGCTGCAATAAAGGCTGATAGCTGTTAAAGAGAACAAGCAGAGATAATCCAATTCCCGGTATGATAGATAGAGTAAAGGCTTGTAAATAGCACTATATACCTCTGTCCCGAGCCCACGCTTCCAACGTACGTTTCGTCACAACTTCTTCAGGGAGCGTGTGTTGGAAGGGTAGGGGGAGGCTTTTAAACACATCGGTGGCCAGTAAGCAGCTGAACATCAGTCAGCTGATAGATCGGGTGAGTCACATCACGGCGCATGAATCCTCCACACATGCCGTAATCAGGGGGAGACGTGGTAGCGGACAGCGGGGAGAAAAGCGTCAGTAGTTGTCATGGAGACGGCACCTGCGCTCAAACCCCCTATAGCCGCCGACAGGTCAGCCCACGGCCGTGTTTTAGAGAATGCGCACTGACTCACAAGTTGGACTTAGTGAATTGAAAGAAATGGAGCGCATTCCCGCAGTTGATCCCATCATAAAGTAGAAGTCAGGAAAGCTCGCATAGGAATATAAAGACTATGCAATCAAAAAGGCTCAAACTATCATATGTGGTTACAGTCATACATGTGAATAATACGGACCCACAAATTGCAAAACTATGTATAGCAGAATCCTACAACCATACAATTAATGTGATATAATAAAAAATCATTAGGGTTTTGTACAAAAGTGAATATGTCAAAAATATAAAAAATATAAATATATAATTATATATAAAAATATACATACAAGTAATGATGCTAGCATGACCACAGTCATACACAAGTGGGATTGTGAAGCCAAACAATTTTATGAGCAACCAAAATTGCATAAAACGTTTTATATATATAAATAAATAAATAATGAAAAAAATATATGTGAGTAAACAGTGAATGTGTTCACATAAATTAAGAACACATATAATTGATTATAGAAATGCACACATAGCCCATGCACGCATAGCAATAATAACACCAACTATACATAAAATCAGAGCCTCCATGATGCATAATAGAAGAATGGCGCACGAATACGAGTCTTCTCCAATTCAACTCAGCGTCCAACTACCCAAAACGACAAAGATAAATGGCAACAGCTATAAGAGAAGGAAAGTAATTAAAATCAGAAAACACAAACAAAAAAGTAATAAACAGCCCTAACCCCTAAAAAAACCCTAACCCCTAAAAAGTCCGAAATACATAAAATCATAAACCATTTACTATAAAAATGACGCAAAACCAAAATTCTCATTAAGACCCTTTGGTGCAACTGTGTTCAACCTGTAGATCCATCTACTCTCCACTTGTGACAACACTTTAAATAAATTTCCACCCCTTTGACCAAGAGAGACCTGATCAATGGCAATAATGGAGAGTTTACTGGCATCGCAGTTATGCCATAGTTTGAAATGCCTGGCAATAGTTTTTAGTTGTTCATCAAATTTGGAATTTTTTGCCTTTTCAATATCCCGTACGTGTTCCCTAACCCGGAATTTGAGTTCTCTGGTCGTCATCCCCACGCATACCTTCTTGCAGGGGCACGTAGCATGATATACAACACTTCTAGATGAGCACGTTAATTGATGTAAAATTTTGTAGGTGCGTGTTTGATCACCATTGGTGAATTCCCTACTTTTCCTTAAGTTGAGACAAGCTCTACATAAACCACAAGGAAAGAAACCTTTTATTTCACCTGATTGGACTGTGCTCTTAGGTTGATAATGGCTCTTCACCAATAAATCTCTGAGGTTGGCACTCCGACGGGCTGTGATCCTAGGTTCAGATTGAAGAGTCCTTTTTAATATTGGATCAGTAAACAATATTCCCCAATGGGTTTGGATAATATCTCTCAGTCGTGTCCACTGGCTATTAAATTTGGTAATCAGCCTTACCTCGTTACTTTGGGCCAGAGATTTATTTGATGGTTTATACAATAATTCATTACGAGATACTGATGTTGCTCTTTTCAGGCCATTACGAATATTTCGGTGGCTATAGCCTCTCTCACGGAACCGACTATATAGGTCCTTTGATTGTTTACAGAAATCATCCTCTGTAGAGCAGATTCTCTTTGCTCTCAAAAATTGCCCGATTGGAATTCCTCTGATTGTTCCCTTAGGGTGAGAAGATTGGGCATGTAAGAATGCATTAAGAATGCATATAAGTGTGCCACTGTAAAAAATAATAGCACAAGTGCAGCGTGCAATACCTCTGTTAAACTCACAGAGGAATATAATTAGAAAATAAAGCAATTCCTCCCTTACTTGGAGGGAGTGTGGAATGGTCTCTGTTAAAGATCACAGAGACAAAAGCAGTGAGTGTGAAATGGCACCTACCTAGGTCCGTTCCTCTAGTGGTGCCAGGAGACGGACAGCGGCATAAGCCGCACAAAGCTCCTACCTGTGTTCGCTCCACTAGTGTGCAAGGACACGAACCACTAGATATGGCACCTGCCTAGGTCCACTCTTCTAGTGGTGCAAAAGAGACGGACAGCAGCGTAAGCCGCACAATGCTCCTACCTGCGTTCGCTCCACTAGTGTGCGAGGACACGAACCACTAGATATGGCACCTGCCTAGGTCCGCTCTTCTAGTGGTGCAAAAGAGACGGACAGCAGCATAAGCCGCACAAAGCTCCTACCTCTGTTCGCTCCCCTAGTGTGCGAGGATACAAACAACTGCCAGACACAGTATAACGAACGTTACCCTAGCGGCAACGTCCATCTTCGAGTAGAATCACAAGGCCCAGCTGGACCATGTGCCTCAGGCACCTGCCTATGTCCGCTCCACTAAGAGGTAAGGATACGGACTGCAGCCGAAGCTGTAAGGTATAAGAACGCTACCCTGCCAGTAGCGCTCACCTAACATAGACAGAGAGATGCCTAGAGGGACGTGCACAGGGCGTCTACCCTCATGCATGAACCAAGAGGACTGAGCACCGGGCGGCGTGCATCAGGGTCTTATATAGACTCTGTGCCTCATCCAAGATGGAGGACACCAGAGCCAATCCGCTGCCAGAATGACAGCAATGACGTCACGCTGGCCTATCACCGAGCAAAGCGTCACAAGCATATGACCAGCGACCAATCGGCATAGACGGTGTCAGAGACATGTGACCACGTGTCACAAGCACATGCCCAGTGGCCAATCAGCTTAGAAGGTGTCAGAGACATGTGACCTCGTGTCAGTGATGATTTCACCCGCACATGTGCAATGGCTCCAAGATAGGACTTAGTCTCCAGCGCTTGCACATGTGCAGTAGCAAGAAATCCGGACATAGTCTCCAGAGCCACAGCAACCTTAACAGCCTGGTTCAGCATTTCTAGCTTAAACATTTATCAATGAGAGGTGGTTGAGTGAAAGTTTTTCCTGGTGCTCTGAGATCGTTGCCACTACAGACAGGCAACACACAACAAAGAGACCTGAATAAGAGTCTCCATTTACAAAATATTTGGATTGTTTTGACTAAGGAGGAAACAAAAGGAGGAGGAATCAAAGAAATATTAGGTGCTTCATATATACAAAAAAGCCAAATTGTAAAAGTAAGAGCGGTGGACACACAATTTGAGTGTTGCATCACCAAGACACTTGTTCATAACATCAGCTCCAATGGCAAGAGCCACCACATATGTCACGACAAACATGTCACGGACTGCAATAACACGAGATCAATGCAGCACACTGAAAACTACACCATCTCTTAGTCTGCACAGTCTGTGACTGGGGAAGAAAAGTCATAGGAGATCCATGATTTGTTCATCTTGATGAAAGTTAGGCAGTCTACAGTTTCACGGTATAGCTGTGTCAGGAAACCCCCAGCAGCGCTGAAGACATGATCTGAGAGAATGCTGGCTGCCAGCTATGACAAAACTGCTAAGATTTGAATGGCGAGCTTCAGACACTCTTCCACTTTTGAATACGAAATTGCAAAAGGGTCCATTCCCCCTCATGGCATCAATTTTGAGTACTAGATACTCCTGCACCTTCCTCTCCAGTCGTTCCCTGTATGTCAGACTTGGGAACTGTTAAAACTGGCAGTCTAAGAATTGTTGCCCTGCTGAAAGCATTGACTTGGTACCAGAGGAGCATGCACATTTTTCTTAATGGCACCCCCTTGAAAATCAGGAAAGAAGTGGGAACCTCAACAAGTCAGGCACCTGTCACTTCTTGTTTTTGAGCAATCTGTTGGATGAGGTTTCATGACCTATCTCTGTTTTAATTGGGTGCTGTGTGGTGGATCTTGGACAATGATTGCTCTGAGGCTGAACTGGGTGAAAAGGCTGTTTATGGGCCTTTTTAAATATTGGGTACTGTGTTGTGGATCTCAGACAATCTTGTCTGTAAAAGTCTGACTGATAAAAAGGCTTTTTAGGGGTGATTTTTACAACTCGGTGGTTTGTGGTAGATTTCTGTCAATCTTGGCTCTGTGGGGAGCTAGGAATACAGGCCTCATAGGGCGTATTTGTTAGACATCTTTTTCTTCTGGGGAATTCTGTGAATTTTGGCTGTCGGGCAACTGTTTAAAGAGGTTCTGTTGAAGTCTACATTTTAAACATATGCTCTGTGCTTAAACGTTGGCTAACTTGGCTGTGTGGGGCAACTGTTTAAAAAGACTGTTGAGGCCTAGATTTAAAATTTATACTTAAGTTTGCTCATCACTAATCTTAAAGTCTGACCACAGATTCTCAATTGAATTAAGTTCTGGGCTTTGACAAGACCACTCCAACACTCTGTGGCCTTTCAGAAAATGTGTACATATACCGACAGACGCTGGAACATCCTCTCACTAAGCATTTGACTTATAAAGGTAATTGCTTGTCCCAGAAATTTTTAGGGACTTTATAGCAAAATAGATCAATACATATGCACAAGGCAATTTTAATTTGCTTTATCCCATAAATTCAATTTTTGTCTAAATTTTTCTCACTTCACTTGCCCAACTTAAACTATTTAGTACTGGTAGATTACACACAAATCAGATTAAAAAAATATTTAAACACAGGTTGTAATGTAACAAAAAAAGATAAAATGCCTGGGGGTGAATACTTTCACAAGGCACGGTAGATCATGTTCTTTCCCTATGTGGAATAAACTATATTATATCCCTGTACTGTAAAATTCTAAAATGGTGCTGCATGACCTGATTTCTTCTTTTGTAGTGGCTGTGATAGTTTTATCTGATTGGCTGCATTAGGTCATGTGATCAGATAGCTACAAGGCATTATGGGAAAGCCTATTCTGCTGCACCTGACATCATTAGCCGACTCTCCGAGTCTTCAGCTGTGTGCGTGAAATGGCACACAACTTTTTTCTTTTTTCATTGCTTGGAAATTGAATCACAAAGTGTTTGAATTCGCCAGGACCTATGAATTTGACGAAATTAGACTTGAAGTCAATCCTCAATGGGTCTGATCATCTTTATTAATACATATTGAAAGAATTTATATTTAGTTCTACAACAGTTAAAGCATGTAGCCTTTGCTTTGAAAAAACTATTGTTGTAGAATTAAGGGCTTGGTATAAGGGTGATGTGCAGGTTAATAATACTGAATCCTCTTGGCATAATATTGGCTATGGTTTACTGTGAGCTACCTACTTTTGATTGAGTGCTGGCAGTTTCTTCTGCTTTGCGATTGTGATTGTTTCATCCTCTTCATTGTTTGACCAATTCCATTTTGATGCACTCAGAAAGCTCTGATGTCTGCAACATTTTGAACAATAAAAAAGGGAATAAAATCCATCGTTTACTAGATTTTACAACACAAACTGTGTAAATTACTAAAAAATCCCCTGAATGTCTCCTCATCTGAACCCAATCAAGCACTTATGGGGAAATCTGAAGACACAAGTTGAGCAATATTCTTCATCTAGCATACAAACTCTAAAGTAGGATGTTCTTGAAGAATGGAAAAACAACATAGATTGTGCAATATGTCTCCAAATTATTCATTCCATGCCTAGAAGAGTTTGTGCTTTCCTTTAGTCATGAAAGTCATATAAAATACTAGATCTAGCAATTTTTGTTGATTGATATATTCATTTTTCCATTAACTAATTTTAGTAAAACTGAAGATTTTGTAATGTAAGTTATATTTATAAATTGTAAAGAAAGTTATATTATAAATAGTGATGGTACTGCTCGATATTCGATATATTGGGGTGCTCGTACTTAGTCATTGCGCAGCTGAATATTGCGGGTCCTCAATTGCATGTTTCCCAGCATTTTTCAGCCAATAAACGTAGGGATTGCTGACAAGCACACTAATGCCATAGCCCTATTGGCTACTAGCATAACTGTGATTGGCCAGCCGCACCACGTCATTGGGTCTTGGGGGTGTGATGTTCGGCACACTGTAGTTCAGGGAAAATTGAGTTAGGAAGATCAGCTTATATTAGACCTGGAATGCAGGCAGGATTTTACACTTGCACCCTTTAGTACCTTTCATGTGGTTTCTTTAGGCTGAGTTAATTTAAAATCTAACTAATTTAAAAAATCTGCATCGGATCTGCCATTTTCTTTGCAAATCAGTCAATCTAAAGCAGATAGCTGTGGTATGGTATTATAAGGCTGCAAACACTCATGGCTATTTAGCCCTTCCCAGCCTAAAAGAAAGCAGTCCACAGCCACCCCAGAATTGATGTATCCATTAGTTTTGCAAATCTTTGCCCCAAATCTTCCACATTGCCCTGGTGCGTTGGTAATTGTGGGTACTATTTGTTTGGGTTGATATCAGCTGTGCAATGTCAGCTTACATGAAGCCCAGGGGTTAGTAATGGAGAGTGGTCTGTCAGAAACCCTCATTACTATCTCAGTAAGTGTAAAGTTGAAAAAAACACACACAGGGAAAAATAGTTTATTTGAATAAATACTCCTCCACTCTATCCCTTGTTAGCCAATTAATTAAAAAAAAAACATGAAGATCCGACGTACTCCATTCAGTAGTGGTCCCAGAATGTCCCCTAGATCCAAATTCCAACCTATGGAGCCTTGTTCAGATAAACAAGGCTCCATTTGTCACTTAATGTCAGAGCCAGACCAGGAGTTTCTCAAGTGCAATGGCCTCCTGGTCTGGCACTGACCTGAGTAGCATATGGAGCCTTGGTCTCTGAATGGCGCTCTATAGGTAGGTTTTTGCATTTTACTACACAATGGTGTACATCAGATCTTCATGGGTTTTCTTTTTATAAATTGGTGAATGAGTGTGAGGAAGACTTTAGTCAATGAAACTATTTTTTAATGTTTCTGTGTGTTTTTCTTTATTTTACACTTACATGGTTAGTAATGGGGGTGTTTGATAGAAACCTCTACACTACTAACCCCTGGGCTTGATCACAGCTGACATTACATAGCTGTAATCAACAACATTAACTTATTACCCCGATTGCCACCACACCAGGGAAATTGGAAGAGTAAGGGCGAAACACCATAATTGGTGCATCTAATTGGATGCGCCAATTCTAAGGCTAATGCAGGCTGCTGTTATTAAGCTGGGAAAGGCCAAATAACTATGGTCCTTCCCAGCCTAATAATATTAGCACACAGTTGTCTGCTTTACTTTGGCAGGTTATCAAAAATGTAATCCTTTGAAGTTGTTTAAGAATTATTTAAATTATAACATCCCAGCAGTGACCTGGAAGTTAGAGATGCATCCAGGTGACTTCTCCATGCTGTTTCAATTTATTTTGATCTCTTTTTCCATCCATTTTAGCAATATTCCAACCCTTAAACCATCTTACAGGGGTCTTCCAGAAAAATACTTGTGTTCACCATAGACCTCTACTATAGTAATACTCAAATTGAGTTGGTCCGAGCATCGGAGCAGCCCAGTTCGAATAATGAGCTGGTCTGCTGCTCATCAGTAAGTGTTAACCTTACTAGTATATATGTACATCTCTCTCTCTCTCTCTCTTTCTCTCTCATATATATATATATATATATATATATATATATTGTGATAACACGCTCCGGGATCGCCTTTGCTGGGTTCAAAGGGCACGTATTCACCTCAGGCAGACAGCCGAATTCAAGGTGTAACTGACGCTTGGTCAGGTTTATTGCAGTGAAGCATAAACAAAAAGAAAAAAAAACACCAACAAAATAAATCCTTGCCTGTCCGGCACTAACTATACACGGTGTTATCCTAACTACCAACTGGAGGGCTTCTCCCTTCCAGCTAAACCATACAAACATCAGGCACTGCTCCTCACAAGTGTCTCCTACACAGTCAGGCTTACTGTGTTCCCAGATGGAGACCCTCCCCCAACTTCCCAGATTCCTTTTACCTCCGTCCTTCACCTCCCATTAATCCATTAGTAGCCAGGTGATCCTGGCCAGGCTAAATCACATAGGACCGATACCGGGGTGAGATATACCTGCCCTCATCCACTAATCCCACATGAGTCTCACAATATATATATATATTTGGTGTGTACTGTATATGTATATATATATATATAAATATACATATACAGTACACACCAAAAGTTTGGACACACCTTGTCATTCAAAGAGTTTTCTTTATTTTCAGGACTCTGAAAATTGTAGATTCACATTGAAGGCATCAAAACTGTGAATTAAAACATGTGGAACAAAATACTTAAAATAGTGTGAAATAACTGAAAATATGTCTTATATTTTAGGTTCTTCAAAGTAGCAACCTTTTGCTTTGATTACTGCTTTGCACACTCTTGACATTCTCTTGATGAGGTAGTCACCGGAAATGGTTTTCCAACAGTCTTGAAGGAGTTCCCAGAGATGCTTAGCACTTGTTGGCCCTTTTGCCTTCACTCTGCGGTCTAGATAACCTCAAACCAGCTCGATTGGGTTCAGGTCTGGTGACTGTGGAGACCAGGTCATCTGGCGTAGCACCCCATCACTCTCCTTCTTAGTCAAATAGCCCTTACACAGCCTGGAGGTGTGTTTGGGGTCATTGTCCTGTTGAAAAATAAATAATGGTCCAACTAAACGCAAACTGGATGGAATAGCACGCCGCTGCAAGATGCTGTGGTAGGCATGCTGGTTCTGTATACCTTGAGTTTTGAATAAATCCCCAACAGTGTCACTAGCAATGCACTCCCACACCATCACACCTCCTCTTCACAATGGGAACCAGCCATGTAGAATCCATCCGTTCACCTTTTCTACAAAGACATGGTGGTTGGATCCAAAGATCTCAAATTTGGACTCATCAAACCAAAGCACAAATTTTCACTGGCCTAATGTCAATTCCTTTTGTTCTTTAGCCCAAACAAGTTTCTTCTTCTTTTTGCCTGTCCTTAGCAGTGGTTACCTAGCAGCTATTTTACCATAAAGGCCCACTGCACAAAGTCTCCTCTTAACAGTTGTTCTAGAGATGAGAAGGTGTGTCCAAACTCCAAATTTTAATACATTTTCAACATAAAAGTGTGGGTCAATTATTATTCAACCCCTAGGTTTAATATTTTGTGGAATAACCCTTGTTTGCAATTACAGCTAATAATCATCTTTTATAAGACCTGATCAGGCCGGCACAGGTCTCTGGAGTTATCTTGGCCCACTCCTCCATGCAGATCTTCTCCAAGTTATCTAGGTTCTTTGGGTGTCTCATGTGGACTTTAATCTTGAGCTCCTTCCACAAGTTTTCAATTGGGTTATGGTCAGGAGACTGACTAGGCCACTGCAACACCTTGACTTTTTCCCTCTTGAACCAGGCCTTGGTTTTCTTGGCTGTGTGCTTTGGGTCGTTGTCTTGTTGGAAGATGAAATGACGACCCATCTTAAGATCCTTGATGGAGGAGCGGAGGTTCTTGGCCAAAATCTCCAGGTAGGCCGTGCTATCCATCTTCCCATGGATGCGGACCAGATGGCCAGGCCCCTTGGCTGAGAAACAGCCCCACAGCATGATGCTGCCACCACCATGCTTGACTGTAGGGATGGTATTCTTGGGGTCGTATGCAGTGCCATCCAGTCTCCAAACGTCACGTGTGTGGTTGGCACCAAAGATCTCGATCTTGGTCTCATCAGACCAGAGAACCTTGAACCAGTCTGTCTCAGAGTCCTCCAAGTGATCATGAGCAAACTGTAGACGAGCCTTGACATGACGATTTGAAAGTAAAGGTACCTTACGGGCTCGTCTGGAATGGAGACCATTGCGGTGGAGTACGTTACTTATGGTATTGACTGAAACCAATGTCCCCACTGCCATGAGATATTCCCGGACCTCCTTCCTTGTTGTCCTTGGGTTAGCCTTGACTCTTCGGACAAGCCTGGCCTCGGCACGGGTGGACACTTTCAAAGGCTGTCCAGGCCGTGGAAGGCTAACAGTAGTTCCATAAGCCTTCTACTTCCGAATGATGCTCCCAACAGTGGAGACAGGTAGGCCCAACTCCTTGGAAAGGGTTTTTGTACCCCTTGCCAGCCTTGTGACCCTCCATGATCTTGTCTCTGATGGCCTTGGAATGCTCCTTTGTCTTTCCCATGTTGACCATGTATGAGTGCTGTTCACAAGTTTGTGGAGGGTCTTAATTAGTCAGAAAAGGCTGGAAAAAGAGATAATTAATCCAAACATGTGAAGCTCATTGTTCTTTGTGCCTGAAATACTTCTTAATACTTTAGGGGAACCAAACAGAATTCTGGTGGTTTGAGGGGTTGAATAATAAATGACCCTCTGAATAAACTTTTCACAATTTAAAAAAAAAAATAAAAAAAGAAATAACATTCTTTTTTGCTGCAGTGCATTTCACACTTCCAGGCTGATCTACAGTCCAAATGTCACAATGCCAAGTTAATTCCGAATGTGTAAACCTGCTAAATCTGCAGGGGGTTGAATACTACTTGTAGGCACTGTATATATGTATATATATGTATGCACACACACATACATATATCTGTATATATATAATTGCCTTATTCTGTCTGTCTGTCTTGCTCCAAAATTGTGTCGTTACAGTGACAGTGTCGTTACAGTGACAACCGTCGGATTGGCCGCTGGGCTCGGATGGCCCCGCCCCCCACACAGATTGGCCGCTTGACCTGGACCCACCCCCTGCATGGATTGGCCACTCGGCCAGGCCCTGTCCCCCTCACGCATTGGACACTCGCCCTGGCCCCGCCCCCCCATGCATTCCTAGAGCCCACACAGAGCCCCAACTCCCAGGTGACTGCTGCAGCCCCGGAAGCCCACACCGACAGGACAAAAAGGCCGAATGTGTTAAACTACTAGCCTACCCCGGTTCCCGGCACACGTGTGCCAGAGCCGGCGAAGGCTGGTAACTATAGTACACATAGGGTAACTATAGAAACCACTTTTCTTAGTTACCCGATGTAACTAGCTTACCCCGGCACACATCAGCACTGTCGCTTTTAATACTTACCTTTTCTCCACTTTGTTAGATCCGGCATGATCCCGTGCACTGTGTACACAACAGTGGCTGCGCAACAACCTCCGATCACGTGTTGTCATGTGACCAGTAAGTTGCGGCGCTGCCAGTGTACTGTACACAGTGTACGGGAGCGCGCCGGATGTGTGAAATCACTAGCTTACCCCGGCTCCCAGCACACGTGTGCCAGAGCCGGCATAGGCTGGTAACTATAGTACACTTCGGGTAACTATAGAAACCGCTTTCCTTAGTTACCCAATGTAACTAGCTTACCCCGGCTCCCAGCACACGTGTGCCAGAGCCAGCGTAGGCTGGTAACCATAGTACACATCGGGTAACTATAGAAACCACTTTCCTTAGTTTCCCGATTTAACTAGCTTACCCCGGCTCCCAGCACACGTGTGCCAGAGCCGGTGTAGGCTGGTAAGCATACTACACATCGGGTAACTATAGAAACCGCTTTCCTTAGCTACCCGATGTGTAACATGGTCACTAGCTTACCCCGGCTCCCAGCACACCTGTGCCAGAGCCGGTGTATGCTGGTAACCATGGTACACATTGAGTAACTATGGAAACCGCTTTGCATAGTTACCCGAGCCACCCCCTTGCACGGATTAGCCGCTCGGCCAGGCCCCGCCCCCTGCACACATTGGCCGTTCAGCCAGACCACGCCCCCTGCATGAATTAAACGTTTGGCCTGGCACCGCCCCCCTCACGCATTGGACACTCGACCTGGTCCCGCCCCCCGCACACATTCCTCGAAGACTCCCAGGTGACTGCTGCACCCCCGGAAGCCCACACCGGCAAGCCAGCCGAGACATACCGTTGCGTTGCTGGGATCGTGTCGGAGCCAGCGTACATTGGTAAACATGGTACACATCGGGTAACCATGGAAACCACTTTGCTTACTTACCCGATTGTGTACCATGCTTACCAGCGTATGCCGGCTCCCTGCCCATTAAGATTGTTGCTCTCCCGCTGTTAAACACGCCGATGTGTGCTGCACAGCAGGAGACCAACAATCAAAAAATGAACCAGCACTGTCGCTTTGAATAGTTACCCGATGTATACCATGGTTACTAGCTTACCCCGACTCCCGGCACACGTGTGCCGGAGCCGGCGTACACTGTTAACCAGTGTACACATTAGGTAACCCATCCAATCCATTTATTACATTATTATTCAATCTGCTAACCTACATACACATTCTAGATTACCCGATACGTTAGAATCGGGCCACCTTCTAGTATATATATATATATATATATATATATATATATATATACTGAAAAAATGAAATACAATATTTTAGTTTTTGCTCCCATTTTTTATGAGGTGAAGTCGAAGATCTAAGTATTTCTCTATGTAAAAAAAAATGCTTACTTTCTCAAATATTGTTCACAGATATGTCTAAATCTGTGTAGGTGAACATGTCCTCTTGCTGAGATAACAAATCTACCTCACAGGTGTGGCATATGAAGATGTTGATTAGACAGCATGATTATTGAATAGAGGTGGCTTAGGCTGGCAGCAATAAAAGGCCACTATACATTGTGAAGTTTATCATACAACACAAAGCCACATATGAAGCACGTTTTCAGGTATGCTGACTGAAGAAATGTCCACCAGAGCTGTTGCCCTTGATTTGAAGTTTCAGTTCTCTACCAAAAGCAATCTAAAGGTGTATTAGAGAATTTGTCATTACATCCAAGCTGCCTCACAACTGCAAACCATGTGTAACCACCCCAGCCCAGGACCTCCATATCCAGCATATTCACCTCCAAAATCATCTGAGACTAAGGGGCACTTTGCACACTGCGACATCGCAGGTGCGATGTCGGTGGGGTCAAATTGAAAATGACGCACTTCCGGCATCGCATGCGACATCGCAGTGTGTAAAGGCTGGATGATACGATTAACGAGCGCAAAAGCGTCGTAATCGTATCATCGGTGCAGCGTCGGCGTAATCCATGTTACGCTGACGCGACGGTCCGATGTTGTTCCTCGCTCCTGCGGCTGCACACATCGCTGTGTGTGAAGTCGCAGGAGCGAGGAACGTCTCCTACCGGCCTCACTGCGGCTTCCGTAGGATATGCGGAAGGAAGGAGGTGGGCAGGATGTTGACATCCTGCTCATCTCCGCCCCTCCGCTCTGATTGGCCGCCTGCCGTGTGACGTCGCAGTGACGCCGCACGACCCGCCCCCTTAACAAGGAGGTGGGTTGCCGGCCACAGGGACGTCGCACGGCAGGTGAGTGTGTGTGTGAAGCTGGCGTAGCGATAACTTTCGTTACGCCAGCTATCACCACATATCGCTGCTGCGACGGGGGCGGGCACTATCGCACTCGGCATCGCAGCATCGGCCTGCGATGTCGCAGTGTGCAAAGTGCCCCTAAGGCTTAAGCCACACAGCGAAAAAATCGGTGGGAGTGGAGTGCGATAAAGCATCACATTCCACTCGGACCAATTCTAGCCTGTGTGTCAGCACACATGAGCGATTATTTTCTCAGCCCTAATCAGACCAAGAAAACAATCGCAGCATGCTGCGATTGTAATGCGGTAGTCTTTTTTCTCGCACCCATTCAAGTGAATGGGGCGAGAGAAAAATCGCACTGAGCTCGCGGTACACCGGTGTACTGCACGTGCAGAGCGAGAATGTCAATAGCCTGCTACGGAGGAGATCGGGAGATAAATCCCTCCCTCCCCTCCTCTGTGCTAGCCTGCCCCTCCTCCGTGCCGGCCCGCCCCTCCACAGCAGCTGCCCGCCCCTCCTCAGTGCCGGCCCACCCCCTGCAGCTGAAGTTCATTCGCACAGTCGGACCTCAGTCGCATGGAAACTAGCATGACACTCGGCTCCTGCTGTGCTGCCAGCGCGAGCCGAGTGTCAGGCGAGCTTCGCACTAGTGCCCCGTATGGCCCCGACCTAACCATCAAGCTCATCTGCGTGCTCATCATCCTCATTGGGGTCTCTACCTAACGCCAGTTCGCTGTCATAACCGATTTGCGTTGGCAACTGCTCAGATTCAATGACATCTGGCATATTGGCGAGGTGTTCTCTTCACAAATGAACCCTGATTTTCACTGAACAGGGTAGATGTTAGATAAAATTGCACATTTTAGAGTGTCCTCTTTTGTAGCCAGCCTAAAGCACACCTGTGCAATAATCATCGAAAAAGGCCTTTTGTGTACATAGAAAAAGTCTTAGATCTTTGAGTTTTGCTCATGAAAAATGGAAGAACAAACAAAAGCGGTGCCTTTTTATTTTTTTCAGTATATATACAGTATGTCATAGATCTATATATGACAGAAATCGATAAATAAGGAAGAATCATGCTTTAACAGTACTAGATACTTAAATGGTAATCTTTAAATTGACTTAATTTAACAAATTCACTCAATTAAGAAAACTGTGAAGAAGTTAGTGGAAGATTGTGGAACTTGATAAACAGGTTTTCCATCCTTGTGTAGGCTGTTTTCACTGCATTGGAATAAGCAGCTTGAAAGTAAACAGTAACGGAAACCTATTCTCATTAGACTAATTCACGAATAAATTACCATATTCAATGGCCTTATTTTTACTGCTCATTAACAGGCCCGTGATAGGATGATAATTATGGGATTTTAAGTGGCTAATGGCAGCTGGGGCGTCAAAAGCAGTTTTTACAAATCTGTTTATGGCATGGAAGGTGACAGAAGGATGAAAATGTTCAGAGCTGGAATCGCACTTTGGAAAAAATAGACTGTAATTGCTCAGTATTTATTATAGAAGAGGAAAGGCCATAATTTGTAAGTGAAAGTTTCGAACATATGGAATTATATTTCCATACTGGTCAACATGAAGTGTCAAAATTAATGATACTTTGTTTTTTTTTTTTCTTGTTAGCAAATATTTCCTGTACCTTTCAGTCTATGAACCTGGGGAGTTGAAGATTTATATGAGTGGTCAGATTAAAATAAGTGCATAGTATGTAAATGAACAATGATTTGTATACTTTTTGTGGCATATGCAACTGCAATGCAGTCTTGTGATTGTCAGTAAACTAGACACATAGGTATAGTATATTTTAAAAGGGGAGTGGCAGCACAGTAGCTCAGTGGTTAGCACAGTGGGTTAGTCGTTAACATTGTTGCTGTGCAGCTCTAGGATCCGTGGTTCAAATCCCACCAAGAACAACATCTGCAAGGAGTTTGTATGTTCTACCTATGTTTGGGTTGGTTTCCTTTCACACTCCAAAGACATAATGATAAGGAATTTAGATTTTGAGTCCCAATGGGGATAGTGATGGTAATCTATGTAATGCACTGCAGAATGTGTTGGCAGTATATAAGAAATGGATAATAATAAAAGCTAATAATTCTCATTTTAAAGAGAACCTGTCACCAGATTTGGCCTCTATAAGGAGAGGACACCACTACTAAGCTCTTATATACAGCAATTTGGAATGCTGTATATAAGTTCCCAGGCCACTCTGTATAATGTAAAAAACACTTTTATTATACTCACCTAGGGGAGGTCTGGTCTTATGAGTGTCGCTGCTCTCTGGTCCGGCGCCTCCTCTCTGCTGCAATCTCTGTTATCCTTCTACCCAGCACAGTGGGTATGGCATGTTACGTCATCCACACAGGCCGACATTGCAGTCCTGCACAGGCGCACTTTGATCTGCCCTGTTGAGAGCAGAACAAAGTACAGTAATGTGAAGGCGCGATGAAAGGTTAAAGTCCGTCCACGCATGCACACTAAAATACTTTGATCTGACCTCAGCAGGGCAGATTAAAGTGCACCTGCGCAGGACTACAATGCCGGCCTGTGTGGATGACATAACACACATCATGCACACTTGGCTGGGTAGAAGTAGGACGAAAATTGCAGCAGAGGAAGCGCCAGGCTGGACTGTAATAACCAGACAGATGAATATAATGGAGGTGTTTTACATTACGCCTGGGCTCTTATATACAGTATTCTGGAATGCTGTTGTCGCGGGCGGAGGAGGGGACGCTGCGCTCTCCCACTGCTCGGGTCCAGCCGCCGCTGCTGCTGCGGCCTGCTGCTGCTCGGTGGCTCGAGCGATGGGCCGGATCCCGGGGACTCAAGCGGCGCTCCTCACCCGTGAGTGAAAGGGGTTTGGTTTTTGGGATAGTTTATTGTCGTGACGCCACCCACGGTTGTGGTGATTGTATAGACACCACCGCTGCTCTGTATGGGGATCCCGGGAGCGATGACAGGGAGCAGCAAAGTTGTTGGTTCTCCCCTCCGTGGGTAGGGGGGTGGTTGTCCCGGGGCCCAGTGATGAGTTGGGGGATGAGGGATGGCGGGACGGTGCAGGGCTTGGTGGGGTGCAGGAACGCGGGGGCAGCGCTGTGCCTCACGGCACTGTGGTACTCACTCAGCCTGAGACGGTGACACAGTTCTCGGTAAAACACACGGCTGGAAAGACGGTTCCCACGGACGGCTGCTGTTGCTTTTCCCCAGTAGTTGACGGTGACGGTCCCTTTTCCTGCACCTAAGTCTATGTTGGTAGCGATGGGTTCCCACCGGTAACCCGCTCCCCGGCTTGGAGATGTGCCGGAGGAGCCCCTCTTTGCCCGCAGGCGCTGGTCCTGGGAAACTGGTGCCCTGGCGGTGGCGGTGTCTCTCTTTAACGGTTGGACTGTGGCCTTCAATCGGGACTTGGTTGTTGGGAGACCCGGAGGTCCCCTTCACTGACGGATTTGGCAAATTCACGGCGACTCCTAGCCTTGCCGGGATCCGAAAGGTCCCTGCCAATGGTGCTGGCTTCTCTTCGTATACCACTCTGGTACCGCCGGGCCACCACCCGACCGCGGTCCTTTCGGCAATCTCCAAGCAGCCTCTCCTGCAGACGGTCACCGTCATCTGCTAACCTTGCTGTTCTCAGCCCAGGGCACACACCCGGACCAACTTCAGGCTTTCTCAACTGTCACTTTCTCTTCCACCTTTACTCCTCTCTCTTGCTCCTCTACCACCTCACTCTTCACTCTCCCTAAACTGATCTCAACTCCTCACTGTTTACTCCTTCACTTCCCTAGCTTGACTGCTGGTTTTCCCGCCTCCAGGGCTGTGAACTCCTCGGTGGGCGGAGCCAACCGCCTGGCCCACTCCCTGGTGTGGACATCAGCCCCTGGAGGAAGGCAACAAGGATTTTTGTGTAGCTTTGGTGTACCTATCCGGGGAGTAGGGTGTGATGGTGTCATGACCTGTGACCCCTGGCTTGCTCAGGGCGTCACACTGTATGTAAGAGCACACTGGTGGTGGCCGCAGCTCTTAGGAACCAAATCTGGTAACATGTTCCCATTCAATATCTATGGACACCTCCAATTGAAAATTATTATTAAATCACTAACAACAGATACAGATAGAAATATTTGTTTCATTCTCAACTCAATAATTTCTCCTGAACTGATTAGAAAAGTTGTATTGGTAATTTGAAACTATTAATCATATTAAAGTCTAAAACGTTAGGCAAAATATTAGAGATGAGTGATACAATACAATGCAAATTGAATTTCTTTTCTATCTTTAAAAAAATTCTCAGGTTCTGACTTCTGATGCATTTGGACAGTGCATTGGTACATCACCTTGTAGATTTGCTGAAGGAATTTTTAGTGCACCTCTGTTTTACTAGTCAAATTTTACACCTATACATACTGTACTACACCAGTTGAGTGCACAATTGCAGGTGCTGGGTTAATGTACCTACTAGTGTTTATTTTTATACATTTTTTAGAAGTGGGATGAATTTTGTTAAACAAATAGAAAGAAATATGAAAAACTTGACTGTGCATATTTGTGTATGCAGACTTATTTTACTAGTCCAATTTGATAACCACACATGTCAGACATGTACTACAGGCCGATTCCAAAATTTGCTTTCTACATGTCTAATTAACATTTCTTGTTATATCCTTTTTGGCAAGGTTTGAATAAGTGGGGTTGAAAAGATAGTCAAAAGTTTTGTATATTAAATGAAAAATTCTCAATATCAATGAAATTGGTAGTATAAAGGATAAAGAAGCATAGCAAGGCTAAGAATGTTGGTGCCACTGGCAGAACCACCACAACAACTGGCACCAGTAGTTTCGGCAATAGTACCACAAAATGGAAATTGGTCAAAATTTCCCCTCTTTTATTCAACCACGTTTACTAATAAGAAAGAAGTGGAGGCTGTTCTTGATTATATGGCACATCACTTGCCTTATTCACAGAAGGATAATTTTACCACAGATAGTGACAGCTAATCAATGTTCTGCAAATACAATCTCCTTAATCACAAATGACTAAAGGCTCTGTCACACACAGAGATAAATCTGTGGCAGATCTGTGGTTGTAGTGAAATTATGGACAATCAGTGCCAGGTTTGTGGCTATGTACAAATGGAACAATATGTCCATGATTTCACTGCAACCACAGATCTGCCAAAGATTTATCTCTGTGTGTGACGGGGCCTTAAGAGGAAAAAGAATGTTGGACCATTTTTAAATTTAAAAGCATGAAATGTCAATCAGTAGGCCATGGTAATAAATAGGCTGTTTGTTACTACTGGGTTACCATCCATTTCCATGGTGAGGTCACATTGACATTATTAAGGTTGTGTTTGAGTTAAAGAGCTTATCAGGTGTTTGATCCAGTCATAGGAGACCTGAGAATGTCACACACATCTTTTCAAAGCAATTTGCTATAAGCCAAGTTTCTGCAAAACAATTCCCAAACCTAGTGATGTCAAATTTCAAAAGATTTAATAATGTCTACAAAATATCTTTTCCTTATGACATCTTATTAACCCTAGAATGCGCAACCATAGAAATCTACCATAGAAAACATGTAACCTAGCAGGCCTGTGAGGCGCTAGGTATGCCTTCTAGGGCTAAAGACATCTTAGCCATTTTTTCACTAATCTTTTTTAACTATGTATGCTATGTAGTGCAAGTGTCATGATTCAGTTTGGACTCTGCTTTTGCAGAGTTGTATATGTCACCTGGTCCTGCGGTTGGTGTTTCCCTGTGCTTGGCCGGTGGGAGAAGCCTATCCTTCTGTTTCTCGTTCCCAGGATCAGGCCACTTTTTCAGGATGTCTTAGTCCATCAGTGCGGCTCCAGTTATAGACCTGTGCACCTGGTCCCTGTAAGTTCTCTTGATTCTGCCCGCTACCTCGTCCAACCTCCCTGACTTCCATCCGCCCCACTCAGTCCGACCTCATTAACTTTTGTCCCGTCGGTCTTGTTTTATCTTCCGGTCTTCCTCTCCTGCTCCCTGTTTGTTGTTCCTTCCCTGCGCCCTACTCCTACAATTTGCTCTCCCGGTTCCCAACTTCCGGCTCGCTCTTGACACTGACTCTGCCTACTTACTTGTACTGCATGACCTCCCGGCTCTGACCCCGATTTTACGACTTCTCTGAGTAATAACTTTTTGATTACTCCTGTCACACCTTGTGTATCCATAGTCCTGTTACACACACCGGTGTTCCAGCTCCCCCTTGTGACTTTACAGTAAGTGTATTAAAAATGGCCATCTTTTCCTGTTTTCAACAGCACTACTTTGGTCCTTTTCAGACACATGAGGCCTCAAATAAGGTTATCTGACTCACACAGGACAGGGATTTATGTGTGAAGCAGCAGTCATTTTCTCAATCTCTTTGAAGCCTATTTAGTAGTCACCTAGAGATAGACTGGAAAACCACACCCTTTTCCTCCCAAATAGTGTAAGCTAGCAAAGCGGAAGAATGGTCATGTGGCCCAGAAGAGGAACAGAGTGGACCAATTGGTTACTTGGGAATATAGTGATGGCTAAGTATTTTAATATGTTCAACTTTCATTAAATACCGCCAATTTGAAGGTATTAGGGAACGATCTCAGACATCTTCTTTGCTACGAAATACAGTAACAATATTGCCAATGCCATTAGCACTCATTTTATGTGCAGATTTTTTTGCAGGAAAAGTCAAATAAATGCATGGCTCATGTGATATACTGAAGGAATGGAAGTATATTGTCATTGTCATCAGATCCAGTGACTATTGCAGGCTTTGAAGTGTACCAGTGTAATCTACATTTGCAATCTGAACTAATTCATGTATGCAAATATTTTTAATGAAGTCATGTAATAAAGTAAAAAAAAAATAAAATATGCTTAAATATTTAATTCAAACAATACAAACTCTAATGTACCTCAAAGTCAGTGACTGCAATAGGGGGGATAAACTAGGCAATTGACACTCCCTACTCTCCCACTCCATAGGGACCTCTATTGTTTTTAACAAAAGCTATACTGATAATAGCCTTATTAACATAGCTTCTAATTTTGAGACTGCTTCAAGACCTTTGCTGACAGTACAGTCATGTGACCTTTCATATGACCATGATGTCAACCCAGGTCCTGTGTTCTGCGGGAGTCATAACAACTGAAGAGGAGCCAGACTCATAAGTCATCTATTGTGTGCTTATGTGTGTGTCTCTGTCTTTTTAAAACCATGTGTCTCTGAGTGTGTCTCTGTCTGTGTGTGTCTGTGTTCCTTCCTCATCACCCTGGAGCTGGAGATGGCTAGATACCTGGCCATCCTTTGGGTCAGTATACCCAGTACAGTCTGTGCGAACTACCTGTGACAAGTGCACATAGTGTCAGTCAGGCTCTTTGTTACAGAGGAAACTGCTTCTGACATTTATTTAGTTGAGAATTTAAAATAATGTTGCATAGTGGAGGGTGCAATATTTACTGTGTCTAATTAACCTTAAACAAATTTAAAAAGACCCTGTCACCAGATTTCATGACAACAAGCTGCGGCCACCACCACTGAGCTCTTATACAGTTAGGTCCAGAAATATTTGGACAGTGACACAAGTTTTGTTATTTTAGCTGTTTACAAAAACATGTTCAGAAATACAATTATATATATAATATGGGCTGAAAGTCCACACTCCCAGCTGCAATAGGAGAGTTTTCACATCCAAATCGGAGAAAGGGTTTAGGAATCATAGCTCTATAATGCATAGCCTCCTCTTTTTCAAGGGACCAAAAATAATTGGACAAGGGACTCTAAGGGCTGCAATTAACTCTGAAGACGTCTCCCTTGTTAACCTGTAATCAATGAAGTAGTTAAAAGGTCTGGGGTTGATTACAGGTGTGTGGTTTTGCATTTGGAAGCTGTTGCTGTGACCAAACAACATGCGGTCTAAGGAACTCTCAATTGAGGTGAAGCAGAACATCCTGAGGCTGAAAAAAAAGAAAAAATCCATCAGAGAGATAGCAGACATGCTTGGAGTAGCAAAATCAACAGTCGGGTACATTCTGAGAAAAAAGGAATTGACTGGTGAGCTTGGGAACTCAAAAAGGGCTGGGCGTCCACGGATGACAACAGTGGTGGATGATCGCCGCATACTTTCTTTGGTGAAGAAGAACCCGTTCACAACATCAACTGAAGTCCAGAACACTCTCAGTGAAGTAGGTGTATCTGTCTCTAAGTCAACAGTAAAGAGAAGACTCCATGAAAGTAAATACCAAGGGTTCACATCTAGATGCAAACCATTCATCAATTCCAAAAATAGACAGGCCAGAGTTAAATTTGCTGAAAAACACCTCATGAAGCCAGCTCAGTTCTGGAAAAGTATTCTATGGACAGATGAGACAAAGATCAACCTGTACCAGAATGATGGGAAGAAAAAAGTTTGGAGAAGAAAGGGAACGGCACATGATCCAAGGCACACCACATCCTCTGTAAAACATGGTGGAGGCAACGTGATGGCATGGGCATGCATGGCTTTCAATGGCACTGGGTCACTTGTGTTTATTGATGACATAACAGCAGACAAGAGTAGCCGGATGAATTCTGAAGTGTACTGGGATATACTTTCAGCCCAGATTCAGCCAAATGCCGCAAAGTTGATCGGACGGCGCTTCATAGTACAGATGGACAATGACCCCAAGCATACAGCCAAAGCTACCCAGGAGTTTATGAGTGCAAAAAAGTGGAACATTCTGCAATGGCCAAGTCAGTCACCAGATCTTAACCCAATTGAGCATGCATTTCACTTGCTCAAATGCAGAGTTAAGACGGAAAGACCCACAAACAAGCAAGACCTGAAGGCTGCGGCTGTAAAGGCCTGGCAAAGCATTAAGAAGGAGGAAACCCAGCATTTGGTGATGTCCATGGGTTCCAGACTTAAGGCAGTGATTGCCTCCAAAGGATTCGCAACAAAATATTGAAAATAAAAATATTTTGTTTGGGTTTGGTTTATTTGTCCAATTACTTTTGACCTCCTAAAATGTGGAGTGTTTGTAAAGAACTGTGTACAATTCCTACAATTTCTATCAGATATTTTTGTTCAAACCTTCAAATTAAACGTTACAATCTGCACTTGAATTCTGTTGTAGAGGTTTCATTTCAAATACAATGTGGTGGCATGCAGAGCCCAACTCGCGAAAATTGTGTCAGTGTCCAAATATTTCTGGACCTAACTGTATACTGCATTCCAGAATACTGTAAGAGCCCAGGCCTCTTTGTAGAAAATAAAAATCAATTTTACAATACTCATCTAGGGGGAGGTCCGGTCTGATGGGTGTTGCTGCTCTCTGGTCCGGCACATCCTCTCTCCGGTTCAGCGTCTCCTTTCTGCTATGATCACAATCCTCCTTCAACCCAGCCTAGTATGGATGACATGGCCTATGTCATCCACACAAGCCAGCATTGCAGTCCTGTGAACGTGCGCTCTGGTCTGCCCTGCTCAGGGCAGAACAAAGCACTGTAAAGCACAGGTGCAGGAAAGACTGCCCGTGCATGTGCAATGTACAGTATCTTGACCTGCCATGAGAAGGGCGGATCAAAGCATGCCTGCTTAAGACTGCAATGCTGGCTTGTGTAGCCAATGTAGGACACACAACATCCAAACTGGGCTAGGTCAAAGGAGGACAGTAAATGCAGCAGAGAGGAGACACTAGACCAGAGAGAGGAGGGACCGGAGAGCAGTGAGCCCTCCAGGTGAGTATTATCAAAGTGATTTTTACATTCTACAGAGTGTCCTGGGCTCTTATATACAGTAATCTGGAATTCTGTATATAAGAGTTCACTGGTGGTGACCGCAGGTTATAGTCACCAAATCTGGTGACAGGTTCTCTCTGAAAAAATCCTTGATATATGGATTATATGTAATCTGTAAAAACAGTGTACATGTTCATACTTACATATATATACTACTGTTGACAATATAGGTAAATTAAAGCCCCACTACAGTCTTGTTCAAAAACTTCACAAATGCATCACGGATCACTACGAAAATAACCTGAACCACAAACTTTTGACAGGGATTTGGATCAATTTGTCCTGTCAAATTTGGGTCTGTTAAAAATTATAGATTTATTCACGTGTTCTACTGTAGTACAGATTGGTCTTTGATTTTAGTAAGCAATGCATAGAAAACAATCCCTACTGATTGAAAGTGAGGAAGTAGCATTTGCTGATTAGCAGTTGATCCTAGCTCAGCATTTATAAAACGTATGCAAAATCTTAAAAAGTTCATCCTGAATTTACAAAAATAAATCCAGGAAATTAAACTCTTACGATCACTTCTACTCTACAATCTTTTCCAATAGCATTGTTAGGTACCGTAAATAAAAAAGATAATAATTAAAAGAACACATTGTATTTCTAATCAAAATACTTTTTATATATATTTTATTCTTCAAAAACAACTACTGAAAAAAAACTGTTTTAGAACTCATATCATTCTGTGTCATCAAGTTTATTTCTTAATGTACAAGATTTCTGAAAATGAACACAAAAGGTTGATGTGATACCAGTTGCTACAAATGTAACAGATCTGAGGCTATCATTCAGCACCACTCCTGATAATATTGAAATGCTAACTAAAGGTTTACTGTACTGCGAATATATCTACTAGGTTATCATAACTTGGAGTTATCATGTTACCCAAATGACATAGTATGAATGAGTTAATATATAAATGTTGCTTTGATAGCAATTTGTCTGTATGTCTGTATATTGCTGTGGAAATTAAATTTCTTTCAAATATGGCATTCAGAGAAATGTACGGTACATGTAATTTGACAGAAAATACCTTCATATTAAATTGGAAGCTTTTAAATTTACAGTATAGCTTAATAAAAGCAAATGGTTGCTCTATTCTAGCTCCATACAGATCAAAGGTAATCAAGTGTAGTTTATGGGTAATGCTAAGAATTATGATTCACTCTTAAAATAAAGACAAATAATACCTATTCCAGAATATGTAATATACAACATTTATGGCTTTCAGAGATGAAAGGTGAATTGGACAAGAATGATGCTTCACAATACTTGAAGAAAGTACTGTATTCCAAAAAGCTTACAAATAGTGATGAGCGAGCATGCTTGTAACTACTCGGTACTCGCACGAGTATCGCTGTACTCGGGCTGCTCGGCGGGGACCGAGTAATCTCGCGATACTCGTGCTGTACTCGTGGTCTTCATTTCTGCATGTTGGCGCTCTTTTGAGAGCCAGCCCTCATGCAGGGATTGGCTGGCAGACCACTGCAATGCCACAGCCCTGTTAGTTGTGGAATTGCAGTGATTGGCCGGCCTGCACAGCGTGACCGAGCCTTTATACCGGCTGGCGCGCTGTGCTCTGCTCACAGCTATCCAGACAGTCAGGGCAGGGAGAGTGTCGCTGATTCAGGGAAAGCTTTGCGGCCCTTTATAGCTTTTTCAGTTGCAGGGCTGCAAACAGTGTGACCAAAAGTCCTTCTCAGGACTATTCTAGTTGTATACAGGCAGGCAGGGTATAGCCAGGTCGGAGTACAGTAGCAGAGTCCTTCTCAGGACTATTGTTGCTATATACAGGCAGGGTATAGCCAGGTCTGAATACAGGCTAGTGACCAGAAGAGTCCTTGTCAGGACTATTGTACCAGTATACAGGCAGGCAGGCAGGCAGGGTAGTGGTGACCGTATACCAGCCTTCATCATATCTGGGGCTGGTGTACACAGTGTAAAACAGTCCAGATAGTGTCTGACTTGTCTGTAATTGTCGCTCCCCAAAAAAACCTGTTAGGTTCTTATTGCGTCCGTGCTTGGTTTTTAAAACCGCACGTGTGTGCCTGTTGGTGGCAGCGTACAGGTGCACTTGTGTGCAATTTCCACAAACTTTGATATAACGCACAAGCAGTGAATATACACGTCAGCAGTGCACAGCATTGCAAAATGCGCAAGGGCATTGGCAAGGAACAAGGAAGTGGACGTGATGGTGGTGGAGGCAGAGGCCGAGGTCGTGGGCAAGCTCTAATTTCGCCACAACAAAGGGCCACATCTAGTCGCTCGCACCACCTGTCCCAAATTCTTGGGAACCGCAGCAGTACACCGCTCTTGAACCAAGACCAGTGTCAACAGGTTGTTAGTTGGATAGCAGATAATGCTTCCAGTCAGATTGGCACCACCACAAACACTCTGTCTTCCACACGGTCAAGTGTCAGTAGCCGTGATACTGCACCGCACATTTCTGAACCTGATCCTCCTTCCTACCACCAGGCTGAGTACACGTCCTCCTCGGACATTAATGATCCCACACTTGGACACTCGGAAGAGCTGTTCACATTTCCATTCACACATTCTGGCCTCTCGCCAGCTCATATTGAAGTGGGTCATGAGGAGATCGTCTGTACAGATGGCCAAATATTTGAGCAGCCACGTTCTCACGAAGTTGGCAACGTGTCTCAACAAGTGGTGGACGATGATGAGACACAATTGTCAGGAAGTCAGGAGGAGGAGCAGGGTGCGGAAGAGGAAGACGACGTGGTGGATGATCCAGTAACTGACCCAACCTGGCAGGAGGATATGCAGAGCGAGGACAGCAGTGCACAGGGGGAGGGAGGCGTAGCATCACAACAGGCAGTAAGAAGCAGGGTGGTGGCCCCAGGCAGAAGTCAGGCAACCGTTCCCCGGAACAACACGATGACACAAGGTGCCTGTACAAATGTTAGGTCTTCCCGAGTCTGGCAGTTTTTTAAGTTGGATCCAGATGATTCAAAAAAGGCCATTTGCAACACCTGCCGTGCCAGCATCAGCAGGGGTACCAAAACTAGCAGCCTGACCACCACCAGCATGATCAGGCACATGTCAGCCAAGCACCCGACTTTGTGGGAAGTACAACAGAGTCGAGGAGCAGTGCTTGCTGATGTCACTGCTACGTCTTCGCTGGTTGTGCATGCGAGCCAATCCCCTGTCCATGCTGCCTGCGAACAAGCCTCCTCCACTCCTGCACCTGCAGTTGCCTACGCAGAAAGAACACCATCATCAAGCACGTCCTTGTCCCAGCGCAGCGTTCAGTTATCCATTCAGCAAACCTTTGAACGCAGGCGCAAATACACTGCCAACACCCCACATGCCACAGTTCTAAATGCTAACATTTCGCGACTGCTTGCGCTGGAAATGTTGCCTTTTAGGCTGGTGGAGACAGAAGCATTCCGTGACCTGATGGCGGCAGCTGTCCCACGTTACTCGGTCCCCAGCCGCCACTATTTCTCCCGGTGTGCCGTCCCCGCGTTGCATAACCACGTGTCACAAAACATCACACGTGCCCTGAACAACGCTGTTTCACCCAAGGTCCACCTAACCACAGACACGTGGACAAGTGCTTGTGGGCAAGGCCGCTACATCTCGTTGACGGCACACTGGGTTAATATTATGGAAGCTGGGACCCAGTCTGAGCGAGGGACGGAACACGTCCTTCCCACACCAAGGTTTGCAGGCCCTACCTCAGTCAATGTTTCACCCACACTCTACAGCTCCGGAATGTCATGCTCTTCAGCCTCCTCCTCCTCCTGCGCATCCTCATCCACTGTACCCTCCACACCAGTCACAAGCTAGAAGCACTGCAGCACTGCCTCGGCGAAGCGGCAACAGGCTGTGCTGAAGCTAATCTGCATAGGTGACAAACCCCACAATGCAGAAGAGCTGTGGACAGCTCTGAAACAGCATGCAGATCACTGGCTCACACCTCTGAACCTAAAGCCAGGAAAGGTTGTGTGTGACAATGGCCGGAACCTGGTGGCGGCTTTGAGGCGAGGCCAGCTGACACATGTTCCATGCGTGGCCCATGTGCTCAACCTCGTGGTTCAGCGGTTTCTAAAGTCATACCCAGAGCTGACTGATCTGCTGGTAAAAGTTCGCCGCCTGTCTGCACATTTTCAAAAGTCACCTACTGCTTCAGCCGGCCTTGCCGGCTTTCAGCGCCGTTTGCATCTTCCGGCTCACAGACTGGTGTGTGATGTCCCCACGCGTTGGAATTCAACTCTGCACATGTTGGTCAGGATATGTGAGCAGAAGAGGGCAGTTGTTGAGTACCTGCATCACCTAAGCCGTCGGGAAATGGGTCAAACTCCACACATAACACCTGAGGAGTGGAGATGGATGTCAGACCTATGTACCATCCTCGAAAACTTTGAGGACTCCACCAAGATGGTGAGTGGTGATGACGCCATTATTAGCGTCACCATACCGCTACTCTGCCTTCTAAAACGGTCTCTGCTGAAAAACAAACATGATGCATTGCAGGCGGAGCGCGATGAGTTGCAGCAAGAAACAGTAGTGGGTGTGGGTGATAACACACAGCCCAGCCTCGTCTCATCACAACGTGCAGTGGAGGACTATGACGAGGAGGAGGATGAAGACATGGAGCAAATCTCCGGCCAAATTGAGGATATGACATGCACACCAGTCATATCCTCGGTTCAGCGTGGCTGGCCAGAGGACAGGGTAGATGAGGAGGAGGAGGAGGAGGAGGAGGACAGCATGTTCAGTCATCTTGTTGGTCAGGCTACTGAAGTCCTGGCTGTTAAGAGTCTGGCGCACATGGCTGACTTTATGGTAAGCTGCCTGTCTCGTGACCCTCGCGTTAAGAACATCTTGGCCGACAATCATTACTGGTTGGTAACACTGTTAGACCCACGCTACAAGGAGAACTTTTTGTCTCTTATTCCCGTGGAGGAGAGGTCAACCAAAATGCAGCAGTTCCGGAAGGCCATAGTCACGGAAGTAGGCAAAGCATTCCCCTCACAAAACGCTAGCGGCATAGGTCAGGAATCAGTGGACAACCGAGGCGTACAGCCGAGAGAGGCACAAGTCCAATCCGCCAGAGGTAGGGGAACAGTCTTTAAGATGTGGGACAGTTTTCTCAGCCCCTCACGTACCACAGCCCCTGAGGTGCGGGGTAGTGCCACAAGAAATCCTAAGTTTGCCCAGATGCTGAAGGAGTACCTTGCAGATCGAACAACTGTACTCCGACATTCCTCTGTGCCTTACAATTATTGGGTATCCAAGCTGGACACGTGGCATGAATTGGCTCTCTACGCCTTGGAAGTCCTGGCCTGCCCTGCTGCTAGCGTTTTGTCAGAGCGTGTTTTTAGTGCCGCAGGTGGAATCATTACAGATAAACGCACCCGCCTGTCAACTGAAAATGCTGACAGGCTGACTCTGATCAAGATGAACAAGGGTTGGATTAGGCCAGACTTCACCACACCACCAGCAAATGAGAGCGGAATTTAAAGTTTGCCATGTACCTCCACTCACCCATGGGTACACACTTCTGGACTTTGGATAATCGCTGGACTGCTCCTCCTTCTCCTCATGCGCCACCATGATGATGACCGTTACAAATTGCAATACTTAGGCCTTTGTTTCAGGTATACCCCCAGTGGTAAATTTTTTCGCCCATTCTTTGCAGAATGGACATTACAACGACAGGAGACCCGCTCCTTTGCAATGGGAACAATGTTTTGAGGCCCTCATGCACGTCTCTACCCAGGGACAATGTGGAGCCTCCCAATTTTTGGCTGCCCTGCCTAAGGGCTATACTATAATACACCCACTTCCTGACAATGGACACTTAATGTTTTGAGGCCCTCATGCAAGTCTCTACCCAGGGACAACGTGGAGCCTCCCAATTTTTGGCTGCCCTGCCTAAGGGCTATACTACAATAGACCCACTTCCTTACAATGGGCACTTCAGGTTTACAGGCCATCATGCACGTCTCTATCCAGGGACAATGTGGAGCCTCCCAATTTTTGGCTGCCCTGCCTAAGGGCTATACTATAATACACCCACTTCCTGACAATGGACACTTAATGTTTTGAGGCCCTCATGCACGTCTCTACCCAGGGACAACGTGGAGCCTCCCAATTTTTGGCTGCCCTGCCTAAGGGCTATACTACAATAGACCCACTTCCTTACAATGGGCACTTCAGGTTTACAGGCCCTCATGCACGTCTCTACCCAGGGACAACGTGGAGCCTCCCAATTTTTGGCTGCCGTGGCAAAGGGCTATACTAAAATAGACCCACTTCCTTACAATGGGCACTTCAGGTTTACAGGCCATCATGCACGTCTCTATCCAGGGACAAGGTGGAGCCTCCCAATTTTTGGCTGCCCTGCCTAAGGGCTATACTACAATAGACCCACTTCCTTACAATGGGCACTTCAGGTTTACAGGCCATCATGCACGTCTCTATCCAGGGACAATGTGGAGCCTCCCAATTTTTGGCTGCCCTGCCTAAGGGCTATACTACAATAGACCCACTTCCTTACAATGGGCACTTCAGGTTTACAGGCCATCATGCACGCAGGGACAATGTGGAGCCTCCCAATTTTTGGCTGCCCTGCCTAAGGGCTATACTACAATAGACCCACTTCCTTACAATGGGCACTTCAGGTTTACAGGCCATCATGCACGTCTCTATCCAGGGACAATGTGGAGCCTCCCAATTTTTGGCTGCCCTGCCTAAGGGCTATACTATAATACACCCACTTCCTGACAATGGGCACTTCAGGTTTACAGGCCATCATGCACGTCTCTATCCAGGGACAATGTGGAGCCTCCCAATTTTTGGCTGCCCTGCCTAAGGGCTATACTACAATAGACCCACTTCCTTACAATGGGCACTTCAGGTTTACAGGCCATCATGCACGTCTCTATCCAGGGACAACGTGGAGCCTCCCAATTTTTGGCTGCCCTGGCAAAGGGCTATACTAAAATAGACCCACTTACTTACAATGGGCACTTCAGGTTTACAGGCCATCATGCACGTCTCTATCCAGGGACAATGTGGAGCCTCCCAATTTTTGGCTGCCCTGCCTAAGGGCTATACTACAATAGACCCACTTCCTTACAATGGGCACTTCAGGTTTACAGGCCATCATGCACGTCTCTATCCAGGGACAACGTGGAGCCTCCCAATTTTTGGCTGCCCTGGCAAAGGGCTATACTAAAATAGACCCACTTACTTACAATGGGCACTTCAGGTTTACAGGCCATCATGCACATCTCTATCCAGGGACAATGTGGAGCCTCCCAATTTTTGGCTGCCCTGCCTAAGGGCTATACTACAATAGACCCACTTCCTTACAATGGGCACTTCAGGTTTACAGGCCATCATGCACGTCTCTATCCAGGGACAATGTGGAGCCTCCCAATTTTTGGCTGCCCTGCCTAAGGGCTATACTATAATACACCCACTTCCTGACAATGGACACTTAATGTTTTGAGGCCCTCATGCACGTCTCTACCCAGGGACAACGTGGAGCCTCCCAATTTTTGGCTGCCCTGCCTAAGGGCTATACTACAATAGACCCACTTCCTTACAATGGGCACTTCAGGTTTACAGGCCCTCATGCAGGTCTGTATGCAGGGGCATTGGTGAACCTCACAATTTTGGACTGCCCTGGCAAAGGAAAATACTACAAAGACTCACTTCCTCAAAATGGGCACATTAGACTCAAGAGGCCTTCATGTACGTCTCTTCTCAGGGACATCGGAGTGCCACACAATGTTTTCACCTAAAATCTTTCATGTATTAATCTCAAAAAGTAACATACACCAGCTCTATCTCACTATTGGGTATGTGCCCTTAACATTTCCGCCATGAAAAATCATTTTGGGGTCATTTTGGAAGGTTTTCTGGTGAGTCCGTAAAAATGGCGTAAAACGCGGACAAAATTGTTCACAGCTGTGACTTTTCAGTGATAAATGCTTCAAGGGGTCTTCCCCATGCTGTTGCCATGTCATTTGAGCACTCTTCTGAGACTTTTGTGACATTTTTAGGGTTTCTACATGCTGCCGGGGGGTCATTTCACAAAAATACTCGGGTCCCCCATAGGAAAACATTGGGCTCGTTGCTCGGGCCGAGTACACGAGTATCTTGGGAGGCTCGGCCCGAGCTTCGAGCACCCGAGCTTTTTAGTACTCGCTCATCACTACTTACAAACAAAAGAGAGAAAAATATGACAACATTCTTTAGAAACAAGACTCACCTCTAGATGTCTAGACCATTTCACCAAAAGTTACTAATCCATTGGCTCAATATCATGATACATGACATGATTGTCGTTCACAAGAAATTATAACCATTATATAATTATAATAATAATTATATAAAAGTGCTGAACAGAGTGATCTCCTTTGTAACATAGATTCCACAAGGCCAACATAACAATGCCCATCTGTCATGCCGGCATACTAGGGACGCCGGCGTCCCTCTGTACCTTGTGCAGTGTACCTGCTTTTCTCTTCTCTGCCACTGTGTATAAATGCAGTCCCCAACTGTTATTGCCGGTCGATGCCCACATGATTGTCAGCTCTGCTCCCACCCAGGCTGCAGGCTCTACACATGTTTTCTCAATATTTCTCAATATTTACTCAAAAATATTTCCAGAATCCGTCCCTTCATCAATTCTCAATCTACAAAAATGCTAGTGCATGCTCTCATAATCTCCCGCCTCGACTACTGCAACATCCTCCTATGTGGTCTCCCTGCTAACACGCTCGCCCCTCTCCAGTCCATCCTTAATGCTGCTGCCCGACTGATCCACCTCTCGCCTCACTACCACCCCGCTTCTCCTCTCTGCATGTCCCTTCACTGGCTCCCAATCTTCCATCGTATCCAATTCAAACTACTAATACTGACTTACAAAGCCATCCACAAATTGTCTCCTCCATATATCTCTGAACTAATCTCTCGCTACACTCCAAAACGTAATCTCCGGTCCTCCCAAGATCTCCTTCTATCCTCCTCTCTCATTCGCTCCTCATGCAACCGTCTCCAAGACTTCTCCCGAACATCCCCAGTCTTCTGGAACTCGCTGCCTCAACACGTCAGACTATCTGCTACACTTGCAAACTTCAAACGGAACCTAAAGACTCATCTGTTCAGAAATGCCTATAACCTTGAATGACCTCACTGCCCCACCACCGTGCGGAGCTGCCGCCCCACCACCGTGCGGAGCTGCCGCCCCACCACCGTGCGGAGCTGCCGCCCCACCACCGTGCGGAGCTGCCGCCCCACCACCGTGCGGAGCTGCCGCCCCACCACCGTGCGGAGCTGCCGCCCCACCTACACCCCACCTACTGTCTCCTCCCCATAATCCTATAGAATGTAAGCCCGCAAGGGCAGGGCCCTCTTCCCTCTGTACTAGTCTGTCTACTGTAACTTGTATATGTATTTTGTATGTAACCCCCTTCTCATGTACAGCACCATGGAATCAATGGTGCTCTATAAATAAATAATAATAATAATAATAATGTTTTGTGGGGTTTCCTCTCCAGCCTAGGAGGTGTGCATGCTCACTTCCTCATCTTTTATAGAGAGATGTGCGCATCTTGCTAAGGTGTCCCCAGCCTATTGCTGGGAGGCGCTAGATATTTAAGGCTTCTCCCCCTGTTAGGAGGTGCAGAGCATTTTGTTTGTAGCATTCTGTTTGTGTTTTTGTTTGTGTTTTTGTATGTGTTCCTCCTGAAGGGCTGGTGTCTTCTGGTGCTGAGTCCAGTATACTGAAAATCCACCTGGACTCCAGCCTGGTCCTGTTTCTTTTATTCCTGAAGGGCTGGTGTCTTCTGGTGCTGAGTCCAGTATACTGAAAATCCACCTGGACTCCAGCCTGGTCCTGTTTCTTTTATTCCTGAAGGGCTGGGGTTTTCTGTTCCTGAGTCCAGTTAACTCCCTGAGTCTGGTCACCTGTCTGAAGCTGGTATCCTGTTTGCAGTCTGGTTAACCATTGTCCCAGCATGCCCAGGTATCTGCATATCCACGGACCAGCGTATCTGGTTACTGGCATTTCCCCTGGACTCCAGCCTGCTACTGTGTCCTGTATATGTGTTCGTGCCATGTGATGTACCCTGATATCCTGCTATGTGATGTACCCAAATCCCTGCTGTGTTACCTGTTATCCTGCTGTGTGATGTATCTGAAGTCCTTCCGTGGTCTGTGAATAAAGTTGTCTTTTTTTATAACCTGAAATCTGGATGTACCTGCTGTGCTGACATCACTCTGCTGTGGTCCATGCCTGTGCCTGCACTGCCCTGCTGCAGCTTGTGCTTGCTGTACCCGATGTCTGATGTCTAATGACCTCTGTTTGATGTCTGGAGACTTACCCGATGCCCGGTGTTTAATAACTTCTGCCCAATGTCTGGAGCCTAACCCGATGTCCATGACCTATGCCTGTGGACCCATGCCTAACGTCCATCACCTACTGTCTCGTGCCTGATGTCTGCTGGTGCTTACCTTGCTTGTTTCTGTTCAGATCCCTGCTCTGTGTTTTGCTTCCCCAGTCCGGCTGTCACCCTGGCCTGCTCAGCTGCCACAGTCCCGGTCTCTTGCCCTGGGAGAGGCACCTGACGTCTGCTTTGCGGTGAGCCCTTAGTCAAACCCCTCCATCTGCTAAAGGGTAAGTCCAGGTTCCCCCTGTGGGTCCACACTTCTCTCGGACACCCGCCACCTTCCTGGATCCACTGGCAGTGAGGTTGTGACATCATCCACATGGCCTGCTGTATCACTGATAGATCCTTTGCCATTCTATATCAATGTGAGCCATAGTTCTCCTTTAAGCTTTGCTCACACGAGCGTATAACTTGGAAAAGTACTATCCTATGTGTGGTATAATGTGAACGGTGTCATTTAACAGTGTATCCTATCCCACAAAAAAACAGTCCATCATACAGCTATGTGGACAAAAAAATAAAAAAAATTATGCCTCTGAGAAAAAGGGGAGAAACAAACAAATGCACAAAACCAAAAATTGACATTGTCATGATGGGGTTAAAGTGTTTTTTTAATTGCAAAAGGAAGACTGTAATGTCATATCATACAATAAAAGAATTTAGAAAGATGGAAATAATCTTGGTATACTGTCTATGGCATGATTAGTCCTCCATATCTATAGCATACACTTCTGAGAAGGTTAGCCCCATTCTTCACCCGGCAATTTGTTTTGCTTTTTCCTCCTCTTCTTCCAAGAGCCATAACTTTTTTATTTCTCTGTAAACATAGTCGTATCATGGCTTGTTTTTTGCGAGACAAGTTGTAATTTTGAATAAAACCATTAATTTTTCCATACAATGTACAGTGGAACCTTGGTTAACGAGAACATTCCGTTCTGGGAGTGTGCTTGTTAACCAAGTTACTCGTTCAGCAAAGAAAGATTTCCCATAGGAAATCATTGCAATGCAGATAATTTGTTCCACAACTTGTTAAATGTCCCATTCAGGTCCCCTATTGTGTCATTCCGCACATGCACAAACACACACAAACACATAGAAACTCACACAAACACACACAAACAAACAAGTACGCACGTACACGCACATATTATGCTCACCTTACCTTCCGTTCCATCGCCGGTCTCTTGGGACTTGCTGTTCGCTAGTACGGGCTGTGTATCGGGTTACCATAACGACGAGGGAGGAACTTCCGCTGCCAGAGCGCTGACGTCAAAGGCAGGAGTTGCTTGCCTCTGATTGGCCAGCACGCTGCCTTTGAGAAGCTTCTGACAGGGGAACTTCCTGCTTTGTTGCTATGGTTGCCGATGCACAGCCTGGAGTGGAGCGGCAAACTATAGGACCCAGGAGGCCAGCGATGGAACTGAAGGTACACATATTATGCTCACCTTACCTTCCGTTCCATCGCCGGCATCCTGGGTCTTGTAGTTTGCCGCGAGGACGTCGCAATGAGCCGGCGGACTACAAGAACCATGAGGCCGGCGGTGGAACGGAAGGTAAGGTAAGCATAATACTGTATTTGTTTGTGTGTGTGTGTGTGTGTGCGTGTGTGCGTGTGTGTTTGTGCGTGCTTGTGTGTGTTCGTGTGGACTGCAAGTGCGGGTCAGAGCATGGTGGGTGTACGAAACCGGAAGTGTGTGCAGTGAGGATTTTGCTCATACAACAAAGCTTTCTCGTAAAGCGGGTTACAAATTTAAAGAAAGCTTTGCTTGTTAAGCGAAATTCTCGTTAAGTGGGTTACTCGTTAAGCGAGGTTCCACTGTACTAGAAAATGGGAAACAAGTTTCAAAGGAGGTGAAATTGTAAAAAATAAAGTGTAGTTCCTTTTTTTCATCTATATTTTTTTTCATCTATATTTATATTTACCATATTCACATTAGGGTAAAATTGGCTTGGCAGTATGATTTTCCAAGTCAGTACGAGTATGTAGATACCAAATATGTATAGTTTTTCCTTTATTTGATTGGTGAAGAAAAATTCTGAAATTTGTCAAAAAATATTTCACTTTTAGCACCATTTTCCAAGACCCATAATGTTTTCATTTTTTGGGATCTGGGGCTGTGTGATTGCTTATTTTTTGTGCCCCAAACTGACATTTTTTGTAAAACCATTTTTGGCTATGTGATGTTTTAGGTATCCAAAAAAAATTAAATTAATTTTAAGTTTTCATTTTTTTCCCTCTATGCTGTTTACCTATCAGATTAATGACTGAGGAGATTCTACAGTGCCTACAAGTAGTATTCAACCCCCTGCAGAGTTAGCAGGTTTACACATTCGGAATTAACTTGGCATTGTGACATTTGGACTGTAGATCAGCCTGGAAGTGTGAAATGCACTGCAGCAAAAAAGCATGTTATTTCTTTTTTTTTTTCTTTTTTAAATTGTGAAAAGTTTATTCAGAGGGTAATTTATTATTCAACCCCTCAAACCACCAGAATTCTGTTTGGTTCCCCTAAAGTATTAAGAAGTATTTCAGGCACAAAGAACAATGAGCTTCACATGTTTGGATTAATTATCTCTTTTTCCAGCCTTTTCTGACTAATTAAGACCCTCCCAAACTTGTGAACAGCACTCATACTTGGTCAACATGGGAAAGACAAAGGAGCATTCCAAGGCCATCAGAGACAAGATCGTGGAGGGTCACAAGGCAGGCAAGGGGTACAAAACCCTTTCCAAGGAGTTGGGCCTACCTGTCTCCACTGTTGGGAGCATCATCCGGAAGTGGAAGGCTTATGGAACTACTGTTAGCCTTCCACGGCCTGGACAGCCTTTGAAAGCTTCCACCCGTGCAGAGGCCAGGCTTGTCCAAAGAGTCAAGGCTAACCCAAGGACAACAAGGAAGGAGCTCCGGGCAGATCTCATGGCAGTGGGGAAATTGGTTTCAGTCAATACCATAAGTAACGTACTCCACCGCAATGGTCTCCGTTCCAGACGAGCCCGTAAGGTACCTTTACTTTCAAAGCGTCATGTCAAGGCTCGTCTACAGTTTGCTCATGATCACTTGGAGGACTCTGAGACAGACTGGTTCAAGGTTCTCTGGTCTGATGAGACCAAGATCGAGATCTTTGGTGCCAACCACACACGTGACGTTTGGAGACTGGATGGCACTGCATACGACCCCAAGAATACCATCCCTACAGTCAAGCATGGTAGTGGCAGCATCATGCTGTGGGGCTGTTTCTCAGCCAAGGGGCCTGGCCCTCTGGTCCGCATCCATGGGAAGATGGATAGCACGGCCTACCTGGAGATTTTGGCCAAGAACCTCCGCTCCTCCATCAAGGATCTTAAGATGGGTCGTCATTTCATCTTCCAACAAGACAATGACCCAAAGCACACAGCCAAGGAAACCAAGGCCTGGTTCAAGAGGGAAAAAATCAAGGTGTTGCAGTGGCCTAGTCAGTCTCCTGACCTTAACCCAATTGAAAACTTGTGGAAGGAGCTCAAGATTAAAGTCCACATGAGACACCTAAAGAACCTAGATAACTTGGAGAAGATCTGCATGGAGGAGTGTGCCAAGATAACTCCAGAGACCTGTGCCGGCCTGATCAGGTCTTATAAAAGACGATTATTAGCTGTAATTGCAAACAAGGGTTATTCCACAAAATATTAAACCTAGGGGTTGAATAATAATTGACCCATACTTTTATGTTGAAAATTTATTAAAATTTAACTGAGCAACATAACTTGTTGGTTTGTAAGATTTATGCATCTGTTAATAAACCCTGCTTTTGTTTGAAGTTTGCAGGCTCTAACTTATTTGCATCTTATCAAACCTGCTAAATCTGCAGGGGGTTCAATACTACTTGTAGGCACTGTATGTTGACTGCAGGAAGGAGGAGTTAGAGGATGAGGGAGAAGAGAGAGATCAGTCCCCCTCCTCCTTCTTCTATATTCATATAGATTTTATCTCAGAATTGAGAATTTTGATAATGACTGATCAATTGTGGCAAAGAAATATTATAAAGTTGTTTATTTTCATGTGTACTGTTGATTTATAAAATAAAAATTAAAAAGAAAATTACGCTTCAAGTCCTACCTGTTACAGGGAAGTTCTCCCTCTAAAGAGTGCTTTAAACACTGCGACATCGCTAACGATATATCGTCGGGGTCACGTCGTTGGTGACGCACATCCGGCACTGTTAGCGACATCGCAGCGTGTGACACCAATGAGTGACAATCAACGAGCGCAAAAAACGTGAAAAATCGTTGCTCGTTGACACGTCGTTCATTTCATTAATATCGTTGCTGCTGCAGGTACGATGTTGTTCGTCGTTCCTGCGGCAGCACACATCGCTATGTGTGACACCGCAGGAACGACAAACATCTCCTTACCTGTATCCACTGGCAATAAGGAAGGAAGGAGGTGGGAGGGATGTTACGTCCTGCTCATCTGCACCCCTCTGCTTCTATTGGATGGCTGCCGTGTGACGTCACTGTGACACCGCACGAACCGCCCCCTTAGAAAGGAGCGGTTCACCGGCCAGAGTTACGTCACAGGGAAGGTAAGTCTGTGTGACAGGTGTAAGCGATGTTGTGCGCCACGGGCAGCGATGTGCCCGGTCGCACAACCGACGGGGGTGGGTACGCTCACTAGCGATATCGGTACCGATATCGCAGCGTGTAAAGTACCCTTAAGAATCTACAGTAGGATAAGCATGTAAGAAGGAAACAATCATTTGGCAGACTCCTTTTATAACACCTTTCTTATTTCAAGCAGGGATCAAACTATTTGGATTTTAGTAGGCTTATGTAATGTTACATTCATGTTTCCATAAACAAATTTTTTTCCACAAACTGTAATTTTACCAGTGGATTTTAGGCAAGTAACATACTATAACATCAGAAATCTTTAAGTAAGCTGCTTTATCATAACTAGTTTCAGCCTACCATAACCTTGCTTCAGTCAAATAGGCAGCTGTGACATCACAAGTCCGGTCTTTAGTCTTGCAGGCTGACCTGATATCAGGTAGATTTCAGCCAGAAAAATTGCCATGAAAACTCAACTGTTTCTTTTAGGACTCCTTCACACGTACGTGCCTCCGGTACGTGTTTGGCAGTTTTCTCAAGTACCGGAGACACGTACACACGTAGACCTTGGTATTCCTATGGTTTTGGACACACATAAGTATTTTCGCATGGAACGTGTGTCCATTCCGTACTTACATGTGTCCGTGTGTTTCTCACGGCAACATGTCCGTTTTCTCTCCGGTGTCACGCGGAACGCAAACGTGTCACGCGTAATGCAAACGGACCACACGGATGTGTTCCGTGTGACACGCACCGGAGAAAAGACATGTGTCTGTGAGAAAAAAAAACAAACCTTTACTCACCTTCTCCTGCCCTGCTGTCTCTGCCGCTGCTGTCACTTGCTGCTGACCGCCGCTCATTATGCTCATTGAATATTCACTTCTTTGCAGCCAGAAGCAGCAGCAGCGGGTAGTCGGCATGACGTGAGACCGAAGATCAGCACCACGGACAGTGCCGCCAGGGACAGGTGAGTAGAAAGTTCCCGTTCTCCATGTGTTATCACGGATAACACACGGAGAACACACGTGTGCTATACACACGGCACACCGAGGGCAATACGCACCTTTAACACGTCCGTGAAAAACGTGCGTGATTTTCACGGACGTGTGAAAGAGGCCTTAGCTGTAACATCATAGTAGCATCAAAGGAATAATTGTAAAACCAGTAGCCATTTTATTGTTCTTGCATCACATTCCTCAATTGTTTAGGTCTAATCAGAAATCTACATCAAAAAACAGGAAAAATCCATCTGTTCAAAACTATTTTTTATATCTAACACATCTGGGCGTGGGTTTGCCAGTCTTTTAAGACCTTCATATTCTCAATATGACCTTCCTAAATTGGTAATCCAGCAACAAGGTTCAATGAATGTTGTTATTGTAAGAACCTAATACCTGAATACTAGATTTACATGATTTACTAAAATACTGAGCTAATTACCGTATTTTTCGGACTATAAGACGCACCCTGGTTTTAGAGGAGGAAAATAGGAAAATAAAATTTTAAGCAAAAAATGTGGTCATGACACACTGTTATGGGGCGAGGATCTGCTGCCTACACTGTTATGGGGGTAATGTCTCCAAATTTTCTGCTAAGGTACCCCATCATGGTAATGATCCTCCTGCCTTGTATATGTACCCCATCCTGGTATATGCCCTTATCCTGCTATATACTGGAATCCTGCTATATACCCCCATCCTGCTATACACCCCGATCCTGCTATATACCCCCATCCTGCTATATGCTCCCCATCCTGATATATACTGCCATCCTGGTATATGCCCTTATCCTGCTATATACCCCCATCCTGCTATATCCTGCCATCCTGCTATATGCCCTTATCCTGCTATATACCCCCATCCATCCTGCTATATACCCCCATCCATTCTGCTATATACTCCCATCCATCCTGCTATATGGCCCTATCCTGCTATATGGCATGTATCCTGTATCACACGAAAAATAAACGTTTATACTCACCTTTTCTCACTCCTTGTCTGTGGTGGCAGCAGCACTGCTGACCTGTGTGGAGCCGTCACTGTTCCCTGCAGCATCGCTCGTCCTGCTGTCTGCTGGTCAGCTGACCTGCGTGACTAGCGGCGCACAGTAATGATGTCATCGCTGTGCTCACCACTCACTACACAGATCAGCTGGGTGTCAGACAGGAGGAGATCGCGGTGCTGCAGGGGAACGGTGACGGGTGAGTGTACTGATTCACTGCCCCCGGCGCTGACCTGTGAGGAGCCGTTCCCCTGCAGCATCGCGATGTCTTCCTGTCTGCCGGCTGATGTGTGTGGAGAACGCGCACAGAGATTACGTCATCTCTGTGCTCACCGCTCGCTACACAGATCAGCTGGCCGGCAGACAGGAGGAGATCGTTGTGCTGCAGGGGAACAGTGACGGGTGAGTGTACCGTACTTATTCACTGCCCCCTGCGCTGGTGATGATGCGCGGGGGCAGTGAATACAGCCGCACATGATCACTCCAGGCTGTAGTTGCCAGGGGTGATCACGACCGGCTGTTTAATATGCGTGCATCCCCCGCCCATCAATCCGCCCACCTGTCAGCGCTGAGAGATGATGGGCGGGAGGATGGGTGTGCATATTTAATGAGTGGGCCCGCGTGGTCACGGCAGGTGCTGCCACAGCCTGCTCGTGCCGCCAATGACCCGCTATACCACAGCACCCTCATTCCCGGCCGCAGCCCTATATTTAGACCGTAAGACACACCCCCCACTTTCAACCAACATTTCACTTTTGAATGACACCATTTGTTCATTCTGCCACATATTTTAGTAGAAAAAAAAATAAATAATCCAAGTGACGTGAAATTGCAAAAAAAGCGCAATTCAACGATAGTTTTTTTTCATTGATTATGTTCTAATATTCTATATGGTAAAATTAACTGGGAATATGATTCTCCAGGTCAGTAGAAGTTCGTAGACCTCAAACAGTATAGTTTTAATTTTATTTAAGTGGTGAAAAAAAATCAGACAATTGTCAAAAAAAAGAATTGCGCTTTTCTCGTCATTTTCCGAGACCCGTAACATAGTGATTTTTCAGGATCTGAGGCTGTGTGATGTGTCATTTTTTGCAAGTTGAGTTGACATTTTTAATTATATCATTTTTGGGTAGATGCAATGTTTTGATCGCCTCTTATTGCATTTTATTGCAATGTGGCAGAAACCGTAATTCTGACATTTTGATTTTTTTTTCTTACTATACCCTTTGCCGATCAGATTAATTGATTTTATATATTGATAGAGCATGCATTTCTGAAAGTGACAATACCAAATATGTATAATTTTTTGTTTGTTTGTTTTATTTGCAATAGGGCAAATGAGTGGGTGATTTCAACTTTTGTGTATTTTTATGTTTCTTTATTTTTAAAACTTGCTTTTTTCTTTTTATTGATTTTATTAGTTCCTTTAGGGGACTTGAAGCTTGCACTATCCAATCTCTTCTGTTGTTCACAGCAATTCTTTATGCTGAATCCCTCTGAATGCAGGCACTCTGCTGGCAGTCACAGGCAGCACATAATGACAGCAACAGGGGTCATCAGCTGACTCCAGTTGTCATGACAACTCATCGAACCCCCTGAATGGGTCACTGGGCCCCCAGAGCACGTTAAATCTTGCTATCATGGATTGTCAGTGGAATTTAACTAGTGAACAGGTGTAGGTGGATCTCTGATCCACCCACGCCTGTCAGCTGCACGTTAGCTGATCAGCTGACATGTGCAGCGATAAATGTGGGGTTGGCGCTAGCACGCATTAAAGTGACAGACACAGCCTTGGAATTACAGGTATGTCCAAGGTCATGAATGCGTTTAATAAATAAACAGTATTTTTAGAATTTCTGATAGCAGTGTAGCAATAAAAAAAAATCACAGAAAATGTCAGTCTTCCTTACCAACACCCAATCACAATACCAAAATATCGTGATTCTTTTTTAATTGCATGTTTTTTAGGTGAATTGGTAGTTTATCAGTGAAACAACAAATAAGCAGTGTTTCCAATTAGAGTGTCATGGTCGTCTTCCTGTTTTTTTAGAGACTAGTGACAGGTTTTGGACTGGAGCCTCTCATTTCCTTTTGAGATTCTACATTTAAACGAAGTTTACTTTCTTTTAGTGCATTATGAGTTAATGTCAGTTTTGTTGCCAGCAGCTTACAGCAGTACAGGTCGGCTGTAGCTGCTTTGAGCTCATGCCCTTTTAGGTTTTAATAGCGGGGTTTTCCTAGCAATCCTTGCTGTTGATAGAATTCATTCTGTTCTGGCCATCCTGATGGAAGGATTGGCTGGGGTACTTTAGTTCAGCGGTGGGGCTGGTGTCTCTTGCCGGCCATCTTACTAGCCAGGGTGTTTGCAGGGCTAGTGAGGGATTAGGTATTTGGCTTTGAGATGGGTTTAAACACCCATACAGGAATACTAGGGAGCTTAGGAACAGCTTTTGGAGAGTGAAGAAGATGCCCCATCCCCCCCTCATTAGCGCTGGGGCCCACCGTTGTGTTTCCCCTTGTGTGTGGAGTTTTTTGTAGTGCGTCAGATGCCTGTAGGTCTGAACGCCAGTGTCACGTGATGCTTCAGACTTCTCCATCTCCGAGCGTGACACGGAGCCATACTATACTAACGATTCCAAAGGTGGTAGTTTTAGCACTAATCTCCATAGTTCATTTAAGCTTTTTTTTCCTGTTAAATGATTGGTTACTTTTTAAAAATTAAATATGAAAAGTTTTGCCTATAGTTAATATTATTTTGAAAAATTATTCAAAACAAATAAAACAAGCCTAAAAAGAAAGAACTTTATTGACCTCTGTAACAGCAAAGGGGATCAACCCATATGGTACAGGTGAATGACATTTCGATCGAAGAAGGAGCTCAACAGACAGGTGTAGAACTCAACAAGATTCCCACTTGTGGGTGGGTCTAGCCCCTTTATTTATACCCCTTCCAACAGAGTGTAAAAAGTGTAACTTCTCAAATTATTGCCATGATTGGTTAACATACATTCGAACAATGACTTCTGATTGGTTAGTCAAATAATACTTCTGATTGTTTAAGTCTGAATCCATCTCCTCTTTGTTTAATACAAAAGTCTATGTCCGTTGATAGGTTAATATTGAAGTCTTCTTCTCACTGGTTGATTCTGAGCCCATAGTTTACTTAAAGAGGACCAACCACCAGGATTGTCATACATACACTAAAGCCAGTGTTATACTGGTGCTATCATGCTGATTCTAAATATACCTTCAGTCGTGAGATCAGATGTATAGTTTCTGAAATATAGCAAAATAAAGTTGGTGAAACGCACATCCGTGTGGTCCATTTGTGTTACGTGTGACCCGTTTGCGTTCTGTGTGACACCCGTGATGCCGGAGAAAACGTGGACATGTCTACATGTGGAGCACACGGGCACACGTATGCTCCACACGAACACATGGTCCATGGCAGACTACGCACATGAACTTTGAGCTTTGATTTTAATGGGTCTACGTGTGCACGTGTCTCCGGTACGTGAGAAAACTGACCATACACGTACCGGAGGCATGGACGTGTGAAAGAGACCTAAAGAAAATAAATACATAATCGCATTTGTAAATTTTCACTAGACCTATACCTTCTTACCAGAGAATATCATAAAGTAATGACTGAGACCCCAGTTCCAGGGCTTAGTTACTTTCCATAAGGTAGCCGATATTTGGCTTTTGCTCCCCATCTTCCCATTGTTTTCTGACAGCATTCTCCCTATAGTTTGTGTATAGGGAGATAGTTGCTATTTAGGAGTGGTTGGGGTTGAAGAGCTGAAGCTTATGTATAGGACTTGAGACCTTTTGTACAAAATTTGGTGGGCTCATAACGCGATAGCTGTGTAACTACTTTTACTAATATTAAAAAAGTTCATTTTTTTCTTATTTTTGTAAGCATTAAAACAACATAATAAGCGGTTAAAAAAATATCTCTTTGAATGTATTGTATACATGTAAATGCTTCAGTTTCTAGCAAATGAAAAAAATGATAAAATACTGTAGATTATTTGTCACCCCAAAAAGAAAATTAAAACGCACATGTTTTCCTGCGCACAAATGATCATAATTAACTGTCTGTTATGATAGTAGATTAAGTAGGGGATGATTTTAGATAACAGATGAAGAGGGGTATAAGTACTGAATGTCAATGCCTTCTGTGTATTGCTGTCTTTTCAGCTTTACATACAGTAAGTGCCCTCCAGTGCCTCATCCTCAGGCGCGCTTAAATCAAAGCCTGTAATGCAAAGCCATTATAATTAGTGGAGTGGAATGAGTAACAGCAATGGGAAGTTTGTGACTTAATTAAAACACAAGGATACAAGTATACTGGGAAGTAAATAATTTTGTCTAGAGTGATTTGGGTACATCTAATCTAGATTACGCTTCAGTACTATGCATTTGGGACATTGTACATTATGATGATTCAAAAATAATTGCCCTCATCATTTACATTTATCCTTTTAAACAGCTTTAGTTTACTGCAATTTCTCCATTAATCTCAAGGAAAACATGATGCTACAGCAGATCGCATGGGTAATAATGATCAATGCATGAACAACAATGTTTATATAGTACCAATATATTCATATATTTAAACCTTTGGTAAAATATGAGTAAAACACAACTTAAATGGGATGTCATAAAGTTCTACATAAAGGAAGATTATTTTCTTTTTTAATATTGATATCTCATAGTATAAAAGCTCTACTTATTTATTTGCTCCCATTACTGATCTGTCTACCTGGATGCAATCATGACAACCCATGTATTACATGTGGTCACTGTAGCTAATTATTGGCGGTTTTTAGGCCTCACTATACAGTTTTAAAAATGTTTATAAAAGAGGACATTACAAAGGGAAGCCATGAAATGTGTAAATTCATCAACAGTGTGCACCTTAATATTGGCAAAATTTTTGTCAACTAATCCAAGAGAAAACAAGTGTCTAATATGGCTAGCAAAATGTACCTAACGTTTCATACCACAATGATCAATTTGTAGCACTTTCTGCCTCTCTGTTCTAGATTTTGCTCTGAATTTTGGACAGAAGTGATATATCTCACCCAGAGTTGTAATACATTCTTTGGAATAATCAGAGGAAAAAAATTATAGCAACTTCGTCCCAAAAATTTTTTTCTTAAAACTTGTAAGTTTAATTCATAGTATTAAAAACAAACATACATGTTAAAAACATGAACAGCCTACACATTTCGAACATAGGAGTTCTTAGATATGGCTATACGTATTTGTCAGTGACCAGATTGTATACCACAAGCAAAGTCCCTTTGACTTTGAATGTTAATGATCTTTGTTTGCTTGTGGTGTAAAATCTGATCACTGACAAATATGTATAGCCAAGTCTAAAAGAAATTTGTTTAAAATTACTGAGAGTCCTCAGTGGTTGATACCTTTTAATGGCTAACTGAAAAGATGGTAATAATAGCAAGATTTCGAGACTACGCAGGTCATACTGAGCCTGAAGAAGAGACCTGAGCAGTCTCGAAAGCTTGCAATTATTACCATCTTTTCAGTTAGCCATTAAAAGGTTTCAACCACTGAGGACTTCAGTTCTTTTAAACAAACTTTTTTTTGTCTCTACTGGCTAACACGGTACAAAGATGTATTTTACCAGTAGCCAAGTCGAAGAACTCCTATGTTCGAAAAGCACAGTCTGTTCATGTTTTTAACATGTATGTTTGTTTTTAATACTATGAATTAAACTTCCAAGTTTTAAGAAAAACATTTTTGGGACGAAATTGCTGGAATTGTTTTCCTCTCATGGATTTCCACTTTTGAACGAAAAGTTTTGCTCTCCATGCACCGCCCTGGAACAATGATCCACGTCAAGATTGAACAGGTGAGCTGATCTTATTCTTCTTACTGCATTCTTTGGAATAAGTTTGCACTAAGGGGCTCCCTTAGGGCATCCCTATCTACTTCTATACACGGAAAGTCCTTTCAATTATGGGGAGCTGTGCGATATTATGGCAGATAAGGCAATAGTTATCTAGAATTATTTTAAAACATTTCTCAAAAGATCTTATTAATTGAACCCCTTCAAAATAGCTTTCAGCTGAGAACTAAGTTAGCGCTGCCCCCTCAAGCAGTCTTCTAATTTAAAATTACCTGATCCATAATTTTGTACTTTGCCAATGCAATTGCCACTGCACAGGCATGACAGCCACATACAAGTGCATCTCAATAAATTAGAATATCCTCAAAAAGTTAATTTATTTCAGTAATTCAATACAAAAAGGAAACACATTTATTATATAGAGTCATTACACACAGAGTGATATATTTCAAGTGTTTATTTCTGTTAACGTTGATGATTATGGCTTACAGACAATGAAAACCTAAAAGTCATTATCTCAGAAAGTTAGAATATTATATATGACCAACTGAAAAAAATAATTTTAAACTCAGAAATGTTGGTGCCTACTGAAAGGTCTCTACAGTAAATGCCCTCAATACTTGGTCAGGGCTCCTTTTACATGAATTACTGCATCAATGCGGCATGGCATGAAGGCAGTCAGCCTGTGGCACTGCTGAGGTGTTCTGGAAGCCCACGTTACTTTGAAAGCAGCCTTCAGCTCATCTGCATTGTTGGGTTTGGTGTCTCTCATCTTCCCCTTGACAATACTTCATAGATTCTCTATGGAGTTTAGGTCAGGCGAGTTTGCTTGCCAATCAAGCACAGTGATACTGTGGTTATTAAAACAGATATTGGTACTTTTGGCAGTGTGGACAGGTGCCAAGTCCTGCTGGAAAATGAAATTTCCATCTCCAGAAAGCTTGTTGGCAAAGGGAAGCATGAAGTGCTCTAAAATTGCCTGGTAGACGGCTGCGTTGACTTTGGTCTTGATAAAACACAGTGGACCTAAACCAGCAGATGACATGGCTACCCAAACCATCACTGATTGTGGAAACGTCACACTAGACCTCAAGCAGCTTGGATTGTGTCCTCTCCACTCTTCCTCCAGACTCTTGGACCTTGATTTCCAAAGGAAATGCAAAATTCATCTAAAAAATGAAATACTTTCATCTGAAAACAACACCTTGGATCACTGAGCAACAGTCCAGTTCATTTTCCCCATGGCCCAGGTAAGATGCTTCTGGCATTTTCTATTGGTTATGAGTGGCTTGACACAAGGAAATGCAACAGTTATAGGAAAAGATATAATTCTAAAATTTCTGCTATCTGAGCTGGTTAGTGCTTATAAGTTTAATGGAGTAAGGACTACAGCATGTTATAAAAAAAACAAAAAAAAACCATGTAGGCAGGTTTGGATTGCATTTATTTTCCTGCTGCTGCATCCACCAAAATGTCATTTTCAAGGTAGAATTCTCAGCTTTACTTCTGAGACTATGTAAAAGGGGAGGGTTTTTTACTTTTTTTTTTACATGGCATTGATGTTTTGTCATAACTATTGTTGTTGCAGTGGAGTGCCTATGGGGTATTGTGGCAAGCTTGGAGCCATGGGGCTTTGCCCAGCAGCATAGGTGCTGTAGGACACCATGGTCACTCACTTTGCTGGTGCAGTATGTCTGCAGCAGTGTTCACAGTCCAATGTTATAACTTCAAAAGTTAAAGAACCATTAAGAGGTTCATAATAACGTGGAACTGGGCTTCATACTTTATCATGATAATGTTATCTAATAACCTCATGCTTAGTATTGAAGGTTTTGCTTAGCTCCAAAAGATCTATGTGCATGATTTAGATGAACAGTCCATATTTGTTTCCATACAATTATAGCAAATTGCATAGCTTTCTTTTACTTGTATCAGCACTTGTTCCATTAGACAAAGGTATATTTAAACTAGCAGAAGACTGCATGAGGGATAACGACTATTCAGTTCTCAGCTTTTTGTCTGAGACAAAGTGGAAGGTTATGTGTTATTAGCTTCTTTCATACGATATTGGTGCTGTGTAGTGACTATTGTTGCTATGGTGCTGTGTGCTTGTGAGATGGAATGGCTTGGAGCCATGAGGGCTTTGACTACAGCATTGGTGCGGTGGGACACATTGGTCACTCCCCTGCTGGTGCAGTACCGCAACAGTCATTACACAATGCTACACTTGATAAGTTAGGGAACCGCTAAGAGGTTTTTTGTAACGTGGCATTGGGTTTCATAAATTTGTGATCATAATTTTATGGTCAGTTTTCTAAATTTTGCTTAGAAGCAATAGATCAATATGTAAGGTATGGATGTGCAATTCATGCCCTTTTTTCCCCAACTGTAGGAGATTTTAGAAAGATTAACCGTTAAGACTGCATAATTTCTTGATATAACAGAATGCAAATTACATGCTAGTAATTAGCTACTGTGAACCTAATATGCCAGTTAGAACTCCAAGAGTATACCATGATCAAAAGCTCCCATGTGAGAAAATACCACTATTAAACACCAATGGTAGTATAAGATGTAGTATAAGGAGTTGTGAACAACTTACCAAGAAAGGTATCACAGGTCAACCGGATGGCACCCCCACCCGACGAACGTCCGTTTCGGCGGATGCCTACGTCAGGGGTGGGGGTGCCATCCGGTTGACCTGTGATACCTTTCTTGGTAAGTTGTTCACAACTCCTTATACTACATCTTATACTACCATTGGTGTTTAATAGTGGTATTTTCTCACATGGGAGCTTTTGATCATGGTATACTCTTGGAGTTCTAACTGGCATATTAGGTTCACAGTAACCAATGTGACATGGAGATCAGCCCATTGAGTACTCCTGGAGTATATAACCATTACATTAGGTTCTGAGTAACCACTGTGATATTGATTGGGGGTTGTTTACTATCCTTCCTTCCTTTCCAACAATCCACATTGGTCTTACCGGATTGTGCACCCTTGTTGTATGCTTGTCACTGTGCCTTATGTAATTGCTCACAATAAATATTTATCATTGGTACTGGAAGTCTGATCGCTTCTTTCTTGTGTGTGTTGTTGGCTGGCGATTTTTCCATGGTCCTATTGTGTCACACACCATGTCACTAATATAAATGATGGTGTAATTTGTTATCATGGTGGTGTATGTGCTGGAAAGTAATTTTCTCATGCTAGTAATTAGGTATATGGTAAATTAGATAATTTCTTCAATTTTTACTATGTTGCGGGGTCTGATGAGGAGACTCTTTCCTGTCACCAACTAAAGAAGTTCAGGGAGAAAAAGTTTTTACATTTTAAACAACACATTATTTTCTGTTCGTGGGAGAAAGGACATTTCTTCATGTGTTTGAGGGACAGATGTTGGCTGGATCAGATATTAACACATTAACCCCTTCCCGAAAATGGACTTACCTATACATCCTATTTTGCAGTTCGATCCCGCATATGGATGTCCTGGCAATCGCGCTGGCACAGGAAGTGTACTCGCACTTTCACTGCCAGGAGCTCCGCTTAAGTGATAGCCAAGCTTTGGCTGTCATAGTCAGGGCTGGTGCCCCCAACACCCCTGGCTCTTAATCCCCTGAATGCTATAAGTCGTGATGGGTGAATAGGGAAACATCTTTGTTCAAAATTTTTGTCTGAAATATTTTGCACTATTCATTTATTAGTCACAAATACAGAATCTAATACAAGTCAATAGGAAACTGAAATTATTTTCCGGTTGCCCCCTGCCAGGATACCTTGCAGGGCTGTATAATTGCATAGATGGAAGAAATAGTGCAGCATGGGGAAGATGCCTGAATGAATCTCTGAAACACAGGTCGCTTTTGGGAGAAATGTCGTCAGAGAATTACGCCACTTTGACTTATGGGCCTCCACCTAGTTGTGAGAACTTCCGCAGGTAAAGTAGACAGCTGTGGGCTGCAGCCCCCAGCTATGTGGTTTATCTTGCCTGGTTATCAAAAATAGAGGTTTCCCTATGATTTTTTAAAATTTAAATAAATAATAAGGAAAGCGACGTGGGCTCCTGTGCATTTTTTTTATAAACAGCGCAGAGAAAGCAAACAGCTGGGGACTGGTAGTTTCTAGGTCGGAAGGTACATGATTATTGAGCCCCTCCACAGCCTACAAACAGTAGCCCAACAATTGGCGCAGCATCCATTAAATGTGCTAATTGTGGCACTTTACCTGGCTCATGCTGACTGCTCTGGTGCGGTGGCAATTGGGGTTATATATAGGGTTGATGTGATTTGTCAAAAAAAAAACAACCCACAAACACACAGAAATCTTTTATTTTAAATAATTAAAAAAAACACACCTGTCATCAATTTTGTTACTCCAAAACACCCCTGCACATCCAAAGTAATCGGTATATTGTCCAACGATGATCACGGTGGACATGGTGGAATAGCAGTCCCGTAATCTGGCAGTCAGGTCCATGAATTTCACACTAGAATGCTTCCCTGCTGCCCCCCGTTAACTCAGTTGAACTCATAGCTGGATTACCCAACTGCTATGTGGCCGTGTCTCACAACCTGGTTCAATTGAGTTCACTGAGAGCAATGTGGTGGTGTCCAAGAACCTTCGTGCTCCTGGTATCTGTTTTTCATGGTATAGAAGCAGAGAAAAGAAATACCTTTTAATTTCATTTTTGCAAATTGACACTCTGATGGCTGATGGAAAAATTTAACAATTTAACATTGAATACAACGTAAGCAGGTGGAGATTCTTTATTGATTCATCCAAGAAAAGATTTAATGCTGTGCTTCTGTGCAATGGCATAAGCATGCTTCACTGTCTGTAATTCTGTGCACTTGAAGGAAAACTATGAGAATTTAGACTTGATTCTCAAGAAATTTAGCTACGAGAATCAAGAATTGTCAAAATGTGGTGATCTGAAAGCTCCCCTTGGACAGCAAAGAGAATACATGAAGTACCCAGCTGGGATAGAACTCATGAATGGAGCCAAAAAAGTTGGCAAACAATAATATCTTTGCAACTTGGAATCAAGAACATAGTTGGGGAAAGTTTAGTTGATGAAGCAATTTGTAAAAGCTCTAACAAAAGTAGAGACTTCTAAGTACCTGTGCACCAAGTTTCAGGGAATGATCAAAGCAAAACTGAAGGAAAGCATTTTTGTGGGTCAGGATATTTGGAAACTCATGAGTAAAGGTCTTGAATTTTAAAAAAAAATCATGAAAAACTTTCCAGGTAACAACAAAGATATAAAATTTAGAGAGGTTTTCCACTATTAATTTAACCCCTTCTCATATGACCTAAATATTCTTAACAATCCTTTTCTTAATATACTTTTATTACCTGCCTTACTTCTGTAAGTTCATCTCTTTGTGGCTCCTATATTCCTCTAATGTGATGCAGTACAGCTACTTCCGATCTCAAAAGCAACATGTTTGTTGGATAAATCTATTTTTTCATTTTCATGGCTCAACATTATAAAATTATTTCAAGCACCTGTGGGTTCAAGATGTTCACTACACCTCTAAACAAAATCCTTGAGGGGTGTAATTTCCAACATGGAGTCAGTTGTGGAGGGTTTCTACTGTTTAGGCACATCAGGGGCTCAGCAAACTCAACATTTAAGACAATTTTGCATTTCAAATGTCTAATGGTGCTCTGTCTTTTCCCAGCCCTGTCATGCGCCCAAACAGTAGTTTTCTACCATATATGGTGTATCGGTGTATTCAGATAAAATTGCACAATAAATTGTATGCTCAATTTTCTCCTGATACTCTTGTGAAATGTAAATTTTGAGGGAAATTTTTGTGGGAAAAAGTAAAATGTTTATTTTTTCCTTCCACTTGCTCTAATTCCTGTGAAGCAGGTAAAGGGTTATTACATTTCTTGAAATTGGTTTTGAGTGGTTCCTAAAAAATAATAGATTTTTACATTTTAATGGAATTAGAAATTGCTAATAATCTTTTAAACCTTCTAACGTCCTAACCAAAAAAAAAATATGTTTAAAAAATGGAGCTGATTTAAAATAGACGTATGGGAAATGTTATTTATTAATTATTTTGTCTGATATATTTCTCTGGGCATAAAAAATAACATTTTGAAAATTCCAATAATTTCAAAAAGAAATGTAAAAAATGTTATCTTACATTTAAAATTAACATGAAGTACAATGTGTCACGAAAAAACAATCTCAGAATTAGCGTTGGACTGGCTATCGAAGGAATCTCCAGTAATGGCCGCGGTTACCAGCATTGAACTAAGAAGCTCTCAACTGAGCTTTGGAGTGCTGCCTGGAATGAACTCGGGGTTTGCAGGACTGAACCGCGAGCACCGAGTGATTGATTCCCCAGCGATTGCGGTTCAGTTCATGACAGCTGCAGACAGGCCGGGCTACAATCCGGAGCTCAGGTGACAACACTGGAGTGAAGCCGTGCCTGTCTGCAGCTGTCATGAACTGAACCGCAATCGCCGGGGAATCAATCACTCGGCACTCGCGGTTCAGTTCAGGCTGCACTCCGGAGCTCAGGTGAGAGCTCCGGAGTGCAGTGCAGGTACCTGAATCCAGGCCTGGCATTACTGGAGATTCCTCCGGTAGCCAGCCCGACGCTGCTCAGAATCACTGACATCTATTGAAGTGGTACAGAGTTATTACCACATAAAGTGACACTGGTAAGAATTGTAAAATTTTACCTGGTCAGGAAGGTGAAAACAAGCTTTGGTGGTAAGTGATTAACTTTCAAATCCATACTTTCATACAAGCATATAGGGATTTGTATATATTACTTTTTAAAGAAGTAACATTAAACTGAATCTTTGTTGCAGCTGAAAGAATACCTAGCCTTATTTCTATTCAATGCAAGGCAGCTACTGTAATTCCTTTCACTAAACACTATAAAAATTGATGACATCTATGTCTCTATATAATACAGTACTTTCTTCTGTAAAATTCCCATTTGGACTACATATGATTCTGGCAATAACCATGGTATGTAACAGAGAAAGGTAACTTAAGCAAATCTATTATATAAAAAGCAATTTTACTCCAAACTGGATCTTTACTGTGAATGCCGAAATTTCTTGTATAGAATGACAAAAAGCTTTTATCAACTTTAGATAAAGAAAAACAAAAAATCAAGTCCTTTCCAGAACATCCATGGACCTGCCTAGCTATAAATATAAATCTTTAGTTTTTCTAATAAGCCATTCATCCTCTAACTTGTCACAATTTGGGAACAAAGAAGTCTGTGGAATTACAGTATAAATGTTCAGTATAAGAAACTGTCTGACAACAAAAAAACATTATCCTGTGGTTACACAGCATGTGGCCAGTAATGCTATTTCTGATGTCAAGATTTCAAATGAATACTTGATGGTACCCCTTTAAATCCAGACTGAGGCACATATTAATAAAAGAATTTGCCAACCGTGCAACTTGATTTAAAGAGCTGTGACCTTCTCGCTCTCAAGAAGAAAAATCCCATTCGCTCTGCTGCATCTTTGCCTTTCACCACTTTTTACTGTCTCCTGAAACATTAGAGATCCCATTCTCATTTGGGGAAATGCCAAGAACTGGCAAGGCTTTCTTTATGATGCTGGGACACAAAGGGTGAGTGAACACCTTTCGCAGTTTAAACTTCACTTATGTTTTGATGCTTGAATGACACATCTTAGTAAGTCATGGGAAAACTGTGAAAAATGATTTTCTGCACCATGTCTTTTGGCTTTAAACAGAATCAAAATCATACACAACAACAATAACATTAGTGTGAGAACGTTATTTTGCTCTGCTATTTCCAAGAGAACCTTATATAGACTTTTTCCAGGGACTTAGCCCTTATTGTGTTTCTTTCCACGCTCTTTCCACTAGTAAGGACCATGCTATTACTACTGTATATGGATATCATACCATAGTTTAGATTCTATAACAGCAAAAAGGCAAATAGTGGCTAATTTTCCAATTGCTGAGCTATAAAATACTTGAATTGATTCCAAGTTAGGTCTGTTTGCTGCTTGATAAATATTATTTTAGTAATGAATATAGAATTTAGACATTGCAATTGGAACACTAGCGAAAACACTGTCAACATATTAGTTTATTTATTATGACATCTATTCATTTAGTAGTACATACCAATCAAGAAATAATATTAAATATTCTAAAATATAGATCATGATGTAGCCCTTATAAAGGTTTGTAAACAAATTGTTTTCTCCATGAAAAGGTAAGCACATATGGGTGTCCTTAGTGGTAAATATTACAGTGACAACTTACCAATTGAAGCATCTCCGGCTGACATACTGTACATTATGGCTATTACTGACTGCAGTAGGAATGGAACTTCAATGCCATTTTTAATTCTACTAAAAAAATTTGTTAAAAACAACCAAGCAGAGAAAATGCAGACTTTATCCTAAAGGTAAACATGTCTCTTTTTGTTAATACAGAATTCTGAATAACAGATTGAGTTATAAACATGTATCTATGTCACGATCGTCTCCCTGCATGTTAAGACCAGTGACAGCCTTTGGACTGGAGCCTCTCATAGGGCTCTTTTCATTTAAATGGGTTTAATTTCTTTTGGGACTGCAGTGGTTAAGTGCGAGTTTTTCTACTGCAGCTTTTCCTAAGCAGTTCCTTTTTGAGTAATCAGCTGCACTTGCTCAGTAGTCACACTCTTCAGCTTCAAGTAGCAGGGTATCCCAACATTCTCTGCTGAAAATACAAACTCATTTGTGTCCTGTCTGCTGTTGAGGAAGGTTCTGCAAGTCAAGTTCCTGGTATATTGTTAGTGCAGCGGTGACGTCTAGTGAGCTGTACCTGCCCCTCAGTAGTCAGCGTTACTTAGGGCCTTTTATAGGATCTCAGGTTCCTGCTCGGTGACGTTCTGAAGACTGTATAGGGACTGGTGAGGGGAGAAGAGACAGTTGCAGGTGAGGTTAGGAGGTGCCCATCTACCCCTTTGAGTAGCTCTAGGGCCTCCCATTATTTTTGCTTCCCTTGTGTCCCCCTTTTGTGTGTTTTTTGCTGTGTATCAGATGCACATAGTTGTCTGAATACACCTCGCCATGCTTGCTACACCCGGAAAGCATGTCAATTTATTACACAAGAGAAGATGGGTGTCAGTGGCTGCCTCCAACCCTCTGTCAGAAAAGTGAGCAGTGACCAGCACTGCACTCTGAAGCAGCACAAATCATGCGGAACAACCTCACATGAGTATGGAATTACCCAAGAATGTTTCCCGTGGCTGATGTAAGATAATACATGTTAAATGTCACATACTTAATACAACAGGGAGTATGGCCCCACTGTAGAAAAATCTACAGTAAAAAGTCACAGGACCCAGATAACATACACCTCAATAACTGAAATCAGTACTATGACAGACCGCCCATTTTTTCTAATAGTCAATATATTTTTTTAGAACAGGGTCTGAATCTCAAATATGGGTCTAATATTGAAAAAGGGGACAAAAACTGAGACTGGAAATTATATGTCCAAAGATTAACCTTTACTATGGGAAAAATCTTCAAGTTTCTTAAGAGATGCTATCCTGGAGTATCATAATTAAAATAACCTAAAGAGCAAAAGTCAACATGTGTTTGTGAGGGATTAATCCTGACAAAGGTTTCTAATTAGCTGCTATATAAAGATATGTTCCAGACTGGACCAGGGAGATGCAGTTAATGTCCTCTACCAGGACTTTTAAAAGGCGATTGGTAGAGTGCCATATAGAAGGTTGATATGTTGATACATACACTACTCAGTATAAATGAGTACATGGCTTTTAAAATGAAGATTTAATTTAATATATCACTGTACACAAGAACAATTTACAAAAATTTGCAAGACTGTGTTTCATAGAACATTGTTTTAACCCATAAGATGAAAGTAAGATTAATAATTAATGATGAGTGAATATACTCGACACTATTCGTTACTTACAAAAAATATTACAGTATTCACAATATACATTACTCAATGAGTATTTTGATTGTTGCTTGTAAGGTTTCTAGTCCACTCACCACATGGTTGGCCCCTGATTCTTAGCTACTAAATATGCAGGGATCACTTGCTAATCACAGAAAGGCCATAGCCTTCTTTGCTACCTGCATTACTGTGAGTGATAGGCACAGTGAAAAAAAAAATGACCTGTGGTCACTAAAGCAGGAAAATAATACTGAGTTGAGTAGCTGTGATGTTAGGTGAACTTACCTGAGGTGAACTCATTGAACTAACTGACCTCATCTCAGATGAAGTCATTGAAGTAAATTCTGGATTAATAGATTAGGTGATGTGCACATGTTCAGTATCTGGTTGTGGACACAGACATTTCTGCACCAAACCTGCATCTTCTAGCAAAAAGTTCACCAATACTGCATCAAAAGCCATGCCAAATTGGTCTGTTTTTTTACTCAGAGATGCAGATTTGGTGCAGAAATGTCTGCAAACAAATATTGAACATGTGCACTTAGCAAAATGTGGTAATCCAGCATCTGACATTGAGTTAAATGACTTCACCTGAAGTCACAGCTGGGATTTCCATGGTACTCCAGCTGTAACCTCAGGTGATCTGACCTGAGGTGAACTCATTGAACTCAGTGACTTCACCTCAGGTAAAGTCATTGAACAAATGCCAGATTACCATAGTAGTGATGTGCACACATGGAGTGTTTGGTTGTAGACATTTTTGCACCAAATCTGCAGCTCCTAGCAAACAACACACCAAACTTGCATTAAAAGGCATGCTGTAATGGTTTATTTTTTTCCAGGAAATATAGATTTTACATAGTTTCTGCTAAACATTTGGCATCAAATTGTCATTTCCTTATGATACCATCTTTAGACTAATGGACAGACTGAAAGAATGAACCAAGAGATAGAGCAATATTTGAGCTGTTGCATTTCATCCAATCACGGAGACTGAGAGGAGTTTCTACTCCTTGATGAATTTGCTTTAAATACCCATACCTCCATGGAAACCAGGACCTCATCTTTTTTTGGTTGTGGGAGTTTTCATCTGATCTTTGGACATTTTTCTGGGTTGCAGTCCTCCGTACAAGAGGAGCAGACGATTTCTTCCAGATAGATAAAAGTCTGGAGGAATGATATAAGGAGACGTTTGGTAACTAGTGATTGGGCAAAAAAGGAAGCAAGTCTAAAATGCAGAAAGGCTCCTTTCTTTAGGATAAAGGAGTATATATGGTTGTCATCAAAAAATGCATGTCTTAAAGTGACTTCTAAGAAATTTGTTCCCAAATTTGTAAGTCCTTACAAGATCACTAAAGTATTGAACTCAGTGACTGTTGAGCTTTAATAATCCTATAGTTTGGAAAATCAACAATTTGTTCCATCCTTCCAATCTAAATAGATTTGAAAGGATGCCTGGGCCTTTAGACATTATTGAGGTGGATGTGGAAGAGGATCAGATAAGGTGAAGCGAATTTTGGGATCCAGATGGGTCAGGTGCAGTTTGAAATATTTCATCTAAAAGAAGAGATATGATTCTGAACATAACTACTTGGTCAGGTTGGTTCATCTTCATGTGGATGATCTGATAAAAAAGTTCCATGAGTATTGTCAGAGGATAGGGGTTCTGAGGGTCCAGTGGCCGCTCATAGAAGAGAGTTACTGTCATAACTGAACTCCAGGGCTTTAGCCAGCGACCTCTGAGTGTGTGGTTGGTTTCCATCTCTGTTGGACTAGAGCCTGTTTTCGCTCTGTTGAAATTTTAATAGTTATTTTGCCTTTCCTGTCCTTTACCTTAGTATTCTGACTAACTTCTTTGCTTTTTCATTTCCTCATTTTGTTTTTGGTGTGAGCACTTCTGGTACAATTACAGCCATGGCAAGTATTGTCGTAGCTGTGATTTTCCAGGACACCACTTGGAAAAAAATAAATAAATAAAAAATGACATGAGCTTCCGCCCTAATTTTGATAATAGGCATGGGTAAAACCGACAGCTATGGAATTCAACCCCTAGTGGTCTCATTTACATTGGCTGGTTATCAAAAATAGAGGATCCCATACTGAATTTTTTTTTAATTATTTAAATAAATAATTTAAAAAATTCATTTTCAATAACCATCCAGGGAAAAGCATACCACTGGAGGCTAGTATTATCCGGGTGGGAAAGGCCATGGTTAATTGGCTTTTCCCAGCTTAAAAATAGGTGCACCAAACTCGGTGCTTTACCTTGCTCTTCCTGATTGCCTTTGTACAGTGGCAATCAGGGTAATGGTTAATGGGGTTGATGTCAGCTGTGAATTGACAGCTGACATCAAGCAAAGGGGTTAAAACATGGAGAAATGTCTATCAGACACCCCCATTACTAATCTGGTAAGTTAATGGATAAAAAACATACAAGGAAAAAACACATTACTTGAGTAAAGACTCTCCCTCCCTACATGTCCTCGATCACCAATTTATTAAATAAAAAAATCCTCTAATTTCAGACAATAATCTAACAGGTAATGTGCCACGACACCCATTGATTCCTATGGGGTCTCTTTCTGAGATAGTTGGCAGACACAGTGTCCATAGGTTACTGTCAGTCAGTGCCAGACATAGATTTTCCAATGGGTGCTGATTAGTGATGAGCGAGTACTAAAATGCTCGGGTGTTCGAGGCTCGGGCCGAGCATCCCAAAATACTCGTGTACTCGGCCCGAGCACCGAGCCCAATGTTATCCTATGGGAGACCTGAGTATTATTCTGAAATGACCCCCGGCAGCATGTAGAAACCATAAAACTGTAAATTATAAAAAAAAACGTGCGTGTGTGTGTAAGCGTGCATATATATATACACGCGGAGTGGAGTGCGGGAGGGGCCGTAGCCGAGCGGGGAAGTGTCGGGCTAAAGGCACGGTCATGCTGTGCGGGCCGGCAAATCACTGCAATTCCACAAGTAACAGGGCTGTGGCATTGCAGTGGTCTGCCAGCCAATCCCTGCATGAGGGCTGGCTCTAAAAAGAGCGCCAACATGAAGACCACGAGTACAGCAAGAGTATCGCGAAATTACTCGGTCCCCGCCGAGTAGCCCGAGTACAGTGATACTCGTGCAAGTACCGAGTAGTGACAAGCATGCTCGCTCAACACTAGTGCTGATGTCAGTAAACTTACATGACGTTGCCGCTCATGGTAAACTGCGGGTCTGGTGCTGCCATCTGTGACTACGATACTTGGTGATAGAGGTGAAGGCAGGTAATATTACTGTCATTATCACTGCTCTTGCCAGGTATCGCAATCAATAAATACAAAAAAAGTATTGAATCCCCTCTATTTTTGATAACCTGCCAAAATAAAACAGAACACTGGGGGTTGCAACCTATAGCTGTCAGTTTTACCTATACTTGATGATTTTTTTGCCATTTTTAAAAATTATTTTATTTTTACACTGATACAGCTGACTGACTGCAACTAATTACAGATTCCGGCACAGAGGGAGGGTGGCAGGGGCACATAGAGCAGTCTGACTGTAACCTATCTGAGACCCTGGAACAAAGGGTGGGTTGAAAAGCAGGGATTATTCAGGTACTTAAATGAGTGGGCCAGAGAAGTGTCTGACTGCTGTGTTATGTGTTATCTTTGAGAAAATACAGTATGTATTATTGTTTAGCTCTTACCCCCTTTTGCTTCATTTTGCAGCTCCCTAGCCCTTACTAAGAACATTTTATAACGGGTCCCCATTGAATTGTATAGGGTTCGTTGTCCAGGGTCAAGTTTGGGTCAAGTCCGGTTCCCAAACCTAACATCCATGGGTCCACCGAACCTGAACATGTACAGGTCCACTCATCTCTACTGATAAGTAGAGATGAGATAACCCAAAATGTAAAGGTCAGATTCATACCAAAGACTGGATGTCCAGGGCTCACACCTGAACATGTTTTTCTGAGCTGGCTGTACGTGAATTGAGTGGCGAACTGCCCAATCACTGACTTCCATTTATACTCATTACTCGAGTCGAGCCAGTTAGTTCGAATCCCAATTGCCTTATATGGGGTTTGGGGTCTGAGAACAAGTTCAGGTCACATCTGGGTTCCAAAACAAGCTTTTAACTACAGTCCAGTGTAATCTGACAAACCTTAACATCCACGGGTCCACTCATCTCTTCTCATAACTAAAGCTTTGTAGATCTTTTTGTAACCTTCACCTTTCTTATTTACGGAAATTATTTTCTTTCTCAGGTCTTTTGACATTTCTCTTCCATGTGGTGCTATTGTTGATAGCATATCAAAAGTCTGTGGAACCTCCGTAAAGAGGCCAAACACAGAAACCAGTCAGATATCCCTCCGGGAAGGACCTAGCCAAGGGGTGGCTCTTTTTAGGAGACCACCATAACCATCATAATAAGTGGCCCCTTTAGTCAATATCCAACTTTTTGACAATTTTAAAGATATGACAAGGGAAATACCAAGGCCAGGTATCCATCCACAGACAGCTGTTTCGGGGTTTTAATGGTTTCTGTGTTGAGACTCCTAACTTTGTCAAAATGTTGGATATTGACTAAAAGGGACACTTAACATGTTGGTTATAGTGGTCTCCTAAAAGAGCCATTCCTTGGCTGGGTTCTTCCTGGAGGGATATCTGGCTGGTTTCTGTGTTGAGACTCCTAACAGAGGCTCCACGGACTTTTTTGATTTGCATATTTCCCAGAGGGCAATGTACCTAGGATTTCACTGTGTTGAGCGCCCTCACTGGCTCCCAGCAGTGTTTTCTCTGGCTGGTCTCCCCAAGATCAGTGATTGTTTTGTATTGCTGAAAGCATGAAATGGATAAGGGTTTTATTTGATAACTATTCATTTTTTATAGTCAACTGTCTGCTGAACACTTGTTCAATGAATTAGACTGTGGCTGATTTTTCTTCATTATAATTTTTTAGTTTAAACTTTAGCTTTGCTTCAAAGACTTTAAGTGGGGTATAGTAATTTTTGCTTCATGGTCTTGAATAAATTTGCTACAATTAATACTTTTTTGGGTGGGAAAAATAACAAATCTCCTTGTTAGAGAAAAGCTAGTTATACTAAAACATTGAAGAGTTGGACTTGTGCATTCAAAAGGGTTACATTAAGTTCACTTTAAAAGGTTAAAGTGCATTTTTGTATCATTCTGAAATTTCACCCAAAAAGCCAAATTCCCTAACTTTTGTGAGTATTCTATAGTAATATTTGTAATGGTTGATTAACTACAATATTTCAAGGATAGTCTAGATTTCTTACTTGAAAAATGTAATATTACAGGTTAATGGGCATTAGATTCTGTGATGCAATATTGATCCAAGGAGCTAGTCTGATAGTCATAAATGGAGTAAGGAAACATTTTTTCCTTAATATGGGGAAGTTAGAATCTGCCTCATGAGGTTTTTACCTTCCTTAGATCAAAATGTTAGGTTATAAATTGAATTTGATCAACTTATGTCTAATTTGAACCTTAAAGTCGTATCTTCTGTCTTCTGAATAAAAACCCAACAAATCAGCAGTGCACCCTGAAGGACAAAAATGTTCAAATATTTGGTTTCATATTACATACAGTTGAAACCAGAAGTTGATATACACTATCTAAAAAGACAAACATGCATGTTTTTCTCACTATCTGACATGAAATCAGAATAAACCTTTCCTGTTTTAGGTTAATTAGGATTACCAAAATTATTTATATTTGCCAAAATGCCACAAAAATTAGACAGAGAGAGAGAGAATGTTTTAAGGCATTTTTATTACTTACTGCAAAGTTAAATGTTTGCATATATTTCATTAGCATTTGGTACCATTGCCCTTAAACTGTATGACTTCGTAAAACATTTTGGATATCCTTCCATATGCTTCTCTCAATAGCTGGTAGGAATTTGGGACCAATTCTCCTGAAAGAACTAGTGTAATTGAACTAGGTGTGTAGGTTGCCTTGCTCTCTCCTGCCTTTTCAGCTTTGCAAATACATTTTCAATAGGATTGAGATCAGGGCTTTTTGATGGCCACCAAAACATTGACTTTGTTATCCTTAAGCCACTTAGAAACCAGTTTGTCAGTATGCTTTGGATCATTTTCCATTTGGAATACCCATTTCCACCCAAGCTTTAAATTCCTAGCTGATGTCTTAAAATGTTCCTTTAGTATTTCCACGTAATCTTCTTTTCCTTTTGATGCCATCTATTTTGTGAAGGGCCCCAGTTCCTCCTGCAGTAAAACCACCTAACAAAATGATGCTGCCACCCCATGTTTCATAGTTGGGGTGGTGTTCTTAGGCTTCAAAGCTTCTCCCTTTTTCTTCCAAACGTAACAATCATCATTATGGCCAAACAGTACAATTTTAGTTTCGTCAGACCACAGGACATGTCTCCAAAAATTAAGTTCTTTGTTTCTGTGTGCATTTGCAAACATTAATCTGGCTTTTTTATGTTTACTTTGGAATAATGGCTTCTTCCTGGCAGAGTGGGCATTTCAGTCCATATTGATACAGTATTTGTTTCAATGTGGATAATGACACAATCTTACCATTTCCACCAGCATCTTTGCAATGTCTTTTGTTTTTGTTCTTGGGTTGATATGTGCATGTCTGACCAAAGCACATTCATCTTTGGTACATAGAACCCATCTCTTCCTGAGCGATATGATGTATGGACATCCCATCTGGTTTGTACTTACATATAATTCTTTGTGCAGATGAACAAATCCCCTTCACGTATCTGAAAATTGCACCCAAGGATAAGTCACACTTGTACAAGTTCACAATTCTCTTACTGAGATCTTGGCTGATTTCTTTTGACTTTCCCATGCTGCTACACAAACAAGTAGTGTGTCTCAAGTGTGCATTAAAATGCATCCACAGATGTGTCTCTAATTAACTCAGATGTTGCCAATAAACCTATCAAAAGCTTCCAAAGACATGAAATCATCATTTGGCCTGTCCCATATTGTGTAAAGGCATAATACTCTTGTATGTAAACTTTTGACTTTGCAGAAAGTAATAAAATTGCCTAAAAAACATTCTCTCTCTCATTATTCTGGTATTTGACAAATATAAATAATTTTCGTTATCCTAATTGACTTAAAATGGAAAAGGTTTATTCTGATCTCATATCAGATAGTGAGAAAGCCATGCATATGTGTCTGTTTAGGTAGAATATGTAAACTCATGGTTTCAGCTGTATGTATGTACTGATTATATTATATATACGAGGAACGATCCAAAAGTAATGATAATCAGTTATTTCTATTGCACACAGAAGTTAAAATAAAATGTTTTCTTCTCTCTTAGGTACCCACTAGTCCAGGAAAAAAAAATCACTTAAATAGGCCACGATTCCCAGGAGCTACATTCATTTGAATATGAACTGCCGAGGAGTGAACATCAAAATGGAAAAAAACGAGCTCAGAGCTGTCATCAAATACCTCTGCTTGAAAAAAATGACTACCAAAGACATACACAGCGACTTGGTGGAAACATTGGGGGACTCTTCTCCTCCATATTCCACAGGTGCACGCTGGGCCAAGGAATTTAAGCTGGGAAGAACATCGACGGAAGATGAACATCGTGAAGGACGCCCATCCACGTGCCTCAATGAAGAAAATGTGAAAAAAGTTGAAGAAGTTGTATTGGCAGATCAAAGAGTGACTATCAGGCATGTAGCTGAGGTCACAGGGATCTCATATGGCAGTATTCAAAGAATCCTTGCAAAAGAATTGCATATGAGAAAGGTCTCCAAGCATTGGGTGCCAAAAATGTTAACCAACGAGCAAAAGAAGAAACGAGTTGACATGTCAATAGCAAATCTCGAAAAGTTCCAAGCAGACAAGGAGAATTTTTTGTCACGTTTTTTGACCATGGACGAGACCTGGATCCACCACTTTGATCCCGAAACTAAACAACAATCAATGACATGGAAACGAGCCGACGATCCGACTCCGAAGAAATTCAAAGTATCAAGCTTAGCAGGGAAGGTTATGGCGTCCGTTTTTTGGGACACTGAAGGAATTATTATGGTGGACTATTTGGAGAAGGGAGCTACTATTACGGGCTCCTACTACGCAGAACAAATAAGAAGATTGCGGGAGGCAATCAAGGAGAAAAGGCATGGCAAACTGCGGGCTGGAGTGCTGTTTCACCAAGATAACACGCCGGCTCACAAAGCTGCAGTTGCCATGGCAACCATTCAAGAAGCGGGCTTTGAACTGGTGGAACACCCCCCCCCCCTATTCACCAGATCTAGCCCCCAGTGATTTCTTTCTCTTTCCTCGCCTCAAGGAACACCTCCGGGGCAAGAAATTTGACGACAACAGCGACGTGATAACCACTGTTGGGGATTTTTTTGAGGGTCAAGATCAAGAATTTTTTTCAAAGGGAATTCTAAGTTTAGAAAAGAGATGGACTAAATGTAGAGACTTGTTAGGAGACTATGTAGAAAAATATATATTTTTCTAATATATTCATTGTGTTTATTATTGATTATCATTACTTTTGGATCACCCCTCGTATATATATATATATATATATATATATATATATATATACATACATGTGCCTGTTGTATATTTGGTATGTGTGTAAGTGCCTGTATATATGTGTATGTGCCTGTATGTGTGTGCATGTGCCTGTATGTGTGTATATGTGCCTTGACGAGAGAGGTAAAGAAGAACCCTAAGACCACTTTGGCTGGGCACCAGAGATGCAGTGTGGAGATGGGAGAAAGTTCCACAAAGTCAACTCTTACTGCAGCCCTCCACCAGTAGGGCCTTTACAGCAGAGTGGCTCGATGGAAGCCTCTCTTCAGTGCAAGACATTTGAAAGCCCGCATAGAGTTTGCAAAAAACACATGAAGGATTCCCAGACTATGAGAAATAAGATTCTCTGGTCTGATGAGATGAACATAGAACGTTTTGGTGATAATTCTAAGCCATATGTGTGGAGAAAACCAGGTCTGCTCATCACCTGCCCAATAGACTCCCAACAGTGAAGCATGGTGGTTGCAGCATCATGTAGGGACAGGATGACTGGTTGCAATTGAAGGAAAGATGAATGCGGCCAAGTACAGATATCCTGGAAGAAAACCTCTTCCAGAGTGCTCTTGACCTCAGACTTGGCCGAAGGTTCACCTTCCAACAAAAGAATGACCCAAAGCATACAGCTAAAATAACAAAACAGTGGCTTCATAACAACTCTGACCATTCTTGACTTCCCAAGCTAGAGCTCTGACCTAAACCCAATTGAGCATCTCTGGAGAGACCTGAAAATGGCTTTCCACCAACTTTTAACATCCAACCTGACAAAACTGGAGATAATCTGCAAGGAAGAATAGCAGAGGATCCCCAAATCCTGGTGTTAAAAACTTGTTGCATCATTCCCAAGAAGACTTATGGCGGTACTAGCTCAAAAAGGTGCTTCTACTAATACTGAGCAAAGGGTCTGAATACTTATGACCATGTGATATTTCAGCTTTTCTATTTTAATAAATTTGCAAAAAAATTCTTTTTTCTGTCAAGATGGGTGCAGAGTATACATTAATGAGAAAAAAAATGAACATTTTTGAATTTACCAAATGGCTGCAATGAAACAAAGAGTGAAAAATGTAAAGGGGTCTGAATACTTTTGGCACCCACTGTATATCTATTATGTGTGTATGTGTCTGTATAAATTGTATGTACCTGTATATCTGGTATGTGTGTTTCTGTCTGTATAAATGTATATATGGTATGTACCTGTATATCTGGTGTGTGTGTTTGTGCTTGTGTATGTATATGGTATATGTGTATGTATATTTGGTATGTTTTATGTGCCTGTATGTCTGGTATGTTGGTGCCCGTATATGTTTGTATATGGTATGTGCCTGTATATCTTGTATATGCCTGTATATCTGTATGTGCCTGAAAGTTATGTGTATGAAAGTTATGTGTATGTACCTATATAGTTGATATGTATCTATCTGCATGTGATAAATATTATTAGCTGTGTGTAAGACTTGTTTTTAATGTAGTTTGTGCAGAAATAATTGTGCACATGCTGTATCTGTTTCGGCTTCTTTGATGTATGTGTTTATTGGTTGTCCTGCACTTCTGTGATGTGTGTGGTGTGTTCATATGATGTTATAATATATGCACTTTACATATGTGATGTGTGCACTGACACCTCTCACTTTTGGTTATGCTTGTGTGACGCATTGAAAGTGTCCATTGTTGCTTGTATCACATGTAGAAAGTGTGTGATGTTTTTGTGTGATGTGTGTGATGTGCATTTTGATTTTCTGATGTGTCTAACATTTTTTTAATGTATTGAATAATATTACTTAAAGTGATTTTCTGTTTTAATTCTTTTAATGCCTTTCGACTTTTTCTTGGGAAAAACAATAATAAAAACAAGGTTATTTATCCTCCTCAGGGCCAACAATGCCTCTTTTCTACTGCTCTAGTTTTTATTTTTAGGCTACAGCTGTGATGTCATGACTAAAACACGTGATTGCAGAAGCTCAACAGTCACGTCATGTCAAGATAGATGGCACAAATTGCTGAGCCCTGTGGTTAGCTAAAGTGGTGGTGTGACATTATCACTACAGCCGGTAAACATAGATGGAGAAGCAGGTGAGATACATCACTAGGACAGGTGAAAATGAGTAACTCTGATTATATTTTTTCTCTACTTCAAGATGATGAGCACAAAAAAAAAAAAAAATGGAAGTCCCCTTTAAGAAAGAGGGGGGCATACACAATTCTTGCACATAGGCTCTTTACTCTCAGTGGTCCACCACAATCTGGTCCATCATGTGATATATATTGTAAATGGTGCAGCGGCTGCCACAGTTATTTGTTGTAGCTGTAGTGCTATGGTTGTCAGCCATCCGCCCTAATTAAACTTTACTGAGCAAAAAACACAGCTCATTCTGATAATATGCCAGTTCACCCATTTACTCAGCCTGGGTAGCTTATAACCAATAAAACAGTGTTTAATTAATCAGTTAAAAAAGCCATATTAAAAACACACACAACTAGAGATGAGCGAACCGGTCCCGGTTCGGCTCGAGGTCGGTTTGCCGAACGGAGGTCCCGTTCGAGTTCGGTTCGTCGAACGTTCGACGAACCGAACTCGAACCGCATAGGAAACAATGGCAGGCATTCACAAACACATAAAAACACATAGAAAACACCCTCAAAGGTGTCCAAAAGGTGACAAACAACTCACAACACAACACAAACACATGAGAAAGTGACAAGGACATATACTCATGTGAAAACAAAAGAGCAGGACAAGGAAAAAGAGGAGGAGACACAGATATAGGCATGGCACGCCCTTCTAAAATCATGTAAAACACCGCAAGGTGACTCCAAGCGGAGTCTCCCTTTTTTCCAAAAATTGGGCCCCACACACACACATACACTTCACAGCTAGATTTGCATCAAGCACATTCAAAAATACGCCATACTTAACCGTCCCCAGGATGACACCGGGGTAGGTAGCAAAGTCTTTGCTGAACCATGACTTGTTCATCTTGGCTTCTTTTAAAAACAATGTAAGCAAGGGTTACTCCAAGCGGAGTCTCCCTTTTTTCCAAAAATTGGGCCCCACACACACCCACCCCTTCAGTGGCAGCAGTTGTGCCCCAGTTGTACACTTCACAGCTAGATTTGCATCAAGCACATTCAAAAATACGCCATACTTAACCGTCCCCAGGGTGACACCGGGGTAGGTAGCAAAGTCTTTCCTGATCCCAGCTCTGTTCATCTTGGCTCCTTTTAAAAAACACAGCAAGCAAGGGTTACTCCAAGCGGAGTCTCCCTTTTTTCCAAAAATTGGGCCCCACACACACCCACCCCTTTAGTGGCAGCAGTTGTGCCCCAGTTGTACACTTCACAGCTAGATTTGCATCAAGCACATTCAAAAATACACCATACTTAACCGTCCCCAGGATGACACCGGGGTAGGTAGCAAAGTCTTTGCTGAACCATGACTTGTTCATCTTGGCTTCTTTTAAAAACAATGTAAGCAAAGGTTACTCCAAGCGGAGTCTCCCTTTTTTCCAAAAATTGGGCCCCACACACACCCACCCCTTTAGTGGCAGCAGTTGTGCCCCAGTTGTACACTTCACAGCTAGATTTGCATCAAGCACATTCAAAAATACACCATACTTAACCGTCCCCAGGATGACACCGGGGTAGGTAGCAAAGTCTTTGCTGAACCATGACTTGTTCATCTTGGCTTCTTTTAAAAACAATGTAAGCAAGGGTTACTCCAAGCGGTGTCTCCCTTTTTTCCAAAAATTTGGCCCCACACACACCCACCCCTTCAGTGGCAGCACTTGTGCCCTAGTTGTACACTTCACAGGTAGATTTGCATCAAGCATATTCAAAAATACGCCATAATTAACCGTCCCCAGGATGACACCAGGGTAGGTAGCAAAGTCTTTCCTGATCCCAGCTCTGTTCATCTTGGCTCCTTTTAAAAAACACAGCAAGCAAGGGTTACTCCAAGCAGAGTCTCCCTTTTTTCCAAAAATTGGGCCCCACACACACCCACCCCTTCAGTAGCAGCAGTTGTGCCCCAGTTGTACACTTCACAGCTAGATTTGCATCAAGCACATTCAAAAATACGCCATACTTAACCGTCCCCAGGATGACACCGGGGTAGGTAGCAAAGTCTTTGCTGAGTCATGACTTGTTCATCTTGGCTTCTTTTAAAAATAATGTAAGCAAGGGTTACTCCAAGCGGAGTCTCCCTTTTTTCCAAAAATTGGGCCCCACACACACCCACCCCTTCAGTGGCAGCACTTGTGCCCTAGTTGTACACTTCACAGGTAGATTTGCATCAAGCACATTCAAAAATACGCCATAATTAACCGTCCCCAGGATGACACCAGGGTGGATAGCAAAGTCTTTCCTGATCCCAGCTCTGTTCATCTTGGCTCCTTTTAAAAAACACAGCAAGCAAGGGTTACTCCAAGCGGAGTCTCCCTTTTTTCCAAAAATTGGACCCCACACACACCCACCCCTTCAGTGGCAGCAGTTTTGCCCCAGTTGTACACTTCACAGCTAGATTTGCATCAAGCACATTCAAAAATACGCCATACTTAACCGTCCCCAGGATGACACCGGGGTAGGTAGCAAAGTCTTTCCTGATCCCAGCTCTGTTCATCTTGGCTCCTTTTAAAAAAACACAGCAAGCAAGGGTTACTCCAAGCGGAGTCTCCCTTTTTTCCAAAAATTGGGCCCCACACACACACCCCTTCAGTGGCAGCAGTTGTGCCCTAGTTGCAAACAGGATGTTTTGATTTGCATCAAGCACATTCCACATCCACAAGCATTTATTCTCCCCAGGATGACACAGGGGTAGTAAATTCCTTCTGGATCCATGACTTGTTCATTTTGATGAACGTCAGTCTGTCCACATTGTCACTGGACAGACGCGTGCGCTTATCTGTCAGCACACACCCAGCAGCACTGAAGACACGTTCAGAGACAACGCTGGCAGCTGGACACGACAAAATCTCCAAGGCATAACTGGAGAGCTCTGGCCATTTTTCTAGATTTGAAGCCCAAAAGGAGCAAGGCTCCATTTGCAAAGTCATGGCATCGATGTTCATTTGGAGATACTCCTGTATCATCCTCTCCAGCCATTGACTATGTGTCAGACTTGTTGTCTCTGGTGGCCTTGCAAAAGAGGGTCTAAAAAAATTATGAAAAGATTCCATAAAATTGCTGTTACCAGCACCAGATACGGTCCTACTGGTACGGGTAGACTGTTGAAGATGACGAGACCGTCCCATGTTTGGCAAGTTACAACTGGGAGAATCACTCCCTGCACCTGCACGGTTGTTTGGTGGAAAAGCCGAGCTAAGATCGAGTAACAGCTTCTGCTGATACTCCTGCATACGTGCGTCCCTTTCTATGGCTGGAATTATGTCACAAAATTTGGACTTGTAACGGGGATCTAATAGTGTGGCAAGCCAGTAGTCATCATCACTTCTAATTTTGACAATACGAGGGTCATGTTGGAGGTAGTGCAACAAGAAGGCACTCATGTGTCTTGCACAGCCATGCGGACCAAGTCCACGCTGTGTTTGTGGCATAGAGGTGCTAACCGTTCTTTCTTCCTCTGACATCTCCCCCCAACCTCTTTCAACTGAAATTTGACCAAGGTCTCCCTCATCTGCTGAGTCTTCCATGTCCATGGACAGTTCGTCCTCCATTTCTTCATGTTCTCCTGCACCTTCCTCAACATTTAGCCTGCTACTATGCGCTCTTGTTGATCCCTGTCCAGCATGGTCCCATGCCTGGCGCCTTGTTGATGATGAACGTCTGGACCTTGGTGATGTTGTTGTGTCTTGCGCATATGAATCCTCCTGTAGTTCATCCCCTTCCTGTTGTCCCACCCCCTGACTCCGAATAGTGTTTAGCTTGTGCTCCAGCATGTAAATGACTGGAATCGTCATGCTGATAATGGCATTGTCAGCGCTAAACATATTCGTCGCCATGTCGAAACTGTGCAGAAGGGTGCATAGGTCCTTGATCTGAGACCACTCCATCAGGGTGATCTGACCCACCTCTGCATCTCATTGGCCCAGGCTATACGTCATGACGTATTGCACCAGGGCTCGGCGGTGCTGCCACAGTCGCTGTAACATATGGAGAGTTGAATTCCAGCGTGTCGCCACATCGCATTTCAGGCGATGAACCGGCAGGCCGAAAGACTTCTGGAGCGATGCAAGTCGCTCAGCTGCGGCGCTTGAACGGCAGAAGTGAGCAGACAGTTTTCGTGCCCTGTTCAGAAGGCCATCTAGGCCGGGATAGTGTGTTAAAAATTGCTGGACGACAAGTTTCAACACGTGAGCCATACAAGGTACGTGTGTCACCTTGCCCAGGCGAAGGGCCGCACCCAGGTTTGCAGCATTGTCGCACACGGCCTTACCAGGCTGCAGGTTGAGTGGAGACAACCATTTATTAAACTCGGACCGCAGAGCTGACCACAACTCCTCAGCTGTGTGACTCTTATTCCCAAGACATGTCAAGCTAAAGACCGCCTGATGCCGTTGCGCTCTGCTGCCAGCATAGTAATGAGGGGTGCGTGATTCCTTCTGCTCAGTGAGAACGCTGGTGGCCTGACCAGGCAGGCTTGGGGCGGAGGTGGAGGACCCAGATGAGGTGGAGGATGCAGAAGCAGTGGCGGAACTTGGACAGACAGAGGATTGACACACAAGTCGTGGGGACGGCAAGACTTGTGCAGCAGACCCTTCACCATCTATCACCATAGTTACCCAATGCCCAGTCAGCGACATGTAACGCCCCTGTCCATGCTTACTGGTCCAAGTATCGGTGGTGAAATGCACCCGTTCACACACAGAGTTTCTCAAGGAAGCGGTGATGTTGTGTGCGACATGCTGGTGTAGCGCGGGCACACCTTTCTTAGAGAAGTAGTGGCGACTAGGCATCTGGTACTGGGGCACAGCGACAGACATAAGGTCTCTAAAATCCTGTGTGTCCACTAGGCGGAAAGGCAGCATTTCGGTAGCCAACAGCTTACAGAGGGATAGAGTCAACCTCTTAGCTTTGTCATGGGTCGCAGGAAGTGGCCTTTTATTTGACCACATCTGAGGGACAGAGATCTGGCTGCTGTGTGTAGACGGTGTTGAGTAGGGTGTCCCTGTAAAAATGCAGGTTTGTGAGGAAAGTGCAGGCGGAGACATGATGTTGCCTTCATCCAACGTTGGTGCTATCGATGTCTGAGAGAGCTGTACACACTCACTTGTTTCCCCTTCCAAACCAACTGACGACCTACCAAGCAAACTGCCTGTTGCAGTTACAGTGGTGGAAGTTGTGGGTGGAAAAACAGGTGTGACAGCTGTCCCCACCGTCCTAGAAGATGACGAGCGCGCGGATGCACTGGAAGGGGCAGGCGGTGGATGGTTTGCTCCGCTATGCCGCATTGCAGCACGGTGAGCTTCCCACCGGGACATATGATATTTATTCATGTGACGATTCATGGAAGAAGTTGTCAAACTGCTGAGGTTTTGACCTCTACTAAGAGAACCATGACAAATTTTACAGATCACATAATTTGGGCGATCTTTTTCTATGTCAAAAAAGGACCAGGCTAGGCAAGGCTTAGAGGCCATGCGACCTGTTGATCCACCCCGAATAATGCTCAGAGGCACAGTGGTGGCTGAGGATGCAGTTGTAGACGTGCTACCAGTACTCCGACTGTGTCCAGGAAGGCGCAAGGTAACTTCGTCATCAGTTGCATCCTCCTCCACCACCTCTGTTGACCTCCTCGAGTGCCTGACTGTGGGTTGACAGTAGGTGGGATCTAGAACTTCATCATCAATTGTTGTGTTTGCACTCCCCTCCCCCTCAGACCGAGCCTCTTCTTGCCCTAACCGAATATTTAAGTTGTTATCCCAATCGGGTATCTGCGTCTCATCTTCATCAGTATGTTCCTCATTGTCTATAACCACAGGTGTTACAGTTTGTGACAAAGGGTCAACATTATGCTCAGAAACCTGGTCCTCACGGCCTGAATCAGAGTCACAAAGGTTATGGGCATCACTGCAGACCATTTCCTGTTCTGTACTCACTGTAGCTTGGGAGCAGACCTCTGATTCCCAGGCTATAGTGTGACTGAACAGCTCTGCAGACTCAGCCATCTCAGTTCCACCATACTGTGCAGGGCTGATGGAGACTTCAGAGCTGGGAGAAAGCAAGATTGATTGGGATGACAACTCAGAGGACTGGTGTTTTTTGGATGCAGTACTTGAAGTGGCTGAGAGGGCACTTATTGGACCACTTGAGATCCATTCAAGCATTTTCCTTTTTTGGCCATCATCTACTTTTGTTCCTGTTGTTCATGTCCGTAAAAAAGGGAGCACATCGGATTGTCCACGGTAAGTAGTAGACATCTTACTTTTGCTGGTAGATGGTCTATCTTCAGCAGATGATAATGGAGCTTTGCCACCTTCCCCACGGACAAACCCTTTTTTGCCTTTTCCACCACGCCTCTTCCCCTTTCCACCAGCATCTGTCATTTTAGCACTCATGTTGATTGCAACAAGATTGTGCACTTAAAATGTGGTAGTAAAAATTGAGAGGTGGTGTAGATTGCAGCGGTGGTCTAGCTTTATTAACAGCAGAATAATAAAGAATAAATATCCCTCACAATGCAACTACGGCCCTTAAACTGGCAGCATCAATTGCTAGTATAATGGCTTAGTTATAATGAGTTGGAGTGTGCAATGCAGGCAGAGGTGCTGCAAATATCTTTGCACTAGTGGGACTATAGCAAAGTCCAATAGCCACGTTTAGGATGCCACTAGGTAGACTGAGTGTTTGCTAGTATAATGGCTTAGTTATAATGAGTTGGAGTGTGCAATGCAGGCAGAGGTGCTGCAAATGTCTTTGCACTAGTGTGACTAGACAAAAGTCCAATAGCCACGTTTAGGATGCCACTAGGTACACTGAGTGTTTGCTAGTATAATGGCTTTGTTATAATGAGTTGGAGTGTGCAATACAGGCAAAGGTGCTGCAAATGTCTTTACACTAGTGTGACTAGACAAAAGTCCAATAGCCACGTTTAGGATGCCATTAGGTATACTGAGTGTTTGCTAGTATAATGGCTTAGTTATAATGAATTGGAGTGTGCAATGCAGGCAGAGGTGCTGCAAATATCTTTGCACTAGTGGGACTATAGCAAAGTCCAATAGTCACGTTTAGGATGCCACTAGGTACAGTGAGTGTTTGCTAGTATAATGGCTTAGTTATAATGAGTTGGAGTGTGCAATGCAGGCAGAGGTGCTGCAAATGTCTTTGCACTAGTATGACTAGACAAAAGTCCAATAGCCACGTTTAGGATGCCACTAGGTACACTGAGTGTTTGCTAGTATAATGGCTTAGTTATAATGAGTTGGAGTGTGCAATGCAGTCAGAGGTGCTGCAAATATCTTTGCACTAGTGGGACTATAGCAAAGTCCAATAGCCACGTTTAGGATGCCACTAGGTACACTGAGTGTTTGCTAGTATAATGGCTTAGTTATAATGAGTTGGAGTGTGCAATGCAGGCAGAGGTGCTGCAAATGTCTTTGCACTAGTGTGACTAGACAAAAGTCCAATAGCCACGTTTAGGATGCCACTAGGTACACTGAGTGTTTGCTAGTATAATGGCTTAGTTATAATGAGTTGGAGTGTGCAATGCAGGCAGAGGTGCTGCAAATGTCTTTGCACTAGTGTGACTAGACAAAAGTCCAATAGCCACGTTTAGGATGCCACTAGGTACACTGAGTGTTTGCAAGTATAATGGCTTAGTTATAATGAGTTGGAGTGTGCAATGCAGGCAGAGGTGCTGCAAATATCTTTGCACTAGTGGGACTATAGCAAAGTCCAATAGCCACGTTTAGGATGCCACTAGGTACACTGAGTGTTTGCTAGTATAATGGCTTAGTTATAATGAGTTGGAGTGTGCAATGCAGGCAGAGGTGCTGCAAATGTCTTTGCAATAGTGTGACTAGACAAAAGTCCAATAGCCACGTTTAGGATGCCACTAGGTACACTGAGTGTTTGCTAGTATAATGGCTTAGTTATAATGAGTTGGAGTGTGCAATGCAGGCAGAGGTGCTGCAAATGTCTTTGCACTAGTGTGACTAGACAAAAGTCCAATAGCCACGTTTAGGATGCCACTAGGTACACTGAGTGTTTGCTAGTATAATGGCTTAGGTATAATGAGTTGTAGTGTGCAATGCAGGCAGAGGTGCTGCAAATATCTTTGAACCAGTGGGACTATAGCAAAGTCCAATAGCCACGTTTAGGATGCCACTAGGTACACTGAGTGTTTGCTAGTATAATGGCTTAGTTATAATGAGTTGGAGTGTGCAATGCAGGCAGAGGTGCTGCAAATATCTTTGCACTAGTGGGACTATAGCAAAGTCCAATAGCCACGTTTAGGATGCCACTAGGTAGACTGAGTGTTTGCTAGTATAATGGCTTAGTTATAATGAGTTGGAGTGTGCAATGCAGGCAGAGGTGCTGCAAATGTCTTTGCACTAGTGTGACTAGACAAAAGTCCAATAGCCACGTTTAGGATGCCACTAGGTACACTGAGTGTTTGCTAGTATAATGGCTTTGTTATAATGAGTTGGAGTGTGCAATACAGGCAAAGGTGCTGCAAATGTCTTTACACTAGTGTGACTAGACAAAAGTCCAATAGCCACGTTTAGGATGCCATTAGGTATACTGAGTGTTTGCTAGTATAATGGCTTAGTTATAATGAATTGGAGTGTGCAATGCAGGCAGAGGTGCTGCAAATATCTTTGCACTAGTGGGACTATAGCAAAGTCCAATAGTCACGTTTAGGATGCCACTAGGTACAGTGAGTGTTTGCTAGTATAATGGCTTAGTTATAATGAGTTGGAGTGTGCAATGCAGGCAGAGGTGCTGCAAATGTCTTTGCACTAGTATGACTAGACAAAAGTCCAATAGCCACGTTTAGGATGCCACTAGGTACACTGAGTGTTTGCTAGTATAATGGCTTAGTTATAATGAGTTGGAGTGTGCAATGCAGTCAGAGGTGCTGCAAATATCTTTGCACTAGTGGGACTATAGCAAAGTCCAATAGCCACGTTTAGGATGCCACTAGGTACACTGAGTGTTTGCTAGTATAATGGCTTAGTTATAATGAGTTGGAGTGTGCAATGCAGGCAGAGGTGCTGCAAATGTCTTTGCACTAGTGTGACTAGACAAAAGTCCAATAGCCACGTTTAGGATGCCACTAGGTACACTGAGTGTTTGCTAGTATAATGGCTTAGTTATAATGAGTTGGAGTGTGCAATGCAGGCAGAGGTGCTGCAAATGTCTTTGCACTAGTGTGACTAGACAAAAGTCCAATAGCCACGTTTAGGATGCCACTAGGTACACTGAGTGTTTGCAAGTATAATGGCTTAGTTATAATGAGTTGGAGTGTGCAATGCAGGCAGAGGTGCTGCAAATATCTTTGCACTAGTGGGACTATAGCAAAGTCCAATAGCCACGTTTAGGATGCCACTAGGTACACTGAGTGTTTGCTAGTATAATGGCTTAGTTATAATGAGTTGGAGTGTGCAATGCAGGCAGAGGTGCTGCAAATGTCTTTGCAATAGTGTGACTAGACAAAAGTCCAATAGCCACGTTTAGGATGCCACTAGGTACACTGAGTGTTTGCTAGTATAATGGCTTAGTTATAATGAGTTGGAGTGTGCAATGCAGGCAGAGGTGCTGCAAATGTCTTTGCACTAGTGTGACTAGACAAAAGTCCAATAGCCACGTTTAGGATGCCACTAGGTACACTGAGTGTTTGCTAGTATAATGGCTTAGGTATAATGAGTTGTAGTGTGCAATGCAGGCAGAGGTGCTGCAAATATCTTTGAACCAGTGGGACTATAGCAAAGTCCAATAGCCACGTTTAGGATGCCACTAGGTACACTGAGTGTTTGCTAGTATAATGGCTTAGTTATAATGAGTTGGAGTGTGCAATGCAGGCAGAGGTGCTGCAAATATCTTTGCACTAGTGGGACTATAGCAAAGTCCAATAGCCACGTTTAGGATGCCACTAGGTACACTGAGTGTTTGCTAGTATAATGGCTTAGTTATAATGAGTTGGAGTGTGCAATGCAGGCAGAGGTGCTGCAAATGTCTTTGCACTAGTGTGACTAGACAAAAGTCCAATAGCCACGTTTACGATGCCACTAGGTACACTGAGTGTTTGCTAGTATAATGGCTTAGTTATAATGAGTTGGAGTGTGCAATGCAGGCAGAGGTGCTGCAAATGTCTTTGCACTAGTGTGACTAGACAAAAGTCCAATAGCCACGTTTAGGATGCCACTAGGTACACTGAGTGTTTGCTAGTATAATGGCTTAGTTATAATGAGTTGGAGTGTGCAATGCAGGCAGAGGTGCTGCAAATGTCTTTGCACTAGTGTGACTAGACAAAAGTCCAATAGCCACGTTTAGAATGCCACTAGGTACACTGAGTGTTTGCTAGTATAATGGCTTAGTTATAATGAGTTGGAGTGTGCAATGCAGGCAGAGGTGCTGCAAATATCTTTGCACTAGTGGGACTATAGCAATGTCCAATAGCCACGTTTAGGATGCCACTAGGTACACTGAGTGTTTGCTAGTATAATGGCTTAGTTATAATGAGTTGGAGTGTGCAATGCAGGCAGAGGTGCTCCAAATGTCTTTGCACTAGTGTGACTAGACAAAAGTCCAATAGCCACGTTTAGGATGCCTCTAGGTACACTGAGTGTTTGCTAGTATAATGGCTTAGTTATAATGAGTTGGAGTGTGCAATGCAGGCAGAGGTGCTGCAAATGTCTTTGCACTAGTGTGACTAGACAAAAGTCCAATAGCCACGTTTAGGATGCCACTAGGTACACTGAGTGTTTGCTAGTATAATGGCTTACTTATAATGAGTTGGAGTGTGCAATGCAGGCAGAGGTGCTGCAAATGTCTTTGCACTAGTGTGACTAGACAAAAGTCCAATAGCCACGTTTAGGATGCCACTAGGTACACTGAGTGTTTGCTAGTATAATGGCTTAGTTATAATGAGTTGGAGTGTGCAATGCAGGCAGAGGTGCTGCAAATGTCTTTGCACTAGTGTGACTAGACAAAAGTCCAATAGCCACGTTTAGGATGCCATTAGGTACACTGAGTGTTTGCTAGTATAATGGCTTAGTTATAATGAGTTGGAGTGTGCAATGCAGGCAGAGGTGCTGCAAATATCTTTGCACTAGTGGGACTATAGCAAAGTCCAATAGCCACGTTTAGGATACCACTAGGTACACTGAGTGTTTGCTAGTATAATGGCTTAGTTATAATGAGTTGGAGTGTGCAGAGGACAGGAGGGTACAGTGCCGGGATTGTGGGGCTCTGGGTAGAGGAATGGAAGCCTGCCTTTCTATTCCCTCCTAATGGGGAAATGCAGCGACGAAATCCCTGACCTTAGCTACACAGACGCTGTCTCTGTTTTCAGGACCTGTCACCTATGGCTCTGACCCTGCCGGTACGAGCCCTTAAAAGGACTGATGGAAAGTGCTATCCCTATGCTGTCCAGCGCTGTGTATGGAGCGCATACAGCTGTATCAGCGATAGGACTCAGGACGGAGCTGCGCCAGTGATGTCTGACACCAAGGACGCAGAAGGCAGATAATGGCGTCCTGGAGGAAAATGTCCGGTTTTATAATGCAGGGACATGTGACATGGACATCCTATCACACATGCCGTTGCTTCTCTGTCTAAAAGTCCACTTAGCTGTGTGTGTGTCTGGGATTGGCTGACATGCTGGCCCTCCCCACTACACGCGCGCGCTTAGGGAAGGAAGACAAGGAAAAAAAAAAAAAATGGCGATCGCCATTATACAAACAGCAGTGATCTGAAGGCGCTGTTCACGCACACTACACACTAAAATTTCATAATAGTGTGAGTCACAGAGTGACTTACACTATTACAGCGGAAAGCCAGCTAGGAATTAGCTGTTTTTTTGCTGCTAGAACCGTTCTCGAATGTTTCTAGAACTATCAAGCTTTTGCAAAAAGCTCGAGTTCTAGTTCAATCTAGAACAGGCCCCAAAATCACTCGAGCCTAGAACTGGAGAACTTCGAACCTCGAACCGCGCTCAACTGTACACACAACATGAAAGACAGATAAGGATATCACTCAATAGAGCTGTTACTCAGTACAACCCAAACAACAATACCTATGAGATAAAAAAAACCCTCACTCATCAAAATTGAAATGATAGGTTTGGCAAGTCCATTGCCCAAATAAGCAACATGAACACTGGAAAATTGGAACAATCTCACCGGTATACAGGCATTGTGTATATGTCTCATGCAAAGGGATTAGTCTCCTTAAAGTCAGGAAAATGAGGGGGGCTAGTGATGAAGCCACACAATACCCTCTCGACAGACCACCATGATGAAGAGGCTCGCTAAAGATGCTTCCTACGCATTTTGTATAATATTCATAATTTTTTTCAACCTCCCCCTCTTACACTCAAGCCTTTTAACAGCAAAGGGTGGCAGATCCCTTCAGGTATCCTTTGCATGAACGTTGCAAGTGCAGCCAGTGGCATCATATGCCTAACTTGCTGAATTCCCTGCCTCCCCTGGTGAGCATTAGATGAAACGTGTAGGGAGCATCTTTAGGGAGCCTCTTCAGCATGATGGTCCATATTGTGTGGCTTCATACTAGCCATCCCCTCCTTTTCCAGAATTTAAAGAGATGGATCCCTTCACATGGGACATATACACAAGGCCTGTATACTGGTGAGAGAGTTCCACGTTTCCATTATTCATGTTGCTAATTTGGGCAGTGGACTGTGCCAAACCTATATATAGACTCACTATCATTTCAATTTTGATGAGTGATTTTGTTTATTGCATAGGTATTGGTGTTTGGATTATACTGAATAACAGCTCTATTGAGAGTTATCCTTGTCTGTCTTTCTTGTTGTGTGTTTTTTTAATATGGCTTTTTTAACTGATTAATTAAAAGCTATGATTTATTAGTTATACGCTACACAGGCTGAGTAATTTGTTGTTTCTTTTGGTGGTGATAGACTCTAGTTAAAGTACAGTCCATATTGAATAATATGCAAATTCACCCCCTCAAAAAAGTCATTAAAATTCTCAACAAAAATTTGGAAATGTAATTTTTTGAAAGAAAGTTGATTTGACAGAACGTAAAGAATTTGTGTCTGATAATTTACAACAATTTTGCCCTGCCCCACACAGAAGGTTATTTTTGCCATTGGGGGAAAGTAACTCCAGATGCAAGCACAAGAACATTTTATTTCAGTGAAAAATGTGAAGAAGGTGAGATTCATGAAATTTATTTAAAATTTGTTACACAGTGCATGATAATCTTTTTTTTTTTTTTAAATAAAAAAAAATCAGCATTTTGTGCCTAGACCTAATAGGATAGGGTTTTTTTCAGTAAATAATGAAATGACGGCTAGGTATCTATCATTGCGATGGAGTACATTTTGATTCTTTAATAGCACATGGTATAATACAGGTTTTTTGGTATCCATGGTGGTGAATGTAGACATGTTAGTGTGACACCCTGGCTGGGCCAGGTAGTCACAAATAGGCCCCTCCACAACACCTTCCCTTACAGGTGACATCAGCCGACCTTCAAAACCATAGTCACCCCCCCAGGGCTAGATAAACACACCAGGAAGGGGAACCAGGTGGTTGGAAGACGCCCACCAAGAAGCCTAGACAGCCCGGGGCGGGAAAGTAAACAGTTCAGTTAAGATTCTGTTAGAGTTCAAGTTGGAGAGGAGTGTGGGCTGGAGCTGTGTCCAGCTCCAGCAGAGGCGAATACCCCAAATTGAATGGTGCCAGGGTAGGAGCCCTGGTGCCACTGGCTAGGAGGCAGACGGCGGTCTCCGTCTGCAGGAGTCGGGAAGACGGCTCGGTGGAACCGAGGTGGACCAGGACAGGGTTGTAGCCCGCCGGAACCGACTCGGAAACCGGAGCACACAGGGGGGTACTCGGACCCTGAAGCCGGGACCAGAAGCGACTGGAACTGGTTAATTTACCGAATGAGGCCAGGACTAGAGGTCCTGTCCCACCCAAAGTCCCGACTGAAGACAATAGCCCACCGAGGGGGATAAAAGGCCACCGCCAAGGCTCAGAGATTCTACGGGCCAGCGTCTGCAGGCAAGGGCTCCTTAGGCTACAACCAGCCGGAAGTGGACTCCTGAACTTGCAAGCAAAGGCAGTCCACCGTTCTAAAAAGTGCAGGAGAAAGACAGAGACCACCAGCCGGATGGGGGACCAGAACACTATCACCTTGGTTTACCAGAGACTTGTGTATTTCCTTCAATAGTGAGTACACCAGCACCCTGCGGTCGCCCACCTCCCTGCACCAGCAAATCTCAAACGGGTCCCAGGGCCACCATCCCTGCCCACGGAGGGGTTAACAACTTGCTGCACAACATCTCCCCTGGGTGCTCCGTAATGGCAGTGGTGGTGTCCAAACTCACCACAGACCGTGGGTGGAATCACGAACCCAGTACGGCCCAGCCCGTACATATCCGTCCTACATCCACCACCCCCAACCCTATTCATTTGGAGATTTGGAGTGTCCGCGGGATCCCCCGGCTCCAGAGACCCTTGAGCCACCCGGATCCAAGCAGCGGCAGGCTGCCGACACGGGGCCGGCACACCCCTAAACTTGGCGTCACAAACAGGATACTTACCAATCAGCTTACCTTGTGGGAGTGCGCATTTTGTTGAGGTTGGCAGTGGTCCGTTGCAAAGTTTCCAGGGGCCGCCATCTTGCCGCCATCTTTTGGCGCAAACATTCCCGCCCAAAGTCTCCTTCCCCGAGAAAAGGGTGCAAAAGCCGAAGCCCCGCGCCCTGGGAACACGATCGGAAAGCAAGGCCGGAAGTCGCAAAATGAAACTTACCGGCCTAAAAGAGAAGTGCCAGAAAAAGACCAAGGGGGAGAAGCGGAAGATGTCCGCACCTAACCCTGACGGCGGAGTGGCGGGGCTCCGAGGTGGTAGAGGCGGAGTGGCCTTTGATACGGAGGATCAGAGCTCGAATCGGCTACCTGCAGGGACCGCTGCCTGGCTGGAGCAGGCGCTATCCAGATTCTGCATCCGGGTGAGAGCCCAAACGCTGCAGCAGGTGCTCGACTGAAAGGCGGAAGTCCGGAGGATGGTTGCCGTGGTATGGGCCCGTGAACAGCGGGCCACCTCAGTCATGTAGCGCCAGGATAAAGCTACACAGACCCCCGTGCCATCCCTTATTAGCTGGAAGATGGGACCTGCTATGCATGCCACGAGCGAACCCCGTGTAGCGCAGCTCCTGGAAGAAGCGGTGCTATCCACGATTCCACCACCATTCCCGTTGGAGGTCCAGAGTCCCGGGATGTACTGCACCTGAATGGAAAGCCCAGTGTCCTGACCGAAAACAGAGCCGTACGGTTCTATGCAGTGGTAGCAGCACCCGTAGTTTACGCACAAGTTGAAAAGTTTACAGTTGAAAGGTTTTTAAGCAAAGGACTCGCTCCTGTTACACTGACTGCCTGACTTTTGTTGAACCTCTCCAAGTTCCCTGGGAGATGCCACCCAGCCCACGGGGTGGGAGAAAAGGAGGATCTTGTTCGACTTGTTGAACGCCACTGCAGTCGGAGCCTCAGAGGGCACCATCAGGGGTTGGAGCCCCTGGTGGAGGATGACAAGAAGTTGAATTGGAGTGAGGACAGTTCCGTTTACAGATTCCGGTTTGGAGGAGCAATTGTACCCGCACTGCAGGCAGTGGAAGACGGGGTCTTTATGGACAGTGTCACCCGTGAATGATGGTGGCATTGGGGACCCGTGCTGCCCTGTGGTGGTCTGAGGGACAGTTGCAAGAGGAAGCTGTACCGGCAGTTAAGTTAAATGTTTTAACAAACCACCATTTTCATCATGCTGCAGTCTCCGGAGAGGCTGGTTGGAGGAAGGGCCTGCGGCAGAGTGGGCTGAGGTCCCGTCACCATGGAAACCGGTGACTACCCTCCGGGTCAGGGGTCCCCTGGACGTGGGGCCTCTGAGAGAGACTGCCGGGTAAGGAACTTATTACCCAGCCCGTGTGGGCAACACCCAGATCCAAACCCATTTCCTGGACTGGGGAAAAGGGGTGCGCACCAGTGTTTAGCGGTGGCACCAGGGCTAGGTTTGTTTGGGTGGGCTAAGGTGAAAAGGACCAAGTCCCAAAACGTCCCGGTTAATAAAAGTGTTTTTATGCAACGTTTAAGAAACCTGTCTCCCGTAAGGGAAGAAATCCATGAATGTAAATATGTTATTATACTTGTATATGTGTTTCAAAAACTTTTATCTTTTTCAGTTAAACAAAATAAACCGGTGGTGGTCGGACAGTCCGCGGACGGTCTGTGTTAAACCAAGGGGGAGTGTGACGCCCTGGCTGAACCAGGTAGTCAAAAATAGGCCCCTGCACAACATCTTCCCTTACAGGTGACATCAGCCGACCTTAAAAGCCCTAGTCACCCCCCTCAGGGCTAGATGGACACACCAGGGGGTGGAACCAGGCGGTTGGAAGACGCCCACTGGGGAGTCTAGACAGCCCGGGGCGGGAAAGTAAACAGTTCAGTTAAGATTCTGTTAGAGTTCAAGTTGGAGAGGAGTGTGGGCTGGAGCAGTGTCCAGCTCCAGCAGAGGCGAATACCACAAATTGATCGGCGCCAGGGTAGGAGCCCTGGTGCCACTGGCTAGGAGGCAGACAGCGGTCTCTGTCTGCAGGAGCCGGAAAGATGGCTCAGTTGAACCGAGGTGGACCAGGACAGGGTTGTAGCCCGCCGGTACCAACCCGGGGAACCGACTCGGAAACTGGAGCACACAGGGGGGTACTCAGTCCCTGAAGCCGGGACCAGAAGCGCCTGCAACCGGTTAATTTACCGATTGAGGCCAGGACTAGAGGTCCTTTCCCACCCAAAGTCCCAACTGAAGACAACAGCCCACCGAGGGGGATAAATGGCCACCGCCAAGGCTCAGAGATTGCACAGGCCAGCGTCTCCGGGCAAGGGCTCATTAGGCTACAACCAGCCGGGAGCAGACTCCTGAAGTTGCAAGCACAGGTAGTCCACCATTCTAAAAAGTGCAGGAGAAAGACAGAGACCACCAGCCGGGTGGGGTACCAGAACGCAGCCGGCTGTGGGCACCGACCAACATCACCTTGGTTTACTAGAGACTTTTGTGTTTCCTTCAATAGTGAGTACACCAGCACCCTGCAGTCGCACACCTCCCTGCACCAACAAATCCCCAACGGTTCCCGGGGTCACCATCCCTTCTCACGGAGGGGTTAACAACTTGCTGCACAACATCTCCCACCGGTGCCCCGTAACTGCAGCAGTGGTGTCCAAACTCACCCCATACCGTGGGTGGCATCACGAACTTAGTACGGCCCAGCCCATACATATCCATCCTACATCCACCACCCTCCAACCCTATTCATTCGGAGTGTATGCAGGATCCCCTGGGTCCGGAGACCCTCAAGCCTACCACCGGAAGGCCCGGACCCGAGCAGCGGCAGGCTGCCGGCATGGGGGCGGCACATTAGAGTTTAAATTTGTCACAAACGGATGACTGTCGCAATGTTTTTGGGCCACACAAAAGGCTATATTAACAATTCAATGGAGATAGAGCAAGAAGAATATGAGTAACAGTGAATGAGGATGATGATGATGACAAAAAGGCATTTTTTGCAGGTGTGGACTGGTTACCAGAGGCGGGATCACAAGAAGATGAAGGACATCTTGAGCCTTACATACTTAGCAGGTCAGATTGCTTTCATCACATTAAGGCCCCTTTAACACGTCAGTGATTCTGGTACGTTTGTGCTTTTTTTTAAACGTACCAGAATCACTGACATACGCAGACCCATTATAATCAATGGGTCTGCTCACACATCAGTGATTTTTCATTGAACGTGTCTCCGTGTAGCATGCACCCTTGGCCGTGATTCTGCACGGAGACATGTCAGTTTTTGTCTGGCATCACTGATGACCCACGGACCACACTATGGTGTGATCCGTGTGTGATCAGTAAAACACGTACAAGAAAATCACGGACATATTAAATATTAAAAATTTTCAACTTACCTTGCCTGCGATTCGCTGTGCAGCCTCTGTTCTCGGCAGCTTCTGCCTGGCTCATGAATATACATGAAGGCAGGAACTGCCGACCAGGAAGCAGGTGTTGAGAGTGGTGGGCGGATGCTGCAGACCCGAGGAGATCAGCACCGTGGACAGCAGCAGTGAAGGCAGGTAAGTAATGTCCATGTGCAATCACGGGATCACAGATCACGGATTGCACATGGACAACCCACGTGTGCCGTGAATCACGGAACACGGAGGGACATGTGCATGTTTTACACGTCAGTGAAGAACGTCAGTGTTTTTCACTGACGTGTGAAACGGGCCTAACAGACACCATTTAATGTACTGTTGGAAATGATACAGTAAGTAATCCACAGAAGAAGAAAAAGTGTCTCCACTCCAAGGTCAATTAAAAATGTTTTTTTGGTATAAAAAGGTTTGCATAAAAAGGCAGTTGCAGAGCTGGGTGTGAGCTCCCCCAGGACTATGGCTGTTTCGCGCTAACCATGTGCTTCCACGGGTTCTTGGACACAGTTGTAGTCCTGGGGGAGCTTGCACCGAGCTCTGAAACTTCCTTTTTTATGCACACTTTTTTGTACCAATAAATCCTTTTTATGGACTTTGGAGTGAAGCCACTTTTTCTTCTTCTGTGGATTACTTTGTGGATATCTGCCTTCTTTGAAGTGTGCTCCTTTGAGCATGTTTGATTTTTGGATCTGGAGCAGCTTTCATCTGGTCACCCAACTATGAAAGGTTAACCCTGGTAGTGCAGGATCAATTCTTTGTTTCACTGGAAATGATAAAGTTCCTCGTTGATGTGTGCCAGGATGTGCATGGCTTATTTTCCCACAAAAAAGCTTGTACACTGCAATAGACTTGTCCTCCAGCAAAACGGAAAATAATTCCCACACTCAAGATGTCCACACATGGGAATTTTTACCACCACAGCTTTGAGGCAATGTTGAACATCCATCATCAACATCTATTATGACATCACAAGATCCAAAGTTGGCAGCAGAACAAGTAGATTTTAGCACAAAGGAAATTTTAGCCACATGTCGGCTACATAGTTTATCACACAAGCAAATTAATACAGCAGAAACATTATCATTGTAATACCTGATTCATTTAACAGTTGCCACTTTATGGGAAATGGCTTTAGCTCCTTGCCCCTCTGCCTTATTCTCACCCCAAAATTTGCCATAGTACAGAGTAACTCTGCCTATGCCCCAATCACCGTGATTTGGAGAGCGAACAAATCAATTTGCACTTAGAATAGAGATATACTTATCCCCCAGGCCTATGTCATCCAAGTCCAAATGCTGGCTGATTATCTTGTCCAATGATTCAACTGGATGAAGATATTCTGGTAACCTTACTTCCTTAGGCACCAGCATGCTAAGGGTTTGCACTAAGAGATGGAACAGAGACCGGTATTACTCACTGTAGTGTTATGGCGACAGAGATTGTGGTCTGAACAGAACAGAGATGCAATTTGTTGTGACTCATAAGTAATTTTACATACAGTGTGTCCACCCATATCCTGTCCACCGCCATTAACTTGACAACAGCGGCAGCTATAGGCATAGAAGTGGTGTCTAGGTATAGTAAAGTAGCCATACGCTACGCAATGAAACCACCTATTGCGCCACCTGGTGGAAAACAACAGAGTTAGCATTTTTATCTCGAAAACAGAACGAGATACAGAAAAAAAAGGGAATTACAAAGTTGTAGGACATCATCAATTCAATACGAATCGACACCTTGCATACAGAAATGCTATGATTAGAACATGTAAAAGACAGGAGAAAAATGGAATAAATAGTGCAAATAAATTTTATTATCAAAAGGAAAGGGGACACACAAAAAGGGGGTTCAAGTGGATATACATAAAAACATTGAGTGATTAAGAACATTCAAAATGGGAGCTGGGTGCGGGCACGGATAATACATTAATCTGGTAGAAAAAATGGGTACATATAAGTAATAAATACCGATGAAGAGTGAACTTAATCAACAAGCAGAATACTATATTAAAGTGTCAGTGCATACATTTTCACAACAAAACGCTTGTGTCTCAAATAATTTAAAATGTCACATACATCAGTAGCCTAATTTGCAGAGCATAATAGCCATTATAAGTACCCACCAATAAAGTGCAGTCGTGCCAATGATAGTAGCAAAAAAGGCCAAGCAGCCAGGTCCCAGAAGGAAAAGTTCCCCCAAACCCACCAACACGTGTTTCGCTACTGGTGGGGGCTTGTGCACCCCACTAGCTTCATCAGGGAGGGAAAAGAAGACATGAGCGCTTTACTGCGAAAGTGTTTTAAATATGCCGCCCTGTATGGTTTCCGCCTACGTCATCGCATTAGATGACGCATGCGCAGCCGCCCGCAGCATCACCGCAGGCAGGGAAGCCGTCAGACAAACACGACGCATGCGCGGGAGCAAAGACGCGTCATTCCGATCCCGCGCATGCGCCGGCTTCACCAAGACAGCACCCGGCCAGCGGCGACACAGAGGGCAGCAGCGCATGCGTACAGAGATGACGTGCAAGGTAAACACAAATAATGATAGTAATAGTACAAGATGACGTGCACAGCGGATGTAGAGGGTAGCATATAGAAATAGATCTGAACCACCGAAAAGAAAAGGAGAAACACAAAATAAGTAAATCTAAAAGTATTATTGCAGAGTAATAAGAGGAATTGCCACATTATACATTATTATGCAGATAGGGAAAGAAAATATTCTTTGTCTGTTCTAGACTGATGGCAGTATCCATCTCATCCTTTATTCATAATATCGAGAGGCAGAGTAGTTCGGAAAGTAAGGTCTTCAGTGGCCTGCTCAATCACTGCAAAGATAGGTGGATCAGATCTAAATAAAAATAAAAGATGTAACACTTTTAATACAAAGCATAAAATACGCTCATGCCAAGGGGGACAAACAAGATAAGAAATTGTTTTTAAAAAATTTTTTTTAAAAACAGATATACCTAAAATGATGAAAAAGGATTGGTAATGGTTGGCAGCTACAAAAATGATGCAAAACTAATATTTTCGTTCAGTCCCCTGGGGACCAACGTGTCGAGGGTGCTGATCCATCGGGCCTCACATTGGGCCAATCTTTTTTTGAGGTTACCACCTCTGGATCCACCACTCACCACGTCAATACCCCTTATTTCCAACTTGGAGGAGTCACAGGAGTGGAACGCCTTAAAATGTCGAGGGATAGTTTTAAGAAAAACGTTATCATCAGCAGATCTGGCAGCCTCAATTTCACGTACGTGCTCCCTGACCCTAATGCGGAGCCTCATAGTAACGGCAGACATTGAAAGCCTGTATACCAGCATTGGACATGAGGATGGCCTGGCAGCGGTTCGCTTCTTCCTTGGGATGGACAGTCGGTGTGGCAGGATGGGGGATTTGATCATCGAGTTGCTCCACTTTGCCCTCACTCACAATTTTTTTCTTTTTAAAGATCAATTTTATCTTCAGAGGCGAGGCACTGCGATGGGTGCGGCCTGTGCGCCTTCGTACGCCAACCTCTTCCTGGGTTTCTGGGAGAGGTTGGTTTTTGGTGACGGAGGCGCTGGGGCTAGCGCCCATGTGCAGTGCTGGCTAAGATATATTGACGATGTTTTAATTTTTTGGCAGGGCAGTGTGGAGCAACTCGAACTCTTTATGGGGCAACTGAATCATAATGATCTTAACATCAAACTTACTTACAAGCATAGCAGCAGTTGCGTTGATTTCTTGGATATTAAAATCGAAGTAGGTCCGGATCGTCTCATTCAAACGGACGTTTTCCGTAAAGATACCTCTGTCAACGCACTGCTGCATGCTTCATCTGCCCATACCCCCTCAACTATCCGAGCCATACCGACTGGACAATTCCTAAGGATGAGGCGGATTTGCTCGTCAGACCAAAAATTTGAAGCCCAATCCTCGGATCTCAAGCGCCGTTTCCACGACCGTGGTTATAGCAATAGAGCCATTAAAAGGGGTTATGTGAGAGCTAGGGGGACACCCAGACCTCAGCTCCTCTCGTACACGACTAAGAAAGAACCTCTGGAGCCTAATTTGAGATTTATCGGGACGTTTAATCATGAGTGGGGCACCATGAAGGAAATTTTGAACAGGCATTGGCCTGTCCTTTTATCAGATCCCATTCTATCGGATGTCCTAACTGATGCCCCACTCATGACGGCACGGCGTTCCCGGAATCTCAAAGATATTTTGGTGAATAGCCACTATGTCCCTCCTGCCATTAATCCTTTTAGCACGGGCCCCCCTTTAACAGGGTGCTATAAATGTGGACATTGTATGGCCTGTAGAAATATAATCCGGACCAGGACCTTCTCGTCCTCAGATGGAGTGAGACACTTTGATAACAATTTCTTATCTTGTTTGTCCCCCTTGGCATGAGCGTATTTTATGCTTTGTATTAAAAGTGTTACATCTTTTATTTTTATTTAGATCTGATCCACCTATCTTTGCAGTGATTGAGCGGTCCACTGAAGACCTTACTTTCCAAACTACTCTGCCTCTCGATATTATGAATAAAGGATGAGATGGATACTGCCATCAGTCTAGAACAGACAAAGAATATTTTCTTTCCCTATCTGCATAATAATGTATAATGTGGCAATTCCTCTTATTACTCTGCAATAATACTTTTAGATTTACTTATTTTGTGTTTCTCCTTTTCTTTTCGGTGGTTCAGATCTATTTCTATATGCTACCCTCTACATCCGCTGTGCACGTCATCTTGTACTATTACTATCATTATTTGTGTTTACCTTGCACGTCATCTCTGTACGCATGCGCTGCTGCCCTCTGTGTCGCCGCTGGCCGGGTGCTGTCTTGGTGACGCCGGCGCATGCGCAGGATCGGAATGACGCGTCTTTGCGTCGTGTTTGTCTGACGGCTTCCCTGCCTGCGGTGATGCTGCGGGCGGCTGCGCATGCGTCATCTAATGCGATGACGTAGGCGGAAACCATACAGGGCGGCATATTTAAAACACTTTCGCAGTAAAGCGCTCATGTCTTCTTTTCCCTCCCTGATGAAGCTAGTGGGGTGCACAAGCCCCCACCAGTAGCGAAACACGTGTTGGTGGGTTTGGGGGAACTTTTCCTTCTGGGACCTGGCTGCTTGGCCTTTTTTGCTACTATCATTGGCACGACTGCACTTTATTGGTGGGTACTTATAATGGCTATTATGCTCTGCAAATTAGGCTACTGATGTATGTGACATTTTAAATTATTTGAGACACAAGCGTTTTGTTGTGAAAATGTATGCACTGACACTTTAATATAGTATTCTGCTTGTTGATTATGTTCACTCTTCATCGGTATTTATTACTTATATGTACCCATTTTTTCTACCAGATTAATGTATTATCCGTGCCCGCACCCAGCTCCCATTTTGAATGTTCTTAATCACTCAATGTTTTTATGTATATCCACTTGAACCCCCTTTTTGTGTGTCCCCTTTCCTTTTGATAATAAAATTTATTTGCACTATTTATTCCATTTTTCTCCTGTCTTTTACATGTCTATATGGAATTTGTGCTTGCGGCATGTGACCCACGGGTGGTACCTTGACCGCAGTTATGATCATTATGGTATCATGGAGCTTTTCTAATTTAATTCTGTGTTTATCTGTGTTTTTCACAGTTTTCTCCATTACCGAAATGGACTTTAGAGCCAGAGACCGAGTATGGCTCGACAAATTTGAGGACTGTCTTAAAGAAACGGGTGGTTCTGGTGCTGTTAATGGTGGTTGCAGCTCTCATGAGACTTTAATACCCAAATATAAAGAACTTTTGAAAAAACGTTTACGCTTATCTTGGAATAAGGCATTACTCATTAAGTATATTGAAAGGGATATGATCCCACGCGGTCTGAGGATCCAGGTCTTCCCGTCATTCACTATTGATGATGAGGAGTTTGTGAACAAGTGGGAAGACCTGGCCCAGACCTGCTCTAAAGGGTTTTTATCCTTATTGAGGGATCATAACAGCCAATCTCTAGCTAAAATGGAGTCCGAGTTAGAAGATATTGAGAAGTCCTTAAAGGATAAATGCTCTCCTGAGTTTGTATCCAAACTTAATGAGGAAATAGAGCAGGAGTTGTCTAAACTTGAGAAGGATATAAAAGAGTATAAACTTAAAAAATTGAACAGGGACATTACAGATTATTCTACATCACGGGCATACAAGTGGCGGTCTGGACAGAATAGGGAACGTAGCAGGACCAGACCTGACCCCTCTTCACGTGAAAGATCCTCATCAACTCACTCTCATACTTCCGGAGACGATTCCTCTTCAGGGGCCTCTGGCGGGACACTGGATATGGACCAGAGTGTTGGGGCAAGAGTCAAAAATGGCCGTAAAAGACAACAATCATCTTGCAAGAACCCTCGTAGGTGTGTCTCTAACCAATTACAGGTCATTAATTTATCCACCCGTGTCCTTACAGAGGCCCAGTTGGAGGTACTGTCATTGGGTTTGTCCTTCTCACCAACTAACAACTTCAATTTATTTTCAGCGCAAAGAGATATTAATCTCTTTGCAAGAAAGGTGATGTTGAGAAGACTCCATCATAGGAACACAATGGACGTTGAGAGTGAGTTGGAAAAGGAGGCTCTACAGGCTCTAGAGGATCTCCTACAAGAACAGGAGACAACTAATTCAGGTGTGTTCCCTAAGGCACTTTTACCCAGATCGACCAGGTTCCCTCCTTTGTCCCTCTGCCCAGCAATCGACATCTTTACCAAGCTCGTCATGAATGATTTCAAAAAAATCTCCACGAGAAGGAGATTTGATAATCTCACACATAGACATCGACGGGCTTTGGAGGAATTAAAATCGTATAAGGATGTCGTTGTTAAGGCGGCGGACAAGGGAGGCAACGTGGTGATCTGGGCCACCGAAAAATACGAGAGGGAGGCTTTACGTCAGCTGAGGGACAGGGACACCTATACTAAGCTCTCACATAGCCCCTTGGTCTCCTTTACTGGGGAATTAGCACGTATCCTGGAGGCGGCGCTTGAGAAAGGTATCATCACTAAGAAGATGATGGAGGGGCTTCTCAATACATCCTCAAAAGTACCAACTTTATATTTTTTACCTAAGATCCACAAAGATGCTGTCAATCCTCCGGGACGTCCGATTGTGTCCGGCATAGAGGGGCTGTGTGAACCAATTTGTAAATTTATAGATCATTTTTTAAAACCTATTGTTGAGACACTCCCCTCTTATGTTAAGGACACTACGGATGTCCTCAACAGGATTGACGGCATCTTTGTGGAAGAGGATGTCCTCATAGTAACAGCAGACATTGAAAGCCTGTATACCAGCATTGGACATGAGGATGGCCTGGCAGCGGTTCGCTTCTTCCTTGGGATGGACAGTCGGTGTGGCAGGATGGGGGATTTGATCATCGAGTTGCTCCACTTTGCCCTCACTCACAATTTTTTTCTTTTTAAAGATCAATTTTATCTTCAGAGGCGAGGCACTGCGATGGGTGCGGCCTGTGCGCCTTCGTACGCCAACCTCTTCCTGGGTTTCTGGGAGAGGTTGGTTTTTGGTGACGGAGGCGCTGGGGCTAGCGCCCATGTGCAGTGCTGGCTAAGATATATTGACGATGTTTTAATTTTTTGGCAGGGCAGTGTGGAGCAACTCGAACTCTTTATGGGGCAACTGAATCATAATGATCTTAACATCAAACTTACTTACAAGCATAGCAGCAGTTGCGTTGATTTCTTGGATATTAAAATCGAAGTAGGTCCGGATCGTCTCATTCAAACGGACGTTTTCCGTAAAGATACCTCTGTCAACGCACTGCTGCATGCTTCATCTGCCCATACCCCCTCAACTATCCGAGCCATACCGACTGGACAATTCCTAAGGATGAGGCGGATTTGCTCGTCAGACCAAAAATTTGAAGCCCAATCCTCGGATCTCAAGCGCCGTTTCCACGACCGTGGTTATAGCAATAGAGCCATTAAAAGGGGTTATGTGAGAGCTAGGGGGACACCCAGACCTCAGCTCCTCTCGTACACGACTAAGAAAGAACCTCTGGAGCCTAATTTGAGATTTATCGGGACGTTTAATCATGAGTGGGGCACCATGAAGGAAATTTTGAACAGGCATTGGCCTGTCCTTTTATCAGATCCCATTCTATCGGATGTCCTAACTGATGCCCCACTCATGACGGCACGGCGTTCCCGGAATCTCAAAGATATTTTGGTGAATAGCCACTATGTCCCTCCTGCCATTAATCCTTTTAGCACGGGCCCCCCTTTAACAGGGTGCTATAAATGTGGACATTGTATGGCCTGTAGAAATATAATCCGGACCAGGACCTTCTCGTCCTCAGATGGAGTGAGACACTTTGATATAAGGAGATATATCAACTGTGAGACCACACATGTGATATATTACGCCACATGTCCGTGCTCTCTGATCTATGTGGGGCTCACTTCCCGTGAGCTCCGCATTAGGGTCAGGGAGCACGTACGTGAAATTGAGGCTGCCAGATCTGCTGATGATAACGTTTTTCTTAAAACTATCCCTCGACATTTTAAGGCGTTCCACTCCTGTGACTCCTCCAAGTTGGAAATAAGGGGTATTGACGTGGTGAGTGGTGGATCCAGAGGTGGTAACCTCAAAAAAAGATTGGCCCAATGTGAGGCCTGATGGATCAGCACCCTCGACACGTTGGTCCCCAGGGGACTGAACGAAAATATTAGTTTTGCATCATTTTTGTAGCTGCCAACCATTACCAATCCTTTTTCATCATTTTAGGTATATCTGTTTTTAAAAAAATTTTTTTAAAAACAATTTCTTATCTTGTTTGTCCCCCTTGGCATGAGCGTATTTTATGCTTTGTATTAAAAGTGTTACATCTTTTATTTTTATTTAGATCTGATCCACCTATCTTTGCAGTGATTGAGCGGTCCACTGAAGACCTTACTTTCCGAACTACTCTGCCTCTCGATATTATGAATAAAGGATGAGATGGATACTGCCATCAGTCTAGAACAGACAAAGAATATTTTCTTTCCCTATCTGCATAATAATGTATAATGTGGCAATTCCTCTTATTACTCTGCAATAATACTTTTAGATTTACTTATTTTGTGTTTCTCCTTTTCTTTTCGGTGGTTCAGATCTATTTCTATATGCTACCCTCTACATCCGCTGTGCACGTCATCTTGTACTATTACTATCATTATTTGTGTTTACCTTGCACGTCATCTCTGTACGCATGCGCTGCTGCCCTCTGTGTCGCCGCTGGCCGGGTGCTGTCTTGGTGACGCCGGCGCATGCACGGGATCGGAATGACGCGTCTTTGCTCCCGCGCATGCGTCGTGTTTGTCTGACGGCTTCCCTGCCTGCGGTGATGCTGCGGGCGGCTGCGCATGCGTCATCTAATGCGATGACGTAGGCGGAAACCATACAGGGCGGCATATTTAAAACACTTTCGCAGTAAAGCGCTCATGTCTTCTTTTCCCTCCCTGATGAAGCTAGTGGGGTGCACAAGCCCCCACCAGTAGCGAAACACGTGTTGGTGGGTTTGGGGGAACTTTTCCTTCTGGGACCTGGCTGCTTGGCCTTTTTTGCTACTATCATTGGCACGACTGCACTTTATTGGTGGGTACTTATAATGGCTATTATGCTCTGCAAATTAGGCTACTGATGTATGTGACATTTTAAATTATTTGAGACACAAGCGTTTTGTTGTGAAAATGTATGCACTGACACTTTAATATAGTATTCTGCTTGTTGATTATGTTCACTCTTCATCGGTATTTATTACTTATATGTACCCATTTTTTCTACCAGATTAATGTATTATCCGTGCCCGCACCCAGCTCCCATTTTGAATGTTCTTAATCACTCAATGTTTTTATGTATATCCACTTGAACCCCCTTTTTGTGTGTCCCCTTTCCTTTTGATAATAAAATTTATTTGCACTATTTATTCCATTTTTCTCCTGTCTTTTACATGTCTATATGGAATTTGTGCTTGCGGCATGTGACCCACGGGTGGTACCTTGACCGCAGTTATGATCATTATGGTATCATGGAGCTTTTCTAATTTAATTCTATGATTAGAACATGCAAAACTGACAAGGCTGCAGACGTGAAGCGATACCTCATTTAGACCTTCCTACAAGTCATTGGGTATGGTGGCTGCATGGAGTGGCCTCCACGCTCACCTGACATGACCCCATTGGACTTCTTTCTGTGAGGTCACATCAAATAGCAGGTGTATGTGACCCCCTCCACCAACATTGCAGGACCTACGACGACGTATTACAGATGGTTGTGCAAATGTGTCACCTACCATATTGCACAACGTGCAGCAAGATACAGTATGCTGTCCAGAGTACAGATGTGCATTGCAGCTAATGATGGCCACTTTGAGCATCAAAGTTAAATGAGCTCCATATGCGTTTTGGGAGGGGCATTGGTTTCATATCATAGCATTTCTGTATGAAAGGTGTCGATTCGTATTGAATTTATGCCCTATAATTTTTTAATTCACTTTTTTTCTTTATCTCGTTCCATTTTCAAGATAACAATGCTAACTCCGTTGTTTTCCACCAGGTGGTGCAATAGGTAGTTTCATTGTGTAGCGCATGGCTACTTTACTATATCTAGACAACACTTCTATGCCTATACTTGAGGCCGTTTTCAAGTTAATTGGTGGTGGACAGGATATCGGTGGACACACTGTATATTCCATTTAGTCTTCTGCTTCCTTCCCAATAATACACTGGCTAGAGACAATGGATGCCAAGTTTGACCTGCTGATTTGATACTACTACTGCTGACAGAGTTGCTGCCAGCAGTACTTATGGTTCTGCTGCAGAAGCTGCAAATTTTTGCCATGGTATTGTTGTAGCTGTTCTGTTTTGTCACAAGTCAGCTTATGGGATCACCAGTGAGGTCCTCTGAATTAGGCCTCTTCAGACCTAATCAAGATCGAGCGCTCAGAGAGAAAAGACCAGCATCCATGTGGGCATGATCAATTTCTTCTGTTTATTTAACCAAAGTACAGTTTATTTATACCATTTACAGATCAATGTGATTTTGAAAATAAGGCTTTTAGCTGGACTTTACAAGTTGCTCATATGACCTTTAAGTTTTAGCAAAACAAAAATGTAGAGTCATGCATATGAGATAAGAAGAAGATAAGAAGAACATTTAGAGACAATAATAATCCTTGATCTTGTCTCTTATTCCGAAGGCTCTATGACTATGAACTACTTACTAATGAAATAAAATCTTTAATGAAGAAATAGAGAAACTATTAACCCTTCTATATCAATTTCCCCCTTTTGTAAATGGTATAACCTTCACTACAGGGTCAGTAGGCGTCCAAACAGGAGCTGCTGGCTCATGGGCCTAGTACCCATGAGGGGTCTTCCTAAGACTTCACCCATCCACCCTCAGTGTGGACACCTACTCCCGGTCAGCAGAGGCCATTTGGGGTCCGTAGTAAACTACAGAGGGTTCAATGCTGGGACTCTTAGAACATACATTATTCATTAGTTTAGGTAATGCATATATCAATGTTTTTACAGCTATATAAAGCAGTAGACAGAACAACAATATTTGCATACAGGTTTGTATAATGCCAGAAACCCAACCTGCTATGCCCTTAAACCAATTGGCTGGATTCATAAAAGAAAATGTATTTCCCCACCAGGAGTCCTTGTTGGCATCGTGCTCTTTTAACCATTTATCCCTAAGTTCACTTGTTTTCTGTATATCTGCTCTAACCTGGAGGTTGCCTGCAGGGTCAATGTAATGGCAACAGGCAGGACCAATTTTTTTTACACATTCCGCCGTCTTTTGCTGTCACAAAGTCTAGCACTATAGTATGCTGGTTAGTGACTACAATTAATTGTTTTTGTATAGCATTGGTAGCATTAAGAATCTCAAGAACCCGAAAAATTTGATCATCCAGGTAGTCAGTGGACTCTACTAGCTTGTCCCACATTTGCATTAAGAAAGGGTGTATGAAAATAGCACTAAATACCTTATTTGCTTTTCCCATTTCTACTACATGAGGCCTACCATTTGGCCGGGGTGTATTATCTGCTGCTCGTTTATACAAGGTATGAATTGGGACAGCTGCTACATCTACTTTACTATGAGGAACTATGAAAGTGGCTGGTGTAAGTCTGGCAAGTGTGCAAACCCCTCTCATGTCAGGGCTCACCCACTTGTGAGCACGATTCCCACAAACCAAAAACACTCCCTCTGGGAAAATACAAAAGTGAGTTTGACTTTGTACACAATAAAGCAGATTCAGAAGCCCCTTCATGACTTTATGAGCACACCACGTATTGTTCATTTGTTTTCCCGTCATACCCGAGATACAGCTACCCCGCTCCCTCCTAAAAGTCCGTCTAATAAATGATGATGTACAGCCCTCAATACCCTTCTGATATACTGTCTCATTGTCCTTGGTTAAGTCATGTGTATGTATATATAAACAGTTATTGTCTTTTCCACAATTTCCAACACCATTGTATTGAAGACTGAACCATAATCCATCATGAGGAATGGGGCCCGAATGAGGAATCTTAGTCTTTATTTTGGCAATTATGCCCTTGTCTGAATCGTATTCCATCCACCACGAGTATCCATCGGGTCGTGTGATATTTAGCTGGAACCAGGGTTTAGTGACCCATCCAACTATAGTCAATGTAGCAGATACATCACGAGGTACATCTTCTCCCAAAAATCTAGATTGAGTCCAGGTTTCATTGTGTATACAGTCTGGTACCAACACCTCCTGTGGTTCCAGAGGTAAGGCTAAATAAGGCATAGTCTTTGAAGAAATAGGACTGTGTGTGCAGATCCAACAGTCTTTTGGCTTTTCTCCTTCCATGTCCTCAGTAAGAGAAATATGGTGGCGAATGAGTTTATTATCCCAGTCCGTATTTAAAAGTTCGCTCAGTGTCTTTGTTTGGCGCAGCAACCCTGCTACACCTAGCAGGATAATTAGCAAAACTGTCATTCTGCCGGTGGAGTGACCTTTTTACAGTGACTGGCGTGGATCCAGGTGGGTTTTCCCTCAAGTTTCACTGAGGTGGATGTGGTCAGCTGGACTTGGAATGGGCCATCAAAGCGTGGATCTAGGCTCCTTCTCACGTGTCTGCGCACGACCACCCAATCACCTGGATTCAGCTGATGCACATCTGCACTTGCATTGGGATCTGGAATGGATGAAAAGACATGTTTATGCACCACATTAAGTCTTTCCTGTAAGGCCTGGACGTAGGCTGTCATAGTGCCGTGTTGCATCTGTAACACTTGTGGAAAGTACAGACCTGTTTTTGGGGCACTACCAAACAGGACTTCAAAAGGAGACAAGCCTGTCTTTCTATTTGGAGTGTGTCTGACTGAAAAGAGTGCCAGGGATAAGCACTCTACCCAATTCTTTCCTGTCTCTGCCATGGCCTTTTGAATTTTTAGTTTAAGTGTCCCGTTTAATCTCTCTACTTTTCCACTGCTCTGTGGATGATAAGGGGTATGGAATGCCTGCTCTATTCCCAGAGCCTGCATAATGTCCCTCATTATTTCTCCAGTGAAGTGTGTACCCCTGTCACTTTCTATGGCTTCTGGGATGCCATACCGACAGACTAGTTCCTTCATCAGTTTTTCTGCAGTTGTTTTAGCATTTGCACATTTTACTGGATAGGCCTCAACCCATCCTGAGAAGAGATCTACACATACCAGGACGTATTCATACACTCCTACCTTGGGTAGTTGTATGTAGTCTATTTGTAGTCGTTGAAACGGGTAGAGCGGTCTGGGTGTTGCTTTCTTAGGGACTTTTACTGTTTTACCTGGGTTGTGTTGTGCGCAAATAATGCAGGATTGTACGTGTTTGGAGGCTACATAACTGAAGCCAGGAGAGATCCAGAAGGCATTCACCTGGTTACACATGTGACTTTTTGAGGCGTGAGTGGGGCCATGTGTTGCTTGTGCCATCATAGGGAACAGGGACCTTGGTAAACACAACCTATCCTTACTTTCCCATACTCCATTTGAGTTCAGCCCAGCTCCCATTTTCTCCCAGTGTTCCTTCTCTGTTTGGGCAGCCTGATGCTGGAGGGATTTCAGGACATCCAGACTCACTGTGGCTGGGACTTGCTGGCTCCCTGCCACTATCCTCTGATCCCTAGGCCTCTTTGCCGCTGCTTTCGCAGCTGCATCCGCCCTTCTATTGCCCGCTACCTCCAGTGAGTCACCTTTTGTGTGTGCTTTCACCTTAATGATGCCAACCTGGACTGGTAACATTAGTTTCTCCATTAACCGTTTTACCAATTCTGCATTTTTAATAGGCTTACCAGCTGACGTAAGAAAAGCTCTACTTCTCCAGATAGGGCCAAAATCATGACAGATCCCAAATCCATACTTTGAGTCTGAATAAACATTAATTTTCCTACCTGATCCCGCTCTACACGCCTCAATGAGCGCTGTTAGCTCCGCCTCCTGCGCGGACATGTGCGGCGGGAGTGGTTCAGCTCGGATTACCTCATGTGAGGATACTACTGCATATCCAGTGTAGAATCTCCCATCCAGGTGGTATCTGGAGCCATCTACAAAAAACTCAAAATCTGCATTAGTAATAGGTGTATCATAGACATGTGGAAAACCTGCTGTCTCCTGACTCATCAGCTCTATGCAGTCATGCTCGTGCGTCATGTCAAAGTATTCATCCTCACTTGCTACCATTGTCACCAATTCCCCCTTTTCTGAATCTACTGGCAAAAGGGTGGCTGGATTCAGAACATTACACCTCTTGAGGGTGACATACTCAGGAATCAGAAGGGCACATTCAAGTCTGAGCTGTCTGGCCATAGACAGGTGTTTCTTTTGGACTTGCACAAGTATAGCATGAATGTCATGCGGGGAGTAAATTGTTAAGGGAAATGTCAATGTGATCTCGCAAGCTTTCCCTAGCAGTACTGCAGCAGCCGCTACAGCACGGACACACGTGGGTGACCCTCTGACAACTGGGTCCAATCGCGCTGAGTAGTAAGCTGTTGGTCTTTGTTTGTCACCATGTTGCTGTGTGAGGACGGCTGTCGCATGCCCTCCCTGTTCTGTACAAAACAAGAAAAATGGTTGATCGTAATTTGGAATACCCAGGGCCGGGGCAGATACAATGAGTAGTTTAAGGGAATGAAAGGAATCAATAGCTTCCTGAGTGAGGTCAAAGGGGTCAGATGACAGACAATCATAGAGGGGTTGCATCATTTGCGAGGCAGACCTTATCCAAGGCCTGCAGTATGACACTAAGCCCAAAAAGGTGCGCAGTTGCCGGTGGGACCTGGATAAGGAGAGATTTTGGACTGCTTGTTTTCTCTCCTCAGTCAGGTGTCTTGTACCTTCAGAGATACAGTGACCCAAAAATGTTACCTTTTGCTTACAGTACTGTAATTTTTCACGTGAAACTTTGCAACCATTCTCTGCCAGAAAACACAGCAAAGAAATTGTGGCTTCCTTGCAGGACATCTGGTCTGGACAGCAGAGCAAAAGGTCATCCACGTACTGCAATAGCGTAACCTGTGGATGAGGCGGTTGCCACTGTTCCAGAATTCCTGCCATAGCTGTAGAATAAATGGTAGGTGAATTCATTCCTCCTTGCGGGAGGACTGTCCACATGTACTGTTTCCCCTCATGTGTGAAGGCAAAAAGATACTGACAGTCAGGGTGTAGAGGCACAGAGAAAAATGCATTTGCCAAATCAATTACTGTAAAACATTTGGAGGTCCCTGGGATTTGTGACAGTAAGGTATGTGGGTTTGGAACAATTGGTGTTACACTCTCAGTGACAGCATTGACAGCTCTCAAATCATGCACCATTCTGTACGTGTCAGGGGAACCTTTGGGCCCTTTTTTCTTGATTGGATACAAGGGAGTGTTACAGGGGGAGGACCTTTGTACTAGAGCCCCTGCTTCCACATATTCTCTTATATCTCTGGTCAGGGCCATTGATTTGGCTGGACTTAAGGGATACTGTTTTAAACAAGGAGGAGTGGAGCCTTCTTTTAATTTTATCATGACTGGGGGAATAGGAAGCCGACCAACATCAGTTTTTCCCTTTGCCCATACAATGTCTGGAACTTGTTGCATTGCTATGTCTTCACTAGTTCTGGTATCGGACACTCGCAGATTTGGACATTTACACCATTGCTGCAATCTTGCACAAGTGTTTGTCAGAGAGGGGACTTGTGACTGTAATACCTTCTGGGGTGTATTGTATGGTAGCCTGGATAGCACTTAACACATCAGCCCCCAGCAAATTCATAGGAGTGTTTTCACTAACAATAAGCTTTGTGAGAATTTCCTGGCTATCTTGTAATCTCAACTTCATCTGTTTTGTCAAGGGAGTTTCAGACACCAATCCCTCCACCCCGACACACTCCACAGTCTCGTCAGTAATCATATCTGGCTTTATCAGGTCTTTATGTACCACAGTGCCGGCTGCCCCAGTGTCAATTAAAAATTCTGCCTCCTTCCCCCCTGGCATCGTTATGGTCGTAAGTAAGGTGGGACCAGGTCCTGAGGGAACGAAAACAGGGTACACATTTGTCACTGGGTTGCCAGTTTCCTAGGTCAGAGGCAAGGGAGGAGGGAAATCAGTCTGCTCACTCTCCTTTTTGGAGTTTTTGCACTGTCTGGCATAATGTCCATTCTGTCCACAATTCCAGCACTGTACGGTCGCTCGGTCACCTGGTGCCCCCCCTCTCTGCTTCCACTGTCTTCCTTGTAACTGGTCGCTTGCATTTTGTCAGTTCAACCCCCTTAGCTACTTGCAGAAGGTCTGTTGGGTCCATGTTTCTCCACTCAGGTCTGGCTGTCTGTACTGCTTCTCGTAAAAACTTATTCATACCGTCAATGAATGCATTCACCAATATTTTGATATCAAGGTCGTTTCTTGCACTGTACCCCATGTCTGTCCACTTCAGCTGTAACCTCCCAAAGTACGTCTCTATACTCTCCCCTTTTTGCTGTGTCACGTCAGTCATCAGTACAGACTGCTCTGTTTGTTTCTTTGTAGCCCATCCTTTCAATGCCTCACAGTACGTCATTCCAGACCTCTCAGACTGAACATCCATGACCCATGATTGCTCCTTCATCATATCAGTATGTGATTTAATTATGTGTCCCAGCACGTCACCTGCCTTTGCAGTCACCAAACTCTCGAGGTCTGCCCAAGTGCATTTATAAGTCACCTGTATTGTCTGTATTTGCCTGTAAAATGGGAAAGGTTGGTTTTCAGGGTCAGGTAACTGTTTCAACATAGCTAGCTGGTCAGAGGGGCTCCAGGGGTAATATTCCTGTGTTTGTCTGATTCTTGTGACCTTCCTCGGTCCCGATGTATCTGATTTTTTTGTACTGGTCCCAAGGCGTTCTTTCCTTTCCTCACCGTCAGCTTCCTCCCCAAAACTCAATTCCTTCACTACCTCTGTCTCAGTGTCAGCGTCCTCTGTCATCACATGTGACCTGGTTTGAACAGGATTTAGTGCAATCTGCTTAGGGCGAGTAACATTACACGTAGCACAAGTACCTCTCCAGTCTGGGTTTTTCTGACTACAATGTTTACAAGTCCATTCATCTGGTCTGGGTTTCTGCTTATGTGAAGGGGGGGGCGGTAGCAGTCACAATATCTGCTTTTGGTGCATTAAAACATTCATAATACACCTTATCTCCCGCTGTGGTCTCTTTATATCCACAATGCTGCATCTCTTCAGCCACACGACACCATTTATTTACTTGTTGCTCTACCCTCTTGTCTTTTATCCAACCTCTCTTTTCTTCCCTGAATCTGTGCCATTTCTCAACATCCAAACATCCGTACTCTGGCATGTCTGCCTTTTTGAGTATCGGTCTGACATTTTCCACTGCTTCTTTGCCTTCTCTTTCTTGCACTATCTGTTTGGCTGTTTTGGATCCTGCTGGAGCCCCACGCTGCACACTGAACAAGTTGCCCATGGCTTCAACTTATTCCCACACAGCCCACCTTTCTGCAAATGCCCTCTCAGTGTCCCTGAACCTTGTTAACAGGCCACACTTCTTCTGGCAAGTCAGAATGGGCTCTCAAGTGGTAGCAGGAAGGCTCAATCAGCATTCACTCTAACTTGCTACACTTGTAGGGCGTATTGGGAAGGGTTAAAAAACACCTCTCACCCAATAGACCAGATGACTAAAGCAGGAAGGACCAGGTGTGATAGTCCTCTCACCTGCTAGACCACCTCCATGTAAGTGGGAAGGCCACAATGCTCTCTAACCCACTTCTTCAAACCTGATGTGCAGTTGGGTACTTCATGCTGGTCCTTTACAAAGTATTCCGGCAACGAACGTAAACTAGAGTTAAAACAATCCTCAGAGCTGACTTCTCCCAGAGGGCAGAAAATCGCGCAGCTGTTCACTTGACCCCTCCCAACAGAATGACAGAATGGCAGCGCACAGTTTGTTTAGCAAGAGTGTTATCTCAAAAAGAATTCTTCGTCCAGATTCAGTTTTTCAAAAACATCCCTAATACCCACTGGTATAATACACAATCCAAGCAGAAAATTGAGACTACTTATATACCTTCACAGTACTAATATTCTACTTTGCTATAAAACCTTCATCCCCATTTTGAGGGGAAGAAACACACAATATCTCACTATAAGGACAGATCCCAGGACCATTTGTCTTACTCATTCATTGATTCCAGAAACATATGTAACAATACACCTTCCAAGGGTTAACCTCACATGCAAATAAAATTATCTAAACCGCTCTTGACACTGATGGGAAAAAAAATACATATGTCAGGTATCCACTCAAATACTCTATATGGCTATGCCCTGTGACATTTCACAACCGGAACATCTTTTCACAGTCCACAGTATGACCTATAACCATTAGACTTATACATACATATTATTTCACCAAGTCTCTTATCTCAATTACTTGTCACTTTGTTATTCAGAGGCTTCTCATCAATATACAACAACCTATTGCCTGCCTACTTTATCTAGGCATTAATATGAAACCACTTATGAACACATATCCCTAGACCAGTGTATTGCCCATCAAAGATGCAAAGATGGCCAAAGCAAAACACAAAACACAGCAACACAGCAAATGCAATTATACAGAGACTGTCCCAAATTCCGTGCTATGCAATCTATGCAATCAGTTAATGGACGGACCACAGATTATCTTATTACTCTATATTTCAACTCTCATTCAGACATGCATGAAAAAAACAATACTCACTGGTGATGCCAGAGTTCTTGAACCGTGTGTACAGCCTTACCCAGAATATTCGGGAAATCAGAGAGAGTGAAATAAAGTGTAAGAATAAAGCTTCTCACCTTGCTGCAGCTGAAATTTCAATGTCTCAAGAGTCCCCAAAACTTCTTCCGAATAGGCTGGTTGGCCACGGCCCCACGTTGGGCGCCAAAAACTGTTGTAGCTGTTCTGTTTTGTCACAAGTCAGCTTATGGGATCACCAGTGAGGTCCTCTGAATTAGGCCTCTTCAGACCTAATCAAGATCGAGCGCTCGGAGAGAAAAGACCAGCATCCATGTGGGCATGATCAATTTCTTCTGTTTATTTAACCAAAGTACAGTTTATTTATACCATTTACAGATCAATGTGATTTTGCAAATAAGGCTTTTAGCTGGACTTTACAATTTGCTCATATGACCTTTAAGTTTTAGCAAAACAAAAATGTAGAGTCATGCATATGAGATAAGAAGAAGATAAGAAGAACATTTAGAGACAATAATAATCCTTGATCTTGTCTCTTATTCCGAAGGCTCTATGACTATGAACTACTTACTAATGAAATAAAATATTTAATGAAGAAATAGAGAAACTATTAACCCTTCTATATCAGTATGTTGTCTTTTTTCTGTAAAACTAACAAGTCCATTACCAAAACCAGTTTTTGACATAACATACTTTTTAGACACAAGTATTACTTTTATATAACTTACAAAACAATTTACCCCCACATTTTCCCCTGCCTAAAAAGTACTATGTAACAACAAATGCCGGGATGTAGAAATATGGACTAAAACTGCTGGTAAAGCCTACAATATCGTTGTGGGGTATATTTTTACTACAGTGCATTACAAGAATAGAGAGTACCAGGAAAGACAATGGAAAGAAGGCAAGCTGGTTAAGGCAGTATGATAGTAAGGTCAATGATCTGCTGAAAAACCTGTGAATGTCTCTTACCACACATACCAGCAACTTAAGCCTTGTTTCAGACATTTACATCACGGGTATTCAACAATAGTAATGTTTTTTTTCAGCTGTATACTGTATCCTGGCCTACTGCAAAAAGGATTCAGAAATTATTTGAGGAAAATGACAAGGTATGGCCTTCAAATTCCGTAGACATCAACCTGACAAGCATCATTGGGATGTGCTCAAAAAATAAGTGCAATCCATTTGGGGGGGGGCCTTCTTCACAATTTACAAGATGTAAAGGACCTGGTGCTAACGGCATATACCTATGAAAGTTACCTTCTTGGCTCTTGTGGAGTCCATGCCTCGTTGGTCAGAACTGTTTTGGTGGCACAAGAGAAGCTTATATAACATTAGTCAGATTAGTCAGATTTCTATATTATATAACATTGGTTAAATGTTATAATTTTATAGCTGACCAGAGTTTATTTATGCAAATTCAACTAAGGTTAATTTAAGAAAAAAAGTAACTATGATCACTTTCCCGAAAAATGTAGAAATATAGAATTTTTAGTCTCTATGTATTTATGTGTACTAAACATCAAACAAAATAAGAAGAAATTATATTATATTGGCTGAGTACATACCAGGCTTGTGAGATAAAACATATGGATACACTAACATGAAATTATATATTTAATAATGCATGCCGAGATCATTTAATTAAGAAAAATTAAGTTTATTTTTACAACGCAAGTGCATTTAAATGCCTATCACATCAGGAAAAGTGCTTGTGATTCTGCTTTAGTTTTTGATATCCCTTAATTTCAACCACGCTGAGGCGAATTTGTCACACACGCACAGGTCTGTTTGATTTCATTAAACAGAATATTTAAGCATAAAAATTGTTTAATCGTCTTGTGTCATTAGAAGATGAATTTCATTTTGCATATATTTGCATATTTCATCAAAATTAAAGCTGCTGCTATGCAAATGAGGCACAGGTTGTGGTTGAGGTGTTTATTGTTTTAGCTTCAGGCGCCTCCACTTGAAAAGATTTCAAGGTGGTTGTAGAGAGATGAAGAGATTATATTTCATTGAATCACTTAAGAAATCACAAACATTTTCTTTTTGGTTTAACCCCTTCACGACCGCGGGCAGTAAAATTACGTCCTATTTTAACGTGACTTAACGACCAGGGACGTAATTTTACTGCCTAAACTTCATTTGATTGCCGTGGCCATAGCAACGGCTTTCAAATGATGTCCCCTGCTGTTTCTTACAGCAGGGGACCTTTGCTTGACCCTAGGGGGGGCGGCATCACCACCCCCTATCGACGATCGATGTGATTGGCTGTTCAAATCTGAACCGCCAACCACATCGATCGCACTAATTTCGGCAAAAATAATGCCCGAATTAGTGCGATCCTGTGAGATCCAGCTATGAGATGCCGCAGCTGCTGCAGCATATCATAGGTGGACCTCAAACATGTCTCCCCCAGCCCCTGCAGCACTGATTGGAGCGATCGTGCTATGACGCGCAATCGCTCCAATCAGTGTGCAGTGGGGCGGTGTGATTTGCCCGTGGCCGCCCTCCCCAGGCCTGTGCTGGCCTGCGAGCCCTCCCCCAACATGTCTGCAGCGTGCAGTGGCTGGTACTTGTGGTACCACGCCACCGCCGCTGCTGCCGCCGCCGCCGCCCTAGCTGTCACCGCTGCTGCACGTGAGTACTGTGCTCACTTTGCAGCCAGCCCGTGCGCGCTCCCGTGGTGCCCCTGCGCGCTCCCGTGGTGCCCCTGCGCGCTGCCATGGTAGCCCCTGCCGTGCCCCCCCCGCGATCTGCTCCCCCCAACCCCCCCCCCCCCCCCCCGACATCCCGATCTGCTCCCCCCGCGATCTGACTGCCTCCCCCATTATCTCTGTTCTGCAGCTCCCTCTCCGGTCTCCCCCTCTGCTCTACCCCCTCCCCCTCTGCTTCCCCCCCCCCTCTCTGCTCTCACTCCCCCCCCCTCTCCCCCTCTGCTCTCCCCCGACGTCCTCTTACCTGTCTTCACCGGCCTGATCACATCTGCGTCCATCGCTGGGTCCTTCCTGGGCATTCTGCTGATCTGCCTGCTGCTCCTGTAAAGCTGTCCATCTCTCTGCCATCTATTCCTCTGCAGCTCTTCTGGTCAGTGTTCCTCCTGCTAGTCCTCTGGGTACTGTGAGTATAACTTTTTTTTTTTTTTCCGTATCCCCTGTCCATTTTTACACCTCATCTGTCCGTGCGTCCCGCCAAGCGCTGATCAGGGATGCAGATAACGGATCGGCATCCCTGCTCAATTTTTGGCGTGACTTTTTTTTTTTTTTCCGTATCCCCGACGCTTTTTGTATCGCATCCGTCCGTGCGTCCCGCCAAGCGCTGAACAGGGATGCAGATAACGGATCGGCATCCCTGCTCAATTTTTGGCGTGACTTTTTTTTCCGTATCCCCGACGCTTTTTGTATCGCATCCGTCTGTGCGTCCCGCCAAGCGCTGATCAGGGATGCAGATAACGGATCGGCATCCCTGCTCAATTTTTGGCGTGACTTTTTTTTTTCCGTATCCCCGACGCTTTTTGTATCACATCCATCCGTGCGTCCCGCCAAGCGCTGATCAGGGATGCACATAACGGATCGGCATCCATGGTCAATTTTTGGCGTGACTTTTTTCCATATTTGCGACGCTTTTTGTATCGCATCCGTCCGTGCGTCCCACCAAGCGCTGATCAGGGATGCACATAACGGATCTGCATCCATGGTCAATTTTTGGCGTGACTTTTTTTTTTTTTTACGTATCCCCGACGCTTTTTTTTATCGCATCCGACCGTGCATCCTGCAGCGGCCGATCAGTGCACTGCGTCTGTGCGTTTGAAAAGTCAAATGGCGCTCCTTCTCTTCTGAGCCCCGCCATGCGCTCAAACAATTTATTTCCACCACATATGAGGTATCTGCGTACTCAGGAGAAAATGCACAATACATTTTATGGTGCATTTTTTCCTGTTACCCTTGTGAAAAAAAAAAGCTACCTAGTTGAAGCAACCGTTTTGTGGTAAAAAAAAAAAATTTTTCTTTTCACGGCTCAACGCTATAAACTTCTGTGAAGCCCCCAGGTGTTCAAAGTGCACATCAAACATCTAGAAAAATTATTTGAGGGCTCTAGTTTCCAAAATGGGGTCACTTGTGGGGGAGCTCCACTGTTTAGGCACCATAGGGGGTCTCCAAACGTGACATGGCGTCCGCTAATGATTCAAACCAATTTTGCTGTCAAATGGCGCTCCTTCTCTTCTGAGCCCCGCCATGCGCCCAAACAATTACTTTCCACCACATATGAGGTATCTGCGTACTCAGGAGAAATTGCACAATACATTTTATGGTGCATTTTTTCCTGTTACCCTTGTGAAAAAAAAGCTACCTAGTTGAAGCAACTGTTTTGTGGTAAAAAAAAAAATTTTTCTTTTCACGGCTCAACGCTATAAACTTCTGTGAAGCCCCCAGGTGTTCAAAGTGCACATCAAACATCTAGAAAAATTATTTGAGGGCTCTAGTTTCCAAAATGGTGTCACTTGTGGGGGAGCTCCACTGTTTAGGCACCATAGGGGGTCTCCAAACGTGACATGGCGTCCGCTAATGATTCCAACCAATTTTGCTGTCAAATGGCGCTCCTTCTCTTCTGAGCCCCGCCATGCGCCCAAACAATTACTTTCCACCACATATGAGGTATCTGCGTACTCAGGAGAAAATGCACAATACATTTTATGGTGCATTTTTTCCTGATAGCCTTGTGAAAAAAAAAGCTACCTAGTTGAAGCAACCGTTTTGTGGTAAAAAAAAATTTTTTTCTTTTCACGGCTCAACGCTATAAACTTCTGTGAAGCCCCCAAGTGTTCAAAGTGCTCACCAAACATCTAGAAAAATTATTTGAGGGCTCTAGTTTCCAAAATGAGGTGACTTGTGGGGGAGCTCCATTGTTTAGGCACCTCAGGGGGTCTTCATACCCCACATGGCGTCCGCTAATGAGTGCAGCTAATTTTGCATTCAAAAATTCAAATGGCGCTCCTTGCCTTCCGAGCACTGCCGTGTGTCCAAAGATTTGATTTCCACCACATATGAGGTATCTGCGTATTCAGGAGAAAATGCACAATACATTTTATGGTGCATTTTTTCCTGTTACCCTTGTGAAAAAAAAAGCTACCTAGTTGAAGCAACCGTTTTGTTGTAAAAAAAATTTTTTTTCTTTTCACGGCTCAACGCTATAAACTTCTGTGAAGCCCCCAGGTGTTCAAAGTGCTCACCAAACATCTAGAACAATTATTTGAGGGCTCTAGTTTCCAAAATGGGGTCACTTGTGGGGGAGCTCCATTGTTTAGGCACCTCAGGGGGTCTTCATACCCCACATGGCGTCCGCTAATGAGTGCAGCTAATTTTGCATTCAAAAATTCAAATGGCGCTCCTTCTCTTCTGAGCCCCGCTATGCGCCCAAACAATTACTTTCCACCACATATGAGGTATCTGCGTACTCAGGAGAAAATGCACAATACATTTTATGGTGCATTTTTTCCTGTTACCCTTGTGAAAAAAAAAGCTACCTAGTTGAAGCAACCGTTTTGTTGTAAAAAAAATTTTTTTTCTTTTCACGGCTCAACGCTATAAACTTCTGTGAAGCCCCCAGGTGTTCAAAGTGCTCACCAAACATCTAGAACAATTATTTGAGGGCTCTAGTTTCCAAAATGGGGTCACTTGTGGGGGAGCTCCATTGTTTAGGCACCTCAGGGGGTCTTCAAACCCGACATGGCGTCCGCTAACAGGTGCAGCTAATTTTGCACTCAAAAATTCAAATGGCGCTCCTTGCCTTCCGAGCACTGCTGTGTGTCCAAACATTTGATTTCCACCACATATCAGGTATCTGCGTACTCAGGAGAAAATGCACAATACATTTTATGGTGCATTTTTTCCTGTTACCCTTGTGAAAAAAAAAGCTACCTAGTTGAAGCAACCGTTTTGTGGTAAAAAAAATTTTTTTTCTTTTCACGGCTCAACGCTATAAACTTATGTGAAGCCCCCAGGGGTTCAAAGTGCTCACCAAACATCTAGAAAAATTATTTGAGGGCTCTAGTTTCCAAAATGGGGTCACTTGTGGGGGAGCTCCATTGGTTAGGCACCTCAGGGGGTCTTCAAACCCGACATGGCGTCTGCTAATGAGTGCAGCTAATTTTGCGTTCAAAAATTCAAATGGCGCTCCTTCCCTTCCGAGCTCTGCCGTGCGCCCAAACAATTGATTTTTACCACATATGGGGTATCAGCGTACTCAGGAGAACATGCACAATAAATTGTATTGTGTACTTTCTCTTTTCTCCCTTGTAAAAATGAAAATTTTATGGCTAAAGTAACATTTTTGTGTTAAAAAGTAAAATTTTCATTTTTTCCTTCCACATTGCTTTGGTTCCTGTGAAGCACCTAAAGGGTTAATAAACTTATTGGATGTGGTTTTGAGCAGTGTGAGGGGTGTAGTTTTTAGAATGGGGTCACTTTTGGGTATTTTCTGTCACCTAGGCCTCTCAAAGTCACCTCAAATGTAATGTGGTCCCTAAAAAAATTATTTTGTAAATTTTGTTGGAAAAATGAGAATTTGCTGATGACCTTTGACCCCTTCTAACTTCCTAACGGAAAAAAAATTTGTTTCGAAAATTGCGCTGATGTAAAGTACACAAGTGGGAAATGTTATTTAGTAACTATTTTGTGTGACATATCTCACAGATTTATGGGCATAAATTTTCAAAGTTTGAAAATTGCGAAATTTTCAAAATTTTCGCCAAATTTCCTAAATTTTCACAAATAAACGCAAAAAATATCGGCCTAAATTTACCACTGACATGAAGTACAATATGTCACGAAAAAACAATCTCAGAATCGCCAGGATCCGTTGAAGCGTTCCAGAGTTATAACCTGTCAAAGTGACACTGGTCAGAATTGCAAAAAATGGCCCGGTCATTAGGGTGTTTTAGTGGCCGGGGGTGAAGGGGTTAATGGCTTAATAAGATCAAATAACAATCTAAGTTTCTGGTACATAAATTTCCAATACAAGGAACATACTGGCATACTGTACTGATTTATATGACATTGAGAATTCTACTAAATAATGGATCATTATTTTGATTCATTCGCTTACAGTTTAGGTTTTAATTTTAGTTTAATTTCAAAAATAGGAATTTGTTTTCTAGCTTTTGCAAAATCTTCTAATATTTTGTTTTGTTCTGCTCATATATAGTTGAAATTTGAAGAAACTTTGATATGTATATCTATATCTTATATATATATAAAAATCAGAAAGATAATATAACCGGTCACTGATGATCTCTTTTAAGAGCTGTAGCAAGAGCTGGAAGAGTCTGCTTTCTCCAGGTGCACATCCACAAAAAAGCAGACCACGTAAAGCCAAAAATAGACGAAGAAGGCAGCACTCACCAGAGTTGAGAGTTAGGTTCTTTTTATTCCTATTTTCTGTTCTTACATATAGTAGGACAGGTACGAAGAAGGGGAGGTGACGGGGGCTAGGACGTAGGACAACGGGCCATTTCGCACAGCTTGTGCTTTCGTGAAAGCACAAGCTGTGCCAAAAGGCCCGTCGTCCTACGTTCTAGCCCCCCCTCCCCTCCCCTCCTTTGTACCGGATATATTTATCTAATATATAAAGCTCAGTTTAAGAGTGTGTGTGTGTGTATGTGTGTGTGTGTGTGTGTATGTATGTATGTATGTGTGTATGTCCGCTAAAGGAATTCGCACCGTCACATTTACAATCACGAAATTTTTCACAGACGTCTCATGTGACCCAGGAAACATCATAGACTATATTTTGACAGAAAAATTTAACCCGTTAAGCCCCGCCCCCTGTGGGAGTCGGCATGGATCGGCACACATATCAGCTGTTTTCAACAGCTGACATATGTGCCTACATGTTACGAGTGGAATCGCATTCCACCTGTAAGATTAACCTCTTACATCTTGCTGCCAAAGTCTGGCAGGGAGATGTATATACGCACGGTGAAGATTTTCACTTACCGCCACCCCCACCGGAAGTCACGTGAGTGATCACGTGACTTTTGGTGGTTGCCATCGTAGCACAGGGTCATGTGATGATGACTGCAGCTATGACGTTTCACTTTCGTTTTCCCTCGGCCCGGAGCAGAGGGAAACAGGAAGTGACTGTATATGTTGTTTACAGCTGTATAGCTGTGATCAGCAGATAGATAAGAGCGATCGGATTGCTGATCACTATAGCTCCTAGGGGGACTAGTAAAATAAAAAAAAAAGTAAAAATTAGTTTTAAAAATAAAAAAAATAAAAAAAAATTAAAGTTCAAATCACCCCCCTTTCCCCACATTGATAATTAAAGGCTGTTAGGGCCAGGTGGACGGGCAGACCCAGGAGGTGGATTCACTGGGCCGAACTCCTTGATGATGGTAAGTGGTCCGGTAGCTGGAGCACTATAGGCAGCAGAACAGTCCGTGCACAAGAGTATAACGGAGAAGTCCCTGGGACCACGGAGTCACTGATGGTAGTCCGGGTGACGGAGCTCAGGTTCGGAAGCCGAGAAGATGTCAGGCGGGGTCCGGAACCTTTGGAGCGAGATGACGGGTCACCGCAGGGATCCGAGATGGTACGGACTGTCAGGATGGCAGATAGGCAGCGTTCGGGGTTCGGGATTCGGCAGGACCGGATGGCGAGGCAGGCTCGGCTCTAGGAAGAGAGAGAGGTGAGTATCTCAGGAACACAAGGAGACCTGACTCCTAGCTTGAGAAACACGAAGATCAGGCCCCGCCCACTTGGACATTAAACCCCTTTATACCCTGTACCTGTTTGCATCATTTCCTGTTAATGGACGCTGGCCCTTTAAGAAAGGGTCAATGACCGCGCGCGCGCCCTAATGCGCATGCGCGCGGCCCGGGTGCCAGAAGCCAGGGCAGGAAGCTGAGAGGAGGAAGCAGCAGGGCCGGGCTGGGGCTGAGAAGCCGACGGGCGCCGGGAGCGGGGACCAGGACGCCGGGGACGTGCCGGCAATGGATGCTGGAGAGCGGGGAGCGACGGTGAGCGGACCGAGGAACCGGGAAGTGAGGCAGGGGAGCCGTGAAGCGTGACAGGTGAGCCGGGGGGCAGCGCAGGGGACCCGGGGAGCGTGACAGGAACCCCCCCACGCCCTCTCCCCGCAACCGGGACAGGAAGGCACGGATCAGCGGAGTACCCACATTCTCCTGGGGCTCGCAGGACCTATCCTCAGGACCATACCCAGCCCAGTCCACTAGGAAGAACTGTCAGCCCCGCACGGTTTTCATGGCCACGATATCTCTTACCACATAGATGTCGTCATCGGCAATAGGAGGAGGAGCCGAACTGGCAGCAGCGGAGAAGGGACCAAGGACAACCGGCTTGAGCAGGGAGACGTGGAATGAGTTGGGTATCCTCATCGTGGCCGGGAGCTGTAGCTTGTAGGATACCTCATTGATCTTGTTGAGGACTTTAAACGGCCCGATGTAGCGAGGACCCAGCTTGTAGGATGGTATCTTCAATCGGACGTACTTGGAAGCAAGCCAGACTAGATCTCCAGGAGAGAAACACGGAGGGTCCAGACGTCTCTTGTCTGCGTGTCTCTTCATCCGCAGGGAAGCACGCCCAAGGGACGCCTTGACAGAGTCCCAAATGGTTGCAAAGTCACGGGCTACAGTATCAGCAGCAGGGACGTCCGAAGAAGGGGATACAGGCAATGGGACGGAGGGCTGAAGTCCGTAAACGACATGGAAGGGAGAGCTGGAGGACGACTCACTGATGTGGTGGTTATGGGAGAATTCAGCCCAAGGAAGAAGTGTGGACCAGTCATCGTGATGGGCGTTGACGTAGTGACGTAAGAAGGAGGTCAAGATTTGATTGACCCTTTCCACTTGGCCATTAGACTGAGGATGGTAGGCAGAAGAAAAGTCCAGAGTCACTCCCAGATGTTTGCATAGAGCCCTCCAGAAGCGGGAGGTGAACTGAGTTCCTCTGTCGGATACGATGTGTGATGGAAAGCCATGCAAGCGGAAGATGTGATGTATATAGGCGTCCGCGAGTTCCTGGGCAGAGGGCAATCCAGCCATAGGGACGAAATGAGCCATTTTAGAGAACCGATCCACCACGACCCATATGACTGTGTGTCTGGAGGACAATGGCAAGTCCGTAATAAAGTCCATCGCTATGTGTTGCCACGGAACTGAGGGTATCGGCAGAGGCAGAAGACGGCCATATGGCAGGTGTTTGGGCGTCTTGTTCCTGGCACAAGAGGAGCAGGCAGAAACAAAAGCAGCGACGTCCGTGCGAAGGGATGGCCACCAGTAATGACGTACAATCGCACCCCATGTTCTCTTCTGACCAGCATGACCGGCTGTTTTCGAGGCATGTCCCCAGTGTAACACTTTTTGCCTGTCAGTCTCAGAGACATAGGTCTTCCCGGGAGGTATCTGGGCCAGGGTGACAGGGGCCACCGGAATGATTTTGCTAGGACAGATGATGGGTTGGGTAGTCTCCTCCTCCTGCTCCATGGGCATGAATGACCTGGACAAGGCATCTGTGCGTACATTCTTGTCCGCGGGTCGGAAATGGAGCTGGAAGTCAAACCTGGCAAAGAATAAGGACCACCTGGCTTGCCGTGGGTTCAGTCGCTGAGCGGACCGCAGGTATTCCAGATTCTTGTGGTCCGTGTAAATAATCACGGGGTACACTGCTCCTTCCAGAAGGTAGCGCCATTCCTCCAAAGCCAGTTTGACTGCCAATAACTCTAGGTCACCGATGGTGTAGTTGCGTTCAGGCGCTGAGAAGCTCTTGGAGAAGAAACCGCAAGTCACCATCTTCCCGGAGGAGGACTTCTGCATGAGCACTGCTCCGGCTCCCGAGGAGGAGGCATCCACCTCCAAGGTGAACTGGCGGTTTAACTCCGGACGGTGGAGCACAGGAGAGGAGGCAAATGCCCGCTTCAGAGAGCCAAACGCGGCGTCGGCCGCAGGTGACCAGTCCTTTGGATTAGCCTCCTTCTTGGTCAAGGCGGAGAGAGGAGCAGTCAGAGCAGAGAAGTGAGGGATGAACTGGCGGTAGTAGTTGGCGAACCCCAGGAAGCGTTGGATTGCCTTCAGTCCCGAAGGGGGAGGCCAGTTGAGAATGGAGGAGACCTTCTTTGGATCCATCTGCAGTCCGGTATCGGAGATGATGTAACCCAGAAAGGGGAGAGAAGACTGCTCAAAGACACACTTCTCGTACTTGGCGTACAGACGATTCTCTCTCAGTCTTTGCAGAACCAGCTGCACGTTCTCTCTGTGGGTCTGGAGGTCCGGAGAGAAGACAAGGATATCATCCAGATACACCACCACACAGACGTAGAGAAGGTCCCGGAAAACGTCGTTCACCAATTCTTGAAAGACTGCTGGTGCGTTACACAGGCCGAAGGGCATCACGCAGTATTCATAGTGCCCATCGCGAGTGTTGAACGCGGTCTTCCACTCGTCCCCAGAGCGGATGCGGACTAGATTGTAGGCACCCCGAAGATCCAACTTGGTGAACACACGAGCTCCTCTAAGCCGGTCAAACAATTTGGGGATGAGCGGCAGAGGGTACTTGTTTTTCACGGTGATTTGGTTCAATCCCCGGTAGTCTATACATGGGCGTAAGTCGCCTTCTTTCTTCTTCACGAAGAAGAAGCCTGCTCCAGCAGGAGAGGAGGATCTCCGAATGAATCCCCTTGCCAGGCTCTCTGTGATGTAAGTAGACATGGCCCTGGTTTCGGCTGGAGACAATGGATATATCCGTCCTCGAGGTGGTGTTGTTCCCGGGAGCAGGTCGATGGCACAATCGTAAGGACGATGTGGCGGAATAACCTCAGATTCCTTCTTATCAAAGACGTCCGCGAAGGACCAATAGGCCGAGGGCAGTCCCGGTAGGTTCTCTGGAACCGGCGGTCGTCGGATGGGTTGTATGGTCTTCAGACATTTATCATGGCACGAAGAGCCCCATCGGGTGATTTCACCAGTGCCCCAGCTGACTGATGGTTCGTGTGTCCGTAACCAGGGAGGTCCCAGCAAGATTTGATGGGACATGTGTGGGAGGACGTAGAGAGCGATGTTCTCGGTGTGCAGGGCACCGATACGCAGTTCGACCGGCTTGGTAATCCAGGAGATGGTGTCAGAGAGGGGTCTCCCATCCACAGAGGCAATCACGAGGGGCTTGTCGAGTGGAGTAACCTGCACCTGGTACTTGTCCACCGTGGCCTGCTGGATGAAATTGCCTGCGGCCCCAGAATCGAGGTACGCCTCAGCCGTGAACCGTGTCTCTCCCGTTGTCACTTGCACAGTCCACGTAACCGGGTCTGAGAGAGTCCCAGCACCTAGGGTGGCCTCTCCTACCAACCCTAGGCTTTGGAGTTTCCAGGCCTCTCTGGACAGGAGCGTAGCAGGTGTGTGCCTTCTCCGCAGTAAAAGCAGAGGCCCTTGGCGAGCCGCTCGGCTCGACGTTGTTCAGACTGCCGCACTCGGTCGATCTGCATGGGCTCGTGGACGGGGGCCCCAGATGCCGTTGACTGCAGTACGGAGGGCTTGTGCGGAGGAGGGGAATGCCGTACCGGACGTCTCTCACGGGACACTTCCTTGGATCGCTCCTGAAAGCGAATGTCCACTCGAGTCGCTAGGGTAATCAGGGCATCCAGGGTGGACGGTACGTCACGACCCGCCAGCTCATCTTTAATTCGCCCCGAGAGTCCTTCCCAGAAGGCGGCGGTTAGGGCCTCGTTGTTCCACCTGAGTTCCGAAGCCAAGGTGCGAAACCGGATTGCGTATTGACCCACCGTCAGAGTCCCCTGACGTAACCGGAGGAGGGATGAAGCAGACGCGGAGGCGCGTCCGGGCTCGTCAAAGGTGCCACGGAATGCCTGCAGGAACTCCTGGATGTTCGTGGTCACAGGATCCCTCTTCTCCCACAAGGGGTTCATCCACGCCAGTGCCTCTCCCTCTAGGTGGGACATGATGAAGGCGACCTTGGCTTGGTCGGAGGCAAACAAATGCGGCAGCTGCGTGAAGTGGAGGGAGCATTGGTTTATGAATCCCCTGCAGGTCTTGGGGTCTCCGGCGTACCGGGGTGGTGAGGCCAAACGAAGTCTGGAAGCATCCGAAGAAGTCGCCACGGGAGCTGGAGCCGTGGATTGACTAGTGGAAGCCCGGGATGCTGAAGACGTAACTGCCGCTTGTAGCGTGTTCAGGCGGGCATCCACAGAAGACATGAATTGCAGCATGCGGGTCTGAGTCTCACGCTGGCGTTGGAGTTCCTCCTGTACGGCTGCTAGTGCTTCAGCGGGATCCATGGCCTGATCTTGCTGTTAGGGCCAGGTGGACGGGCAGACCCAGGAGGTGGATCCACTGGGCCGAACTCCTTGATGGTGGTAAGGGGTCCGGTAGCTGGAGCACTATAGGCAGCAGAACAGTCCGTGCACAAGAGTATAACGGAGAAGTCCCTGGGACCACGGAGTCACTGATGGTAGTCCGGGTGACGGGGCTCAGGTTCGGAAGCCGAGAAGATGTCAGGCGGGGTCCGGAACCTTTGGAGCGAGATGACGGGTCACCGCAGGGATCCGAGATGGTACGGACTGTCAGGATGGCAGATAGGCAGCGTTCGGGGTTCGGGATTCGGCAGGACCGGATGGCGAGGCAGGCTCGGCTCTAGGAAGAGAGAGAGGTGAGTATCTCAGGAACACAAGGAGACCTGACTCCTAGCTTGAGAAACACGAAGATCAGGCCCCGCCCACTTGGACATTAAACCCCTTTATACCCTGTACCTGTTTGCATCATTTCCTGTTAATGGACGCTGGCCCTTTAAGAAAGGGTCAATGACCGCGCGCGCCCTAATGCGCATGCGCGCGGCCCGAGTGCCAGAAGCCAGGGCAGGAAGCTGAGAGGAGGAAGCAGCAGGGCCGGGCTGGGGCTGAGAAGCCGACGGGCGCCGGGAGCGGGGACCAGGACACCGGGGACGCGCCGGCAATGGATGCTGGAGAGCGGGGAGCGACAGTGAGCGGACCGAGGAACCGGGAAGCGAGGCAGGGGAGCCGGGAAGCGTGACAGGTGAGCCGGGGGGCAGCGCAGGGGACCCGGGGAGCGTGACAAAGGCTTAAAAAATAAATAAATATACACATATTTGGTATCGCCGCGTTCAGAAATGCCCGATCTATCAAAATATAAAATCAATTATTCTGATTGGTAAACGGCGTAGTGGCAAAAAAATTCCAAAAAGCCAAAATTATGTTTTTTGGTCGCCGCAAGTTTTACGCAAAATGCAATAACAGGCAATCAAAACGTAGCATCTCCGCAAAAATGATACCATTAGAAACGGCAGCTCAAGTCGCAAAAAATAAGCCATCACTGAGCCATAGATCCCAAAAAATGAGAATTCTACGGGTTTCGGAAAATGGCGCAAAACGTACGCCACTTTTATTGAACAAGCTTGTGATATTTTTTAACACCTTAGATACAAGTAAACCTATACATGTTTGGTGTCTACAAACTCGCACCGACCTCAGGCATCATATGCATACATCAGTTTTACCATATAGTGAACACCGTGAATAAAACATCCCAAAAACTATTGTGTCATCACACTTTTTTTGCAGTTTTTCCACACTTGGAATTTTTTTGTTGTTTTCCAGTACACCATATGGTAAAACTTATGGTTTCATTTAAAAGTACAACTTGTCCTGCAAAAAACAAGTCCTCTTATGGCAAGATTGACGGAAAAATAAAAAGTTACGGCTCTCGGAATAAAGGGAGCAGAAAACAAAAACGCAAAAACGGAAAGTGCCTCGGGGCTGAAGGGGTTAAAGACAGCCATTAGCTGCATTGATCATTTGGATTCTGTAGGACATCATCGCTATAGCCAATCTGAAATGAAAACCAGCAGAGAGGATAAATAGGTAAGGAACTGGAACACTGTGGAAAAAATGGGTAAGTATACATAATTTACTCGTTTTTGTTGTTTTGGTGCTTTAATGGCTACATTTTAAATATCTTGGTAAACCTCTTTAAACTTTATGGTTCTTTACCCTAAGAGGTGGTTTTAACAGAATTCAAAAATGTTTTCAAAGAGATGAGTGGATAGAGTTTGAGTCAAACTACTGAAATTCATGGTTTCACTTGTACTTGATTTGTGGTTCACAAAAAAACAAGAATAAATCTTGCTGGGTTCAATTTCCAACACAGCTTAAATCATAACCATCATTTTATTTATTATTTCAGAAATCAATAGTACACATGAAAAAAGCAACTTCGTAATATGTCTTATCAAATGAATTGGCTTCTTTCTCTGCCAGAATTGATCAGTCATTATCACAATTCTCACTTCTGAGGTAAAATCTGTATTCAGTGAACTTTCTCATTACTGAGATAGTAGATGGCAGGGAGGTTAGCTACACTGCCATGGTTTGTAAATTTCTTGATTATGATGTGCACCATTGACAAAGGAACAATAAGATCTCTGGAGATGGACTTGTGACTAGAGATGAGTGAACTTATTCAGATCGCATTTGGCAATTTCAAGTTTGGTACAAGAATTTCCCTATCTGGTCATTTACACGAGCATTTTTGGTAAAACTTGGTATCGATTGGCTATGTTCATTTTCCAAAATGCTTTTCTAATAACATACAATGCTTTTTGATAGGAATGTGATGAACGGGGGGGGTGTAGTGTATTTAATGACGTAAGGGTGTGGGAAAAGGCCAAAGGAGCGACACACCTTTTTTTTCTTAACTTTATTTGTGGATGTTCCTTTAATGAAATGTGGAACCCTGCAGTTATGTAGCCACAGTAATATCTGGTTGCTGCAGTAAGGGATTTCCACATTGAAAGTACTCACATACAACACTTTCCACCCCAGGCCTGAAGTGGGAGCTCTACCTGACTGAAGTCAGGCGTACTGGCTGATGTCAGTTAAAGTCTCCTATAAATTCAAATGCTGGGGGCTGAGAGAGGCAGCTGAAACCGGTCGGGTCCAGTGCAGGACTGACAGAGGAAGCAACCTGAAAACAGTGCTGTGTTGGGCCAGTTCCAGAGAAAAAAGCCTAGCAGTGTCAGTGATCCTGAGTGAGGGTAGGAGGCAAGGCGAGATAGAGAAGGGGTGAAGGAACCAGTTCAGTACACCCCAGAAGACGCAACCTGGACACCGGAGTCCGAGTCTGCACGGGTTCAGTCAGCTGTAGCAGAAAAATTCCGGAAGGCGAGAGGGAATTCAGTATCCCAGCACAGAAGCACTTGTAGCTAAGCCATCAACAGAGCCAGGGACTGCAGCAGAGTTAGTGGTGCCCAGCAGAACGGTTCATTTTGCCTGCTATACAAGTGAGAGACACAGGAGAGTTCAGGGCCAGGTTTGAAACAGCCCAGGACTTAAACAGACACACAGCAATAAGGAGGCCTCATAACTCACAGATGTAGAAATCCCAACTGCCACCTGATCACCCAGACTGTACCCTAGAGATAACCCTGCTAATATCAGTAAAGGTACAGAAAGAAAGACCCGGTGTTTGTGTGACAGTTATTGCTTTCCAAGGTCCTGCTCTCACTACAGACTGTATTTGCCTGAACATGGGGAGCCACATATCAGTGGCCTTGAAGAGACAGGTATCAAGACTTGTGTGGTAAGCTGTCTCCCTGTGTGTGAAATCTCGATCTTTTCCAAAGGTCCCAGGGCCCGCTCCACCTGTGGAGAGCAATAATACCTCAGCTGCGCCATCACCAATTGCCCCGGGAAACCCACAGCGCAGTAGCGGCTCACATAGTCGCAAAACCACAGTTGGCATCACGGACTTTATTCCACTGTAAATATAACCATCATCTCCTTTCTTTAAAGACACCGCCAGGGTCACGGAGCTGGACTCTGCCATTGCTGACATCCCTGGACTAGTCACAATTATGGCACAGAAAGCATTCACAAGGTTCAGACACAAGAAATTGTGTCATTGGCTGCCTAAGTCACATGTCTTTGTGCATATAAAAATTCGACATGTAGCATTGGCACCATTTTGTGATTGTTAACACATAGGGAAGGTGCTGCTGCTGGTTTCCAGTTAGCTTAGCTAGAGGTTTAATCATAGGTAGCTGAGATAGATAGGAGAGCGATAGTGTAGAATAGGTGTGTGCCACAAATCAGCACTTCATGATATCAATTTGTCAGTGCCTGCTAAAGAGTTGCCAGTGAAAGATCTAAAAAGGTAATGGTACTTTACAGTGCCTGCTAAAAACGTGGCAGTGAATGATCTAAATACGCTTTGGTACTTTACAATGCCTGCTAAAAATTTGCCAGTTAACCATCTCCATAGGTATTGCTATCTTTTAGTTTCTACTAAAGGTTTAGGTTTTGCCTCCCCTTGAATCCAATGAGGTTGAAAACGTTTGATGAACCATTCGGTGAACCATTTGGCAAACATCTGGAAGTTTGCCAAAGATCAGAGAACCAAACTTTGAAAGGTTTGCTCATCTCTACTTGTGACCTTCAGATTGTTGATATTTTCCCACAAGTTTGGTTCTCAATTTATCAGACAGTTATCATCTAATCTTTCTGTTCTCCATCCTAAAGTGGGCTTTGCATACTACGACATCGCAGGTGCGATGTCAGTGGGGTCAAATCGAAAGTGACGTACATTCGACATCGCAGTCAATATCGTAGTGTGTAAATTCTTTTTGATACGATTAACGAGTGCAAAAGCGTTGTTATCGTATCATCAGTGTAGGGTGCATTTCCATTATTTGGCAGCAGTGACAGGTACTATGCTGTTCCTTGTTCACATCGCTGTGTGAGAAGCCACAGGAGCGAGGAACATCTCCTACCCGCGTCACCGCATCTCACGCCAGCTCTGCGGAAGGAAGGAGGGGGCGGGATGTTTACGTCCCGCTCATCTCCGCCCCTCCGCTTCTATTGGCCGCCTGCCATGGGACGTCGCTATCACGCCGCATGACCCGCTTCCTTAATAAGGAGGCGGGTCGCCGGCCAGAGCGACGTCGCAGGGCAGATGAGTGCATGTGAAGCTGGTGTAGTGATAATGTTCGCTATGCCAGCTATCACCATGATATCGCAGCTGCGACGGGGCGGGGACTATCGCACATGGCATCTCAGCATCGGCTTGCAATGTCGTAGTGTGCAAAGGGCCCCTTTGTGTAACACACACAAACACACAATTCAAGGATTTAGTCAAATTCTCCCGCTTTTATCTGGTTTCAGACATGATTATCATATTGTCCACACCTGTTACTTGCCACTGATGAGACTGAATGAGCATTTTGAAATAAAGTTGTTTACTTTCAATTTTGTAAAGATTCCAATAATTTTTTACAGCACATTTGAGGGTTTTGTATGAAATTATGTCCAGTTTAACTTTTCTTCTCAATTTCTTGGTTGTTCCAATTAAACAAAGAAAATAAACATGTATATCAAAACATGTAATTGCAATCATTTTATGGGAGAAATACTTAATTATATGGAATAATTTCAAGGTTGCCAAAACGTTATGCCATGACTGTATACAGTATATGTTTTATATTTTAAACAATACAGCAGAAACCTGTAAGTTACATCATTATTATCACAGTTACTGAGATTACTCGATCGTGATTGGGTTTCTTTGAGGGTTGTTATCTTTTAAAACTTTAGGTTGGACACTGAATTTTTAGAATCTACTGGGAGTTGTGCCAATGCCTTGAGCTACTGATCATGATTGAATCTAAACTTTTACACCTTGTCTTATTTAAACTACACCATGTATACAAAGTGACAGCACTCCAATCATGTGAAATTCTGTTTATTGTTAAGTAGCAAACATTGCTGTAGTTGTGACAACATGCAAGGCTTTTCTATCACAAGTTACCACTTCATACAAGTTTTCTGATTCACAGAATGCCCCTGTAATGAAAAAAATGCATTATTATATTGATAAAACAGAATGGTGACTGAAGAAGTAAAGTAACCTGAGAGCATATTTTCTGACTGTCAGACAGGGTCACCAAAACCAGACTAAACAGTCTGACTGCAGGGTAGAGAACTAGGGCTGTCTGAAAAATGATCCTCTGGACTGAAAAAGTAAAGTGAAAGAGGTACATAGCAGACAAGAAGAAAATTCAGCAGTTCAATTCTAAATAATATGCAGGATAAAGATTACCATTTAGATTAAGCATATTTTCTTCTTCTAAAAATTAGATTTTCCTACTCAGAGAACTTGCTAAGTATCTTAGCACCTCTTTCTCATATGTAGTAAGCATGGGATTTCAGATACATTTTATAATTTTATAATATAATTAAAGATGACTATACTTGTATAGCTATAATTGTCATTTACAATATATATGTGTATATCAGATTTGGGTAATTTTACATTTGCTGTGTAATTTATGTACATAAATATATGCATGATAAATCTTTGACTTCTCCAAGTTATAATGAGCAACTATATACAACTATATACAAAATGATTGGTGGAATACACTTTAGCCTATGGATTTTGCCAAAATCTGACATACCAAACAGTGAGCATTCTATGTTTAAGATATACTTCATCTGTGTTTAATTCAGCATGCAAAATATGTGATGCCTCATTGAAATATACTTGCTTTTGTAGTCAAATTGAAGCAGACTACTGATAGAAGTAGACAAAACACATTTGGCTTTATTTAAAACCATGGTAGCAAGAGAATGTTGAATTTTTAGATTTATTGTTTTTCTCAGAGGATACACGGTATAAAGGAATGTGTTGCTATTAGTTTTCTTATAAAATATTTTAAACTTGAACTGAAGAATAATAGATATAACATTGTTTCTTAACATCAGTCGTACATGCTAAGGACAGAATTCTTTTCTCATGTTCACTCTAAAACAGCAATGGCAAAGTTCATAAAGCATGAATGATCTATGGAATGTTGCAACATAATTACATTCAAGCCTATTTTCTATATTCTGCTGGTATGTCCATTTGCTGTAATATCCCCTATATCTCTCTGAATGGAATATAATTCTAAAGGTACCATCACACTAAGCAACATCGCTAGCAATATCGCTGCTGAGGCACAACTTGCTAGCGATGTTGCTGTGTGTGACATCCAGCAACAACCTGGCCCCTGCTGTGAGGTCGTTGGTTGTTGCTGAATGTCCTGGACCATTTTTTAGTTGTTGCTCTCCCGCTGTGAAGCACACATCGCTGTGTGTGATAGTGAGAGAGCAACAACTGAATGTGCAGGGAGCAGGGAGCCGGCTTCTGCGGACGCTGGTAACCAATGTAAATATCGGGTAACCAAGAAGGCCTTTCCTTGGTTACCCAATATTTACCTTCGTTACCAGCGTCCGCCGCTCTTAGCTGTCAGTGCCGGCTCCCTGCTCCCTGCACACATAGCCAGACTACACATTGAGTAATTAACCCGATGTGTACTGTGGCTAGGAGTGCAGGGAACAGGGAGCCAGCACTGGCAGTGTGAGAGCGGCGGACGCTGGTAACGAAGGTAAATATCGGGTAACCAAGGAAAGGGCTTCTTGGTTACCAGATGTTTACCGTGGATACCAGCGTCCGCCGAAGCCGGCTCCCTGCTGCCTGCACACATAGCAGAGTACACATCGGGTAATTAACCCGATGTGTACTGTGGCTAGGTGTGCAGGGAGACAGCGCTAAGCGGTGTGCACTGGTAACCAAGGTAAATATCGGGTTGGTTACCCGATATTTATCTTAGTTACCAAGCGCAGCATGCTTCCAAGTGTGGCGACGCTCCAGCGATCCCTGCCAGGTCAGGTTGCTGGTGGGATCGCTGGAGCTTTGTTTAGTGTGACATCTCACCAGCGACCTCCTAGCAAATTACTAGCGATTCCTATCAGGTTGTATCGTTGTTGGGATCTCTGGTAAGTTGTTTAGTGTGACTGGGCCTTAACTTTTTGATCCTAGTTCACACCTGTATCTATCTCCTCCATCTTAAGTGTCTGCCTGTCTTCCTGTGAAGCAGTTCAAATGTTTCTATAAGCTTCCTCATACTTATTCACACCCTGCTGTGATTCTATGACCTGTCTTCCTGTGACTCCTCTCTTCTGATCACACCTGAGACTTCTGTGCATTCAGAGATATATAAATATGATGGTCCAAGTCTGTTATATGACTTTGGTCTGGTGTGACTTTATTAAGTGGAACGTTCTGGGTGGGCTATAGGCTGCTTGACACGCAGCGACATCACTAGCAATGTTGCTCGTGAAAGCACCCGCTCCCATCGTTTGTACGTCACAGGCAAATCGCTGCCCGTGGCGCACAATATTGCTAACACCCGTCACACGTACTTACCTTCCTAGCGATGTCTCTGTGGGCGGCGAACAACCTCTTTGTTAAGGGGGAGGTTCATTCGCTGTCACAGCGATGTCACACAGTGGCCAAGCAATAGAAGCAGAGGGGTTGTGACCAGCCGCATTAACGACACTCCCGCCTTGTTGCTGGAGGACGCAGGTAAGCTGTTGTTCGTCGTCCCTGGGGTGTCACATGTAGCAATGTGTTCTACCTCAGGAACAATGAACAACCTGAGTCCACAACGACCAACGAGATTTTAAAATTGAAAGACGTGTCAACGATCAACGATTAGGTGAGTATATTTGATCATTTGATCATTAACACTTGCTTGGAGCTGTTACACGCAATGATGTCGCTAACAACGCCGGATGTGAGTCACGAATTCCATGACCCCGATGACATATCATTAGCTATGTCATTGCATGTAAAGCCCCCTTATCAGTAATATACCAGAAATATCCCAGAAGTGACCAGAAGGTAAGAGTTACTTCTCTTTAACTGTGCTTCCCACTTGCATTATTCAAAACCTAATTCCACTATGCTTACCTAGGCCCTTACAGTCTTTGTTCCACTAATTCTCACTCTCCTTTACTATCCCTAAACCCCAGCACTCTCCAAACAAATATCTCCCATTCCCTTTTACCTCCCCACCTGTCCTCCTCTGCTGACCTGCTCCTAAACCTCCGATCTCTCCTAATAACATGCAAAACATGCTGGCCGCTCTCCTTCTCCCACCTACTCTCCCTTTCTCTCCTTCTCCTTACTGCTGGCACCATATCTTCAAATCTGGACTCCCACAGCTGGTACCCCCCACATTATCGCCCTCTTTTCACTCCCCACCTACTAGAAATTACCGCAATCTTTCCAACATAAAATCCATTCCCCTCTCACCCACTCCACTGCTCCCTTTCTCTGAAATGCCCATTCTATGTGTAATAAACTGCACATCATTCATGACCTCTTTACCTCTAGAACTCTATCCTTCCTTACTGAAACATGGCTGACACCCTCCGACACTACCTCCCCTGCTGTGCTGTGCTACAGCGGCATACACTTCATCCACACTCCTCGCCCTGGAAATAGACAGGGTGGAGGAGTGGGTCTTCTTCTTTGTAACAACTTCAGCTCTAACCCAATACCACCTCTACCCTCAATTGTCCTCCCTTCTTTTGAAGTGCACTCTATCCGCATCTATTCTCCCTCCAGCCTCCAAGTGGCCGTCATTTACCAACTCCGGGTCCTACCACTGCCTACATCAACCAGTTCTCTGCATGGCTTCTACACATTCTCTCTGCTGACATACCCACTATCAACATGGGTGACTTCAACATCCCCACTTAACATTCACACCCTCTCTGACTCTATCCTACTGCTTTCCTCCATATCTGCACTTCATAAAACAGAGTGCCACTATTTTCTACAACGCCACGCTCACATCAGCTATTGATTCAGTTGCTCCTCTTGTGCATGGCAGAGTGGGACAAATCAATTGACAACCATGGCAAAAGAGCCTCACTAAAAAGCTGCGGCAAGTGTCTCAGGTTGCTGAGTCACGCTGGAAGAAAATGCACTCCCAGGAAGACTTCATCACATTCAAAAATGCACTTCACACATTTCATTTGGCCCTCACCTCTGCTAAACAGGATTACTTCAGAATCCTCAAATCATCTTTATCCCACAACCCCAAACAGTTATTCAATACTTTTAACTCCCTCCTCCGCCCACTACTGCCTCCTTCTACCTTCCTCATCTCCGCAGAAGACTTTGCCCCATATTTCAAAGATAAGATCAACCAAACAAGGGAAGTCTTTTCTGCTCAATCACCATAACCCCTTCATATAACAGACCACTGCCCCTCTTCTCTCAAAAGAGCACCTCATTACTAGAGATGAGCCACCCCCCTAGTGTTCGAGTTTGGTTCAGTTCATCAAACGGCGGGTGTGTTCGTCGAACGTTTTACGAACACCTTCGAACCCCATTGAAAACAATGGCAGGCAAACACAAACACATACAAACACATTATACATATACACATATAGTTAATAATAAACATTGCCATTATAATTACAGGTCCCACGACGCGTCCTACAGACTCTGTCTCCTGCCGCTTCTCCTTCCGATCATCACTGTGCGTTCCCGGTAACCAGCACTCATGATAAGACTTTCGGTGATGTCATAGCATGTGACCAGTCACGTGTGTATTATCTCATTGGCTACAGACTTGTCACATGGCTATGATGTCATGCTAAGTCCTGTCAGTGCATGTCGCCAGAAAGTGGTGCTTGCCTGAGCATCTCCGTACTCAGTATACTCGGCGAGTAGTGGCGAGATACTCGGGCACATGCTGGGCTACCCGTTCCTGCATGTCGGTGCTCTTTACAGAGTCAGCCCACTTGCAGGGACTGGATGCCACAGCCGGTGAATAGCGGCGCCGCGAATCAAGTGATCGAAGATCACCGTTGCTATAGTAACCCGCCTGTCAATTTACTATTGCAACGGTGGCAGCGGTGACGTCACCGCTTACCAATCCACAGCCTCTGCTCACTCACTGAGTGATTAGACTGCATGGGGAGCAGCGTTCTTCCTCCCATCCCGTGCTGTCTGATGTAGCAGAGCTGTATGGGTTGAAGGAGAAAGAAGAAAGAAGACCAGGATCGTGGAGGGGTTAGAGAGGGAGTAATAAACATAGAGTCTCTAAGTGTGTCTGTGTATTTTTTTCTATTAAAGTATTTTTTTCTCTGTGTGGTGTCTTTTTTTAAACCCTTTATTGGAGATTCTTAATGGCCAGGTCAAACTTGCCTGACATTAAGAATCTCTGGCTTAATACCAGCTAGTAAAACAAAGCTAGTATTAACCCTTTATTACCCAGTGAGCCACCCGGCATCAGGACCGCTGGAAGAGTTGGATACAGCGCCAGATGATGGCTCTTCTATGAAAACGCTATTTTCTGGGGTGGCTGTGGACTGCAATTCTCAGCAGAGGGGCCCAGAAAGCTTGGGCCAACCTGTGCTGCAGATTCCAATCCCCAGCTGCCTAATTGTACCTGGCTTGACACAAAAATGGGGAGAAGCCCATGTCGTTTTTTTTTTTAATTATTTCATGAAATTCATAACACCAAGCAGTGGGGGTTAACAGCCAGTAGATGCTTGGATTACCCTTAGCTACCAATACAAAATATGCAGCGGGAACCCACGTATTTTTTTTTTAATTCTCAATTTAAATAACTAAAAAAAAATGGGCTTCCCTGTGTTTTGATTGCCTTACATCACAGTACTGTAAAAATAAATCATTAAAAAAATTGATGTAGCGCTCCGATTTTTGATTCTCAGCACAGTTAAAGCAGACAGCTAAGGGTTGCCACCCCCATCTGCCTGGCGTTACCTTGGCTGGCAATCAAAATACAGGGAAGCCCATTTTTTTTTTTATTTAATAAAAAGTTAAAAAAAAAATGCGTGGGTTCCCGCCGTATTTTGAGCACCAGTCACGTAAAGCCAGGCAGCTGGGGGTTGGGATTCTCAGCAGCCAACAGCCACCCCTGGAAATGGCGCTATGTTCTTAGCGCCATTTCCAGGCACTTTATCCGGCTCATCCAGCGGCCGTGATGGCTGTGGCTCACTGGGTAATAAAGGGGTTAATACCAGCTTTGTATTCTCAGATAGTAATAAGCCCGAAATTCCTAGTGTCATGCCAAAATAGAAATGACCACGAGTTTCTAAAAATTTCTTAAAGATAAAAAAAACACACAGAAAAATATTTTTGTTAGAAATAAAACACAACACAATTAGTGACTCCATCTTTATTGAACTAAAGAACCCCCCCACTCGGCTGTAGTCCTGGGTCGAGGGTCCCGCGATGTCCAATCCGGATCAAATATCATCTGATCGGTTTGCTAAAAGGCAAAGCGATCAGATGATGTGTCAGGTGTTCAAGGACCTGAATCACATTACACATCAGCTGATTGTATAAAAGCCGTTTATACAATCAGCTGATGCATCAGTAGAAAAAAAACTACTCACTTCTGTGCAGACTCCCGCCTGATCGCAGCAGGAGCCGGCGGTAATCAGCTGATGAAGTCTCCTGATGGCATCAGCTGATAGTTTAGCCGGCCGGGCGATAAAATGCTGACTTCACCGCTGGACTTATACTGTCAGCTGATTCCGTTAGGTGACCACATCAGGTGACCGCATCAGCTGATCGTCGCCAGGTCCTGCAGCCATCGGACGTGTCCAGGGAGTCTGCAAACAGCTGGAGGAGGGGTAGCGGTATCGGGAAGAGGAGCTGGGAGCGGACATGTCGGGAGTCTGCAGACAGGTGTATATGACATTTTTTTTTCTACTGTTCACTTTTAATTTCGCAGCTGCTTCCACCCCCCGTCTGGACATGGTGCCGGATGGGAGGTGGAAGCAGAGGTGGCGGTACCTGGAGGATCCACTCTTCTGTGTTTACCAACACAAGGAATCCTCTTCCTGTACACATGATTATACTACCCACCCCTTGCGTTTATAGCTGTGTTTATAGTAATAGAAACGCTTAGGGTCCCATCACACATAGCGACGCACCAACGATCCGACCAGCGATCCTACCTGGCAGGGATCGTTGGTGCGTTGCAATATGGTTGCTGGTGAGCTGTTAATCAGGCAGATCACCATAGCGACCAGCCACCAGCAACCCGTGTAACGACGCTGTGCTTGGTAACCAGGGTACACATCGGGTTACTAAGCAAAGTGCTTTGCATGGATACCCGATATGTACCCTGGTTGCCAGTGTACGCCGCTCTCAGGCTGCCTGCACTGGCTCCCTGCACACATCGGGTTACTAAGCAAAGCGCTTTGCTTGGACACCCGATATGTACCCTGATTACCAGCTACCAGCTTACCGCAGGCAGCCAGCACTGGCTCCCTGCACACATAGCTATTAAAAGCTACAGTTACGCTTTTGGTGATTGAACCGTTATTGAACGGTAACTCGAACCGTCAAACGTTAAGCAAGTTGTTCGAGTTTGTCGAACGACTCAAACATCACCAGAAACAACTCGAATTGAAATTGGCGAACAGTTCGATTCGAACAACACTCATCTCTACTCATTACTTGAGCACTTGAACCCATCCTATCCCACCTCCAACCTCACCACTACACTTATCCCAGTCTTAACACATCTTTTCATCCTATCTTTAACCTCTGGGACCTTCCCTTCTGCTTTCAAACATGCAACAATCACACCAATCCTAAAGAAACGTTCCCTCCATCCGACCTCTACTACCAGCTATTGCCCCATGTCACTGCTGCCTTTTGCTTGAAAAATATTCAAACAGCACGTGCATGCTCAACTTTCCTCCCACCTCTCATCTAACTCTCTCTTTGACAATCTACAATCCGGCTTCCATCTACATCACTCTACTGAAACTGCTCTGGCCAAAATTACCAATGACTTACTTCAAAGCTAAGAATTACTTCTACATACTCCTCTTTCTAGACCTGTCCTAAGTCTTTGACATTGTCGACAGATCCTCTCTTCCCTTGGTGTCAGAGACCTTGCTCTCTCTTGGATTTCTTCATAGCTTTCCAACCACATTTTTAGTGTTTTCCACTCCCACACAACCTCTTCATCCTGCCCTCTCTCTGTTAGAGTCCCTCAAGGCTCTGTCCTGGGACCCTGAAGTGGGCTTTACATGCTGCGATATCGGCACCTCTGCTACCATACTATCCCTCCGCTTTCTTCTCCCCCTTTTTTTACTCTTTAACCACTTCCAAATTCCTACAGAGGATACAATTTTTATCCTCTAATAACTCTCTTAGAAACATATGTCAGGATCCATTTCTAAATCCATGTCTATTTTTTAGGCAACTAAAATTCTCTATCTGGATCTACATGAGAAATACACGTTTTATATCTCTTATGACCATATAGGTACGTTTTGTATGGTTCCAGTAATCTACTGTATGGTGATTCTCCCCTCTGTATATGAAGTGCTCATCTTTCATTCTTCATTTTTGTACATGTATGGAATACAAAATTCTTCCTTTTATTGCCTTCTACTATACATCAATATGTAGATCTTGTTTTTCTATATATTTGATCACTCTCCACCATCTTTCCATATAACGCATATGTGTGATACAACAAATGTGACTTCTGTGTACTCACTAATATGTTTTTTTCTTTCTGTATATCTTCATTATAGACTATCTCTGACGAAGGCCTGTGTGTTACGGCCGAAATTTTAGAACCATTTTTTTTGACCTTTGTACCAATAAAAACAAGCAAATTGATTTTCAAGCATCATTTTGTCTCAGACTCTCATCTTTTAGTGTGCCCGAGTTAACCTTTTTATATACTGTGACATTTTCCTCGGTGCACCTAGTATACTAACAGTGAGCCAGACTCTATTATTTTCTACATAAGATGTCATAGGCATGTCAGAGATGGCTGGAAGCGGAAAATGCCCTCAGTGTGGAAGACGTTATACAGGTATTTCTTATAGAACAATTTCTTTGCAAGTGTCCCTCAGAAATACGGGCGTGGGTCAAAGAGCGCACACCGTGCACCTTGGATAGAGCTGCTGACTTGGCTGATGAGGCCCTTACTATTCGACTGCAATGGAGGGGGCTTCTGGACAATAAGACACAGCCTGCTCCCTGGCCCTCTCCAGTTATATCTGCCCCTCCAACCAGCCACAGGCCGATGACAACCACGGCTCACAATTTTGGGCCCCAACAGTTTTAACCACGCCCTGGGGGAATTACAGAGAGGAGATGTTATGGGTGTGGACAACCTGGGCACCTGCAATTCAGTTGTCCCGCAAGGACTGGGAGGGACCCTCACGCACCTCCATCTCGTCCGGTTCATTTTGTGCATTCCATCCCGTTTGAGGAAGAAGTACAACCACCTCCACTGGAGTGCACCGCTGACCCCTGCACCATAGATGCCCCTGTTGGAGTGTATGGCCTCCGGCCTTTGTCACCAGGTTCTCCTACTGCCTTCTCCAGAATGCACATTGGAAGGAGTCTGACGCAGAGGAGATGTTATCGATGTGGGCAGCCTGAGTATTTGCAAAACACTTGCCCTGCTGGTCGATTGAGGAATGACTTTGCACCAAATCGACCTGCTGGTTCTCTACAGCCAAATACAAGGTGGGAAGAGTTCTCACCCCTTCAAGTGGACTTGCCTAATGACTAGAGATGAGCGAACCGGTCCCGGTTCGGCTCGAGGTCGGTTCGCCGAACGGAGGTCCCGTTCGAGTTCGGCTCGTCGAACGTTCGACGACCCGAACTCGAACTGCATAGGAAACAATGGCAGGCAATCACAAACACAGAAAAACACCTAGAAAAGACCCTCAAAGGTGTCCAAAAGGTGACAAACAACTCAAACACATGGGAAAGTGACAAGGACATATACTCATGCGAAAACAAAACAGCTGGACAAGGAAAAAGAGGAGGACACACAGATATAGGCATGGCACGCCCTTCTAAATTCATGTAAAACACCGCAAGGTGACTCCAAGCGTAGTCTCCCTTTTTTCCAAAAATTGTGCCCCACACACACCCACCTCTTCAGTGGCAGCACTTGTGCCCTAGTTGTACACTTCACAGCTAGATTTGCATCAAGCACATTCAAAAATACGCTATTCTTAACCGTACCCAGGATGACACCGGGGTAGGTAGCAAAGTCTTTCCTGATCCCAGCTCTGTTCATCTTGGCTTCTTTTAAAAACACAGCAAGCAAGGGTTACTCCAAGCGTAGTCTCCCTTTTTTTTACAAAAATTGGGCCCCACACACACCCACCCCTTCAGTGGCAGCACTTGTGCCCTAGTTGTACACTTCACAGCTAGATTTGCATCAAGCACATTCAAAAATACGCTATTCTTAACCGTACCCAGGATGACACCGGGGTAGGTAGCAAAGTCTTTCCTGATCCCAGCTCTGTTCATCTTGGCTTCTTTTAAAAACACAGCAAGCAAGGGTTACTCCAAGCGGAGCCTCCCTTTTTTCCAAAAATTGTGCCCCACACACACCCACCCCTTCAGTGGCAGCACTTGTGCCCTAGCTGTACACTTCAAAGCTAGATTTGCATCAAGCACATTCAAAAATACGCTATTCTTAACCGTACCCAGGATGACACCGGGGTAGGTAGCAAAGTCTTTCCTGATCCCAGCTCTGTTCATCTTGGCTTCTTTTAAAAACACAGCAAGCAAGGGTTACTCCAAGTGTAGTCTCCCTTTTTTCCAAAAATTGTGCCCCACACACCCCCACCCCTTCAGTGGCAGCACTTGTGCCCTAGTTGTACACTTCACAGCTAGATTTGCATCAAGCACATTCAAAAATACGCTATTCTTAACCGTACCCAGGATGACACCGGGGTAGGTAGCAAAGTCTTTCCTGATCCCAGCTCTGTTCATCTTGGCTTCTTTTAAAAACACAGCAAGCAAGGGTTACTCCAAGCGGAGCCTCCCTTTTTTTACAAAAATTGGGCCCCACACACACCCACCCCTTTCAGTGGCAGCACTTGTGCCCTAGTTGTACACTTCACAGCTAGATTTGCATCAAGCACATTCAAAAATACGCCATTCTTATCCGTCCCCAGGATGACACCGGGGTAGGTAGCAAAGTCTTTGCTGAACCATGACTTGTTCATCTTGGCTTCTTTTAAAAACAATGTAAGCAAGGGTTACTCCAAGCGAAGTCTCCATTTTTTCCAAAAATTGGGCCCCACACACACCCACCCCTTCAGTGGCAGCACTTGTGCCCTAGTTGTACACTTCACAGCTAGATTTGCATCAAGCACATTCAAAAATACGCTATTCTTAACCGTACCCAGGATGACACCGGGGTAGGTAGCAAAGTCTTTCCTGATCCCAGCTCTGTTCATCTTGGCTTCTTTTAAAAACACAGCAAGCAAGGGTTACTCCAAGCGGAGCCTCCCTTTTTTTACAAAAATTGGGCCCCACACACACCCACCCCTTTCAGTGGCAGCACTTGTGCCCTAGTTGTACACTTCACAGCTAGATTTGCATCAAGCACATTCAAAAATACGCTATTCTTAACCGTACCCAGGATGACACCGGGGTAGGTAGCAAAGTCTTTCCTGATCCCAGCTCTGTTCATCTTGGCTTCTTTTAAAAACACAGCAAGCAAGGGTTACTCCAAGTGTAGTCTCCCTTTTTTCCAAAAATTGTGCCCCACACACACCCACCCCTTCAGTGGGAGCACTTGTGCCCTAGTTGTACACTTCACAGCTAGATTTGCATCAAGCACATTCAAAAATACGCTATTCTTAACCGTACCCAGGATGACACCGGGGTAGGTAGCAAAGTCTTTCCTGATCCCAGCTCTGTTCATCTTGGCTTCTTTTAAAAACACAGCAAGCAAGGGTTACTCCAAGTGGAGCCTCCCTTTTTTACAAAAATTGGGCCCCACACACACCCACCCCTTTCAGTGGCAGCACTTGTGCCCTAGTTGCAAACAGGATGTTTTGATTTGCATCAAGCACATTCCAAATCCACAAGCATTTACTCTCCCCAGGATGACACAGGGGTAGTAAATTCCTTCTGGATCCATGACTTGTTCATTTTGATGAACGTCAGTCTGTCCACATTGTCACTGGACAGACGTGTGCGCTTATCTGTCAGCACACACCCAGCAGCACTGAAGACACATTCAGAGACAACGCTGGCAGCTGGACACGACAAAATCTCCAAGGCGTAACTGGACAGCTCTGGCCATTTTTCTAGATTTAAAGCCCAAAAGGAGCAAGGCTCCATTTGCAAAGTCATGGCATCGATGTTCATTTGGAGATACTCCTGTATCATCCTCTCCAGCCGTTGACTATGTGTCAGACTTGTTGTCTCTGGTGGCCTTGCAAAGGAGGGTCTAACAAAATTATGAAAAGATTCCATAAAATTGCTGTTACCAGCACCAGATACGGTCCTACTGGTACGTGTGAACTGTTGAAGATGACGAGACCGTCCCATGTTTGTCAAGTTACAACTGGGAGATTCACTCCCTGCACCTGCACGGTTGTTTGGTGGAAAAGCGGATCTAAGATCGAGTAACAGCTTCTGCTGATACTCCTGCATACGTGCGTCCCTTTCTATGGCTGGAATTATGTCACAAAATTTGGACTTGTACCGGGGATCTAATAGTGTGGCAAGCCAGTAGTCATCATCACTTCTAATTTTGACAATACGTGGGTCATGTTGGAGGTAGTGCAACAAGAAGCCACTCATGTGTCTTGCCCAGCCATGCGGACCAAGTCCACGCTGTGTTTGTGGCATAAAGGTGCTAACCGTTCTTTCTTCCTCTGACATCTCCCCCCAACCTCTTTCAACTGAAATTTGACCAAGGTCTCCCTCATCTGCTGAGTCTTCCATGTCCATGGACAGTTCGTCCTCCATTTCTTCATGTCCTCCTGCACCTTCCTCAATATCTCGCCTGCTACCATGCGCCCTTGTTGATTCCTGTCCCCCATGCTCCCATGCCTGGCGCCTTGGTGATGATGAACGTCTGGACCTTGGTGATGTTGTTGTGTCTTGCGCATATGAATCCTCCTGTAGTTCATCCCCTTCCTGTTGTCCCACCCCCTGACTCCGAATAGTGTTTAGCGTGTGCTCCAGCATGTAAATGACTGGAATCGTCATGCTGATAATGGAATTGTCAGCGATAAACATATTCGTCGCCATGTCGAAACTGTGCAGAAGGGTACATAGGTCCTTGATCTGAGACCACTCCATCAGGGTGATCTGCCCCACCTCTGCATCTCATTGGCCCAGGCTATACGTCATGACGTATTGCACCAGGGCACGGCGGTGCTGCCACAGTCGCTGTAACATGTGGAGAGTTGAATTCCAGCGTGTCGCCACATCGCATATCAGGCGATGAACCGGCAGGCCGAAAGACTTCTGGAGCGATGCAAGTCGCTCAGCTGCGGCGCTTGAACGGCGGAAGTGAGCAGACAGTTTTCGTGCCCTGTTCAATAGGCCATCTAGGCCGGGATAGTTTGTTAAAAATTGCTGCACGACAAGGTTCAACACATGAGCCATACAAGGTACGTGTGTCACCTTGCCCAGGCGAAGGGCCGCACCCAGGTTTGCAGCATTGTCGCACACGGCCTTACCAGGCTGCAGGTTGAGTGGAGACAACCATTTATTAAACTCGGACCGCAGAGCTGACCACAACTCCTCAGCTGTGTGACTCTTATTCCCAAGACATGTCAAGCTAAAGACCGCCTGATGCCGTTGCGCTCTGCTGCCAGCATAGTAATGAGGGGTGCGTGATTCCTTCTGCGCAGTGAGAACGCTGGTGGCCTGACCAGGCAGGCTTGGGGCGGAGGTGGAGGACCCAGATGAGGTGGAGGATGCAGAAGCAGTGGCGGAACTTGGACAGACAGAGGATTGACACACAAGTCGTGGGGACGGCAAGAATTGTGCAGCAGACCCTTCACCATCTATCACCATAGTTACCCAGTGCCCAGTGAGCGACATGTAACGTCCCTGTCCATGCTTACTGGTCCAAGTATCGGTGGTGAAATGCACCCATTCACACACAGAGTTTCTCAAGGAAGCGGTGATGTTGTGTGCGACATGCTGGTGTAGCGCGGGCACACCTTTCTTAGAGAAGTAGTGGCGACTAGGCATCTGGTACTGGAGCACAGCGACAGACATAAGGTCTCTAAAATCCTGTGTGTCCACTAGGCGGAAAGGCAGCATTTCTGTAGCCAACAGCTTACAGAGGGATAGAGTCAACCTCTTAGCTTTGTCATGGGTCGCAGGAAATGGCCTTTTATTTGTCCACATCTGAGGGACAGAGATCTGGCTGCTGTGTGTAGACGGTGTTGAGTAGGGTGTCCCTGGAAAAATGCAGGTTTGTGAGGAAAGTGCAGGCGGAGACATGATGTTGCCTTCATCCAAAATTGGTGCTATCGATGTCTGAGAGAGCTGTACACACGCACTTGTTTCCCCTTCCAAAACAACTGACGACCTACCAAGCAAACTGCCTGTTGCGGTTACAGTGGTGGAAGTTGTGGGTGGAAAAACAGGTGTGACAGCTGTCCCCACAGTCCTAGAAGATGACGAGCGCGCGGATGCACTGGAAGGGGCAGGCGGTGGATGGTTCGCTCCGCTAGGCCGCATTGCAGCACGGTGAGCTTCCCACCGGGCCATATGATATTTATTCATGTGACGATTCATGGAAGAAGTTGTCAAACTGCTGAGGTTTTGACCTCTACTAAGAGAACCATGACAAATTTTACAGATCACATAATTTGGGCGATCTTTTTCTATGTCAAAAAAGGACCAGGCTAGGCCAGGCTTAGAGGCCATGCGACCTGTTGATCCACCCCAAATAATGCTCAGAGGCAGAGTGGTGGCTGAGGATGCAGTTGTAGACGTGCTACCAGTACTCCGACTCTGTCCAGGAAGGCGCAAGGTAACTTCGTCATCAGTTGCATCCTCCTCCACCACCTCTGTTGACCTCCTCGAGTGCCTGACTGTGGGTTGACAGTAGGTGGGATCTAGAACTTCATCATCAATTGTTGTGTTTGCACTCCCCTCCCCCTCAGACCGAGCCTCTTCTTGCCCTGACCGAATATTTAAGTTGTCATCCCAATCGGGTATCTGAGTCTCATCTTCATCAGTATGTTCCTCATTGTCTATAACCACAGGTGTTACAGTTTGTGACAAAGGGTCAACATTATGCTCCGAAACTTGGTCCTCACGGCCTGAATCAGAGTCACAAAGGTTCTGGGCATCACTGCAGACCATTTCCTGCTCTGTACTCACTGTAGCTTGGGAGCAGACCTCTGATTCCCAGGCTATAGTGTGACTGAACAGCTCTGCAGACTCAGCCATCTCAGTTCCACCATACTGTGCAGAGCTGATGGAGACTTCAGAGCTGGGAGAAATCAAGTTTGATTGGGATGACAACTCAGAGGACTGGTGTTTTTTGGATGCGGTACTTGAAGTGGCTGAGAGGGCACTTGTTGGACCACTTGAGATCCATTCAAGCATTTTCCTTTTTTGGCCATCATCTACCTTTGTTCCTGTTGTTCGTGTCCGTAAAAAAGGGAGCACATCGGATTGTCCACGGTAAGTAGTAGACATCTTACTTTTGCTGGTAGATGGTCTATCTTCAGCAGATGATAATGGAGCTTTGCCACCTTCCCCACGGACAAAACCTTTTTTGCCTTTTCCACCACGCCTCTTCCCCTTTCCACCAGCATCTGTCATTTTGCCACTCATGTTGATTGCGACAAGATTGTGGACTGAAAATGTGGTAGTAAAAATTGAGAGGTGGTGTAGATTGCAGTGGTGGTCTAGCTTTAATAACAGCAGAATAATAAAGAATAAATATCCCTGACAATGCAACTACGGCCCTTAAACTGGCAGCAAAAATTGCTAGTATAATGGCTTAGTTATAATGAGTTGGAGTGTGCAATGCAGGCAGAGGTGCTGCAAATGTCTTTGCACTAGTGGGACTATAGCAAAGTCCAATAGCCACGTTTAGGATGCCACTAGGTACACTGAGTGTTTGCTAGTATAATGGCTTAGTTATAATGAATTGGAGTGTGCAATGCAGGCAGAGGTGCTGCAAATGTCTTTGCACTAGTGTGACTAGACAAATGTCCAATAGCCACGTTTAGGATGCCACTAGGTACACTGAGTGTTTGCTAGTATAATGGCTTAGTTATAATGAATTGGAGTGTGCAATGCAGGCAGAGGTGCTGCAAATGTCTTTGCACTAGTGGGACTATAGCAAAGTCCAATAGCCACGTTTAGGATGCCACTAGGTACACTGAGTGTTTGCTAGTATAATGGCTTAGTTATCATGAGTTGGAGTGTGCAATGCAGGCAGAGGTGCTGCAAATGTCTTTGCACTAGTGGGACTAGACAAATGTCCAATAGCCACGTTTAGGATGCCACTAGGTACACTGAGTGTTTGCTAGTATAATGGCTTAGTTATAATGAGTTGGAGTGTGCAATGCAGGCAGAGGTGCTGCAAATGTCTTTGCACTAGTGGGACTAGACAAATGTCCAATAGCCACGTTTAGGATGCCACTAGGTACACTGAGTGTTTGCTAGTATAATGGCTTAGTTATAATGAATTGGAGTGTGCAATGTAGGCAGAGGTGCTCCAAATGTCTTTGCACTAGTGGGACTATAGCAAAGTCCAATAGCCACGTTTAGGATGCCACTAGGTACACTGAGTGTTTGCTAGTATAATGGCTTAGTTATCATGAGTTGGAGTGTGCAATGCAGGCAGAGGTGCTCCAAATGTCTTTGCACTAGTGGGACTATAGCAAAGTCCAATAGCCACGTTTAGGATGCCACTAGGTACACTGAGTGTTTGCTAGTATAATGGCTTAGTTATAATGAATTGGAGTGTGCAATGCAGGCAGAGGTGCTGCAAATGTCTTTGCACTAGTGGGACTATAGCAAAGTCCAATAGCCACGTTTAGGATGCCACTAGGTACACTGAGTGTTTGCTAGTATAATGGCTTAGTTATAATGAATTGAAGTGTGCAATGCAGGCAGAGGTGCTGCAAATGTCTTTGCACTAGTGTGACTAGACAAATGTCCAATAGCTACGTTTAGGATGCCACTAGGTACACTGAGTGTTTGCTAGTATAATGGCTTAGTTATAATGAGTTGGAGTGTGCAATGCAGGCAGAGGTGCTGCAAATGTCTTTGCACTAGTGTGACTAGACAAATGTCCAATAGCCACGTGTAGGATGCCACTAGGTACACTGAGTGTTTGCTAGTATAATGGCTTAGTTATAATGAGTTGGAGTGTGCAATGCAGGCAGAGGTGCTGCAAATGTCTTTGCACTAGTGGGACTATAGCAAACTCCAATAGCCACGTTTAGGATGCCACTAGGTACACTGAGTGTTTGCTAGTATAATGTCTTAGTTATAATGAGTTGGAGTGTGCAATGCAGGCAGAGGTGCTGCAAATGTCTTTGCACTAGTGGGACTATAGCAAAGTCCAATAGCCACGTTTAGGATGCCACTAGGTACACTGAGTGTTTGCTAGTATAATGGCTTAGTTATAATGAATTGGAGTGTGCAATACAGGCAGAGGTGCTGCAAATGTCTTTGCACTAGTGGGACTATAGCAAAGTCCAATAGCCACGTTTAGGATGCCACTAGGTACACTGAGTGTTTGCTAGTATAATGGCTTAGTTATAATGAATTGGAGTGTGCAATGCAGGCAGAGGTGCTGCAAATGTCTTTGCACTAGTGTGACTAGACAAATGTCCAATAGCCACGTTTAGGATGCCACTAGGTACACTGAGTGTTTGCTAGTATAATGGCTTAGTTATAATGAATTGGAGTGTGCAATGCAGGCATTGGTGCTGCAAATGTCTTTGCACTAGTGGGACTATAGCAAAGTCCAATAGCCACGTTTAGGATGCCACTAGGTACACTGAGTGTTTGCTAGTATAATGGCTTAGTTACCATGAGTTGGAGTGTGCAATGCAGGCAGAGGTGCTCCAAATATCTTTGCACTAGTGGGACTATAGCAAAGTCCAATAGCCACGTTTAGGATGCCACTAGGTACACTGAGTGTTTGCTAGTATAATGGCTTAGTTATAATGAATTGGAGTGTGCAATGCAGGCAGAGGTGCTCCAAATGTCTTTGCACTAGTGTGACTAGACAAATGTCCAATAGCCACGTTTAGGATGCCACTAGGTACACTGAGTGTTTGCTAGTATAATAGCTTAGTGTGCAGAGGACAGGAGGGTACAGTGCCAGTGTTACGGGGGGCTGTCTGATAATAACCGAAAGGAGTATCAGACAGTCAGGGTCCACCATGCAAAGACTTTGCTGCAGACTATGGCAGAGTGCAATACCTCTGTTAACTCACAGAAGGATATAATAAGTAAGTAAAGCAATTCCTCCCTTACTTGGAGGGTGTGTGGAATGATCTCTGTTAATAATCACAGAGACAAAGGCAATGTGTGCGAAATGGCACCTACCTAGGTCCGCTCTTCTAGTGGTGCAAAAGAGACGAACAGCAGCGTAAGCCGCACAAAGCTCCTACCTGCGTTCGCTCCACTAGTGTGCGAGGACACGAACCACTAGATATGGCACCTGCCTAGGTCCGCTCTTCTAGTGGTGCAAAAGAGACGAACAGCAGCGTAAGCCGCACAAAGCTCCTACCTCTGTTCGCTCCCCTAGTGTGCGAGGATACGAACAACTGCCAGACGCAGCATAAGGAACGTTACCCTAGCGGCAACGTCCACCTACGAGTAGAATCACAAGGCCCAGCCAGACCATGTGCCTCAGGCACCTGCCTATGTCCGCTCCCCTAAGAGGTAAGGATACGGACAGCAGCCGAAGCTGTAAGGTATAAGAACGCTACCCTGCCGGTAGCGCTCACCTAGCATAGACAGAGGAATGCCTAGAGGAACGCGCACAGAGCGTCTACTCATATGCATGAACCAAGAGGACTGAGCACCATGCGGCTTGTGTCAGGGTCTTATATAGACTCTGTGCCTCATCCAAGATGGAGGACACCAGAGCCAATCCGCTGCCAGAACGACAGGAGTGACGTCATGCTGGCCTATCACCGAGCAAGACGTCACAAGCACATGACCAGCGACCAATCGGCATAGAAGGTGTCAGAGACATGTGACCTCGTGTCAGCGATGATGTCACCCGCACATGTGCAATGGCTCCAAGATTGGACTTAGTCTCCGGCGCTCGCACATGTGCAGTAGCAAGAAATCTGGACTTAGTCTCCAGCGCTCGCACATGTGCAGTAGCAAGAAATCTGGACTTAGTCTCCAGCGCTCGCACATGTGCAGTAGCAAGAAATCTGGACATAGTCTCCAGTGCTCGCAGCAACCGTAACAGTACCTCCCCCTCAAGGGCCCCCCTCCCGGCGACGCAGGTAATCGGCAACTAAGTCGGGAGCATGGACAGCCTCCTCAGGCTCCCAAGAGCGATGTTCCGGGCCATAGCCCTCCCAATCTATCAAGAAGAACCTGCGCCCTCTAACCATCTTAGAACCAACTATGGCTCGTACCTCATAGCTAGAGCGAGAGGAATCAGAGGCAGGAGAGTGCACTTCACGAGCGTGAGGTAAAATAGCCGGCTTTAGCAGTGAGACATGGAATTTGTCATGAATCCTAAGATGGACAGGTAACTTCAATTGATAGACTACAGGATTTACCTGTCGAAGAACCTCATAAGGACCCAGGAAGCGAGGAGCAAATTTGACAGAGCTCACTCTAAGTCTCACGTGTTTTGCAGAGAGCCACACAAAGTCCCCTGGAGAAAAGACAGGAGCCGGGCGACGAAACCGATCGGACACCGTCTTCATACGGTCCTTAGCTGCTTGGATCGACTCTTGAGTCCGATCCCAAACCTCTCTGGCATTAGTTGCCCAGTCGGCCACAAGAGGAGGAGGTGCAGCAGCGGGAAACGGTACCGGTACCCTAGGGTGTTGCCCATTATTGAGTACGAACGGTGTCTGCCCAGTGGCCTCAGCCAGCGAATTGTTAAGGGCAAATTCTGCCCAGGGTAGGAGGGAGGACCAGTTATCGTGGTTCTCAGCAACAAAGTGTCGAAGGTATATAATCATAGATTGATTGGTACGTTCAACCAAACCATTAGTCTCCGGATGGTATGCCGAAGAGAGATTCAACTCAATTTGCAGAAGGCTACAAAGATCTCGCCAGAAACGGGAAGTAAATTGCGGGCCTCTATCACAAATGATACGATCTGGCATCCCGTGAAGCCTAAAGACATGCTTGAGGAATAGTTTGGCTAGTACCCTGGAAGATGGGATTCTCGATAATGGTACGAGATGAACCATCCGGGAGAAATGGTCCGTAATGACCAACACAAATCTATGTCCCTGTGAACATGGAAGATCACCCACAAAGTCCATGCCTACCACCTCCCATGGTCTATCTGGCACTGGTAAAGGATGCAAGAGCCCAGCCGGTCTCTGCCGTAATGGACGGTTGCGAGCACACGAGTAGCAGGAACCGACATATCTCTTGACGTGGCTGGCTAAGTGTGGCCACCAATACCACCTCTCCAGTAACTCTCGTGTCCGCCTAATACCAAAATGCCCACCCACCTTTGAGGTGTGGGCCCATGACAGTATATCATTCTGTCGATCAGGCGGAACAAAGGTCTTGCCCGGTGGGATTTGGTCTAACGTCACAGGGGAGAGCGTATGAAAAACCCTGGAGGGAAGGATAAGACGAGGTTCGTCAATCTCTTCCTGGGTAGAAAGCATAGAGCGAGACAGGGCGTCTGCCTTGTTATTCTTACTCCCAGACAAATAGTTGATGGAGAAGTGAAAGCGGGAGAAAAACAAGGACCAGCGGGCTTGGCGAGGATTCAGACGCTGAGCGGTTTGTAAGTACGTCAGATTCTTATGGTCTGTATAGACCTGGAAAGGATGTTTCGCTCCTTCCAGCAAGTGACGCCACTCCTCCAAGGCTAATTTCAAGGCGAGCAGTTCCCTATCCCCAATGGTATAGTTTCTCTCTGCCGGTGAAAAGGTTTTAGCAAAGAAGAAACACGGCCTTTTTCTACCTGCACCGTTCTTTTGATACAAGACCGCACCAGCACCCACTGAAGAGGCATCAACCTCTAAGAGGAAGAGCTTACTCTCATCGGGTCTTTGAAGAACGGGAGCAGTTGAAAAGTGTCTTTTTACTGCCTCAAAAGCCTGAGATGTCTCAGTAGACCAGGCTTTGGGATTAGCACCTTTCTTAGTCAAGGCCACCAAAGGGGCCACCAAAGTAGAAAAATGGGGTATGAACTGCCTGTAATAATTTATGAATCCTAAGAAGCGTTGCACCGCCTTCAAGGAATGAGGTTCGGACCATTGCAGGACAGCAGAGAGCTTCGCAGGATCCATAGCCAGACCCTCTTGTGAGATAATGTAACCCAAAAAAGGCAATGAGGACTGCTCGAATACACATTTCTCGAGTTTAGCAAACAATGAGTGCTCCCTTAAACGGGAAAGGACGCGAACGACATCCTGACGATGAGTCTCCAGATCAGGAGAAAAAATCAGGATGTCGTCCAGATACACCACTACTGAGGATAACAGTAAATCCCTGAACACATCGTTTACAAAGTCCTGAAATACTGCGGGTGCATTACATAACCCAAAAGGCATGACGAGGTATTCATAGTGACCGTCTCGGGTGTTAAAAGCGGTCTTCCATTCGTCACCCTTTCGAATTCGTACCAAGTTATACGCACCCCGCAGATCCAACTTCGTAAAAACTTGAGCTCCTCTCAGTCTGTCAAAGAGCTCCGAAATTAAAGGTAATGGGTATTTGTTCTTTATTGTGATTGCGTTGAGACCCCTGTAATCTATGCAGGGACGCAAATCACCCTCTTTCTTCCGAACAAAGAAAAACCCAGCTCCCGCGGGAGAGACAGACTTACGAATGAACCCCTTCTCTAAGTTCTCTCTTATATAGGTCGACATGGCCTCCGACTCAGGTATCGACAGGGGGTAAACCCTGCCTTTAGGTGGAACCGAACCTGGGATAAGGTCTATGGCACAGTCATACGGCCTATGGGGTGGAAGAACCTCAGCACCCTGTTTGGAGAACACGTCAGCGAAATCCAAATAGGGTGTAGGTATGGGAGAGAGATCAGTTGATGCAACCGCAACGACCTTAGGTGGTAAGGGAAGACATCGAGACTGACATTTCGAACCCCAACTAATAATGCTGTCAGACTCCCAGTCAATGTGAGGAGCATGAGTCCGAAGCCATGGAAGACCCAGAAGGACGTTGTCTATACCCTCAGGCAAAACAAGAAAAGAAATCTCCTCTATGTGACCCTGAGACAGGGAAAGGCGCAAGGGAACTGTCCTCAATGTAATGGAGTCAGACAACATAGTTCCATTAACAACACGGACAGGAATAGGCGCCTCTAACATGATAGAGGGAATATTGTGTCCCTTTACAAATCCTGAGGACACAAAAATCCCGTCAGCTCCGGAATCCACAAAAGCCATAATAGGCCATGTATTTTCAGATAACGAGAGCTGACCTGGGATACAACACTTAGAGGGTGCAGAAGACGTCTCTAGTAACCCCCCTCTAATGGTTACTAGGCCTGGGAGTTTCCCTGACGACTAGGACACTTGTTGGCATAGTGCCCAGCCTGACAACATACGTAACATATAGGAGGACCAGACTTGCGTAGTCTGGAGAACGTATGACCTAACTCCATAGGAGTGGGAGATGTTTCAGATGCTGAGGAAGATGGTAGTGGACCCTCAACAACTGGAATAGCCCGATGCTTAGGGCGTGAGGAAGAGACCTCGAGTCTACGTTCCTTATGGCGTACATCGATCCTCGTTGCTACTGTGATCAAGTCCTCCAGAGAAGCAGGGACCTCACGAGTAGCAAGGGCATCCTTGACATAGCCTGCCAACCCTCTCCAGAAGATAGGAATCAACACCTTCTCTGGCCAATCTAGTTCTGCCACCAGAGTTCTAAAAGCAATGGCATAAGAACTAGTGGATAACGAACCCTGAGATAGATCTAACAGTCTCAGGGCCGCATCATGGGTAACCTGCGGACCCATGAATACCGCCTTAAGAGCATCAAGAAAGTCTTGATGTCTCAGAGTAACCACATCAGAGCGCTCCCATAGGGGAGTCGCCAATTCTAAGGCTTTGTCCTGAAGTAAGGAGATGATAAAGCCTACTCTGGACCTCTCCGTAGAGAAGCGAGAAGAGTTGACCTCTAGGTGTATCTGACACTGACTAATGAAACCACGACATGATCTGGCATCGCCAGAATATCTGTTTGGCAGAGCAAGTCGAGGATCATGTGCAGATGTCACCATGGTCTGAGGTTTATCCTCTATACTCTTGAGCCGTGACTCAAGTACTTGTATGTAACGGTGTAACTGCTGATATTCTGCCATAACTGCCAGACCCTTGGCTCAGTCCTAATGTTACGGGGGGCTGTCTGATAATAACCGAAAGGAGTATCAGACAGTCAGGGTCCACCGTGCAAAGACTTTGCTGCAGACTATGGCAGAGTGCAATACCTCTGTTAACTCACAGAAGGATATAATAAGTAAGTAAAGCAATTCCTCCCTTACTTGGAGGGTGTGTGGAATGATCTCTGTTAATAATCACAGAGACAAAGGCAATGTGTGCGAAATGGCACCTACCTAGGTCCGCTCTTCTAGTGGTGCAAAAGAGACGAACAGCAGCGTAAGCCGCACAAAGCTCCTACCTGCGTTCGCTCCACTAGTGTGCGAGGACACGAACCACTAGATATGGCACCTGCCTAGGTCCGCTCTTCTAGTGGTGCAAAAGAGACGAACAGCAGCGTAAGCCGCACAAAGCTCCTACCTCTGTTCGCTCCCCTAGTGTGCGAGGATACGAACAACTGCCAGACGCAGCATAAGGAACGTTACCCTAGCGGCAACGTCCACCTACGAGTAGAATCACAAGGCCCAGCCAGACCATGTGCCTCAGGCACCTGCCTATGTCCGCTCCCCTAAGAGGTAAGGATACGGACAGCAGCCGAAGCTGTAAGGTATAAGAACGCTACCCTGCCGGTAGCGCTCACCTAGCATAGACAGAGGAATGCCTAGAGGAACGCGCACAGAGCGTCTACTCATATGCATGAACCAAGAGGACTGAGCACCATGCGGCGTGTGTCAGGGTCTTATATAGACTCTGTGCCTCATCCAAGATGGAGGACACCAGAGCCAATCCGCTGCCAGAACGACAGGAGTGACGTCATGCTGGCCTATCACCGAGCAAGACGTCACAAGCACATGACCAGCGACCAATCGGCATAGAAGGTGTCAGAGACATGTGACCTCGTGTCAGCGATGATGTCACCCGCACATGTGCAATGGCTCCAAGATTGGACTTAGTCTCCGGCGCTCGCACATGTGCAGTAGCAAGAAATCTGGACTTAGTCTCCAGCGCTCGCACATGTGCAGTAGCAAGAAATCTGGACTTAGTCTCCAGCGCTCGCACATGTGCAGTAGCAAGAAATCTGGACTTAGTCTCCAGCGCTCGCACATGTGCAGTAGCAAGAAATCTGGACATAGTCTCCAGTGCTCGCAGCAACCGTAACAGCCAGGATTGTGGGGCTCTGGGTAGAGGAAAGGAAGCCTGCCTTTCTATTCCCTCCTAATAGGGAAATGCAGGGAGGAAATCCCTGACCTTTGCTACACAGACGCTGTCGCTGTTTTTAGGACCTGTCACCTATGGCTCTGACCCTACCGGTTTGAGCCCTTATAAGGACTGATAGAAAGTGCTATCCCTATGCTGTCCAGCGCTGTGTATGATGGAGCGCATACAGCTGTATCGGCGATAGGACAAAGGACGGAGCTGCGACAGTGATGTCTGACACCAAAGACGCAGAAGAGATAATGGCGTCCTGGAGGAAAATGTCCGGTTTTATAATGCAGGGACATGTGACATGCACATCCTATCACACATGCTGTTGCTTCTCTGGCTAAAAGTCCACTTAGCTGTGTGTGTGTCTGGGATTGGCTGACATGCTGGCCCGCCCCACAAGACGCGCGCGCTTAGGGAAGGAAGACAAGGAAAAAAAAAAAAAAAAAAATGGCGATCGCCATTATACAAACAGCAGTGATCTGAAGGCGCTGTTCCCGCACACTATACACTGAAATGTCATAATAGTGTGATTCACAGAGTGACTTACACTATTACAGCGGAAACCAAGCTAGGAATTAGCTGTTTTTTTGCTGCTAGAACCGTTCTCGAACGTTTCTAGAACTATCGAGCTTTTGCAAAAAGCTCGAGTTCTAGTTCGATCTAGAACAGGCCCCAAAATCACTCGAGCCTAGAACTGGAGAACCTCGAACCGCGAACCGCGCTCAACTCTACTAATGACTCAGACACTCATGGTCGGCCACTAGGGGTTTATGGGGTGCGAGCCACAGCTCCAAGTTCCTCTCACCATCTAAGTAAGCACTTACAGGAGGTTGTGCTGGATGGACAGAGAGTCAATGGATTTTGTGATTCTGGGGCATTTCTCACAATACTTGATCCCCGAGTGGTTCGGCCAGAGGCAATACATCATGAACCAGGGATTGTTATTGAATTGGCTGGAGGAAAAAGGAGGAATATATCAAAGGCGTCTGTGAATCTGGACTTTGGCTTTGGAATAAAGCAATGTGTGGTTGGGGTGATGAGCAACCTGCCTGGGTGCAGGAAACACAGTTTGAGTGAAGGAGGACACAAAGGGAAGCTTGTCCTTCCAACCCTATTGCTGTACAAGGGACTACTTACAGCTTCTCCATCCAATACAAGCATGGAAGCCAACACCAGAATGCTGATGGACTGTCCCAGCAAGAAGAACCATAGACTATCCACACCTGAGCAACATGGACTTAACTGAGGTGGCCAGAGGTCTGTGTAGACCTCATGGCATACTCACTTACTCAGAAGGAGGGAGAGGTTGTGTTGGTGGGAAATGGGGAGAGGTGTATCTTGCTGTACAGATTCCTATATTAAGCTTGGTTCACTGTCTTATTTGTACTGCTTCTGTGTACATTTCTATTATTTCTAAGTAATCACCCCCTATAGTGCAAGGTTATAGCATCTTGAGCCCCTTCCGTCCCTGGGTGTGGGGGGAGGTGGGCCTAGAGACCTTTTGCTTACCTAAGTCAGTCTGTTTGAGAGCCTCAGGAGAGAAGGATTGATCCTATGGGAGAAGCTGAGGCTTCTCAGAGACCTGGACATTTATCGCTGGACTAATTTTACCCTCTGTTTTGTGGATTATGTTCTGGACCATTTGCTTTGCTTGGAATAAATGCTCTTTGGATTGTACCGCCATCTCTCGCTCTGCTGATTGTGTGATATGGGAAAAGGACCCCATGACACACTCTAACACATAATCTCTGGTCCTCCAAAGATCTCCTTCTCTTCTCCTTACTCATTCGCTCCTCATCCAAGCACCTCCAAGACTTTTCCCTAGTATCCCCTGTTTTCTGGAATTCGCTGCCTCAACACATCAGATTACACAGGTCTACAAACATTTTTTTTTTTGTAATCATCGCAAATGACTGTGTACTTTTTTTGAATCATCTTTTTGTCCTGATTTCAAAAATCTATATAGTGTTTCTGTAGCACGTATAGTTTCTATGGAGCAGCATCACTATTATTATAAGGTATAGGAAATATACTGGTGACATTAAGAAAACAGGAATGTACATATCAGAAAAAAACGCTTCACCTTACAAAACAGTTTTTATTGAACCAAAATAATTTCACATGCAAAATAGAAACCAAAATATGAGCAGGAATTAAAAGTGATTGACATTAATTGTTGATACAATTTTTCAGGGTTGTCCCTATATAAAATCCATCAGTAATCTGCCATCATTGACTCATTCCAAAAACCCTTGTACCGGTGTTCCGTTACTTTAATGTCCTGGTGAAACCACTCACCTTATTCTTTACTTACATACCCAAGATTTTGAGGGAAGAAATCTAAATGTGAATGCAAAAAGTTCATTTTCAGAGACATGCGACATCCAAGACACTGGTATGCATTTAGCAGTTCCTCAACACCTTCAACATATTCTGGAGATTTATTTTTTATTATTTATTATTTCACAGATCGACTTGAAGCTTTTCCAAGATCTCAATTCCTTATCATTTAGAGTTCCTTCAAACACATCATATCTCATAAGATCTCTGATCTGAGGACCAACAAATGCCCCTTCATTCAGTTTTGCTGGTGAAATGCTGGATAATTTCCATTAAATGTATGTAGCCATAGAGCTTATCCCAATATATATTAAGTATAATAATAATTATATTAGCTAATGAATTGATGGACTTTTCTGTGAATCATTTTTAAATGTAGTGTAGAGATTCGTAAGCATGAGAACCCTTGATGTTGGGTTACGAGCTTGCGTATTTTGGCCAAAATATAGAATGATACCTCCCATTTATTATGACTCTACATCATTTTGTATTGCACATTTCCATTTTGATGCAGGCCCATTGTGCCGTCTGTCCTGTTGTGTGCACTTACAGTGCTGGCCAAAAGTATTGGCACCCCTGCAATTCTGTCAAATAATACTCAGTTTCTTCTTGAAAATGATTGCAATCACAAATTAGTTCGTATTATTAACTTAATTTATTTTGCTTGCAATGAAAAAACACAAAAGCGAATGAAACAAAAATCAAATCATTGATCATTTCACACAAAACTCCAAAAATGGGCCAGACAAAAGTATTGGCACCCTTAGCCTAATACTTGGTTGCACAATCTTTAGCCAAAATAACTGTGAACAACCGCTTCCGGTAACCATCAATGAGTTTCTTACAATGCTCTGCTGGAATTTTAGACCATTCTTCTTTGGCAAACTGCTCCAGGTCCCTGAGATTTGAAGGGTGCCTTCTCCAATCTGCCATTTTAAGATCTGTCCACAGGTGTTCTATGGGATTCAGGTCTGGACTCATTGCTGGCCACTTTAGTAGTCTCCAGTGCTTTCTGTCAAACCATTTTCTAGTGCTTTTTGAAGTGTGTTTTGGGTCATTGTCCTGCTAGAAGACCCATGACCTCTGAGGAAGACCCAGCTTTGTCACACTGGGCCCTACATTATGATGCAAAATTTGTTGGCAGTCTTCAGACTTCATAATGCCATGCACACGGTCAAGCAGTCCAGTGCCAGAGGCAGCAAAGCAACCTCAAAACATCAGAGAACCTCCGCCATGTTTGACTGTAGGGACCGTGTTCTTTTCTTTGAATGCCTCTTTTTTTTCCTGTAGACTCTATGTTGATGGCTTTTCACAAAAAGCTCTACTTTTGTCTCATCTGACCAGAGAACATTCTTACAAAACGTTTTAGGCTTTCTCAGGTAAGTTTTGGCAAACTCCAGTATGGCTTTTTTATGTCTTGGAGTAAGAAGTGGGGTTTTCCTGGGTATCCCACCATACAGTCCTTTTTCATTTAGACGCCGACGGATAGTACGGCTTGACACTGTTGTACCCTCGAACTGCAGGGCAGCTTGAATTTGTTTGGATGTTAGTCGAGGTTTTTTGTCCACCATCCGCACAATCTTGCGTTGAAATCTCTCGTCAATTTTTCTTTTCCTTCCACATCTAGGGAGGTGAGCCACAGTGCCATGGGCTTTAAACTTCTTGATGACACTGAGCACCATAGACACAGGAACTTTCAGGTCTTTGGAGATGGACTTGTAGCCTTGAGATTGCTCATGCTTCCTCACAATTTGGATTCTCAAGTCCTCAGACAGTTCTTTGGTCTTCTTTCTTTTCTCCATGCTCAATGTGGTACACACAAGGACACAGGAAAGAGGTTGAGTCAACTTTAATCCATGTCAACTGGCTGCAAGTGTGATTTAGTTATTGCCAACACCTGTTAGGTGCCACAGGTAAGTTACAGGTGCTGTTAATTACACAAATTAGAGAAGCATCACATGATTTTTCAAACAGTGCTAATACTTTTGTCCACCCCCTTTTTTATGTTTGGTGTGGAATTATATCCAATGTGGCTTTATGATTTTTTATTTTTTTTTCATTGAAGACAAATTAAATGAAGATAATAATACCAAAGAATTTGTGATTGCAATCATTTTCAAGAATAAACTTAGTATTATCTGACAGAATTGCAGGGGTGCCAATACTTTTGGCCAGCACTGTATATAGTGCTGGGCAGCCCACCTGATCTACTAGTATGGGTGTCACCAATAGGTTGAAAACCAGACACTGTGCATCAGACATAGCTGTGTGACTGGTGCCCGATCCAAATGTCATATGTGTTCATGTATAATACCAGCAACCTCCCCCTCTATGAAAAGGTAGGTTGTGAGTGTTTGCTTGATCGGTATTCTGTACCTGGGTTGCCCCCACCATTATTAGGGGGGCTTGCTGAATCTTGCTAGTGCATTTGCTATTTGACATTTTGTTGGCTAATGATTGTTTCTGTTGAGGTTTTTTCAATATTAGCTAATACCTTAAATTAGAACTGTAGTATATTTCTCATTATTATCTATGTCACATACCTCATGTGCAATTCATTGGAGTAAGTTAGATACCCATGGTTACAACCACTACCAACTAACTGTCACTATATGCATGGCCGTACCATGGATACCTAAACTGCAGCAATGCGCTGCACATGAAATAATCAATATAGTTAATCAAAAGAACTATGTTACATTTCTAATAAGATCTTGGAGATGGGAATACCCCTTTAACAATTGTATGCTCAACAACTGTACTTCTTGCTGTTGGTGCAAATTACTTTCAATGTGTGTACTCGCAAAGTAACCTCTTTAAGGATAAGCTCTTTTGTCAAAGAAGGGAGAAATTTAAACCCAAGATTGCTTAAGTTTGGTAATTATGTTTAAAAGCAAATAAAACATTATATTTTTATTGAAAATGTATGCTTTTAAATCCAAAAATGACAAAATAAACATATATGGCAGCGCGGCAGAAACAGAACTAATATCATGGATGAAAATTGTCACGCTGTACAAAAGGCTGGTAAGGCGTAGTAGAGCGCATTCCCCCCTAGGTGGCAGCAGAGTAGTGAAAGAGAGTCAAAGTAACAATGTAACAGAAATGAGGCTGACATACAGCAGAGTAACTTCAGCAGGCAGTTCACAGGCAAACCACCAGGGGGCAATAGAGTAGTAAAGTAATCAGGGTCAGTTTACTGGAGAGGGAGGATCAAAATTAGGTCAGAAAACAAAACCGAGGTCGGATGACGGGAGATCAGGTATCCAGAGGGAAACACATAAGGCACAGGGAACAGAAGACAAGACCGGAGGGAGAGGAGACACAAACATTGGAAGGAGGATGAACCCAGATGGGTAAACAAATGACAGGAGCGGGAAGTCAGGGACTGGGACAGACGGACGATCGGGGGAGGATAGAGGTCAGGGCATGGTAACAATGAGTCAGATCAAACAGGAAATCTCACCAGAGCTAGTCACAGGCTGCAGAGAAAAATTATAACCAGCACTGGAATGCTGTTGCAGAACCAGATATATATTGTTTCCTGAAACCAGAATGAAGCTGATGGGAGTTAACTCCTGACATGACCAGGCCGAGTCTGGGAAACTTTTGAGCGGGGAATACCGGTCCTGGATCTTGACAAAAATCCTAGCACTGATGTCTATGGCAACAACCATTCTGAGAGTAGAACCAAATGCAAGTCACATTTGGCCTCCTTTACAAACTCTAATAAACTCATTAAAGAGAACCTGTCACCAGTTTTGGGGCCTATAAGCTGTGGCAACCACCACTGGGATCTTATATACAGCATTCTAACATAATGTATATAAGAGCGCAGACCACTGTGTAGAATATAAAAATCACTTTATAATTCTCACCTAGAAGGTCGCTCCAGTGCTCAACAGTCGGATGGGTGGCACCATTCTCCGGGACTGACGCTTCCTCTTTCGGCCATTTTGCTCTTCCTTCTTCTGAAGGCGGCATGAATGATGGTTCCTACGTCATACACACAGGCCAGTGAGCATAATTATTCAACATATAAAATTGTGTCATACATCGCAGCAGATCCTTCAAATGGATCTCAGTGTGGCCTAGGGATAACGTGTGCAGTATATTCCTAAGAGCAATACATTTGAAGTCTCTTTCCAGCCAATCATGGCACATGGACAGGGCAGGACACAGGGACGCTGGGCCAGATAATGTCACAAGACAGTAATCTTGCTTACAAAAATGTCATTTTTATTTTCTAATTTGTTCAAACATTTTTGGGGTTGTGGAGTGGTCATCCAGCAACAAAATCAGTTGATTGTTGCAATCCAAATATACAGTATGTCCTGGTGATTACTATGCAAGCCCTACAGATTCAACACTTCTCCGTGTGGGTGGCCCTTGTGTAGAGTAGGTCAGAAAAGGCTAATTTTACTAACATTATTAAGACAAATTGTTTGAATTCTTTAAATGATTTTTTTTTTTCAAAATTACTGAGAAATTCTTAGGAGGTGGAAATTGGTGCATTACCAGAGAAGTATAAGTTATCTAATAGGTGATATTTTCTACAGTGGACGGTTGCCAACCGTATGTATTGCTAGATGACCACTCTGCTGTATTCCCTGCAAAGTCAACTTTTCCTTAAGTGTTTGGTTCTTGTGCATGGCAGGTGACAAAGAGAAAATGATCAAAGAATTGTTTACATTACCAAACCCAAATTCTTTTCATTTTATAACTTCAATTGTCTTTCACAACATTAACAATTTTCAAATACCTATGGCAGCAGCAGCACCAATTACAATGCAGTGGGTAATAAAGGTATTTGATACACTGCCGATATTGCAAATCTTTCCACCTACTAAGAATGGAGAGGTCTGTAATTTGTAATGTAGTTACACTTCAACTGTGGAAGAAAGAATACAAAAAATCAAATTGTATCATTTTTAAGCAATTAATTTGCATTTTAATGCATGGAATAACAATATAAAAACAAAACTTAATACATTGTACAGAAACCTTTGTTTGCAATTTCAAAGGTTAGACATTTCCTGTAATTCTTGACCAATTATGCGACACTGCAGTAGTGAATTTGGCCCACACCTCCAAACAGATGTTCAGATATCAGGTTTTGGGATTGTTGCTAAGCACTATTTAGTTTCAGCTCCCCCGAAAAATGTTCTATTGGGTTTAGGTCTGGAGACTCTTTAGACCACTCCAGGACCTTGAAATGCTTTGTACAGAGGCACTTCTTAGTTGCCCTGGATGCGTGTTTTGGGTCAGTCATGCTGGAGGAACCAGCAATGACCTATCTTCAATGCTGTTACTGAGGAGGTTGTTGCCCAAAATCTTGCTATACATGACCTCATGCATTCTCCCTTCAAAACAGTGCAGTGGTCCTGTACCCTTTGCAGAAAAATGCTCCCAAGGTATGATATTTCCACCCCTATGCTTCACAGTTTAGACAGTGTTCTTGGGGTTGTACTCATCCTTCTTCTTCCTTCAAACACAGCGAGTAGTGGGACTGCTCCCCATGTGTCCCCGCATGTGCCCTTACTTACTCTGGTAAGCCCCACTCTGGTTTTTGCGTTGTGGTGATGTTACATGTAATTGCTGGCTTAATATGTATTGACATTTACTTTTGTGATCCTGTCCTGTAAATTATCCTTCTGGAAGTCAGCTGACTTTCCTGAATGTTTTCACTTGATGACCCAGCGCTTACCACTGTGGGGAACTAAGTGCACCACCTATATCATTGTATGTACTTTTGCAACATGCGGCTTCACATGGGGATTTAATCGCCTCTCTCTGTCTTAACCTGCTCTTAAAACATTGTTATTGTCTATACCCCTGTTATACTTCGTGTCTGACCAATTAAAAATAAAAAAAAAAAAAATTATGTGCACTAGTGCTGTTGATTGGTGACTATGTGATTATGGGGTATAGTGTTCATCGGGCAAATTTAAAGACTTCTGTCTCCGTTTTCATATATATGCTTTTTGAAGTTGTTGCCTTTTATCTTTGATGAAGGCCATATATACTGCCCTATGTTTTCTATATTGCTAAGTTTGACACCCTGCCAACGACGAACAACATCCACATGACCGCCTTGATGAAACAATATATCACTGAACGATGTAGTGTCTTTTGTGAGATGTGTACGTGTGACCACTACAAAACAACCAATGAGCGATCTCGGCAAATCGTAACAACGATCTGGGCGTGTCACATTGCTAACGAGATTGCTAGCGATCTCGTTGTGTGTAAAGCAGCCTTTAGTCCTACTTAGACTCTGTCCTTTCTCAGGCATATACCCTGAGCCTTGATTTCATAGATTTCTAGGTCAAGAAAATGAACTGGCTAAACTTCCTTTGGGCGTACTATCATGTTCAGCCTCCAGAATAAAGTAACTTAGGATATTTAGCATGGGTGGTAGATTTGTCACATCAAAACATAGCAGGATATCTGCTACAAACATGAAAAAGTCAATGTTGGCAAAATCAATCAGGCATGGATTAGTGAAGATTTTCATGCACCATTGGCTGACGTTAATGATTAAATCAGCCATAAAATCTGTTTTTCTGCCTTCCTGTTCTTTGCTTGTCTACTTCCACCAGTGGCAATGGAGCACACTCTGTCTGGAATGTTTTGGCAAGTAATTTGGACATTAAAAAGGCTACTTTTGTATTACAGAGGTCAAATCATGCTCAATTGACACCAAGGGGAATTCACAGTGTTCTACACATATTTTGCAGGCAATTAGATGCTTTTTAATTATGTAAATTGTGCATTTATTCACCATAGAGAAGGTAATGTTATAAAATAAAGCAATAGCTATTACTTACTCATCCAATGGTTTTCACCAGTCCTGCAGATATTATGTTGCATTCACCCTTCATGCGACCAATGCAGCGATAAAAAGCTTTAATTTAATTTATTGTGCTAGAAACATGTGGTAGTGGAGCTAGATGTGATGGAAGAAAGACAAGTTAAATTTTGTCCATATTGAGCTTTAGGAATCATGATGAAAAGAAGTTGGAGATGTCTAATAGACAATCTGTGATTGGACAGCAAAAAGGTAACATCTGGGCTAAATAGCTAGATCTGAATGTCATCTGCATACAGGTTGTACTGGAAGCCATAGGAATTTATAAGTTGTCCTAGATCAAGGTATAGATTGAGGGGAGTGGGTGTCCCAAGAGAAAGCCTTGAGGGACACCAACAGAGAGAGAGAGCAGGATGAGGAGGTAGTATGTGAATATAAGCCACTAATGGTCTGTTTAGAAAGGTATGATGAGATCCAGCAAAGTGTAAGGTCTTTGACACCAAAGGAAGACAGGATCTGTAGCAGCAGAGAATGGCTGTATGTGAGGAAGGCAGGGGACAGGTCTAGAAGGAAGAATATAGAGAATGTGCAGAAGGTATAAGTGGAAGTGTAATAAGGAGAGTGGGGGATTACTTGAGGGGAAGAGTTAAGGACAGACTGGAGACATACAATATTGTTAGCATGAAGGCCACAATAGCATGATGTAATTTATTATGATGAACCAATTAGGTAGGGGACGTAAAATCAAGGAAAAGTGATCCCAGAGTAATTATCACAGAGAAATAAAAATAGTCGTATTACTGAACAAAAGACTCTTATAGTTTGTACACTATTGAATTTCTTATCAGAAAGTAACAAAAATCAAAATAAATCTTTTTCTATACCTGTAGTGAGGTCTTTATTGTATGCAATGATAAAAGTGCATTTTTCAGTATTATTTTACTGCACACTACTAGCTCCACTTTAAGAGCAGAGCATCTACAATGATCTTACATTTTTCCCCTCAATGTGTTGAGGCAGGGAATACTGACAGGGACAAGTGACAGCTCTCTAATTATACCCTTACTGCCACTGCTGTTCTTGTTTTGGATGTGTTGCTCATTTTCTTCTGCTCTTCTCACTGAATAATGCATAGTCCGCTATCAGTATTCATGCAATAACACTGGAAACTGCCAGCCTAACTAGCTGATAACTGATTCAGTTTGTAACAAGTGCCTTTGGGACTTGCTAGGAAAAGTAGCCAAGAACAGATGTACTTTAATACTTCCTACGGACATGAAAGAACTCCATAGAATGCTGCGAGCATAAAATCTATTGTGGTTGCTTGTTCTGTATGTTTCCAGTATTAGTTTACATCATTTATATTATTGATATTGCTCACGCAGAAGTAGGTACGATTAAATGGAAGTCAAGTGGTTGTTCTCAAAATATCAGCGCAATTCCTATTCCTGTCCTGTATCTTATTCTATAAAATAAATATTTTCTTCGTAGCAAATTAATCTACATCATGTGTATATTTGAGTACAAATCTCTTTTTTGTATCATACTATCTTGTTGTTACTTAACAATAGTATATATTATTATCACACACAAACACACACATATATATATATATATATATATATATATTATACACCATATATAATTTGCTCAAAATAATAAATGGGACACTTAAACAACACAATGGTATTTGTGTTCCCCTTATCTTTTGAGCAATATATATATATATATATATATATATATATATATATATACATACAGTATATATATATATATATATATATATATATATATACACACATACATATGTGTGTGTTTGTGTTATACAGAGAATGATGATATGATATGATACCTGATACACAACAGATACTATTAAATATTTAGAAGGATTCGCTGATGTAGGCATTGTAGGCTGTGTGCCTATATTCAAGCTTTGAACTCATATCAATTTATTTAAAACTGCTGAACAGTGTTTTTTTATTCTAAGCAAAAAAATTACCAGATTTGCCAAATGCCAGATTAATAAGAGAGGGAATGTGTGAAGGCATTTTTCTGCAAAGTCATACATTTACATATACTACATATACTAAAGAGTGCTTTACACGCTGCGACATCGCTAACGATATATCGTCGGGATCACGTCGTTAGTGACGCACATCCGGCGTCATTAGCGACATCACAGCATGTGACACCAAGGAACGATGATCAACGATCGCAAAAATGTCAAAAGTCATTGATCGTTGACACGTCGTTCCTTTTCATAATATTGGTGGGGCATGCCACTGGTTGTTCCTCGTTCCTGCGGCAGCACACATCGCTATGTGTGACACCGCAGGAACGACGAACATCTCCTTACCTGCGTCCAACGGCAATGAGGAAGGAAGTAGGTGGCCGGCATGTTCAAGGCCTCTCATCTCCTCCCCTTCTCTTCTATTGGGCGGCCGCTTAGTGATGCCACTGTGACGTCGCTGTGACGCCGAACGCACCTCCCCCTTGAAGGAGGGATTGTTTGGCATCTCCAGCGATGTCGCTCAGCAGGTATGTGCATGTGACGCTGCCGTAGCGATATTGTTCACTACGGCAGCGATCACCACATATCGCACCAACGACAGGGGCGGGTGCTATCGCTCGCAACATTGCTAGCAATCGCTAGCGATGTCGCAGCGTGTAAAGCCCCCTTAAGAGTTCTATGCCTTTAAACAATATGGGACAGCCCATATGATGATGTGATGTCTTTGGAAGCTTCTGATAGGTTTATTAGCAACATCTGAGTTTATTAGAGACACAATTGTGGATTCAACTGTATATTATGCCTTAGGTTGTGGAGGTTCTAGAGGCAGAGCATAATAAACATCTTACTGAATACTTTTGAATTCATTTGATTTGTTTTGTAATGGAATGAATCTGCTTTGACTGTATTGAAAAACCGAACACATGAGCAGGAAAATATTGCATTAAGTCATATTCACACTGTGGCTATTAAAAACAAAGACAAAAAATCTAAGCTAGAAACACAATAAACATATACCCTACTGTAAAAAATGTAAAAGCAATAGAAATAAAAAAGGGAACTTTGCACATACTGTGTTTGATTAAGAAATGACACAAGATATTTCCCAATTGGGATGGTTCAAAATTTTCTCATATTAAAACCTCACCTTATGTCAAATTTTGTAAATAGAGACATCAAAATCAAATAAAAAACAAAGTGTACTAAGTGTACTATGTTTTTATTTGCATTATTGCTTTTTGTTTATTTTTTTTACATCAGGATATATGTTTATTTTGTTTTCAGCTCAGTTTTTGTCTGGTAAATGGCCACAGTGTGAACATGCTTCTATGAAATGCATATTCAACAACTTAAACTCTGACGCATGTCGTAGGTTTTTCCATTTTATGCTATGCACAAACAGGGGCATGGTCCTCCTCTCCTTGAGCTACTCTTCTTTGGTCAGACACCATATAGAATACTGTGTCCAGTTCTAGGCACTACATTTTAAAAAAGACATCAACAAAGTGCAGCAAGTTGAGAGAAGGAAAAAAAACAACAATTTCAACATCCTAATAAAAAATCAATAAAAAACATATTCAATTAGATAACGAGTTTTTATTGATGACAACAATTAAAAACATAACTGACAATAGACATTAATTAAAACCATACAATAAAACTATAGGCAGGGAGAGCAGGCCATACTTAATAGTAACCTATAATTTCCACTATACATACATACATATAGGGAGTTACACACTATTAGTATATATGAAATTGATAATAAATAAATAACCATTAATTCATTTATATATACAATGCAGCCATCATTGTCTCTTTATAATACCTCACATAGCTATATCCTTAAGAACCACCCCATTGATCTCAACATAAACAGACCTGATGTCATCATAAATCCGTATGACACTGCTTCCCCACCACGCACTCCAACACGTGTTTCACAACTGCTTCTTCTGGGTTAAAGTTGAGAGAAGAGCAACCAGAATGGTGAATGGTCTACAAACCATGTCTTATGAGCGATTACAAAATTGGAGAATGTTTAGCTTACCAAAAAAAAAGATTGAGAGGAGACTTAATGTGTGTACTGTATATACTGTAAATATCACAAGGGGTGTCTCACTCTAGAGGGATCAGCACTATTGTCTGTTGTACAAAGAAAGACTAGAAGCATCAGAATGAAACTGATTAAGAAGAGACACAGATTAGATATTAGGAAAAACAGTGAAGGTGATCAACAAGTGGAACATGCTCCCATAATAGGCAGAGAGTTCCCATTTAATATAACTCTTCAAAATGAGACTTGCCAGACATCTGTGTTGGACGACATAGTGAATCTTTCTGTGAGCAGGGGGTTGGACCAGATGACCCTGGAGATCCCTACCAACTCTGCCATTATATGATTCTATGAGCTGGAAATTTCATTTTCACGGTGGGATGTCCTTGCAGTTGGGCCCGGCTCCTTCTCTGCCCCATCTACATTGATATAATTTGATGCAGGGTGTGGTTTTAATGTGATAAATTAAGGAATCATCCACATTGGGGTACACCTTGCCGTGGGATGGCTTTACACTTCTTTTGATCAAATACAGTGTGCACTAAATACTCTATGTTCTAAGTATGCACTATTGCTTTTCACTTGTTTTCTCTGATGCCTCATTGGGGGACACAGGACCATGGGTGTTATGCTGCCTATCCATAGGAGGACACTAAGTAGATGCAAAAGCATAGCTCTTCCTCTCCAGTACACACCCCCTGGCAGGGCCAGGCAAGCTCAGTTTTAGCTTAGTGTCTGTAGGAGGCACTTCCTTTCAAGGTTTGTTATTTTTTGAGGGCGACGGTTTCCTTTTGGGACCGATCTAGCACTACCATCAACGGGCGGGAACATGGAGTGTCGCCTCCACGTACCCCCTCCTGCGACGCTGGATCCTGGGCTGGACGACGGGTTCCACAGACACCGATTTTCCAAAGCCCAGGGTAGAGGCCTGTGCCCCTATAGCCCAATTCCTCAGCCCCTCCTTGCAGGCTCTGAGTTGAATATGGCACTAATTCCTCAGCCCCTCTTTGCAGGGGGAAGTCCCTCCTGTTTGCAGAAAGTCCTGCAGATAATTTCCCAGTGGCAGGGGGGAGGGCCCAGGGCTCAGGGACCCACGCTGTTTATTTGCTCTGTTTTTGCTTTAGCAGAAAAGCTGGCTGATAACCACCAGTGACAAGCTGTGTGCTGACTGGAGGGAGAGGGAGGAAAACTATCAGAAGCTCCCTTCCCGCCGTTTTTTTTTACTACCCACAGCAGGGGGGGCACACTGACTTCATCTTCCAGTTCTTTTAGCGTTAAGCCCGCCCCCTTGTGGGCGCGATAAGCCCCTCACCTCAGCAATCCACTCGCTCCAAACAGCAGGAGTGATAATACCTGTCCCAGACGACGAGAAGTTCGGGGGTTTTTATTCCAACCTCTTTGTGGTCCCCAAAAAGGATGGGTCAGTTCGACCCATCCTGGACCTCAAACACCTAAACAAACATGTGCACGTACGGAGATTCAGAATGGAGTCCCTAAGGTCCATTATTGCATCCATGGTCGAAGGGGAATTCCTCACCTCCATAGACATCAAGGACGCATACCTGCACATACCCATCGTCCCACATCACCAAAAGTTCCTCCGTTTCGCAATTCAGGACTCCCACCTTCAATTCGTAGCTTTACCCTTCGGCCTTGCCACCGCACCAAGGGTCTTCACCAAAGTCATAGCGGCCGCCATGAGCGTCCTTCACGCCAGGGGAGTAGTCGTTCTCCCTTACTTGGACAACCTCCTCATCAAGGCCCCCTCCTTCCGCGACTGCTCAACCAGCGTACAGATCACTGTGGACACCCTATCCCGCTTAGGGTGGCTAATGAATCTGGAAAAATAATCCCCGATCCCATCACGATCCATCACCTTCCTGGACACCCGTCGGGGCTTGATCCTTCTCCCTCAGGACAAGGCGATCGCTCTTCAACGAGCGGTACGCTGCCTTCTACGTCCTCCGTCTCGCTCCATTCGATTCAGCATGAAAGTGCTCGGCAGGATGGTGGCGGCTATGAAAGCAGTACCCTTTGCTCAACTGCACCTCTGCCCACTGCAGCTAGCCCTTCTAGCGGCCTGGGACAAGAGCCCCTTCTCCCTGGACAGACATCTTCACCTGACGCCTTCAGTCAGGTACGCACTCCGCTGGTGGCTTCGGTCCTCATCCTTATCGAAGGGGAGAGCTTTTCTCCCAGTGAACTGGTTGGTCCTGACCACGTACGCCAGCCTCCTAGGCTGGGGAGCAGTGTACCGGCACCACACTGCTCAAGGACGTTGGACGCCCCAGGAGTCTTTCCTACCCATAAATATCCTGGAACTCCGCGCGATCTTCCTCGCGCTCAGAGTGTTCTGCCATCTGCTAGTGGGTCATCAGATTCGAGTCCAATCGGACAATGCGACAGCTGTAGCTTATATCAATCGGCAGAGGGGCACCCGCAGCAAAGCGGCTTATCTCGAGGCCCACAAGATCCTCAGCTGGGCCGAATCGACGGGATCAGTGATATCAGTGGTACACATACCAGGGGTAGAGAACTGGGCAGCAAACTTTCTGAGTCGCCAAGGCCTGGCCGCCGGAGAATGGTCTCTCCACCCAGATGTGTTTCTACATATCTGCACTCGCTGGGGCACACCAGACGTGGACCTAATGGCCTCAAGGTTGAATGCAAAGGTACCCGCGTTCATAGCCAGGTCACGCGACCCGCAGTCCATCGGCGGGAATGCTCTAGTCTGCTCCTGGCACAACTTCCGCCTGCCTTACATATTTCCACCTCTACCCCTGCTGCCGTGGGTAATCAGGAAGATCAAGGCAGAGGGAGTCCCGGTGATACTGATAGCACCGGACTGGCCCATGCGTGCCTGGTATGCCGAATTAGTACAAATGCTCACAGACGCACCTTGGCGCCTTCCAGACATCCCAGACTTGCTGACCCAAGGGCCCATTTCCCATCAGAACTCCAGAGTCCTAAAGCTGACGGCATGGCCATTGAGACCTGGGTATTAACCAGAGCGGGATTCTCCCCCGTGGTTATTTCAACCATGATCAGCGCCCGAAAGCCTGCTTCATCCCGCATTTACCACCGTACGTGGAAAATCTTCCTTTCATAGTGCAGGGAAACTAACGTCCAGCCTATGCCTCTGGCCATCCCCAGAATTTTTGACTTTCTACAGTCTGGCTTGCAAGCGGGGTTGGCTCTCAGTTCCCTTAAAGGGCAGGTCTCAGCGCTCTCAATCTTCTACCAATGCCGCCTGGCTCAAAAACCGCAAGTCAAGACCTTCCTCCAAGGCATTTCCCATCTAGTTCCCCCGTACAAACGGCCGCTGGAACCATGGGACCTCAACCTCGTTCTGGACGGTCTCCAGAGGTCTCCCTTTGAACCCCTCAAGGAATCCTCCCTTGCTCTTCTGTCCTGGAAGGTAACATTTCTGGTGGCAATTACGTCCATCAGACGGGTTTCGGAGCTAGCAGCACTCTCTTGCCACGAGCATTTTCTGATCTTTCACCAGGACAAGGTGGTTCTGCGCCCCCTTCCAGATTTCCTTCCAAAGGTTCTTACCCCGTTTCATTTGAACGAGGACATTGTTCTGCCTTCCTTTTGTCCACACCCGGTTCATAGGGTGCAAAGGTCTCTGCATTCGTTAGACCTCGTCAGAGCTCTCAGATATTACATATCCAGGACAGCCCTCTTTAGGAAAACAGACTCTTTGTTCGTCATTCCTGAGGGGCCTAAGAAGGGACAGGCAGCTTCAAAGGCGATGCTGGCTCGCTGGATTCGCTCTGCGATCCAGGAAGTGTACCGCTTGCAACTCAAGCCCATTTCTAGTGGGCTGCGGGCTCATTCCACGCGAGCAGTTGGCGCTTCGTGGGCCATTCGGCATCAGGCTTCAGTGAAACAGGTGTGTAAGGCTGCGACCTGCTCTAGCCTACACACGTTTTCAAAGCATTACAGAGTCCATACCCAGGTTTCAACTGAGGCAAATCTGGGTAGGAAAATTCTGCAAACGGCAGTAGAGCACCTCTCTCAGTAGGCGCTCCCGGCTGTCTGGGACTGGTTCCTAGTCCTTGGGTTGTGTTGTCTTCTTTTATGTTTCCCACCCATGGACTGCTTTAGGACGTTCCATGGTCCTGTGTCCCCCAATGAGGCGTCAGAGAAAAATGGATTTTTGTGTACTCACCGTAAAATTGTTTTCTCTTAGCCATCATTGGGGGACACAGCACCCACCCTGTTTCCCTGTTGGGCCTTGGTTCTCTCAGTACCTTATTTGGTTATGACTCTTTTTTTCTCATATTCCTCTGTTGAGGTAAGTTTTTACTGGCTTTTTCTCCTACTGCTTGTGTACTAAAACTGAGCTTGCCTGGCCCGGCCAGGGGGTGTATACTGCAGAGGAGGAGCTATGCTTTTGCATCTACTTAGTGTCCTCCTATGGATAGGCAGCATAACACCCATGGTCCTGTGTCCCCCATTAATGGCTAAGAGAAAACAATTTTACGGTGCGTACACAAAAATCAATTTTTTTACAGCACAGTATATGTTTATTTTGTTTCTATCTTAGGTTTTGAGCGAATGTACTGAATAAATGGCTTAACATTTTTTGGGAGAGATTCACCCAATTCTAGTAGGTACCAGGTGGTAATCATTGTATGTTAGGGGGGTTTTATACTGCATAATTGTACATTATGTGGTATATCAAAAGTGAGGTAGTCAAAAGACTGTTCTGCATGGGGCACTATCTAGCATTACAGTATGCCAACCCATTTTACATACCATAGTTCCCATGCCAACTGTTTCTCTCATTTTGGTATCCTTAAAAACTTATGAAATTCTCATATCATGAACTGTCTGAAAGCTGTCAGAATCCCAAGAGCCTAGTTAAAATTATTTTCAGCTTTTCCAGTCTGCATTAAAGAATTGTAAAGTATTTGTTTGTTCTAGGACAGACATTCACTTACAGGAAGGAACGTCCATACATAAATGGAAGAATATGCAGGGATAAAAAGTGACCAAGAATGACTATATAGATTTCTGTAGAGGAAAGCAGCTGATTGTAAGTAACCACTTTTGACTTTACCCTTGAAATATCTTTATGATCTACAGAAAAGGTTTACCTTATAATTTGATTTATAAATTAAGAAAAATATATACATTTTTATTTTTTTATTTTCTTTTTATTTTTTTTCATTTCTTTAAAAATTTCTAATTCTGTATATTTTTTTTTAATCGAGCCATAGACTTGCATTGGCGAGTTTTATCTGTGATTCGGATCAAAATAAGACATGTCTCTTTGCTTTGGTGCAGACCAGTTAGCAAAAATGCGCAGATATGTGAATAGCCTCATAGAGTATGAAAAACCTAGATATAACTTCATACATGACAAAACTGAAGACTAAATGAGCTGTGAAAGGTGGACTATCTAATAGAAATACTCAGTGAATTATTTTATATGAATTTTTATTTCAAATTCTAAGGTCTAATAACACTATTATTTCTTGTGTTCATGCTGCCTTAGTCACTAAAGCCTGCTTTACACGTTGCAATTTCGCATACGATATTGTATGCGATTTGCAACGCCTCCATCGTATGTGTGGCACGTTCAATTTGTTGAACGTGCCGCACAAACGATTAACCCCCGTCACACGTACTTACCTTCCATATGACCTTGATGTGGGCGGCGAACGTCCACTACCTGGAGTGGGAGGGACGTTCGGCGTCACATCGACGTCACGTGGCAGGCGGCCAATAGAAGTGGAGGGTTGGAGCTGAGCAGGACGTAAACATTCCGCCCACCTCCTTCCTTCAGCATTGTGGGCTGGGAGCCGCAGGACGTAGGTAAGATCTGTTCATCGTTCCCGGGGTGTCACACACTGCAATGTGCGCTACCTCGGGTACGATGAACAATCTGACGTGCAATTCTAGAGAAAGGTACGATGTGTATGCGATGAACGTTTTAACGTTCAATCGCAATCACACGCACCTGTCACACATGTCATCGTTAGATAAGTCATTGCATGTAAAGCGGCCTTTAGGGTGATCATCAGAGCACTAGTAGCAAAACAGACACAGAACTCTTTCGCTTAGCAATTCTAAAGTCATACATTACACATCTAAAAAAAATGCAAAAAGAAATAGAATTGCTAATAATAGGAGTATTATAGTTAGAATTAAAGTACACCAATCACAAAGATTTTCCTAAACAGTGGAACCTTGGTTTACGAGAACAATCCGTTCTGAGAGTGTGCTTGTTAACCAAGTTACTCGTTTAGCAAAGCAAAATTTCTCATAGTAAATAATGCAAGCTCAGACAATTCGTTCCACAACTTGTTCAATGTCCCATCCTGGTCCACTATTGTGCCATTCCACACATGCACAAACACACACACAAACACACACAAACAAACATGCAGAAACACGCACAAATGCATACATATTATGCTCACCTTACCTTCTGTTCCATCGCCATCCTCCCGGTTCTTGTAGTTCGCCAGTACAGGATGTGTATCGGATAACCATCGTGACCGATGCCCAGGAGCTTCCGCTGCCAGAGTGCTGACGTCAAAGGCAGGAAATCTGATTGGCCAGCATGCTGCCTTTGAGTAGCGGCTGACAGCGGAAGTTCCTCCACCCTCGCAATGGTTACCGGATACACATTCTGTACCTGCGAACTACAAGAACCATGAGGCCGGCGATGGAACGGAAGGTAAGCTGAGCATAATATGTGTGTGTGCGTGTGTGTTTGTGTGTGTTTCTGCATGTTTGTGTGTGTTTGTGCGTGTTTGTGTGTGTTTCTGCATGTTTGTGTGTGTTTGTGCGAGTTTGTGTGTGTTTGTGTGGAGTGCAAGAGCGGGTCAGAGCGCAGTTAAAGTACGGAACTGTATATAAGAATAAGGCTGCACATCAAACTTAGATAATGGTATAATGCCTCAAGCATATGGAAAAATATTGGAATATACAATGAAAAATGCTACTTGCTAATTTGAACATGTGAATAATGAATTGCATACCTGCTATGAATATTAGGAAAAAGGAGATATTTAGCAATCGCATTGATCAATGTAACTGAGCCCCAAAACCTCGTCAAGGTATATCTCTATATTGGGGTCCCTAGCTCTGTGACCCTAACTGTGTGTCATCTCATTGCAATTAAAAACTGCTATGGGTGGAGAGGGGTAACTAAGGACTTTCTTATATAGGAGATGGAAAAAACATGGCCGAAAGGGGCGGAGCTGTGTTCACATTCAGAAAAAAAACTACATATAACTGAATAGGATAACTGAAGTGAGCACTAATATATATATATGAGTGCAAGCCAAAAATACATACTATATATAAGAATAAGGCTGCACATCAAACTTAGATAATGGTATAATGCCTCAAGCATATGGAAAAATATTGGAATATACAATGAAAAATGCTACTTGCTAATTTGAACATGTGAATAATGAATTGCATACCTGCTATGAATATTAGGAAAAAGGAGATATTTAGCAATCGCATTGATCAATGTAACTGAGCCCCAAAACCTCGTCAAGGTATATCTCTATATTGGGGTCCCTAGCTCTGTGACCCTAACTGTGTGTCATCTCATTGCAATTAAAAACTGCTATGGGTGGAGAGGGGTAACTAAGGACTTTCTTATATAGGAGATGGAAAAAACATGGCCGAAAGGGGCGGAGCTGTGTTCACATTCAGAAAAAAAACTACATATAACTGAATAGGATAACTGAAGTGAGCACTAATATATATATATGAGTGCAAGCCAAAAATACATACTATATATAAGAATAAGGCTGCACATCAAACTTAGATAATGGTATAATGCCTCAAGCATATGGAAAAATATTGGAATATACAATGAAAAATGCTACTTGCTAATTTGAACATGTGAATAATGAATTGCATACCTGCTATGAATATTAGGAAAAAGGAGATATTTAGCAATCGCATTGATCAATGTAACTGAGCCCCAAAACCTCGTCAAGGTATATCTCTATATTGGGGTCCCTAGCTCTGTGACCCTAACTGTGTGTCATCTCATTGCAATTAAAAACTGCTATGGGTGGAGAGGGGTAACTAAGGACTTTCTTATATAGGAGATGGAAAAAACATGGCCGAAAGGGGCGGAGCTGTGTTCACATTCAGAAAAAAAACTACATATAACTGAATAGGATAACTGAAGTGAGCACTAATATATATATATGAGTGCAAGCCAAAAATACATACTATATATAAGAATAAGGCTGCACATCAAACTTAGATAATGGTATAATGCCTCAAGCATATGGAAAAATATTGGAATATACAATGAAAAATGCTACTTGCTAATTTGAACATGTGAATAATGAATTGCATACCTGCTATGAATATTAGGAAAAAGGAGATATTTAGCAATCGCATTGATCAATGTAACTGAGCCCCAAAACCTCGTCAAGGTATATCTCTATATTGGGGTCCCTAGCTCTGTGACCCTAACTGTGTGTCATCTCATTGCAATTAAAAACTGCTATGGGTGGAGAGGGGTAACTAAGGACTTTCTTATATAGGAGATGGAACATGGCCGAAAGGGGCGGAGCTGTGTTCACATTCAGAAAAAAACTACATATAACTGAATAGGATAACTGAAGTGAGCACTAATATATATATATATGAGTGCAAGCCAAAAATACATACTATATATAAGATATTCCATCTCCTATATAAGAAAGTCCTTAGTTACCCCTCTCCACCCATAGCAGTTTTTAATTGCAATGAGATGACACACAGTTAGGGTCACTGAGCTAGGGACCCCAATATAGAGATATACCTTGACGAGGTTTTGGGGCTCAGTTACATTGATCAATGCGATTGCTAAATATCTCCTTTTTCCTAATATTCATAGCAGGTATGCAATTCATTATTCACATGTTCAAATTAGCAAGTAGCATTTTTCATTGTATATTCCAATATTTTTCCATATGCTTGAGGCATTATACCATTATCTAAGTTTGATGTGCAGCCTTATTCTTATATATAGTATGTATTTTTGGCTTGCACTCATATATATATATTAGTGCTCACTTCAGTTATCCTATTCAGTTATATGTAGTTTTTTTTCTGAATGTGAACACAGCTCCGCCCCTTTCGGCCATGTTTTTTCCATCTCCTATATAAGAAAGTCCTTAGTTACCCCTCTCCACCCATAGCAGTTTTTAATTGCAATGAGATGACACACAGTTAGGGTCACAGAGCTAGGGACCCCAATATAGAGATATACCTTGACGAGGTTTTGGGGCTCAGTTACATTGATCAATGCGATTGCTAAATATCTCCTTTTTCCTAATATTCATAGCAGGTATGCAATTCATTATTCACATGTTCAAATTAGCAAGTAGCATTTTTCATTGTATATTCCAATATTTTTCCATATGCTTGAGGCATTATACCATTATCTAAGTTTGATGTGCAGCCTTATTCTTATATATAATATGTATTTTTGGCTTGCACTCATATATATATATTAGTGCTCACTTCAGTTATCCTATTCAGTTATATGTAGTTTTTTTTCTGAATGTGAACACAGCTCCGCCCTTTTCGGCCATGTTTTTTCCATCTCCTATATAAGAAAGTCCTTAGTTACCCCTCTCCACCCATAGCAGTTTTTAATTGCAATGAGATGACACACAGTTAGGGTCACAGAGCTAGGGACCCCAATATAGAGATATACCTTGACGAGGTTTTGGGGCTCAGTTACATTGATCAATGCGATTGCTAAATATCTCCTTTTTCCTAATATTCATAGCAGGTATGCAATTCATTATTCACATGTTCAAATTAGCAAGTAGCATTTTTCATTGTATATTCCAATATTTTTCCATATGCTTGAGGCATTATACCATTATCTAAGTTTGATGTGCAGCCTTATTCTTATATATAGTATGTATTTTTGGCTTGCACTCATATATATATATTAGTGCTCACTTCAGTTATCCTATTCAGTTATATGTAGTTTTTTTTCTGAATGTGAACACAGCTCCGCCCCTTTCGGCCATGTTTTTTCCATCTCCTATATAAGAAAGTCCTTAGTTACCCCTCTCCACCCATAGCAGTTTTTAATTGCAATGAGATGACACACAGTTAGGGTCACAGAGCTAGGGACCCCAATATAGAGATATACCTTGACGAGGTTTTGGGGCTCAGTTACATTGATCAATGCGATTGCTAAATATCTCCTTTTTCCTAATATTCATAGCAGGTATGCAATTCATTATTCACATGTTCAAATTAGCAAGTAGCATTTTTCATTGTATATTCCAATATTTTTCCATATGCTTGAGGCATTATACCATTATCTAAGTTTGATGTGCAGCCTTATTCTTATATATAGTATGTATTTTTGGCTTGCACTCATATATATATATTAGTGCTCACTTCAGTTATCCTATTCAGTTATATGTAGTTTTTTTTTTCTGAATGTGAACACAGCTCCGCCCCTTTCGGCCATGTTTTTTCCATCTCCTATATAAGAAAGTCCTTAGTTACCCCTCTCCACCCATAGCAGTTTTTAATTGCAATGAGATGACACACAGTTAGGGTCACAGAGCTAGGGACCCCAATATAGAGATATACCTTGACGAGGTTTTGGGGCTCAGTTACATTGATCAATGCGATTGCTAAATATCTCCTTTTTCCTAATATTCATAGCAGGTATGCAATTCATTATTCACATGTTCAAATTAGCAAGTAGCATTTTTCATTGTATATTCCAATATTTTTCCATATGCTTGAGGCATTATACCATTATCTAAGTTTGATGTGCAGCCTTATTCTTATATATAGTATGTATTTTTGGCTTGCACTCATATATATATATTAGTGCTCACTTAAGTTATCCTATTCAGTTAAAAGTACGGAACTGGACGTGTCTGCAGTAAGTATTTGTTTGTACAGCAAAGCTTGCTTGTAAACTGAGTTACAAATTCACAGAAAGCTTTGCTCTTATAGCGAAATGCTCGCAAACCGGGTTACTCATAAACAGAGGTTCCACTGTATAACTTAAAGCCAGTGCTATGCTGGCACTATCAGGCTGATTCTATACATACATTTAGTTGTCAGCTAGGATGTATAGGTTTTGTAAACAGAAGCAAGTAAAGTTTGTAAAATCAGCAGCTTGTTGAGTTACAACAGCTGCCGTAGCTTATAGCTGGAGTGGGTATTCATAGTTATCCCCTCCCCTGTTACTTATGCTAATTGTATTATACAATTGTTTTAGTTTATGACTAAAAGGAGATGTGCTGATGTCTTACCCATGTGACCAGAAGGAAAGGGGCCTCAGCTAACAGAAAAATATTGCTTCCTGGTATCAGCTATGTTGGCTGAGACCCCACCCCTTCTGGTCACATAGGTATGACATCAGCACAAGTCCTTTCAGTCACAAACTAAATTGATTATATAATAGAATTAGCATAAGTAACCGGGGGAGGGGATTGCTATGAATACCCACCCCAGCTATCAGCTACTGCAGCTGTTGTCATTCAATAAGCTGCTGATTTTACAAACTTTACTTCCTTGTGTTTCAAAACCTATACATCCTAGCTGACAACTAAATGTATGTATAGAATCAGCCTGATAGTGCCAGTATAGCACTGGCTTTAGGTTATATAGGAAAACCCTGGTAATTGGTGCTCTTTAAAAAGTAATCATGATGCAGGAGAGTGTTCCACTGATGACCAGCATTATTTCCAACTTAATTTTGTATTTTCAGCTTCATATCCAGTTGAAAGCGATTGCAAGACAGAAAGTCATTAACTCTCTGATCCTCACTAACTTTAAAAATCATGGGCCTATCAGTGGCCCATAGCATCAGAGTATGTCAACATCTAATAACATATTGTATAGGAAATTTCACTGCAAACTCTTGACAGATGCAGAAGGTTTAGTTTTATCTACACTGCAGACTTGTGGTGGATATTGAATGAAGGTGAAAGGAAAATAGCGACAATTAGAAATGTTAAGCTTTTTTAAGCTTCGATCTTGTTCAAAATTGTCACTATGAAATACAAAACAACATAACTCAATATCAAAAAAAAAATTCCACATGTGTTATAGAATATATATTATGTACAATATATACAAGCTATAAAATAGTCAATTATTTCAACATAAGCATAGCATCAACAAGCAATTTAATTTATATGTGCTTCAAGAATGAATAGCTGAGTGTTTAATGAGATACACCATAGTGGATTGCTATGACAGCTTACAGATTTTTATAACCTGTACAGTGTTAGTCAGTTCCTGATTAGTGACCCAAACTGTAAAAGCGTGGTAGACTAGGTAAGTATAACACACCTGCTTTAATCCCCCTATCACCCTACCCCCTATACCACCATGTTAAAGTACTGGATTCTGGTCCCAATAGACTTATGTTGACATCGGCATCTGGCTAGATATCAATTCTGGGCCTGAACCGAGTTTTTTTAAACACAGTTGACGCGCCTATCTCAGGTATCTGTGAGTCCGCCCATCACTACATCAGCCATCACAGATCAGCAGTTTTCAGTGGAGCACAGGTATATGGAAGAATCATTTTTAATCTCTAGTCACAGGGTAATTCCCTCCCTTCTTAGGGTGTAACGTTCCCTCTTTCTCTTCTCTGTCACGCTTATTTTCCAAGCAACGACAAGCTTTCCAGAATCGAGATGTGTGCAAATTTGTTCACCATGAATCAAATTTTTGTTGAAAGACGGAATTGAACTTTCAAAGATCTAAGATATTCTCTTCTCTAGTAAGTACGACACTATGACTTCTGTTATATTGTAGGTTTCTAAATAATTGATAAAATATTAAGCATAAAGCCCTTTTAATGCACTGCAGTTCTCCTACATATTAAAAGCTCTTGTTATATATTATTTCCTGCAAACACAGTGCCACACCTGTCCACGGGCAATGTGTGACATTGTAGTTCAACAGGGTTTACTTCAATGGAGATGTGCTCACTACCAAACAAAATCTATGAATATGTATGGCAGTGGAAAAAAAGCAGCCATAGCTTTCAATTCCTGTACAGCCCTGATAACCTTTAGTTAGTCACATGTGGTCTATTAGACCCCAAGATAGTTTGTTTTCATGATACTTTTAGAGTTGAGCAAGTTCCTAACTATTAGTGATGAGCGAGCATGCTTGTTACTACTCGGTACTCGCACGAGTATCACTGTACTCGGGCTACTCGGCGGGGACCGAGTAATCTCGCGATACTCATGCTGTACTCGTGGTCTTCATGTTGGCGCTCTTTTTACAGCCATCCCTTATGCAGGGATTGGCTGGCAGACCACTGCAATGCCACAGCCCTGTTACTTGTGGAATTGCAGTGATTGGCCGGCCCTCACAGCATGACCGTGCCTTTAGCCCCACACTTCCCCGCTCGGCTACGGCCCCTCCCGCACTCCACTCCGCGTGTATATATATATGCACGCTTACACACACACGCACGTTTTTTTTTTTAATTTAAAGTTTTATGGTTTCTACATGCTGCCGGGGATCATTTCAGAATAATACTCGGGTCTCCCATAGGATAACATTGGGCTCGGTGCTCGGGCCGAGTACACGAGTATTTTGAGATGCTCGGCCCGAGCCTCGAGCACCCGAGCATTTTAGTACTCGCTCATCACTACTAACTATTCATACTTGCTATCCTCATAACGAGTACTGTCTAATACTTGTGCATTCGTTCCGAATAGCGTGTGCAATGCAAGGTAATGGGGAAAACTCGCGAAGTAACGAGTAACCCGAATGGTGTTCTATTCGTGTAAGTAGCAAATAGTACGGCATTCGGGTTACTCGTTACTTTGCGAGTTTTCCCCATTGACTTGCATTGCACATGCTACTCGGAATGAATATGCGAGTATTAGACCCGCAACACACATCCGTGTAATTTGTACGTGTGCGGTACGTATTTGCATCGGAGACACATACACACGGAGACCCATGTTATTCAATGGAAGATGGCACACGTACGTAAAATCACACAGAACGTGTGTCCGTGTCGTAAGTACGTGTGTGCGCTTTTCAACACGGACGACATGTCCGTTTTTGGCCGGCAACACGCAGGCATGGACCCGCTTTAGTCTATGGGTCCATGCCTGCACGGACCGCACACGGAGTATGTCCGTGTTCAGCACGTATCGTCCGTGTCCGTATTTCATCACAGCTGGGCACCTGTCCTCTCACTGCAGGGGAACTTTGAGCACAGAGAACAACACAGGTACTGAGCATGGTGCCCAGAATCGATACAGAGAGGCTGATTGGAGAAGTAGAGAGGCATCCAGAGCTGTGGGACACACGTGTTGATGGCTATCATGACAGGCTAATGGTGGAACGAGCATGGCTGGCTGTGGCAGAGATAGTCTACCCTAGGAATGAATGGTCTCAATGCACCCCTGGAAAGAAAAATAGATATGGTGAGTACAGAAATTTGCATTGCTTCTGTCTTTACCTACATGAGCACATTCTGTAGGCAGAGTATAAACATATTTGTATAGTTTGTTGGGCCTGTATTAATGGGCCTGACTCATTTTGAGATACACTGGAGACTCACAAACAGGAGAGTGTAGTTTTCTGCACTTTTGAAGTATTCATTGCAATTTACTAGTAATGTCAGCATGTGTATATAAGGGCTTTAAAGTATTTTATGCATGTACAAATGGCATTTCATGGTGGGGAAGCCACTATTAAACATGTTTGGGGGTTTTTTTGGTTACCATTTCTGTGCATTTTCTATTGCAAATGTGCTGTGATTTGTCTATATTTATGGATTTGTATTTCTATGAGTTATTATGCAAGTTCCTTGGTGTCACCATGTCTGGAATGGTAACAGTAATGTGTAGTGTGTAATGGAAAATATATGTGGAACATATGGCACTTCATGGGTTTGTAGATAATTTATTTCATGGCTTTCTGTAGGTTTTTTATTTTTTGAACAATTATAAGGAGATGAATGATGAATAAATGGTTGCAGATGTTTACTGCTGAACTTGTTTTTTCTCCCATGCATATTGTGTTATTATGTCACTAGATGAGTGTAATGGGTTGTTGTTGTCATACACATGGATGTGTTTTCCTATTTCATACAATTGATGCAATCCAAGACTAATGTCTAATTTTTTAACATCTACAATTGTTTGAATTAGTGACCTGAATTTACATTTTTTAATGTTTTTTAACAGTGGATCTTGTCAAACAGCGATGGCGCTCAGCCCGTGACCAGTTCCGCAGAGAGTATAACCCTGTGGCCACCACAGCTGCTGCTGCAAAGAAGAAAAAATATGTCCATTATGAAAAACTGAGCTTCCTTATGCCCATTATGGAAGTACCAAAGTAAGTTTCAAGCATTACATCACATGGTGGTTTTATTTAAAAGGCACACAGTAATGTTTTTTTTTTCATCAAAGTACAGAGGATAACCTGGAAGATAATGAGGAAGCCCAGTCAGCAGTATTAACAGCGACCTCTGCTTCTGAGATGGAGCCAACCTCATATCAACCTCCACCAATCCCCAACACCAGCCAGCCAGACACAGAAGAAATGTCATCTGATTTGGGTTTGGGCACAAGTCAATCCACTAATGTAATTGCAGGCCAGTCTACAGGGCAACAAAGTGGCCCTTCACCAGTTCTTGCAGAGAGTAGTCCACAGCAACATGCAGGCACACAGCCAAGAATATCAACTAATACCATGCGCACAGTAGCACAATCTATCCGTGGTCGCCGTCATAGGCGTTATGAAGATTTTCGTTCCCTGACAGATATCATTGATACCAGAATTATACACATGATGAATTCACTGATACCAGAGAGTGATGGAGAGAGATTTTGCTGCTCCCTTTCTCCCTCTCTTGCATTGGTTCATGCTGATAGGCAGGACAGATTGAGGGCGTCCTTAATAACACTAATATCTGCTACCCAACGTGAGCCAGAACCCATATATTGTTTTGAAGTGATAGAGCAATGGAGAGCCAATCCACGTGGCCCACACACAAACACAACTCAACAAACTGTGGAAACCCAAACTGAAGAACCTTTCTCTAATTTTCAACTTAATCCTGTAGTGCAACAAACACATATACAGTGTCCATCTTCTTCTATGGTAACTGATGTACAAATTAGGCCAACAGTTGTCCCACACCAAACAAGTACATTAATGACACAAAGGCCATCTCAACAGCCAACATTTGTCCCACAAGTACCCCAACAAACACCAATGCAAACCTCTTTTAACTATCCTAGTATTGCTAGTAATGTTCATAGACTACCTCAAATGTTTCAACAACCAACAGCCTACCATGTTCCTAATAATCTACAACTACAGTACTTTCAACAACAGACTTACCCAACTAACTTCACATACACACATACTCAGCCTCTTTCAACACATCAATATCTACCACCTACACTTGGTCTCCCATCTGCTCAAACAACTGCATCATTATTTGTTCCAAGTACAACAACTGTTACTAGTGGAAACACTGATCAGTCACTCACTACAACATCTACTGTTGTGCAGCAAACATATTCTGTAGATGTCAATGCAATGGAGCCTACACAGGAAAACATCAGTATCCTAGAGGATTTAGTTGAATCATAATGTGATATTGTATGTATTATTTTACATTTTGGTATGTTTTCTAGGGTATTGCTGGTTGGAAAACATTTCAAAATGTAACACATTGCTTACTCTATATGCATGGGGTCATATTTTTGTTTTCATTTACCAAAAAAAATAGCAATTACTCTATCACTTCAAAAACAATACCTGCCTGTTAGAATGATGCCTTGCTCTGGACATGTTGTTTGGACCATCCATTAGAATTAACTGGGTTTAGGGATAAGATGCACGCACATAAATTACTACACTAACATGCAGACACCTTTATTATTAAAAATCCAGACACTATGCAGTATCTGCATATTGTCTGGTCCCATACTTGTATTCCAATAGTGTCCAACAAATTATGTTTGCATGACATTATTGCATAATAAAGTATGGTGTTTTGTATGGGCTAAAGTCCCTGACAAAATTGTATATAAAAAAAAATACAGGGTGTTTTGCAAAAGAGAACATACATACATAGGTAAAATAATAATTCTGGACTAAGTTTTTCATAACAAATTTGCCATAATTTTATTAGTCATGTACATTCAGTAGTTTTTTTTAAGAATAACAAAAAATCCTGATGTCATAACAATATGGTTATATCACAAAAGCTTATGGGGACCACAAACACAACCAACCAACCAAAAAACCACAAATGATACCTATGTATGGTCATTTTCTCTTTTGTATTACATATGTGTTTGTGCTTATGTAACCAAGTGTTGACAAACTTTCTTCATGTCAAAATTATACATGACTATGGTGATTTAAACTAAAAAAATCTTTAAACTGATTCCTCACTTGTAGACCAGAAGTGGACACAGTGGTTCTGACACTACCATTGTCTATAAATGGTGCATTTAAAGCTGGCAACTCCTCAATATCTTCGTCATTGCTTTCATGTAATCTACAGTAATTATGTAACACTACTGTCGATTTATTGACAGCCTTGATGGTGGTTGGTTGGAGTTGTATGGTGGTTTGATAAATGCGCCATCTTGAGGCCAAAATACCAAAGGAACGTTCTCCATAGCAACGTGCTGTGGCCAATTTGCTATTAAATAGGGCTTTTGATCTGTCCAGCCCCCTTCTGGGATTTGGATGCATCAAATGCCTTGACAATGCAAACCCCTGATCTGCAACCATTACAAAAGGGACAATTGGGCCATTAGTACCAGGCAATGGTGTTGGTGCAGGCAAACTTAAACTATCAGACATTAATCGTCTTGCTAAACGTGAGATTCTGAAAATGCGTGCATCTGATGCACTGCCATAGGCACCAATATCTGCAAATAAAAAGCAATAGTTTGTATCTACCATGGCCAAAATAACTACAGAAAAAAACTTATGATAATTAAAATATCTTGATGCAGAGTTCGGTGGTTTCTTCACTCTAATGTGTTTTCCTTCAATGGCACCAATACAATTTGGAAAAGCTGTTTTCTCCAAAAATTCATCTGCAAGGTGCATCCATCCCTGTGTTGAAGGTAGCTGCATGACATGATGCCTAAGGGTCTCCCAAAGCACAGTACAGGTATGCAGGATAATCATGCCAATTGTGGACCTTCCCAATAAGAATTCGAAGTGCAGACTGCTGATGGATTGCCCAGTTGCAAGGTAACTGAAATAGAATAAAAACATGACATTACTTTGACTATTCATGTAATTTATATTTCACAACACATATTTGTAACATCCAATGACTGGCAAGATACTGTGTATGTTTTGTTATAATTTCTTTGGTTGGGAAAAGAATATGTGATCTTTACTTTCCATATTGGAAAATTATCTAATTTTGCATTTAATAAACAATTTTGTTTGAGTTAAGCCTCTTGATTCTTTAATCTTGGTAAATATAGAATGGAAGAAGTGACTTCTCAGTTTTTAATTTGATTTTGCAATGTGGTTAAGTGATCAATATAAGGTTTCCACAAATTCGATATTTTTAAATTTAAATATATCTACAAAATGATTCTTTAGCAAGTTAACATGTATTTCAAAATGACAGATAAGGCATGAGTATACATGTCAACACCTACCGTAAAGTCACCAACAGTCGTTCCTCAGGGGAGATGCTGAGGCGCATAGAGGTGTCCTGATGCTTCAAATGTTGATACACAACGCCAGGGATGTTGTCAAATGAATTAACGGTGAGATGGCAGTAGGCTTGGAATTTTGTTGGAAATTTCCGCATTTCCCCATATAAAATATTAAAATGGCCATGCGTTTTCCTGAGCTTCACAAGGGGGTGAATCCACATCCTTTTCTCCAGTGGTGGCTCTTCTTCAATCATATGTCGAATAACCCCAAATCTCCGAGATATCAACCAGAGCAAATACATGGTTGCTTCATTGGAGAGAGACATTTTGGAGTGTGTCTCATGTGAGAAAGAGCTTTGAAGCCATGTTTTTTAAGGTTTTTTTAAGCAAACTTACCAAATTGGGTAGTTAATTGACCAATTTAGCACACCAGGAGCACATTATGAAGGGCTAACAAGGTTATTTGTGTGAAAATACGTATCTAAAAAAACGGACGGCACACGGACTGCACACGTACGTATTTCATGACAATAAGGACATTCCACATGTGCACACGGCTCGCATACGCCATCACACGGATGCCATACGTACCGGAGAAATGCCCCACAAATACGGAACACGGACCCGAAAAACGGACCGTGTCATACGGACGTTTTTTTTGCGGAAGTGTGTTTTAGGCCTTAGACAGTACACCTGAGTGCTTCTAACACTATATATGTGGCTCACATTTTCGGACTCGACATTGTCGGCATGTGGATCCTTAAGTGTGGATCGATAAGTGTGCAGAAAATGAATTAGCCCGAATTTGTCCGGAAGGGACCGAAAGGTAACTGAAAACATAGTCACAGTAAACAATGTTTGTGTGTGTCTTAACTTTCACCTCTATAATACTTCCCTTTCTAATTTCCCCTCTAATTCCTATGCCCATTAATGAACTATACATCTCTCCCTCCATCCTCCCAACCCATCTCACCCTCTCCTCATCCTCAGATCTGTTCCTCCACTTTACACACTCTTTTTCCAGACACACACGGCCACCTCATGGACTCTCCTGCTCCCACCTACTAACACTCTCTCTGCTTCTCCTCACTACTGGGGATATCTCTCCAAATCCTGGTCCTCCTCACCACATCCCCATTGTCACATCTAACTGCCATCCACACTCTAAAGCTGGGATTACACACTGCAACATCGCAAAGGACATCGCTGTAACGTCACCGGTTTTGTGACGTAACAGCGACTTCCCTAAGTCTCTGTTGAGTCGCTGGTGAGCTGTCAAACAGGCAAACCTGGCCAACAACGCAACAGCGATCCAGACCTGCAGAGCGACCTAGCTGGTTGTTGAGGACGTTGATAAGCAGCTTTTTGAAAGGGAAGTGGCTAACAAAGTCGCTGCAAAGTCTTTCACACACTGAAACTTTCTAGCGATGCATGCTGCACAGCGGGAAACAAAGGACCTAGGAATGGTCTTGAATGATTTGTAGCGATCAGCAACTTCACAGCAGGGGCCAGGTCGCTGATGTGTTTCACACACTGCAACATCGCAAACGACATCGCTATTGCGTCACAAAACCGGTGACGTTACAGCGATGTCGTTTGAGATCTTGCAGTGTGTAAACCCAGCTTAACACTAATTTTTGCAACCTCTCTAACCTTATACCCATTAACCCAGCCCCAGCTCCCCCAGTCCCATTAACAGGAGCTCTATGGAACACTCGCTCTGTCTGCAATAAACTTTCCTACATCCATGATCTTTTGATCACTAATAAACTTTCCATTCTTGGCATCACAGAAACCTGGCTCACCCCCTCTGACACAGCCTCTCCTGCTGCACTTTCTTATGGCGGTCTCTAACTCTCTCACACCCCCCGCCCCAGTAACAAGCATGGTGGAGGAGTGGGTTTGCTCCTGTCCGACCAATGCTCCTTTACACCAATTTCACTACCGCCCTCGGTCACTCTCCCCTCTTTTGAGGTGCACTCCGTACAACTCTACACCCCTTCCAACCTCCAACTGGCTGTCATTTATCGCCCCCCAGGGCCAGCCACTGCCTTTTTTGACCATTTCACCACCTGGCTACTACATTTCCTTTCCACCGACATCCCCACCATCATCATGGGTGACTTTACATCCCCATTGACACTTCTCACTCATCTGTCTCTAAATGTCTAACACTCGCTTCTTCCTTTGGCCTCACCCAATGGTCCTCTGCAGCTACTCACAAAGATGGCCACACACTGGATCTCATCTTCACTCGTCTCTGTTCCCTATCTAACCTCTCTAACTCACCTTTTCTCCTATCTGACCACAACCTACTCACATCATTCTCTTCCCTCTCTTCTCCAAGTATACAACCCCACCTCCACAATCTTTCACACCCCCGCAGAAATCTCAATCACCTTGACTTACATTCATTTTCTCAGTCTCTTTTTCCCTCTTGCAGACATTGCTTCTTCACACAATGCAGATGCTGCTGCCACTTTATATAACACCACCATCTCTGCAGCTCTCGAATCAGCTGCCCCTCTCATACACACCAAAACCCGCACAATCAACAGGCAACCCTGGCACATGAACCAGACTAAAGAATTGAGATGGGCTTCCAGAATTGCTGAGCGCAGATGGAAGAGGTCTCATTTCACCGAGCACTTTGTTACATACAAACAAGCTCTCACCACTTTCTAGTCTACACTCATTGCTGCAAAACAAACCTACTTCTCATCTCTCATATCCTCTCTATCCCACAACCCTAAACAGCTATTCAACACTTTCAACTCTCTCCTTCGTCCCCCGGCACCATCTCCGTCTCCTCTCATCTCAGCTGAAGACTTTGCCTCTTTCTTCAAGCAGAAGATTGACAACATCAGAGCAAGCTTTGGCCCACAATCAACACAGCCACTCCTCACAACTACTCAGCCTTATTCCTCCAAATCCAGCTTCTCCACCATGACAGAAGATCATCTTTCCACTCTACTCTCAAGATAACATCTTACAACCTGCCTGCTCGATCCAGTCCCATCTCACCTCATCCCCAATCTCACCACAGTCTTCATCCCAACCCTAACCCATCTCTTCAACCTATCACTAACAACTGGTGTATTTCCTTCATGCTTTAAACATGCCTCCATCACACCCATCTTCAAAAAGCCCCCCCTTGATCCTTCCTCTGTGTCAAACTATCGCCCCATATTACTTCTTCCTTATGCCTCAAAACTACTGGAACAGCATGTCCATCTTGAACTGTCCTCTTACCTCTCTACCTGCTCCCTCTTTGACCGACTAAAATCTGGCTTCCCACCCTATCATTCCACTGAAACTGCCCTAACAAAAGTCACTAACGACCTACTAACCACAAAATCCAAGCGACACTACTCTGTCCTCCTCCTTCTGGACCTGTCCTCTGCCTTTGACACAGTATACTACTCCCTTCTACTGCAAATTCTCTCGTCTCTGGGCATCACAGACTTGGCGCTATCTTGGATCTCCTCATACTTAACCGACCGAACTTTCAGCGTCTCCCACTATCACACCACTTCCTCATCTCGCCCCCTATCTGTCGGGGTCCCCCAAGGTTCAGTTCTTGGACCCCTGCTTTTCTCCATTTACACCCTTGGCCTGGGACAGCTCATAGAGTCCCACGGCTTTTAGTATCATCTCTACGCTGATGATACGCAGATCTACCTCTCTGGACCTGACATCACCTCCCTACTAACCAGAATCCCACAATGTATGTCTGCTATTTCATCCTTTTTCTCTGACCAATTCTTAAAATTGAACATGGACAAAACAGAATTCATTCTTTCCCTTCCATCACTCAACTCCCCCACCTGACATATTCATCAATGTCAATGGCTGCCCACTCTCCCCGGTCCCTCGTGCTCGCTGCCTGGGAGTATTCCTAGACTCTGATCTCTCATTCAAGCCACACATCCAAGCCCTCTTCACCTCCTGCCACCTCCAACTTAAAAATATTTCACGGATCCGAACACTCCTTTCCCAAGAAGCTGCAAAAACATTAGTACATGCCCTTATTATCTCCCGACTGGATTATTGCAACCTCCTGCTCTGTGGCCTTCCTTCTAACAGTCTCGCACTCCTACAATCTATTCTAAACTATGCTGCCCGACTAATCCACCTGATCCCCCGCTACTCCCCGACCTCTCCTCTCTGCCAATCCCTTCACTGGCTTCCCATTGCCCAACAACTCCACTTCAAAACCCTAACCATGACCAACAAAGCCATCCACAACCTGTCTCCTCCTTACATCTCTGACCAAGTATCCCGGTACTTACCTGCATGTAACCTTCGATCCTCACAAGATCTCCTTTTCTGCTCCCCTCTCATCTCCTCTTCCCACCATCGCATCTAAGATTTCTCCCGTGCCTCCCCCATACTCTGGAATGCTCTGCCACAACACATCAGACTCTCGCCTACCTTGACAAGCTTCAAAAGGAACCTGAATACCCACCTCTTCCTTCAAGCCTACAACCTGCCGTAACCCTCAGTCTGATGCAGCGCCGCACAATCAGCTCTACCCATACCTACTGTATCCTCACCTATCCCTTGTAGACTGTGAGCCCTCGCGGGCAGGGACCTCTATCCTCCTGTACCTGTCTGTATTTTATATTGTTTATGATTATTACATCTGCACTATTATGTATACCCTTTTCACATGTAAAGCGCCATGGAATTGATGGCGTTCTATTAATAAATAATAATAATAATATTAATAATACCCTTTATGAGTATAGCGAGTATAAATAGTTAGGTACTCGCTCAACTCTAAATGTAAGTGATATTCTGTTTTGGTATCTTTCTAACTCTGGTTCCCTTTCCTGGTCAGTGCATAACAAGACACAGTGATAGCTACACATGCCACAGGACCCCACACAACTAATAGTGCAAGTATTTTGGCTTGACTAACTGAAGGCTAATGTTGCATTCATAATCGCACAAAGAATCACAGCAAATACTCTTTTTCAGTATAAAAAATTATATGTTAATATGTCAAAATTCTAATTAGGCAGATTTTCTTAAATTAGGCAAGGAAATTGGATTTGCATTGAATTTTTACAATTTAAAAAGAAAATACTTAGCTGACCATCCACCAGTTCCGCTATGAAGCTTTACTCCGGTATGCCGGTTACCTTCAGGCAAGTGTTTCCTCTTTTTTAGTGCAATGCAGTATATTCTGCCAGGTCCTGGCATCTTCGTCATCATTCATCTTAAAACATTTCTAGTAAAATGATTAGTTTACAGTTATCAGAAGGTGTAATTTTAAGTTACAGAGCAAAACTTTTTTTTCTTTTTTTTACTAGATGTACTTATTATTTTGTTCTACTTTTTGTAGTACAGAGTGAATTTGTCATAAAATGAACAGAAAGAAATATCTTATTCATATACTGTACATAGTAAGCTTAGAATCAAGACATCCAGAAAAATTAATAAAATCCAAGGATAAGCTTGTATCTAGGTATCCTGTAAAATAAATGTTACTGTGGTATAAACTGTGAAAAATCTTGAAATATAACAAGACAGATTCTGCAATGCCGCCCGTTTAATTTAATTTATGTTCTTTACATTATCCAAACAATGGAATTAACGTAAGGCTCTTGTGTACATTTTACATGCTGCAATAAATATATAGCTGCAGGTTAAATTGCAATGTACTTTGAGCTGCTGAAGACTCAAAGGTGTCTTTGTCGCATGAAGAAGGCATCAAGTATCTGAAACAAGATTATATTTCAAGATTCTGAACATGGAGCCAAGAACCTCCTAAGCTCAGTTAAACTTAATAAGAATGCTGTTCGGGGCTTTAAAGTTTAAATAGACCTTATCTTAACCCATTAACTGAGAAGAGAATCCAATGTTCTTACTGACTAAAGGTTTAAAGAGCCCAAACTCAGAAAATTGGAAATGTCAACTACAATATTGGCACTGATACAAGGTTTAACTGATTAAAACCATTTCTACCATGCAGCAAATAACAATTTACTCCTATTAGATTTTAGCATATTATTGCCTTAGCTCGTGTTGGTAATGACTGTCTTGTAATAATTTTAGTGGAAAGCTTTGCTACAAATAAGAATTTCTTTCTCTGGTATGCTATGCAAACTAATATATATATATATATATATATATATATATATATATAACACACACAGTACATATGTATGTGTGTGTATATATATATATATATATATATATATATATATATATATATATATATAAATATATATCAGCCCACATAGGTTATGGGACTGTGTATTTAGTGATATGTTTAATAAAAGATTTACAAAATGTATTTATACTCAAGATGATGAAAAAAGGATATATTTATGATGTTTTTAGAATTTGAGTGGGTCAAAAAATTGTAATGCTAACACAACATGTGTGTAAAAAATTACAATATTTATTATATTACTATTTTTCTCTTTTCTATTACAAAAAATGTAATCTGCGATCCAATCACATTTATCAAAAACTCTACTAATCCAACATTTGTTTGCAGCAAACAAGTGCAAAGAGATGTGAATTAAAATAGATCCGAAGCAGAATACTGAGTAGAGGTAATTTATTGAGAAACATTTCTAATTAGAAACTTGAGGTAGGTCCAGATGTGACAGATTTACTGCAGATTTCCAGTGCTGATTCCGTACCACAGATTCCCACCAATTTACAGCACAATGCAAATAGGTGCGATTTCCAAGAAGTATAGTTCAAACTCCATCCTCAAAGTAGCAAGTAGCAAAGGATGAATTTTGCTGCATATCCATTGAGGATATGATGCTTGGATTTGCAATCTTCTGAACCTTGCCTTGAAAATAAGAGCCTTTGATATAATTTTATATTTTCACCAGTTTATTTTTCCAAATAAATACAGATATTTATTTCTAAAAATACTGTCTTGTAGTTATTGTGCTAGTCTTTACATTTAAAGGGAAACCATAGTTTTTCTTAACTATTTAGAACAAGCTGTAATGTATCTATTGAGGTACAGCACTATTTCTGGAGATTACATGATTTGTATTGAACATTTTCAACATTTTTAAAAGTTGCCTTTCTCCACTCTTCAAATGTCTCTGAGCTGGTGGGAGAAATACAATAGAGACAATACATCACTTGTGACTGTACAGTACTGTTTGGCTTCACCGCAGGGCTTGAGAAGGAAAGAGTGCCATTTTTTTAAGCATAGATTTTTCTAGAATAGTTTGTGGACTCTATTTGCAGAGCCCTTAAGTGCCAGAACAGCAGAAACTCCCTTAAGTGATCATTTTTTTTTCAAATTACACCCCACTGGGAGTTCATCTACTGGTGCAATGATGATTTAGTCTCTGGAAAACACAAATGGAGTCAAACATAGTGAATGTTGTAGAATTAAAAATAGAAAATAAGCCCTTGCCATGTCCAGTTCATTGTTGTGCTCGTACATTGTACCCAGCTTGTGCTTCTGGAAATCTGCACCCTGTAAATTAAGCGGGTTCTCCTCACTACAACAATGCCAAATATGTGGATGTTAACTGTGGTTTAGGCCCTTTATGTGACTCAGGAAAGTGTCATTTGGATTTTGGAGCGCTGATTTTTGAGCCATAGTGCTTGTCAGAGCCTTTGTGCTACCAGTAACATGGAAGCCCCCAATATTTCCACAAGCATAAGATGGACCTGAATGGAGACTTGTGTTTTTGTGGACTGAGTTGAATCCTATTTGGTGGCAATTTGGGTACAAAACATTTTGGATCAGTTCACATTTCTCCTGTGCTCTATGCTGAGCACTTACATTGGGGTTTCCATTTACATCTCCAAAATACATGATTCAGGTAAAACCCCTAACAGATCCATTCACTAATAAGGCAGCAGAGTTTCTCTGAACCATGTTTGGCCTCTTTTCAGTAGTGTCTGTCTTTTCAAAGGAGAACAATATGGTTCATAACCGCACTTTTGTGCACGCCTAAAAAGTCAAGTAAAAAGATGGACACTGCTGGATCACAGGCCAATTTTGAGGTCAAAGTGATTCCATCTGCCTCATTACAGGGAATTTTCAGTTGGGAATGTTGTCTGAATCATGTTTTTAATACATGATCCCCAGTGTTAGCGCACAGCGTAGAGCGCAGTGTAAATATGAGCTGTGCCATTCTGCAATCTTTGTGAGGCAGAATAAGATCAACAGCAGTTGAAGAATTGGCTTTATTTATTTATTTTTTACGCTGTTCATCTTGCGGTATAAGTGATAGGGCATCTTTATTCCTCACGTCAGTATGATTACAGCGATACTAGAGTTAAATAATTTTTTTTAGATTTGGTTACTATTGCACAAAAAACATTTTTTTTTTACAAAATAACGTGTTTTTGGCAACACTGAATTTTGAACACAGCATCTTACAATTCCAGCTAAGTGGATGGAATTTATAGAAATTGCATTCGCATAGTGCTTCTTGTGACCTGTGATGATGCATTTTTCAAATCTGCAGCATGTCAATTTCTCTTGCATATGTGGCGCCCCTGACCTGGTCAGGCATTGCTGAGTACTGCGGTGGTAAGGAGTAATGGAAGAAAGGATCCGGCACGATTATATTATAAAAACATCAAAAATCTTTATTTCCAAGGTTAAAAAAGTACCTGTGGAGACCAAGCGGTGTACCTCACAAGAGACTTAATGCGTTTCGGACTGCGGTAAAAACAAGAGAGTCCTTAATCATAAGCATTTTCTCTGTGACACAAGACTACTGAAATAGGTTACTCCATTAGATGAACAAAGGGGGAGAGGAGGAGCAAGGATTCCTTGATTAAATGAGGAACCAGGTGGGTAAAAGGGATCACATAGAAACATGTGAAATCAAATAATCATGTAATGTGAATGATATTAAATACTTATTGCAGAAATGTCACCATAAATGCCACAATAAAAATATATAAAATACCACATGTGAACAGTGTTATTGGTAATGATTTACAGAAATGACATCAGAAGTTTCAAGAATTTACAAAAAGACATTGTAAATTTTATTTTTATAATATAATCGTGCCGGATCCTTTCTTCCATTACTCCTTACCCTCGTATTACCGGCTGGGACCTCCCGGTGGATGCTGTACATTTGTGGACTTCAACACTAAGACAGCAGGTGAGCTGAAAAATCTTCTTTCTCTATTGCTGAGTACTGCACTCATGCTGGGACAGTACTTCCAGGTAATCCTAAGGGCCAGAATGAGGTGTGTACGCACAGACACATAGCAACCAGGTCTCCCACACCATTAGATGGGACCCTTGGGGAGTCCCTGGAGGGGTCTGGCCTTCAATTCTTGTCAAGGAGTGTAGTGGAGGGGCTGGGAGCTAAGGTGCAGAGGTTGTAAGGAAAGGAGTGGAGCGAGCCAGTCTGATAGTGGTGAGCGCGGGAGTTGCTAGGGGACACGCGCGTGGCCACTAGTCAGACCCTGCGCGGTGTAGTGACAGTTGGCGGGAGAGAACGGTCACCGAAGAGCGAGAAAAAGAGGTGCTCCTGGTGACTAGGCACGTACGGGGAACAGGTCCCTAGAGCAGACTTAAGTTTTAACTATCTGCTAAACCTGCCGGTAAGGGGAACTACAAGTACCTCACCAACCACACAGAGTCCGAGCCTCAGCAGCAACGCAGGGACCCATAAGGAGACAGAGCTTGAAACCATCTCACCTGGTCCACGCTGCCAGCAAATGGTCCAAAAAGGGGGGAAAAGGCAGTTGCGACTCCCTGGATAGACTCCACGGTACTTCAAGTCAGGGGTTATCCGAACATAGAAGTGCTAGGAAGGCGAGCTAACTAGTTACCCTCACACTGGTCCGAAGCAGCCCTGGTTCAACCTGGTTTATCACAGCATCGTCCGGGACAGCTCACACCAACAGCAGAAGTGAGTAAAAATCAGTTAAATGACTTTTGGACTCTGCCTGAGTTATTCTGGGACCCATTATTCTACATCCCTGAGCCCCTGGGGCCTGCCTCACTCCCGGGAGGCCACACCATCTGACTGCAGACCCCATCATCCCCTGACGCTCATAAAATCTGCAGTGGTGGTCATCCATACCCTTGACTGCAAGCCTTGAGTGGCGTCACGACACATACAAAATCTGACATACCTGTTTGCCATATTAAAAGAAGACCCGGTGGCGTTCCTGAAGCTGGATCGATGTCCCTGGGGTGACACATACAGTATATACGCTGATTTTCCTGTGCAGATTATCCCTATAGAACAGCATTAGATGCAACAAATCGGCCATTAAAATCATACACGGGTCTTTACTGCATTTCTGCTGTGGAAGTGCATAAAAAATGTACGTAGTCCGCACCTAAGTATATCAATAAAGTTTTTTCAAAGCCAAATACCAGAAAGTATAGAAAAGTAGCTTAATTTTATACATATAAGGGTCCTCAATATATAATATCCCTAAAAAAATTCCAGAATAACCTACACAATGATGAGAAATGTCTATAATATAATATAAAATAATTAATTTTTCTTCATCACAAAAAATTAAATAATCATAAACAACATGTATAATATGCACTATAAGGGGACACAAGGGATCCAGAACACACAGTAGGATAAACCATGAAAGGAAGAGATATCACAATATAAATATACTGAAAAGCAAACAGGTGTAGATAATAATATTGCACTGGGTCCAATATTACATGTACATATAATCAAATGGCCAACTACTGTCACTAGCAAAATATAGACAAATAAATAAGCCCATAAGCAAGTATAGGCACCAGTACTATTTATTCTTATGACTTAAGTAACTCAAATGTCAAGAGAATTACCCAATAAACATGCACAAAGTGCCCAGTGCACGATAAAGCCTAAAATATATTATTAAACAAATTCATTCCTGTAGCCATAGGGAAGATATAATGGTTTGCATTTGAAACACCGACCTCGACGCGTGTTTCACTGCAACAGCAGTTTCATCAGGAGTTCGAAACATAACACACTAAAAAAAAATCAAATAACATGATAACAACGCATGTAATAAAATGCAAACAAAATCGCAATGATAAAACACAAGTAACTTAATGATGTAAAAATTCTGCAACATCACAAACTCACAAAAATCTCACCAAAGGAAGGTAAACTAACAGCACTAACAGCTGACCCTGCATCGAAGTAAGAGGTTAATTTTAATTTAAACATATAATATAAAAATATTATCAAAAACATCATTGTTTCTTACTTTCTTCCGTGAGCTTACATTAAAGAATATGATCCAAAAGGAAAGGAAAAGAAACAAAAGGAAATAAATGAGGGGATACTGTAAACATGACGTTGAGTCACTTGAGCAATAGTGTGCAACAAACTGCTGTGTTTTGATATGAATTAAACATGGATTCAGACAAAACTTGAGTTGCACTTATTCTTTTTGTTTGAATTAATAGTTTGTTACCTTGTAATTTAAGCATATATCTTGTGAACTGTAAATGCTGTAAAAAAAAGTACCTTCTTAAAGTCTCTAATGACCTATTAACTGGAATTCCAATGGCTACTACTCCTTGCTGGTTTCTGCTGGCATTCTCTGCCATATTTGACATCATCATGCTCTGCTTTATCTGCCTCAAGGACATCGTTCTCTCCTGGTTCTCCTCCTACTTCTCTGACCGCTCCTTCACTGTATCTTTTGCTGGCTTGTACTATTCTCCTATTCCTCTTACTATCAAGGTTCTTCAAGGCTCAGTCCTAGGCCAAAATTTGGAGATGAAAACAATCCAGCACCAGCGTATAAAATTTAGTAACTTATTAGTGTAAAATTAAAAAGTCCATAATAAAAAAAAAAAGGGCATGTACAGAGCAAGGAAAAGTCAAGGTGTTTCAAGCAAAAAAACCCAACCTCTTAATCATGAGGTTTTTTTTGCTTGAAACGCATTGATGTTTGCTTTCTCTGTACATGCCCTAATATCTTTTAATTATGTTTTTTTTAGTTTTCCACTAATAAATTTCTAAATTTTATATGCTGGTGCTGGATTTTTTTCATCTTCAATTTTTGCCATTTACCTGTGAGCCGTGTCAGGTTATCCATGCACCACTACTTCTAACGTTTCCTCCGGTGAGCTGTTTCTTCTCCTTTACATCAATCCTTGGCCCCCTCATTTTTTTTTCTATACACTACTCATATTGGACAAACCATTAGCAGATTTTGTTTACAGTATAATCTCTATACTGATAACACCCAATTATACACCTTTTTGGTGGCAGTGAACTGTGGTAATCTTATGACATCATCACTAGTCACTGCCGCTGGCAGCTCTCTTGCTACCTTCTGTGAGACTCGACTGATGTAAACTTATGAAATCAATGTTCATCACTGCTGCCAGCGGTTCTTATGGAGCACAGCATGACACATGGCAATGGATGTTGATACAGCCTATAGAACTCAATATCTAAACATTCTTCGTAAGTTGGGCTACTGAGTCGAAAAACATTGTGAGGGTTCATTTTGTAATAAATTTGTGAATGAGAGACTTTGCCATGTATTCATTTCTTTAATGCTGCTTTCTTTGTCTTTCAGGTTTGCTTTTTTGGACTTCCTTGCATTCATTGGATTACATCGGAACTTTATGGCTTTTTTTTCCAATAAATTGGTGATTGAGAGCTAGAGTCAAGGGGTGTTTTTAAATATATATTTTATAAATTAAATAAAATATAAGTGTATTTTTTCTCTTTACATATCCTAGGTTAGTAATGGGGGTGTCTGATAGACACCTTTCCATTACTAATGCCAGGGCCTGATGCCTGCTGACAATACACAGCTGGCATCACCCCACAAGTATTACCCTGCTACCACCGCACCAGGGCAATCAGGAAGAGCAGGATACATAATTGGTGCATATAATGATGTTACTGACTACAATTTTTAGGATGACAAGGGCCAAATAATCATGGTCCTTCCTGCCCTAATAATAATAGCCCCCAGCTGCCTGCTGTATCTTGACTGGCTTGGAAAAAATGGGGGATCCCATGCCTTTTTTAAAATTATGCATTTAAATGAGTTACAAAAAACAGTGGTGTCCCCTTTATTTTTGATAACAAACCAAGGTACAACAGACAGCTAAAGGTTGCAGCCACCAGTTGCTGTTTTAACTGTATTGGTTAAAAAAAATAGGGGGGACCCCACATCTATCTATTTATCTATCTCTCTTTATCTATCTATCTTCAGTTGAAACCAGAAATGTACATATACTATCTAAAAAGGCACATATGCATATTAATCTCACTATTTTACATGAAATCAGAATAAATCTATCCCATTTTAGGTCAATTAGGAAACAAAATTATTTATATTTGCCAAATGCCAGAATAATGAGAGAGGGAGAATGTTTTAAAGCATTTGTATTGCTTTCTGCAAAATCAAAAGTATACATACATTTCATATGTATTTGATGCCATTGCCCTTAAACTATATCACTTGCGTCAAACATTTGGGATATCCTTGGACTAGCTTTTCACAATAGTTGCTACAAATTTGGGCCCATTGCTCCAGGCAGAACTAATTTAACTGGGTCATGTTTGTAGGTCGCCTTGCTCGCACCTGCCTTTTCAGCTTTGCCCATACATTTTCAATAGAATTGAGATCAGGGTTTTGTGATGGCCACTTCAAAACATTGACTTTGTTGTCATTAAGCCACTTTGTATCCAGTTTTGCATTATGCTTCGGGTCATTGTCTAGTTCGAGGACCCATTTTTGCCCAAGCTTTAAGTTCTTGACCGATAGCTTGAGATGTTGCTTCAGTATTGCCACAAATGTCTTTCCTCATGATGCCATCTATTTTGTGAAGTGCACCAGTACCTCTTGCAGCAAAACAACCTCACATTATGATGCTGCCACACCCTTGTTTCACAGTTGGGATGGGGTTATTAAGCTACAAAACTTCTCCCTTTTCTTCCAAACGTAACAATGGTCATTATGGCCAAACAGTTCAATTTTAGTTTTGTCAGACTGTAAGACATGTCTCCAAAAAATAAGGTCTATATTCCTGTTTGCATTTACAAACATGACTCTGCCTTTTTATGTTTCTTTTGGAGCAATAGCTTCTTCCTGGCAGAGTGGCCTTTCAGCCCATGTTGACAGAGTACTCAATTCACTGTGGATAATGACAAAATCTTAACAGCTTCCACCAGCATCTTCACAAGGTCTTTTGCTTTTGTTCTTGGGTTGATATGCACATGTCTGACCAAAGCAAGTTCATTTCGAGTACATAGAACCCCTTTTTCTGGCATTTGGCAAATATAAATCATTTTGGTGATCGTAATTGACCTGTAACCGGAAAGGTTTATTCTGATTTAATGTTAGTAATGAGAAAAACATACATATGTATCTTTTTAGATAGTGTATGTAAATTTCTGGTTTCAACTGTATCTATTTAGCTTTGCACATCTTTTACACATAAGAAACCATTCATTTCATTAACACACATTTTCCGGTTTGAGTAATACAGATATCTCATGAAAGTCACATGGATGTCATACGGACGGCACACTCATAGCACACTTGTGACACATGGATGGACACACAGATGAACAAATCATGCAATATGTGTAATTTTTAAATGGATGTGTTAAGGAGGCCTAATATGAAGACCCTCATTTATTATAATGATAGCTAGAGAATACTTGACAATCACATTCTACATATTGAGTCATCCTATTTCCTTATTTATTATAAGCTTGTGATCAGTAGAGGTGAGTGAACTTATTTGGTTTACGTTGGCCAATTTTAGATTCAGTAGAAACCTTGTCCAGTTTGTCCAGGCTTGGCTTACCAAACACATTGCTCAAAAGTCAGCAATGTTTGGTAAGTGTTCATTTGTAGAAAACTCACTCCTGACCCCATCACAGCCATGTAAAGTATTGGGATGGCCGTGATTGGCCAGGGGACTCACTGTAAGGCCTCTTTCACATGTTCGGGAAAATCCCACACTTTTTTCACGGTCGTGTCAAAGGTGCGTATTGCCCTGCGTGAGCCGTGTTTATGGCACACGTGTGTTCTCCGCGTGTTATCCGTGATAACACATGGAGAATGGGAACTTTCTGCTCACCTGTCCCTGGCGTCGCTGTCCGTGGTGCTGATCTTCAGTCTCCAGTCCTGCCGACTCCCCGCTGCTGCAGCTTCCGGCCGCAGTGAAGTGAATATGCAATAAGCATAATGAACGGCGGTCGGAAGCAAGTGACAGCAGCGGCAAAGATAGGAGGGCTGGAAAAGGTAAGTAAAGTTTTTTTTTTTCTCAGCAGACACGTGTGTTTTCTCCGGCGTGTGTCACACGGAACAACTCCGTGTGGTCCATTTGTGTTCCGTGTGACACCCGTTATGCCGGAGAAAAACGGACATGTTGACATGTGGAGCACACGGACACACGTATGCTCCACATGTACACACGGTCCATGGCAGAACACGCACGTAAGCGCAGACCCATTGATTTTAATGGGTCTATGTGTGCCCGTGTCTCCGGTATGTAAGGAAACAAATCAAACATGTACCGGAGACACGTGTGAAAGAGGCCTAAAAAAGGAAGCAAAAAGGAAGCAAAAAGGTTAAAGCACGACATACTTACCGAGTCCCCTGCAGCTGTAACTGCTCCCATGGCTGTACTTTAAGGGCCGCTGATTATTGCTCATCCATATTCACTGCTTTCCCCGCCCACTGGCATCTCCGATTGGCTATAGTGTGACCCCGCCCCCAGACAGTGTCTGTGATTGGTTGGAATCAGAAACCCTGTCTGTTCATCTATATTGTAGAATAAAATGAATAAATAAAATTTGCATAGGGAGCCGCATCTATTGACACAAGCACAGATAAAGCCAATGGTTACAGGCTGCAGTAAACTGACTTAAGGTGTGTGTTTGAAATCCACAAGATGTCAATTTCATTTGCAAGTATGCCAAGCATTGTAGATGGATTTTCCCAATTGAATTGTATCATAGTTACATATAGTTACACAGCTATGTAGGTTGAAAAGAGACCTAGGTCCATCTAGTTCAACCTTCCTCCACCAATCATATAGTTTGTCCCTACATCATTTATAATAGACAATGTTGTGTATGCTGAGGAAATAATCCAGCCCTTTTTTAAAAGTTCTTATTTTGTCTGTCATTACTACCTCTTGTGGTAGGGCATTCCACAATCTGACTACATTAACTTTAAGAACAATTTCTTCCACTTACGGTAAGTGCCCCTGGTCCATATTATAGCTTTTGGAAGAAATAAGTCATGTGCCAGTCTTTTGTATTGACCACACATGTATTTATACATATAAATGGAATCTCCTCTGAAACAACTTTTTGTCTAAGCTAAATAAATCCAAGTTTTTATCACATACAGATAAACATACAAATGTGTGTTTTTGCAGTAAACATGCAATCCACAAATGACTATATTAATAAAGTTTTGTAAAAGCCAAGTAAAAAGAAGTATCAAAAATAAAGCAACTTAATTTAAAACATGACATATCAACAAGAAACAAAAACGCAGTGTCAAACACAAAAAAGCATATAAAAAAATCAAAAGTGTAATTAAAAATAATGCAAGTAACCTAAATTCCTTCATATGTACAGAAATGCCCCAGAAATTAAGCAACATTAAAAACTCACAAAATATTCACTGTGGAGAAAAAGCAGTTAAGATCAATGTACATGAGAACCAAAAAGGAATTGCCCAAGCCAAAGTTAAATTGAATGGAACCCAATGCACAAAAAAACCCCATAAGAAATCCAAAGAAAAGTTGTAGAAAGTCTATAAAATCGAAAAATCGCAAAAAAAGATATAGACTAAATAAACATAATAAACATTAATATATGTAAACATATACAGAATTAAGCCAAAATACACACACATTTGGGAAGATGGTGGGTGAGCCACCAAAATAGGTACAGTATATCTCTCATATACAGAAACAAATAAGATATAAGTCATAGAATTCAAACAATATCACAGGATACAATATTGAAAACAAACAAAACCCAACAGAAAAACACAAAATGAGGATATACATGCTATAAGTACGTATTTTAGTGTAGGACTGCCTCTAATGAGATTTGCCGTGACGTGGCGAGGCAGCTCAAGAAATTGCAATTTTTTGCCAAAAATCTCAAAATTTTTATAATAAGTACAGTTTGGAATGTTTAGTGCTGAAGTGCACATTTGGTGCTGGCTTTTTGTTTTTTCTTCATTGAATTGGTCGGTGGGTGACCTCCACCTTGCTATGCACCCCAATTTGGGATGTATTCCATCTGTCTAGATTTTGGCGGTTGGTGACTGTTCACATTGAGTCATCAGGCTTTGTCCACAGGCTATTTACTTCATGCAGCATTTGCTTGGACCTGTCCCGCCCACAGCCATGACTCAGTCATGGGTACGGGATTGAAATAGACCAGGTGAATGCTGCTGAGAGCAGTTCTACTATTCATATGTGAGGCCATATGGCACATTTTATAAAAATATTTTAGTGTAGGACTGCCTCTAATGAGATTTGCCGTGACGTGGCGAGGCAGCTCAAGAAATTGCAATTTTTTGCCAAAAATCTCAAAATTTTTATAATAAGTACAGTTTGGAATGTTTAGTGCTGAAGTGCACATTTGGTGCTGGCTTTTTGTTTTTTCTTCATTGAATTGGTCGGTGGGTGACCTCCACCTTGCTATGCACCCCAATTTGGGATGTATTCCATCTGTCTAGATTTTGGCGGTTGGTGACTGTTCACATTGAGTCATCAGGCTTTGTCCACAGGCTATTTACTTCATGCAGCATTTGCTTGGACCTGTCCCGCCCACAGCCATGACTCAGTCATGGGTACGGGATTGAAATAGACCAGGTGAGTGCTGCTGAGAGCAGTTCTACTATTCATATGTGAGGCCATATGGCACATTTTATAAAAATATTTTAGTGTAGGACTGCCTCTAATGAGATTTGCCGTGACGTGGCGAGGCAGCTCAAGAAATTGCAATTTTTTGCCAAAAATCTCAAAATTTTTATAATAAGTACAGTTTGGAATGTTTAGTGCTGAAGTGCACATTTGGTGCTGGCTTTTTGTTTTTTCTTCATTGAATTGGTCGGTGGGTGACCTCCACCTTGCTATGCACCCCAATTTGGGATGTATTCCATCTGTCTAGATTTTGGCGGTTGGTGACTGTTCACATTGAGTCATCAGGCTTTGTCCACAGGCTATTTACTTCATGCAGCATTTGCTTGGACCTGTCCCGCCCACAGCCATGACTCAGTCATGGGTACGGGATTGAAATAGACCAGGTGAGTGCTGCTGAGAGCAGTTCTACTATTCATATGTGAGGCCATATGGCACATTTTATAAAAATATTTTAGTGTAGGACTGCCTCTAATGAGATTTGCCGTGACGTGGCGAGGCAGCTCAAGAAATTGCAATTTTTTGCCAAAAATCTCAAAATTTTTATAATAAGTACAGTTTGGAATGTTTAGTGCTGAAGTGCACATTTGGTGCTGGCTTTTTGTTTTTTCTTCAATGCTATAAGTACATAGTAGTAATACATGTAACTAACAAAGGGTACTTGGATAACACTGTTTAATCAAAAAGCATAAAAGCCATTCCACCATGACAAAGTATCCAGTCAGGATGGTCCTACTTTAATATAAAATCTTAGCTTGCGTCAGTGACAGCAGTATGAATAATGTTAAAGAAGGGATGGCCTTTACCCAAGTACCTTATGTTATTTACAAGTACTACTACAATTTACCTATTTACTTACTATGGAGTATATGATCAGTGACAGCAGTATGAATAATGTTAAAGAAGGGATGGCCTTTACCCAAGTACGTTATGTAATTTACAAGTACTACTACAATTTACCTAGATACTTACTATGGAGTATATGATCACTGCGTTTTTATTTTGGGTTTGTCCATAAAATGACAACAATGTGATATATTGAATCTGTACTATGATTATTTTATATGTATCAGAAATAATGTGACAGAAGTGGCTCACCCACCATCCACCTGATTCACGTTTTGCAACTATTTCTCCAATTTAAAAATGACTGCACAACAAGACAAAAATCTACACAAATAAAAAAACATGCATAGAAGAATTTTAAAGTTATGTTCACATGAAAAGCTTTTGGTGAATTTTTCATGCTGTGCATTTTTGGCTCGTCAATTAGCCATCATCTTACAGGTCCAGCAAAATATATGGAATATATCGAAATCTCATGCACACTGCGCTAAGTATTTACTAAATGTAAACTGACCTGTAAGCAAAAAAAGGGGAGAAACAGCCGGGCACTGCAGCTCCAAACATTTACTCACAGACTGCAATCGTGCTCAGTAATAGACATTCAACAGTCCCAGGTGGTGCTCAGCCAGCGTTGTAGTAGATCATCAGCTGAATGCAGAGAAGAAATTAGGGCGGCATTTCACGGATGGATTCTGCAGTTTTAATAACTTTTTGTAAAAAAGTTACCACATGTAAGGGGAAAGGGGAGTGCAGGCATGGTGGACAATGGCTGTTTCACAGTAAGTCAAAGTGCTTCCATGGGTCCTCAGTCATTGTCCTGCGTGCCTGCAGTCTCCTCTCCCCTACATGTTAACAGTTTGTATTTTTAATATGCATTAAATGAGTTAAATTTTAGTGCTGGATCTTTTCCTTTTTGTTTTCTCCCATAATAATGCAGTGATTGCCACCACACCTGAGCAATCGGGAAGTGCAAAAGCAAAGCGCTAGAATTGACGCATCTATTGAATGCGACAAGTCTGGGACAGCTGTGGGCTGATATTTTTGGGCTGGGAAGGAGTGAATCTGGAAGCAGTTCAGGGAGAATTGATTTAGGGCCCACTTCACACTTTCATGTTTCCAGTATGTGTGGAGTTTTCAGACGTACTGGAGACAGTCACACGCATGCTCATTAAAATACGTGTTAAATTTCACACTTCTGTATCTTTGTATGGCCCACGTGTCTACGTGAATCACATGTATGTCTGTGTGAACCTCACAAGAGATATTTTTTTTACTGTCACTGTGAAGCCCCACAGGTGTTGTATCGGTGCATACCTTCAGGGACTCCACGTAGCTGGTGCTGGTCACAGGTAGGGAATCTTCAGTTTTGATCGTGACGCCACTCTCAGTATTGCGGTCAGTGGGGACCGCCACTGCAGGTTAGGGGACGCCTGGGGCTGATGGCGGGTGCAGTTAGTTGGAATAGCCTCCTGAGAGTGAGGCAAGCCCCAGGGCCCAGTGTAGGTTTGTAGTACCACAAGTCGCAGAATGACTCAAACACAGTCCAAGAAGTCTTTTAACGTGTTTACTCACTGTTTGGAGGTCACGGTGAGATGCCCGGGCGACACTGTGATAACCAGGTGGAACCAGGAATTCCAGGAGGCCGTTCTGAGGGTAGCTGTCCACTCGCCTTCCTTGCACTCTTTCTGTTTTAGGAGGATCCTTTGCTTGAAGCGTGGTAGGACCCCTCCAGGGAAGCTGTTACCACCCTGCTCCCCTCTCTCTGGCTCGTCTGCCGGCAGCGTGGCCTTGGTGGGATGGCTTCTGGCCCTGTCCCCTTATGGGCCTGGTGTGCTGCTTGGCTCAAGCTCTGTGTAGTCGTGGTGAGGGCATGAAGTACCCCCCCAACCTGTAGGTTAAGCAGCTCTGGATGATCTGCTGCCTGTACTGGGGACCTAGTTCCCCTTGTGTGCTCGGATACCGGGATCTCCGTACTCAGCCACCCCTCTTTCTCTGGATGCTCTTCAGGCCGACCCACAGTACTCCGTTCTCCTCCGCTTTCAGCTACAGCACTCCTCAGGACCTGTCTGCACGGGAGCTTCTCTGCTCCCCCTCCATACACTTCAACTTCTTCCTCTCGACTCCCTCACTTCCTCTCTCTCTCTGCCCTGCTTCCTAGCAACCAGCCCCTGAACACACCCCTAGCTGGGAATTGAAAGTTAACTCCTTCTGGCTACTCAAGGGTCCCCTCTGGTGATGTGGGAGGCCTGGTCACTATATGTTTGTTTGTGCACCTCATCCTGGCCTTTGGAGATTACCTGGAAGCATTGTTCCCACATGGGTGCAATACTCTGTGGTGCCTGACCAGGTCAGGGGCGCCACATTCCCCCTTAGTTATCATCAGCACGTCCTCGGGCTGCAAAGACAAGAGAAAGAAAAAGGTAATTACAAACTTTTCCCACACAGGGGCAATTATTTACATTTAAACATGCCAGGTACCATTCCACCACCAACCACCCACATGTCCGAAACCCACCCAAAAACCTTCAGGAGGTAGGTCACCGGTCCTTTTGGTAACCAGGTCTGGGCCATCACATTCCCCAGACCTTTCCTCCAATCTTCCTCTCCTGAGGGGAGTGGTGTAAGGTAGGCCCCATAAACAGGCGTACCCGCTTCCGAGTGTTGGAGGGCAGACCCCATAAACAGGCGTGCCCCCTTGTTGGTGCAGAGCCATGCCCCTCAACAGGCAGACCCTGTGGTTGGTACCAAGAAGGCAACTTTTTACAATGCAAAGTTTGTGGTTAAAGCCAGTTCATAACCAGTGGTCTAACATTTTAAGGAAGTCTCACAATAGTCCTTGTGGGCACATTTCGCTTAAACGTTGCTTAACTATAACAGGTTAAACATTACACTTCATACCGTCACTTTCAACTAAACTGTACTTTGTCTATAGCGTAATGGGAGCTGACCAAAGTTGCTGCGGGTTGATCTACGCAGTACTATACTGTCATCTGTCTGAGGTTGTGTCCTCCCACCCGATGTATGTGTCTCAATGTGAATTCTGGGTGTACTGGGTACTGATACCAATGCGTGGTTTTCTGCTTCAGCTACATTTGGCACTTCTAGGTTCTGAACAGGTTCTTCTGGTCCTCTTACTTCTCTAGATTGAGTGAATGTAATGACTGGAATAACAACTGCTCCATTGTATTGAGGCCAACTTGCTGGAAAATCTCCAAGCGCAGTATGGATCATCCTTTCTTTTGGTTCTTGAACTGGCAAAGGGTTGGGAATTTCTTCAGGGATTCTTAGTTGTTCAGGACATTTCTTTAGGCGATCTCTAGAAACGACAGCTGTTGTTTTTCCTCCATCTTTGCTGATAAGGCATGTCTTTTCATTGCTAAGCGTTGATGGTAACACAGTATAGGGTTCTTCTTCCCAGTGATTGTCAAGTTTATGACGCCTTCTCTTTCCCTTGAGAACTATATCTCCTGGCATCAAAGGAACAGCAGGTGCTTTTCGATTGTAGGCCTTTTCTTGTTTCTCACGCTGCTGAGTCAGGCTTCGCTCCACACACTCTTGTACTTTCTTGTATTGGGCTTGGCGGTTGGAATCCCAATCAGCACCTTGTTGATGGTCTTCAGGGGTCTCAACTCCCATTTCCAGATCTACTGGCAATCTCCCTGGTCTGGCCCTCATCAGGTATGCCGGTGTGCAGTTCGTGGAACTCACAGGGATGTTGTTATACATGTCCACTAGATCGGGCAGCTTTTCCGGCCACTGACTTCATTCTTCTAGTGGGAGCGTCTTCAGAAGATCGAGAATGATGTGGTTCATCTTCTCACACATGCCATTGGTCTGAGGATGGTAAGGCGTAGTACGGATCTTCTGGCAGCCGTATAGGTTACAAAACTCCTTAAACACTTCAGCTTCAAAGGCTGGTCCTTGGTCAGTGAGCACTTGATCTGGATAGCCATGTGGTCGACAGAAGTGTGTCTGTAAAGCTTTGGCTGCAGTTTGACCTGTCAAGTCCTTGACTGGTACTACCACCAGGAATCTGGAGTAGTGGTCAACCATAGTGAGAGCGTAGTTGTAGCCTTGTCTGCTGGGTGCCAACTTTACATGGTCCAGGGCCACGATCTCCAGGGGCCGTTTAGTTTGGATGGGCTGGAGTGGTGCTCTCTGGCGGTGCTGGTCTTTTCTTCTAAGATTGCAAGGCCCGCAGTTTCGACACCACTTCTCTAGGGCAGATCTCATGCCCACCCAGTAGAATCTTACTTTAAGTAGGGCCTCCAGTTTCTTCCAACCAAAGTGGCCTGCACCATTGTGATAGGCTTCTAGCACCATCCTCGTATCCTTCTGTGGTACAATCACTTGCCACACCTTCTCATGCGTCCTCGGGTCAATGATGCTCCTGTAAAGTTTGTCTTGATAGATGAATAATCGACCCCTCTCCTTCCATAGGTACTGTGCCTCAGGTGGGGCTCCTTTGTCAAGGCTGGCGCCAGGCTGGCTGATCAGTTTCTTTACCAAGCCCACCGCTGGATCATTTTCCTGGGTCTCCTTCCAGTTGTAATGAGATAGTGGGTTCAGGGTCACCTCTTGGCGGTTGGCACGCGACTGCCGACACTGTTTTGCTCCATGGCGATGGAACGCTGGCAGCTCAATCTCTTCCAGATCATCTTCATCTTCACCCTCATCTGCTAGGTGAGGCATCCTGGACAGAGCATCTGCGTTGCCGTTCTTGCGGCCAGCTCGATACTTGACAGTAAAGTCATAATTCGCCAGTCGGGCTACCCAACGCTGCTCCATGGCACCCAATTTAGCAGTATCCAAGTGGGTCAGGGGGTTGTTGTCCGTGAAGACAGTGAATTTGGTGGCTGCCAAGTAGTGCTTGAACCGCTCTGTGATAGCCCATACCATGGCCAGGAACTCTAGCTTGAATGAGCTATAATTCTCTGGGTTTCTTTCGGTAGGCCTGAGCTTCCTGCTGGCGTAAGCAATCAAACGCTCTTTGCCTCCCTGCACCTGTGAAAGCACTGCTCCCAGTCCCACATTACTGGCATCTGTGTACAGTACGAATGGCAGACCGTAGTCAGGGTAGGCTAGGATCTCTTCACCCGTCAAGGCCCCTTTCATTTGTCTGAAGGAGTGTTCTTCTGCTTCTCCCCAGTGAAATGGCGGGCCGGAGATCTTTCCTCTCTTCTTTGGGTGGCCTACCAGGAGCTCTTGCAAAGGCGCTGCCATTTTCGTGTAGCCCTTGATGAACCTTCTGTAGTAGCCTACCAAGCCAAGGAACTGACGTACCTCCCGGACGGTAGTAGGTGTGGGCCATTCCTGGATGACTGTGACCTTCTCTGGGTCCGGTGCTACTCCTTCTGCACTGACCACGTGACCTAGGTACTGGACCTTTGGCTTCAGTAAATGGCACTTGGATGGTTTCAGCTTCATTCCATATCGGGATAGTGCTTCAAAGACTTCAGCCAGGTGTTTCAGGTGGTCCTCGTAGGTCTTGGAGTACACGATGACATCATCCAGGTAGAGCAGGACGGTTTCAAAGTTGAGGTGCCCTAGGCAGCATTCCATAAGCCTCTGGAAGGTCCCGGGGGCATTGCAGAGTCCAAATGGCATGCTGTTGAACTCACAGAGGCCCATTGGGGTGGTGAAGGCCGTCTTCTCCCGATCTTCTTCTGCTACAGATACTTGCCAGTAGCCACTAGTAAGATCTAGGGTAGAAAAGTAGTTAGAGGCTTTCAAGGCAGCGAGGGATTCCTCTATCCTTGGCAAAGGGTAGGCATCCTTGTGTGTTATCTGATTTATCCGTCTGTAATCCACACACATCCTCATCGTGCCATCCTTCTTTCTTACCAGGACCAGGGGAGCTGCCCAGGGGCTGCAACTGTCCCTTATGACTCCTGCCTCCTTCATGTCCTTCAGCATGTCCTTTGTGCGCTGGTAATGGGCTGGTGGAATAGGCCTATGTCTTTCCTTAATGGGAGGATGACTGCCTGTGGGTATGTGATGTTGCACCCCTTTGATCCTACCAAAGTCTAGTGGGTTCTTACTAAAGACCTGCTCGTATTCCTGCACGACCCTGTAAACCCCATGTTTCTGGTAGTCGGGTGTAGAGTCAGTCCCCACGTGTAGTTTCTGGCACCAGTCCTCTAACTGCTTTTGGGAGGTCTCGCCCTCTTTTGAGTCAGCTTGTGTCAGGGGACCTACAGGTGTTATGGCGTCATCTGAGCATGTAAACAGTTTGGCTATGGTAGCGTACCTTGGTAGTCTGGCTTCCTCCTCCCCACAGTTCAACACTCGTACAGGCACTCGTCCCTTGTGTACATCAACTACCCCCCTGGCTGTCAGAATCGTGGGCCAGTGGTCTGAATGAGTGGGCTCTAGTACAGCCTGGTAATCTTGTCCTCTGAGACCTACCGCTGCTCTACACCACATCATCATTTCACTCCGTGGGGGTATCACAATGGGGTTAGCATCCATCACCCGTACACTACCAATCTCACCGCCAGTCTGTTTTACCTGTTGCTTCCTCAGAATGATTCGGATCTCCTTTTGCAAGGCTCTTTGCGACCTGCCGTCAGCACCTTCAACAATCTGGTGAAGCAACAACAACACTTCCCCTAGGCAATTTTCTATGACATTAGTGCCTAAAATCATTTGCGGGTTCCTTTCTCTAACATCAGTGTCCACAACAATCAGTCCTTGTCCCTTCATTTCCTGCCTTCCCACCTTTATGGTTACCTCTTTGACCCCGATCTGGTCTATAGGTTGTCCGTTGGCAGCATAGATGGTGAGGGAGGGGTCCGGTGGTCGGAGATCGTCGTCCGACCAAAACCTCCGATAAAGGACATGCGGGATCGTGGTGACCTGAGAGCCGGTGTCCAATAATGCCGGGGTAGGGATCCCGTCCAAGACGATGGACAGGACAGGACGTCCACCCACGTACTGATCACAGCAGCGACTTGGGCCTGATCTTCTTAATCCTGAGGACTGGCCCTCGGCCCCAGGTTTGACTCGTTTAAAGGACAGGCCCTTGCATAGTGACCTGCCTTCTGGCAACGACGACAGATGGGTTGTCCAGCTGAGTCATAGCGATCACTGCTCCTGCCTCGAGTTGGGGGACCCCTTCTCCTCCGCATCCAAGGGACGTCCTCTGGGTTGTCGGCTAGCAGGATCTGATGAGGGACTTTGGTCTCTGAGGGCAACTGCATTGCTTTCAGGATTTGTGCGACGTCCTTAGTGAGCTGCTGCACTTGGGAGGATAGCGTACTTATGGTCTCTGCTGGCGCGTTGAGTCCTTTTGCAGTCATCAGGGCCTGCGTGGAGGATTCCGCTCCTGCAGCCGTGGAACTGGCAGGGTCTGTGTCCACAGGGGGTTGGAGTGCTTTAACTGCCCGGTCTTTCAGAATGGCAAAGTCCACGTCGGGGTGTTCTAGGGACCACAGCTTCATCTGCTTCCCATCCTCAGGAGAGCGCAGGCCCCGCAGGAATTGTTCCTTCATCATCCGGTTTCCTTCCTGGTCACTGACAGGGTCCACCAGCTTGAGAGCCCGTAGTGCCGCCTGCAGCCTGAGGGCATAGTCTCTTATACTATCTTGGGGCTTCTGACGGCAGTGATAGAAGTCCGTTCTCAGCTCTCCCTCCGTGCGGTGTTCAAAAGCAGCTGCTAGTTTGGCAAAGATGGTCTCAACAGAGCTCCGGTCATCATTGGCCCAGGACTCAGCTTCCAATTCTGCTGCTCCAGTCAATTGTCCCAGCACCACAGCGGCCCTCTGTTTACCAGTCATCGCGTGCATGTCTAGCAGGGTGTTGATCTTTTTCTTAAACCCGGTCAGCGTGTCTATTTTACCGGCGTATTGAGGCAGCCATTGCGCCCCTGGGGCATACAACAAGGACACTGGCATTATGGGGGCGACCTCGGCCGGCGCAGCTGCGACCGCGGCACCGGCACCAGGCGCTGCGGCGTCCAGCGCGACAGGGGCTGGCATCGCTTGGGCTGCGTCGCCCTGACCAGGGGCATTACCTCCTGCAGCGTCCATTTTTCTTCAGAAATCTGCGCGCTCCCTTTCCACTTCCTGGGTCAGAACGCTCTCTGAATTGTGGGGATTCTGGGGCGGCCACACCTCTTCGTGGGCGGTGCTCTTCTCCCTCGCGCGGGCTGCAGCGCGCGCTTTTGAAGATGGCAATATGGTGGCGGTTCAATTTTTGCGGTCGGACCTCTGAGGCACACGGTCACCTGTCTGAACAGGTCTAGTCCTTATCCTGTTCGTGACGCCAGAAGATGTGAAGCCCCACAGGTGTTGTATCGGTGCATACCTTCAGGGACTCCACGTAGCTGGTGCTGGTCACAGGTAGGGAATCTTCAGTTTTGATCGTGACGCCACTCTCAGTATTGCGGTCAGTGGGGACCGCCACTGCAGGTTAGGGGACGCCTGGGGCTGATGGTGGGTGCAGTTAGTTGGAATAGCCTCCTGAGAGTGAGGCAAGCCCCAGGGCCCAGTGTAGGTTTGTAGTACCACAAGTCGCAGAATGACTCAAACACAGTCCAAGAAGTCTTTTAACGTGTTTACTCACTGTTTGGAGGTCACGGTGAGATGCCCGGGCGACACTGTGATAACCAGGTGGAACCAGGAATTCCAGGAGGCCGTTCTGAGGGTAGCTGTCCACTCGCCTTCCTTGCACTCTTTCTGTTTTAGGAGGATCCTTTGCTTGAAGCGTGGTAGGACCCCTCCAGGGAAGCTGTTACCACCCTGCTCCCCTCTCTCTGGCTCGTCTGCCGGCAGCGTGGCCTTGGTGGGATGGCTTCTGGCCCTGTCCCCTTATGGGCCTGGTGTGCTGCTTGGCTCAAGCTCTGTGTAGTCGTGGTGAGGGCATGAAGTACCCCCCCAACCTGTAGGTTAAGCAGCTCTGGATGATCTGCTGCCTGTACTGGGGACCTAGTTCCCCTTGTGTGCTCGGATACCGGGATCTCCGTACTCAGCCACCCCTCTTTCTCTGGATGCTCTTCAGGCCGACCCACAGTACTCCGTTCTCCTCCGCTTTCAGCTACAGCACTCCTCAGGACCTGTCTGCACGGGAGCTTCTCTGCTCCCCCTCCATACACTTCAACTTCTTCCTCTCGACTCCCTCACTTCCTCTCTCTCTCTGCCCTGCTTCCTAGCAACCAGCCCCTGAACACACCCCTAGCTGGGAATTGAAAGTTAACTCCTTCTGGCTACTCAAGGGTCCCCTCTGGTGATGTGGGAGGCCTGGTCACTATATGTTTGTGTGTGCACCTCATCCTGGCCTTTGGAGATTACCTGGAAGCATTGTTCCCACATGGGTGCAATACTCTGTGGTGCCTGACCAGGTCAGGGGCGCCACATCACCATGGATAAAAAGGGTCAATTAAATTCTGTGGGTCCATGAAAAATATGTACAGTACACAGATGACATATGTGTGACATCCATGTTCCCTCTTTGTGACAGAGACCACAGCTAAATAGATTCAAGGAATTACTGACTATTAAATGTACAAAGATGAGATAGATGGATAGATAGATAGAAAATTGGAACAGCGCATTACAATATGAGAGATGGATGCAAGGCCTCTCAAAATACCATATATCTAAAGGCAGATAAAATATTAAAAAAATAACAGGCAGGACACCAGAAAAAAAATAGGAAAAAGTGGACTTTAATATCCCATCTGGTGTGGCGACATCTCGGTTGTATCCAACCTTTATCAAGCCTTGGTAAAGGTTTGAAAAAACCAAAACATCGCCACGTCATATGAGCTATAAAAGTCCACTTTTTCCTATTTTTTTTTGTTGCCTCTTATTTTTTCTAATAGGTAGATATATTGATAGAAATATATATATATATATATATATATATATATATATATATATATATAATAATGATATTACAGCTATTAGCCAAATGAATAAATACTTAAAAGAAAACAGCAACGTGGGGTCATTAGGGGTAATGGTTTATGGAGTTGATATCAGCTGCGTAGTGTCAGCTAGCATCAAGCGCTGGTGTTAGTATTGGAGAGGCATCTATCTAACACCCCCATTACTAGCCCAATAATGAAAAAAAAAACATACACACATGAAAATCTAATTTATTTCAATAAACACTTCCCAAAACTTCCCCTCATTTAACATTTTATTAAAAAACAAACAAGAAAAAACACTTGGTTATTAAGGGGTGGAGGAAGCAGATTTTTTTCTTCTTTTATTTTTTCTTCAGTTTTGCATATTTTATTGTCATAGTATTTTGATAACAATGTTCCATGCAGTGACCTGGGAGTCAGAGATACTTTCAGGAATCTTCTCCATGCTGTTCCCATTCTATTTCAGCTGTGTTTCCATCAATTCCAGTGCTTTTCCTGTCTCCCCAGACCTCCTGGGGTGGTTTCCAGAAAAATGTGTGCATTTCCCATTTACTTTCATTATACTCGAGTTAAGCCCACCCAAGTGTCTGACCTGCTCGATTCGAGTGCCAAGCACTTGAGCATTTTAGTGTTTGCTCATCAATAGTACCAATATAATATATTATAGAAGATAATTTTCTCCTTCAAATTTTAAGCATAATCACTATAGAAGTTTTCAAGACAACATTTCATGCATTTAGCACCATCTATAGGAAGGAGTGCCTTGGAACGTTTCTCATTAACAATATAATCCTATATATAAATTCTCATTTCAGACAGTGGAAAAAAAAAAATCCTCTCAGACCTCTACCATGTAAATGTCTGTGATGAGTGTCTGCCGATGAAAAGATAGAAACAAACACCTCACTGATGTCTGAAGATGTGTAATAAAATATATTATCCACCCTCACACCTCTGTCTCTCTAACATATTTTACACCAAATTCTCTCATCCTGAAGAGCCATGTCATACAAGTAACATGAACCCCTTACAGCATTAATGCCGAGTCTTTGTGAGCTAGCATAATGTTAAAAGGCTTTTTATTTTTCCTTTTTTTTTCCATTGCAGAATACGTTTTTCAAATGGAAAATCAATACTATAATAAATGACTGCTTTCACTGTCTGAATTTGAACAGGTAATGGGTTAATTAAACATTCAGTGCATGGGATTTATTTTCTATAATCCCTTAAATCCCAGGATAGGAGTTTCGCTCCACCGCTCCTTCCTGCTGTGTCTGAAGCGAAGGGAGTTGCATTTTGTAGCACATTGATCTGCCTCAAATTCCATGAATGAAGTTTCCTTCCCCGTTGCCAAAAATTACACAGAGCGAGCAGCTATAAAACATGGCATTCTGCCAAGCTTCATAACACAGCCATGATGTAAGGGCCTAAATACACAACAGAAATAAATGTAGTCTTGCACAGAACATTAACACCTTCACTGCAACAAGTGGCTATGAACCTCCAGACTGAGTTTCACTGAGCATTGCGATAAATATATGTGCAAAGTAATGAAGGAAAACAGTTTCTCATACTCTTATTATTTTTTTTCTTCTTAATGTTAAACTGCAAACTCTGTGTCCCAGTACAAAGAATCCCAAAGTGTACAAAGTCTTTTCTGGCATTGATACAGATACATGATATGTTTGTACTTGTCTTCGAGCCCCATATTTACCATTAGGAAAAGAAAGTATGACTCAAACAAAATTATTCTTGCTAAAATGTTTAGAAGACCATTTAAGCTTCTCGAAAAGGACGATTTGTACTCACTGTCTTGTAAGAAAAACACAGAGTACAATCTTGTAATTAAGTTATTTACCATAAGGTCGTCAGAGATAGTTTGGGTGAATAATTTAGAGTTAAAGAGCATTATGGTCTGAGTTTAAAAAAACAAAACATGTCCCCAAAATTTAAAAACTAAATATTTGCCAGTATACTTTTGTTTTCCCGCGTGCGTAGAACACTGTTGCCATAGCAAAAAACACAAAATTTTGAAAACAGATATTAGACACATTAAGGCTTTCATGTGATGTAATATTCGTTACCATAGAAACAATAAAAGATCACAAAGCCAAAGACTTATCAGCAGTCCCTCGTACATTATTAAAGGTTGAACATTTCCTTTGCTCCCATATGTTACATGTGGGCTAATTATTATACACAATGGTTTGACTTGGAAGGACAGTACTGCACAAAAATCGAAATACATTTTTAAAGATTTTTATTTTTATTTGGCAGCTAGTTATAGTATTCAGAGGTCCCTGTAATTACTATGACTTTAGTTTACAAAATTTTCAATATATTGTATAAAGGTCTTTCATGGGCTTTTTTTAACTTAACTCAGATTCAAGATGTAATGTCTTGGACAGTTCAAATGTGTACTACATTCGATCAACTAGAAGATCCAGGCACCCAGCATGGAGAAAATTCCCTACAGTAATGATGTGCCTGTGTCTATATTACTGTTAGGGGGGAACATATCATTGGTGCAATCTGTGCAGCATGACAAGGGTCCAAGAGGGACCCATTTCTACCTCCAAAACAGGTGAAATTGTGCATTTTGATGAGATATTGGACTGAAAAGGACCCATTTATTGTTCTTGCACAGGTCCCCTTTTTGTTGGTGTCCGCTAGTGAGTACAGTACTGCAAGTTCTGTTCTTCTCTTCACCTGTGCAAGAATGAGTTGCTTCATTAAATACCAAGCAATGTTGCCCATTTAATTTTATAGACCATTTCCACTGAACATAACTCTGAATTAGTTTTTAAAGTGATTTACAGCTAATAATTATAATAATCTTTATTTCTATAGCGCCAAGATATTCCGCAGCGCTTTACAATTCTGGAGGATCATATACAAACAAGTAACATTTATAGAAAATACAATATTTAGAGGGAAAAAAAAAAAGACAACCCTGCTCGTGAGAGCTTACAATCTACAATGAGATAATGGGGGGGAGGCAAGCTATGAATGTTTATATGTAAGAACCTGCTTTATTCAACTGCTATATATTTTTTCCCTTCTTCCTGATGGATGATGCTTAATTTGAAATCCCAGTACATGCTGGGATAATCAAAAGAAGCGTAACTTACAAACTTGAAAATACCTCCTTAACAACTTCCAGACCTTGGAAGTACTAGGTACTTAATGACTGTCAGGTGTTTCCTGACCTTAGACGTACCCAGTATGTCCTGACGATCACAGGGGAACAGGTGTAGTGTTCATGTTATTGCCACCAGGGACTGGACTAAGCTACTCAACAGCAAAGTCCCAGCACTGGTACTTAGCCATATGTAGAGAGGCAATATATAATGTCCTGGGATCCAGAATGAGACAAGAGAAGTTAACCCCTGACATGACCAGGCCAGAGCTGGGTGTAACCAGTACCAGAGAAAAGCCAGCCTGGATCATGACAGTACCCCATTCTCAACGGGGGGCCACCAGACCCCCAGGTTTCCCAGGAAACCTCCTATGGAAGGCACAAACCAGTCATTCAGCATGGACTGATTGGGCAGGGACCCAGGATCGGTCCTCAGGTCCATTACCCCTCCAATATGTTAGGTACTGAAGAGAGCTGCGGACCATGCAAGAGTCGACGATGTGTTCCACCTCATATTCTGTCTGGCCATCTACAGAAACAGGAGGGGGGACACAAAGACTCAACAGAGGAGGGAACGAACGATTTAAGAAGGGACCTGTGAAATACATTGGGAATGCGAAACGACTTGGGGAAGCGCAGACGAAAGGCCATTGGGTTAATAACCTCTATCTCGTATGGACTAATAAACTTGGGGCGCAGCTTAGCAGATGGAGTCTCAAACGAATGTTCCTGGTAGACAACCATACCTTGTACCCCACCTGAAAATTAGAGCCAACGGAACGTTGCTTATCGGCAAAATGCTTTTGTCTGACCTGGACCACTCCAATGTTCCTCTGTACCTCCCTCCTAGACAGTGTCTCCGCATTAGGTAGTCCTGCCAAGGGAACAAAGTGATCTTGTTTGCTGAACCTGTCCACCACCACCCACACAACAGTCTTACCATTGGAGATAGGGAAATCAGTGATACAATCCATGGGCAAATGAGTACATGGTCTATCAGGAATTGGCAATGGAACCAATTCCCCAGCTGGCTGGTTATGGGAGACTTTAGAACTAACACACGTATTACATGCAGACACAAACATAACGGCATCAGAGTACAAGGAGGGCCACCAAGACAACCTGGCAATAGCTCTCCTAGTGGCTAAGACACTGGGATGAACGCTAAGCGCAGAATCATGGAGCTCCTCGAGGACCCTTAACCTAAACTGAACAGGAACAAAGAGCTTGCTATCAGGTAACTAAGGAGAAGCAAGTGACTAAGCACCACGAACATCATCCTCCAATTCAGAAGACACCCCAGCAATAACCACCCCGAGAGGAAGAATGGAGGAAAAAAGTTTGGGCGGTGACATTGGATCCAAGCTGCGCAATAAGGCATTGGCCTTAACATTCTTGGAACCGAGCCAAAAGGTAGTGGAAAAATGAAAATGAGAAAAAAAAGAGACAGTTAGCCTTTCTAGGTGTTAAATGGTTGGTAGACTCAATGTATGACAGATTTTTATGGTCTGTAATCACTATGATCTGATGAACAGCCCCCTCTAAAAAGTGCCTCCATTATTCAAAAGCCAATTTTTTGGCCAACAATTCAAGATTTTCCACGAAAAGATTCCTCTTGGTGGACGAAAACTTTTTAGAGAAAAATGCACATGCTCTTAAATTGGTTAAAGTAGCGGGTTCCTGGGATAACACTGCACCAACCCCCACCTCCGAGGCATCCACCTCCACAATAAACAGTTCAGAGAGATTAGGCTGAACAAGCACTGGAGCGGTCATGAAGCATCCTTTTACCTTCAAAAATGCTACTACCGCTAGAGATGACCAAACTTTAAGATCAGGCCCCTTGCGAGTGGGATCAGTGAGTGGGTTGACCATCTGAGAAAACCCCCTGATAAATTTCAGGTAATAATTTGCAAAACCCAGAAAATGCTGCAGACCCCTGAGATCTCTAGGTTGAACCCAGTTAACAATAGCTTGTACCTTACTGGATTCTATACAAAACCCATTGGTAGAAAGGATAAACCCGAGAAAGGACATTTTCTGGACACAAAGTACACTTCTCAGGTTTTGCAAACAGGGAATTCTCCCATAACCTACTAAGTACCATACGTATATGACCAATGAGAGACTCTTTGTTGGATGAAAAAATGAGATCATCATCCAAGTACACCACAATAAAATGCCCAATGAGATCAGAAAATACATCATTCATGAAGTTCTGAAATATGCAGGTTCGTTAGTAAGACCAAAAGGCATGACTAAGTTTTCAAACAAACCCTCTGAGGTGAGAAAGGCATTTTCTACTCATCCCCTTCCCATATACGAATGAGGTTATAGGCTCCCCTGAGATCCAGCTTAGAGAACCACTTAGCTCCGGCCAACTGATTATAGAGTTCAGGGATTAGTGGAAGGGGAAAAGATAAGTATTTTGTACTGTAATTTTATTTAGTTCACAAAAATCGAGGCATTCACGAATATGACCTTTGCGCAGACTATCAGAGATGTAATTTTTCATAGCAGTGTGCTCTGGGCCAGAAATATTGTATAAATGGGCCTTGGGCAATTTGGTTTTCAGGAATCAGGTTAATAGTACAATCATAGGGGGAAAGTGGTGGCAAAACGTCAGCCTCTTTTTTGGAAAGCACGTCTTCAAAATCTTTCAGGTACTTCGGAATACCCTCCAGATTAGTAACAGATTCTTGTACAGTAGAAAGACAACCATTAGAACAATATTTCACAATATCACGAGATTCCCAATCAATAACAGGGTTATGCATCTGTAACCAAGGGAATCCCAGCTCCAGTCCCGCCGACAAGTTGACCAGGATGTGACATGAGATACGTTCCTGATGCCGGGACCCCACTTTAAGGAGAAATTCCTCAGAGACAATTTCAACAACATTCTGGGACAATGGTGTCTGATCAATAGCAACAAGGTAAACAAGTGTTTCAAGCTTAATTGTCCCTATATTAGCTTTGGACACCAGACTAGAGTCAATAAAATTCATGGAGGATCCACAAAAGAAGAAACTGGAATGCCACAACCTCCCACACAAAGTTCCACCTTCAACAGAATTTTCTGGAATAAGGAAAAAGTTACCTGGCAGTCTGGGTGATCTCCTTGATCATCACCCAGACTTAGGCGTTTCCCGATGGCTTAGAAGTCAGAGGGGAGGGGAGGAGGGGTAGTCCTTTCTCCAATGTCCCAAACCTCCACAATAGAAACATAGCCTTCAATCCCATTGCCGTTTTCTCTCCTTCTCTTTGGAATCAGTGACACTGAACTCCATGAGTAATGCGTGTTGAACAAACTCGGACTTGGCTTGGCGTAAGGCGGCATCTCACTGAGTCACTCCTCTCTCCCGTAAACTCCAATCCATATGTATGACCTGGGTCAAAGAACTCGGTGGAGGATGAAGGGCCAGGGCAGCCTTGAGATAATCAGAAAGTCCTCTCCTGAAATGGCATCTCAAAGCGTAGTCATTCCAGAACACGGCGGTGGACCACTGCCTGAACTCTGAACAGTACCATTCAGCAATGCGTCTGCCCTAGGAGAGCCCCATGATCGTGTCCTCCGCCACCTGTCTCTGTCAGGTTCGTCATAGATAAGTACTAGGGCGTCAAAAAATCTATTCACAGACGTAAGTTCAGGGGCTGTCAGGGGTAATGAGAAAGCCCAAGTCTGAGGACCCTCCCTGAGTAGTGATAATTATCCACACCCCTTGACTTTTTTCCTCGAGGATTGGGACCTAAGGGAAAAAGTAACTTACAGTTCTCCTTAAAGGAGTGAAACTTTTCCTTCTCTCCGGAGAATGTATCAGGGAGCCTTACCGTGGGTTCAGGAGTGAGTAGTGAGATATCCGTGGGCTCAGGTTGAATAATGACCGACTGTGCTATGGAACCCTGGAAGGCTTTAACAGCAGCTGTTAGCTCCACCTGAAGCTGATTATGTGACGTGGCCAGGGCCCTATGTTCTATGGACAAATCCTGGATCATTTGGGTCAGATTTGCCATCTGATCAGCCAGTGTACGTAATGGGTCCATTAAGGGAAAAAGTATTCAGCCAGTGATAATGTCACGCTGTACAAAGGCTAGAAAGACATAATACAGCATAATCCCCACTAGATGGCAACAGAAAAGTGAAGGAAAGACAAACAAACACTCTAATGGAAAGGCAGCTGAAGTACAGCAGAGTAACTTCACCAGGCATTTAACAGGCAAGCCACCAGGGGGCAATAGAGTAGCCAAACAGTCAGCATCTAGCCAGGAAAGTCGAATCACTGCAAAGGGACCAATATCAAGTCAGAAAACAGAACTGAGTTGAAAACCGGGAGGTCAGGTATGCAGAGGGGAACACAAACAACAGACAGTCAGGGACTGGCCAAGGCAGACGAATGGGGGAGGGTACAAGTTCGGACACAGTAGCAGGGAGGCAGGACAGATAAGGAACACTCACCAGAGCGAGTATACAAGCTGCAAGGCAGAAATATAACTGACACTGAGCCGTAGGTAGAGAGGCAATATATAACGTCCTGGGATCCAGAACGAGGTAAGGGAAGTTAACCCCTGACATGACCAGGCCAGAGCTGGGTGTAACCAGCAGCAGGGAAAAGCCGGCCTGGATCATTAGACAAAATATGATAGGATAGGATAATAGATAGATAGCTTGAATAGATGATAGATAGAAAAAAAAAAGAATAGCTGGATGGATAGATAGATAATAACAACATATAGATTAGATAAGAAGAAAGAACAGAATACATAGAAAGAAATAACAGAATAGCTTGATAGAGGGATAGCCAGCTTGGCTAGCTGTTTTTTTGTTTTTGGAGGGTAACAAAAATGACGTGGGGCCCTCTCCCATTTTTCATGTCCAGGACAGGGATAGCAGCAGCTGCAGGCTGCAACTCAAAGCTGTTTGCTTTACCTTCGCTGGTTATGAAAAATTGAGGGGATCCCACACTTTTGTTTAATTATTTGATTTATTTAAAAAAAATATGACGTGGGGTCCCCCAATTTTTTTAATACCATCCAAGGTGCAGCAAACAACTGGGGGCTGATATTATTAGAATGGGAAGCCCACGGACGCTCCAGATCTGGCGCATCGATGGGCCGATTCTGGTGCTGAATCCAGCTGTTCCAAATTGCCCTGTTGTGGTGACAATCGGGGTAAAAAGGGGTTAATGGAAGCCCATAGCTGCCACTAAGCCATAGGTTAGTGATGTTTGGCATCTATGAGATACCTGCATCACAATTGTAAGTTAAAAAGGACATTCTGAAGTTAGAGTCAGTTCAAAGGCGGGCAACTAGACTACTACAAGGAATGGAAGGCCTCCCATATGATGACAGGTTGAAAAGGTTAGATATGTTTAGCTTAGAAAAAAGACATCTCAGAGGAGATCTCATTTATATGTATAAATACATGTGTGGTCAATATAAAGGATTGCCACATTACTTATTTCTTCCAAAGACAATACTAAGGACCAGGGGGCACTCACTGCGAGTGGAAGAAATGCGATTCCGACAGCTAAATAGGAAAGGGTTCTTTACAGTTAGAGCAGTCAGACTGTGGAATGCCCTACCACAAGAGGTAGTAATGGCAGATACTATAACAGCTTTTAAAAAAGGGCTGGATGATTTCCTCAGTACACAAAACATTGTTGGTTATAAATGACTTAGCGACCAAATGTAGAACTGGTGGAGGAAGGTTGAACTAGATGGACCTAAGTCTTTTTTCAACCTAAGTAACTATGTAACTATGTACTATGAAAGTAAATAACCATAAACAGTTAAAAAAATCATTTATTTGAAATAAAATAAAGAGCCCCCTCTTTCACCACTTTATTAACCCCCAAAACACCCTTCCAGGTCCAAAGTAATCCATATGAGGTCCCACGGCGATTTAGCTCTGCTACATCCCTGTCCTGTCACAGCAAGCAGCCATATAGCATGACTGTCAGCTGTGAGTGCAGACAGAGCCGCAGCAATCAGAATGAAGGGGTGAACCCCTGACGTCACAGCTACGAGTCCCACAGCACGGCGGGTGTCGCAGCAATGATTTCACGGGTTCACTGCTGTGAAGTTCAGACCGCTACTGAAGTGAGCCACGCAAACGACGGTGCTGTCACTCAGGTGGGTCCTCCAGCTACGGCTAACTTCAGTCACGGCCTCATTTGCGCTCAGAGGTGGTTGACTCCAGCCGTGACCGCAAACACCTGAGTGACCGCACCGCTGATCGTGCAGCTCACTTCAGTCACTCGGGTGGTTTGCTGTGACAGCTGGAGGATGCCAGCTGTGACAGCTGGAGGACGCCAGCTGTGGCTGCGGCTAACCAGAGTGACGGCACCGCTGAATCTTTCTTCCAGAAGAAGGATTATAACAACCGAAACCTATAGGTCGGGGCTCTGGGCTCTCATCTTACACATTGGCACGTAAAGCCTGCATGGTTATATTGATTTATGCTGATCTGACTATTATTATATATACAATCTATCTTTCCATATATTGCCATTGTCATAGTAGGGCACGGTTTGACTAACAGCATATCCCAGTATTTAGACAACCTGTGTTTTTCCACTGGTGGTACTTGGCTGGGTCTGTGCTGACATACCTGCAGTGTACTTTTATGGGCCATTGTGATGTGAGGGCGCCATTTGTTGGCACGCACCATCTGACTTTACATTTTTATATTTAATTGTTTTCTATTGCTATCTTTCTACTACATCAATAAAAATCTTTACACTTTTGCAATTGAGTCGTTGTACAGATTCCTTCTTTCCTTTTCATTTAATTTCTGTATATGGCTTTATCCATATCGCAAATATGGCACGGGATTTTCCGTGTTTGTTGGTATTATTTATTCATTTAATTAAAAAGTCCCTATTGTTCCCTCTTCATCTGTTTTTTTCATGCTTCTAGTTTGATGAAATTTCATTTGAGAATCCCCAGTGCATGTTGTGATATTCAAATGAGATGTCATCAGGGGACAGAGGCTGAGGTTACTGCTGCAGCTTTTGTCCCCACTATGAAATCAAGCATCATCAGTGACATCCATTTCAGAGGCTGGCTTAGTGCCAGCTCTACTGAGCATGCGTTGCATACAATTCCAATGTATATTCAGTACCAGATCCCTTATCATTGTGAGATATTTCTTGTCAGTGCACAGTGACAGTGCGCTCCATCGCCAGCTCTAATCAAAAGTGACAAACCACAAAGAGTGTACACTGTCAGTGTGCATTATAAAATGGAGAATGTGATGAGCAGAGACAATCCCTGCCCCTGATAGTCATGTCTGTTTTGGGGGTGGGGATGGGCACTGTATATAATACAATCCTCCTCCCTCAAATTTATTATTTTTGAGAAGATAAAATGTCACCATATGTTTTTACTATGGTAAAATGAATGTTAAACCCATAGTACTGTGAACAAATATCTGCCTTGCTAACTATATGTACTCTACCTTTTATTTTTTTTACCTCAGAAATTACTTTGAAAGAGAAGCTGGTCACCAGGTCAAAAGGGGTCAGTTTTTTAATTTTATTTTATTCCTATTATTCCCTCATTTTTTTTTTTATAACCTTTTAATTCCACCATATGGTTTCAGGGGTATGAGACTTTATGTAATGATATTGTTTAATGGTCCTTACAAATGGGGCGTGGCTCATAGGATGCTCAGGAGGTGTCTCAACTCCGCATTATTATCCTGTGAGCAATGCCTTTTTGGCAAATTAACAGAAGATAAAAAGCCTATATCATTGGAACCATACAGGAGATTAGGACAAAAACTAAGGGGAACAGCGGGTATAAAATAAGAGAAAAAATGGCTGCAATATTTGCTTTCTCATGTCATGCAAAGGTAAAAGACAATGATTTCTCTTTAGGGACAATGCAGTGATAAAAAAGAAGGGAAAAGAACATGGTTTCTCCCTCATTAGCATTGATGTTTTGCAGTGCCAAAGTCCTGGGCTCAAGGAATCTATAAATTCTTTGCGTGTTTGCATGTACTTTCTCTAGTTTCTTCCCACACTCAAAAGATAGGGAATTTAGATTGTCATCACAATGTATGTAAAGCACTGTGAAATATGATGGTGCTATATAAGTAAAGGATTGGTGCTTGGCATGAAAGCGAGCTCTTCCTATCCGCTCACATATAGCAGAAGCACTTCTCATGATCCGTCTTTATTTCTAGAGACTGATTTCACCCAACAAAAGAGAGAGGAAAGCAAGCTAGAAAAGAGGATGACTCCTAGTGGATAGCACTTCCTGGGGCAGGACATTTCCTGGATATAAAATTATTTACAATGTTGCAATTTGTCACAATGGTTATCAAATGGAAATAAGTTTATTAAAACAACAGTGACCATTCTTGACATTTTTGTTATCTAATGAGCATTGAGCCACCAAATGGATGAATATTTTTCTGCATATAGCATGCCTACTTTGATGCCTTTCACTTTTAGTAGTTTAGTGCCCCTTCATATTGCGTTTTTACCTATGTTCAGTGGTTCCATTGGAGATTCCGTCTGAACACGCCCGCAAAAATGGGTTTCAGATGCATGCGCCTACTACATCTTGGTGCCCGCCTGCAGAACACGTATATGCCCGAAAATGGTGCAAGACAGAGCACACACTGACTCTGTCTGCTTCATTATCCTCAATGGCCCAGTCGGTGCACACGTCCGAAACCCGTTTTGTGGGGGATTCGAACGTAAGCTCCAATCGGACCACTGAACGTTGGTAAAAACGCAATGTGAAAGGGCCCTAAGAAAAGCAGTTCATGAGCATTATCTCCTTTTAGTTTTTCTTCATATCAGAAGACATAAATATACCATTTTACTTTAACTCTTGTATTACTTTTTACAGCTTGTGAATGTAATGTTAACTTAAAAAGTACAATGAACTTTCAGGAGGTCCTTGAATCTGATGTATATATCAGCTATATAAATCCCTATGCTCTAGTCACGTTTCAATGGTTTTAGACAGTGCATGCATATTTTCATTGCCAATCTTGCTATTTAATTTTGTATGTACTTTGTTATACTACACTAAGGTCAGCAAAAATGTTGGATAAAATAGAATTATAACTGAATTTATATTATTTATCCAGCCATTTGTAAAATACGGCCAGCATAAGCAATTTTATTATTTGAATATATTACGTATGCTTCAAGTTCATACACAAAAGAGATCTGAACAGATAAGGGGAATAATTCAAGGAATCCAAATTCTCAATGAAATATCTATCACTGGGCAGATGGAAATGCATATAGAGATCATAAAATCACTTTATTTTTTTTAAATTTTTAATAATTTGATCACTTGTTCTTCACTAATGGTTAGGCACCTGGCTGGTGGTGTGGAAAATGTTCACCTTTATTTGTGTTTTTCTGACTTGCGCCCCTTTTCATTTTGCTTTTGGCAAATTTATGAGAAATTAGGTGAATTACCTAGAAATAAAGCAAAATAGAGAGAGTGGTGAGCGAATCAGTTCACATTAAGATTTGATCAATCTGAGCACAGCGATACATTTGCATTCCCATTTTGTATAGAATCACATCTTCCTCTTTCAATAGAACCATATGACAGATTAAAAAAAAATAATAAGAGCAAAAATTGACAACTTTTGATTTGGCAACAGGACCGCCTTAATTCTCAGCCCACATACATCAAGTCTTATGTTTTGTAAAAATTCAGTCTATGAAAATAGTGGATTTTTAACAAGATGGTATATGGGAAAAAAATACCTTATTAATTTTTATCATATATAGCTTCTCCTATAGTCAAGAAAATAAGCAAACTATTTGAGAAGAAAACTTGACCTTCTTACAAATCAGTTAAAATCAATATACTCTACAAACAGCTACTCAGGCTAAATATAGGTGCATAGTGGGATTTAAAAATACACTGTCCAGATCTTGGACTTGCATTTGAAAGAACAATTGCAAATGCAATCCGAAATATATGACATTGTAGAAAATATGTCAGTCTAATGACTTTTGAACCCCCTATACACTGCAAGCAGAATTGTTAGGCAAGTTGTATTTTAGAGGATTTTTTTTATTATTGATCAACAACTATGTTCTCAATCAACCTAAAAGACTCATAAATATCAGAGCTTAATATTTTTGGAAGTTGGAGTGTGTGTTTTTAGATTTGGCTATCTTAGGAGGATATCTGTTTGTGCAGGTAACTATTACTGTGCAGAATTATTAGGCAACTTAATAAAAACCAAATATATTCCCATCTCACTTGTTTATTTTCACCAGGTAAACCAATATAACTGCACAAAATTTAAAAATAAACATTTCTGACATGCAAAAAAAAACCCAAAATTGAGTGACCAATATAGCCACCTTTCTTTATTATGACACTCAACAGCCTACCATCCATAGATTCTGTCAGTTGCATGATCTGATCTGTTTACGATCAACATTGCATGCAGCAGCCACCACAGCCTCCCAGACACTGTTCTGAGAGGTGTACTGTTTTCCCTCCCTGTAGATCTCACATTTTATGAGGGACCACAGGTTCTCTATGGGGTTTAGATCAGGTTAACAAGGGGGCCATGCCATTGTTTTTTCATCTTTTAGACCTTTACTAGCCAGCCACGCTGTGGAGTTGTTGGATGCATGTATTTGAGCATTGTCCTGCATGAAAATCATGTTTTTCTTGAACAATACCGACTTCTATCTGTACCACTGCTTGAAGAAGTTGTCTTCCAGAAAATGGCAGTAAGTCTGGGAGTTGAGCTTCACTCCATCCTCAACTCAAAAAGGTCCCACAAGTTCATCTTTGATGATACCAGCCCATACCAGTACCCCAACTCCACCTTGCTGGCGTCTGAGTCGGAGTGGAGCTCTCTACCCTTTACTGATCCAGCCTCTGGCCCATCCATCTGGCCCATCAAGAGTCACTCTCATTTCATCAGTCCATAAAACCTTTGAAATATCAGTCTCAAGATATTTCTTGGCCCAGTCTTGACGTTTTATCTTATGTTTCTTGTTCAAAGGTGATCATTTTTCAGCCTTCCTTACCTTGGCCATGTCCCTGAGTATGGCACACCTTGTGCTTTTTAATACTCCAGTAACATTGCAGCTCAGAAATATGGCCAAACTTGTGGCAAATGGCATCTTGGCAGCTTCACACTTGATTTTCCTCAATTCATTTTGCACCTTTTTTGCCCAACACGCTTCTTGCGACCCTGTTGGCTATTTGCCAAGAAATGCTTGATTGTTCGGTGATCACGCTTCAAAAGTTTGGCAAATTCAAGACTGCTGCATCCCTCTGCAAGACATCACACAATTTTGGACTTTTCAGAGCCCGTCAAATCTCTCTTCTGACTAATTTTGCCAAAGCAAAGGAAGTTGCCTAATAATTAAGTACACCTTATATAGGGTGTTGATGTCATTACACCACACTCCTCCTCATTACAGAGATGCACATCACCTGATTTACCTTATTGGTAGTTGGCTCTCAAGCGTATACATTTTGGAAAAGGACAACATGTATAAAAAGTATCATGTGATCAAAATACTCATTTGCCTAATAATTATGCACACAGTATAGATTATAGACGTCTGAGCAGTCACACTTTGTTCTGCGCTGATATTATAAAACGTCAATACAGAGAAAGCAGCTTGTGCAAGATTAAGCAGCTACGGAAATAGAGGGCCAAATATCGGCTATCAATATAAATTCATATACGTGGATTTAACTGCTCAAATAGACAGACCACTAATGATTGTCAAGAGAGACGGTGCACCATTAATTATTTTTAGTGAAATAAAAATCCTTTTCTTAGATGTAAAAATCCAGCTTTTTACCATTTTTGGACAAATAAGTTCTCTGTAAGCTAAAAAATTGAGATGAAAATGCGCCAAATTTTAAGGAGAACCCATTACTGTACTTGGTTCCTCAATTAAAAATGTAACTGAATCTAGGTTAATCCATCTAAGTAATTAAAAAAATGTAACATTTGCTAAACATGTAAAACATTTGCCTTTAACAATTACAAGAACTGAAAATTACATTTAACAAATATGCCGAAAATACGTACATTTTATTTTACTATGCAGTTAAATACAAAGGCAAGCATGTTCTTTCAAACTCAATGATACCTTATTTTGCAAATTCCATGTTACCAAGCCCATTACCGTTTGTTTCAGTTCAATAAAAATATCAATGCGGCATGTTTAGAAAAATACATTATGTGCTGAGGCAAAGAAGTTAGATATACACACTGTCAATGCCTCCAGTTAATAGAATTGACCTTTGTGGATAGCAATTAAAAGTGGGTACAAAAGAAATTGAGTATGTTCTTTTGCATTCACTATTAGGTACTATCTAGGTCAATTTCATTATCATATGGTATTGGCATATTTTGCAAATGGGAAACTTTTTTCTGAAAGTCTTTAGTTGGTCTTCTATTATAGCATTAATTTGAATGCATTTGTTATAATGTTATTCTTTAAATGTTTGGCCATGAGCTATAGACATTGGATTTGGAGAGTGTGATCTTTATAAATCAGAGTGGTTCTATAGAGATAATTCTTCATTATGCTGTGATTTCTAATTATTCTGAATAGTTATTTTCTACCTGCTTTATTAGCAATTTTAGCTCTAGTTCCGTTTTGAAATAACATGCTGACAATGTCTAAGCTATTTTATATTGCATATGCATTGTGTAAAACATGTCAAAGGATTGCCAGTTATATAATAAGGCTTACATAACCAACCTAAAATTAAAATAAGATTTTTTTTAGTGAGTTTTGCTATATGGGGTCACATAGTAAAGTGAGTGTTATTGAAAAAAAGATTTGGTGTTTAGTTAAGGTGAAAATAGAGATTAAGAATTTTTTTCTAATATAATAAAATAATAGAAGGGATGATGAGTTGGTAGGGAAAAAGGTGCCTCACTCACATATTGTTGGCATGCCCGTTGATACATGACCTTTTGTAGCTCAATCTTTATGAGATTTCACGGGTTTTTGGGAGTTCAACCCTGACTTTCCATTTTTAGCAATTTTGCTTTTAGATATTTATATAGTCTAAAATAAAAAGAAACTATAATAACTTAAAAGGAACCTGTCACCTCTCATAGAACTATTAACCTGAAGATATAGAGGTATTCTGCTGATGAATAGTATTATGAAGGTGCCTAGACACAGTACTAAAAATGTGAGTCCCGGGAAAAAATTAAATTCATTTTCATTTCAAAAGGCTCAGGCTTTCAGTAATGTAGTTGTGCCCAAGGCTATTACAGTCGTCGCTCCAACTTTCACTTCATAGTGGCTGAGCCAAATTTCTCCCTTTAATGACCAAGTCCAACTTTACAACTTTACAACTCTGCCCAGTGTCATTTTATGAGGTAATAATATTTCTGGAAATCTTCCATGGATCCCAGTGATTCTGAGATTGTGTTTGTGTGACACATTGTACTTGTTGTTAGTGGTAAATTTAGGTCAATATGTTTTGTGTTTACTTCTAAAAATATTGCAATTTTGGTAACAATTTTGAATAATTTGCAATTTTCAAACATTCAATTTTTCTACTCTTGACGCACTTAGTCATGCTGTACAAAATAATTAGTATAAAACATTTTCCGTATGTCTATGTTGCATCTCCATCATTTTTCAAACAATTTTTATTTCTTAGGATGTTAGAAAGGTTACACATTTAGCAGCAAATACAGTGGAACCTTAGATTAAGAGTAACTTTGTTTCAGATCGTTTTGCAAGACAAGCAAAGCTTTTTAAAAATTTGTAACTTGGTTTAAGAGCAATGATTTGCAATAAGAGCAAATACTCACCATGCACACTTCTGGTTCTGTCCTTTCACCATGCTCTGATCCGCTCTGGAGCTACCTTTCCGTATGTATGTACTGTATACTGTACACAGTATACCATTGTACAGTATATACTATATAGCATATTTATCAATTTGTATTTGTGGATACAGTATTGTACTCTCTTATTACTAACCAGTACTGCACATTGCTTTTAGTGTACCTCCCGCACAATAGCAATTCTATTATAAGGTAATGTGCAGTTTAATTTGTTTTATATGTTTTTACTGTACTGCAAAGTATTTTGCATTAGTGTACTGTAATAATTTTATATGAATACAGTAAATTATACTGTATTACTTTAATAAGTTTCTATATATACAATAAATATTTTTGGGTTGGGGAACAAATTGTCTGCGTTTCAATTATTTCCTAATGAAATTTCGCTTTGAGATTAGAGTAACTTGGTTTATGAGCACACTCCCGGAACCAATTATGCTCGTAATCTAAAGTTCCACTATAATCATTTTTCTCACCAAATTAAAAAAAATTGTTTCTTTAGGGACTTATTGAGATTTAAATGGACTTTGAGGGGTCTACACATTTGGAACGCCTCAAAAGTGATACCATTTTAGAAACCCCACATTTTAAGTACCTCAAAACTACTGTCAACAAATATTTCAAACCCTTAAGGTGCTACACAGGAATTAATTTAATTGAATTAATTAAGTGGAATGAAAAAAAAAGTTGCTTTAACTCCCAATTTCTAACTTTTACGAGGATTAGCATGAGACCTTAAAATTTGTTATCCAGTAACATTATGAGTGCATTGACAAATGTCATGTTTCGCAAGAGAAGGTGCTGAATATGAATTTTGGAACACAAATTTTTCTGAAATAGATTATGGGCACCACGCTGCATTTGCAGGACCCCAAAAACTAACCCCATTTTGGATATGATACCCCTTAAGAATTTATACCAGGAGAATTGTGAGCATTTTGTACCCAGAGCAACAACGTAGAATTTGAAAACATTAGGTCATATTGAAAAATCTAAATTTTTTCACAAAAATGTTACTTTATCCTTAAATCATTTGCTTTTGCAAGAATTAACAGTAAAATGGCGATCCCACAGATTCAAAACCATTTTATTTGAGCACGGTGATACCACACATATAGTCAAAAAGTTTTGTTTCTATAAATGACAGGGCTCAAAAGAGAAGAAGCAACATTTGGTATTTGGACTGTAAATTTGTCTGGAATAGATTGCTGACATCATGTCTCATTTGCAGGCCCCTTGAGGTACCAAAACAGCAGAAACCCTCACTAGTGACTAGTGACTAGTGACATTTTGGAAACTGGACCCCTCAAGAAATGTCTGTAAGGTTGTTTGGATGTTCAGAAAGAGAAGGGGTTAAAGTGGCGCTGACACAAGGAATCAGGTTGTTGATTTTAAACTGCATTCTTTATTCCATCAACACATTTCATTTTTTTCATCCTAATATCCCCAATCGGTTAGAAGAACTAAGTAAAAAAAGTAACTTTGGGTATAAGCTAAATACTCTTAAACTATTAGGATTAAATGAAGTCCCAGACCATTTTTATTGCATTTTTACGGAATATTATCCATTATACAGTAGGTAATTTTATATGTCTCCTGTGTGTCTATATATATTGCAATGATTTTTTATTTATAGTTTCATACTTTATTTACTACTGAGTTTTATACACTTGCTCACATGGTGTCATTTTTTTTCCCAGGTTTGAACCGTGCAATTCTGGTGTCACAGGAGTGAAAGGAAAGAGAGGTGACTGGAAGGGAGCCCCTGCGTGGGCCCTCAGACTAAGCATATTCAAGGCTATTTCTCAACCCAGAGGTACACTTAAAGGTAGCAAAGTCTGGACCCCCAGCATCTCCCTAACTACTGTCCTTGACCCTGATGATAAGACCCTCCACCACAACCCACCACCCAAGGGGAAGGGCAAGGACAGAAGTTAAAAAGACATTGATAAATACTGACAAATGGGGGTAAAAACAGAACTCCCACACCTAACCAACATCAGGGGAAAGGTGTACAGAGAGGAGAAACCAGGAAAGGAGAATGTAGAAAAACCAAAACAAGCTACCTTCACACATACCTAAGCAACAGACAGCAGCAGCAGTAAGCACCTCCTCACAGCTCCAGGCCTAGCTCCAGACTAAACTGAATAACCAGCATCATCTGATAGGAGCAGAGGGTTTTTATTCAGGCTGGAACTGGTCATGAGAGAAATCATCTGAGCAGAGTTAAAGAGCTTGCTACTGGCAAGGAGAACTGACATTACCTCTGTGACTGCCAAAAGAAAAACATACATTTAATATGTAAGGCCTCAGATGATAAAAGAGACCCTGCACCTGTCACTAACCTCATAAAGAGACAACCATGACATCTAGTGGCTAGAGTGTCACCCGGATCTCTTAGCCCATTTGCATCCATGTGCAGCACTAATTCCTCTTGCTCATTTTTAGTGTAGTCACCTTTGTAGAAATTCTTAGTGAATTTCTTTCCCATGGTCTTGATTTTGTTTCACCTCTGACATAAGTGCATGAAGTATTTGTCCCATGGATCTGAACCTGTGTTATCTCTCTATGCTTGCACTTTTGATACCTAGTACACTTACAACCCCAACTAACATGATAGCGGCAATACTTCATCGCACTGTTAAATACTTAAAAAACTGTTTATCTCTCAATACATATCTTTTCCTATATTATTAGTTTTTTTTCTTATTTTACTAATTTACTCCAAATGATTTTAGATATTTTTTTATATATTTTTCTTATAACACTTAATATTTGGGATTATTGCAATGTATTAAAGAATCACTCACACCAATAAAATTTTACTATGATAATTGAATTATGTTCCTAATATTTGTTTTTTTCCCTATACCTTTTTCACCAAAGGTTTTTCCAAATGCACCAAGACAAGTATGCACCATTTAAGTATGATGCATTGAATTAGGCCAGAACTGGGCCTTTATTGACCGGAAGGAAACTGTATACATAGTCACAGTAAACAATGTTCGTGTGTCTCTTAACTAGAGATGAGCGAACTGGCCATGGTTCGGCTCGAGTTCGGTTCGTCGAACGGAGGTCTCGTTCGAGTTCAGTTCGGCGAACGTTCGACGAACCGAACTCGAACCAATAGGGTATAACGGGAGGCAATCACAAACACATAAAATCGCATTATAAATGTACACATACAGTTAATAAACATTGCCATAACACTTACCGGTCCCTCCTGCACTCTGTCTCCTGCCGCTATTCCATCCGATGATCGCTGAATCCTCCCGGTGACCAGCACTGCCAGCAGTGATGCAGGACCTATCGTAACGTCAAAATAGCCATGTGACCAGTCACGTGGCTATTATCTCATTGGCCACAGACTGGTCACATGACTATGACACGTCATGTAGGACCTGTCATTGCACTCTCCGGTACACGGTGCACATTTTTTTATCGCCGTGTACCGGCGACATGCTCTAGCACACGGTCGACTCCCCATTCCGATAGGGACCGGATGACACAGCCGGTCATTAACGGAGATCACCATTGCCATAGCAACGCAGTTAGCGGTGACGTCACCGCTAACCGCGGCTCCGGGAATCACATGATCGGAGCCCTGTTGCTATAGTAACGTGTCTGTCACCGCCAGCAGCCAGCAGCACTGATCTCTCATGGAGTGAAGCTGCACGCTGCTTCCCGTGCAGCCTTCACTCCGTCTTCCCAGCAGCGTCTTCCCCCATGCAGCAGTGATGGAGCAGAGCTGCATTTGTTGAGAAAGACAGAAGACCATGGATCGTGGAGGGCTGACAGGGGGTAATAAAGATCGAGTCTCTAATGTGTCTGTGTATTTATTTCTATTAAAGTATTTTTTCTCTGTGTGGGGTTTTTTTTTAACCCTTTATTGGAGATTCTTAATGGCCGGGTCAAACGTGCCTGACATTAAGAATCTCTGGCTTAATACTGGCTAGTAAAACAAAGCCAGTATTAACTCATGATTACCCAACAAGCCACCCGGCTTCAGGGCTGTTGGAAGAGTTGGATACAGCGCCAGATGATGGCGCTTCTATGAGAGCGCCATTTTCTGGGGCAGCTGCGGACTGCAATTCGCAGCAGAGGCGCCCAGAAACCTCGGGCTAACCTGTGCTGTGGATTCCAATCCCCAGTTGCCTAGTTGTACCTGGATGGACACAAAAATGGGGCGAAGCCCACGTCATTTGTTTTTTAATTATTTCATGAAATAAGTGAAATAATTAAAAAAAAACGGGCTTCCCTATATTTTTGGTTCCCAGCCGGGTACAAATAGGCAACTGGGGGATGGAGGCAGCCCGTGGCTGCCTGCTGTACCTGGCTAGCATACAAAAATATGGCAAAGCCCACATCATTTTTTTGGTGGGCAAAAAACTTCTGCATACAGTGCTGGATGGAGTATGCTGAGCCTTGTAGTTCTGCAGCTGCTGTCTGCTCTTCTCCATACAGACAGACAGCAGCTGCAAAACTATAAGGTTCAGCATACTCCATCCACGACTGTATGCAGAAGTTTTTTGCCCCCTGAAAAAATTATGTGGGCTTCGCCATATTTTTGTATGCTAGCCAGGTTTAGCAGGCAGGTACGGCTGCCCCCAACCCCCAGTTGCCTATTTGTACCCGGCTGGGAACCAAAAATAAAGGGAAGCCCTTTTTTTATTATTTCATGAATTTCATGAAATAATTAGAAAACAAATGACGTAGGCTTCGCCCCATTTTTGTGTCCAGCCAGGTACAACTAGGCAGTTGGGGATTGGAATCCGCAGCACAGGTTGGCCTGAGCTTTCTGGGCCCCACTGCTGCGAATTGCAGTCTTCAGCCGCCTCAGAAAATGGCACTTTCATAGAAGCACCATCTTCTGGCGCTGTATCTAACTCTTCCAGCACCTGCCTGCTATACCTGGCTAGCATACAAAAATATGGCAAAGCTCACGTCCTTTCTTTGTAGTTTTTTGGCAAAAAAAATAAAAAATGCTTCCCTGGATTTTCCATTGCCAGTGAAGGTAACACCAAGCAGTGGGGGTTAGCAGCCAGTAGCTGCTTGGATTACCCTTAGCTAGCAATACAAAAAATGCAGCGGGAGCCCATATATATTTTTTTTAATTATTTATTTAAATAACTAAAAACAAAATGGGCTTCCCTGTATTTTGATTGCTGGCCATCACAGTGCTGTAAAAATAAATCTTTAAAAAACATGATGTAGCGCTCCGCGGTATTTTTGATTCTCAGCGCAGATAAAGCAGACAGCTATGGGTTGCCACCCCCATCTGTCTGCCGTTACCTTGGTTGGCAATCAAAATACAGGGCAGCCCATTAATTTTTTCTATTTAAAAAATAGTTAAAAAAAAAAATGACGTTGGGTCCCCCCATTTTTGATAGCCAGCTAGGGTAAAGCAGACGGCTGTAGCCTGAAAACCACAGCTGGCAGCTTTACCGTGGTTGGGGATCCAATGTGGAGGTCCCCCCAGGCTCTTTTTTTATAATTATTTTATAAATATTAATAATTACACAAAAAAAGTAGGGTCCCCCCAAATTGGATCACCAGCCAAGGTAAAGCGGACAGCTGTGGTCTGGTATTCTCAGGGTGGGAAGGTCCATAGTTATTGGGCCTTCACAGCCTAAAAATAGCAGGCCGCAGGCACCCCAGACGTGGCGCATCCACTAGCCCTGGTGCAGGGGCAAACGGGGTAATAAATCGGGTTGATACTAGCTGTAAAGTCACCTGAGATCAAGCCCAGCAGTTTGTGATGTCATGGCGTCTATTAGATACCCAACATCATAAACTGTCAGTACTAACAAAAAAAAATCGACAAAAGAAATTTATTTGAAAAAACAGTCCCCAAAACATTTTCTCTTTCACCAATTTATTGTAAGAAAAAAAATAAAGGGGTCCCACGACGACTCTGGACCGTCTAGAATATGGGGGGGAGACACTCAGGGAACGTATCCCCCATTTTCTAGGAGTACAGACCCTTCATGTGGGGAGTGTGGGTGCAATGAATCTGCACTCACTCTCCCCGGGTCCACAGCAGCAGAGTTCATGTCGTAATAGTTGCTACCAAAGCTGCAATGCCCTGCTCATGAGGTAAGGGCATGCCTAATCAGGAGAACTATTCTACATTTCCAAATATTGGTATTTGCTGATATTATTGCTATTCCACCTACTATATATTGGGGATAGGATCTTGGAGATGAAATAGCCCCTTAAGTCCAGTTATCCAGCTGAATGAATACTTAACAACAGAGCTCGCTATTTAGATGTGTTTTCTTGTGGCGTATAACGGACTCCCATGTTTGGTAGTCGTTCAGCAGGGAAACTATAAAAGCAAATCCCTCCATTTGGAAATGTCCTGATCAATTATGTTCCTTACCTCATGAGCAGGGCATTGCAGTAATAATAATAATTTATTCATTTATATAGCGTTATTAATTCCATAGCGCTGTATGTCTTTGGAGTGTGGGAGGAAACCGGAGTACCCAGAGGAAACCCACGCAAACACGGGGAGAACATACAAACTCCTTGCAGATAGTGCCCTTGGTGAGAATTGAACCCAGGACCTCAGCGCTGTAAGACTGCAGTTCTAACCACTGAGCCACCGTGCCGCCCATTTAGCTTACAGATGCGTAACCACCACTCACTGTGTCTGAACACAGGAAGCTGAGCTGACAGCCGCTCTGTGCATGCGGCAGCGTCTATTGTGAAGGAGAGGGCCGTGGGGGGATTAACGCTGCACAGGTACCGTGGGACACCGGGGAACATCGGTGGGGTTATAGGGGGTGACCTGGCAGGGCCTGGGGAGGAGTTTTCTGTCGCATGTGTCATGGCACATGCGACAGAAATCAAAGGAGTAGGGTGAATGCGGCCGGCGCGCTGCTGTGCGCGCGGCCATCTTGGATTTCTGGGAGGGCATCAGGGGGGGCACTTTGGCGACACCGGGGGACCGGGGAGGAGATTTATCATGTTTGTGCATGCCAGATGGGAGATAAATAATTTTTTACTGACGCTGTCATTTACTGTAACGTGATAATCGGTATACGGTGTATACCTGTGATCACGTGAGCGGGGACCGGAAAAACCGTCCTGAATCATGATCTCCAGGGTCTCAGCTAGCCCTGAAACCCCAAAGATTTTCTGACGCTGGGGGGCGCTATTCACTTATTTCTGCCTGCTGTTTATAAACGGCAGATCAGAATAAATCTACATTCACACGACCGATCCATTTTTGTGGTCTGCAAAAAACAGTCCATTTTTTTTCACAGGTGCATCCATGTGGCATCCGTTTCCGTTCCGTAGACGGTCCGTATGTCATCTGTTTGTCATCCGTGTGCCTTCCGTTTTTTTTGTGTACTGCAAATAAACTGAAGGAGGGAAAATACATAAATATACCCAGGATCCTTAGCTTCAACCTACATGAGGCGGTCACATGTTCACTCCAGTGCCATTTTCTACTGCTTTTCACAGCGTAGAGCGCTCTGGTGATTTTCCTGTGCTTGTACACTTCATATCAGTCTTTTCTGTCATTATAATGGCAGAAAGACACATAATGTCCCACTCTCCTGCATTTTGTAATTTTGCACCCTTTGGTGCCTTTCATGTGGCACTAAGGGGTGCTTAGCTTTGTATTTAGCCAAAAAAATGAAAAAAAAAAATGACGTAGGGTTCCCCCTGTTTTTGTAGCCAGCTAAGGTAAAGCAGACGGCTGCAGCCTGCAGACCACAGCTGGCAGCCTCACCTTGGCTGGTAATCCAAAACTGAGGGCACCCCACGCTGTTATTTTAAATTAAATAAATAATTTAAAAAAAAACACGTAGGGGTCCCCCCAAAATTGGATCACCAGCCAAGGTAAAGCAGACAGCTGGGGTCTGATATTCTCAGACTAGGGAGGTCCATGGTTATTGGACTCTCCCCAGCCTAAAAATAGCAGGCCGCAGCCGCCCCAGAAATGGCGCATCCATTAGATGCGCCAATCCTGGTGCTTCGCCCCAGCTCATCCCGTGCCCTGGTGCGGTGGCAAACGGGGTAATATATGGGATTAATACCAGATGTGTAATGTCAACTGGCACCAAGACCTGGGGTTGGTGAGGTCAGGCGTCTATCAGATACCCGACATCACCAACCCAGTCAGTAATAAAAAAAAATAGACGACAAACACATTTTTATTTGAAAAAACACTCCCCAATACATTCCCTTTTTAACCAATTTATTAGAAAGAAAAACAAATCCAGGTCTGGTGTAATCCAAGGGGTTGCCATGACGATCCACACTGTCCCAGTCAATGAAGAGCAGGATGTTCCCCAGTGGCTGGGAGAGCAGTGCAGTGACCTGACCTAACATCAATGGGTCAGCCCAGGTCACTGCAGGGGATGACAAGTGCTGCTGTCAGCGAGGTACATTACCTGTGCTGATCTCCTGCACTGCTGACAGCACCTGTCACTGAGTTCAATGACCGCCACCTTCACAGCCAAGTATCGCGAGAGGCCCATGATGTCACCGCTAGTCAGTCTCGGGTCGGAAGCGAGAGAAGGTGATGTGACAAGCGGCGGCCATGGAGGACAGTGACAGCGCTGAGGTCGGGACTTCATCACCGCAGGTAAGCCGACCATGTGTGCAGAGTGCCAGGAGGACGTCAGTGTCGTGGACTGCATGGCTGGGGACGTGTGTGTGTGTGTGTGTGTGAGTGAGTGTGTGTGTACATGCCGCGTGCAGGAGGGGGCGGAGTGAGCTTAGCGGGGAAGTGTGGGCTTCCTGCACGTAACTAGGAAAAACATCGGGTTACTAACCAAAGCGCTTTGCTTGGATACCCGATGTTTATCTTGGTTACCAGCTTCTGGCAGGCTGCCAGCGATGGCTCCTGCACACTGTAGCTGTAAAAAGCCCTGCTTTTTGCTGCTAGAACCGTTCTCGAACGTATCTAGAACTATCGAGCTTTAGCAAAAAGCTCGAGTTCTAGTTTGATCTAGAACAGCCCCCAAAATCAATCGAGCCGCGAACTGGAGAACCTCGAACCGCGAACCGTGCTCAACTCTACTCTTAACTTTCACCTCTATAATACTACACTTTCTACCGCCCCCTCTGATCTCTACACCCAGTAATGAACTTTTCATCTCTCCCTCCATCCTCCCCACCCATCTCAACTTCCCCTCAGACATTTTCCTCAATATTACACCCAGTGTCTCCAGACACTTACGGCCACCTCATGGCCTATCCTGCTCCCACCTACTAACACTCTCACTGCTTCTCCTCACTGCTGGGGATATCTCTCCAAATCCTTGTCCTCCTCACCACATCCCTATTGTCACTTCAAACCCACATCCACAACCTAACACAAATTTCCGCACCCTCTCAAACTTCATACACATTCACCCAGCCCCCGCTCCACCAGTCCCACTAACAGGAGCACTATGGAGCGCTCGCTCTGTTTGCAACAAACTATCCTACATTCATGATCTTTTCATCACTAATAAACTCTCCTTCCTCGCCATCACAGAAACCTGGCTCACCCCTTCTGACACTGCCTCTCTGGCTGCAGTTTCTTATGGCGGTCTCCAACTCTCTCACCCCCCCCGCCCCAGCAACAAGCATGGTGGAGGAGTTGGTTTGCTCCTGTCCGACCAATGCTCCTTTTCACCAATTCCACTACTACACTTCCTTTCCACCGACATCCCCACCCTCATCATGGGTGATTTCAATATCCCCATTGACACTTCCCACTTATCTGCCTCTAAACTTCTAACACTCGCTTCCTCCTTCGGCCTCACCCAATAGTCTTCTGCAACTACTCACAAAGATGGCCACCCGCTGGAACTCATCTTCACTCGTCTCTGTTCCCTATTTTACCTCTCTAACTCACCTCTCCCCCTGTCTGACCACAACCTACTCACATTATCTTCCCTCCCTTTTCCAACTATGCAACCCCTCCTCCACAAACTTTCACACCTTCGCAGAAATATAAAACACCTTGATTTACACGCCCTTTCTCAGTCCCTTCTCCCTCTCACAGACATTACATTTCTACACGATGCAGATGCTGCTGCAACATTATACAACACTACAATCTCTGCAGCTCTCGAATCAGCCGCCCCCCTAACACACACCAAAACCTGCACAATCAACAGGCAACCCTGGCACACGAGGAAGACTAAAGAACTGAGAGGGGCTTCCAGAATTGCTCAGTGCAGATGGAAGAGGTCTTATTCCACTGAGCACTTTATTGCATATAAAGAGCCCCTGACCACTTTCAAGTTCACACTCACTGTTGCAAAACAAACCTACTTCTCATCCCTCATATCCTCTCTCTCTCACAACCCTAAACAGCTATTCAACACTTTTAATTCTCTCCTCCGTCCTTCAGTACCACATCCCTCTCCTCTCCTCTCCTCTCAGCTGAAGACTTTGCCTCTTTCTTCAAGCAGAAGATTGACACCATCAGAGCAAGCTTTGGCCCACAATCAACACAGCCCCTGATCATAGCTACTCAGCCTTCTTCCTCCAAATCCAGCTTCTCCACCATGACAGAAAACAATCTTTCCACTCTACTCTCAAGATCACATCTAACAACCTGTGCACTGGACCCGCTCCCATCACACCTCATCCCCAACATCATCGCAGTCCTCATCCCAGCCCTAACCCATCTCTTCAACCTATCACTAATAACTGGTGTATTCCCTTCATGCTTTAAACATGCCTCTATTACACCCATCCCCAAAAAGCCATCCCTTTACCCATCCTCTGTGTCAAACTATCGCCCCATATCCTTTCTCCCCTATGCCTCAAAACTACTAGAGCATGTCCATTTTGAACTGTCCTCATACCTCTCCTCCTGCTCCCTCTTTGACCAGCTACAATCTGGCTTCCGACCGCATCATTCCACTGAAACTGCCTTAACTAAAGTCACTAATGACCTACTAACCATCAAAGCCAAGCAACACTACTCTATCCTCCTCCTCCTGGACCTGTCCTCTGCCTTCGACACAGTAGACCATTCCCTCCTACTACAGATTCTCTCATCTTTGGGCATCACAGACTTGGCCCTATCTTGGATATCCTCATACCTAACCGACCGAACTTTCAGCGTTTCCCATTCTCACACCACTTCCTCATCTCGCCCCTTATCTGTTGGTGTCCCCCAAGGCTCAGTTTTTGGACCCCTGCTGTTCTCCATCTACACCTTCGGCCTGGGACAGCTCATAGAGTCCCACGGCTTCCAGTATCACCTCTATGCCGATGACACACAGATCTACCTCTCTGGACCTGACATTACCTCTCTACTAACCAACATTCCACAATGTATGTCTGCTATTTCATCCTTCTTCTCTGCACAATTCCTAAAACTTAACATGGACAAAACAGAGCTCATTGTCTTTCCTTCTCTTCACTCATCTCCTCCAACAAGCCTTTCCATCAAACTCGATGGTTGCTTACACTCCCCAGTCTCACAAGCTCGTTGCCTTGGAGTGACCCTCGACTCTGCTCTATCCTTCAAGCCACACAACCAAGCCCTCTTCAACTCATGCCGTTTACAACTCAAAAACATCTCCCGGATCCGTGCTTTTCTTAACCAAGAATCAGCAAAAACATTAGTGCATGCCCTCATCATCTCCCACCTCAACTACTGCAACCTCCTGCTCTCTGGTTTCCCTTCCAACACTCTTGCACCCCTCCAATCTATCCTAAACTCTGCAGCCTGCTTAATCCACCTCTCCCCTCGCTACTCCCCAGCCTTGCCACTCTGCCAATCCCTTCACTGGCTTCCCATCACCCGACTCTAGTTCAAAACACTAACCATGATATACAAAGCCATGCACAACCTGTCTCCTCCCTACATCTGTGACCTAGTCTCCCAGTACCTACCTGCATGCAACCTCAGATCCTCACAAGATCTCCTTCTCTGCTCCTCTCTTATCTCCTCTTCCCACAATCGCGTACAAGATTTCTCCCGTGCATCCCCCATACTCTGGAACGCTCTACCTCAGCATATCAGACTCTCCCCTACCGTGGAAAGCTTCAAGAGGAACCTCAAGACCCACCTCTTCCAACAAGCCTACAACCTACAATAGCCCTCAGTCCAGTAGACCACTGCGCAACCATCTCTGTCCTCACCTATTGTACCATCACCCATTTCCTGTAGACTGTGAGCCCTCGCGGGCAGGGTCCTCTCTCCTCCTATACCAGTCTGTTTTGTACTGTTAATGATTGTTGTACGTATACCCTCTTTCACTTTTAAAGCGCCATGGAATAAATGGTGCTATAATAATTATTAATAATAATAATAATAATCTATGGCATGGCTCAATCTGAATATCCTACAGCACACATATCTTTTAACCTAGTTACAAGGGTTTGAATCTCCTTATTATTTTTTTTTCTTATCTCTGACAAAATTTAAGGTTTCTAAAGTATTTTTAAAAATTTTGCTCAACATTTTACTGATGCTATTTCTAAGTTGTAACAGTTTTATTGTACATTTAATATTATTTTTTCATGCTGAGTGATGTCACACTGCCAAGTCCATTGTACCTGCCTGCCCTTTTTTTCTATAGCAAGCAGGCGGGTATACAGTTAGGTCCAGAAATATTTGGACAGTGACACAATTTTCACGAGTTGGGCTCTGCATGCCACCACATTGGATTTGAAATTAAACCTCTACAACAGAATTCAAGTGCAGATTGTAACATTTAATTTGAAGGTTTGAACAAAAATATCTGATAGAAATTGTAGGAATTGTACACATTTCTTTACAAACACTCCACATTTTAGGAGGTCAAAAGTAATTGGACAAATAAACCAAACCCAGACAAAATATTTTTATTTTCAATATTGTGTTGCGAATCCTTTAGAGGCAATCACTGCCTTAAGTCTGGAACCCATGGACATCACCAAACGCTGGGTTTCCTGCTTCTTAATGCTTTGCCAGGCCTTTACAGCCGCAGCCTTCAGGTCTTGCTTGTTTGTGGGTCTTTCCGTCTTAAGTCTGGATTTGAGCAAGTGAAATGCATGCTCAATTGGGTTAAGATCTGGTGATTGACTTGGCCATTGCAGAATGTTCCACTTTTTTGCACTCATGACCTCCTGGGTAGCTTTGGCTGTATGCTTGGGGTCATTGTCCATCTGTACTACGAAGCGCCGTCCGATCAACTTTGCGGCATTTGGCTGAATCTGGACTGAAAGTATATCCCGGTACACTTCAGAATTCATCCAGCTACTCTTGTCTGCTGTTATGTCATCAATAAACAGAAGTGACCCAGTGCCATTGAAAGCCATGCATGCCCATGCCATCACGTTGCCTCCACCATGTTTTACAGAGGATGTGGTGTGCCTTGGATCATGTGCCATTCCCTTTCTTCTCCAAACTTTTTTCTTCCCATCATTCTGGTACAGGTTGATCTTTGTCTCATCTGTCCATAGAATACTTTTCCAGAACTGAGCTGGCTTCATGAGGTGTTTTTCAGCAAATTTAACTCTGGCCTGTCTATTTTTGGAATTGATGAATGGTTTGCATCTAGATGTGAACCCTTTGTATTTACTTTCATGGAGTCTTCTCCTTACTGTTGACTTAGAGACAGATACACCTACTTCATTGAGAGTGTTCTGGACTTCAGTTGATGTTGTGAACGGGTTCTTCTTCACCAAAGAAAGTATGCGGCGATCATCCACCACTGCTATCATCCGTGGACGCCCAGGCCTTTTTGAGTTCCCAAGCTCACCTGTCAATTCCTTTTTTCTCAGAATGTACCTGACTGTTGATTTTGCTACTCCAAGCATGTCTGCTATCTCTCTGATGGATTTTTTCTTTTTTTTCAGCCTCAGGATGTTCTGCTTCACCTCAATTGAGAGTTCCTTAGACCGCATGTTGTCTGGTCACAGCAACAGCTTCCAAATGAAAAACCACACACCTGTAATCAACCCCAGACCTTTTAACTACTTCATTGATTACAGGTTAACGAGGGAGACGCCTTCAGAGTTAATTGCAGCCCTTAGAGTCCCTTGTCCAATTACTTTTGGTCCCTTTAAAAAGAGGAGACTATGCATTACAGAGCTATGATTCCTAAACACTTTCTCCGATTTGGATGTGAAAACTCTCATATTGCAGCTGGGAGTGTGCACTTTCAGCCCATATTATATATATAATTGTATTTCTAAACATGTTTTTGTAAACAGCTAAAATAACAAAACTTGTGTCACTGTCCAAATATTTCTGGACCTAACTGTATATAGCTGTTTATTTGTAACTGACATGTTATGTTGATTTCCCTGTCCTGATGAAGGAGATTTGAGTTCTGAAATAAAGAATAAACCAAATAAAGAATGCGCTTTTAAATCAACAACGTGAATCCCTGAGGCAGCGCAGCTTTAACCCTTTCTCTTTCCGAACATTGAAACTATCTGCGGCAACCAATTTTCTACATGTGTTGCAGTGGTTGTGACTTTTTCACAACTCAATAAGGTGAGCCTTATCTTGCTGTGATCCAATTTTTTTTTCCAGGTAGGACCATATTGCGCTTTCTTCTTCAGATTCTGCATATCTAAGGTTGTTTGGAGCATTTTAAATCCTCAATTGCTTTACAGAACATTTTAAAATGTTAATGTGAAATAGAAATTTTTTTTTTTTTTTTTTTTTTTTTTTTTATGATAAAATGCTGTTTTAGGCCAAAAGTAGTAATTTACACATTGGATAATTGGAGAAAATGGACCCAAAAATTAATTAGGCAATTTCTCCCAAACGTGATGACTCCCCATATGTGGTAAAAAAACCCTACTGATTATAGTAATAACTGCGCAAAGAACTTTTCGTCTGCTGATGCGCAAAAACCTTTTGTCCTATACTAAATCGAGTGTACATATTCCAAATCTGAAGTCAGAATTGTTGCAACACTTCAGGAAATTTAGTTTGTTTAACCCCTTCAACTCTAATTTATTTTCCGTTTTTATGTTTTTGTTTTGTGCTCCCCTTCTTCCGAGAGCCGCAACTTTTTTATTTTTCAGTCAATCTTGCTATATATTGGCTTTTTTTTTTGTGGAATGAGTTGTACTTTTAAATTAATCCATAAGATTCACCATATAATGTACTGTAAAATAGCAAAAAAATTCCAAATGCAGAAAAATTGCAAAAAAGTGGGATTGCACAATAGTTTTTAGGGTAATTTATTCACCATGTTCACTATATGGTAAAACCGATGTGTCAGTGTGATGCCTTAGGTTGCTACGAGTTTTTGGACACCAAACATGTATAGGTTTACTGTTATTTAAAGGGTTAAAAAGATCAGATGTTTGTTCCAAAAACTGGCAAACTGTTTGCGCCATTTTTGAAAAGTGTAGCGTTCTCATTCTTTAAGATCTGGGGCTCGGTGCTGGCTTATTTTTTGCGTCTCGAGCTGATGTTTTTAATGGTACCATTTTTGCTCAGATGCTACGTTTTGATTGCCTGTTATTGCATTTTGCATGCATAACTTAAAATCTGGACGTTCCAGACAAATTCAGAGTTCATATTTGTAATCAGTGCATTTAACTTAATATGAATCACATTTTTTTCTCTCAGTAGCAAAATCATTGTTGCGCAGTGTTAGGCACATGGCAGGGCTCAGAAAGAGGGCTATTTGATTTTTGGAGTATAAATTTGTCTCAAATCTTATCTCGCATTTGCAGAGTCACTGACATGCTAAAATAGCAGAAACTCCCCAAAAATGATCTTACTTTTGTTAACTAGACTTAAGAAATGGGCGGCACGGTGGCTCAGTGGTTAGCACTGCAGCCTTGCAGCGCTGGGGTACTGGGTTCAAATCCCACCAAGGACACCATCTGCAAGGAGTTTGTATGTTCTCCCCGTGTTTGCGTGGGTTTCCTCCGGGTACTCCGGTTTCCTCCCACACTCCAAAGACATACAGATAGGGACTCTAGATTGTGAGCCCCAATGGGGACAGTGTTGCAAATGTATGTAAAGCGCTGTGGAATTAATAGCGCTATATAAATGAATAAAATTATTATTATTATTATTATTAAGAAATTTAGTGGTATCCATATTTTTGCATGTTGTCGTGATGACTATGGGATAGCGGGAAACCAGAGCTCCTAGGCTGTCCCTCAAGCTAGGGGGCCCTATGTTAATCCTATTCTCATTGATACTCCTGATGGTGAAGATGCCTGAGTCTCCTTCCTGGCCCTGCTCCTTACAAGCCTTGATCTGACTTCCTCTCCTGCTCTCCACAGGGAAGGATGAGACAGAAGCATGATGAAACCCACAGATAAAGACAGACAAGGGAAAACCAAACCTCTCTCACGACACATGAACACACAAAGGTTAAGACAATGAGAGGTTTAGGAGGAAAACAAGAGAAGGAAGGAAGCTACCAAACTCCCCAACCACAGTGAGCAATAAGCACAACTCTCTCCAGAAAGTCTGGGACACAACATCTCACAGACCAACAGAGAACAAACTATATCTGGTATGGGTAGAAGGATTCAATAAGCATAAATAGGAGGGGAGCAGATGTGACAGATGTCCCCACAACATGTGATTAAAGGAGCAAGCCGATGAGCAGAGATTCACTCTTGCTAGCCTGCCTATAAATAAGCACACAGCAGGTTGACGCCCGAGCCTGCCTCTGATGATCCCAAACACCAGTGAAACCATCACGTGGAGTATCAGAATCTTCAATCTGAACAGAGCCTGCCACCATTAGCATAGTCAGCAAAGTTTATGCAAAACTCTGTGTCATTATCCCTTCCTCTAAGAGTGGCCTCAAGACCCTAATGCCCTGTTCTCTAAGGATGGAGATGATGGAATGTCTTAACCAGGCACTCAGCATGGACATCTGAGGCTGGTGCCCAAGTCCTCTCCTCAGGACCATGACCTCACCAATGCACCAATTACTGTAATGAACAGCAAATAAAATGAGAATCAATGATTTTGGAGACTTGAAATTCTAATGATCTAGGATCGGAAGCAGAAGTAAGGGAAGGGATGAGATGTTGCTGAACCTACATATTTCTTTAATAGCAATTTATGGAAAACATTAATTTTTAAGATGTCAGGATCAGGAACACTAGGCGGAAAGCAACCGAATTAATGACTGGTGTTATTTTGTACTGACCAATAAACTGACATCCTACCATCAATGAATATATCTTCAGCTTAATGTTTCTTGTAGATAACCACACCAGATCACCCACACATAGGTCTGGACAAGGCACATGTTTACAGTCACCAGAACGTTTTTACTTCAAACCCATATCACGGAAATGCTCCTGAACTCTCTACCATGTAGACAATAATACTGAAGCCAATTGGTTCTCCCTAGGGACCCCTGACGAGTACCCTTTCTGAAACGCACAGAACTGGGGATGCTGACTGTAGAAACAAAAAAAAGAGATGACCAAATGAAAAGGTAAAAAATAGTCCAGCTGGGAATCCACAGGATATATAATAAAAAACTTTTATTCCTTAATTTATAATGTTCACAGTCAATGTAGTACTGACTCAATAAGTGGCAATTTGTAGAGACTACGTGTTTTGGCACAATGTCGCCTTCCTTAGGTCTAAAATAGGAGATACACCAGAAGATTCATGGTGATAAAATGTAATACTTTTCTGACGTTCCAAATGAGACCCAAAATCCAGTGAATATATGAGAAAGTCATCTATGTAACTGATTATAAATTTCCCTAACAGATTAAAAAACACATCATTAATAGTGATGAAAGAACATGTTGATATTCGGATTTACGAAAACAACATCGGTGAAAAAAAAAAAAAAATCGTGTTCGGAAGCCAAACTGGACCCCAAGCAATGAACTCCATACAAGCCAATGGGGATCCGAAGTTTTGGGCTATAAAATGGTCGTAGTAAGGGCTAGGAAGCTGCAAAAGGAACCTAAATTGGGGTAAGAGCATGTCAATTTCCCTCCAAACAAATGTGGATAGGTAAATTACCTAAAGGCCTTCTGTCACTATAAAAATTATAATAATATAAAAATGGTTTGCACTCAATGATTCGTAGTACAAGGTGCAGGTGAAAATGGGGTAGCGTCCCTTCGTTACAATAGAAATTCATCTCACTTTCTTAATGGGATGCAAAAAATGAGTTTATAGATCAATGGAAACAATATGCGACATGTCTGATGCTTCATCCCTCCCGGGTCTTAATCATGTGGTCACTGTGGGAAGGACATGGGAAATCAGGGTAGGGAGACACCACAGCATCATGGCAGTGTGTATTGTCATGTGAGGGGTTTTCTTATGTTTGGGACATGGTGCCCACAATCTAATTCAGCCAAATTTGTTTCCCAAAATTCCAATATTGATCTACCCATTCTGATCCCTCCCATTTGTCCAAAAATAACTTTTTGACTACATGTAGGGGATCAACATGCTCAGAAAAAAGTGTATAACAAATTACGGGGTCCACTTTTTGGTGGTACATTTTGTAAAAGTGAAACATTTGGAGAGAAAGAAACATTTTTGTGAAAAAAATTTAAATTTTCAATATGAATATCTAATGTTATCAAATTTTTTGAAGTACCTGTGGGTTCAAAAAGTTCACAATACCACTAAAAAAAATCTTTGAAGGGTCTAGTTTCCAAAATGGGGTCACTTGTGTTTTTTTTCTTTTTGCTGTATAGGTAGCTTTGGAGCCTGCAAATGCAACATGGTGCCCGCATTATATTTCAACCAAATTATCTTTCCAAAATTCAAATATTGCTCCTTCCGTTCCGAACCCTCCCATTCGTTCAAATAGAACTGTTTCACTATATATGGGGTATGACCGTGCTCATAAAAAGTGGATAACAAATTGTGGGGTGCACTTTTTGGTGGTACCTTTTGCAAAAGTGAGAAATGTGGTGCTGCAACAACATTTTTGTGAAAAAAAACTGAACATTTTCAATATGACGAACTAATGTTATCAAATTCTGTGAAGTATCTGTGGTAGGTTTCTGGTAGTAATGTACCTTAGGGACCCTGCAAATACAACATGCTGCAGACTGCTATTTTTAAATTTTGGGGTCCCAATAGGCATGGTCTTCCCGAGCCTTAGAATACTAGCTGCCGGCTTTATAATGGCTGGCTATGAAAATTGGAGGGTACCGCACTCTGTTTTTTTTAATTATTTTTTTAAATAATTTCTGAAAAAAAGCCACATGTGGTTCCTCTTATTTTGATACACAGCTAAGATAATGTGCATGGGTGGGTGCTGTAGCCTGTAGCCGTATGCTTTATCTGTTTTGGGGACCATACAACAGTTTATTTATTTCTACACCAATACACATACAGCATCTAAACAATATGTCACACAGGCTGGGGGCACTGTCTGACTGCAACCAATCAGAAACATGAGGGTAATGAGCGGCCCCAGACATAGTGTGAGCGGCCCAGAAAAAGTGTTAAGCTATGTCTGCATGCTGCGTTCTAGTTTAACAATAAAAATGCACCCTCTGGCAGACTCTTGACAAATGTAAACCCTGCATTTGACAAAACAAAAATAAAAAAATGAGGTAAAAACACGTGTTTTTGATGTGTTTTCCCTGCATTTGGGCTGCGTTTTGGACAGTGCATTTATTAACAAAGGAGACAAAGGACAAATAAAATATGATAAGATAGGATTTAATAGATAGCTAGAATACATAGGTAGATAGAAAAAATAGATAGAAAGATTAGATAGCATGACTGCCCACAAACAGCAGAGAGAGCCATGTGATGAGAATGAACTCAGGTGAACCTCTGAGGTCAGTGCCAGGACACAGGCAGCATTGCGGGGCCCGCAGCTGTAATGTCAGACTTTCACCACAGTTCATTGTCATTGCACTGCTCTGTCTCTGTGTGCTGTCATGAACTCGAGTGAACCACTGAGATCATTGTTGCGACACAGGCAGTAGTGGTGGGCCCATAGCTGTAACGTCACAGCTTCACCCGAGTTCATTCTCATCACACGGCTGTCTCTATGTCGAGGCCTGATTTGCGGTCACAGGTGAAGGACTCACTTGTACCGCAAATCACCTGAGTGACATGCTGCTGATCATGCTGCTCACTTCAGTGACTCGAGCGACTTGCTGTCTCAGATGGAGGACTCCAGCTGTGGCTGCGGGTAACCTGAGTGATGTCCCCGCTGATAGCACGACTCACTTCAGTTGTTGCGTGGAGCTCACAGCTAGCGGTCGTGCTCTATGGCCACTTGCTGTCAGCTTCTGATGTAGCAGAGCTAGCTTTGCCGTGGGACCTCGTGTGGATTACGTTGAACCTAGAAGGGTGCTTGGGAGTGTTAATAAAGTCGTGAAAGAGAGTGTTTTTTTGTCTTTTAATCCAAATAAAGGATTTTTTGGGTTTATGTGTATATTTACTTTCACTTACGGATTAATCATGGTGGATGTCTCATAGACACATGCCATGATTAACCTATGACTCAGTGGCAGATATAGACTCACTGCATTTCTTATTTTTTTCAGGCACTATTGCTTCCCATATGCCCAGTCACAAAGCACTCATATTCTCTCTATTGCTAATAAATTTCTGCAAGCTTCTTCATAGTCTACCTCAGGATATGTCATCTGGGTTTATTATATCTGGTTAGGTCTTGTATTTTTACATTGGATGTCATGGCCTTTGTCCCTGAATTTAATATATATGGATACACGCATTTTCCTGTATTTGCTTATGTGCCCTGTTTGATCCAATTATCATTGTTTTCTATTATGCTTTTATGCTTGAGTCATGCATGACCTGCTTTTTCCAAATCGGAGCACACGTGTCCCCTTTGCGTGCATACTGTTATAATATAGCATGTTTTACACACTGTATTGTATGCATGTATTGCATATACTTTGATTTCTTTTTTTGTTTTTCCCGTTGTAAGACTGATATTGTCTATTTTTCTTTGTTAGATCATTTTGCCCCGATGAAGGTTCTAAACATAAGAGCCGAAACGATGGTAAACTTACGGTGTGACTTTTTGAAGTAATCACAAAAAAATACTAAAACATTATTTTTCTCACATTCCTACGTGTGCCAGAAATTCATAGGGACAGGGACATCCTCTAAGGGACGTGCAGTGGGAGAGACCACCACAGTGGCTGAACGACCTTCTGACCTGTGCTCCAGCTGACGTTCAGAGTTTCGCAGGTCAATACGGGTAGCCAGTGTCATAAGGCCCTCATGGAAGGTTGGCACCTTGCAGGATGCTAATGCATCTTTGACGTGCGAGGCCAAACCCAAAAAAGAGGAATGAGGGTCCTATCTGGCCACCTTAGTTTGGCGGCAAGTGTCCTGAACCTTACAGTTTACTGACTTGAGGAGGTACTCCCCTGCTCCAAAGTCAGCAGCTGCAAGGCCATATCATGGGCAATCTGAGGCCCCAGGAACACTTGCCACATGGACTCTTAAGAACTCAGCGGAGTCCTGAACTATGGAGTCGTTCCTCTCCCACAATGGTGTAGCCCAGTCCAATGCTCTATCAGAGAGCAAGGAGATGATAAACCCCACCTTCGACCTCTCTGTAGGGAACCGTGCAGCCAGCAGCTCCAGATGGATTGACAACTGGTTCACGAATCCCCTACATGCCTTGCTGTCCCAAGAAAACTTATTGGGCAGTGAGAGGTGAGGGAGGAGTGGAATGGGCTTGGTGGCAGACACCATTGCGGCCGCCTGAGCCACCACATCAGCCATATCAGCAGCAAGAGCAGATTGCTCCAGAGACCTACCTCTGGTCTCAAGCTGCTGTATGAACTGGCGTAGCTGCTGTATATCTGCCATGCCAGCCAGACCATGGCGCAGTCTGTTACGGGGGACTGGCAGATTAGGATAAAGGTGGTGAATATCCCAATCACCAGTCAGAGTCCACCGTGCTCCAAGATGGTAAAGCAGCTGCTGGCAACCCATAGGTCAGGTGGATAACACAGAGCTGAGTTGCTCCGAAATAATATGAGCCTGATCCAAGTTAAACTTCCCTTGAACCCTGTCCACACACCCAAACCAGGACCTCCCCTGTTAGCACCACAGAGGTCCTGGGGTACACTGTCCGTGTGCATAGGGGTTACCCCAGGACAGTTGGTGCAGCAGCCGCAGCCCAGTTATCTCCATTGGGCTGCTACAACAGGACTGGAGTGATAGGAGGGGAAGCGCGGCACCTGACCCTAACGTGCCAAGGCAGGAATCTTGGCGTGGCAGGCACCAGACGCCTACCGCTTCAAGAACTAGTGGTTGAGGCCGCAATGTGGCTCTATCATGTGCATATGAGCATGTACATATGAAGACTGCACACCATGGTGTGGTCTCCAGGTCCCTTTAACACCTAGGGTCTGCCCCAAACCCAGTGTGAGCCAGAATTGTGCCTCCAGGGATCAATAACGGAGTGCCACATCATCAGTGACATCAGCAGTGTCCTATCCGAAACTGCCACGTCACTGATGGCACAATAGTAAGAAAAAGAGCATGCACACTAGGGAGAATGAGGTGCTAGTGGTTGGGTAAACAGCCTCCAATATATAAAAGAGTTACACTGCACACTCAAGATAATGTATATTAGATTTATTTTATTGTTTACAATATATAAGAAACTTCATTTCCCACCTCTATCATATACATTTCCATTAGAATTACACATTCCAGCAAGCCAGCCACATAGTGCCTGACACCACTATAATGACTGCGCAAGCGCTTGACGCTATCTCCACACCATGGCAATACACTTGATATTACAGCGCCGGTTTTAGGAACGATGACCGCACAAGGTCGTGATGTTGTTCCTACACCATGGCAACCCTGCTCCAAACAAATAGCAGTACATCGCGGGTGGCAGCGGTGATGACCGTGCATGCGCGTGACGTCACTTCATCACCCTGCGCTGACTACATTTAAACCACGGCGGTTCACCTGTGAACAGCTTTTCTTACACAGCCAAGGTGCGGGAGCGCAAACATATACATAAGCCCAGGTAAGACACCTAATCCTTACTTGTCTTTCCTACAGAGCTGTGCCCACATGCTCATTTTTATATATCTTCCACAGCCTGCATATCTAATGTGTCCAGGGCAGAATGCCCACATATTTCTCCACCAATACTACCGTTACAGGTAATCATAAATATTTAATCTGGTTAATATCTCAATGTATTGACACAATTTACAAGCTTTTTGGTTTCCACAAATACATATTTTTTTTTACAAATGCTTAGTTTTTCACTCTTTCTATAGCCATCCTTTCCTAGGACACTGAACCATCTTTGGCAGGTAGTGTCAAATTATTTACATATTTAATAAATATATTATATTACCATAGCGTTTTTTCTCTTTATATAGCCCTAGATAGCCACAATATTTAGAGTTATTGACAGATTATTCACATGATATGCTGATACCAGATCTCTACCCCCCTTACTCCACTCCCCTCTCACCTCTTTTCCTGGTACTAATATTATTTGTGCAAAAAAGGTACATTGTATTAATTGTCATCTTTTATATTAATATCAATGCTTTACTCGTCAACCCAGGATATTTTGGACCTACTGGTTGAATAATTTACTGATTATTTCCATTACTTACTTCTTTGTTCATTTATATTTAAAATTTTATTGTGAAAAAAAACTTTGTGAAAAAACTTTGTAACACTTTATTTTATGTATTGTACTTTATCTTTTATAGTAAACTCTGGGAACAAGGCCGTTGGCCGAAACGTCAGAGAATTTAATTTGTCAAAAAGTTCACTTCCTTTGCTCGGTTTTTGAACATACAATAAAACAAATTTAATATACATTACCTTGAGTGTGCCGTGTAACTGATGACACAATGGAAGCACCACCCCAAACACCCTACCAGTCATAGTCTGATGACCAATGATGAAGTGCCAGGTCATAGGGGCAGGCCTCCGTGAGCCAGTCCGGATGTAATACTATTGTATGTACTGAGGATTTCGATTGCGTTAGGGCAATGACAACCAGAGACGAGTTCTTGGTGCAAAAGACGTTTTATAATATGTAACCGCAATATGTGCACAGAACAGAATATACACAATAATATGTAACCGCAATATGTAAACAGAACAAAATATACACAGTAATATGTAACCGCAATATGTACACAGAACAGAATATACACAGTGGAACATAAACACAGTAAATACATGCCGGGTTCAGAGCAAAGGGGAATTCCCGGGGCCGCGCACTGGACTCCCCCAGGGAGACCGCCAGAAGCGAACCCCTATACAGGGGCTGTCCGGCATTCACCCCAGAAGGCCCAAATGTACAGCAGCCGGGACACAAAAGGGCAACAGATATAGTCCAAAAAATGTCCGTACGTGATGTGAGTCCTAGGGTGGATATGAACAGAAGGGACCGGGCAGAAGTGCCGACCAGAGACGGCAGACAGAGTCCGAGCACAGTTGGATGAGAGGTGAAGTCCAGAGCTGGTGTCAGGTGTTTCAACCGGATCCAAACAGCAATCAGGAGATGAGAGCAGCAGGGCAGGAGTACACAGGAAGCAGTATACTCAGGCAACTAGACTAAGCTTAGGGGCGGGCTTTTAAACAGATGAACAGGAAGTAGGGCAACAGAACAGAAAACTCCATGTTAACAAAGGGCAAGATCCTTCAAAAGAAAACTGAAAATACCAGAACCCTTGATACCGGAGTGGCCACATCATAAGGACACCTGACGATATTCAGCCTATCAGTGTCAGCCACCTCACGGACATGCCCAGTGAAGTCCTTACCAGACTTAGTGTTACGGTTGCTGTGGCTCTGGAGACTATGTCCGGATTTCTTGCTACTGCACATGTGCAAGCGCTGGAGACTAAGTCTTATCTTGGAGCCATTGCACATGTGCGGGTGACATCATCGCTGACACGAGGTCACATGTCTCTGACACCTTTTAAGCTGATTGGCCACTGGTCATGTGCTTGTGACACGTGGTCACATGTCTCTGACACCTTCTATGCCGATTGGTCGCTGGTCATGTGCTTGTGACGCTTTGCTCGGTAATAGGCCAGCGTGACGTCATTGCTGTCATTCTGGCAGCGGATTGGCTCTGGTGTCCTCCATCTTGGATGAGGCACAGAGTCTATATAAGACTCTGACGCATGCCGCCCAGCGCTCAGTCCTCTTGGTTCATGCATGAGGGTAGATGCCCTGTGCACGTCCCTCTAGGCATCTCTCTGTCTATGTTAGGTGATCGCTACCGGCAGGGTAGCGTTCTTATACCTTACAGCTTTGGCTGCAGTCCGAATCCTTACCTCTTAGTGGAGCGGACATAGGCAGGTGCCTGAGGCACATGGTCCAGCTGGGCCTTGTGATTCTACTCGTAGGTGGACGTTGCCGCTAGGGTAACGTTCCTTATACTGCGTCTGGCAGTTGTTCGTATCCTCGCACACTAGGGGAGCGAACAGAGGTAAGAGCTTTGTGCGGCTTATGCTGCTGTCCGTCTCTTTTGCACCACTAGAAGAGCGGACCTAGGCAGGTGCCATATCTAGTGGTTCGTGTCCTCGCACACTAGTGGAGCGAACGCAGGTAGGTGCTTTGTGCGGCTTACGCTGCTGTCCGTCTCCTGGCACCACTAGAGGAACGGACCTAGGTAGGTGCCATTTCACACTCACTGCTTTTGTCTCTGTAATCTTTAACAGAGACCATTCCATACACCCTCCAAGTAAGGGAGGAATTGCTTTATTTTCTAATTATATTCCTCTGTGAGTTTAACAGAGGTATTGCACTCTGCACTTGTGCTATTATTTTTTACAGTGGCACACTTACTGTATATACCCCTTATCCTCTGCCATAGTCTGCAGCAGAGTCTTTGCACGGTGGATCCTGACTGTCTGACATTCCTTTAGGTTTTATTATTAGACAGCCCCCCGTAACATTAGGACTGAGCCAAGGGTCTGGCAGTTATGGTAGAATATCAGCAGTTACACCGTTACATACAAGTACTTGAGTCGCGGCTCAAGAGTATAGAGGATAAACCTCAGACCCTGGTGACATCTGCACATGATCCTCGACTTGCTCTGCCAAACAGATATTCTGGCGATGCCAGATCATGTCGTAGTTTCATTAGTCAGTGTCAGATACACCTAGAGGTCAACTCTTCTCGCTTCTCTACGGAGAGGTCCAGAGTAGGCTTTATCATCTCCTTACTTCAGGACAAAGCCTTAGAATGGGCGACTCCCTTATGGGAGCGCTCTGATGTGGCTACTCTGAGACATCAAGACTTTCTTGATGCTCTTAAAGCGGTATTCATGGGTCCGCAGGCTACCCATGATGCGGCCCTGAGACTCTTAGATCTATCTCAGGGTTCGTTATCCATTAGTTCCTATGCCATTGCTTTTAGAACTCTGGTGGCAGAACTAGATTGGTCAGAGAAGGTGTTGATTCCTATCTTCTGGAGAGGGTTGGCAGGCTATGTCAAGGATGCCCTTGCTACTCGTGAGGTCCTTGCTTCTCTGGAGGACTTGATCACAGTAGCAACAAGGATCGACGTACGCCATAGGGAACGTAGACTCGAGGTCTCTTCCTCACGCCCTAAGAATTGGGCTATTCCAGTTGTTGAGGGTCCACTACCATCTTCCTCAGCATCTGAAACATCTCCCACTCCTATGGAATTAGGTCATACGTCCTCCAGACTACGCAAGTCTGGTCCTCCTATATGTTACGTATGTCGTCAGGCTGGGCACTATGCCAACAAGTGTTCTAGTCGTCAGGGAAACTCCCAGGCCTAGTAACCATTAGAGGAGGGTTACTAGAGACGTCTTCTGCACCCTCTAAGTGTAGTATCCCAGGTCAGCTCTCATTCTCTGAGAATACATGGCCTATTATGGCTTTTGTGGATTCCGGAGCTGACGGGACTTTTGTGTCCTCAGGATTTGTAAAGAGACACAATATTCCCTCTATCATGTTAGAGGCGCCTATTCCTGTCCGTGTTGTTAATGGGACTATGTTGTCTGACTCCATTACATTGAGGACAGTTCCCTTGCGCCTTTCCCTGCCTCAGGGTCACATAGAGGAGATTTCTTTTCTTGTTTTGCCTGAGGGTATAGACGACATCCTTCTGGGTCTCCCATGGCTTCGAACTCATGCTCCTCACATTGACTGGGAGTCCGACAGCATTATTAGTTGGGGTTCGAAATGTCAGTCCCGATGTCTTCCCTTACCACCTAAGGTCGTTGCGGTTGCATCAACTGATCTCTCTCCCATACCTACACCGTATTTGGATTTCGCTGACGTGTTCTCCAAACAGGGTGCTGAGGTTCTTCCACCCCATAGGCCGTATGACTGTGCCATAGACCTTATCCCAGGTTCGGTTCCACCTAAGGGCAGGGTTTACCCCCTGTCGATACCTGAGTCGGAGGCCATGTCGACCTATATAAGAGAGAGTTTAGAGAAGGGGTTCATTCGTAAGTCTGTCTCTCCCGCGGGAGCTGGGTTTTTCTTTGTTCGGAAGAAAGAGGGTGATTTGCGTCCCTGCATAGATTACAGGGGTCTCAACGCAATCACAATAAAGAACAAATACCCGTTACCTTTAATTTCGGAGCTCTTTGACAGACTGAGGGGAGCTCAGGTTTTTACGAAGTTGGATCTGCGGGGTGCGTATAACTTGGTACGAATTCGAGAGGGTGACGAATGGAAGACCGCTTTTAACACCCGAGACGGTCACTATGAATACCTCGTCATGCCTTTTGGTTTATGTAATGCACCCGAAGTATTTTAGGACTTTGTAAACAATGTGTTCAGGGATTTACTGTTATCCTCCGTCGTGGTGTATCTGGACGACATCCTGATTTTTTCTCCTGATCTGGAGACTCATCGTCAGGATGTCGTTCGTGTCCTTTCCCGTTTAAGGGAGCACTCTTTGTTTGCTAAACTCGAAAAATGTGTATTCGAGCAGTCATCCTTGCCTTTTTTGGGCTACATTATCTCACAAGAGGGTCTGGCTATGGATCCTGCGAAGCTATCTGCTGTCCTGGAATGGTCCGAACCTCATTCCTTGAAGGCGGTGCAACGCTTCTTAGGATTCATAAATTATTACAGGCAGTTCATACCCCATTTCTCTACTTTGGTGGCCCCTTTGGTGGCCTTGACTAAGAAAGGTGCTAATCCAAAAGTCTGGTCTACTGAGACATCCCAGGCTTTTGAGGCAGTAAAAAGACACTATTCAACTGCTCCCGTTCTTCAAAGACCCGATGAGAATAAGCCCTTCCTCTTGGAGGTTGATGCCTCTTCAGTGGGTGCTGGTGCGGTCTTGTATCAAAAGAACGGTGCAGGTAGAAAAAGGCGGTGTTTCTTCTTTGCTAAAACCTTTTCACCAGCAGAGAGAAACTATACCATTGGGGAAAGAAAACTGCTCGCCCTGAGATTAGCCTTGGAGGAGTGGCGTCACTTGCTAGAAGGAGCGAAACATCCTTTCCAGGTCCATACAGACCATAGGAATTTGACGTACTTACAAACCGCTCAGCGTCTGAATCCTCGCCAAGCCCGCTGGTCCTTGTTTTTCTCCCGCTTTCACTTCTCCATCAACTATCTGTCTGGGAGTAAGAATAACAAGGCAGACGCTCTGTCTCGCTCTATGGTTTCTACCCAGGAAGAGATTGACGAACCTCGTCTTATCCTTCCCTCCAGGGTTTTTCATATGCTCTCCCCTGTGACGTTAGACCAAATCCCACCGGGCAAGACCTTTGTGCCGCCTGATCGACAGAATGATATACTGTCGTGGGCCCACACCTCAAAGGTGGGTGGGCATTTTGGTATTAGGCGGACACGAGAGTTACTGGAGAGGTGGTATTGGTGGTCACACTTAGCCAGCCACGTCAAGAGATATGTCGGTTCCTGCTACTCGTGTTCTCGCAACCGTCCATTATGGCAGAGACCGGCTGGGTTCTTGCATCCTTTACCAGTGCCAGATAGACCATGGGAGGTGTTAGGCATGGACTTTGTGGGTGATCTTCCGTGTTCACAGGGACATAGATTTGTGTGGGTCATTACGGACCATTTCTCCTGGATGGTTCATCTCGTACCGTTATCGAGAATTCCGTCTTCCAGGGTACTAGCCAAACTATTCCTCAAGCATGTCTTTAGGCTTCACGGGATGCCAGATCGTATCATTTGTGATAGAGGCCCACAATTTGCTTCCCGTTTCTGGCGAGATCTTTGTAGCCTTCTACAAATTGAGTTGAATCTCTCTTCGGCATACCATCCGGAGACCAATGGTTTGGTTGAGCATACCAATCAATCCATGATTATATACCTTCGACACTTTGTTGCTGAGAACCACGATAACTGGTCCTCCCTCCTACCCTGGGCAGAATTTGCCCATAACAATTCGCTGGCTGAGGCCACTGGGTAGACACCATTCGTACTCAATAATGGGCAACACCCTAGGGTACCGGTACCGTTTCCCGCTGCTGCACCTTCTCCTCTTGTGGCCGACTGGGCAACTAATGCCACAGAGGTTTGGGATCGGACTCAAGAGTCGATCCAAGCAGCTAAGGACCGTATGAAGACGGTGTCCGATCGGTTTCGTCGCCCGGCTCCTGTCTTTTCTCCAGGGGATTTTGTGTGGCTCTCTGCAAAAAACGTGAAACTTAGAGTGAGCTCTGTCAAATTTGCTCCTCGCTTCCTGGGTCCTTATGAGGTTTTTCGACAGGTAAATCCTGTAGTCTACCAATTGAAGTTACCCGTCCATCTTAGGATCCATGACGAATTCCATGTCTCACTGCTAAAGCCGGCTATTTTACCTCACGCTGTGGCTCTGGAGACTATGTCCGGACTTCTTGCTACTGCACATGTGCAAGCGCTGGAGACTAAGTCCTATCGTGGAGCCATTGCACATGTGCGGGTGACATTATCGCTGACACGAGGTCACATGTCTCTGACACCTTCTAAGCTGATTGGCCACTGGTCATATGCTTGTGACACGTGGTCACATGTCTCTGACACCTTCTATACGGATTGGTCGCTGGTCATGTGCTTGTGACGCTTTGCTCGGTGATATGCCAGCGTGACGTCATTGCTGTCATTCTGGCAGCGGTTTGGCTCTGGTTTCCTCCATCTTGGATGAGGCACAGAGTCTATATAAGACCCTGACGCACGCCGCATGCCGCTCAGTCCTCTTGGTTCATGCATTAGGGTAGACGCCCTGTTCACGTCCCTCTAGGCATCTCTCTGTCTATGTTAGGTGAACGCAACCAGCAGGGTGGCATTCTTATACCTTACAGCTTTGGCTGCAGTCCGTATCCTTACCTCTTAGAGGAGCGGACATAGGCAGGTGCCTGAGGCACATGGTCTGGCTGGGCCTTGTGATTCTACTCGTAGGTGGACGTTGCCGCTAGGGTAACGTTCCTTATACTGCGTCTGGCAGTTGTTCGTATCCTCGCACACTAGGGGAGCGAACAGAGGTAGGAGCTTTGTGCGGCTTATGCTGCTGTCCGTCTCTTTTGCACCACTAGAAGAGCGGACCTAAGCAGGTGCCATATCTAGTGGTTCGTGTCCTCGCACACTAGTGGAGCAAACGCAGGTAGGAGCTTTGTGCGGTCTACACTGCTGTCCGTCTCTTTTTCACCACTAGAAGAGCGGACCTAGGCAGGTGCCATATCTAGTGGTTCGTGTCCTCGCACACTAGTGGAGCGAACGCAGATAGGAGCTTTGTGCGGCTTACGCTGCTGTCCGTTTCCTGGCACCACTAGAGGAACGGACCTAGGTACGTGCCATTTCACACTCACTGCTTTTGTCTCTGTGATCTTTAACAGAGACCATTCCACACACCCTCCAAGTAAGGGAGGAATTGCTTTATTTTCTAATTATATTCCTCTGTGAGTTTAACAGAGGTATCGCACTCTGCACTTGTGCTATTATTTTTTACAGTGTCACACTTATATACCCCTTATCCTCTGCCATAGTCTGCAGCAGAGTCTTTGCACGGTGGACCCTGACTGTCTGACATTCCTTTAGGTTTTATTATCAGACAGCCCCCCGTAACACTTAGCCTCTGATGAACTAATTGCCTGAGCATTCTCTGTAGCCTGAACAACAGAAAGTAGTCTGATAGTCTCAGAAATAAGACTATCAGCCTGAGCATGCTCAGAAGGCACAACACAGGACTTTGATACAGAACAAAGTCAAAGTACCTGAGCAAATAGGCTTTTCGCACAAAGTGTGTGAGCATGCTCAGTAGCCTGCACTGAGGACATAGCCTCAGGAATGACACTATCAGGCTGAGCATGTTCACTAGGTGAAACACTGGACTTAGGCTCTGGCTGGGGTGAATTGGCATGCTCATGCACCCTAGCTGCTTCTCCACACTTAGACATGGAGGAAGAAGCAGCCAATTCGACTACCCGTGGCATGGCCAAAAATTGAGGCCAGCGCCTGAGCATAGCAGGAACCGCAGCAGGCTGCTTGCGGCTATGGCAGTGCTGATTTGTAACACTTTAAGGAGCTTTCCCAAAAATTTAATTTGCGACAAATAAATTTGCATTAATCTAAATATTAGGAAGCTTGTAATTGCTCAGAAAATAAATGTGGGGAAAAAATGGGAGAGAAAACCTCGCAGATCATAAGTCCTTAACACTGCAGGAAAAGGAGAGAGAGCCCCATTGCCTCTAACAGTTTACATTCTACAAGAGGGAGAGAGAAGACCCTCCTGACCATAAGAGCTTCTGCTCTACGGGATAAAGGACCCTGCTGACCATAAAAGCTTACATTTTACAGAAGAGGGAGAGATGACCCCTCTAACCATAGGAGCTTACACTCTACAGGAGAGGAGAGGTACTTGATGACCATAATAGGTTACACTGTAAAAGAGAGAGACTTACCTTGTGCCTCTGGAGATGAAAAAAGACTTCAGTATGAACTGTGCTCCATTGGGAAAAAATGATCTACGATGGCCCAGGAACTGATTCTTCCCAAAGAAAGTGTAAGATGTCATAGCTGCATGGCATTATGAGGATGTGCCTGGCAAGTGTTTTTCTTTTTCCAAAATACAAATTGTATCCTCAAATGTTAGAATTCCCTTGAAAACACAAATTTCAGGACATTCGATTTGAACTCTATCCTCTGCAAGTCGATCTGCTCCTCTCTAGCATGCACACATGAAAGACAACATGAATTCAGCTCTCTGAAGGCAGTAAACCTGGTAGTTATATTCTACACAAACATCACAGTGAAAGCATAAGCATTTTTAACAAGTAGTTAAATAAAATAACGTGTACATATTTTTAACAAAAAATAAATGAATCAGAGGTGATGGTCAAATATCTTTTCACTTTTCTTTCCAATAGTAAGAAGGGAGGCCTATTTAAGCACTGGGCAGGTAAAAATAATCGATTAATGTAATAAAATGTCTATAGTTTACTAGTGAAAGTGAAGTCTTTCTTGATCACTTTCATATAATGTTTTAATATCAATTTCTTAAGCATAACAATGTTTTACTATCTATTGAGTAGTTTAATTTCCTTCAGCTTTTCATGAAGTATTAAGATTTTCATTTTAGAACAAACTCTGGCTAGAATAGATGACCTCCTGCATCAACACTCAAGGCGTATGCCAAGATTAAACACCATAGGAGAAAATCGTAATATAATCCAAAGTCAAAACAGATTTTTTGGCTAAAATATGAAGCATTACGATGGTTGCATGAGATATTTTTCCAGAATTTAAAAAAGAAGACTTGGCAAGGGTGATCACAGCTACAGAGTGGTCTAATTAAAAGGAGGGATAAAAAATATCAGCTTCTTTCGTTTTGTCCCAATATTTTATATTTTCTAATGCTCATAGCAGCATGTGCTTGGAAAAATTTGCAAAAGGATTATGATTTCCAAGTCATGATACACTTTTTACCCATATTGATTTTCACTGTTTTAAACTCTTGCTGTCTGTGTTACTATAGCTATCACGAAATATAATTGGAAACATACTGACTTCAATATTTTTATAGCTAAGTGTGGACATCAGAAACTCGTCTGAATAGTACAGTTTGTTTTGTAATATTTTGGACTTACATAAGGTTCCATGAGAAAATGATTACTCACACTGGATAACATTTTACTTTTTCATTTGATATTTTCCACTATTTTTTAAAAACATTACTAAGTTTGTATTAATCAGACACAGTACCAGTTTTCATTTTGTGAAAGGAAACTAAAGGTGGTAATTAAATAAATTAACAAAACCAATGTTATGCACAAGTATGTGTACAACTTGCTTGAATGGAGTGATGCATTGTTCTTCTGCATTGCCGTAAATAACCAGATAGAATGAGTCCAAAATGAATAGAAATGAAAGTATGGTTTATTTCTGCGAGTTTCAAGGCAACCTACCCTCTTCATCAAGATATAGCCATAATGCTGAGCATGCAGTAAAGACTGCTACATACAGATATACTGTGAACAAAAGAGAGCCAAAAAAGTTTCACAAACCCATGACACATTGATTGTCAAAAGTTCAACACATGATATAGAATGAGAACAATCCTTTGGCTCTGAACAGAATTAAAAAAAAATGTCAGGTGTGTATTGTGTTACCAATGTATGTGAAGAAAAAAATATATAGAATTCTTGGACTAAAACCTTCATTGTCTTTGTCTTTTTAGTTGAGAGGGTATGATTAGTTTAGTGCTGAGGCACATACGATTGATATAGTGGGATGAAAGATTTTATGATACATAGCAGTAGAAAATAAAAGCAAAAAATGCATACTGACTAGAGATGAGCAAATCAGTGGACTTTGTGGGGTTTATACGGACTTTAGGCCAAAGTTTGGTCTGGACACTCGGACTTTACCCATACTCAAACCCAGACCTTAACTCAATATAGATCATGAGAACCCAAACTTAAGTGCTGTAAAATGGTCCTAGTAAGGGCTAGAGGGCTGCAAAAGGAATCAAATGGGATTAGAACAGGCCATTTAGACATATCGTGTTTCCCCAAAGAAAATATAGCCGTCAGACTGCTGCACTGGCCCTCTGTTTAAACAAAATGAATATTCACTGCTTCCCTTGCCCAACCTCTATGCCAGCATATATGATTGGTTGCTAATCCACACACTCCTCCACAGCAGCTCTTACAGACGGTATTTCCCCAGAGCAGTGGAGCTCATATTTACCTCCAATGCTGGATCCTGTTAAGAGTATTTATGCCAATTAGGTTCCCTTTATTAGACAGCGATTGTAAGAGTAAGACCACTAATAGGTTTAAACATCACACTTAAGGGTGCTTTACACGCTGCGACATGGCTAGCGATAGCTAGCGATGTCGTGCGCGATAGCACCTGCCCCCATTGTTGGTGTGACATTTGGTGATCACTGCCGTAGCGAACATTATCGCTACGGCAGCGTGTCACACACGTACCTTGTCAGTGACATCGCTGTGACCTCCGAACAATCTCTCCCTCAAGGGGGAGGTGCGTTCGGCATCATAGCAATGTCACAGTGGCGTCACTAAGCGGCCGGCCAATAGAAGCGGAGGGGCGAAGATGAGCGGGACGTAACATCCCGTCCACCTCCTTATTTCCTTCTTTTCCGGTGGACACTGGTAAGGAGATGTTTGTTGCTCCTGCGGTGTCACACATAGCGATGTGTGGTGCCGCAGGAACGACAAACAACATCACTACTCACCAGTAGAGTTGAGCGCGGTTCGCGGTTCGAGGTTCTCCAGTTCTAAGCTCGAGTGATTTTGGGGGCTGTTCGAGATCGAACTAGAACTCGAGCTTTTTGCAAAAGCTCGATAGTTCTAGATACGTTCGAGAACGGTTCTAGCAGCAAAAAGCAGGGCTTTTTACAGCTACAGTGTGCAGGAGCCATCGCTGGCAGCCTGCCACAAGCTGGTAACCAAGATAAACATCGGGTATCCAAGCAAAGCGCTTTGGTTAGTAACCCGATGTTTATCTTAGTTACGTGCAGGAAGCCCACACTTTCCCGCTCAGCTCGCTCCACCCCCTCCTGCCCGCGGCATGTACACATACATACACATACACAAACACACACACACACACACATCCACCCCCCCCCGCCCGCCTGCTCGCTCGCTCGCTCGGCTTACCTGCGGTGATGAAGTCCCGCCATCCCGACCTCAGCGCTGTCACTGTCCTCCATGGCCGCCGCTTGTCACATCACCTATCGCTTCCGACCCGAGACTGACACTGGCGGTGACGTCACGGACCTCTCGCGATACTTGATGTGAAGGCGCCGGTCATTGACCTCAGTGACAGGGGCTGTCAGTGTGCTGGAGATCAGCGCAGGTAATGTACCTCACTGACAGCAGCACTTGTCATGCCCTGCAGTGACCTGGGCTGACCCATTGATGTTAGCTCAGGTCACTGCACTGCTCTCCCAGCCAATGGGGAACATCCTGCTCTTCATTGACTGGGACAGTGTGCATCGTCATGGCAACCCCTTGGATTACACCAGACCTGGATTTGTTTTTCAATCTAATAAATTGGTTAAAGAGGGAATGTTTTGGGGAGTGTTTTTTCAAATAAAAATGTGTTTGTCGTGTATTTTTTTTTTATTACTGACTGGGTTGGTGATGTCGGGTATCTGATAGACGCCTGACCTCACCAACCCCAGGGCTTGATGCCAGGTGACATTACACATCTGGTATTAACCCCAAATATTACCCCGTTTGCCACCGCACCAGGGCGCGGGATGAGCTGGGGCGAAGCACCAGGATTGGCGCATCTAATGGATGCGCCACTTCTGGGGCGGCTGCGGCCTGCTATTTTTAGGCTGGGGAGATTCCAATAACCATGGACCTCCCTAGTCTGAGAATATCAGGCCCCAGCTGTCTGCTTTACCTTGGCTGGTGATCCAATTTTGGGGGACCCCTACGTGTTTTTTTTTTTAATTATTTATTTAATTTAAAATAACAGCGTGGGGTGCCCTCAGTTTTGGATTACCAGCCAAGGTGAGGTTGCCAGCTGTGGTCTGCAGGCTGCAGCCGTCTGCTTTACCCTAGCTGGCTACAAAACTAGGGGGAACCCTATGTCATTTTTTTTTCATTTTTTTGGCTAAATACAAAGCTAAGCACCCCTTAGTGCCACATGAAAGGTACCAAAGGGTGTTCCACTTTTTCTCCATTTTTTTCTCCACTTTCTCTCCACTTTTTCTCCACTTTTTCTCCATTTTTTTCTCCACTTATTCTCCACTTTTTCTCCTCTTATTCTCCACTTTTTCTCCACTTTTTCTCCATTTTTTCTCCACTTTTTCTCCACTTTTTCTCCATTTTTTTCTCCACTTTCTCCACTTTTTCTCCACTTTTTTCTCCACTTTTTCTCCTCTTATGCTCCACTTTTTCTCCACTTTTTCTCCACTTTTTCTCCTCTTAATCTCCACTTTTTCTCCACTTTTTCTCCACTTTTTCTCCACTTTTTCTCCACTTTTTCTCCACGTTTTCTCCACGTTTTCTCCACTTTTTTCTCCACTTTTTCTCCTCTTATGCTCCACTTTTTCTCCACTTTTTCTCCACTTTTTCTCCTCTTAATCTCCACTTTTTCTCCACTTTTTCTCCACTTTTTCTCCACTTTTTTCTCCACTTTTTCTCCACTTTTTCTCCTCTTATGCTCCACTTTTTCTCCACTTTTTCTCCACTTTTTCTCCACTTTTTCTCCTCTTATGCTCCACTTTTTCTCCACTTTTTCTCCACTTTTTCTCCTCTTATGCTCCACTTTTTCTCCACTTTTTCTCCACTTTTTTCTCCACTTTTTCTCCTCTTATGCTCCACTTTTTCTCCACTTTTTCTCCACTTTTTCTCCACTTTTTCTCCTCTTATGCTCCACTTTTTCTCCACTTTTTCTCCACTTTTTCTCCATTTTTTTCTCCACTTATTCTCCACTTTTTCTCCTCTTATTCTCCACTTTTTCTCCACTTTTTCTCCACTTTTTCTCCTCTTATTCTCCACTTTTTCTCCACTTTTTCTCCACTTTTTCTCCATTTTTTTCTCCACTTTCTCCACTTTTTCTCCACTTTTTTCTCCACTTTTTCTCCTCTTATGCTCCACTTTTTCTCCACTTTTTTCTCCACTTTTTCTCCACTTTTTCTCCACTTTTTTCTCCACTTTTTCTCCTCTTATGCTCCACTTTTTCTCCACTTTTTCTCCACTTTTTCTCCTCTTAATCTCCACTTTTTCTCCTCTTATGCTCCACTTTTTCTCCACTTTTTCTCCACTTTTTCTCCACGTTTTCTCCACTTTTTTCTCCACTTTTTCTCCTCTTATGCTCCACTTTTTCTCCACTTTTTCTCCACTTTTTCTCCACTTTTTCTCCACGTTTTCTCCACGTTTTCTCCACTTTTTTCTCCACTTTTTCTCCTCTTATGCTCCACTTTTTCTCCACTTTTTCTCCACTTTTTCTCCTCTTAATCCCCACTTTTTCTCCACTTTTCTCCACTTTTTCTCCACTTTTTCTCCACTTTTTTCTCCACTTTTTCTCCACTTTTTCTCCACGTTTTCTCCACGTTTTCTCCACTTTTTTCTCCACTTTTTCTCCTCTTATGCTCCACTTTTTCTCCACTTTTTCTCCACTTTTTCTCCTCTTATGCTCCACTTTTTCTCCACTTTTTCTCCACTTTTTTCTCCACTTTTTCTCCTCTTATGCTCCACTTTTTCTCCACTTTTTCTCCACTTTTTCTCCACTTTTTCTCCTCTTATGCTCCACTTTTTCTCCACTTTTTCTCCACTTTTTCTCCATTTTTTTCTCCACTTATTCTCCACTTTTTCTCCTCTTATTCTCCACTTTTTCTCCACTTTTTCTCCACTTTTTCTCCTCTTATTCTCCACTTTTTCTCCACTTTTTCTCCACTTTTTCTCCATTTTTTTCTCCACTTTCTCCACTTTTTCTCCACTTTTTTCTCCACTTTTTCTCCTCTTATGCTCCACTTTTTCTCCTCTTAATCTCCACTTTTTCTCCACTTTTTCTCCACTTTTTCTCCACTTTTTTCTCCACTTTTTCTCCTCTTATGCTCCACTTTTTCTCCACTTTTTCTCCACTTTTTCTCCTCTTAATCTCCACTTTTTCTCCTCTTATGCTCCACTTTTTCTCCACTTTTTCTCCACTTTTTCTCCACTTTTTCTCCACTTTTTCTCCTCTTATGCTCCACTTTTTCTCCACTTTTTCTCCTCTTAATCTCCACTTTTTCTCCTCTTATGCTCCACTTTTTCTCCACTTTTTCTCCACTTTTTCTCCTCTTATGCTCCACTTTTTCTCCACTTTTTCTCCACTTTTTCTCCTCTTATGCTCCACTTTTTCTCCACTTTTTCTCCACTTTTTTCTCCACTTTTTCTCCTCTTATGCTCCACTTTTTCTCCACTTTTTCTCCACTTTTTCTCCACTTATGCTCCACTTTTTCTCCACTTTTTCTCCACTTTTTTCTCCACTTTTTCTCCTCTTAATCTCCACTTTTTCTCCACTTTTTCTCCACTTTTTCTCCACTTTTTCTCCACTTTTTCTCCACTTTTTTCTCCACTTTTTCTCCACTTTTTCTCTTCTTATGTTCCACTTATTCTCCACTTTTTCTCCACTTTTTCTCTACTTTTTCTATGGTCGGTCTACCCATTAGCTCTGCCATGCATAGTGTAGCTCTACACCTACTGCACATGTTACTTTATGATTGACATCTCTTTCGTACCAGAGCTGTCTAAGTCTACTCTGACCCCATATTTGTCATTACTATATTGTCCTTGTACTGTATTATGACATTTGTATCATGTGTTTCATTTCTTGCTGTGTTGCAATTTTTTTGCTGCATCCCAATTGTACCTCTACATTGTTCGAGTTTATGTTATTGTTCTCTCACTCTTATGTGATACTGATTATTGTCATTTTTCATGATTACATGCAGATAAGTCCAATCTGACGAAGGCTCAGGCCGAAACGTCATTTGTAACTTGTTTTGGACAAAAACATATATGCTTATGAAAAAAAATTTTTCTTAATACGGACCAATAAAGAGTGATTTTGCATTACTATCCGTTGTGACTTACTGACTTAGTCTGGGAGATATAGAGTGCCGAGGTTACTCACTAATTTTATCTATTATTACCTCTGAGCACCTATATACCAGTGAGCAGAGCTTCCTCTACAGTAGTTCTCCTGATTAGGCATGCCCTTACCTCATGAGCAGGGCATTGCAGCTTTGGTAGCAACCATTACGACATGGACTCTGCTGCTGTGGACCCGGGGAGAGTGAGTGCAGATTCATTGCACCCACACTCCTCACATGAAGGGTCCGCACTCCTAGAAAATGGGGGATACGTTCCCTGAGTGTCTCCCCCCCATATTCTAGACGGTCCAGAGTCGTCGTGGGACCCCTTTATTTTTTTTCTTACAATAAATTGGTGAAAGAGGAAATGTTTTGGGGACTGTTTTTTCAAATAAATTTCTTTTGTCGATTTTTTGTTTTTGTTAGTACTGACAGTTTATGATGTTGGGTATCTAATAGACGCCATGACATCACAAACTGCTGGGCTTGATCTCAGGTGACTTTACAGCTAGTATCAACCCGATTTATTACCCCGTTTGCCACTGCACCAGGGCACGGGATGAGCTGGGGTGAAGCGCCAGGATTGGCGCATCTAGTGGATGCGCCACGTCTGGGGTGCCTGCGGCCTGCTATTTTTAGGCTGTGAAGGCCCAATAACTATGGACCTTCCCACCCTGAGAATACCAGACCACAGCTGTCCGCTTTACCTTGGCTGGTGATCCAATTTGGGGGGTCCCCTACTTTTATTGTGTAATTATTAATATTTATAAAATAATTATAAAAAAGAGCCTGAGGGGACCTCCACATTGGATCCCCAACCACGGTAAAGCTGCCAGCTGTGGTTTTCAGGCTACAGCCGTCTGCTTTACCCTAGCTGGCTATCAAAAATGGGGGGACCCAACGTAATTTCTTTTTTTAACTATTTTTTAAATAGAAAAAATTAATGGGCTTCCCTGTATTTTGATTGCCAACCAAGGTAACGGCAGGCAGATGGGGGTGGCAACCCATAGCTGTCTGCTTTATCTGCGCTGAGAATCAAAAATACCGCGGAGCGCTACGTCATTTTTTTAAAGATTTATTTTTACAGCATTGTGATGTCCAGCAATCAAAATACAGGGAAGCCCATTTTATTTTTAGTTATTTAAATAAATAATTAAAAAAAATATATGTTAGCTCCCACTGCATTTTTTGTATTGCTAGCTAAGGGTAATCCAAGCAGCTACTGGCTGCTAACCCCCACTGCTTGGTGTTACCTTCACTGGCAATGGAAAATCCAGGGAAGCATTTTTTTTTTTTTTTGCCAAAAAGCTACAAAAAAAGGACGTGAGCTTCGCCATATTTTTGTATGCTAGCCAGGTATAGCAGGCAGGTGCTGGAAGAGTTGGATACAGCGCCAGAAGATGGCGCTTCTATGAAAATGCCATTTTCTGAGGTGGCTGCAGACTGCAATTCGCAGCAGTGGGGCCCAGAAAGCTCAGGCCAACCGGTGGTGCGGATTCCAATCCCAGCTGCCTAGTTGTACCTGGCTGGACACAAAAATGGGGCAAAGCCTACGTCATTTGTTTTCTAATTATTTCATGAAATTCATGAAATAATAAAAAAAGGGCTTCCCTTTATTTTTGGTTCCCAGCCGGGTACAAATAGGCAACTGGGGGTTGGGGGCAGCCGTACCTGCCTGCTGTACCTGGCTAGCATACAAAAATATGGCGAAGCCACATAATTTTTTCAGGGGGCAAAAAACTTCTGCATACAGTCCTGGATGGAGTATGCTGAGCCTTGTAGTTCTGCAGCTGCTGTCTGTCTGTATGGAGAAGAGCAGACAGCAGCTGCAGAACTACAAGGCTCAGCATACTCCATCCAGGACTGTATGCAGAAGTTTTTTGCCCACCAAAAAAATGACGTGGGCTTCGCCATATTTTTGTATGCTAGCCAGGTACAGCTGGCAGCCACGGGCTGCCTCCAACCCCCAGTTGCCTATTTGTACCCGGCTGGGAACCAAAAATATAGGGAAGCCCGTTTTTTTTAATTATTTCACTTATTTCATGAAATAATTAAAAAACAAATGACGTGGGCTTCGCCCTATTTTTGTGTCCAGCCGGGTACAACTAGGCAGCTGGGGATTGGAATCCGCAGCACAGGTTAGCCCGAGGTTTGTGGGCGCCTCTGCTGCGGATTTCAGTCCGCAGCCGTCCCAGAAAATGGCGCTCTCATAGAAGCGCCATCATCTGGCGCTGTATCCAACTCTTCCAACAGCCCTGGAGCCGGGTGGCTTGTTGGGTAATCATGAGTTAATACTGGCTTTGTTTTACCAGCCAGTATTAAGCCAGAGATTCTTAATGTCAGGCACGTTTGACCCGGCCATTAAGAATCTCCAATAAAGGGTTAAAAAAAGACACCACACAGAGAAAAAATACTTTAATAGAAATAAATACACAGACACATTAGAGACTCCATCTTTATTACCCCTGTCAGCCCTCCACGATCCTGCTCTTCTGTCTTCTTTCTTTCTAGTGTAGTAGTAGTGACGATTGTAGTGAGGGGCATCACTTGGGGCTGGGGAACCTCCATCCTAACTACAATGCTCACTACAATCGGGAAGCAGCGTGCAGCCTTCACTCCGTGAGTGATCACTGCTGGCTGCTAGCGGTAACGCTGACAGACGCGTTACCATAGCAACGGTGCTCCCGGAGCCGCGGTTAGCGGTGACGTCACCGCTAACTGCGTTGCTATGGCAACGGTGATCTCCGTTAATGACCGGCTGTGTCAGCCGGTCCCTAACGGAACGGGGAGTCGACCGTGTGCTAGAGCATGTCGCCGGTACACGGCGATACACATATGTGCACCGTGTACCGGAGAGATGCACTCGCAGGTCCTACATGACGTGTCATAGTCATGTGACCAGTCTGTAGCCAATGAGATAATAGCCACGTGACTGGTCACATGGCTATTTTGACGTCACGATAGGTCCTGCTTCTCTGCTGGCAGTGCAGGTCACCGGGAGGATTCAGCGATCATCGGATGGAATAGCGGCAGGAGACAGAGTGCAGAAGGGATCGCGAGGACCGGTAAGTATTATGGCAATGTTTATTAACTGTTTGTGTACATTTATAATGCATTTTTATGTGTTTGTGATTGCCTCCCATTATAGCCTATTGGTTCGAGTTCGGTTCGTCGAACGTTCGACGAACCGAACTCGAACGGGACCCCCGTTCGGCGAACCGGCCTCGAGCCGAACCGGGACCGGTTCGCTCATCTCTACTCACCAGACAACGATATTTGGTTTTTGGACGACCTCTCCAACACCAACGATTTTTACCACTTTTGCGCTGCGATGTCGCTAACGACACCGGATGTGCGTCACAAACACCGTGACCCTGACGATAAATCATTAGCGATATCGCAGCGTGTAAAGCCCCCTTTAGAGTCACCAGTTTAAGCAATTTAAGCACTGTATGTATAAATATTCACTTTACTAAAGAAACATTGCATTTCAAAATCCAGGACTGTGCTGCAATTTATATATTTCAGTGATTGGTTGCAGTCAGACTACTAAACATGCCTCCGACTGTTTAAAAAAATGAATATTCACTGGTTTCCCTGATCATTCTCTGTACTGGCATCTGTGATTGGTTGCAGTCAGTCTGGGTATTGTAGAGTAAAAATAAATAAATACATTTAAAAAAATGACGTGGAATTGTGACGCCCTGGACCCCAGGGGTCACAGGTAACAACATCTACCACATTATACACACACCCCCAACCCTTGTGAGGACACATCCGTCACCCGAAAGGGAGACCTGATGCCTCCCTCAGGGCCAGTAGGGCACACCAGGTGGGCGGAGTCAGGCAGAAAGGCATGCTCACCGAGGAGACTACTGTCCTGAGGCAGGAAATACAAACAGTGAGTTGTTAGTTGGAAGTGGAGAGTGACTGGAGGTGTAGAGGAGCAGAGCTGTCAGGGACCTGGGTTGGAGCCTGAGATCTCTGTAACGTCAGGCAGGCAGACGGTGGTGGCCACCTGCAGGAGTACTGGTATAGCAACCGACGGAACCGTAGGGACCGGGCCAGGGTTGGAGCCTGCCGGCCCTGAACCGGGGAGTCAACAGCTAATCGGAGCACCAGTAACCGGATACTCAGACCCCGTCCTAGCTTGGAAGCCACTAAGTGTAGGCAAATAAACTGATTGCAGTCTGGACCTCACGGGTTCATCCTCACCCAAAGTCCCGAAAGAAGGCAACAGCCCACCGATACCGGGTGAGAGCCAACGCCAAGGGCCAAACACCCAAAGGGCCAGCGCCTGCGGACAACTGAGGGCTCTTCCGGCAGCTAAATGCTGGGGAGCAGGCTACCACTGCCCAGGCAGGGGAGCCAAAAACCACAAAAGAAGGCCACCATCAGCCTCACAAGGGACACAAGCAGCCGGCTGCGGGACCCGACCATACCCGAACTTTGGTTTACCAGTGACTCTGAGTTTGAATTGATAGTGAGTACACCAGTGCCATCCGGGCAAAACACCACACCGCAGTACGGCACCTTGCACCTCTACAACATCATCGCCCATCCCACCGGGCCCCGGGACACACCGCCCCTACCCACGGAGGGGCTAACATCCAGGCTGCGCCTTCAACACTGATCCCGGGAGCCCCCTTCACTTCAGCCGCAGCGGTGGTGCATCCCGTCACCACGACCCGTGGGTGGCGTCACGACCCATACAATGACAACGCGGCCCCCGGCTGCGAACCTCGTCCCACACCACAACTCCACTGCCTACCCTTAACAGAGCGACGTGGCCCCCGTTCCGGAGGCGCTCAAGCCACCGACCACCCAAGCCCGGACCTCGAGCGGCTCGGCCCGGCAAGGGAGTGGCCGAGCCCCTCTCAGGGCGGTACAGAATCCCCCCTATTCTGCTAACTAGCCAAAGCAGCAGCAGCAGCTGGGGGCTAATATCAGGCCGGAAATAACCATGCTTCTTCCCAAGCTGATAATGGCAGCCCTAAGCTTTCAGATTTACCTTGCCTGGTTATCAAAAATTGGGGGGACCCCACATCTTAAATAATTAAATAATTGAAAAAAATGGCATGAGATCCTCCAGTTTTTGACAACTGGGTAAAGCAGACAGCTTGAGGATGGTATTATCAGGTTGGGAAGAGTCAAGGAAATGTGTCCCTTCCAAGTCTAAATATAGCAGCTCACAGCCACCACTAAAGAAATGCATCCATTAGCTGCACCAGCCTACACACTCCACACAGACCTCCTGAGACTGCTGCTTTCCTTAAAGGGCCAGTTCACCCTCACCTAGAAGTGCCTCTCAGGTCAGCTGTGTGGCTTAAGACTTCTTCCCCTTAAGGGAGGTTCCTGAGTAGTGAATTAGATACAATGCTAGTACTCAGGTCTTCAGTGCTGCTGTCACTGCTGCTGATTCAGTGCTATATTCTACTGCTGATTCGTGTTTGTGTTTCTGCACACTTCTAATCCGCTGCTGCTTGCATCACAAGTCTGCTGCTGCCGCAAGAGTCCACACCAGCTGCTTACATCACAAGTCTGCTGCTGCCACAAGAGTCCACACCAGCCACCTGTCACAATACCCACTGCCTCAAGTATCTAAATCAGCTTCAGCTACCGCATCCGTCCATCCTGGTCAAATCTACAACACTGGCTGTTGCTGCCATTCCTATCCTCAGAGACTGTCTGTCTTGTACATTTGGTGCCAGCCATCGCACCATCAGTCTTCCCGAGTGGCATCAGTGCTCACACCTGCAGCACAACACCCTCACCATTAGAGGCACTGGAAAAAACTACGTGTGGTTCCATAGTCAAACCCTTCTGGGTTTTATGTGTGCTGTGGCCCAGTGGGTCTGCTAATCTCTTGCTCGTGTGACGCCTTGGCAAAGCCAGGTTGTCACAGAAAGAGTTAATCCTCCTTGGTAATCTGATCTCACACCGGTGCAGCAGGACAAACCACAGCCCCCAGGGTAGGAGAAAAGCAAAGCGGAGGGGAGGGGCTGGAGCAGAGTGTTTGGAGAGACAGATGGAAGAGGAGTCTGGAGTTGTAGCTCCCAGGCTGATAGTGAAGCGTGCTCTGAGAGGGCCGGGACAGGCTGCAGTGAGGAAGGGGCCAGAGGTAGCCGGAGCAGGGTGGTGGCCCGACGGTACCTAGGGTGACCCGGATCACTGCAGGGGAGTGGATTCCCCATTCCCGGCTGAGGAGAAAGAGGAAGAGAGTGGAGAGAGAGGCACCTGGCTGCAGAGAAAGAACAACAGGAGCTGCTGCACCATGTGTGGGACACTAACACCCCGTACCGAAGGCTGCGGACACCGGCAATTCCTAGTTACCAGTGACTCTGTGTGAAATACTTGTGAGTACGCCCGTGCCCTCGGGCACCGCAGCACTGCGCCCTGCTCCCTGCTTATCCCCGAACGGGCCCCGGGACCAACTGCCCCTACCCACGGAGGGGTTAGCATCCTAAGCTGCATCCCAACACCGTTCCCGGGAGTCCCGCACCTTCATCGCAGCGGTGGTGTCCACCATCACCACAACCCGTGGGTGGCGTCACAGACAATCTCCCTTACCAAATCCCCCCTTTTACTGTGAAGCCTGGGATCACAGACCGGGTCACGCCACCGTGATACTGTCACGCTCCCCGGGTCCTCACCCCCGTTCCCCGGCTCACCTGCCACGCTCTCCGCTCCCCAGTCACCGGATTCCGTCCGTCCCAGGGCTCCGGGCCCCCGATCCCGGCGCCCGACAGCTTCCCTGGACCTGGCCGGCTCCCCTGCGTCCTCCTCGCAGCCTCCTTCCCTGGCTTCTGGCACCCGGGCGGCGCGCATGCGCATTAGGGCGCGCGCGCGGTCACTGACCCTTTCTTAAAGGGCCAGCGTCCATTAACAGGAAATGAGGTTGCACAGGTACAGGGTATATAGGGGGTCATTGTCCAAGGGGGCGGGGCCTGATCTTCGTGTTCCCTGAGCTAGGAGTCAGGTCTCTTGGTGTTTATGTGCCTGTACTCACCTATCTGTCTTTGTAGAGCCGTACCTGCCTCGCCATCCAGTCTGCCGTGTCCTGATCCCCGCACGCTGTCCGTCTGCCATCTGACAGTCCGTACCATCCCGGATCCCTGCGGTGACCCGTCATCTTGCTCCAGAGGTTCCGGACCCCGCCTGATATCACCTCGGCCTCCGAACCTGAGCTACGTCACCAAGACCACCTTCTGTGACTCCGTGGTCCCTGGGACTCCTCCGCTGCCTTCTCTTGCACGGACTGTTCTACTGCCCATCAGTGCTTCAGCTGCCGGACTCCCTACCACCATCTCAGAGAGTTCGGTCCAGTGGATCCACCTCCTGGGTCTGCCCGACCGCCCGGCCGTGACAGATACCCACAGAAGTGACCCCGTGGCCCGGATCTGAGTAACCCCTGGTCCCCGGGCGACACACTTGGCGTCACGAACAGGATCTTACTTCTCTGCCATTGGGTACAGGTGCGCCTTGTGACCGCCGGAGGTATCCGGCTGAAAATTTCAGAAGTCGCCATCTTTGGCGCGAAAAGTTCCCGCTCGAGCGTCTTCTCGAGTAGTAGAGGCGCGAAGGCCAAAACCCCGCCCCGATAGAGGAGGGGCCGGAAAGAGGCTAAGGGGGATGGAAAGAAGATGTCCGCGCCCGACGGAGCCGCTGGAGGAGCGGTGGTCGCAGCCGCAGTGGCACCCGTGGATGGGAATGGGCCTGCCCAGGTCCTGGCCGCGCTGGCGGGAGGTGCCGCGGCCCCCGCGCTCGCTCAGGTGATGCCGTTCTCCTTGCCCTATGCGCCCAGAGCTACCTGGCTACCGCAGTATGACGGGAAACCTGATGCTTTACAGGTCTTCTGGAAAAAGCTTAACCCGTTGCTAGAACTGTACCCCCTGACCGATAAGCAACGTGCAGCGGTAGTGCTGGGCCAGTTAACCGGCGCGGCTGAGCAGGAGGCGGAGACCTGGGCCGAGGGGGACCGGTTCTCTGTAGCCACCATCTTTGAGAAGCTACAGACTGCCTTTGAGACACGTACTGAAGCTGAGCTGAGGATGCAGTTTTACCAGTGCCGGCAACGGTCTGTGGATAGCATTCGGGACTATGCTTTACGTCTGCAAACCGCCCTCCGCATGCTAAAGCGGGTGAATCCTATCAATGAGGCGGACAGCAACAAGATGTTAGTAGAGCAATTTGTGCAGGGGATGAGGTCCCCTGAGGATCACAAACAACTCTGGCTGTGGGCCCTAGAACACCCTGATGTGGACTTTGCCGTGTTAAAGGAACGGGTCATTAAAGCACTGCAGCCCCAGCTTCAGAAATCTTGGAGCCAGCCCCGTGGCCCATTGAGACGGCCCCCGTTGTGGTGGCCCCTGCCCTACCAACCTCTCCAATACCTACAGCCCCAAGCAGCACGATGGAGGAACTGGCAGCCCAGGTCCATCGCATGGACGGAGACCTCGCCAAGATTCTCGCTGCACTCCAACCTTTGACCAGATCCCAGCCCCCAGCACAGATACAGCTTGCCGACAGCCCTGAGGATGTTCCCTGGATGCAGCGGAGAAGTGCTAACAACCCGCGGAGCAGACCTCCAACCTGCTACATGTGCCGTAAGCCTGGGTATTACTTCCAACAGTGCCCGTTAAACGAGCAACCCCTGGGGCCCCGGGCCAATCCTCAGGAGTAGAACCCCGTGGCCCCCCAGACTGGCGGGACCAGTATATCGGGGCCCAGCCCATCATCCCCGTGGCTGTGGATGGCATACCGGTGATGGCTCTCTTGGACACTGGATCACAGGTAACCACCATACCATACACATTGTACCAGCGGTATTGGGGGATAGACGAGCTGGTACCCCCAGATACTAGTATAACACTAATTGCTGCTAATGGACTCCCATTGACCCAAGTGGGGTATAAACAGGTGGCTATGACAGTGGGGCAAGCTGAACTGCAACACCAGGGTATGATTGTGATCATGAATGAACACAGTGATCATAACCCGAAGATAGTGCTAGGAACCAATGTGATGGAGCACTGTATGGGTGATGTGTTGGCCCTACTGCAACAGCTGGCCGCCACGGCAGCGGGGAGCCGACAGAGAGCTGTGCAGCGTGAGATCCGAGCCTTGATATACCGCCAGCATGTAAACTCCATGGGAGGAGAGATTGGTGGAGTGAGAGTGATGGATGTTGCTCCGTTGATCGTGCCCCCTAGGAGTGAGATGATGATTTGGTGTAGGGCAGCAGTAGGGCCTCAGGGGCGTGACTACCCTGCCATGATGGAGCCCATACCCTCTGAGCACTGGCCCACTGTAATGGCCGCCCGAGGGGTGGTAGACGTAAAGAAGGGGAGACTGCCCGTGAGGGTACTGAACTGTGGGGAGGAAGAAGTCAGGCTTCCCCGGTATGCCACCATTGCCAAGCTGCTCACCCTGGATCCCCACACCATCCACGAGGCCACTCCCTCAGTTTCCCCACCTACTACCAGCACTCCCCCGCCTCAAGGGGAGGTAAATGAGTGGCACCAATAGCTACACGTGGGCACTGATGATACCCCTACACATCACAAAGCAGGGGTATACAGGGTGGTGCGGGAGTATGAACAAGTTTTCAGCAAACATCCACTAGACTTTGGGCAGATCAAAGGGGTCCAACACCACATCCCCACCGGTGAGCACCCCCCTATCAAAGAGAGGTACAGGCCTATTCCCCCTGCACATTACCAGTGTGCCAAGGATATGTTGAGGAACATGAAGGAGGCAGGGGTTATTCGGGATAGCTGTTGTCCCTGGGCCGCTCCGTTGGTACTGGTCAAGAAGAAGGATGGCACCATGCGGATGTGTGTGGACTACCGGAAATTAATCAGATAACGCATAAAGATGCCTACCCACTGCCCCGTATTGAAGAGTCTTTGGCCGCACTGAGAACCGCAAACTACTTCTCTACTCTTGACCTCACCAGCGGGTACTGGCAAGTGGCAGTGGCCCCGGAGGATCGGGAGAAAACCGCCTTCACCACCCCAATGGGGCTCTGTGAATTCAATAGTATGCCATTCGGGCTGTGCAGTGCCCCTGGAACCTTCCAACGGCTGATGGAGTGCTGTCTGGGACATCTAAACTTCGAGACCGTCCTGTTATACCTGGATGATGTGATTGTGTACTCTCAGACGTATGAAGCACATCTGGAGCACCTAGCCGAGGTGTTCGCGTCCCTTGCCAAATACGGGATGAAGTTGAAGCCCTCTAAGTGCCACCTGCTGAAACCCAGAGTGCAGTACCTGGGGCATGTGGTGAGTGCAGAAGGTGTCGCCCCCGACCCTGAGAAGATCACTGCCATCCAGGACTGGCCAAGACCAACCACCGTAAGGGAAGTAAGGCAGTTTTTGGGTCTGGTGGGGTACTACCGGCGCTTCATCAAGGGGTACACAAAGATGGCTGCTCCCATGCAAGACCTACTCGTGGGACAGACCAAAGGTGGTAGACCCATCGGAGCCCCACTGGTGTGGGAGGACAGGCATGAGGATTCCTTCCATCAGCTGAAAACGGCCTTGACTGGAGAAGAGGTCCTAGCGTACCCTGACTACGGCTGCCCATTCATCCTCTACACAGACGCCAGCAATGTGGGTTTGGGGGCAGTCCTGTCCCAGGTCCAGGAGGGAAAGGAGAAGGTGATTGCCTATGCTAGCCGAAAACTCCGGTCGACTGAAAGGAACCCTGAGAACTACAGCTCCTTCAAGCTCGAGCTCCTGGCACTGGTGTGGGCTATCACCGAGCGGTTCCGCCACTACTTGGCCGCAGCAAAATTCACCGCTTTCACGGATAACAATCCGTTGACTCACCTGGACACGGCCAAGCTGGGCGCGTTGGAGCAGCGGTGGGTGGCCAGACTAGCCAACTATGACTTCACAATCAAATACAGGGCCGGTCGTGTCAACATTAATGCTGATGCACTCTCTCGGATGCCCCACTTGTCAGAAGGAGGGTGCGAGGATGATGACCTCGAAGAGATCGAGTTGCCTGCATTTCACCGGCCACCAACTGAGAAGGTACATGTCCACCAACAACGGGTAGAGTTAAGCGCGGTTCGCGGTTCGAGGTTCTCCAGTTCTAAGCTCGAGTGATTTTGGGGGCTGTTCGAGATCGAACTAGAACTCGAGCTTTTTGCAAAAGCTCGATAGTTCTAGATACGTTCGAGAACGGTTCTAGCAGCAAAAAGCAGGGCTTTTTACAGCTACAGTGTGCAGGAGCCATCGCTGGCAGCCTGCCAGAAGCTGGTAACCAAGATAAACATCGGGTATCCAAGCAAAGCGCTTTGGTTAGTAACCCGATGTTTATCCTAGTTACGTGCAGGAAGCCCACACTTCCCCGCTCAGCTCGCTCCGCCCCCTCCTGCCCGCGGCATGTACACATACATACATACATATACACACACACACACACACACACACACATGGTCCCGCTCGGCTTACCTGCGGTGATGAAGTCCCGCCATCCCGACCTCAGCGCTGTCACTGTCCTCCATGGCCGTCGCCTGTCACATCACCTTCTCTCGCTTCCGACCCGAGACTGACTAGCGGTGATGTCACGGGCCTCTCGCGATACTTGGTGTGAAGGCGCCGGTCATTGAACTCAGTGACAGGGGCTGTCAGTGTGCAGGAGATCAGCGCAGGTAATGTACCTCGCTGACAGCAGCACTTGTCATGCCCTGCAGTGACCTGGGCTGACCCATTGATGTTAGCTCAGGTCACTGCACTGCTCTCCCAGCCAATGGGGAACATCCTGCTCTTCATTGACTGGGACAGTGTGGATCGTCATGGCAACCCCTTGGATTACACCAGACCTGGATTTGTTTTTCTTTCTAATAAATTGGTTAAAGAGGGAATGTTTTGGGGAGTGTTATTTCAAATAAAAATGTTTGTCGTCTATTTTCTTTTATTACTGACTGGGTTGGTGATGTCGGGTATCTGATAGACGCCTGACCTCACCAACCCCAGGGCTTGATGCCAGGTGACATTACACATCTGGTATTAACCCCATATATTACCCCGTTTGCCACCGCACCAGGGCGTGGGATGAGCTGGGGCGAAGCACCAGGATTGGCGCATCTAATGGATGCGCCACTTCTGGGGCGGCTGCGGCCTGCTATTTTTAGGCTGGGGAGAGTCCAATAACCATGGACCTCCCTAGTCTGAGAATATCAGGCCCCAGCTGTCTGTTTTACCTTGGCTGGTGATCCAATTTTGGGGGACCCCTGCGTGTTTTTTTTTTAATTATTTATTTAATTTAAAATAACAGCGTGGGGTGCCCTCAGTTTTGGATTACAGGCCAAGGTAAGGTTGCCAGCTGTGGTCTGCAGGCTGCAGCCGTCTGCTTTACCCTAGCTGGCTACAAAACTAGGGGGAACCCCACGTCATTTTTTTTTTCATTTTTTTGGCTAAATACAAAGCTAAGCACCCCTTAGTGCCACATGAAAGGCACCAAAGGGTGCTCCACTTTTTCTCCACTTTTTCTCCATTTTTTCTCCACTTTTTCTCCACTTTTTCTCCACTTTTTCTCCACTTTTTCTCCACTTATTCTCCATTTTTTTCTCCACTTTTTCTCCATTTTTTTCTCCACTTTTTCTCCACTTTTTCTCCACTTATTCTCCACTTTTTCTCCATTTTTTCTCAACTTTCTCTCCATTTTTTTCTCCATTTTTTCTCCACTTATTCTCCACTTTTTCTCCACTTATTCTCCATTTTTTCTCCACTTATTCTCCATTTTTTCTCCATTTTTTCTCCACTTTTTCTCCACTTTTTCTCCATTTTTTTCTCCATTTTTCTCCACTTTTTCTTCACTTTTTCTCCACTTTTTCTCCACTTTTTCTCCATTTTTTTCTCCACTTTTTCTCCACTTTTTCTCCATTTTTTCTCCACTTATTCTCCATTTTTTCTCCACTTTTTCTCCACTTTTTCTCCACTTTTTCTCCACCTTTTCTCCACTTTTTCTCCATTTTTTTCTCCATTTTTTCTCCACTTTTTCTCCACTTTTTCTCCACTTTTTCTCCACTTTTTCTCCGTTCTTTTTCTATGGTCGGTCTACCCATTAGCTCTGCCATGCATAGTGTAGCTCTACACCTACTGCACATGTTACTTTATGATTGACATCTCTTTCGTACCAGAGCTGTGTAAGCCTACTGTGACCCCATATTTGTCATTACTATATTGTTTTTGTACTGTATTATGACATTTGTATCATGTGTTTCATTTCTTGCTGTGTTGCAATTTTTTTGCTGCATCCCAATTGTACCTCTACATTGTTCGAGTTTATGTTATTGTTCTCTCACTCTTATGTGATACTGATTATTGTCATTTTTCATGATTACATGCAGATAAGTCCAATCTGACGAAGGCTCAGGCCGAAACGTCATTTGTAACTTGTTTTGGACAAAAACATATATGCTTATGAAAAAAAAAAATTTCTTAATACGGACCAATAAAGAGTGATTTTGCATTACTATCCGTTGTGACTTACTGACTTAGTCTGGGAGATTTAGAGTGCCGAGGTTACTCACTAATTTTATCTATTATTACCTCTGAGCACCTATATATCAGTGAGCAGAGCTTCCTCTACAGTAGTTCTCCTGATTAGGCATGCCCTTACCTCTGACTGTTTTTTCAAATAAATTTCTTTTGTCGATTTTTTTTTTTGTTAGTACTGACAGTTTATGATGTTGGGTATCTAATAGACGCCATGACATCACAAACTGCTGGGCTTGATCTCAGGTTACTTTACAGCTAGTATCAACCCGATTTATTACCCTGTTTGCCACTGCACCAGGGCACGGGATGAGCTGGGGTGAAGCGCCAGGATTGGCGCATCTAGTGGATGCGCCACGTCTGGGGTGCCTGCGGCCTGCTATTTTTAGGCTGTGAAGGCCCAATAACTATGAAGCTTCCCACCCTGAGAATACCAGACCACAGCTGTCCGCTTTACCTTGGCTGGTGATCCAATTTGGGGGGGACCCTACTTTTATTGTGTAATTATTAATATTTATAAAATAATTATAAAAAAGAGCCTGATGGGACCTCCACATTGGATCCCCAACCACGGTAAAGCTGCCAGCTGTGGTTTTCAGGCTACAGCCGTCTGCTTTACCCTAGCTGGCTATCAAAAATGGGGGGACCAAACGTCATTTTTTTTTTTAACTATTTTTTAAATAGAAAAAATTAATGAGCTTCCCTGTATTTTGATTGCCAACCAAGGTAACGGCAGGCAGATGGGGGTGGCAACCCATAGCTGTCTGCTTTATCTGCGCTGAGAATCAAAAATACCGCGGAGCGCTACGTCATTTTTTTAAAGATTTATTTTTACAGCACTGTGATGTCCAGCAATCAAAATACAGGGAAGCCCATTTTGTTTTTAGTTATTTAAATAAATAATTAAAAAAAATATATATGGGCTCCCACTGGATTTTTTGTATTGCTAGCTAAGGGTAATCCAAGCAGCTACTGGCTGCTAACCCCCACTGCTTGGTGTTACCTTCACTGGCAATGGAAAATACAGGGAAGCATTTTTTATTTTTTTTGCCAAAAAACTACAAAAAAAGGACGTGAGCTTCGCCATATTTTTGTATGCTAGCCAGGTATAGCAGGCAGGTGCTGGAAGAGTTGGATACAGCACCAGAAGATGGCGCTTCTATGAAAATGCCATTTTCTGAGGCAGCTGCAGACTGCAATTCGCAGCAGTGGGGCCCAGAAAGCTCAGGCCAACCTGTGCTGCGGATTCCAATCCCCAGCTGCCTAGTTGTACCTGGCTGGACACAAAAATGGGGCGAAGCCTACGTCATTTGTTTTCTAATTATTTCATGAAATTCATGAAATAATAAAAAAAGGGCTTCCCTTTATTTTTGGTTCCCAGCCGGGTACAAATAGGCAACTGGGGGTTGGGGGCAGCCGTACCTGCCTGCTGTACCTGGCTAGCATACAAAAATATGGCGAAGCCCACATAATTTTTTCAGGGGGCAAAAAACTTCTGCATACAGTCCTGGATGGAGTATGCTGAGCCTTGTAGTTCTGCAGCTGCTGTCTGTCTGTATGGAGAAGAGCAGACAGCAGCTGCAGAACTACAAGGCTCAGCATACTCCATCCAGGACTGTATGCAGAATTTTTTTGCCCACCAAAAAAATGACGTGGGCTTCGCCATATTTTTGTATGCTAGCTAGGTACAGCAGGCAGCCACGGGCTGCCTCCAACCCCCAGTTGCCTATTTGTACCCGGCTGGGAACCAAAAATATAGGGAAGCCCGTTTTTTTTTAATTATTTCACTTATTTCATGAAATAATTAAAAAACAAATGACGTGGGCTTCACCCCATTTTTGTGTCCAGCCGGGTACAACTAGGCAGCTGGGGATTGGAATCCGCAGCACAGGTTAGCCCGAGGTTTCTGGGCGCCTCTGCTGCGGATTTCAGTCCGCAGCCGTCCCAGAAAATGGCGCTCTCATAGAAGCGCCATCATCTGGCGCTGTATCCAACTCTTCCAACAGCCCTGGAGCCGGGTGGCTTGTTGGGTAATCATGAGTTAATACTGGCTTTGTTTTACTAGCCAGTATTAAGCCAGAGATTCTTAATGTCAGGCACGTTTGACCCGGCCATTAAGAATCTCCAATAAAGGGTTAAAAAAAAACACCACACAGAGAAAAAATACTTTAATAGAAATAAATACACAGACACATTAGAGACTCCATCTTTATTACCCCCTGTCAGCCCTCCACGATCCTGCTCTTCTGTCTTCTTTCTTTCTAGTGTAGTAGTAGTGACGATTGTAGTGAGGATGATGTGCACCAGCCCATCACTTGGGGCTGGGGAACCTCATCCTCAGTATAATCCTCACTAGTGTAGTAGTAGTGACGATTGTAGTGAGGATGAGGTTCACCAGCTCATCACTTGGGGCTGGGGAACCTCATCCTCAGTACAATCCTCACTACAATCCTCACTAGTGTAGTAGTAGTGACGATTATAGTGAGGATGATGTGCACCAGCTCATCACTTGGGGCTGGGGAACCTCATCCTCAGTACAATCCTCACTAGTGTAGTAGTAGTGACGATTGTAGTGAGGATAAGGTTCACCAGCCCATCACTTGGGGCTGGGGAACCTCATCCTCAGTACAATCCTCACTACAATCGGGAAGCAGCGTGCAGCCTTAACTCCGTGAGTGATCAGTGCTGGCTGTCAGCGGTAACAGCGGTAACGCTGACAGACGCGTTACCATAGCAACGGTGCTCTCGGAGCTGCGGTGACGTCACCGCTAACTGCGTTGCTATGGCAACGGTGATCTCCGTTAATGACCGGCTGTGTCAGCCGGTCCCTAACGGAACGGGGAGTCGACCGTGTGCTAGAGCATGTCGCCGGTACACGGCGATACACATATGTGCACCGTGTACCGGAGAGATGCACTCGCAGGTCCTACATGACGTGTCATAGTCATGTGACCAGTCTGTAGCCAATGAGATAATAGCCACGTGACTGGTCACATGGCTATTTTGACGTCACGATAGGTCCTGCTTCTCTGCTGGCAGTGCCGGTCACGGGGAGGATTCAGCGATCATCGGATGGAATAGCGGCAGGAGACAGAGTGCAGAAGGGATCGCGGGGACCGGTAAGTGTTATGGCAATGTTTATTAACTGTTTGTGTACATTTATCATGCATTTTTTATGTGTTTGTGATTGCCTCCCATTATAGCCTATTGGTTCTAGTTCGGTACGTCGAACGTTCGACGAACCGAACTCGAACGGGACCCCCGTTCGGCGAACCGACCTCGAGCCAAACCGCGACCGGTTCGCTCATCTCTAACAACGGGTGAACCTGGATCCGCTGCCCAGTCAGGAGTGGCAGGAAGCTCAAAATCAGGCGCCCGCTGTCCGCCTGGTCAAGACCCTGGTGGAGCAAGGCGCTGCGGGGATGGACCCTGCCGCCCCAGCTGAAGCCCAATGCTTGTGGAAGGAACGGACCCGGCTGTGTCTACATCAGGGGAGGTTGTACCGTGAGCTGATCAACCCGAAGACCCATGAGAAGATCCGCCAGTTGGTTATTCCCCAAGCTGATGTACCCACTGTTCTGCAGGCGTACCATGATGGTGCCGGCCACTTCGGATGGAAGAAGCTGGAGATGCTGTTGAGGGAGCGGTTCTTTTGGAGTGGGATGCGGGAGTCTGTGGAGGCCTGGTGTCGAGAGTGCGGTCCTTGTACGTTGAGGAGGAAGGATGAAGCCAGCCAGAAGGCTCCCCTACGCCCGATCATTACACACCAACCGCTGGAGCTGGTCGCCTTGGACCATGTAAAGCTCACCCCCAGCCGAAGTGGGTACACTTACGCTCTGACCATAGTAGATCATTACTCCCGGTTCATGGTGGTTGTCCCGGTCAAGGACCTAACCGGCCGTACCGCCGCTAGAGCGTTCCAAGCTTACTTCTGTCGACCCCATGGATACCCTGAGAAGGTGCTTACCGACCAAGGTCCAGCCTTTGAGGCGGAGGTGTTCCATTAGTTCTGTCAGCTGTACGGCTGCAAGAAGATCTGGACCACACCTTACCATGCCCAGACCAACGGTATGTGTGAGAAGATGAACCATCTGGTCCTTGGCCTCCTCAAAACGTTGCCATTGGAGGAGCGGAACCTGTGGCCGGAGAAGCTGCCTGACTTGGTCGACATGTACAACAATATTACATCGAGCTCAACGAAGTGGGAAGGATGGGAAAATGGAAAGGCCTACCAGATCAGTCATGACCAAGGGGGCACTTTGGCCACGGTTTCCCGGGACCATCTGAAAAGGTGTCCACCAGCATTCAGGGTGACGGCTGAAGTACCAGTTCCTCCACCAGCAGAGAAGGCAAAAGAGGTGATCCACACTGTGATGGGTGACTTCCCAGCAGACTGGCCTACACAGAACGGCGCGGTGATTCTTCCAGTGATACTGTTCCCACAACCTGTTGATGAAGAAGTGGTGGAAGCGGTCAACCGTGAGCCAGAATCAGTGCCAGTGCCCAGGGATGAACCTATGCCCAGCTCCCCTATGCCTCCGCCTGCCCCCCACGATAGCAGGGAGGAGGAACCGATTGTTCCCTCTGCCCCACTGCCTAGCCCCACTGACACCGGACCCCGGAGGTCCACCCGTCCCAACCTAGGTAGGCCCCCACTTAGGTACAGGGAAACCGTTCTTTAAAAGGGGGGGGGGGGAAGAAAACATGTGTGTTTAAAGTGTGTTTGAAAAAGTTTTGCAAAAATGAGAATGATAACTGAAGATTTACCTGATTGCCTACCGTGATTGGAAACCGGCCGTTGCCGACACCGTTGTCCCCGTGGGGACCCTTCAAAAAGTTGTTTGCATAGAAAACGTGAACTTGCAGGGCAACCACAAACGTTAAGTGGCTTGTAAATAAAAATCTGTTGTTGCAGCTAACAGTCACCGCCTCCGGAGAGGCAGGTTGGAGGGAGGGCCCGCAGTGGAGCAGGCTGGGGCCCAGCCACCACAGGAACTGGTGGCTACCCTCTGGAGGGGAAGGACAGATCCCGCTCGGGTTACTGGTTCAGGACTGGGGTCCAGGGGTGCTGCCTGGGTTTTAGGGGCAGCATCAGGGCCAGGTTACTTGGGTGGGAGAGAGCGGCAGCCGCAACCGTTTTAATGTTACCGTTTGCAACGTTTAAGTACCGAACCTCCCGATGTGGGATGATGTCATAAGTTGTATTATGTTTACCTTTTATATATTTTTCAGAAAATAAAACCGGTGTTGGACGGGCAGCCCGCGGACGGTCTGCATTTTGCTAAGGGGGAATGTGACGCCCTGGGCAGCCAGGGGTCACATGTCACAACACCACCACACCCTACACCCCAGTTAGGAACACCAAGGCTAACCTAAAATCCTTGTTGCCTTCCTCCAGGGGCTGATGTCCACACCAGGGGGTGGGCCAGGTGGTTGGCTCCGCCCACCGAGGAGTTCACAGCCCTGGAGGCGGGAGAACCAGGCAGTTCAGTTTAGAGGAGTGAAGTAGAAGGAAGTGGTAAAGGAGGACAGTGAGAGGAGTGACAGAAAAAGGAACAGTTAAGAAAGCCTGAAGCTGGTCCGGGTGTGTGCCCCGGACTGAGACAGCAAGGTCAGCAGACGGCGGTGACTGTCTGCAGGGGTGACTGCTTTGAGGTTGCTGGAAGGACCGCGGATGGGTGGTGGCCCGGCGGTACCGCAGCGGTATACGAAGAGCAGTCAGCACCAGTGGCAGGGGCCTTTCGGATCCCGGCAAGGCTAGGAGTCGCCGTGAATTTGCCAAATCAGTTAGTGAAGGGGACCTCTGGGTCTCCCAACAACCAAGTCCCGATTGAAGGCAACAGTCCAACCGTTGGAGAGAGACACCGCCACCGCCAGGGCACCAGTTTCTCAGGGCCAGCGCCTGCGGGCAAAGTAGGGCTCCTCCAGCCCATATCCAAGCCGGGGAGCGGGTTACCGGTGGAAACCCATCGCAACCATCATCATCTTAGGTGCAGGAAAAGGGACTGTCACCGTCAACTACTGGGGAAAAGCAAGTGCAGCCGTCCGTGGGAACCGTCTTTCCAGCCGTGTGTTTTACCGAGAACTGTGTCATCGTCTCAGGCTGAGTGAGTACCACAGTGCCGTACGGCACAGCGCTGCCCCCGCGTCCCTGCACCCCACCAAGCCCTGCATCACCCACTTCATCACTGGGCCCTGGGACAACCAACCCCCTACCCACGGAGGGGAGGACTAACATCTAGCTGCTCCATACCATCACTCCCGGGATCCCCATACAGAGCAGCGGTGGTGTCAACAAATCACCACAACCGTGGGTGGCGTCACGGACAATAAACTATCCCAAAAACCAATCCCCTTTCACTCACGGGCGAGGAGCGCCACTCGAGTCCCCGGGATCCGGCCCATCGCTCGAGCCACCGAGCAGCAGCAGCCGCAGCGGCAGCCGGACCCGAGCAGTGGGAGAGCGCGGCGTCCCCTCCTCCGCCCGCGACAACTTGGCGTCACGAACAGGATCGAACCCATCCAGTTACCTGGAGGAAGTGCTCCTTGTTCTGGACTGTCAGCGGTGTTCCGCTGCAAAAATTTTGAAAGTCGCCATCTTTACCGCCATTTTGGGCGCGAAAATCTCCCGCCCAGCGCCTTCTTCCCCAAGCGGTGGGCGCGAAAAAGAGGCTCCGCCCCCTGAGAACGCGGGCGGAAGTGAAGCTCCGGAGGACCGGAAGCGAAAAGAAAACTTTAAAAGTTGCTGGAAGGACTGCTCCCAAGTACCAAGGGAGAGCAGGAGGGAGGAACCACAGTATATGTGACCAGGACTGTAAAGGCAGGGACGCCAGGACTTTGCCTAATTCCGTTCCTGGACAAGCAGTAGCTGCAACCCCGATGACATCTTACCCGGCTCCGGCAGTCCGCCCAGCCACCACGGTGATGACGTCGGCTTCGGCAGTCCGCCCGGCCGCAACGGAGGTGGCACCCGATTGGAAGTCTGCCCCAGATGTGGCGCCAGCCGCTCCCAGGTACCCCGTCACGGCTGTGCAGCAGCCGGAGTGCACCTGCAGAGAGGAGGAGCAGGCCAGTGAGAGATGGAGTCCTCGGCACTTAGCGAGGCCAGTTGTAGCCGGCGCCGAGGGCATCCAAGTGGGCCTGGCTTCTGAGCAGGAGGCAGAGCACGGAATCCGTGCCCCGTACTGGGAGTGGCGGCAGCGGCAGTGGTAGTGGAGCATGGACGGCTACCCACAAGTTAAAAAGTTGACTGTTTTATGGACTGTCACCCCTGTTGAACGCCCTCAAGTTCAGAAGGAGGCCATCTGCTCCGCAGGTGTGGGGTGGCAGAACGGTTTAAAGTTTTAGAGAACGTACCTCCCGATGTGGGAAGATGTATGATTGTAATGTGTTGATTTTTCCAGTTTTAATAAATGTTGGTGGCCAGACGGCCCGAGGACGGGCCGTGTTTTACCAAGGGGGTGTGTGACGCCCTGGCAAAGCCAGATTGTCACAGAAAGAGTTAATCCTCCTTGGTAATCTGATCTCACACCGGTGCAGCAGGACAAACCACAGCCCCCAGGGTAGGAGAAAAGCACAGCAGAGGGGAGGGGCTGGAGCAGAGTGTTTGGAGAGACAGATGGAAGAGGAGTCTGGAGTTGTAGCTCCCAGGCTGATAGTGAAGCGTGCTCCGAGAGGGCCGGGACAGGCTGCAGTGAGGAAGGGGCCAGAGGTAGCCGGAGCAGGGTGGTGGCCCGACGGTACCTAGGGTGACCCGGATCACTGCAGGGGAGTGGATTCCCCGTTCCCGGCTGAGGAGAAAGAGGAAGAGAGTGGAGAGAGAGGCACCTGGCTGCAGGGAAAGAACAACAGGAGCTGCTGCACCATGTGTGGGACACTAACACCCCGTACCGAAGGCTGCGGACACCGGCAATTCCTAGTTACCAGTGACTCTGTGTGAAATACTTGTGAGTACACCCATGCCCTCGGGCACTGCACCGCAGCACTGCGCCCTGCTCCCTGCTTATCCCCGAACGGGCCCCAGGACCAACTGCCCCTACCCATGGAGGGGTTAACATCCTAAGCTGCATCCCAACACCGTTCCCGGGAGTCCCGCACCTTCATCGCAGCGGTGGTGTCCACCATCACCACAACCCGTGGGTGGCGTCACGGACAATCTCCCTTACCAAATCCCCCCTTTTACTGTGAAGCCTGGGATCACAGACCGGGTCACGCCACCGTGATACCCACAGAAGTGACCCCGTGGCCCGGATCTGAGTAACCCCTGGTCCCCGGGCGACACACTCGCCTTGTGAGCATAACATGCCTGGTGCAGTGGCAATCGGGGTAACAGACATATGAACAAATATTTTATTTTCAAATCACTCCTCAAATCCCTTTGGCCAAGTTTTGATGTTTTATCATATGTTTCTTGTTCAAAGGCCATGTCCCTGAGTATTGCACACTTTGTGCTTTTTGATACTCCAGTAATGTTGCAGCTTTGAAATATGGCCAAACTGGTGGCAAATGGCATCTTGGCAGCTTCACGCTTGATTTTCCTCAATTCATGGGCAGTTTATTTTTGCCTTTTTTGCCCAACACGCTTCTTGCGACCCTGTTGGCTATTTGCCATGAAACGCTTGGTTGTTCGGTGATCACGCTTCAAAAGTTTGGCAATTTCAAAACTGAAATTGACTTTTCAGAGCCCATCAAATCTCTCTTATGACCCATGTTGCCAAAGGAAAGGAAGTTGCCTAATAATTAAGCACACCTTATATAGGGTGTTGATGTCATTACACCACACCCCTCCTCATTACATAGATGCACATCACCTGATTTACTTAATTGGTAGTTGGCTCTCAAGCCTATACAGCTTGGAGTAGGACAACATGTATAAAAATTATCATGTGATCAAAATACTCATTTGCCTAATAATTCTGCACACAGTGTAGCTGTTCTAGCTATCTCTCTATACATATGCAGCTATCTCTCTGTTTATTTTTTGTCTATGTAGAAAAATGGAACAGCACATTAGAAAATGAGAGATGAGTGCAATGCAACTTAAAATACCATATATCCAAAGACAGATAATATATGTGAAAAAATAACAGGCAGCAGTCCAGAAAAAAAATTAAAACAATCTTTTTTGGGGAGTGCTGCCTGTTATTTTTGTAATATCTATCTAGCTCTCATTTATTTATCATTTTCCAAGCTTTGCACATCTTCTACACCAAGAAAACCATTCATTTTACTATCATCTGTTTTTTCTGGTATGTGTCACACGGATGTCACACAGATGCCATATGTATGCTGTCCATATTTGATCCGTTCTACTGGCAAAAAATTGACAGGTTTTTGTGTGGAGCACATGGACACATGGATGGTTCACATGGACACACTGTCCGTATTAAAACATGGAGGTGTAAAGATGGAGCGCTCTTATGGAGCGCACTGCGTTAGCGTGTGCTCTGTTTTGTGCCATTTTGTGCACATATACGTTTCTGCAGACAGACACCCGAACGTAGGTGGTCTACGTTCGGGTGTCCGTCTGCAGAAATGTACAGTATATGTGCACAAAATGGCACAAAACAGAGCACACGCTAACGCAGTGCGCTCTATAACAGTGAATGGCCCTGTCGGGCGCATGCGTCCGGAGCACGCTTTGCAGAGTGGGGGAGGGGCGGTCCAGACGGATGCCCCGACGGGACCTGTGGACGTAGACAAAAACGCAATGTGAAAGGGGCCTTAGAAGACCTTAGAAGACTTATTTGGCAAGCAAAAAGGAGTCCCAGAGGTCAGTACTCAAGGTAAAAGTGGCAAAATAAGGATCTTGAGACATTCAAATCCGATTTTACTTCAGGTAAGGTGGGCGGCAGTTCTCCCATGTGCTAGCTCAGGTCATCAGGCAGCCCTTAGGCTTCAAATAGATAGAAGCAATCTTTTTTTTATCTATTGGGAGACCTTTGCCAATGCAAATTCATAAACGATGAGGGAGGAACTTTTACAATCCATTCTGGAGGAAAGAACATCACAAGTCCTTTGTCCATATATTCACACAAGAGGTGCATTTGGGCCATTGCATCATTGTTTGGATGGATTTTTTTCTTTTACTTACTTTTATTTTTACACAAAAAAACAAAAAAAAAAGAGTTGAGGCATATTGCAGGCCGCAGTCACTTTTCCCTCTCCTAGTTAAGTTAATTCCATGGGTTTTTAGTGCCACCGGGAGAATAATAATTAATAGGTCCATCTGCCTGTCAAATGAAAATGCTAACAGGCTGAATATTCTCAAAGCAAACAAGGCCTGGATTGGCACTGACTTCTTAACCCCAGAGGATAACAGCAGTGGAGCAAAAAGCATGTCCTTTTTTTTCTCGTATTTTCCCATGCACCATTTCACATCCCAAAAAAGAATATGGTTCATATTTTTTTTTTATTTTCCATTTCCTCTTCCTCTTTCACCATATCCACAGAGTCATTATACTTTGTAGAGGGCCAGCAGGAGGGCCTGTATTAATTATTAGAGTGCTTGCAGTCGGCCGTACTCATCATTTTTAGAGGCCCAGCAGTTGGCACACACTCATAATTTTTATAGAGTCAGTTGCTGGCCTGTATTCATATTTTTTAGAGGGCTAGCATCTGGCTCATACTCGTAATTTTTACAGGGCCAGCAGCCGGTAATCACTCATAATTGTAAGAGGGCCTGCAGCCAGCACGTACTTATAGTTTTAGAGGGCCAGCAGCCTGCTCTTACTTTAATTTTTGGAGGGAAATAGGCTGATATCACCAAAAATATATTTTTCAGAGCTACATTTTACATTTTACTTTATTTTACATTTTATTTTAAAACATAAAACCATACAGTAAACAGATGGGCGCTAAACAAACATGGTCATCTATAAGATCCTGCTTCCTGTCCTACTTTGTGGGGGCGCTGACAACACTCTTAAAGCAAGAACTGTGTTAAAAAATGGTGGGTTGAATGCTAGATACTGCTTCCAGTCTGTTTCACAGCATCACCTGTTTTTCACAAGGTCAAGTCAAAGTAGATAGGGATCTGGAAGAAATAATCCTTAACCTTATCCTCCTTCCTCTCACCATAATGGGTCTCAGGAGGCAAGTGATCCCAAACTTGGACACTCCAAGGAGTTTGTCTTTCCATTTCCATTAATTTATTTAAGTTTCTCACCCTGCATGTTTCAAGAGAGACATGAAGAGATTGTGTGTAGTGATCCCAAATATTTGAGTAGTCATGGTCGGAAGAAGACTATCATGTGCAATGGCAATTAGTGTATCAAGCAGTCAATAATAATGATACTTTGTTGTCAACAAGGTATGTTATTAAGTCAGTAAGTCAAGAGAAGGAATGTGGAAGTGTAAGACATGCTGTTGGACGATAAAGTGACTCACCCACCCTGGCATGGTGCCATTCAGAATGAGGACAGCAGTACAGAGGTGGTGGCATCAGCAGCACTGCAACTGGCATGAAGAAGAAGTGGGGTGGTCAGAGGGACTGTTAAGGTCTTAAAATAACTCACAAGAGGGTAAAGGTAACATGCAAAGAACTGCAACGCTCCCTGCCATTTCCCTTACAGACCAGAGATCCCAACCCTGCAGTCCCCAGTGGTTTCTGAAGGAGTTGGAAGAGCCCTGGCCATAGACTAAACTATTTCAACTTGGGGCTATGATACCTAATCTGCCATCAAGCACTTCACGTTCCTCCTAAATAGAGATGAACAAACCTCCCAAGGTTCGATTTGGTTCGTGTTCACCAACTTCAACTTTCTTTGCTGAACGATTCAGCAAGCATATCCGAACCCTATTAAACTCCATGGGAGGCAAAAACAAAGTTATAGACAACACTTTTAGGGGCTCAAAAGCTGCCAGAACAGCTACAACCATTTTACAGTGGATCACACTTGTTGTGCACAGCTATTAGCTTCCTACACTATTAACATAAAACATATTGAGGTGAATGAGTGACCGGACAGGTATAGGCCTAGTAGGCTGGGATCCCTCATGCAACAACTCAAACTGATTTTCTGCTCAGCCACACTCAGGTGACTGCAATATTAGCTTAATAGACTGTTATTGCTGGAAACATTTAAGTATAGTAAGAGAGGTAGATGAGTTAAAGGTAGCTGCATGATATCCAGTCTGGGTGCCATACTGCTACAGGCAATACACAACAAGGTCACACAACTAGGAATCTCCATCCCAATTTCCAAAAATTAGTGGCAGACACCGTGAAAAGTGGCATCAATTGCCCAGAGTACAAATAGTGTTTTGGCGCAGCAGTGAGGCTTTCAAATGAAGAGTTGAATGAGTGACAGGAGTAGACCCATGGCACTACAGACATGCCAAATTGGGGACCAAACGTGGAGTATCCTCATTGTCTAAAATTAGGGGAAGACACCAGGACAGTGGCATCAATTGCCCTAGAGTACCTATAATGTTTTGGCGCAGCAGTGCGGCATGGGCCATGTACCAGACAAGCAATATAGAATAGGTCTGGCTCACTAAATAAATTTGTTGGTGCTCAGTAATAAAAAATTACTTACAAAATTCAAGCGTATACTTCATAGGTATCTGAGTCTCATCATCATCACATCCACCTCTGGGAGTTAACGTCTTGTTACGGGGGGCTGTCTGATAATAAAGCTAAAGAAATGTCAGACAGTCAGGGTCCACCGTGCAAAGACTCTGCTGCAGACTATGGCAGAGGATAAGGGGTATATAAGTGTACGACTGTAAAAAATAATAGCACAAGTGCAGAGTGCAATACCTCTGTTAAACTCACAGAGGAATATAATTAGAAAATAAAGCAATTCCTCCCTTACTTGGAGGGCATGTGGAATGGTCTCTGTTAAAGATCACAGAGACAAAAGCAGTGAGTGTGAAATGACACCTACCTAGGTCCATTACTCTAGTGGTGCCAGGAGACGGACAGCAGCGTAAGCCGCACAAAGCTCCTACCTGCATTCGCTCCACTAGTGTGCGAGGACACGAACCACTAGATATGGCACCTCCCTAGGTCCGCTCTTCTAGTGGTGCAAAAAAGACGGACAGCAGCGTAAGCCGCACAAAGCTCCTACCTGCGTTCGCTCCACTAGTGTGCGAGGACACGAACCACTAGATATGGCACCTGCCTAGGTCCGCTCTTCTAGTGGTGCAAAAGAGACGGACAGCAGCATAAGCCGCAGAAAGCTCCTACCTCTGTTCGCTCCCCTAGAGTGCGAGGATACGAACAACTGCCAGACGCAGTATAAGGAACATTACCCTAGCGGCAACGTCCACCTACGAGTAGAATCATAAGGCCCAGCCAGACCATGTGCCTCAGGCACCTGCCTATGTCCGCTCCACTAAAAGGTAAGGATACGGACTGCAGCCAAAGCTGTAAGGTATAAGAACGCTACCCTGCCAGTAGCGCTCACCTAACATAGACAGAGAGATGCCTAGAGGGACGTGCACAGGGCGTCTACCCTCATGAATGAACCAAGAGGACTGAGCGCCGGGCGGCGTGCATCAGGGTCTTATATAGACTCTGTGCCTCATCCAAGATGGAGGACAACAGAGCCAATCCGCTGCCAGAATGACAGCAATGACGTCACGCTGGCCTATCACCGAGCAAAGCGTCACAAGCACATGACCAGCGACCAATCGGCATAGAAGGTGTCACAGACATGTGACCACGTGTCACAAGCACATGACCAGTGGCCAATCAGCTTAGAAGGTGTCAGAGACATGTGACCTCGTGTCAGCGATGATGTCACCCGCACATGTGCAATGGCTCCAAGATAGGACTTGCACATGGGCAGTAGCAAGAAATCCGGACATAGTCTCCAGAGCCACAGCAACCGTAACAGTACCTCCCCCTCAAGGGCCCCCCTCCCGGCGATGCAGGTAATCGGCAACTAAGTCGGGAGCATGGACAGCCTCCTCAGGCTCACAAGAGCGATGTTCCGGGCCATAGCCCTCCCAATTTATCAAGAAGAACCTGCGCCCTCTAACCATCTTAGAACTACTATGGCTCGTACCTCATAGCTAGAGCGAGAGGAATCAGAGGCAGGAGAGTGCACTTCACGAGCGTGAGGTAAAATAGCCGGCTTTAGCAGTGAAACATGGAATTTGTCATGGATCCTAAGATGGACGGGTAACTTCAATTGGTAGACTACAGGATTTACCTGTCGAAGAACCTCATAAGGACCCAGGAAGCGAGGAGCAAATTTGTCAGAGCTCACTCTAAGTATGACATGTTTTGCAGAGAGCCACACAAAATCCCCTGGAGAAAAGACAGGAGCCGGGCGACGAAACCGATCGGACACCGTCTTCATACGGTCCTTAGCTGCTTGGATCGACTCTTCAGTCCGATCCCAAACCTCTCTGGCATTGGTTGCCCAGTCGGCCATAAGAGGAGAAGGTGCAGCAGCGGGAAACGGTACCGGTACCCTAGGGTGTTGCCCATTATTGAGTAAGAATGGTGTCTGCCCAGTGGCCTCAGCCAGCGAATTGTTAAGGGCAAATTCTGCCCAGGGTAGGAGGGAGGACCAGTTATCGTGGTTCTCAGCAACAAAGTGTCGAAGGTATATAATCATGGATTGATTGGTACGCTCAACCAAACCATTGGTCTCCGGATGGTATGCCGAAGAGAGATTCAACTCAATTTGCAGAAGGCTACAATCTCGCCAGAAACGGGAAGCAAATTGCGGGCCTCTATCACAAATGATACGATCTGGCATCCCGTGAAGCCTAAAGACATGCTTGAGGAATAGTTTGGCTAGTACCCTGGAAGACGGGATTCTCGATAACGGTACGAGATGAACCATCCGGGAGAAATGGTCCGTAATGACCCACACAAATCTATGTCCCTGTGAACACGGAAGATCACCCACAAAGTCCATGCCTACCACCTCCCATGGTCTATCTGGCACTGGTAAAGGATGCAAGAGCCCAGCCGGTCTCTGCCGTAATGGACGGTTGCGAGCACACGAGTAGCAGGAACCGACATATCTCTTGACGTGGCTGGCTAAGTGTGGCCACCAATACCACCTCTCCAGTAACTCTCGTGTCCGCCTAATACCAAAATGCCCACCCACCTTTGAGGTGTGGGCCCACGACAGTATATCATTCTGTCGATCAGGCGGCACAAAGGTCTTGCCCAGTGGGATTTGGTCTAACGTCACAGGGGAGAGCGTATGAAAAACCCTGGAGGGAAGGATAAGACGAGGTTCGTCAATCTCTTCCTGAGTAGAAACCATAGAGAGAGACAGAGCGTCTGCCTTGTTATTCTTGTTATTCTTACTCCCAGACAGATAGTTGATGGAGAAGTGAAAGCAGGAGAAAAACAAGGACCAGCGGGCTTGTCGAGGATTCAGACGCTAAGCGGTTTGTAAGTACGTCAGATTCTTATGGTCTGTATAGACCTGGAAAGGATGTTTGGCTCCTTCCAGCAAGTGACGCCACTCCTCCAAGGCTAATCTCAGGGCAAGCAGTTTCCTATCCCCAATGGTGTTAGGGCCAGGTGGACGGGCGGACCCAGGAGGTGGATCCACTGGGCCGAACACCTTACTGAAGGAAAGGGGTCCGGTAGCCGGAGCACAACAGGTAGCAGGACAGTCCGTTAGAAAGAGTGGAATGTAGAAGTCCCTGGGACCACGGAGTCACTGATGGTAGTCCGGGTGACGGAGCTCAGGTTCGGAGGCCGAGATGTTGTCAGGCGGAGTCCGGAACCGATGGAGCTAGAGGACGGATCACCAGAGGGATCAGAGATGGTACAGACTGACGGGATGGCAGATAGTCAGCGTTCGGGGTTCGGGAATCGGCAGGACCGGATGGCGAGGCAGGAGCGGCTCTAGAAGAGAGATAGGTAAGTATACCAGCAGAGACAAGGAGACCTGACTCCTAGCTTAGGAAACACGAAGAACAGGCCCCGCCCACTTGGATATTAAACCCCTTTATACCCTGTACCTGTGTGTTCAATATCCTGTCCGTGGACGCTGGCCCTTTAAGAAAGGGTCAATGACCGCGCGCGCGCCCTAATGCGCATGCGCGAGGCCCGGGTGCCAGAAGCCAGGGCAGGGAGCGGCGAACAGGAGGCAGGGGAGCCGGGCTGGAGCGAAGCTGCCGGCGGACGCTGGGAGCGGGAACCGGGACGCCTGGGGATCATAGGTGAGGAGGCCTGGAGGCTGTGGAGCGGGGGACGCCGGACAGAGGAGCCGGGAGGCGAGCCAGGGAAGCCGGGGAGCGTGGCAGCGGAGCCGGGGAGCTGGGCAGAGGACCCGGGGAGCGTGACAGTACCCCCCCCCACGCCCCCCTCCCCGCAACCGGGACAGGAAGGCACGAATCAGAGGAGTACCCACATTCTCCCGGGGTTCCCAGGACCTATCCTCAGGACCATACCCCGCCCAGTCCACCAGGAAGAACTGTCGGCCTCGTACAGTTTTCATGGCCACGATATCCCTTACCGCATAGATGTCATCATCAGCAATAGGAGGAGGAGCAGAACTGGCAGCAGCGGAGAAGGGACCAAGGACAACCGGCTTGAGCAGGGAGACGTGGAAGGAGTTGGGTATCCTCATCGTGGCCGGGAGCTGCAGCTTGTAGGAGACCTCATTGATCTTGCTGAGGATTTTAAACGGCCCGATGTAGTGAGGACCCAGCTTGTATGACGGTAGCTTCAATCGGACGTACTTGGAAGCAAGCCAGACGAGATCTCCTGGAGAGAAACACGGGGGATCCAGACGCCTCTTGTCTGCGTGTCTCTTCATCCGCAGGGAAGCACGTCCAAGGGACGTCTTGACAGAGTCCCAAATTGTTGCAAAGTCACGGGCTACAGCATCAGCAGCAGGGACATCCGAGGAAGAGGATACAGGTAATGGGATGGAAGGCTGAAGTCCGTAAACGACATGGAAGGGAGAGCTGGAGGAGGACTCACTGATGTGGTGGTTATGGGAGAATTCAGCCCAAGGAAGAAGCGTGGACCAGTCGTCATGATGGGCGTTGACGTAGTGACGTAAGAAGGAGGTCAAGATCTGATTGACTCGTTCCACTTGGCCATTCAACTGAGGATGGTAGGCTGAAGAAAAGTCCAGAGTCACTCCCAGATGTCCGCAGAGAGCCCTCCAGAAGCGGGAGGTGAACTGAGTTCCTCTGTCGGACACAATGTGTGATGGAAAGCCATGCAACCGGAAGATGTGCTGTATGTAGGCGTCAGCGAGTTCCTGGGCTGAGGGCAGTCCAGCCATAGGGACGAAATGAGCCATTTTGGAGAACCGATCCACCACGACCCATATGACTGTGTGTCCGGAGGACAGGGGCAAGTCCGTAATAAAGTCCATTGCAATGTGTTGCCACGGAACGGAGGGTATAGGCAGAGGCAGAAGACGACCATATGGCAGGTGTTTGGGCGTCTTGTTCCTGGCACAAGAGGAGCAGGCTGAGACAAAAGAAGCGACGTCCGTGCGGAGGGATGGCCACCAGTAGTGACGTACAATTGTACTCCATGTTCTCTTCTGACCAGCATGGCCGGCTGTTTTCGAGGCATGGCCCCATTGCAGCACTTTTTGCCTGTCGGTCTCAGAGACATAGGTCTTCCCGGGCGGTATCTGGGCCAGGGTGACAGGGGCCACCGGAATGATTTTACTAGGACAGATGATGGGTTGGGATGTCTCCTCCTCCTGTTCCATGGGCATGAATGACCTGGACAAGGCATCTGCTCGCACATTCTTGTCCGCGGGTCGGAAATGGAGCTGGAAGTCGAACCTGGCAAAGAACAAGGACCACCTGGCTTGCCGTGGGTTCAGCCGCTGAGCGGACCGCAGGTATTCCAGGTTCTTGTGGTCCGTATAAATGATCACGGGGTACACTGCTCCCTCCAGAAGGTAGCGCCATTCCTCCACAGCCAGTTTGACTGCCAATAGCTCTCGGTCACCGATGGTGTAGTTGCGTTCAGGCGCTGAGAAGCTCTTGGAGAAGAAACCGCAAGTCACCATCTTCCCGGAGGAGGGCTTCTGCATGAGCACTGCTCCGGTTCCCGAGGAGGAGGCATCCACCTCCAAGGTGAACTGTCGGTTTAACTCCGGACGGTGGAGCACAGGGGAGGAAGCAAATGCCCGCTTCAGGGAGCCAAACGCGGCGTCGGCCGCAGGTGACCAGTCCTTTGGATTAGCCCCCTTCTTGGTCAAGGCGGAGAGAGGTGCAGTCAGAGCAGAGAAGTGAGGGATGAACTGACGGTAATAGTTTGCGAATCCCAGAAAGCGTTGGATTGCCTTCAGTCCAGAAGGAGGGGGCCAGTTGACAATGGAAGAGACCTTCTCCGGATCCATCTGCAGCCGGTATCGGAGATCACGTAACCCAGGAAGGGAAGAGCAGACTGCTCGAAGACACACTTCTCGTACTTGGCGTACAGACGATTCTCCCTCAGTCTTTGTAGAACCAGCTGCACATTCTCTCTGTGGGTCTGGAGGTCCGGAGAAAAGACCAGGATGTCATCAAGATACACCACCACACAGACGTAGAGAAGATCCCGGAACACGTCGTTCACCAATTCCTGAAAGACTGCTGGTGCGTTACACAGGCCGAAGGGCATCACACAGTATTCATAGTGCCCATCGCGAGTATTGAACGCGGTCTTCCATTCGTCCCCAGAGCGGATGCGGACCAGGTTGTAAGCACCCCGAAGATCCAACTTGGTAAACACACGAGCTCCTCTAAGCCGATCAAACAATTCGGGGATGAGCGGCAGGGGGTATTTATTTTTCACGGTGATTTGGTTCAATCCCCGGTAGTCAATGCATGGGCGTAAGTCGCCCTCTTTCTTCTTAACGAAGAAGAAGCCTGCTCCAGCAGGAGAGGAGGATCTCCGAATGAATCCCCTTGCCAGGTTCTCTGTGATGTAGGTAGACATGGCCCTTGTTTCGGCAGGAGACAGCGGATATATCCGTCCTCGAGGTGGTGTAGTTCCCGGGAGCAGGTCGATGGCACAATCGTAAGGACAATGTGGCGGCAGTACCTCTGACTCCTTTTTATCAAAGACGTCCACGAAGGACCAATAGGCCGAGGGCAGTCCCGGTAGGGACTCAGGAACCGGAGGTCGTCGGATGGGCTGTATAGTCTTCAGACAGTTCTCGTGGCAAGAGGAGCCCCATCGGGTGATTTCACCAGTACCCCAGCTGACTGACGGTTCGTGTGTCCGTAACCAGGGGAGTCCCAGCAGGATTTGGTGAGACATGTGTGGGAGGACATAGAGAGCGATGTTCTCGGTGTGCAGGGCACCGATACGCAGTTCCACCGGCTTGGTGATCCACGAGATGGTGTCAGAGAGGGGTCTCCCATCCACAGAGGCAATCACGAGGGGTTTGTCGAGTGGAGTAACAGGCACCTGGTACTTATCCACCGTGGCCTGCTGGATGAAATTGCCTGCTGCCCCGGAATCGAGGTATGCCTCGGCCGTGAACCGCGTCTCTCCCGTTGTCACTTGAACAGTCCACGTAACCGGGTCAGAGACAGTCCCAGCACCTAGGGTGGCCTCTCCTACTAACCCTAGGCTTTGGAGTTTCCCGGCCTCTCTGGACAGGAGCGTAGCAGGTGTGTGCCCTCTCCGCAGTAGAAGCAGAGACCCTTGGCGAGCCGTTCTGCTCGGCGTTGTTCGGACTGCCGCACACGGTCGATCTGCATGGGCTCGTGGACGGAGACACCAGATGACGTTGACTGAAGTACGGCGGGCTTCTGCGGAGGAGATGAATGCCGTATCGGACGTCTCTCACGGGACACCTTTTTGAATCGTTCCTGAAAGCGAAGATCCACTCGAGTCGCTAGGGCAATCAGGGCATCCAGGGTGGACGGCAAGTCACGACCAGCCAGCTCATCTTTAATTCGACCCGAGAGACCTTCCCAGAAGGCGGCGGTTAGAGCCTCATTGTTCCACCCGAGTTCCGAAGCCAAGGTGCGAAAACGGATGGCATATTGGCCCACCGTCAGAGTCCCCTGACGTAGCCGGAGGAGAGATGAGGCAGACGCGGAGGCGCGTCCGGGCTCGTCAAAGGTTCCACGAAATGCCTGCAGGAAGTCCTGGATATTAGTGGTCACAGGGTCCTCCTTCTCCCACAAGGGGTTCATCCAGGCCAGTGCCTCACCCTCTAGATGGGACATCATGAACGCGACCTTGGCTTGGTCGGAGGCAAACAAGTGCGGCAGCTGCTTGAAATGGAGAGAGCACTGATTGATGAATCCCCTGCAGGTCTTGGGATCTCTGGCGTACCTGGGCGGTGAGGCCAAATGAAGTCTGGAAGCATCCGAGGAGGCTGCCACGGGAGCTGTGGCCGTGGATTGTACAGTGGAAGCTTGAGATGCTGAAGATGTGACCGACGCTTGTAGCGTGTTCAGGCGGGCGTCCACAGAAGTTATGAAGTTCAGCATGCGGGTCTGGGTCTCACGCTGGCGTGTGAGTTCCTCCTGCAAGGCTGCTAGTGCTTCGGCGGGATCCATGGCCTGTTCTTACTGTTTAGGGCCAGGTGGACGGGCGGACCCAGGAGGTGGATCCACTGGGCCGAACACCTTACTGAAGGAAAGGGGTCCGGTAGCCGGAGCACAACAGGTAGCAGGACAGTCCGTTAGAAAGAGTGGAATGTAGAAGTCCCTGGGACCACGGAGTCACTGATGGTAGTCCGGGTGACGGAGCTCAGGTTCGGAGGCCGAGATGTTGTCAGGCGGAGTCCGGAACCGATGGAGCTAGAGGACGGATCACCACAGGGATCAGAGATGGTACGGACTGACGGGATGGCAGATAGTCAGCGTTCGGGGTTCGGGAATCGGCAGGACCGGATGGCGAGGCAGGAGCGGCTCTAGAAGAGAGATAGGTAAGTATACCAGCAGAGACAAGGAGACCTGACTCCTAGCTTAGGAAACACGAAGAACAGGCCCCGCCCACTTGGACATTAAACCCCTTTATACCCTGTACCTGTGTGTTCAATATCCTGTCCGTGGACGCTGGCCCTTTAAGAAAGGGTCAATGACCGTGCGCGCGCCCTAATGCGCATGCGCGAGGCCCAGGTGCCAGAAGCCAGGGCAGGGAGCGGCGAACAGGAGGCAGGGGAGCCGAGCTGGAGCGAAGCTGCCGGCGGACGCTGGGAGCGGGGACCGGGACGCCTGGGGATCATAGGTGAGGAGGCCTGGAGGCTGTGGAGCGGGGGACGCCGGACAGAGGAGCCGGGAGGCGAGCCAGGGAAGCCGGGGAGCGTGGCAGGGGAGCCGGGGAGCTGGGCAGAGGACCCGGGGAGCGTGACAAATTGTATAGTTTCTCTCTGCCGCTGAAAAGGTTTTAGCAAAGAAGAAACACGGCCTTTTTCTACCTGCACCAATCTTTTGATACAAGACCGCACCAGCACCCACTGAAGAGGCATCAACCTCCAAGAGGAAGGGCTTATTCTCATCGGGTCTTTGAAGAATGGGAGCAGTTGAAAAGTGTCTTTTTACTGCCTCAAAAGCCTGGGATGTCTCAGTAGACCAGACTTTTGGATTAGCACCTTTCTTAGTCAAGGCCACCAAAGGGGCCACCTAAGTAGAGAAATGGGGTATGAACTGCCTGTAATAATTGATGAATCCTAAGAAGCGTTGCACCGCCTTCAAGGAATGAGGTTCGGACCATTCCAGGACAGCAGAGAGCTTCGCAGGATCCATAGCCAGACCCTCTTGTGAGATAATGTAGCCCAAAAAAGGCAAGGATGACTGCTCGAATACACATTTTTCGAGTTTAGCAAACAAAGAGTGCTCCCTTAAACGGGAAAGGACACAAACGACATCCTGATGATGAGTCTCCAGATCAGGAGAAAAAAATCAGGATGTCGTTTAGATACACCACGACGGAGGATAACAGTAAATCCCTGAACACATCGTTTACGAAGTCCTGAAATACTGCGGGTGCATTACATAAACCAAAAGGCATGACGAGCTATTCATAGTGACCGTCTCGGGTGTTAAAAGCGGTCTTCCATTCGTCACCCTCTCGAATTCGTACCAAGTTATACGCACCCCGCAGATCCAACTTCGTAAAAACCTGAGCTCCCCTTAGTCTGTCAAAGAGCTCCGAAATTAAAGGTAATGGGTATTTGTTCTTTATTGTGATTGCGTTGAGACCCCTGTAATCTATGCAGGGACGCAAATCACCCTCTTTCTTCCGAACAAAGAAAAACCCAGCTCGCGCGGGAGAGACAGACTTACGAATGAACCCCTTCTCTAAACTCTCTCTTATATAGGTCGACATGGCCTCCGACTCAGGTATCGACAGGGGGTAAACCCTGCCTTTAGGTGGAACCGAACCTGGGATAAGGTCTATGGCACAGTCATACAGCCTATGGGGTGGAAGAACCTCAGCACCCTGTTTGGAGAACACGTCAGCGAAATCCAAATAGGGTGTAGGTATTGGAGAGAGATCAGTTGATGCAACCGCAACGACCTTAGGTGGTAAGGGAAGACACTGGGACTGACATTTCGAACCCCAACTAATAATGCTGTCGGACTCCCAGTCAATGTGAGGAGCATGAGTCCGAAGCCATGGGAAACCCAGAAGGACGTCGTCTATACCCTCAGGCAAAACAAGAAAAGAAATCTCCTCTATGTGACCCTGAGGCAGGGAAAGGCGCAAGGGAACTGTCCTGAATGTAATGGAGTCAGACAAGATAGTCCCATTAACAACACGGACAGGAATAGGCGCCTCTAACATGATAGAGGGAATATTGTGTCTCTTTACAAATCCTGAGGACACAAAAGTCCCGTCAGCTCCGGAATCCACAAAAGCCATAATAGGCCATGTATTCTCAGAGAATGAGAGCTGACCTGGGATACTACACTTAGAGGGTGCAGAAGACGTCTCTAGTAAGCACCTCTAATGGTTACTAGGCTTGGGAGTTTCCCTGACGACTAGAACACTTGTTGGCATAGTGCCCAGCCTGACGACATACGTAACATATAGGAGAACCAGACTTGCGTAGTCTGAAGGACGTATGACCTAACTCCATAGGAGTGGGAGATGTTTCAGATGCTGAGGAAGATGGTAGTGGACCCTTAACAACTGGAATAGCCCGATGCTTAGGGCGTGAGGAAGAGACCTTGAGTCTACGTTCCCTATGGCGTACGTCGATCCTCGTTGCTACTGTGATCAAGTCCTCCAGAGAAGCAGGGACCTCACGAAGAGCAAGGGCATCCTTGACATAGCCTGCCAACCCTCTCCAGAAGATAGGAATCAACACCTTCTCTGGCCAATCTAGTTCTGCCACCAGAGTTCTAAAAGCAATGGCATAAGAACTAGTGGATAACGAACCCTGAGATAGATCTAAGAGTCTCAGGGCCACATCATGGGTAACCTGCGGACCCATGAATACCGCTTTAAGAGCATCAAGAAAGTCTTCATGTCTCAGAGTAACCACATCAGAGCGCTCCCATAAGGGAGTCGCCCATTCTAAGGCTTTGTCCTGAAGTAAGGAGATGATAAAGCCTACTCTGGACCTCTCCGTAAAGAAGCGAGAAGAGTTGACCTCTAGGTGTATCTGACACTGACTAATGAAACCTCGACATGATCTGGCATCGCCAGAATATTTGTTTGGCAGAGCAAGTCGAGGAACATGTGCAGATGTCACCATGGTCTGAGGTTTATCCTCTATACTCTTGAGCCGCGACTCAAGTACTTGTATGTAACGGTGTAACTGCTGATATTCTGCCATAACTGCCAGACCCTTGGCTCAGTCCTAATGTTACGGGGGGCTGTCTGATAATAAGGCTAAGGAATGTCAGACAGTCAGGGTCCACCGTGCAAAGACTCTGCTGCAGACTATGGCAGAGGATAAGGGGTATATAAGTGTACCACTGTAAAAAATAATAGCACAAGTGCAGAGTGCAATACCTCTGTTAAACTCACAGAGGAATATAATTAGAAAATAAAGCAATTCCTCCCTTACTTGGAGGGCGTGTGGAATGGTTTCTGTTAAAAATCACAGAGACAAAAGCAGTGAGTGTGAAATGGCACCTACCTAGGTCCGTTCCTCTAGTGGTGCCAGAAGACGGACAGCAGCGTAAGCCGCACAAAGCTCCTACCTGCATTCGCTCCACTAGTGTGCGAGGACACGAACCACTAGATATGGCACCTGCCTAGGTCCGCTCTTCTAGTGGTGCAAAAGAGACGGACAGCAGCATAAGCCGCACAAAGCTCCTACCTCTGTTCGCTCCCCTAGTGTGCGAGGATACGAACAACTGCCAGACGCAGTATAAGGAACATTACCCTAGCGGCAACGTCCACCTACGAGTAGAATCACAAGGCCCAGCTGGACCATGTGCCTCAGACACCTGCCTATGTCCGCTCCACCAAAAAGTAAGGATACGGACTGCAGCCGAAGCTGTAAGGTATAAGAACGCTACCCTGCCAGTAGCGCTCACCTAACATAGACAGAGAGATGCCTAGAGGGACGTGCACAGGGCGTCTACCCTCATGCATGAACCAAGAGGACTGAGCGCCGGGCGGCGTGCGGCAGGGTCTTATATAGACTCTGTGCCTCATCCAAGATGGAGGACACCAGAGCCAATCCGCTGCCAGAATGACAGCAATGATGTCACGCTGGCCTATCACCGAGCAAAGCGTCACAAGCACATGACCAGCGACCAATCGGCATAGAAGGTGTCAGAGACACGCGACAACGTGTCACAAGCACATGACCAGTGGCCAATAAGCTTAGAAGGTGTCAGAGACATGTGACCTCGTATCAGCGATGATGTCACCCGCACATGTGCAATGGCTCCAAGATAGGACTTAGTCTCCAGCGCTTGCACATGTGCAGTAGCAAGAAATCCGGACATAGTCTCCAGAGCCACAGCAACCGTAACACGTCTGGTGAGGAGTGTCTGGATTCTGCACAACCCTTCTTCGTCTGACCCCAGATCCAACTGACAAAAATTGTGGGCTAAGGTGCTAATGCTTTCCTCCTCTTGAGTCTGTGAATCTTTTAAACAGACCACTGATGCCCATGGAATAGAATGGGAGAAAAGCTCTGCAGACTCATCCATTTGTTGTTACCCACATTCAGTTTTACACTAGGAGCATTGTGATGAGGGGACAAACAAGGATAATTGGGGTGCCACCTCTGAAGACTATACTGTTTGTGCTGTTTAGGTGGAGGAAGTGGAGGAGAAGCCTCTTCATGCAGTGCTTGCCATTCACTGTAGCACATGCTCTTTTTGGCCCTAATCTACAAGTCGTACCACTGTGCATCTGCCAAAGAAAAGGAGTCGAGTGGCCCGTTCAGTAACAGAAGTTGTCAGTTGTCTTTGGACAAGACACGCTGGTGTTTGTTCAGTAGAGCTTTCAGTAACATTAGCGCCTACCCCACTTTCACCTTCAACAGCATGCCTATGCCCCCTTCCACCACGACCTCTGGATTTCCCACTCATTTTTTCATGTACCCTTCCCCTCTTTTAACCAGTTGTTTCACAACCCTAGGCCCACACCTGTCAGTCACTTGTCACTAAAATAGGTATATCTGTTTAGATGATGAAATAGCAATTTTGGCCTGTATCACAGATTTGACACTATTTAGATAATGAAATAGCAGTTTTGGGCTGGTCCAGACAATTACCAATATTAGGATGCTGAAATCTCAATTTTTTTATTGGTTGACAAATTTTGCACTATGTAGATGATGAAATATCAATTTTGGGCTGGACCACTTAACTACCACTATTTAGATGATGAAATGGCAACTTTTTGGATGGATCACACATTTTGTAATCTTTAGATGATGAAATAGCAATTTATAGAAGGACCACAAAGTGAGCAATCACTAGATGATGAAATTCCGATTTGTGGCACACAACGTTCCCTACCCTGCACGCCCCAACACTTCCCTATTCTAAACTATTGCCCTTCTAACTATCTTAACTACCTAAACTTAAACCCACTAGATCAGCCAACTGTGGCGGTGGCAGCACTCTCCCTAAGCTGTAGCAAACACAAAATGGCGACAATGCCACATGTCTGCATTTTATATGCAGAGGGATACGTGAATTAGGAAGCCAATGAAACAAGCCCTTGTGTCTGAACATTGTGCATGTTTTCTACACATTGATTAGCTGCTGGAACATCCACACAAAGTTAAGAAGAAAAAAAATAGTCTTTCACTTCTCCGACCTCTCTCAACTCCTTCCCCACACTTATCATACAGCAACTCTAGCCTAACCAAAGTGGAAAATAAGGTAGAATATAACCGTTAGTGTAACCACGAACAGTTAACGAACAAAACTGATCTTTGCCAATTTTTGAAAAAAATCATGAACCCTACCCGCAAATGAAATTATCAAACCTTTTTTGAACAAGTTTGGTTATCTCTAGTAGCAACCCTTTTAATCCACACAGGCAAAAAAATCAACCATACATATCAATAAATTCAGCGTTAATGAGAAATGACTATGGGAAAAGTATTGAACATGTTTACTGAAATGTATTGAAATTTATTTATTACTTTGTACAAAAACCTTTGTTAGTGATGACAGCTTCAAGACACCTCCTGTATGGAAAAACTAGTCAACTGCATTTGTCAGGTGTTGGGTTGGCCCATTCTTCCAGACAAACACTCGTCAAAACCTGAAAGTTCCGTAGGCTCCTTCTATGAACCCTGAGCTTTGATTCTGTCTATAAATTTTCTATTGGATTTACATCAGGTGATTGGCTGGCCCATTCAAGCTTTATTTTTTTTTCTCTGAAACTAATTGAGAATTTTCTTGACTGTGTGTTTGGGTTAATTTTTTTGCTGAAATGTTCACCCATGTTTCATTTTTATCATCAGGTAGATAGCAGCAGATTTTTATCAAGAATGTCTCGGTACATTTGTCCATTTATTCTTTCTTCAATTATAGGAAGTCTGCCAATTCCGTATGCTGAAAAAAAGCCCCAAACCAAGATGTCCCCCCTTCTAAACATCACTATTGATACATTCATGGAATGTATTATGGCATCCAAGTTAAATTTTCGTCTCATCTGACCAGATTATTTTCTTGCCCTATTTCATAGACTTGTCAAGTGTTGTTGAACTAACTTTAAACATACTTGAACGTGCTTTTTTATTTCAGCAATTGAGTTTTACATAGTGATTGGGCATACAGGCCATGGAGATTGAGTGTACTATTTGTTTTATTTGAAACAATTGTACCTGCTGCTTTCATGTTTTCTGCAGCTTGCCACAGGTGGTTCTTTGCTCTTGGACAACTCTTTTGATAATCATTTAAACTCATATGTCTAAAATTTTGCAGGTCTTGGCCCATTTTGTTTCTCTTCCAGATTATGGTCTCAGTAATGCTAACTGGGACCTTCAGTAGATTAGAAATTCTTCTGTAACCAATGACATAAGTAAGTTTTGCAGCGATCAAGTTGCAAAGGTCTTGAGACAGCTCACTGGTTTTACCCACCATGAGATGTTTCTTGTTTGGCATCTTGGGAATTAGTCACCTTTCTATAATCTACCACATGAACTGGGTGATATTATTTTTTACTGTGGCACAATTGCTTTCTAATTACTGTTACACGTTGCTTTACATGTTGTGACATCGCTTCCGAAATATCGTTGGGGTCACGTCGTTAGTGACGCACATCCGCCGCTGGTAGCACTCTCGCAACGTGTAAATCTTGGATGCGCTGATAAACGATCGCAAAACCGTCGAAAATTGGTGATCTGTGTAGCGTCGGTAATTTTCAAAATTTCGGGTCGACCGCAGGTACGATGTTGTTTGTCGCTCCTGTGGCAGCACACATCGCTGTGTGTAAACCCGCAGGAGCAACAAACATCTCCTTACCTGCATCCCGACGGCAATACGGAAGGGAGAAGGTGGACAGGATGTTATGTCCCGCTCATCTCCGCCCCTCCGCTTCTATTGGCCGGCCAATTTGTGACGTCACTGTGACGCCGAACGCACCTCCCCCTTGAGGGAGGGATTGTTCGGCAGTCACAGCGACGTCGCCGAGCAGGTATGTGCATGTGAAGCTGCCATAGCGATAATGTTCGCTACAGCAGCAATCACCACATATCGCATGTGCGATGGGGGTGGGTACTATCGTGCTCAGCATCGCTAGCTAGATGCTAGTGATGTCGCAACGTGTAAAGTACCCCTTAGATTTCAGCTGGTATCATGACTTTCCATGGCTTTTTGCACCTATTTTACTGCACGTGTTCAAAACTTTTTCCCTGTATCATACATCTATGGTTTGATCTTTACCTGAATGGATTGGATAGGTTGTTACTAACATCTGGTGAGAAATTCATGTCAATAGTACCTTTAGAGATATATTTACATAGAAAATTGGTGAAGTGTTCAATATGTATTTCACTTCTTTATAACATTTTTTGATCTCTTTTGATTCAGATTTTTTAAATGCTGAATTAACAAAAAAACAACCATTCCCTTACATTTTTATTTGTTTTATTATGGTTCCTCATGAGGCAAAAATGAAAAGACTGATTTATTCCTCAGGTAGGTACCATTATTGCGATACCAGAATTATATAGTTTTTAATGCTTCGCTAATTTTATACATAAAAACTATTTTTTACAAAAATACAAAAATGAATTTGTTTTTGCATCACAATATTCTGAGAGCTGTAACTTTTTAATTTTTTTTTGGCTGTGCAATCTATATTAGGCTTTGTTATTTGAGAAAATTTGCAGTTTCTCTTTGTACCATTTTTCACATATAATTATTTTATTGCTTTTTCTTGAACTTTTAGTATTTCAGTTTGATGAAAAAGCAACATTTTTGGAGAGTTTTGTGTAAGTTTTTGAATGTGTTCATCCTATGGAATTAAACACATGACAGTTTTACAGCTCGGACATTCCAGACATGGATATACCAAATATGTGTTCTTGTTTTGCATATTTTTGTTGTAATGCTAATGCTGTTTCTTTAGTGGCGAAACGGGTGTTCGTGATTTTCCTGAACTTGTTTTTGTTTTGTTTTTTACTTTTTACACAAATTCTTTACACTGTTTTTTTTACTTAGTCATACATAATTACAGCAAGATCTAACAGGCTATTATACCTCAGGGTCATTATATGACCTTAGGGTACCATGGAAATCATTGGCACCCATGAATATGATCCCTGAGGGCTGATGGTGTCAAAGGGGGTCTTTTTAACCCCCTTTTAACAACTTAGATGCCTTTGTCAAGATTGATGACAGTATTTAAGGGATTATTAGGCTCCAATCAGTTTCAAATCGGGTCAGAACCAATGCCAAAAGGTGTCATACACAGCTGTCATGGTAGCAAATTTAGCCTGCAGGTGGTGGCTCTATTTACATATTTCTCATCATTGTTTAAAACGGCAATGAGGGAATAAGTCCCTTTAACGAACACCGTTTTAATACATATTGGCGGTCACTAAGGGGTGAAAAAAACATAAAAAATCTGTCAATGCACAGTTTTGTTAAACAGACTATATTTTCACTACAGAGATTGAAAGGGATTGGATATAGTCATAGTGAATCTCAAAGGTTTATGCACATCTTTTTAGAGCAGTTTGAGTAACTGAGAACATTTTTTATAAATTAGATCTTAAGTTCACAGATCTATAATTATAAAGGAATAACCTGGAACCTTGGTTTGTCCAGGAGTATAATAAAATACCAGTAACTATGCAGCCATTAAAATTATGTAGGCTCCTTTAGAACTCTTGAATTTAACCCATTTGAGCCCACAGACTTCCTCACATTTATTTTATGTAACTTAACTCAGATGGTTAAGTGTAGATATGGTTGAAGTTATTAGATGACAATTTAAAAGCACTATATCTCCCTTGCTCTTTTCTTTGATATATATATATATATATATATATATATATATATATATACCTGAAGAACTCATTTAGTAATTCTGCCTTCTTTTGATCCTCAACTTCCAACTCCCAATTGTCATTATTTAGAGGACCCATCTGAGTGGACCTTATTTTTTTAATTTATTTAAATAATTTATCGGTATTTGTCTTGCTTTTCTTGGCTTTCTGCTATTTATTGTCTGACTTAGTTGATTTGATTAATTTTCAGAATCTTTTCCACCTCCCACTTAAATCAATAAAAGGCGAATGTGCAATACCCGGCTGCGGCCACTATCAGTTGATGAGACAGCTAAAGAATTGAGCATTTCTAGCCACCTGCTGACTCTGCTGGCACTAAGAGCAGCTGACGGGTGGGGGTGTGAGGTGTCGGACTCTGGCCGATCTTACATTGATGACCTAACCTAAGGATAGGCCATGAATGTTAAAGTAGTCTGTTCATCATTGTGAAGGGTGTTACCTAAAGTGCTGTTAATTTACGGTTGTTATCATGAAATGTCATAATTTCTGTGGCAAAAAACAATGACTTTTAACACCTAACTTCACACCAACTAAGATGTATTTGGATAAATTAGACTGCAGAGTGAATGTGAAGAATCAAGCAAGCTCAGAATCTTTGCTTCTCCTTCAAGAATTAGGAAAGCCTTTTCATGTAACTACCTGATGAAATTGCATGAGAAATACCAAAGGTTTGTAAAGCTGTTGTGGCGCCCCTGAGGCTCTGGTCGCTACAGGGTACTGCACCTCAGTTAAGGTGCGGTATCCATCTCAGGTAAGGGGGGGGGGTTAATCACTGGTGTTCCACATTCGCACTCTACATACAGTTTAGGAGGCTTCTCACAAGGGGGTTGGCTCAGGGTAGATAGGGGGGTGGCCATCACAATGCATAGGACTTCCCCGATCACTGAAGCCAGCCACCTAGGGATGGGTTCCACTTGGGGGTAGAAGTAGGCACAACACACTGACATACAGGAGACCAGTCAGGAGCATAGTTCTGATAAGACACCTCAAAGATGTATACAAGGAATGGACAAAATGATTCAAATTATACTGATCAGTTTGACCTCTGACACGTAGTAGGCCCTAATGCATCTTGTCATGACAGATATCATAATGTAATGAAAGGCCTAGTGACTAGGCTTCATGCGATGTCATGACATTGTGGAGACATAGGCTACTTTCACACATCCAGTTTGAGCACTGCGGCTCAATCCGGCTGTGAAACCTATGCAACGGATGCGGCGAAAACACCGCATCCTTTGCATAAGTTTTTACATGCGGCCCATCCGGTCTTTTCTGGCTGCGGCACGCTACTGAGCATGCGCAGTGGAAGAAACCGCATGCGGCGGCCTGATGCGTTTTTTCCGCATCGAGCCGCATCCGGCGTCTATAGGCATGCATTGAAAAATGCGCCGCAATGGCCGGATGCGGCGCAATGCGTTTTTTTTTTGCCGGAGCAAAAAACATTGCAGGCAACGTTCCATCCGGCCGCGGCATCGGCTAAATCTGCCGCATGCGGCAAAAAACGGACCGAACGCAAGCCCATGCGGCACAATATGGCACTAATGTAAGTCTATGCAAAAAAACCCACAACCGGCGGCAAAAAAAACGGTTGCGGTTTTTCTGCAGAGCGCCGTATTGTGCCGCAGAGCAAAAACCGGATGTGTGAAAGTAGCCTTAGTAAGCTAGTAGGGCTGTTCTTATCAGGGTAATCTGAACTGGATGCCAAATTGGGGAAGTTTCAATCTTTTTCATTTTCTCTAGCTTACATATTTTATGAATAGGGCATTATGCTTTCTTTGCAAAGACTTGAAAATATTTATTTTTGCTTAGTACAATATGCTCTTGCGCCATAATAGTTTTATAAAGTCTTATTGGTAAGCTTCTGTATTTTTCTGTTAATCTTAAAGCACCACTGCAGCATTTTTTTTTATTTCAGTGTTGGAATGGTGCTTTAAATGTAAGCCTCTTGCCCCCTATCCTATACTCTCCTGCTGCCATGTTCATCTACTTCAAGTCTCGCTTCAGTCAGTTTCCTGTGATTTGTGAGCTGCCGCAATCTCCAGTGTTTCATTGAATGCGCCAGAGGTCACGAGTCAATTCAGTTCTATGAGAGCCTTTTTCTGGTCTCTCTCTGGCTCTCGCAGAGTTGCATTCAGACTTTGCAACATAAATTCTGACACTGCAAGTCTGAAGGTATGGGTACAAGATAGCATGGTGGTACTAGGCTGGCGTCGAAAACTGATAATGCTACCAGCAGGTAAAGTATATAGTAGAGGCAGTCGGCTTACATTTAAAGTGCCACTCAAGCATTGACAAAAAAAACCACACACTGGAGTGGTGCCTTAAGCCCAATAAACAGTTGCCTAAGTAATATAGGTGGTTTGGCTGATTTTCAAATACATGTTTATAAAATTTACTCAAGTTTCTAAAATTCCGCAGCTCTTTACATACATCAGCAATACTGTCCCTGTTAGGGCTCACAATATAAATTCCCTAGCTGTATATCTTTGAAGCCACCATGCCACCAGTAGAGATGAGCAATGTTCGAGGTTCGCCAATTTCATGTTCGAGTGATTTTGGGGGGTGTTCGAGTTGTTCAATGTACTCAAACGACTTAGTAAAAGTTTGGTAGTTCGAGTTACGTTCAAGAACGGTTCGATCAACAAAAATAGTAGCTAGTTACTACCTGGCTTCTCACTGTAATAGTGTGAGTCACTGTGAATCATGATATTATCAAAATTCAGCGTATAGTGTGTGGGGGGGGACGGGGTTTAGATCAGTGCTGCTGCTCAGTGCTGAAAGAATGCCGATCTCCATTTTTTTTTTCTAACCGCGCATACAGTGGGGCGTGCCAGGCTGTCAGCAAATCACAGACACACACACAGCAAAGTAGATTTGCCACACAAGCAAGGACATGTGTCATAGGCTGTGCATGTCACATGTCCTTGCACTATAAGACATGGCCATTTTTCTCATCGCCGCCATTATCTTTCTCCTGCGGGTGGGTGACAGTCACTTCTCCCGCTCCCGCTACTGCTGCTGTGTGCACTATAGACATACAGCGCAATCTACACAGAGCTTTAGGGATTAAGGACTACTTGTAATTTCAGCCCATTTCAGGGCTGCATTACAGCCATTCATAGGCATTGTTGCTAGGCAGGTCTGTGCCAACGCTGTGCAGGGTTTTATATAACAGCGTCTGGAAACATCAGCTCAGGCAATTCCTTGCTGCATTTTTTTCATTGGCAGGGATAGAAACTGAGGCTTCCTTTGCTGTCCTGCTACCTACAGCACCTGTGTATTCTACACACTTGCCCATTTTTGCTACGCAATTTTAATAGCAAACAGTGCTGACACTTAGTGGCATTTTAAAAGTGTCTGGGATACTAACTTAGTGTTCCTCTGGAGCCACACAAGGTACACCACCCCTGCGTTTTACACACCTGCCCATTTTTACTACTCAATTTTTATAGCAAAAAGTTCTGACACTTAGTGGCATACTAAAAGTGTCTGGGATACTAACTTAGTGTTCTTCTGGTGCCACGCAAGCTACACCACCTCTGCATTCTACACACCTGCCCATTTTTGATAGGCAATTTTTATAGCAAACAGTGCTGACACTTAGTGGCATACTAAAAGTGTCTGGGATACAAACTTAGTGTTCCTCTAGTGCGACGCAAGGTACACCACCTGTTACGGTTGCTGTGGCTCTGGAGACCATGTCCGGATTACTTGCTACTGCACATGTGCAAGCGCTGGAGACTAAGTCCTATCTTGGAGCCATTGCACATGTGCGGGTGGCATCATCGCTGACACGAGGTCACATGTCTCTGACACCTTCTAAGCTGATTGGCCTCTGGTCATGTGCTTGTGACACGTGGTCACATGTCTCTGACACCTTCCATGCCGATTGGTCGCTGGTCATGTGCTTGTGACGCCTTGCTCGGTGATAGGCCAGCGTGACGTCATTGCTGTCATTCTGGCAGCGGAATGGCTCTGGTGTCCTCCATCTTGGATGAGGCACAGAGTCTATATAAGACCCTGACGCACGCCGCCCGGCGCTCAGTCCTCTTGGTTCATGCATGAGGGTAGACGCCCTGTGCACGTCCCTCTAGGCATCTCTCTGTCTATGTTAGGTGAGCGCTACCGGCAGGGTAGCGTTCTTATACCTTACAGCTTCGGCTGCAGTCCGTATCCTTACCTCTTAGTGGAGCGGACATAGGCAGGTGCCTGAGGCACATGGTCCGGCTGGGCCTTGTGATTCTACTCGTAGGTGGACATTGCCGCTAGGGTAACGTTCCTTATACTGCGTCTGGCAGTTGTTCGTATCCTCGCACACTAGGGGAGCAAACAGAGGTAGGAGCTTTGTGCGGCTTATGCTGCTGTCTGTCTCTTTTTCACCACTAGAAGAGCGGACCTAGGCAGGTGCCATATCTAGTGGTTCGTGTTCTCGCACACTAGTGGAGCGAACGCAGGTAGGAGCTTTGTGCGGCTTACGCTGCTGTCCGTCTCCTGGCACCACTAGAGTAACGGACCTAGGTAGGTGCCATTTCCCACTCACTGCTTTTGTCTCTGTGATCATTAACAGAGACCATTCCACACACCCTCCAAGTAAGGGAGGAATTGCTTTATTTATTAATTATATTCCTCTGTGAGTTTAACAGAGGTATTGCACTCTGCCGTAGTCTGCAGCAGAGTCTTTGCACGGTGGACCCTGACTTTCTGATATTCCTTTAGGTTTTATTATCAGACAGCCCCCCGTAACACCACCTCTGCATTTTACACACCTGCTCATTTTTTCTACGCAATTTTATAGCAAACAGTGCTGACACTTAAGCGGGCTTTACATGCTACAATATATCTAACGAGATGTCGGTGGGGTCACGTCGTAAGTGACGCACATTCGGCATCGTTAGTTTTGTAATAGCGTGTGAAACATACGTCCGATTGCAATTGTACGCAAAAACGTTGATCGCATACACGTCGTTCATTTTCTAAAAATTGAACGTCCGGTTGTTCAATGTTCCCGAGGCAGCACACATCACTCCGTACGACACCCCGGGAACGATGAACTGCAGCTTACCTGCGTCCTCCGGCAATGCTGAAGGAAGGAGGTGGGCGGGATGTTTACGTCCTGCTCATCTCTACCCCTCCGCTTCTATTGGCCGGCTGCTGTGTGACGTCACTGTGACGCCGAACGTCCCTTCAGGAAGAGGATGTTCACCGCCCACAGTGAGGTTGTATGGAAGGTAAGTACGTGTAATGGGGGGTAACAGCATTGTGCGACACGGGCAACAAATTGCCCGTGCCGCACAAATGATGGTGCGGGTGCGATCGCAAATGTGATTGCACGTTTAATTGAAACATGCAAAGCAGGCTTTAGTGGCATACTAAAAGTGTCTGGGTTACTAACTTAGTGTTCCTCTGGTGCCATGCAAGGTACACCACCTCTGCATTCTACACACCTGACCATTTTTGCTACGCAATTTTTATAGCAAACAGTGCTGACACTTAGTGGCAAACTAAAGGTGTCTGAGATACTAACTTAGTGTTCCTCTGGCACCACGCAAGGTACACCACCTCTGCATTCTACACACCTGCCCATTTTTGCTACGCAATATTTACAACAAACAGTGCTGATATTTAGTGGAATGCCAAAAGTGTCTGGGATACTAACTTAGTGTTCCTCTGGTGCCACGCAAGGTACACCCCCTCTGCATTCTATACACATGCCCATTTTTGCTACGCAATTTTTATAGCAAACAGTGCTGACACTTAGTGGCCTACTAAAAGTGTCTGGGATACTAACTTAGTGTTCCTCTGGTGCCAAGTAAGGTACACCACCTCTGCATTATACATACCTGCCCATTTTTGCTATGCAATTTTTATAGCAAACAGTGCTGACACATTATTGGCATACTAAAAGTGTCTGGGATACTAACTTAGTGTTCCTCTGGTGCCAAGCAAGGTACGCCAACTCTGCATTCTACACACCTGCCCATTTTTGTTATGCAATTATAATAGCAAACACTGCTGCTGACACTTAGTGGTATACTAAAAGTGTCAGGGATACTAACTTAGTGTTCATCTGGTGCAACACAAGGTACACCACCTCTGCATTCTACACACCTGCCTATTTTTCCTACACAAGTTTTATAGCAAACAGTGCTGCCAGTTTTAGGGCCATTGTTGCATTGCCAGGGATAGTCAGTGTTGGTTCTTCAGCTGTCAATAAAGCTAGACCACCTCTGCATTGTACACCACCTCTCCATTTTTCCTGCGACATTTTAAGTGTCCATTTGGTCACAAACAAAATGAGTGGCAAAAGGTCAGATGTTGGTGGAAAGGGGAACAAGCGTGTTGGAAAGGGGAAAAAAGTTTGTGTCCGTGGGGGAGGTGGTAAAGCTACAGTAACATCTGCTGAAGAAAGGCCATCTTCAAGCAAAAGTAAGATGTCTACTACTTTCCATGAACAATCTGATGTTCTCCCTTTTTTACGGAACAGAACTACTGTAACAAAGGTAGATGATGCACAAAAAAAGAACATGCTTGAATGGATCTCAAGTGCTCCAAGTGCTCGCACTTGCTTTCTCCCAGCTCTCAAGTCTCCACCCGCCCTGCAGAGTATGGTGTAACAGAGATGGGTGAGTCTGTAGAGCTGTTCAGTCAACCTCTAGCATGGGAATCAGAGGTCTGCTCCAAAGCTACAGTGAGTACAGACCAGGAAATGGTCTTCAGTGATGCCCAGAAGCTTTGTGAGCCTGATTCAGGCCCTGATGACCAGGTTTCTGAGCATAATGTAGACCCTCATTCACAAACTGTAACACCTCTTGGTGGAGACAATGAAGAACATACTGATGATGATGAGACTCAGACACCTGATTGGAATGACAACATAACTATTCAGTCAGGGCAGGAAGAGGTTAGGTCTGAGGGCGAGGGGAGTGCAAACACAACAGTTGATGATGAAGTTCTAGATCCCACTTACTGTCAACCCACAGCCAGGCACTCGAGGAGGTCAGGAGAGGCGGTGGAGGAGGATGAGACTGACGACGGGGTTAGCTTGCACCTTCCTGGACAAAGACGGAGTACTGGAAGCACGTCACCAACTGCATCCTCATCCCCAACTCCGCTTTTGAGCAAAAGTCGGGGTGGCTCTGCAGGTCGCATGGGCTCTAATAGTTGCATTGCATGGTCCTTTTTTGACATTACAAAGGATCACTTAACTCATGTGATATATAGGCTTTGTCGCCAATCTGTAAGTAGCCAAAAACTCACTAGTTTGACTACTTTGTCCATGAACCATCTCATGAATAACAAGCATAAGTTCCAGTGGAAAGCTCACTGTGCTACAATGCGGCCAACCACCGTCTGCCCCTTCAACTGCATCAGCGCGCTCTTCATCCTCTATGACTGTGGGGACAGCTGTCACACATGTTTTTCTACGTAGACCTTCCCCCTCTTTAACCACAACATGCGTTTGCTTGGCAGGTCATCATTAGTTGTTTTAGGAGGGGAAACAGGTGCTGTTGTAGAGCTGTAGAGCTGTAGAGCTCTCTGACATCGAGAGCACCAACTTTGGATGAAGTCAATATAATGTCTCCGCCTGCACTTTTCTCACAGACCAGCAGTTTTCCAAGGACACCCTACTCCACACCGTCTCCACACAGCAGCCAGATCTTGGTCCCTCAGATGTGGACAATTAAAAGGCCATTACCTCCGAGCCATGACAAAGCTAAAAGGTTGACTTTCACCCTCTGTAAGCTGTTGGCTACAGAAATGCTGCCTTTCCGCCTGGTGGACACAGAGGATTTTCGAGACCTTATGTCCATCGCAGTGCCCCAGTATCAGATGCCCAGTCGCCACTACTTCTCCAAGAAAGGTGTGCCTGCGCTACACCAGCATGTCGCACACAACATCACCGCTTCCTTGAGAAACTCTGTGTGTGACAGGGTGCATTTCACCACCAATACTTGGACCAGTAAGCATGGACAGGGGTGTTACATGTCGCTGACTGGGCAATGGGTAACTATGGTGCGAGATGGAGAAAGGTCTGCTGTACAAGTCTTGCCATCCCCACGACTTGTGCGTCAATCCTCTGTATGTGAAAGTTCCTTCACTGCTTTTGCCTCCTCAACCTCGTCTAGGTCCTCCACCTCCACCGCAAGCCTACCTGGTCAGGCAACCCGCATCTTAACTGCGAACAAGGAATCCCGCACACCCCCTTAAAATGCTGGCAGCAGAGCTCAACAGCATCAGGCAGTTTTTAAGTTGAAATGTCTGGGAAATAAGAGTCACACAGCTGAGGAGTTGTGGTCAGCTCTTGCGAACGAGTTTAGTAAATGGTTGTCTCCACTCAACCTGCAGCCAGGGAAGGCCGTGTGCGACAATGCTGCAAACCTGGGTGTGGCCCTTCGCCGGGGCAAGGTGACACACATGCCTTGTATGGCTCACGTGTTGAACCTTGTCGTCCATCAATTTTTAACCCACTATCCCGGCCTAGATGGGCTTCTGCACAGGGCAACAGTCACTCTCTGCTCACTTCCGCAGTTCAACTGCCGCAGCTAACCGACTTGCATCGCTCCAGAAGTCTTTCGGCCTGCCGGTTCATCGCCTGAAATGCGATGTGCCGACACGCTGGAATTCGACTCTACACATGTTGCAGCAACTGTGGCAGCACCGCCGAGCCCTGGTGCAATACGTTATGACGTATAGCCTGGGCCAACGAGATGGAGAGGTGGGGCAGATCACGCTGCTGGAGTGCTCCCACATCAAGGACTTATGCACCCTTCTGCACAGTTTCGACATGGCGACAAATATGTTTAGCGCTGACAATGCCATTATCAGCAGGACAATTCCAGTCATTTACTTGCTGGAGCACACTGTAAACACTACTCGGAGTCAGGGGATGGGAAAAGAGGATGGGGAGGAAGTACAGGAGGATTCATATGCGGAAGGGCTACTAAGATCTGCAAGGTCCAGACGTTCTGCATCACCAAGGCGGCAGGCATCGGACGGTGGGGGAGAGGGATTAACAAGGACGCATGGTAGCAGCCAAACTGTTGAGGAAGGTGCAGGAGCCCAGGAAGAAATAAAGGACGAACTAGCGATGGGTATGGAATACTCAGCAGATGAGGGAGACCTTGGTCAAATTTCGGTTGTTCGCAGTTGGGGGGAGATGTCAGAGGAAGGAAGCATGGTTATCACCTCGACGCCACAAACACAGCAAGGACTTCATCCACAGGGATGCGTAAGACACCTAAGTGCCTTCTTGCTGCACTACCTACAACATGACTCTCGGATTGTCCAAATTAAAAGTAATGCTGACTACTGGATTGCCCCATTCTTAGATCCGAGGTAGAAGTCCAAATTTGGCGAAATAACTTTAGCCATAGAAAGGGACGCACATATGCAGGAGTATCAGCAGAAGCTGTTACTGTTATGATCCGGAACCATGGAAGACCACCACAAATCATTGGCAAGAGGTGCCAAGTAGAGATGAGCGAACCGGTCTCGGTTCGGCTCGAGGTCGGTTCGCCGAACGGGGGTCCCGTTCGAGTTCGGTTCGTCGAACGTTCGACGAACCAAACTCGAACCTATAGGCTATAATGGGAGGCAATCACAAACACATAAAAATGCATTATAAATGTACACAAACAGTTAATAAACATTGCCATAACACTTACCGGTCCTCGCGATCCCTTCTGCACTCTGTTTCCTGCCTCTATTCCATCCGATGATTGCTGAATCCTCCCGGTGATGGCACTGCCAGCAGAGATGCAGGACCTATCGTGACATCAAAATAGCCATGTGATCAGTCACGTGGCTATTATCTCATTGGCTACAGACTAGTCACATGACTATGACGCGTCATGTAGGACCTGCGAGTGCATCTCTCCGGTACACGGTGCACATATGTGTATCGCCGTGTACCGGCGACATGCTCTAGCACACGGTCAACTCCCCGTTCCGTTAGGGACCAGCTGACACAGCCGGTCATAAACGGAGATCACCGTTGCCATAGCAATGCAGTTAGCGGTGACGTCACCGCTAACCGCGGCTCCGAGAGCACCGTTGCTATGGTAACGCGTCTGTCAGCATTACCGCTGTTACCGCTGACAGCCAGCACTGATCACTCATGGAGTGAAGGCTGCACGCTGCTTCCCGATTGTAGTGAGGATTGTAATGAGGATGAGGTTCCCCAGCCCCAAGTGATGAGCTGGTGAACCTCATCCTCACTACAATCGTCACTACTACTACACTAGTGAGGATTGTAGTGAGGATGAGGTTCCCCAGCCCCAAGTGATGAGCTGGTGAACCTCATCCTCACTACAATCGTCACTACTACTACACTAGAAAGAAAGAAGACAGAAGAGCAGGATCGTGGAGGGCTGACAGGGGGTAATAAAGATGGAGTCTCTAATGTGTCTGTGTATTTATTTCTATTAAAGTATTTTTTCTCTGTGTGGTGTTTTTTTTAACCCTTTATTGGAGATTCTTAATGGCCGGGTCAAACGTGCCTGACATTAAGAATCTCTGGCTTAATACTGGCTAGTAAAACAAAGCCAGTATTAACTCATGATTACCCAACAAGCCACCCGGCTCCAGGGCTGTTGGAAGAGTGGGATACAGTGCCAGATGATGGCGCTTCTATGAGAGCGCCATTTTCTGGGATGGCTGCGGACTGAAATCCGCAGCAGAGGCGCCCAGAAACCTCGGGCTAACCTGTGCTGAGGATTCCAATCCCCAGCTGCCTAGTTGTCCCCGGCTGGACACAAAAATGGGGCGAAGCCCACGTCATTTGTTTTTTAATTATTTCATGAAATAAGTGAAATAATTAAAAAAAAACGGGCTTCCCTATATTTTTGGTTCCCAGCCGGGTACAAATAGGCAACTGGGGGTTGGAGGCAGCCCGTTGCTGCCTGCTGTACCTGGCTAGCATACAAAAATATGGCGAAGCCCACATAATTTTTTTGGTGGGCAAAACAATTCTGCATACAGTCCTGGATGGAGTATGCTGAGCCTTGTAGTTCTGCAGCTGCTGTCTGCTCTTCTCCATACAGACAGACAGCAGCTGCAGAACTACAAGGCTCAGCATACTCCATCCAGGACTGTATGCAGAAGTTTTTTGCCCCCTGAAAAAATTATGTGGGCTTCGCCATATTTTTGTATGCTGGCCAGGTACAGCAGGCAGGTAAGGCTGCCCCCAACCCCCAGTTGCCTATTTGTACCCGGCTGGGAACCAAAAATAAAGGGAAGCCCTTTTTTATTATTTCATGAATTTCATGAAATAATTAGAAAACAAATGACGTAGGCTTCGCCCCATTTTTGTGTCCAGCCAGGTACAACTAGGCAGCTGGAGATTGGAATCCGCAGCACAGGTTGGCCTGAGCTTTCTGGGCCCCACTGCTGCGAATTGCAGTCTGCAGCCGCCTCAGAAAATGGCATTTTCATAGAAGCGCCATCTTCTGGCGCTGTATCCAACTCTTCCAGCACCTGCCTGCTATACCTGGCTAGCATACAAAAATATGGCGAAGCTCACGTCCTTTTTTTGTAGTTTTTCGGCAAAAAAAATAAAAAATGCTTCCCTGGATTTTCCATTGCCAGTGAAGGTAACACCAAGCAGTGGGGGTTAGCAGCCAGTAGCTGCTTGGATTACCCTTAGCTAGCAATACAAAAAATGCACGGGAGCCCATATATATTTTTTTTAATTATTTATTTAAATAACTAAAAATAAAATGGGCTTCCCTGTATTTTGATTGCTGGACATCACAGTGCTGTAAAAATAAATCTTTAAAAAAATGACGTAGCACTCCGCGGTATTTTTGATTCTCAGCGCAGATAAAGCAGACAGCTATGGGTTGACACCCCCATCTGCCTGCCGTTACCTTGGTTGGCAATAAAAATACAGGGAAGCCCATTAATTTTTTCTATTTAAAAAATAGTTAAAAAAAAAATGAAGTTGGGTCCCCCCATTTTTGATAGCCAGCTAGGGTAAAGCAGACGGCTGTAGCCTGAAAACCACAGCTGGCAGCTTTACCGTGGTTGGGGATCCAATGTGGAGGTCCCCTCAGGCTCTTTTTTATAATTATTTTATAAATATTAATAATTACACAATAAAAGTAGGGTCCCCTCCAAATTGGATCACCAGCCAAGGTAAAGCGGACAGCTGTGGTCTGGTATTCTTAGGGTGGGAAGGTCCATAGTTATTGGGCCTTCGCAGCCTAAAAATAGCAGGCCGCAGGCACCCCAGACGTGACGCATCCACTAGATGCGCCAATCCTGGCGCTTCACCCCAGCTCATCCCGTGCCCTGGTGCAGTGGCAAACGGGGTAATAAATCGGGTTGACACTAGCTGTAAAGTAACCTGAGATCAAGCACAGCAGTTTGTGATGTCATGGCGTCTATTAGATACTCAACATCATAAACTGTCAGTACTAACAAAACAAAAAAAATCGACACAAGAAATTTATTTGAAAAAACAGTCCCCAAAACATTTCCTCTTTCACCAATTTATTGTAAGAAAAAAAATAAAGGGGTCCCACGACGACTCTGGACCGTCTAGAATATGGGGGGGAGACACTCAGGGAACGTATCCCCCATTTTCTAGGAGTGCAGACCCTTCATGTGAGGAGTGTGGGTGCAATGAATCTTCACTCACTCTTCTCGGGTCCACAGCAGCAGAGTCCATGTAGTAATGGTTGCTACCAAAGCTGCAATGCCCTGCTCATGAGGTAAGGGCATGCCTAATCAGGAGAACTACTGTAGAGGAAGCTCTGCTCACTGGTATATAGGTGCTCAGAGGTAATAATAGATAAAATTAGTGAGTAACCTCGGCACTCTAAATCTCCCAGACTAAGTCAGTAAGTCACAACGGATAGTAATGCAAAATCACTCTTTATTGGTCCGTATTAAGAAAAAAATTTTTTTCATAAGCATATATGTTTTTGTCCAAAACAAGTTACAAATGACGTTTCGGCCTGAGCCTTCGTCAGATTGGACTTATCTGCATGTAATCATGAAAAATGACAATAATCAGTATCACATAAGAGTGAGAGAACAATAACATAAACTCGAACAATGTAGAGGTACAATTGGGATGCAGCAAAAAAATTGTAACACAGCAAGAAATGAAACACATGATGCAAATGTCATAATACAGTACAAGGACAATATAGTAATGACAAATATGGGGTCAGAGTAGACTTAGACAGCTCTGGTACTAAAGAGATGTCAATCATAAAGTAACATGTGCAGTAGGTGTAGAGCTACAGTATGCATGGCAGAGCTAATGGGTAGACCGACCATAGAAAAAGAACGGAGAAGAAGTGGAGAAAAAGTGGAGAAAAAATGGAGAAAAAAATGGAGAAAAAGTGGAGAAAAAGTGGAGAAAAAGTGGAGAAAAAGTGGAGAAAAAGTGGAGAAAAAATGGAGAAAAAGTGGAGAAAAAGTGGAGAAAAAGTGGAGAAAAAATGGAGAAAAAGTAGAGAAAAAATGGAGAAAAGGTGGAGAAAAAGTGGAGAAAAAAAGTGGAGAAAAAATGGAGAAAAAGTGGAGAAAAAAATGGAGAAAAAGTGGAGAAAAAGTGGAGAAAAAGTGGAGAAAAAGTGGAGAAAAAATGGAGAAAAAAATGGAGAAAAAGTGGAGAAAAAGTGGAGAAAAAGTGGAGAAAAAGTGGAGAAAAAATGGAGAAAAAATGTAGAAAAAGTGGAGAAAAAATGGAGAAAAAGTGGAGAAAAAATGGAGAAAAAGTGGAGAAAAAGTGGAGCACCCTTTGGTGCCTTTCATGTGGCACTAAGGGGTGCTTAGCTTTGTATTGAGCCAAAAAAATGAAAAAAAAAATGACGTAGGGTTCCCCCTAGTTTTGTAGCCAGCTAGGGTAAAGCAGACGGCTGCAGCCTGCAGACCACAGCTGGCAACCTCACCTTGGCTGGTAATCCAAAACTGAGGGCACCCCACGCTGTTATTTTAAATTAAATAAATAATTAAAAAAAAAACACGTAGGGGTCCCCCAAAATTGGATCACCAGCCAAGGTAAAGCAGACAGCTGGGGCCTGATATTCTCAGACTAGGGAGGTCCATGGTTATTGGACTCTCCCTAGCCTAAAAATAGCAGGCCGCAGCCGCCCCAGAAGTGGCGCATCCATTAGATGCGCCAATCCTGGTGCTTCGCCCCAGCTCATCCCGCGCCCTGGTGCAGTGGCAAATGGGGTAATATATGGGGTTAATACCAGATGTGTAATGTCACCTGGCATCAAACCCTGGGGTTGGTGAGGTCAGGCGTCTATCAGATACCCGACATCACCAACCCAGTCAGTAATAAAAAAAAATAGACGACAACCACATTTTTATTTGAAAAAACACTCCCCAATACATTCCCTCTTTAACCAATTTATTAGAATGAAAAACAAATCCAGGTCTGGTGTAATCCAAGGGGTTGCCATGACGATCCACACTGTCCCAGTCAATGAAGAGCAGGATGTTCCCCATTGGCTGGGAGAGCAGTGCAGTGACCTGAGCTAACATCAATGGGTCAGCCCAGGTCACTGCAGGGCATGACAAGTGCTGCTGTCAGCGAGGTACATTACCTGCGCTGATCTCCAGCACACTGACAGCCCCTGTCACTGAGTTCAATGACCGGCGCCTTCACACCAAGTATCGCGAGAGGCCCGTGATGTCACCGCTAGTCAGTCTCGGGTCGGAAGCGAGAGAAGGTGATGTGACAAGCGGCGGCCATGGAGGACAGTGACAGCGCTGAGGTCGGGATGGCGGGACTTCATCACCGCAGGTAAGCCGAGCGGGACCATGTGTGTGTGTGTGTGTGTGTGTACGTGTGTACAATACATGCCGCGGGCAGGAGGGGGCGGAGCAAGCTGAGCGGCGAAGTGTGGGCTTCCTGCACGTAACTAGGATAAACATCGGGTTACTAACCAAAGCGCTTTGGTTGGATACCCGATGTTTATCTTGGTTACCAGCTTCTGGCAGACTGCCAGAGATGGCTCCTGCACACTGTAGCTGTAAAAAGCCCTGCTTTTTGCTGCTAGAACCGTTCTCGAACGTATCTAGAACTATCGAGCTTTTGCAAAAAGCTCGAGTTCTAGTTCGATCTCGAACAGCCCCCAAAATCACTCGAGCCTAGAACTGGAGAACCTCAAACCTCGAACCGCGCTCAACTCTAGTGACAAGAGCATTGGCCGCCATCCCCTTACTAACTATCACAACTAGAAGTAGCCGAGGGGTGAACTAACATCCTGTGCACCGCGAACCCAGCCGGAGAACTAACTATTAGTGATGAGCGAGTACTAAAAAGCTCGGGTGCTCGAAGCTCGGGCCGAGCCTCCCAAGATACTCGTGTACTCGGCCCGAGCAACGAGCCCAATGTTATCCTATGGGAGACCCGAGTATTTTTGTGAAATGACCTCCCGGCAGCATGGAGAAACCCTAAAAATGTCACAAAAGTCTCAGAAGAGTGCTCAAATGACATGGCAACAGCATGGGGAAGACCCCTTGAAGCATTTATCACTCAAAAGTCACAGCTGTGAACAATTTTGTCCGCGTTTTACGCCATTTTTACGGACTCACCAGAAAACCTTCCAAAATGACCCCAAAATGATTTTTCATGGCGGAAATGTTAAGGGCACATACCCAATAGTGAGATAGATCTGGTGTATGTTACTTTTTGAGATCAATACATGAAAGATTTTACGTGAAAACATTGTGTGGCACTCCGATGTCCCTGAGAAGAGACGTACATGAAGGCCTCTTGAGTCTAATGTGCCCATTTTGAGGAAGTGAGTCTTTGTAGTATTTTCCTTTGCCAGGGCAGTCCTAAATTGTGAGGTTCACCAATGCCCCTGCATACAGACGTGCATGAGGGCCTCAAAACATTAAGTGTCCATTGTCAGGAAGTGGGTGTATTATAGTATAGCCCTTAGGCAGGGCAGCCAAAAATTGGGAGGCTCCACATTGTCCCTGGGTAGAGACGTGCATGATGGCCTTTAAACCTGAAGTGCCCATTGTAAGGAAGTGGGTCTATTTCAGTATAGCCCTTTGCCAGGGCAGCCAAAAATTGGGAGGCTCCACATTGTCCCTGGGTAGAGACGTGCATGAGGGCCTCAAAACATTAAGTGTCCATTTTAAGGAAGTGGGTGTATTTCAGTATAGCCCTTAGGCAGGGCAGCCAAAAATTGGGAGGCTCCACATTGTCCCTGGATAGAGACGTGCATGATGGCCTTTAAACCTGAAGTGCCCATTGTAAGGAAGTGGGTCTATTTCAGTATAGCCCTTTGCCAGGGCAGCCAAAAATTGGGAGGCTCCACATTGTCCCTGGGTAGAGACGTGCATGAGGGCCTCAAAACATTAAGTGTCCATTTTAAGGAAGTGGGTGTATTTCAGTATAGCCCTTAGGCAGGGCAGCCAAAAATTGGGAGGCTCCACATTGTCCCTGGGTAGAGACGTGCATGATGGCCTTTAAACCTGAAGTGCCCATTGTAAGGAAGTGGGTCTATTTCAGTATAGCCCTTTGCCAGGGCAGCCAAAAATTGGGAGGCTCCACATTGTCCCTGGGTAGAGACGTGCATGAGGGCCTCAAAACATTAAGTGTCCATTGTCAGGAAGTGGGTGTATTATAGTATAGCCCTTAGGCAGGGCAGCCAAAAATTGGGAGGCTCCACATTGTCCCTGGGTAGAGACGTGCATGATGGCCTTTAAACCTGAAGTGCCCATTGTAAGGAAGTGGGTCTATTTCAGTATAGCCCTTTGCCAGGGCAGCCAAAAATTGGGAGGCTCCACATTGTCCCTGGGTAGAGACGTGCATGAGGGCCTCAAAACATTAAGTGTCCATTTTAAGGAAGTGGGTGTATTTCAGTATAGCCCTTAGGCAGGGCAGCCAAAAATTGGGAGGCTCCACATTGTCCCTGGATAGAGACGTGCATGATGGCCTTTAAACCTGAAGTGCCCATTGTAAGGAAGTGGGTCTATTTCAGTATAGCCCTTTGCCAGGGCAGCCAAAAATTGGGAGGCTCCACATTGTCCCTGGGTAGAGACGTGCATGAGGGCCTCAAAACATTAAGTGTCCATTTTAAGGAAGTGGGTGTATTTCAGTATAGCCCTTAGGCAGGGCAGCCAAAAATTGGGAGGCTCCACATTGTCCCTGGGTAGAGACGTGCATGATGGCCTTTAAACCTGAAGTGCCCATTGTAAGGAAGTGGGTCTATTTCAGTATAGCCCTTTGCCAGGGCAGCCAAAAATTGGGAGGCTCCACATTGTCCCTGGGTAGAGACGTGCATGAGGGCCTCAAAACATTAAGTGTCCATTGTCAGGAAGTGGGTGTATTATAGTATAGCCCTTAGGCAGGGCAGCCAAAAATTGGGAGGCTCCACATTGTCCCTGGGTAGAGACGTGCATGATGGCCTTTAAACCTGAAGTGCCCATTGTAAGGAAGTGGGTCTATTTCAGTATAGCCCTTTGCCAGGGCAGCCAAAAATTGGGAGGCTCCACATTGTCCCTGGGTAGAGACGTGCATGAGGGCCTCAAAACATTAAGTGTCCATTTTAAGGAAGTGGGTGTATTTCAGTATAGCCCTTAGGCAGGGCAGCCAAAAATTGGGAGGCTCCACATTGTCCCTGGATAGAGACGTGCATGATGGCCTTTAAACCTGAAGTGCCCATTGTAAGGAAGTGGGTCTATTTCAGTATAGCCCTTTGCCAGGGCAGCCAAAAATTGGGAGGCTCCACATTGTCCCTGGGTAGAGACGTGCATGAGGGCCTCAAAACATTAAGTGTCCATTTTAAGGAAGTGGGTGTATTTCAGTATAGCCCTTAGGCAGGGCAGCCAAAAATTGGGAGGCTCCACATTGTCCCTGGGTAGAGACGTGCATGATGGCCTTTAAACCTGAAGTGCCCATTGTAAGGAAGTGGGTCTATTTCAGTATAGCCCTTTGCCAGGGCAGCCAAAAATTGGGAGGCTCCACATTGTCCCTGGGTAGAGACGTGCATGAGGGCCTCAAAACATTAAGTGTCCATTGTCAGGAAGTGGGTGTATTATAGTATAGCCCTTAGGCAGGGCAGCCAAAAATTGGGAGGCTCCACATTGTCCCTGGGTAGAGACGTGCATGATGGCCTTTAAACCTGAAGTGCCCATTGTAAGGAAGTGGGTCTATTTCAGTATAGCCCTTTGCCAGGGCAGCCAAAAATTGGGAGGCTCCACATTGTCCCTGGGTAGAGACGTGCATGAGGGCCTCAAAACATTAAGTGTCCATTTTAAGGAAGTGGGTGTATTTCAGTATAGCCCTTAGGCAGGGCAGCCAAAAATTGGGAGGCTCCACATTGTCCCTGGGTAGAGACGTGCATGATGGCCTTTAAACCTGAAGTGCCCATTGTAAGGAAGTGGGTCTATTTCAGTATAGCCCTTTGCCAGGGCAGCCAAAAATTGGGAGGCTCCACATTGTCCCTGGGTAGAGACGTGCATGAGGGCCTCAAAACATTAAGTGTCCATTGTCAGGAAGTGGGTGTATTATAGTATAGCCCTTAGGCAGGGCAGCCAAAAATTGGGAGGCTCCACATTGTCCCTGGGTAGAGACGTGCATGATGGCCTTTAAACCTGAAGTGCCCATTGTAAGGAAGTGGGTCTATTTCAGTATAGCCCTTTGCCAGGGCAGCCAAAAATTGGGAGGCTCCACATTGTCCCTGGGTAGAGACGTGCATGAGGGCCTCAAAACATTAAGTGTCCATTTTAAGGAAGTGGGTGTATTTCAGTATAGCCCTTAGGCAGGGCAGCCAAAAATTGGGAGGCTACACGTTGTCCCTGGGTAGAGACGTGCATGAGGGCCTCAAAACATTGTTCCCATTGCAAAGGAGCGGGTCTCCTGTCGTTGTAATGTCCATTCTGCAAAGAATGGGCGAAAAAATTTACCACTGGGGGTATACCTGAAACAAAGACCTAACTATTGTAACGGTCATCATGATGGCGCATGAGGAGAAGGAGGAGCAGTCCAGCGATTATCCAAAGTCGAGAAGTGTACCCATGGGTGAGTGGAGGTACATGGCAAACTTTAAATTCCGCTCTCATTTGCTGGTGGTGTGGTGAAGTCTGGCCCAATCCAACCCTTGTTCATCTTTATCAGAGTCAGCCTGTCAGCATTTTCAGTTGACAGGCGGGTGCGTTTATCTGTAATGATTCCACCTGCGGCACTAAAAACACGCTCTGACAAAACGCTAGCAGCAGGGCAGGCCAGGACTTCCAAGGCGTAGAGAGCCAATTCATGCCACGTGTCCAGCTTGGATACCCAATAATTGTAAGGCACAGAGGAATGTCGGAGTACAGTTGTTCGATCTGCAAGGTACTCCTTCAGCATCTGGGCAAACTTAGGATTTCTTGTGGCACTACCCCGCACCTCAGGGGCTGTGGTACGTGAGGGGCTGAGAAAACTGTCCCACATCTTAAAGACTGTTCCCCTACCTCTGGCGGATTGGACTTGTGCCTCTCTCGGCTGTACGCCTCGGTTGTCCACTGATTCCTGACCTATGCCGCTAGCGTTTTGTGAGGGGAATGCTTTGCCTACTTCCGTGAGTATGGCCTTCCGAAACTGCTGCATTTTGGTTGACCTCTCATCCACGGGAATAAGAGACAAAAAGTTCTCCTTGTAGCGTGGGTCTAACAGTGTTACCAACCAGTAATGATTGTCGGCCAAGATGTTCTTAACGCGAGGGTCACGAGACAGGCAGCTTACCATAAAGTCAGCCATGTGCGCCAGACTCTTAACAGCCAGGACTTCAGTAGCCTGACCAACAAGATGACTGAACATGCTGTCCTCCTCCTCCTCCTCCTCCTCCTCCTCCTCATCTACCCTGTCCTCTGGCCAGCCACGCTGAATCGAGGATATGACTGGTGTGCATGTCATATCCTCAATTTGGCCGGAGAGTTGCTCCATGTCTTCATCCTCCTCCTCGTCATAGTCCTCCACTGCACGTTGTGATGAGACGAGGCTGGGCTGTGTGTTATCACCCACACCCACTACTGTTTCTTGCTGCAACTCATCGCGCTCCGCCTGCAATGCATCATGTTTGTTTTTCAAAAGGGACCGTTTTAGAAGGCAGAGTAGCGGTATGGTGACGCTAATAATGGCGTCATCACCACTCACCATCTTGGTGGAGTCCTCAAAGTTTTGGAGGATGGTACATAGGTCTGACATCCATCTCCACTCCTCAGGTGTTATGTGTGGAGTTTGACCCATTTCCCGACGGCTTAGGTGATGCAGGTACTCAACAACTGCCCTCTTCTGCTCACATATCCTGACCAACATGTGCAGAGTTGAATTCCAACGCGTGGGGACATCACACACCAGTCTGTGAGCCGGAAGATGCAAACGGCGCTGAAAGCCGGCAAGGCCGGCTGAAGCAGTAGGTGACTTTCGAAAATGTGCAGACAGGCGGCGAACTTTTACCAGCAGATCAGACAGCTCTGGGTATGACTTTATAAACCGCTGAACCACGAGGTTGAGCACATGGGCCACGCATGGAACATGTGTCAGCTGGCCTCGCCTCAAAGCCGCCACCAGGTTCCGGCCATTGTCACAAACGACCTTTCCTGGCTTTAGGTTCAGAGGTGTGAGCCAGTGATCTGCCTGCTGTTTCAGAGCTGTCCACAGCTCTTCTGCATTGTGGGGTTTGTCACCTATGCAGATTAGCTTCAGCACAGCCTGTTGCCGCTTCGCCGAGGCAGTGCTGCAGTGCTTCCAGCTTGTGACTGGTGTGGAGGGCACAGTGGATGAGGATGCGCAGGAGGAGGAGGAGGCTGAAGAGCATGACATTCCGGAGCTGTAGAGTGTGGGTGAAACACTGACTGAGGTAGGGCCTGCAAACCTTGGTGTGGGAAGGACGTGTTCCGTCCCTCGCTCAGACTGGGTCCCAGCTTCCACAATATTAACCCAGTGTGCCGTCAACGAGATGTAGCGGCCTTGCCCACAAGCACTTGTCCACGTGTCTGTGGTTAGGTGGACTTTGGGTGAAACAGCGTTGTTCAGGGCACGTGTGATGTTTTGTGACACGTGGTTATGCAACGCGGGGACGGCACACCGGGAGAAATAGTGGCGGCTGGGGACCGAGTAACGTGGGACAGCTGCCGCCATCAGGTCACGGAATGCTTCTGTCTCCACCAGCCTAAAAGGCAACATTTCCAGCGCAAGCAGTCGCGAAATGTTAGCATTTAGAACTGTGGCATGTGGGGTGTTGGCAGTGTATTTGCGCCTGCGTTCAAAGGTTTGCTGAATGGATAACTGAACGCTGCGCTGGGACAAGGACGTGCTTGATGATGGTGTTCTTTCTGCGTAGGCAACTGCAGGTGCAGGAGTGGAGGAGGCTTGTTCGCAGGCAGCATGGACAGAGGATTGGCTCGCATGCACAACCAGCGAAGACGTAGCAGTGACATCAGCAAGCACTGCTCCTCGACTCTGTTGTACTTCCCACAAAGTCGGGTGCTTGGCTGACATGTGCCTGATCATGCTGGTGGTGGTCAGGCTGCTAGTTTTGGTACCCCTGCTGATGCTGGCACGGCAGGTGTTGCAAATGGCCTTTTTTGAATCATCTGGATCCAACTTAAAAAACTGCCAGACTCGTGAAGACCTAACATTTGTACAGGCACCTTGTGTCGTCGTGTTGTTACGGGGAACGGTTGCCTGACTTCTGCCTGGGACCACCACCCTGCTTCTTACTGCCTGTTGTGATGCTACGCCTCCCTCCCCCTGTGCACTGCTGTCCTCGCTCTGCATATCCTCCTGCCAGGTTGGGTCAGTTACTGGATCATCCACCACGTCGTCTTCCTCTTCCGCACCCTGCTCCTCCTCCTGACTTGCTGACAATTGTGTCTCATCATCGTCCACCACTTGTTGAGACACGTTGCCAACTTCGTGAGAACGTGGCTGCTCAAATATTTGGCTATCTGTACAGACGATCTCCTCATGACCCACTTCAATATGAGCTGGCGAGAGGCCAGAATGTGTGAATGGAAACGTGAACAGCTCTTCCGAGTGTCCAAGTGTGGGATCATTAATGTCCGAGGAGGACGTGTACTCAGCCTGGTGGTAGGAAGGAGGATCAGGTTCAGAAATGTGCGGTGCAGTATCACGGCTACTGACACTTGACCGTGTGGAAGACAGAGTGTTTGTGGTGGTGCCAATCTGACTGGAAGCATTATCCGCTATCCAACTAACAACCTGTTGACACTGGTCTTGGTTCAAGAGCGGTGTACTGCTGCGGTCCCCAAGAATTTGGGACAGGACGTGCGAGCGACTAGATGTGGCCCTTTGTTGTGGCGAAATTAGAGCTTGCCCACGACCTCGGCCTCTGCCTGCACCACCATCACGTCCACTTCCTTGTTCCTTGCCAATGCCCTTGCGCATTTTGCAATGCTGTGCACTGCTGACGTGTATATTCACTACTTGTGCGTTATATCAAAGTTTCTGGAAATTGCACACCAGTGCACCTGTACGCTGCCACCAACAGGCACACACGTGCGGTTTTAAAAACCAAGCACGGACGCAATAATAACCTAACACAGGTTTTAGGAGCAAAAATTAAGAACTCTGACACTATCAGCCACTGCTGACTGACGTGTATTATACACTACACTTGTGCGTTATATAATAGTTTGGTAAACGCACACCAGTGCACCTGTACGCTGCCACCAACAGGCACACACGTGCGGTTTTAAAAACCAAGCACGGACGCAATAATAACCTAACACAGGTTTTAGGAGCAAAAATTAAGAACTCTGACACTATCAGCCACTGCTGACTGACGTGTATTATACACTACACTTGTGCGTTATATAATAGTTTGGTAAACGCACACCAGTGCACCTGTACGCTGCCACCAACAGGCACACACGTGCGGTTTTAAAAACCAAGCACGGACGCAATAATAACCTAACACAGGTTTTAGGAGCAAAAATTAAGAACTCTGACACTATCAGCCACTGCTGACTGACGTGTATTATACACTACACTTGTGCGTTATATAATAGTTTGGTAAACGCACACCAGTGCACCTGTACGCTGCCACCAACAGGCACACACGTGCGGTTTTAAAAACCAAGCACGGACGCAATAATAACCTAACACAGGTTTTAGGAGCAAAAATTAAGAACTCTGACACTATCAGCCACTGCTGACTGACGTGTATTATACACTACACTTGTGCGTTATATAATAGTTTGGTAAACGCACACCAGTGCACCTGTACGCTGCCACCAACAGGCACACACGTGCGGTTTTAAAAACCAAGCACGGACGCAATAATAACCTAACACAGGTTTTAGCAGCAAAAATTAAGAACTCTGACACTATCAGCCACTGCTGACTGACGTGTATTATACACTACACTTGTGCGTTATATAATAGTTTGGTAAACGCACACCAGTGCACCTGTACGCTGCCACCAACAGGCACACACGTGCGGTTTTAAAAACCAAGCACGGACGCAATAATAACCTAACACAGGTTTTAGGAGCAAAAATTAAGAACTCTGACACTATCAGCCACTGCTGACTGACGTGTATTATACACTACACTTGTGCGTTATATAATAGTTTGGTAAACGCACACCAGTGCACCTGTACGCTGCCACCAACAGGCACACACGTGCGGTTTTAAAAACCAAGCACGGACGCAATAATAACCTACTAACAGGTTTTTTTGGGGAGCGACAATTACAGTACAGACAAGTCAGACACTATCTGGACTGTTTTACACTGTGTACACCAGCCCCAGATATGAAGGCTGGTATACGGTCACCACTACCCTGCCTGCCTGCCTGCCTGTATACTGCTACAATAGTCCTGACAAGGACTCTTTTGGTCACTAGCCTGTATTCAGACCTGGCTATACCCTGCCTGTATATAGCAACAATAGTCCTGAGAAGGACTCTGCTACTGTACTCCGACCTGGCTATACCCTGCCTGCCTGTATACAACTAGAATAGTCCTGAGAAGGACTTTTGGTCACACTGTTTGCAGCCCTGCAACTGAAAAAGCTATAAAGGGCCGCAAAGCTTTCCCTGAATCAGCGACACTCTCCCTACACTCACTGTCAGAATAGCTGTGAGCAGAGCACAGCGCGCCGGCCGATATAAAGGCTCGGTGACGCTGTGCAGGCCGGCCAATCACTGCAATTCCACAACTAACAGGGCTGTGGCATTGCAGTGGTCTGCCAGCCAATCCCTGCATGAGGGCTGGCTCTCAAAAGAGCGCCAACATGCAGAAATGAAGACCACGAGTAAAGCACGAGTATCGCGAGATTACTCGGTCCCCGCCGAGCAGCCCGAGTACAGTGATACTCGTGCGAGTACCGAGTAGTGACAAGCATGCTCGCTCATCACTACTAACTATCCTAAAGGTTGGAAAGATGAATAACTCTCTGCCTCAGAAAATAGACAAGAATAGCTAGCCCCCCACATTCAAAGACTGCGGTGATATAGGAAAAACACAATACACAGGTAGATGACAGGATTAGCAAAAGGTGAGGCCCCCGCTGACTAAAATAGGAAAGGACAGGAAAGGGACTGATGGTGGCCAGAGAAAAACCCTGCAAAATACCAACTTCCTGATAGTACAAAAAGGCCCTCAGATCGCACGATCTGAACTCCGTCCTATGAACAGAAAACAAGAATCATAACAAAGTCAACAAGCCACAAAAAAAAGGAGCTATACTTCACACAGAACTGCAGGGAGTTCCTCAACAAGCCACTAAGGGGGAAAATCCCTGCAAGCAAATAAACTGAAACCAACCACAGCAAATGACAAACCCAGATAAACAAAAGAACCAGACAATAAATAAAGAGCAAGCACTTATCTGGGGAAGATGTGGTGTAGAGCAGGATTAAGCAGGCTGGAGATACAAAGAACAACTGACATTCGGCAACAGCCTGCAATCAGACCAGGATTTAAATAAGCAGAGAGTTAGCAAAGGAAACACCCACTGCACAGCACACCTGGTCCAAGTCCAAACTATTCCTGGCCATCAGAGGGAGCCTCCCAGCAGCCAAAACATAACTAACATTCACAACATGTTACGCAATCTTAGCTCGGCTTTTCCACCAAACACCAGTGGTGCAGAGTCAATCTCCCAGTTGTAACTTGGCAAACATGGGACTGTCTTGTCATTATCAGTCAAACGATACCAGCAATTATGTATCTGGTGCTGGTAACAGCAATTTTATAGAATCGTTTTATAATTTTTTTAGACCATCTAATGCAAGGCCACAAGAGACAAGAAGTCTGACACAGTCAATGGCTGGAGAGGATGATACAGGAGTATCTCCAAATGAACATCGATGCCATGTCTTTGCAACTGGAGCCTTGCTCATTTTGGGCTTCAAATCTTGAAAAATGGCCTGAGCTCGCCAATTTCACCTTGGAGATCTTGTCGTGTCCCGCAGACAGTGTTGTGTCGGAACGTGTCTTCAGTGCTGCTGGGTGTGTGCTGACAGATAAGTGACTTCAAGGACTTTGCTACCCTGGTGCCATCCTGGGGACAGTTAAGGCTGGCGTATTTTTGAATGTGCTTGATGCAATCAACACATCCAGTTTGCAACTGGGGCACAAGTGATGCCACTGAAGTGGTGTGTATGGCTCAATTTTTGGAAAAAGGGAGACTCTGCTTGGAGTCCCCTTAATGTGTTTTAACAATGAGTAAAGATGAGCAAGTCATGGTTCAGCAAGGACTTTTCTACCTACCCCGGTGTCATCCTGGGGACAGTTAAGGCTGGCGTATTTTTGAATGTGCTTGATGCAAATCAACACATCCAGTTTGCAACTGGGGCACAAGTGATGCCCCTAAAGGGGTGTGTGTGGCCCAATTTTTGGAAAAAAGGGAGACTCTGCTTGGAGTCCCCTTGCTGTGTTTTACATGATTTTAGAAGGGCATGACATGCCTATATCTGTGTCTCCTCCTCTTTTTACTCATCCAGCTCTTTTGTTTTCACATGAGTATATGTCCTTGTCACTTTCCTATGTGTTTTTCGTGTCTTGGGAGTTGTTTGTCACCTTTTGGACACCTTTGCAGATGTTTTCTATGTGTTTTTATGTGTTTGTGTTTGCCTGCCATTGTTTTCAATGGGGTTTGAGTGGTTCGTCAAACGGTTCATCGAACGTTCGTCGAACGGAGACTCCGTTCGACGAAACGACCCGAACTCGAACGCCAGGGGGGTGGTTCATGTCTAGCCGCCAGTAAACTTTTTTTTATACTTTTCAGTAGGCATATTACAATGTATCACATATGCCCCAAGATCCATTTCTCATAAATGTGCACTGCTTCATACACCAAGTGTATGTACCAAAGAGAAAGACAATATAGTATAGTAGTTGTTTTTAGGTATGTGAAGAAAAAAATATATATATGATAACCCATGTAAAAATATATTTTTAACAATAACAAGCAAAATAATGAGAAAAGTAATCTAGGAACATGGATGCGTGACAAAAGGTGATTTGCATAAAATAGCTGAAGAATGTGCATGTACTGTATTGTTAAACCTGGAAAATGTCCTTTTCAATTATTTCAGTTGACATTCAAGTTTTTTCACAACCAAATCAATATAACACAGATTTGTTAGTGTACCTGGAGTGAAGACTAGAGGGGTCTGACTGCCATTAATTATGCTACCGGCTCCCTACTCACAGGACTAGGACCAGTTTTATGTTCCCTCATGAAGGTCTTTTCATGACATTGCCCACATGGGGTCATTAGATTTTCAAAATGGCCCACATTGATTTATTTAGTACTGTAAGTGAAATAAAATGTAACATATCAAGCCTAAGGCATCAAACAGTGTCTACACAAATGATCAGAAAGTATTTCAATGACATTAGGCTATGAGCCTGATGTCCAGCTGCAGGTGTTCTATTGACCTCATGCCACCACTCTAGGCTATGATAGTTCACAGCAAGAAGCAATAAAGGCTGGAATGGAAATTTATCCTCTTCAGCGATGAGTCTCACTTTTGTTTTGAATGCCATGATAGCAGGAGTTTGGTGAGTTTTGGGAGGAGACAACACGGGCAATGCCATAAAAGGGCCTTTTGGAGGGAATGTGCAAGTTTCCCAGGAGCCATTTTTTAATACAAAAAAATTAGCAAGATCTTGTTTATCCTACTGCAAGATGCTGACATGGCATAAACAAGCTACCATGACCTTCAGCATCTCCGGACTTGTCCCCATGAAGCATGTCTGGGACATAATTGGTCTGCCACTGCAAAGGGAGCTGCCAGCAGCTGCTCTTGATCATTTCCTTGCTCTGGGGCATTCAGTCTGGCAGAACATTCCTCAGATAAGCTTTAATAACGTCATTAATAGCATGTAAAGGCATATCAATTTTGTTTCCATATTTTTCTTCATTTGTATACCATTAACATGTCTATTGATCCTAAATTGATCTTTGATTCATTGATCCTGATGAATTCCATAACTCAACGACTTTCTCCAATAGGTGTTGTAATTTCAAAATTGAAGAGTATATATTCTATGTTCTGAAAATCCTAAATAGAGACAAAATTAGTTTTAATTTGTCCCTTAGAACATAAATAAAGATATATGCAGCTCTACTACCTTACTGTAGGATATTTTTGGTATTAACTGCTTCGAAAGGGACTCTGTAAAAATATTTTCTTCGGCGCTCCATTGGGAGACCCAGACGATTGGGTGTATAGCACTGCCTCCGGAGGCCACACAAAGCAATTACACTAAAAATTGTAAGGCCCCTCCCCTTCTGGCTATACACCCCCAGTGGGATCACTGGCTCACCAGTTTTCTGCTTTGTGCGAAGGAGGTCAGACATCCACGCATAGCTCCACTGTTTAGTCAGCAGTAGCTGCTGACTATATCGGATGGAAGAAAAGAGGGCCCATACTAGGGCCCCCAGCATGCTCCCTTCTCACCCCACTTGCGGTTTGTAAGGTTGAGGTACCTATTGCTGGTACGGAGGCTGGAGCCCACATGCTGTTTTCCTTCCCCATCCCCATGAGGGGCTCTGAGGAAGTGGGATCTTTCCGGCCACCAAGCCCTGAGGCCGGGCTCCATCCACAGACCCATAGAACCTGCTGGATGTGGAGCGGGAGTGCCGTTCAGGGACAAGGCCCTGCAACTTTCAGGTACTCTGTGTCCCCGTATGGCAGGCCACGCACACTCCAGGCTTGCTGGGTGTGCTAGTGCGCCGGGGACTGTAGCGCTGTGCGCTGGGCTTATAGTCCCTGCAGATTACTGGGGGACTTTACGTGTGGGGACCGCCGCGCCGACCGCCCCTGGAGCGGCGGCGCAGCTGCGACTTGTAGTGCGCCGGGGACGCGCCGACCGCGCTTTTACGGCGGCGGCGCTTCTAACTTTAGTCCCCGGCTTTTGCGGCCTAGCGCCGCTTCGTTCCCGCCCCCACCTTGTCACTCAGGGACAGGGAGAGACGCTGTTCTATAGCAGCGCCGAGGGCTGGAGCCTTATTTGCATTCTCCAGCCCCCTTTACTAGACACAGTGGGCGCCGGGTTCCCGCTCTTGTCTCGGGCACGCCCTCGGCCCGCCCCTCTCCTCTGGACGCCGGCAGCCATTCCGGCACGCAGAGCGGGAAAACGGAGACACTGAGCTACCAGCACAGGATTCCGGCGCCACACACCCGCTTTTGTGCGGGCGGTAAGCGGCAACTAAAGTGCTGACCCACTAATGCCGAAGTGTCCTGTTGTACTTTTGTACGGTCGCTATTCAGGATGCAGACCTAGAAACAGCAGCAAAAGATCAGGGGTGCTAAAGCACAGACTCTATATGCTGCTTGTCTTGCATGTGCTGCAGTGTCATGTGTCCTTTATGCTTGTATGCTTTACATTGCACTGTAAGGGCTATTCTTGGCTGTCTACCCGCCTAGATGGCTAGACAGCGGCAGCAAACAGCAATGGTGCTAAGGCACAAGCTTTCAATGCTGCTTGGATTGCATGTGCTGCAGAGTTTATTTTCATGCTTGTACATTCACTGCATGTCGCTATTCTTGGCTAATGCTCCTTGATCACTAGACAACAGCAGCAGAAAAGCAAGGGTGCTAAGGCACAAGCTTTCAATGCTGCTTGGATTGCATGTGCTGCAGTGGTTATTTTCATGCTTGTACATTCACTGCATGTCGCTATTCTGGGCTAATGCTCCTTGATGACTAGACAACAGCAGCAGAAAAGCAAGGGTGCTAAGGCACAAGCTTTCAATGCTGCTTGGATTGCATGTGCTGCAGTGGTTATTTTCATGCTTGTATGCTATACATTCACTGTATGTCGCTTTTCCTGGCTAATGCTCCTGAATAACTAGACAACGGCAGCAGAAAAGCAAAGGCTTTCTATGCTCCTTGTACTGCATGTGCTGAAGTGTTTATTGTACTTCATGCTTGTATGCTATACATTGCACTGTACGGTCGCTATTCTTGGCTAATGCTCCTAGATGGCTAGACAGCAACAGCAAAAAAAAAAAAAAAAAAAAAAAAAAGCATGGGTGCCAAGGCACAGGCTTTCTATGCTGCTTGTACTGCATGCGACTGTTCCAGGACCCCCAGTGTGTGCAATTACTCAACGGGGTCTCTGCTACAGGTGGCCAAAAGAACCACCTGTGATCCCTGTCCAGGGACAGGGACGGAGTTGCAGTTTCCGCTGATATATTGTCTGTGGCTATGACTAACATCTTACAGACTTTGCAGTCCAGACAGACCTTGGGCAATGTTGATTCAATGCCCCTGGCCACCCTGATTTCGAAACAAATCATGGCTCCAGGAGGGTCCCATGCATCCCAGGGTGCAGGCTCTGACACGGACGACAGTCCCAGACGGCCTAAGCGAGCTCCCTAAGAACGGCCCTCGACTTCATCACAGTACTCTCTGTATGCTGATGCAGACGTAGCTGTTCAGGACTCTGATCCTGAGACCGCTCTCAATCCGGATACACCGGATGGTGACGCTATAGTGAATAATCTTATAGCGTCCATCAATGGAAGGTTGGGTATTTCTCCCTCAACTCCTCCAGTGGAGGGGTCAGCTTCACAGCAGAAGAAATCCCTATTTCGGTATCTCAAGCGTATATTGAGTACTTTTCTGGTCACTCTGACTCCAGAGAAGCAGTCCAGGAACACCACGCTTATCCCGATAAGCGTTTCTCCAACCGTATTGAAGATATGCGTTGTCTCTTCCCCCCTGACGTGCTCAAGCGCTCCAAGGGTGGATCCCCCAATCTCCAGGCTTGCGGCTAGATCTATAGTTGCAGTGGAAGATGGGACTTCACTTAAAGATGCCATTGACAGACAGATAGCCCTATCGGCGGGTCGGTTGCCCCGGCATTCGCAGCCATAGAGGCACTCCAAGCTATTTCAGCTAGTATTGCGCAGAGGGACGCGGTCACATGTACATCTTGGCCGCAGTAGCGTCCTTCACCTCGCAATGTCGGCATTGCGACTCAAGCTGTTTATGCTGTCCTGGACTCTACGAGCCGTACGTCAGTGGCGTCCGCCAACTCCGTGTTGTTACGCTCCTAGTGTTAAGGGATTGGAGCAGATGCTGCTTCCACAAAAGTGCTTAACCAGATTGCCTTTATCTGGTGACAGACTGTTTCGTGAGCGGTTGGATTAAATCATTCAACTGTCCAAGGGTACGGATTCGTCCTTACCCCAGCTATCAAACAAGACCCATCAGGAGAAGGGACAGTCGAGGTTTCGGTCCTTCCCAGGCTTGGGCACGTCCCAATTGCCCTCGTCCAACAGGACTCAAAAGGCTCAGAGGGGCGCAGGTTCCTGGCGGGCTCAATCACGCCCGGAGAAGGCAGCCGGAGGAACCGCTACCAAGGCGGTTTCCTCATGACTTTCAGCCCTCTCTCTCCGCGTCCGCGGTCGGTAGCAGACTCCCCCGCTTTAGCGACATTTAACTGCCACAGGTCAATGGCCGGTGGGTGAGAGACAGTTTGTCGCAAAAACTTCCTCACCGGCCGAGCCAAGGCTCTGCTGCAGGCAGTAGGAGTCGTAATCCCGGTTCCTCCTCAGGAACAAGAGACACTTTTTACTCCGATCTGGTCGGGGTGACAAAATAGGACGACTCCTTCCGTTCCGTTCTGGACCTTAAACTGCTCAACAAGCACGTGAAAACCAGGCGGTTCCGGATGGAATCCCTCCGCTCCGTCATTGCCTCAATGTCTCAAGGAGATTTCCTAGCATCAATAGACATCAGGATGCTTATCTCCACGTGCCGATTGCTCCAGAGCACCGGCGTTTGCTACGATTCGTTATTGAAGACGAGCATCTTCGGTTCGTAGCCCTACCCTTCGGTCTGGTGACAGCCCCACGGGTTTTCACCAAGTTCATGGCAGCAGTGGGACCACTCCCGCACTCTCAGGGTCACCCTGTGATCCCTTACTTAGACCATCTACTTGTCAAGGCACTCTTTTAAGAGGCATGCCAACACAGCCTGAACATGGCGCTGGAGACTTCCCAGAGTTTCGGGTGGGTCCTCAACTTTTCAAAGTTAAACCCAATCGCTGGCATATCTTAGCTTGGGGTTTCACACTCTCTCAGCGATGGTGAAGCTTCCACTGGACAAACAGCGGTCACTACAGACGGGGGTGCAGTCTCTCCTTCAAGGAGACACCTCATCTAGAGGCAGTCCCTTTCACGCAGTTTCATCTGCGTCCACTTCAATAGAACATTCTTCGCTAATGGGAGGGGAAGTCGATGTCCCTACACAGGAACGTCCCCCTTTCTCAGACGATCAAGGACTCTCTTCAGAGGAGTCCACTCTTCAGATCAATTGTCTGGAGCTCTGGGCAGTGCATATGGCCCTGCAAGACTTCCTGCAGTGGCTGGAAGGCAAACAGATCCGAATTCAGTCGGACAATCCACAGCGGTGGCATACATCAACCACCAAGGCGGACTACGCAGTCGGCGAGCCTCCCAGGAAGTCCGCCGGATTCTGCTAGGGGTGGAAGACAGAGCATACACCATATCCGCAGTTCACATCCCGGGCGTAGAAAACTGGGAAGCAGACTTCCTCAGTCACCAGGGAGTGGACGCAGGAGAATGGTCTCTGCACCCGGACGGGTTTCACGAATCGGCACAACAGCAAGGTCCCGGTTTTCATGACGATCAAAGAGCTCTGGCGACAGGCATCTCACGGTCGGTCAACCGTGGGCACTACCAGACCGGCCAGACTTACTGTCCCAAGGGCCGTTTTTCCATCTGAATTCTACGGCCCTGAACCTACTGTGTGGCCATTGCGTCCTAGATCCTAGTGTCCTCAGGATTATCCCACGGGGTCGTTGCCACCATGAGACAGGCTATGAAGCCCACGTCTGCTAAGATCTACCACGGAAGTGGAAGATTTTCTTTTACTGGTGCTCTGTACAAGGAGTGTCCCCCTGGCCATTGGCATTGCCTACTTTTCTTTCCTTCCTGCAATCTGGGTTGGAAAAGGGCTTGTCGCTCGGCTCCCTTAAAGGGCAAGTCTCGGCGCTATTGGTGTTTTTTTCAGAAGCGTCTAGCACGACGTCCGCAGGTACGCACGTTCCTGCAGGGGGTTTGGTCATATCGTCCCCCCGTACGAGCGGCCGTTAGATCCATGGGATCTGAACAGGGTACTAGTTGCTCTCCAGAAGCCGCCTTTCGAGTCTCTGACGGATGTTTCACTCTCTCGACTATCACGGAAAGTGGCCTTTCTGGTAGTGACCACGTCTCTTCGGAGAGTGTCTGAGCTAGCAGCGCTGTCATCCAAGGCTCCCTTCCTGGTGGTCCACCAGGACAAGGTAGTGCTGCGCCCCATTCAGGAGTTTCACCCTAAGGTAGTATCCTCGTTTCATATTAATCAGGATATCTCCTTACATTCTTTTTGTCCTCATCCGGTTCACCGGTATGAAAAGGATTTACATTTGTTAGATCTGGTGAGAGCACTCAGAATCTACATTTCCCGCACGGCGCCCCTGCGCCGCTCTGATGCACTCTTTGTCCTTGTCGCTGGCCAGCGCAAGGGGTCGCAGGCTTCCAAAGCCACCCTGGCTCGATGGATCAAAGAACCAATTCTTGAAGCCTACCGTTCTGCTGGGCTTCCGGTTCCATCAGGGCTGAAGGCCCATTCTACCAGAGCCGTGGGTGCGTCCTGGGCATTACAACACCAGGCTACGGCTCAACAGGTGTGCCAGGCAGCTACCTGGTCGAGTCTGCACACTTTCACCAAACATTATCAGGTGCATACCTATGCTTCGGCGGACGCCAGCCTAGGTAGAAGAGTCCTGCAGGCGGCAGTTGCCTCCCCGTAGGGGAGGGCTGTCTTTGCAGCTCTAACATGAGGTATTTCTTTACCCACCCAGGGACAGCTTTTGGACGTCCCAATCGTCTGGGTCTCCCAATGGAGCGCCGAAGAAGAAGGGAATTTTGTTACTTACCGTAAATTCCTTTTCTTCTAGCTCCTATTGGGAGACCCAGCACCCGCCCTGTTGTCCTTCGGGATTTTTGGTGGTTTTTCGGGTACACATGTTGTTCATGTTGAATGGTTTTTCAGTTCTCCGACGTTACTTCGGAGTGAATTTGTTTAAACCAGTTATTGGCTTTCCTCCTTCTTGCTTTTGCACTAAAACTGGTGAGCCAGTGATCCCACTGGGGGTGTATAGCCAGAAGGGGAGGGGCCTTACACTTTTTAGTGTAATTGCTTTGTGTGGCCTCCGGAGGCAGTGCTATACACCCAATCGTCTGGGTCTCCCAATAGGAGCTAGAAGAAAAGGAATTTACGGTAAGTAACAAAATTCCCTTCTTTGCTTTAGTACTGTATGTGATTCAGTGGATGTGCAGTGTTCTATATCTTTTCTTATCTTAATTTAATTATTTTAATTAGGTGGTCCACACACAGAACCACTCAATCACCAGCGGCTCCATTTATCTTGTAGCGCCGGTGTTCATTTTATAATTTCCAGTTTTTGCTATATAACTGGAGAGCTGCATGATGTAGGGGAAGAGATCATGATTGCAGTGCTGTGTCACTTATTGGGCTGTGTTTTAATGTTCCAAAACAAGTGTTTTACCAGCAGGTGATTATTACTATAGGACAAAGTGTCAATGTGCCTCTTAGTCCGACTATGGCACTATCATTGATTAGCAGCTTTCGGTCATTATACAAGGTACACAATACAAGGTAATCAATGGTTAAACATAGATCAACATTCTGAGGTCTGCTAGAACTTGAACAGAGAATACTTTGATTTTACCACAACTGCTGCATATATTAAACTAAGTGGTACATCACTGAAATCAAGGTTTCTGCCCCCTACATCTTGCTATTCTTAGATTACATAGCAAAACGCTGCTGACAGATACCCCTTAAAATAGCAACAAGGCAGTGGCAGAGACAGCATGACGAAGTTTGCAATGCACTACTGGGAAACTTTGGAACTTGACAATCATGTCGATGGTTCTTTCACATGTATCACCTGCTTAAACATTATTGCAGAGCAACATTTAAAGGGTACAAAGACGACATTCATAAAATTAGGCAAATGGCTTCAATATGATCACTGAATGTATTGCTATAAGATTAATTTTATGTAATCCAGCAATATGGAAAGTACAGCACATACAGCGATATGTTTAATTTCACAAGACCAAAAAGAAAGGAAGACAGCAGAATAATTTTAATTTGGGAAAATAAGCAGATTTTGTGTTTTCATTTCAAAATTCACTTTTCTTAAATGTCCGTAATCTTTACAATATTTTTTTAATACCTGTTGATTAATCCAATAATCCCAATTTCTTGATAATCTAGCACCTCTTAGGTCCCATTGATGCAAACTTTTTGGATTTTTTTTTCCTGCAATCGCAACATATGAAATATAATTATCTTAACTACATATAGGAAGATAGAAAGGACTAAACATTGTCATGTGGACAGAAATCGCTAAGCCTACATTCTAGAAGCAATTTCAAATAAAAGAACATTTAACTCATTTACTGCCAAGCAGTATCACCATTTTCATTGCCAAGGGCTTTTTTACTCATTTGCAATAAAACATTTTATAGCACAATCAAATACTTTTCTTGCATGAGCAAAAACTCTACCCATAAATCATTATTTCAACAAATACAGGAAAAGTGAACTTTTTAACTAAATGTCTGTTAACATTAATCTACTTCTCTATTATGACCTTAAAGAGGTAAATTCTATTAGCAATAGTTATGTCAGAGTTTTTAGAAAAAAAATCTATCTTCTCTAACACTACTTCATGTTTTGAGGTCTAGTTTTAATACTAAAGTCATCTTCATAATCATCATCATCATAAATCAATAATCATACCTGCCTACTTTTAGTTATCACCTGAGATTTGAAGAAAATTACATGCAGTGAAAATAGATTAACTTCCCTCCCCCATAAACAGTGCTAGAACTGCTCTTATAAACAGTTTCAGAAGGGTAAACTCCCCATATACAATGCTGCCAGCAGACTGCCTCAAATACATAAATATAAAGTTTTTTCAAAAGCAGTCAGTGTAGAAGGCTTCCCTAAACTGTACGTAAGATCAGGGCCAGGATAAGGACATATATGCTAGGATAGGCCAAGAATAGGGACAAACATACCAGGATGGGCCCAAGATGGAGACATGTATAACAGCATGGGGCCCAGGATGGAAAGGGACATATATACCAGGATGGGGACATATGTACCAAGATGGGGAGCAGGATAGGGACATATACCCTAAGATGTGGATATATATATACCAGGTTGCAAAAATATATACCAGAAAAGGGTTCATGATGAGAACATATATACTAGGATGGGAGACATACATACAAGGATGGGCCTAAGATGAGGACCATATATACACTACAGTTTAAAAGTTTAGGGTCACTTAGATATTAGATATAGGCTAACATTAACTTAAACAGAAATACACTCTATAAATTGTTAATGTGGTAAATGACTATTCTAGCTGCAAACGTCTGCTTTTTAATGCAATATCTACATACAGTGCCTTGCGAATGTATTCGGCCCCATTGAATTTTTCAACCTTTTCCCACATTTCAGGTTTCAAACATAAAGATACAAATTTTAATGTTATGGTGAAGAATCAACAACAAGTAGGACACAATTGTGAGGTGAACAATATTTATTGCTTATTTTAAATTTTTGTAAAAAATAAATAACTGAAAAGTGGGGCGTGCAATATTATTCGTCCCCTTTACTTTCAGTGCAGCAAACTCACTCAAAAAGTTTATTCAGGATCTATGAATGATCCAATGTTGTCCTTAATGACTGTTGATGATAAATATAAGCCACCTGTGTGTAATGAGGCTCCGTATAAATGCACCTGCTCTGTGATAGTCTCAGTGTTCTGTTTAAAGCGCAGATAGCATCATGAAGACCAAGGAACACAACAGGCAGGTCTGTAATTCTGTTGTGGAGAAGTTTAAAGCTGGATTTGGATGCAAAAAGATGTCCAAAACTTTAAATATCCCAAGAAGCACTGTGCAAGTGATCATATTGAAATGGAAAGAGTATCATACCACTGCAAATTTACCAAAATCTGTCCGTCCCTCAAAAATTTCATGGAGAGAGAAGACTGATCAGATATGCAGCCAAGAGGCCCATGATCACTCTGGAGGAACTGCAGAGATCTACACCTGAGATGGGAGAGTCAGACTGCAGGATTGTGGGACACAGTGGCACAGTAGTCAGACAGTCTTGTAACTGTGGGGTCCATGAACTATAAAGAAACCTTTAGGGGAGCCTTTAAGTTTCTTTGAGTTCCCAGCTGTCGGGACACATGGAGGCTGAGAACTCTGGTAACAGTTAAGTTAAGTCCTTAATGATCGAAGAAAGATGTCAAGATTCTAAGAGGGTATGAGTAAGTAATGTTTTGTTAGTAGTATTATTTTGTGCAGGTCTTGTTAACGCAAAATGCTTGAAAAGCCAGGGAGAGATCTCGAGTTTTGAATTGAGTTTTCCAAGATCAGTTGTCATTGTCCTAACTTTGTTTTTTTCACTTTCTTTTTTATTTGTTAAAGCTTGCATAAAATTCTATTCTTTATTTCCATTTACACATACTATAAGTTTTTCTCTTAAGGCCCAGTCACACACAACGACTTACCAGCGATCCCGACAACGATACGACCTGATAAGGATCGCTGGTAAGTCGCTGGGAGGTCGCTGGTGAGATGTCACACAGTCAGACCTTACCAATAATGCAGTAATGATAAGCAACCTGTATAACGATCTCGGTGGTCGTTAGGACCCTGTCACACAGCAGCTTGTGTAACGTTAGGAGGTCGTTGGTAGGCGTCAAACACAGCGATGCATCCTGCCTGGCAGGACATCGCCTTTGAAGAAAATGGTCTGGACTATTTGGCAATGACTACCGATCTCACAGCAGAGGCCTGATCGCTGGTAGGTGTCACACATAACGAGATCGCTGGCGAGATCATTGCTATGTCACAGAAACTGTGACTCAGCAACGATCTCGTTAGCAATCTCATTATGTGTGATGGGGCCTTTAGACCTCTTCCACTTGCGTATAGCTTTCTATGCGATAGCATCAGAAGCGATATGCTAATGAACCTCTGCTGCGAGTATGAGCCGAGGGTCATGTGACTGTGATCCCTTTTCTCCGCGGCCTGTCTTTGCGTACATTGCACTGTGGTTGGACGACTTGTGAGTGCAATGTGATGTTTCACAAGCACTCATAGACTTGTATGGGTGCGTGTGAGCCAAGACTTGCTGCTAAACTCAGCATGCTGCGATTTATTTCCCACGCTGATGTGGCATATTAAATCAATTGCATATGGATACTGCCCCATAGTTTTGCATTGGTGCGCGTGCAATCTGATGCTTTATCGGATTGCACTCATCTGTGCAAAACACAAGTGGAAACGAGGCCTTAAAGTGAGACAACCTTGAGCTTGGGCTACTTTCAAAAATGTGTAAATATGCACTGTGTTTACTATCTGTGCTAAAAGGGTATCAATTACAGTTTCTGTTTTATAACTCATGTATTTAGAGCTCTAACTAAAGATATAGGGATGTCTCATAAAGCTCTTGTAGATTTCTCATGCTAATAAAGATGATAATGAGTTTGTTTAGTAAAATTTCTAAAGCGGGCTTTACACGCTACGATATTTCTAGCAATTGCTAGCGATATCGTACGCAAAAGCACCCGCCCCGTCGTGCATGCGATATCGTGTGATCTCTGCCGCAGCGAACATTGTCGCTACGGCAGTGTCACACGCACTTACCTGGTCGGCGTCATCGCTGTGACTGCCGAACAATCCCTCCCTCAAGGGGGAGGTGCGTTCGGCGTCACGGCGACGTCACCGCGACATCACTAAGTGGCCGGCCAATCAAAGCGGAGGGCTGAGATGAGCGGGACGAACATCCCGCCCACCTCCTTCCTTCCTCATTGCGGGCGGGACGCAGGTAAGGTGAGGTTCCTTGCTCCTGCAGTGTCACACACAGCGATGTGTGCTGCCGCAGGAATGAGGAACAACATCTATAAACAACCATTAACAAGTGTTGGTTTTAGGATGACCTCTCCATGGTGAACGATTTTCACCACTTTGGAAGACGTTTAAGGTTGCTGGTAAGTGTTACACGCTGCGATACCGTTAATGACGCCAGATGTGCGTCACTAACGACGTGACCCCGGCGATAAAACATTAACGATATCGTAGCGTGTAAAGCCCCCTTAAGAAAGTGTAGATACATTGTTTTGCATGGTCAAGATAAGCCTTCTTGTCAATTAAGGTCCCATTTAACTGCCAGAGCCAGTCTCTCTGAGTAAGCTGGGTGAGTTTTAGAGTGAGGAATTTTGAGAATTAGTCAGAGACTAAGTAAGTTTAGATCTTAAAACTTCAATTACATTTTATTAGAAATGAGCAACATTTTAGAAATATCAAATCACCAGTTTGAATGATTTTCCCAGAATCTAAATTAAAAGGGACACCACAAATTCATATATTTTTACATGCAAATATACATGTAACTGTAGGGTAAAAGGGTGAACACATATGGTCAGGGCGGTAGTCAGCACAGTAAATTCACCAACATGCCCAATGAATAGAATGAATGGGCAATGTATCGTGAGATTTTGAGCGCAATCCTCCTTCCATCAGCAAAGGCATTGAAGATGAAACATGGCTTGGTCTTTCAGCATGATAATGATCCCAAGCACACCGCCAGGGTAATGAATGAGTGGCTTTGTAAGCAGCATATGAAGGTCCTGGAGTGGCCTAGCCAGTCTCCATATCTCAACCCCATAGAAAACCTTTGGAGGGAGTTGAAAGTCTGTGTTCCTCAGCGACAGGCCCAAAACATCACTGCTCTAGAGGAGATCTGCATGAAGGAATGGGCCAACAAACCACCGACACTGTGTGCCAACCTTATGAAGACTTACAGAAAACATTTAACCTCTGTCACTGCCAACAAAGGATATATAACAAAATATTGAGATGAACTTTTGTTATTGACCAAATACTTATTTTTCACCAAAATTTGCAAAAAAATCTTGCCAAATCAGACGCGGTGATTTTCTGGATTTGTTTTCTCATTGTGTCTCTCATAGTTGTGGTCTACCTATGATGTCAATAACAGGCCTCTCATCTTTTTACGTGGGAGATCTTGCACAATTGGTGGCTGACTAAATACTATTTTTCCCCCACTGTATATATGTGTATGTATATGACCATACTTTGTAAAGCAGTTGAATTATGGCAGTCTGGCAGAATATCAGATCTGCTATTATTGGATTTGCAATGCCTATTAGTGAGTTATGAAATAATTGGTTTGGAGATAATGACATTATTAAGCACTGAGTAGGCTCATACATTTTGAGGAATTATTGTTGCCACTGTTGATGAACACGAATGACAGTCAGAAATACAAGTGAAATACAAGGCCAACTGCTGTCTATTTTTTCCCAGAAACCTGACAGATGTTGTTGTTGCCTTTTGATTATTAGTAGATCATTTACTGCAGATAATGTTCACATATAAATTAATCATAAAATATATCACACTTAGTTTTAAATATCATAGTTTAGCTACTTTGTTGTCATGGCTATGAGAAATAAGAAAATATCCAGGTAGAAAGATTTTCACTGTTTAGTGCCAAGGCCTGTTTTCACCTTTCTGACAAAAGGTTTATTTTTCAAATATGATGTGTCACTTTACATGGTAATAACTTTGGAAAGTTTCTTCCAATCCAAATGATTCTGAGAATATTTTTTTCATGAAACATTTCATAATAGTCATGAATTTAGGACAATAAATTTTGATGAACATTATGAAAAATTTGCAATATTCAAACTTATGCATTTCTAACATATAGTCATGTCACAACATAGTTAATAAATTACATTTTCATATGTCTAATTTACATCAGCATTTTTTAACAAAAATTCCCTTAAGTTTTATTAAGAAATTAGAAGTGTTCAACATTTAGTAGCAACTTTAATTTTTTTCAACAAAATATAATAAAACTAATTTTTTTACAGATGTATTAACATTTGAAGTGATTTTGAGGGGTCTCTGTGCCAGGAAACTCACAAAAATTATACCATCTTAAACCCTGAACCCTTCAACATAATCAAGACAACATTCAGGAAGTTTGTTAGAACTTCAGATTGTTCACAGGAATTAGTGCAAATTGGAATAAAAGAAATTAAAACTTTTATTGTTTTAACAAAAATGTTAATTTGCTTTAAAATGTTTATTCACACAACCTGTCTTAAATAATAATGCTCCCAAAATGTATTATCCAATTTCTATTTAATAGCTGATACAGAGCTGTTCACTAGAGTTGAGCGCGGTTCGTGGTTCGTGGTTCTCCAGTTCGCGGCTCGAGTGATTTTGGGGCATGTTCTAGATCGAACTAGAACTCGAGCTTTTTGCAAAAGCACTGGTAGTTCTAGAAACGTTCGAGAACGGTTCTAGCAGCCAAAAAACAGCTAAATCATAGCTTGGTTTCTGCTGTAATAGTGTAAGTCACTCTGTGAATCAAACTATTATCACATTTCAGTGTATAGTGTGCGTGAACAGCGCCTTCAGATCACTGCTGTTTCTATAATGGCGATCGCCATTTTTTTTTTTTTTTTTTCTTGTCTTCCTTCCCTAAGCGCGCGCGTCTTGTGGGGCGGGCCAGCATGTCAGCCAATCCCAGACACACACACAGCTAAGTGGACTTTGAGCCAGAGAAGCAACGGCATGTGTGATAGGATCTGCATGTCACATGTCCCTGCATTATAAAACCGGACATTTTCTTCACGGACGCCATTATCTGCCTTCTGCGTCTTTGGTGTCAGACATCACTGTCGCAGCTCCGTCTTCCTGAGTCCTATAGCCGATACAGCTGTATGCGCTGCATACACAGCGTTAGACAGCTTAGGGAGAGCACTTTATAGCAGTCCTTTTAAGGGCTCCAACCGGCAGGGTCAGAGAGCCATAGGTGACAGGTCCTGCAAACAGCAACAGCGTCTGTGTAGCCCAGGTCAGGGATTTCCTACCTGCATTTCACCATTAGGAGGGAATAGAAAGGCAGGCTTCCATTCCTCTACCCAGAGCACCACAATCCTGCCACTGTACCCTCTTGTCCTCTGCACACTCCAACTGATAACTAAGCCATTATACTAGCAAACACTCAGTGTACCTAGTGGCATCCTATACGTGGCTATTGGACTTTGCTATAGTCCCACTAGTGCAAAGACATTTGCAGAGCGCGTCTGCCTGCATTGCACACTCCAACTCATTAAAACCAAGCCATTATACTAGCAAACACTCAGTGTACCTAGTGGCATCCTATACGTGGCTATTGGACTTTGCTATAGTCCCACTAGTGCAAAGACATTTGCATAGCGCGTCTGCCGGCATTGCACACTCAAACTCATTTTAACTAAGCCATTATACTAGCAAACACTCAGTGTACCTAGTGGCATCCTATACGTGGCTATTGGACTTTGCTATAGTCCCACTAGTGCAAAGACATTAGCAGAGCACATCTGCCTGCATTGCACACTACAACTCATTCTAACCAAGCCATTATACTAGCAAACACTCAGTGTACCTAGTGGCATCCTATACGTGGCTATTGGACTTTGCTATAGTCCCACTAGTGCAAAGACATTTGCATAGCGCGTCTGCCTGCATTGCACACTCAAACTCATTTTAACTAAGCCATTATACTAGCAAACACTCAGTGTACCTAGTGGCATCCTATACGTGGCTATTGGACTTTGCTATAGTCCCACTAGTGCAAAGACATTAGCAGAGCACATCTGCCTGCATTGCACACTACAACTCATTCTAACCAAGCCATTATACTAGCAAACACTCAGTGTACCTAGTGGCATCCTATACGTGGCTATTGGACTTTGCTATAGTCCCACTAGTGCAAAGACATTTGCAGAGCGCGTCTGCCTGCATTGCACACTCCAACTCATTAAAACCAAGCCATTATACTAGCAAACACTCAGTGTACCTAGTGGCATCCTATACGTGGCTATTGGACTTTGCTATAGTCCCACTAGTGCAAAGACATTTGCATAGCGCGTCTGCCTGCATTGCACACTCAAACTCATTTTAACTAAGCCATTATACTAGCAAACACTCAGTGTACCTAGTGGCATCCTATACGTGGCTATTGGACTTTGCTATAGTCCCACTAGTGCAAAGATATTAGCAGAGCACATCTGCCTGCATTGCACACTCCAACTTTTTTAAACTAAGCAATTTTACTAGCAAACACTCAGTGTACCTAGTGGCATCCTAAACGTGGCTATTGGACTTTGCTATAGTCCCACTAGTGCAAAGACATTTGCAGAGCACGTCTGCCTGCATTGCACACTACAACTCATTGTTACTAAGCCATTATACTAGCAAACACTCAGTGTACCTAGTTGTATCCTAAACGTGGCTATTGTACTTTTGTCTATTCACAGTATTGGAACGATATTTGCAGCACGTCTGCCTGCATTGCACACTCTAACTTTTTTAAACTCAGCCATTTATAGTAGCAAACACTCAGTGTACCTAGTTGTATCCTAAACGTGGCTATTGTACTTTTGTCAATTCACAGTATTGGAACGTTATTTGCAGCACGTCTGCCTGCATTGCACACTCAAACTTTTTTAAACTCAGCCATTTATAGTAGCAAACACTCAGTGTACCTAGTTGTATCCTAAACGTGGCTATTGTACTTTTGTCTATTCACAGTATTGGAACGATATTTGCAGCACGTCTGCCTGCATTGCACACTCTAACTTTTTTAAACTCAGCCATTATACTAGCAAACACTCAGTGTACCTAGTGGCATCCTATACGTGGCTATTGGACTTTGCTATAGTCCCACTAGTGCAAAGACATTAGCAGAGCACATCTGCCTGCATTGCACACTACAACTCATTCTAACCAAGCCATTATACTAGCAAACACTCAGTGTACCTAGTGGCATCCTATACGTGGCTATTGGACTTTGCTATAGTCCCACTAGTGCAAAGACATTTGCAGAGCGCGTCTGCCTGCATTGCACACTCCAACTCATTAAAACCAAGCCATTATACTAGCAAACACTCAGTGTACCTAGTGGCATCCTATACGTGGCTATTGGACTTTGCTATAGTCCCACTAGTGCAAAGACATTTGCATAGCGCGTCTGCCTGCATTGCACACTCAAACTCATTTTAACTAAGCCATTATACTAGCAAACACTCAGTGTACCTAGTGGCATCCTATACGTGGCTATTGGACTTTGCTATAGTCCCACTAGTGCAAAGATATTAGCAGAGCACATCTGCCTGCATTGCACACTCCAACTTTTTTAAACTAAGCAATTTTACTAGCAAACACTCAGTGTACCTAGTGGCATCCTAAACGTGGCTATTGGACTTTGCTATAGTCCCACTAGTGCAAAGACATTTGCAGAGCACGTCTGCCTGCATTGCACACTACAACTCATTGTTACTAAGCCATTATACTAGCAAACACTCAGTGTACCTAGTTGTATCCTAAACGTGGCTATTGTACTTTTGTCTATTCACAGTATTGGAACGATATTTGCAGCACGTCTGCCTGCATTGCACACTCTAACTTTTTTAAACTCAGCCATTTATAGTAGCAAACACTCAGTGTACCTAGTTGTATCCTAAACGTGGCTATTGTACTTTTGTCTATTCACAGTATTGGAACGATATTTGCAGCACGTCTGCCTGCATTGCACACTCTAACTTTTTTAAACTCAGCCATTATACTAGCAAACACTCAGTGTACCTAGTTGTATCCTAAACGTGGCTATTGTACTTTTGTCAATTCACAGTATTGGAACGTTATTTGCAGCACGTCTGCCTGCATTGCACACTCAAACTTTTTTAAACTCAGCCATTTATAGTAGCAAACACTCAGTGTACCTAGTTGTATCCTAAACGTGGCTATTGTACTTTTGTCTATTCACAGTATTGGAACGTTATTTGCAGCACGTCTGCCTGCATTGCACACTCTAACTTTTTTAAACTCAGCCATTATACTAGCAAACACTCAGTGTACCTAGTTGTATCCTAAACGTGGCTATTTTACTTTTGTCTATTCACAGTATTGGAACGATATTTGCAGCACGTCTGCCTGCATTGCACACTCTAACTTTTTTAAACTCAGCCATTATACTAGCAAACACTCACTGTACCTAGTTGTATCCTAAACGTGGCTATTGTACTTTTGTCAATTCACAGTATTGGAACGTTATTTGCAGCACGTCTGCCTGCATTGCACACTCAAACTTTTTTAAACTCAGCCATTTATAGTAGCAAACACTCAGTGTACCTAGTTGTATCCTAAACGTGGCTATTGTACTTTTGTCAATTCACAGTATTGGAACGTTATTTGCAGCACGTCTGCCTGCATTGCACACTCAAACTTTTTTAAACTCAGCCATTTATAGTAGCAAACACTCAGTGTACCTAGTTGTATCCTAAACGTGGCTATTGTACTTTTGTCTATTCACAGTATTGGAACGTTATTTGCAGCACGTCTGCCTGCATTGCACACTCTAACTTTTTTAAACTCAGCCATTATACTAGCAAACACTCACTGTACCTAGTTGTATCCTAAACGTGGCTATTGTACTTTTGTCAATTCACAGTATTGGAACGTTATTTGCAGCACGTCTGCCTGCATTGCACACTCAAACTTTTTTAAACTCAGCCATTATACTAGCAAACACTCACTGTACCTAGTTGTATCCTAAACGTGGCTATTGTACTTTTGTCAATTCACAGTATTGGAACGTTATTTGCAGCACGTCTGCCTGCATTGCACACTCAAACTTTTTTAAACTCAGCCATTTATAGTAGCAAACACTCAGTGTACCTAGTTGTATCCTAAACGTGGCTATTGTACTTTTGTCTATTCACAGTATTGGAACGTTATTTGCAGCACGTCTGCCTGCATTGCACACTCAAACTTTTTTAAACTCAGCCATTATACTAGCAAACACTCACTGTACCTAGTTGTATCCTAAACGTGGCTATTGTACTTTTGTCAATTCACAGTATTGGAACGATATTTGCAGGACATCTGCCTGCATTGCACACTCAAACTTTTTTAAACTCAGCCATTATACTAGCAAACACTCACTGTACCTAGTTGTATCCTAAACGTGGCTATTGTACTTTTGTCTATTCACACTACTGCAAATCTATGTGCAGCACCTCTGCATGACAACCTCGTGCTCTGTTTTTAATAAGCTATAATGATAGCACAAAATACTGCCATTTTGTGGCATCATAGAACTGGCTGTTGTATTCCATTAGTGCCCCACTGGTGACAAGCTATTTCTAGCACCTCTACATCACACCCTCATGCACATTTAGCTACGCTAATGTTATAGCAAACTCATGGAATTCATTGCTGCATTTCATAATTCGGAGGGATAGAAAGTCAGGCTTCCTTTAGCTTTTCCTTCTGTTCATAGACAGCATCTCCAAGACAAATTTCCCCTCCACGTCTAAGTGTGGAGAGGCAGCTAGTGCGCATGCGTGTGCCGATGTACCCCAGCTGCAGCATAATTACAGTGTTTCGCCTAGTGAGTATGCTCAGCCTGACTGTGCCATTCCTGACGCTAAGTCTTCATTTCGGGATACAGCGCATGCTCCCACACTAAGTGTGAAAAGCCTCTTTGCACAGGTGCTTGCATTCTGTGCCGGGTCTAAGTCCTGTTTTGTGCCTAGACACCATGCTAAAGCTGATAGTCTTTTTTCAGAGACTGTATTTCATGCTACTGAGCATGCTCAGGCACTTCCTGCATCAGAGACTAGGTCCGGTAATGAACTCTTTGGCCCTGGCCCTGATGTGGGGGTCCCATATAGACCACAGGGCATCAGGTGTCCTCCCAAATGGCTTGCAGAGGCCCACACCTATGACTTGTCACCGCATTATTGATGGTCAGACGATGACTGGTGAGGTGTTTGGGTCATGGCAGCCATGAGGTCATCATTGAAGTTGCGTTTCCAAATAGGACGCTAGTTATGCCACTCATGACGTGTCACTCTGCTTTTGTCTCCAGGAGGTGCATTGTGGTTCACCCTGGTTTGGGGCGGACCCAGGTTATAAAAGGGGCTGGAGCCAACAAGGAGGTGCGCAGTCTTCTATTATGCTCCGAAAGAGCACACCTCCATGTGTTGAACCCATTGCGGCTTTAGGCCAGAGGTAGGCAGGGATAGGGTGGTGGATGCAGGCCACCACCACAGTTGGTAACGCAGAACGGTTAAGACCAGCTCCTGTCCTAACAGTCCTGCTTGTGCAGCCCAGTGGCATTAACAGGCCTGCTGCTGCTGATGCGCCTGCTGTCCACAGGTGTGGCCCCTACGCACACGGTCAGCGTACTCAATGGCCCCTGTGTTGTTAACAGGGAGTTCCTGGGCTGGGTGGGCATGTGGACCCTGTGACGCTAACAGGGCTCACAGTCTCCAGATCCGAATGGCGTCTAACTCGGTTCAGGCTACTATTAGTTTCATAGCCACACAGCTCTGTATCCTCCACCAAACCTTCAAGTTGCCAACCTCTCCTTTTCCAACTGGGAGCACGGTGGACACTGACTGCTGAAGGTGATATATACCTTTCTCTTTCTTTTCTTATTAATTTTTGTTATATAGCGGTCACAGATTATATACCACTTTATCCAAATCTGCCAGTCCCACTGTAACAGATGTTGTTTCTTCAGCAAATGTTACAGTTGTTTAACCACCAAATCCACGGACCAAAATTTTTTTCCCCTTTCCAACACACCTGTTCCCCTTTCCAACAGCATCTGTCCTTTTTCAACTCATTTTGGGATATGACCAAAAGTGCAACTGTGCAGGGACACCGTACTCAACGCCATCTCAGCACAGCAGCCATCCCTCGGTCCCTCCGATGTGGACAAGTAAAAGACCATTTCCTCCTATCCATGACAAAGTGTTGAGATTCACTCTGTGCAGCACTGGTGTTTAGTGGAAAAGTAGATCTAAGATTGCGTACCACATTCTGCAGATACTCCTGTATACGTGCGTCTATTTCTATGGCAGGAATTAGTTCGCCAAATTTTGTCTTGTACCGGGGATCTAACAGTGTGGCAACCCAGTATTCAGGATTACTTCAAATTCATACAATCCGAGGGTCATGTAGGTAGTGCAGCAAGAAGGCGCTCATGTGTCTTGTGCATCCAGGAGGACCAAGTCCTTGGTGTGTTGGTGGCAGAGAGGTGAGAATCGTGCATCCTTCCTCTGCCCTCTACCCACAACCTCGCACAACCGAAATGTGAGCAAGCTCTCACTCATCTGCTGAGTCTTCCATGCCCATCGCCAGTTCGTCCTCCATTTCTTCATGGGCTCCTGCACTTTCATCAACACTTTTTGCTGATACTATGCGCCCTTGTTAATCCCTCTCCCTCACCATGACTGCCGCATAGGTGCCGCTGACCATCTGGACCTCGTAGATCTTGTTATCCCTTCCGCATATGACTCCTCCTGTACTTCCTCCCCTTCCTCTTGTCCCAACACCTGACTCCGAATAATAATTACAGTGTGCTCCATCATGTAGATGACCAGAATTGTCACGCTGAGAATGACATTGCCAGTGCTAAACATCTTCGTCGACATTTCAAAACTGTGTAGCAGGGTGCATAGGTCCTTGATCTGACACCACTCCAGCAGCGTGATCTGCACCACCTCTGGATCAACTTATCCCAGGCTATATGTCTTACCGTATTTCAGCAGGGCTCTGCGGTGCTGCCACACACGCTGCAACATGTGCAGATTCCAATTCCTGCGTGTCGGAACATCGCATTTCCGGCGTTTAACTGCCAGACCCTAAGACTTCCGGAGTGATGAAAGTTGTTGAGCTGCTGTGTGCGCACGATGGAAGTGAGCACATAGCGAGCGTGCCCGCTGCACAAGGCCATGTAGGCCGTGATGGTGTTTTAAAAATTGCTGGAGAATTCGGATCAACACGTGAGCCATAAAAGGCACGTGTGTCACATTGCCCTGAGGATGGCCCGCAGCCAGGTTTGCATCATTGCCGCACACGGCTGTTAAGTCACCAACGGAGTCCGCTCCGTCAATTTGTACTCCGGTCGCCAGGTGACAACGTGTTCCTTTCATGAATAGTGCTGATGATGGGAGAGTAGTCGATGCCAGCGGCGCAGGTGGACGCAGGTTATGCTCACCCACTGGGCTGCATTACCTTGACAGATGCAGAATCTCTGGCTGAATGTAGCTGGTGGGTATCTCACAGATGAAATACAATCATTCAGCTACAACCAATGGGAAGACACCACACCCTTTTTTATGCCCATCCTGTCTGCAGACCACTGCCAGACATAGCTATGAACCTCTGGTTAATTTTACCCCCAGTTCAGTTTTATGATTTTGTGTGCTTGTTACCTGACTACTTTTCCTGCTTGCTGTTTATGTACCTTGTTGGCCGATACGCATTTCACCTCTGCTTGTTTTCTGATTAAGTCCTGGCCGTCCCATTCTGTTCCTGTTCCTCAATTAATGTTTTGACCCTGCCTGACTACTATTCTCTGTAATAGCGGTGTGACTCACATTTCCCATACATTTCAAAGTAAAACTTTGACCGCCTGATGGCATTGAGCTCTGCTGCCAGCATAGTAAGGAGGTGTGTGGTAGTCCTTGTGCGCAGTTGCAAGGAAGGGTGGCCTGACCACACAGGGTTTGCGCAAAGGTAGAGGACCCACACGAGGTTGAAGAGGCAGAAGCAGTGTATTAACTTCTACATACAGAACAAGGATTGAAACAACTCGTGGGGACGGCAAGACTTGTACAGCAGACCATTCTCCATCTCTCACCATAGTTTGCCAGTGCCCAGTCAGTGACATGTAATGACCCTGTCTATGCTTACTGGTCCAAGTATCTGTGTTGAAATGCACCCTGTCGCACACAGATTTTCTCAAGGAAGTGGTGATGTTGTGTGCGACATGCCGGTGTAGCGCGGGCATGCTTTTCTTGGAGAAGCAGTGGTGATTGGGCATCTGGTACTGGGGCACAGCGACAGACATAAGGTCTGTAAAATCCTGTGTGTCCACTACGCGTAAAGGCAGCATTTCGGTAGCCAACAGCTTACAGAGGGATAGAGTCAACCACTTAGCTTTGTCATGGGTCGCAGTAAGTGGCCTTTTATTTGACCACATCTGAGGGACAGAGATCTGGCTGCTGTCTGTAGACGGTGTTGAGTAGGGTGTCCCTGGAAAAATGCAGGTTTGTGAGAAAAGTGCAGGCGGAGACATGATGTTGGCTTCATCTTGCCTTCAGATCTGTTCATCTTGTATCATTTTTAAAAAACACAGCAAGCAAGGGTTACTCCAAGCGGAGTCTCCCTTTTTTTCCAAAAATTGGGCCCCACACAGACACCTTATCAGTGGCAGCACTTGTGCCCTAGTTGCAAACAGGATGTTTTGATTTGCATCAAGCACATTCCAAATCCACAAGCATTTACTCTCCCCAGGATGACACAGGGGTAGTAAATTCCTTCTGGATCCATGACTTGTTCATTTTGATGAACGTCAGTCTGTCCACATTGTCACTGGACAGACGCGTGCGCTTATCTGTCAGCACACACCCAGCAGCACTGAAGACACGTTCAGAGACAACGCTGGCAGCTGGACACGACAAAATCTTCGAGGCGTAACTGGAGAGCTCTTGACATTTTTCTAGATTTGAAGCACAAAAGGAGCAAGGCTCCATTTGCAAAGTCATTGCATCGATGTTCATTTGGAGATACTCCTGTATCATCCTCTCCATCCGTTGACTATGTGTCAGACTTGTTGTCTCTGGTGGCCTTGCAAAGGAGGGTCTAAAAAAATTATGAAAAGATTCCATAAAATTGCTGTTACCAGCACCAGATACGGTCCTACTGGTACGGGTAGACTGTTGAAGATGACGAGGCCGTCCCATGTTTGTCAAGTTACAACTGGGAGAATCACTCCCTTCACCTGCACGGTTGTTTGGTGGAAAAGCCGAGCTAAGATCGAGTAACAGCTTCTGCTGATACTCCTGCATACGTGCGTCCCTTTCTATGGGTGGAATTATGTCACAAAATTTGGACTTGTCCCGGGGATCTAATAGTGTGGCAAGCCAGTAGTCATCATCACTTCTAATTTTGACAATACGAGGGTCATGTTGGAGGTAGTGCAACAAGAAGGCACTCATGTGTCTTGCGCAGCCATGCGCACCAAGTCCACGCTGTGTTTGTGGCATAGAGGTGCTAACCGTTCTTTCTTCCTCTGTCATCTCCCCCCAACCTCTTTCAACTGAAATTTGACCAAGGTCCCCCTCATCTGCTGAGTCTTCCATGTCCATGGACAGTTCGTCCTCCATATCTTCATGTCCTCCTGCACCTTCCTCAACATCTCACCTGCTACCATGCGCCCTTGTTGATCCCTGTCCCCCATGGTCCCATGCCTGCCGCGTTGGTGATGATGAACGTCTGGACCTTGGTGATGTTGTTGTGTCTTGCGCATATGAATCCTCCTGTAGTTCCTCCCCTTCCTGTTGTCCCACCCCCTGACTACGAATAGTGTTTAGCGTGTGCTCCAGCATGTAAATGACTGTAATCGTCATGCTGATAATGGCATTGTCAGCGCTAAACATATTCGTCGCCATGTCGAAACTGTGCAGAAGGGTGCATAGGTCCTTGATCTGAGATCACTCCATCAGGGTGATCTGCCCCACTTCTGCATCTCGTTGGCCCAGGCTATACATCATGACGTATTGCACCAGGGCTCGCCGGTGCTGCCACAGTCGCTGTAACATGTGGAGAGTTGAATTCCAGCGTGTCGCCACATCGCATTTCAGGCGATGAACCGGCAGGCCGAAAGACTTCTGGAGCGATGCAAGTCGCTCAGGTGCGGCGGTTGAACGGCGGAAGTGAGCACTGCAGACAGTTTCCGTGCCCTGGTCAGAAGGCCATCTAGGCCGGGATAGTGTGTTAAAAATTGCTGGACAACAAGGTTAAACACGTGAGCCATACAAGGCACGTGTGTCACCTTGCCCAGGCGAAGGGCCGCACCCAGGTTTGCAGCATTGTCGCACACGGCCTTACCAGGCTGCAGGTTGAGTGGAGACAACCATTTATCAAAATCAGTCTCCAGAGCTGCCCACAACTCAGTCGCTGTGTGACTCCTATTTCAAAGACATGTCAAGCTAAAGACCGCCTGATGCCGTTGCGCTCTGCTACCAGCATAGTAATGAGGGGTGCGTGATTCCTTCTGCGCAGTGAGAACGCTGGTGGCCTGACCAGGCAGGCTTGGGGCGGAGGTGGAGGACCCAGATGAGGTGGAGGATGCAGAAGCAGTGGCGGAACTTGGACAGACAGAGGATTGACACACAAGTCGTGGGGACGGCAAGACTTGTGCAGCAGACCCTTCACCATCTATCACCATAGTTACCCAGTGGCCAGTCAGCGACATGTAACGTCCCTGTCCATGCTTACTGGTCCAAGTATCGGTGGTGAAATGCACCCGTTCACACACAGAGTTTCTCAAGGAAGCGGTGATGTTGTGTGCGACATGCTGGTGTAGCGCGGGCACACCTTTCTTAGAGAAGTAGTGGCGACTAGGCATCTGGTACTGGGGCACAGCGACAGACATAAGGTCTCTAAAATCCTGTGTGTCCACTAGGCGGAAAGGCAGCATTTCTGTAGTCAACAGCTTACAGAGGGATAGAGTCAACCTCTTCGCTTTGTCATGGGTCGCAGGAAGTGGCCTTTTATTTGACCACATCTGAGGGACAGAGATCTGGCTGCTGTGTGTAGACGGTGTTGAGTCGGGTGTCCCTGGAAAAATGCAGCTTTGTGAGGAAAGTGCAGGCGGAGACATGATGTTGCCTTCATCCAAAGTTGGTGCTATCGATGTCTGAGAGAGCTGTACACACTCACTTGTTTCCCCTTCCAAACCAACTGACGACCTACCAAGCAAACTGCCTGTTGCGGTTACAGTGGTGGAAGTTGTGGGTGGAAAAACAGGTGTGACAGCTGTCCCCACAGTCCTAGAAGATGACGAGCGCGCGGATGCACTGGAAGGGGCAGGCGGTGGATGGTTCGCTCCGCTAGGCCGCATTGCAGCACGGTGAGCTTCCCATCGGGCCATATGATATTTATTCATGTGACGATTCATGGAAGAAGTTGTCAAACTGCTGAGGTTTTGACCTCTACTAAGAGAACCATGACAAATTTTACAGATCACATAATTTGGGCGATCTTTTTCTATGTCAAAAAAGGACCTGGCTAGGCAAGGCTTAGAGGCCATGCGACCTGTTGATCCACCCCGAATAATGCTCAGAGGCAGAGTGGTGGCTGAGGATGCAGTTGTAGACGTGCTACCAGTGCTCCGACTGTGTCCAGGAAGGCGCCAGGTTACTTCGACGTCGGTTGCATCCTCCTCCACCGCCTCTGTTGACCTCCTCGAGTGTCTGACTGTGGGTTGACAGTAGGTGTGATCTAGAACTTAATCATCAATTGTTGTGTTTGCACTCCCCTACCCCTCAGACCGAGTTTCTTCTTGCCCTGACCGAATATTTAAGTTGTCATCCCAATCGGGTATCTGCGTCTCATCTTCATCAGTATGTTCCTCATTGCCTATAACCACAGTTGTTGGAAAGGCAGCATTTTGGTAGCCAACAGTTTGCATATGATGAAAGTCAACCTCCAAGCCATTTCATGCCCTTCTAAAAGCATGTAAAACACAGCGAGGGGACTCCAACCACAGTCTCCCTCGTTGCCACTAACTGGGCCACACACACCCCACTTGACTGGCATCGGTTGAGCCCCCTTTTGAAAAAGAAAAAGATGCTTTGCATGAAGCACTCTCAAAAATACGCGTGCCTTTCCCGTCCCCTGGCTGACCCAGGGGAAGAAAAGTCCTCTGAGAGCCATGACTTGTTCATCTTGGTTCTTTTAGAGACACAGCGAGGGGACTCCAACCACAGTCTCCCTCGTTGCCACTAACTGGGCCACACACACCCCACTTGACTGGCATCGGTTGAGCCCCCTTTTGAAAAAGAAAAAGATGCTTTGCATGAAGCACTCTCAAAAATACGCGTGCCTTTCCCGTCCCCTGGCTGACCCAGGGGAAGAAAAGTCCTCTGAGAGCCATGACTTGTTCATCTTGGTTCTTTTAGAGACACAGCGAGGGGACTCCAACCACAGTCTCCCTCGTTGCCACTAACTGGGCCACACACACCCCACTTGACTGGCATCGGTTGACCCCCCCTTTTGACAAAGAAAAAGATGCTTTGCATGAAGCACTCTCAAAAATACGCGTGCCTTTCCCGTCCCCTGGCTGACCCAGGGGAAGAAAAGTCCTCTGAGAGCCATGACTTGTTCATCTTGGTTCTTTTAGAGACACAGCGAGGGGACTCCAACCACAGTCTCCCTCGTTGCCACTAACTGGGCCACACACACCCCACTTGACTGGCATCGGTTGAGCCCCCCTTTTGACAAAGAAAAAGATGCTTTGCATGAAGCACTCTCAAAAATACGCGTGCCTTTCCCGTCCCCTGGCTGACCCAGGGGAAGAAAAGTCCTCTGAGAGCCATGACTTGTTCATCTTGGTTCTTTTAGAGACACAGCGAGGGGACTCCAACCACAGTCTCCCTCGTTGCCACTAACTGGGCCACACACACCCCACTTGACTGGCATCGGTTGAGCCCCCTTTTGAAAAAGAAAAAGATGCTTTGCATGAAGCACTCTCAAAAATACGCGTGCCTTTCCCGTCCCCTGGCTGACCCAGGGGAAGAAAAGTCCTCTGAGAGCCATGACTTGTTCATCTTGGTTCTTTTAGAGACACAGCGAGGGGACTCCAACCACAGTCTCCCTCGTTGCCACTAACTGGGCCACACACACCCCACTTGACTGGCATCGGTTGACCCCCCCTTTTGACAAAGAAAAAGATGCTTTGCATGAAGCACTCTCAAAAATACGCGTGCCTTTCCCGTCCCCTGGCTGACCCAGGGGAAGAAAAGTCCTCTGAGAGCCATGACTTGTTCATCTTGGTTCTTTTAGAGACACAGCGAGGGGACTCCAACCACAGTCTCCCTCGTTGCCACTAACTGGGCCACACACACCCCACTTGACTGGCATCGGTTGACCCCCCCTTTTGACAAAGAAAAAGATGCTTTGCATGAAGCACTCTCAAAAATACGCGTGCCTTTCCCGTCCCCTGGCTGACCCAGGGGAAGAAAAGTCCTCTGAGAGCCATGACTTGTTCATCTTGGTTCTTTTAGAGACACAGCGAGGGGACTCCAACCACAGTCTCCCTCGTTGCCACTAACTGGGCCACACACACCCCACTTGACTGGCATCGGTTGAGCCCCCTTTTGAAAAAGAAAAAGATGCTTTGCATGAAGCACTCTCAAAAATACGCGTGCCTTTCCCGTCCCCTGGCTGACCCAGGGGAAGAAAAGTCCTCTGAGAGCCATGACTTGTTCATCTTGGTTCTTTTAGAGACACAGCGAGGGGACTCCAACCACAGTCTCCCTCGTTGCCACTAACTGGGCCACACACACCCCACTTGACTGGCATCGGTTGAGCCCCCCTTTTGACAAAGAAAAAGATGCTTTGCATGAAGCACTCTCAAAAATACGCGTGCCTTTCCCGTCCCCTGGCTGACCCAGGGGAAGAAAAGTCCTCTGAGAGCCATGACTTGTTCATCTTGGTTCTTTTAGAGACACAGCGAGGGGACTCCAACCACAGTCTCCCTCGTTGCCACTAACTGGGCCACACACACCCCACTTGACTGGCATCGGTTGAGCCCCCCTTTTGACAAAGAAAAAGATGCTTTGCATGAAGCACTCTCAAAAATACGCGTGCCTTTCCCGTCCCCTGGCTGACCCAGGGGAAGAAAAGTCCTCTGAGAGCCATGACTTGTTCATCTTGGTTCTTTTAGAGACACAGCGAGGGGACTCCAACCACAGTCTCCCTCGTTGCCACTAACTGGGCCACACACACCCCACTTGACTGGCATCGGTTGAGCCCCCCTTTTGACAAAGAAAAAGATGCTTTGCATGAAGCACTCTCAAAAATACGCGTGCCTTTCGCCTCCCCTGGCTGACCCAGGGGAAGAAAAGTCCTCTGAGAGCCAGGTCCACATTGTCAGTGGACAGACACGTGTGCTTATCTGCCAGCAGACCCCCAGCAGCACTGAAGACAGGTTCCGAGAGAACGCTGGCTGCAGGACACGACAAGATCCTCAAGGCGTACGTGGCGAGCTCAGGCAATTTATCCAGATTGGAAGCCTAAAATGAGCAGGGCTCAAGTTGCACAATAATGGAATCGATGTTTCTTTGCATATACTCATATATCTGTGTGTCTCCCTCTTTTTCCTTGTCCAGCTGTTTTGTTTTCACATGAATATATGTCCTTGTCACTTTCCCATGTGTTTGTGTTATGTTGTGAGTTGTTTGTCACCTTTTGGACACCTTTCAGGGTGTTTTCTAGGTGTTTTACTGTGTTTGTGATTGCCTGCCATTGTTTCCTATGGGCTCGAGTTCGGTTCGTCGAACGTTCGACGAGCCGAACTCGAGCCAGACCCCCCGTTCGGCGAACCGCCTCGAGCCGAACCGGGACCGGTTCGCTCATCTCTACTGTTCACACATTCCATTCCATGTGCATCAGAGGTCTGCGCCAAAGATTCACAGATTCAAGAAAAAGAAAGTGTCTGCACCGATGCCCAAAATCTTAGTCAGTTGGATCCTATCCCAGACGAAGTAGGGTCTCAGCAGGATCCCTACCCTGATCAACTGAAATAAACCTCAGGGGTTGGAGGTGATGAGGATGAGACTCAGATATCTGAGGTGCATGCATACTGTCCTTAGATGTTAGGTTAGGAAGAGGAGTGGGACAACATAGAGTATAATGATGAAGTTCTCGATCCAAATTGGTGGGAACCAAGAGTCACGCAGCTGAGTAGATCAGCAGATGAGAAGGAACAAGAGACTCTTAAATTGGTGATTCCCACACAAACATATAGTGTTGCAACCATGAAAAGCACTGCATCCTCACCCAAAACTTTGGCAGTGGCAAGCAGCAGTTGTGGGTGTGCAGTTTGTTGGAAGGAGTTTTTAGCCTGGGCCTTTTTTGAGACCCCAAAAGAGGATCCAACTTTTTTTTATCTGCCAACGTTGTAAACAATGACTTAATTGAGTGAAAAATTCACATAATTTGACTACTACATGCATGAACCGACACATGCACAACCAACATTCAAAAGTAAGGGAAGCTTCAGGCGCAAAAAATAGAGATTACCGAGCCTATCCAACCACCAGCCGACAATTCAACCATGTTTGCTGCTTTCCTCCTCCTGTGGCACCACTGAAACTATACTTACACAGGTCTCTGAGTGCAGGACCTCCACCTCTTTACCTGTGCCTGGTGTTTTTACCCATGTGACACACCGAGCACACCACTTGTTTCTTAATCCAGCATTATATCTCTTCCTACACCTACCTTTCAGTCCACCAGTTAGTCAATTACACCTTACTCCACCCTCTCTCAGCACAGCAGCCAGCCCTCGGTCCCACAGTTTTGGTCACGTAAAAGTGATTTTCTCCAACACATGCAAAGCGAAGAGCTTGACCTTCACCATATTTAAATTGTTGGCCACAGAAATGCTGCCTTTCTGCCTTGTGGATACAGATGGTTTCCAAAACCTTATGGCCGTCGCAGTCCTTTAGCACCAGTTGCCTAGTTATTATATTACTTCATTAATAAAGCTGTTCCTGCGCTACACCACCATGTAGCAGACAACATTACCTTTTCCTTGAAAAACTCTGTTTTCCAGGGTACATTTCATCACTGACACCTGGATGAGCAAGCATGGCCAAGAGCTTTACATCTCGCTAACTGGGCACTGGGTTATTCTGGTGGCTGCAAGGGCAGGTGAGAAAAAGGCTCCTTCCCAAGTGTTGAAATCCATAAGTATTGCGGGATAAACCTCTGGATCTACTGCTTTCCACAGTGATTCTGCTTCCTCCAACTCCTCTAGGGCCTCCACCAATGCTCTCAAGCTCTCTCTTAAATTAACACACATTCCAAGAGTGCAGAGAGAATCCATCCACCTCTGTACAGATCAGCTAGGGCTCAACACAATCAGGCACTGCTTAAATTAATATGCATTGGAAAAGCAAGTCACACAGCAGAAGAGTTGTGGTGCGGTCTCGCAACTAATCGACTTGCAAAGTTGCAAAGGTATTTCGGCCTAATAGTTAACCCGTTGATATGCAATGTGCCTATGTGGTTGAATTCCACTCTGCACATGTTGCAGTGACTGTGGCAGCAGCAGCAATTACTGGTGCACTATGCCTTGACTCATAGCCTGGGTCCATGCAGTACGAATGTTGTCCAATTCACGATTGCAGAGTGGGCACAGATGAAGGACGTCTGCACCCTACTGCACAATTTTGAAATGGCTACAAAGACGGTTAGCACTGACGATGCCATCATCAGCAACACTTTTACACTCATCTACATGTTGGATCACACTTTGCAGAGTCTGCGAGAGGAGGTGGGGGTCCCAGAGGAAGAGGGTTAAGCAGAGGAGGATGAGGAAAGGATACCATTTCCTGGAAGGTCCAGACAGTCGTCGCACAGGCGGATGTCAAGGAAGGGTGGAGTCCATTGATGATGGCAGGCTCAAGGTAACAGACAAACTGGTAATGAAGGTGCAGGAACCGAGGAACAAATGAAGGAGTAAGAGATGATGGGCACAGAAAACTCAGTAAACAGAAGATCTTGATCCTGTCTCTTTTGTCCATGGTTGGTGGGAGGGCACGGAGGAGGCAAGCTTGAGTATTGCCCCGCTACCAACAAAACATGAACTTAGACTTCATGGAAGTGTCCGACACATGAATGAAAGCTTGTTGCACTGCAACATGATGTCTATATTGTTAGGATTAGAAATACTGCTGACTACTGGGTTGCCACACTGTTAGATCCACAGTACAAGAGTAAATTTAGCAAGATGTGTCCCCCCTGGAATGGGTCGTGCACATGCTGTAGCATCAAAACAAGCTTGAAGACCACCTTAACAGTAGATTTCCACAAGACAGCAGTGAGGCACACAGTATGCATGGCAGTTCTAGAATTCAAATCATGGGAACATCACGTCATCAATGCAGAAACATTAGCAACAGCAGCATTTCTAGTGGCAGAATCAATTTCTGTGAGGTTTGGCACACATTTTTTAGACCATCCCAAGCACCAGCTGAAAAGAGTAATCTGACACATAGTGAACAACTTGGGAGGAGGGGCAGAAATATCAGAATAGGGCAGGATAGAAGTAGTTGTGGAGCTCCAAAAAATGCTGGGAAAAAAGGGAGTGGTGTATATGACAACCATGTGAAGAACATCTGTGAGAGAGATTTTGAGGGAATAGACCAGCGGGTTAGATCAGTGTTTTTCTTGAGAAACAGTCGATATAAATAAGAACAGACAAAATTCTGTATTATCTCAATATAGAGTAGAGGGACAGCACAAACTATTTTATTCCTACCACACCTCCATTGTATGAGGCGAGTACAGACTGCACAGTTTTAGACATGCTTTGAAGAGGACTGATCTGTGAGGAGAATCGCTTTGTATAGAGTTGTTGATGAGTTAGCGTATGAAGAGAAGTAATTTCATGTATTGGAATGAAGTTGCATAAAATCCCAATAAATACCTTCACTTATGAAATGCGTGATAACTGTGCCTGAAGATCCTGCCCTCCCTTTACTGTACAGAAGAATAATGGTAGCCCTGTGTAAGATTTCCCTGGGATTCCAGAAGAACTCCTGTTAAGTATAAGCCTCCCCATACTGAGGGTCATACTTGCAACACCTAGTTTATTTAATTTGAAATAGAGGCTACTTCATATTGTTTCAGCCACAATTGCAGACTTGTGTAACATGCGTTGAACGATGCTTGTATGGACATCTTTGATTTCTATTACAAATGTTGGTTGTGCTAGTAGTGATAAACTGTCTGATGAGCCCAGTTGTTGACACACCTATTGGCTTCTCAATTGATAGACAGAATTTATTTTGTATTCTTCCAATTGTCATGGTAAAAGTTGCAATATGTTTGCTCAACTGGCTTAATATGGGTCATCAATATCTGATCAGTGAGGGTGCATCACTTGATACTCCTATGATACGCTTATCCTAAGAATAAGCCAACAATAAATAACTGTGGTCAAACTCTGTCATGCAGTTTTGCACAAACTTTGCCTACTGTCATGCCGACATTGGACTCTGTTCAGATTGCAGATTCTGACACTCCTCTTGATGGTTTCCCTGCTTTCTAGAATCAACACAGACTCGGGTGTCATCCTACTTTGTGCTAAATTATAAGCAGGCTAGCAAGAGTTTATCTCTGCTAGCTTGGTGATAAAGCAAAAATAAAGGGAAACCAATCTAGTCATCAAGGCCTAACTCACTATTCTCACTATAGCAAAAACGCTTAAATGTAACATTTAACCCCTTAACGACCCATGACGATATGGGTACGTCATGGATCGTGTGCCGGTAAGCCCCGCCCCCTGCCGCCGGCAGGCGGCGGCGATCGGTGCACATATCAGCTGTTATCAACAGCTGACATGTGTGCCTTCTAGCCGCGGGTGGAATCGCTTCCACCCGCGGCCATTAATCCCTTACATTTCGCTGCCAAAATCTTGGCAGCGATATGTATATGGGCGCCGCCATGACAGTGACTTACCCCGCCCCCACCGGAAGTCACGTGATATGATCACGTGACTTTCGGCGGTTGCCATGGTAGCACAGGGTCATGTGATGACGCCTGTAGCTAACATGACTCACTTCCTCTCAATGCCGGAATATAGCCGGCATTGAAAGTAAAGCAGCAAATCTGCAGTTCTCAGCTCTGTAGCTGAGATCTGCAGAGAGTGCAGAGCGATCGGAATGCTGATCGCTATAGCCCCTTAGGGGGACTAGTAAAATAAAAAAAAAAAGTTTTAAAAAATTAAAAAAAAATAAAAAAACCTAAAAGTTCAAATCACCCCCCTTTCACCCCATTGAAAATTAAAGGGTTGAAAAAATAAAAAATACACACATATTTGGTATCGACACGTTCAGAAATGCCCGATCTATCAAAATATAAAATCAATGAATCTGATCAGTAAACGGCGTAGCGGCAAAAAAATTCCAAACACCAAAATTACGTTTTTTCGTCGCCGCAAATTTTGCGCAAAATGCAATAACAGGCGATCAAAATGTAGCATCTGCGCAAAAATAATACCGTTAAAAACGTCAGGTCGAGATGCAAAAAATAAGCCATCACTGAGCCTCAGATCCTGAAAAATGAGAACGCTATGGGTTTTGGAAAATGGCGCAAAACGTGCGCCACGTTTTTTGGACAAGCTTGTGAATTTTTTTTAACCCCTTAGGTACAATTAAACCTATACATGTTTGGTGTCTACAAACTCGCACCGACCTGAGGCATCACATAGATACCTCAGTTTTACCATATAGTGAACACAGTGAATAAAATATCCCAAAAACTATTGTACGATCACACTTTTTTTGCAATTTTTCCGCACTTGGAATCTTTTTGCCGTTTTCCAGTACGCAATATGGTAAAACTTATGGTTTCATTTAAAAGTACAACTCGTCCTGCAAAAAACAAGCCCTCATATGGCAAGATTGATGGAACAATAAAAAAGTTACGGCTCTCGGAAAAAGGGGAGCAAAAAACAAAAACGCAAAAGCGGAAAGTGTCCGGGGGCTGAAGGGGTTAATATAATTCCACATTTTTCAAAAAGTGAACCACACAGATTAAAAAAAACATACAACATATATCAATTCCCAAACTAATTAGAATGAGATATCATAAGGGTAGACAGTGGTCCAGTCCCTTATCTTTTGCTCATCACAATGGTGAAAATTGTTTCTGGTTAGTAATCTGAGCAGACAAAAATCAATCTCATTCAAATGATACAATACATATAGTGAAGCAAATTAGAACATTCTCACTGGACATGTAGATGCTGTGGTATACTACTGCAATCCCCCAATTCAGATCCAACAGGTCATATGTACAGATGGTTTATCGTAGGAGTCCACGATGCCCTATAAGGCCATACATTGCACTGGCATCCCACAAAACAACTCCAGCCCTGACAAGGGCATTCCACAGCTAATCCCAAATTTATACGTAGCCCTTTACTATCTAACAAATGTGCCTTCTTAGGAATTTCTTCTATTTTCTCAGAGAGTCATCAGGGGAATATGTGTACTGTCCTTTCACCATCATACTTAAACTTGAACTGCTGACAAATTTTACCATTGTGATTTGCAATAGATGAGGAACTGAAAAAGTCTACTCTTATGATATCGTATTCTAATATGTTTCGGAATTAATATGTTGTTTGTCTTTTTCATCTGTGTGGTTAGTTAAAAAAATTAAAATTACAAGTATATTAAAAGTTAAGTTTTACTTTTAAGCTCCCCCTTAGTCTGCTTGCTCCTTTAATCACATGTTATGGGGATAGCTATCACATCTGCTCCTCATCTAATTATGCTGGTGGAATCCTTCCTTCTGCCAGCTATAGTTTATTTAGCTTATTTTATGTTCGTCTGTGGGGAATGGTGTCCCACACTCTCAGGTGAGAGATGTGCTTAAGTTTCGCCTATTGCATAGAGCGGTTGTGGAGTTTACCCCTGTTGTTTTGTACTTCAAATCTGATCTTGTTTTTCCTCCTGAATCTATTAAAGGCTTTACCTTTGTGTGTGTGTGTGCTGTGTGACAAAGGTTTTTTTTCCCCATTGTCTATCTTTATCTGTGGTTTTCAACATACTCCTGTCCTTTTCCTTCCTGGGGGGAGGGGGAATCTGATCAGGAGCAGTCAGGAGCAGACCAGGAAGGAGACTAATGGTCATGTCACACAAAGGGACAGCGACGACGATGTCGCTGCTAATTCGCCATTTTCTGTGACGTAGCAGCGACCTTGCTAGCGATGTCGCTGTGTGTGACATCCAGCAACAACCTGGCCCCTGCTGTGAGGTCGCCGGTTGTTGCTGAATGTCCTGGACCATTTTTTGGTCATTGCTCTCCCGCTGTGAAGCACACATCGCTGTGTTTGACAGCCAGAGCGCAACGAACTGAATGTGCAGGGAGCAGGGAGTCGGCTTCTGCGGACGCTGGTAACCAAGGTAAATATCGGGTAACCAAGCAAAGGCTTTGCTTGGTTACCCAATATTTACCTTCGCTACCAGCATCCTCAGCTTCTTGAAGCCGGCTCCCTGCTCCCTGCACATGTAGGCAAGGTACACATCGGGTAACTATAAGCAAAGCGCTTTGCTTAGTAACCCGATGTGTACTATGGTTATGAAGCACAGCGTCGTTACATGGATTGCTGGTGGCTGGAGGCTGATCTCTGATCACTGTGGAGATCTGCCTGTTTGACAGCTCACCAGCGACCTTGTAGCGACGCTCCAGCGATCTCTGCCAGGTCAGATCGCTGGTGGGATCGCTGGAGCATTGCTATGTGTGACGGTACCTTAAGGCCTTTCCAGCATAAGTAGTGCCAGTGAGATTAGAGATAGCATAGAATCCCCTAGCTTGAGGGATAGATTAGATACCCCGGCTCCCTTCTATCCCAAAGTCATTGTGACACAATGTTGCTGAGAAAATTCCATGCTATTTATTCACTCTCTTCCATTATGTATTCATCTGGTAGGGGCCCTTATAGAGGGGGAAGTGTTACGCACCTGTCTTGAATCATGTCACAAGTGCAGCATAGGGTCTCCTAGCTTGAGGGACAGCTTAGGAGCCTCAGTTCCCTGCTATCATAAAGTCATTGTGACAATCTCTTTGAATGTATTTTTTAAAAAAATATTGATGAGTTTTTTCAATATTATATATCCCTTTATATGTTTAAATAAAATTCAGAAGACATGCAATTTTTATGCTGGTAAGTAAGCCTAATAATACTCTCATAGTTCCTGTTTGATAAAGATGACTTGCAGCAATCACTATCATTACTGGTAGGATAAAAATGACAGATAACACCTGTATAATCAGTAGATAACATATTCACAATAGTTAATAATCATAACGTATCGTCTTCAAAATAACCTTTGCCAAAATCGGAGTGTGTCGAGAAAGCTCCCTTGTAGAAGTCACCAAGTCAGGATAAGTCTGTTGGTGCCTTGTCCACGTTCCTACTAAAAAAAGATCTGTACAAATATGGGCCTAATACTACGCTTTCTGGGCCGTGTGAAAATGGCAAGGTTTCATATATATTCATAGATTAATAGAAAGAAAAGCATTATGTACATAGGACGTCAGATTTTTGCTCCGGAATATATTCTCATTTATAAGAGTAGTAGCTGGAGTCTAAGCAAGGTCTATATGACAATATTACATTTATACATTTTAAGCAATAAGAGCATTTTGAGTAAATTGAAATGACATAGTTATTTCTCATGACCTCCTCTGACACAGTTTTGTCTGTGTGAATTGTAAAAATCAAATTGTATTATTCAATTTAGGTTTACACATTATTTCTTCAATTCCATTATGAGCCATGATGGTCACAGCTCTATATACTGCTATAGAAAATAAATGTGACTTTTTCAACAGAAGTTCATTTAAAATTCCATATTCAGTAACTTGGTTATATACTGTATACCAACAATAAAAAATTAGTTTTTTTTTTTTTTTATTTTAAATATATATATGATACTAGAAGGTGGCCCGATTCTACGCATCGGATATTCTAGAATTTACGTATTGTGTAGTTAATGTAGGATTTTTGTTATATATATATATATATATATATATATATATATAGATGTTGTTGTCTGTAGTTACCAAGTGTGTGTGTAGGGGCTGTACATGTTCTGGGTGTTGTCTGGGTGTGGCGGGGGGTGAGGGCGGTGTTTGTGTGTTGCGTTGTGTGTCGTTATTTGTGGAGCGCTGTGTGTCTGTATCGTTGTGTATGTGTGTTGCGCGGTTTGTGTGGGTGTGGGGTGGGTGTGTTTTGGGGGCAGGTATGTTTTGTGCAATGTGTGTGTTGTGCGGTATGTGCGTATATTTGTGTGTGCCATGGTGTTTGTGTGTTGGGTGTTGTGTGTGTGCGGCGTTGTCTGTGTGTGTGGGTGTCTTAACAGAGAGCGATAGATGAGGGTTTTCAAGCCGCGCCAATGACAACCAACATTAAGCTATTAGATCAATGTTGCTTTTTATTCCAATTACAGGTCTACGCGTTTCGGAAGGCACCCCTTCCTTCTTCAGGACCAGATGGCAAGAGAATATCAAATTTTGATATTCTCTTGCCATCTGGTCCTGAAGAAGGAAGGGGTGCCTTCCGAAACGCGTAGACCTGTAATTGGAATAAAAAGCAACATTGATCTAATAGCTTAATGTTGGTTGTCATTGGCGCGGCTTGAAAACCCTCATCTATCGCTCTCTGTTATCTGCCAAACTGAGGGACCGCTGCTGTGACTCTGGATTATCTACACACATGCTGATATAGGAGTTGTGACTTTCACAACCCCTATAGGTGAGTAATATCTCCCTGTCCTTTCTTCCCAATGCTACTTGGGTAAGACCCTATTGCGCTTCTTTCCTCCACAGTTTTTTTATCCTGTGTGGGTGTCTTAGTAGGGCAGTGTTTGTGGTTCCCAGTGTGTGTGTGGTGTGTTGTGCAGTGCGTGTGTGGCAGTGTGTGTGTGTGTGTTTTGGGGGGAGGTGTGCACCCCCCATCGTGTTCCATCCCCCATGCTGCGCACCCCCCATTGTTCTCCATCCCCACTCCCCATTGTGCTCCATCCCCCATGCTGCGTACTCCCCATCGTGCTCCATCCCCCATGCTGCGCATTCCCCATCATGCTCCATCCCCCATGCTGCGCATTCCCCATCGTGCTCCATCCCCCATGCTGCGCACTCCCAAACGTGCTCCATCCCCCATGCTGCGCACTCCCCATCGTGCTCTATCCCCCATGCTGCGCACTCCCAAACGTGCTCCATCCCCCATGCTGCGCACCCCCATCGTGCTCCATCCCCCATGCTGCGCACCCCCCATCGTGCTCCATCCCCCATGCTGCGCACTCCCCATTGTGCTCCATCCCCCATGCTGCGCTTTCCCCATCGTGCTCCACCCCCATGCTGCGCACTCCCAAACGTGCTCCATCCCCCATGCTGCGCACTCCCCATCGTGCTCTATCCCCCATGCTGCGCACTCCCAAACGTGCTCCATCCCCCATGCTGCGCACCCCCCATCGTGCTCCATCCCCCATGCTGCGCACCCCCCATCGTGCTCCATCCCCCATGCTGAACACTCCCAATCGTGCTCCATCCCCCATGCTGCGCACCCCTAATTGTGCTCCATCCCCCATGCTGCGCACTCCCCATCGTTCTCCATCCCCCATGCTGCTCACTCCCCATCGTGCTCCATCCCCCATGCTGCTCACTCCCCATCGTGCTCCATCCCCCATGCTGCGCACCCCCCATCGTGCTCCATCCCCCATGCTGCGCACTCCCCATCGTTCTCCATCCCCCATGCTGCTCACTCCCCATCGTGCTCCATCCCCCATGCTGCGCACCCCCCATCGTTCTCCATCCCCCATGCTGCGCACCCCCCATCATGCTCCACAGTCACACATCAGACAGTAAACACGCACACATCTGATCGCATACACTCACACACACACCCCACTTTTCCCTGTGCCCACCGGTGTGCGGTCCTAGCAGCTGTGCTGCACGCCGTGCTCCTCTGCCGACACTCACAGATCCGATCGCATACACTCACACACACACACTCACACATCAGAACACACTCACGCACATCCGATCGCATACACTCACACACACACACACACACACACACACACACACACTGACGATATCGCACATACGCGCTGACACAATCACAACATCCGGAGATACCACATGCTTCCGGCCTTGTGATCCTCCGGCAGGTCCTGGAAGGTCACTGCACAGTATCGCCGCCGAGAAGCAAGCGATATCACGGGATGTTGTGAGTATGTGGATGCGATCTGATGTGTGTGTGAGGTGTGTGTGAGAGTGAGTGTGATCTGATGTGTGTGTGTCTGTTCTTATGTGTGTGCGTATGTGAGGTGTTCCGCCGCTGCAGGACATGGATGCGATCTGATGTGTGTGAGGTGTGTGTGAGAGTGAGTGTCATCTGATGTGTGTGTGTGTGTCTGTTCTTATGTGTGTGCGTGTGTGTGTGTTCCGCCGCTGCAGGACCATGATGCGCTCACCTCGGGGCGAGAGGCCATTCCGTGTGGGGGCGGAGCCTGGGCAAGCGGCCAATCCGTGTGGGGGGGCAGAGCCGAGGCGAGGCGAGCGGCCAATCCGTGGGGGGGAGGAGCCGAGGCGAGCGGCCAATCCGTGCGGGGGGCGGGGCCATAGCGAATCCGTGAAGCTGAGCGGCCAATCCGTGCGGGGGGCGGGGCCATGGCGAGCCCAGCGGCCAATCCGCTGTTTGTCACCGTAAGGACATGGCCAATCCGTGCGGGGGCGGACCCGAGGCGAGGCGAGCGGCCAATCCGTGTGGGGGGAGGAGCCGAGGCGAGGCGAGCGGCCAATCCATGCAGGGGGGCGGGGCCATGGCGAGGCCAGCGGCCAATCCGCTGTTTGTCACCATAAGGACATGTCATGGTAAGGACACAATTTTGGAGCAAGACAGACAGACAGACAGACAAAATAAGGCAATTATATATATATATATATATATATATTTATATATATATATATAGATTCCACTAGTCTCATTATGAAATCCATAACACATATTTACTAGTGATGTAATATAAAAAATGTTATTTAAAATTGAGACGGTGAATCAAATGTATTGCTTAGTAAAGATTCGTAAGAAATTAATACAGATTATTCAGTAAACATTATTTGGTTCGAATGACTCAAGTTTTTGTGAATGTTTCATTTTATATTTTTGGGGGGGAAAGTACATGAGGGATACAAATACATTGAAGCATTAGTATTTGCTTCAAATGTTGCTAGTGCTTCTTTATGTAAACACACTTTTGTCTCTAAAAACAGCATAAGAAATGTCAACTAGAGCTAAATGTGTGTGAAAATTTCTGCAACATAAAGGACTAAATTGTGCATGGATTTCAGTAAAAACTATTCTAGACTATATGACAAGTGTAGTAATTTCTACAACTAATCTGATGCAGTAATTGAGGCAATCTTTTGAAATTTGATTTGCCCATTTCATCAAATGTTTACAAAATAATTTCTAGTGCATATAGTCGATATGTGGCGAATAGAGTTGAGCGCGGTTCGCGGTTCGTGGTTCTCCAGTTCGCGGCTCGAGTGATTTTGGGGGCTGTTCTAGATCGAATTAGAACTTGAGCTTTTTGCTAAAGCTGGATAGTTCTAGTTACGTTCGAGAACGGTTCTAGCAGCAAAAAGCCAAGCTAATTACTAGCTGGCTTTCCGCTGTAATAGTGTAAGTCACTCTGTGACTCACACTATTATGAAATTTCAGCGTATAGTGTGTGGGAACAGCGCATTCAAATCATGCTGCAGGGATAATGACGATCGCCATTTTTTTTCCCTTTGTCTTCCTTCCCTAAGCGCGCGCGTGTAGTGGGGCGGGCCAGCATGTCAGCCAATCCCAGACACACACACAGCTAAGTGGACTTTTAGTAGAGAAGAGGGTATCCTCAGCTCACCTTTTCCTCGGGCTGCCAGTCCCTGCGGGTGCCTGGGATCCACTGGTAAGTCCCATCCGGTAAATATATGAAGGCAAAAGGAGGAAAGGATCCAGCACAAAATACCTCTGAATAAAATGTCGAAGCTTTATTGGCAAATATTAAAAAGGTTCCATCCATGTAAACAAAAGGAGGGAGTTATCCCATGGAAACTTTACGCGTTTCGGACTTCCATATTAAAAGCAAAGAGTCCTTAGTCATAAGTAATCCATGTATACCACTCAGCTACTAAAATAGACTAACTCATTACATGGACACAGAAGAAAAAGCTGGTCACCACTGATTGCAATCAGCCGGCGGTGGGTGTAAACCTTCACATATTGTTGCAACTTTATGTGAAGGTTTACACCCACCGCCTGCTGATTGCAATCAGTGGTGACCAGCTTTTTCTTCTGTGTCCATGTAATGAGTTAGTCTATTTTAGTAGCTGAGTGGTATACATGGATTACTTATGACTAAGGACTCTTTGCTTTAAATATGGAAGTCCGAAACGCGTAAAGTTTCCATGGGATAACTCCCTCCTTTTGTTTACACGGATGGAACTTTTTTAATATTTGCCAATAAAGCTTCGACATTTTATTCAGAGGTATTTTGTGCTGGATCCTTTCCTCTTTTTGCCTAAGTGGACTTTTAGCCAGAGAAGCAAAGAAGTGTGATAGGATGTCCATGTCACATGTCCCTGCATTATAAAAATGGGTATCTGCCCGTCCGGACGCTATTATCTGCCTTTTGCGTCTGGGTGTCAGTCACCGCTGGCGTAGCTCCTGTCTCCGATACTGCTGTGTACACTCTACACACAGCGCTATACAGAATAGGTATAGAAGTTTCTATTAGCCCTTGTAAGGGCTAATAACAGCAGGCTTAGAGCCATAGGTGACAGTCAGGTCCGTGGAAACAGATTTTAACAGCTACACAAGATGACAGCGTCTGTGTAGCTAAGCTCAGGGACTTCCTCGCTGCATTTCCCCATTGGGAGGGATAGAAAGGTGTTACGAGGGGGACCCGGGGAAGCGTGCCAAGATGGGAAATGAACTGCTTCCGCCGGTCAAGGTCCACTGTGCGGTGTAAGGGACCGCCGCTATGGTGGGTGAAGAGTGAGCGGGTTGCTGCTAGCGATCGTCTGGAATGTCACAGACGATCTATGTACACCGATCTGCCCTAACCCGTGAGGGTTGTATGGCACAGATCTCACGGCTCGGTGTACCTGTTGCACGGGGAAGCACAGAGGTGCCCACGCACGTGTGCCAGTGGAAGTCACGAGAATATGGCACGAGGGTAGCACAGAGGTGCCCACGCACGTGTGCTTTCAATAACCAGGTGAGTCCAATGGAGACTTGAGGAGCTCACCTGGGACAGGAACACGGCCTGTTGACGGGGGTACTGCCGGAGCAGCAAGGCAGGAACACGGCCTGCAAACGAGGTACTGCCGGAGCAGCAAGGGCCAAGCCCACAAGAGACAGTAATGCCTGAGCAGTGGCGTGGCAGCACGCTGCCAGACATCCAAACATAGAAGGACGGTCGCGCGCCGCCATGATGGCAGGGGGAGCTTTTTAAGGAGGTGCAGCTCCACCCGAGGGCGGGCGCGAGGCGGAGATGACGGACTTGACCCAATCAGGGTCCACGACGTCCCAGCCTGGCCAGTCAGGATTCACCACGTCACCAGCCTTGTCATCAAGCCGTGTGACGTCAGTGAGCGAATCAGGACCCCAAACGCATTGCACATGCTCACCCTCCTGCCTCTGGGAAATAGAAGCGGGATCCTCGGTCTCACAATGTGCAGAGATAACGGGAATCTCACTGCTTCCCTGAGCAGAAAACCTCTGCACATTGCGCAGCCTCGCAGACCTTCGGGGCCGCTGAGCAGGAGAGTCTGCGGCAGGCCAGGAATGGGAGACCGCTTCACTCCTTGTAACAGGAGAACCACTAGGTGTCACCCTTCTGCTGCCTCTCTGAGAAGGTATCTCCTGCACACTGCGCAGTCTGGCAGACCTTCGGCGCTGCTGAGCAGGAGTGCTCGTGGCAGGCAAGGAATGGGAGACTGCTTCAGTCCTTGCCTCAGGAGAGCCACGAGATGTAACATTACCCCCCCGTCTAGGCCCCCCCCCTGTCCGTGCTCGAAGGCCGCTATCATACCCGGGGCGTGGATATGATCCTCCAACTCCCAGGATCTATGCTCTGGACCACGGCCGGCCCACTCCACGAGGTAGTACCTTTTGCCCTGTATGACTTTTGTCTCCACAAGTTTTGCCACCTCAGGGTCGTCGGACGGGGAGTCGGTTTGAGCCGGCAGGGACCCCGAGAATTTATTAAGTCGTACGGGTTTCAGGAGGGACACGTGAAAGGTGTTGGCTATAGCCCAGCGTGGAGGGAGCTGGAGTCGATATGCCACTGGGTTTACCTGCTGTAGTACTTTAAATGGACCCAGATACCTAGGGGCGAATTTGGCTGCCTGTACCCGTAGGTTAACATTCTTAGAGGACAGCCATACTAGGTCACCAGGGGCGAAGGATGGTGCAGGGCGGCGGCGAACATCAGCCGTTGTCACCATCCGGTCTTTAGCCCTTTTAAGAGCCTCTTGGGTGTCATCCCAGATCTCCCGGGCCTTGGTCGCCCAATCCTCCACTCTAGTATCGGGTGACGTAATGGGCATCGGAACCGGGATTCTGGGATGTTGTCCGTTATTGAGTAGGAACGGAGTCTGGCCAGAGGATTCATGGACCGAATTGTTAATGGCAAATTCGGCCCAAGGAAGGAGGTTAGCCCAGTTGTCGTGGTGCGCGGATATAAAATGGCGGAGGTAAGTTACCAAGGTCTGATTAGTCCTCTCCACTAGTCCATTGGTCTCGGGATGGTATGCGGAGGAGATGTTCAGCTCTATCTGCAGGAGCTTACAGAGTTCTCTCCAGAAGCGAGACGCGAACTGGGGACCCCGGTCGCTCACCACCTTGTCAGGCATGCCATGCAACCTAAATACATGCCGAATGAACAAGGTGGCGAGAGCACGTGACGTCGGGAGTCGTGGGAGAGGCACCAAGTGGACCATTTTAGAGAAGTGGTCCGTGATGACCCATACGACCCTGTGCCCTGCTGACTTGGGCATATCTCCCAGGAAGTCCATCCCTACCACTTCCCAGGGACGATCCGGCACTGGCAGTGGGTGAAGAAGACCTGCCGGTCTCTGCCGGGACGGCTTATTCCGAGCACACGACATACAGGCTCCCACATATTCCTGTATGTCCTGGGGTAGTCTCGGCCACCAATAATGCCTGGTCACCAGGTCTCTGGTCCTTTTGACCCCGAAGTGACCCCCGACCTTGGAGGCATGGGCCCACGATAGCACCTCGTTCCGTAGTTCAGGGGGAACGAGGGTTTTGCCAGGTGGCACCTGGTCCAAAGAAGTGGGAGTGACCATCCTCAAGCTGTCCGGGGGTAGTATAAGACGAGGCTCCTCCTCGTCCTCCTCCAACACAACCATACAACGTGACAAGGCATCGGCCCGTACGTTCTTCTCACCGGCCAGGTGGCGGATAATAAAGCGGAACCGGGAGAAGAATAAAGACCAACGGGCCTGCCTTGGGTTCAGGCGTTGTGCTGTCTGGAGGTATGTGAGGTTTTTGTGGTCAGAAAAAACCTCAAATGGATGCTTCGCACCCTCCAGGAGATGCCGCCATTCCTGGAATGCTAGTTTCATCGCCAGTAACTCCCTATCCCCTATGGAGTAGTTCCTCTCGGCCGGAGAAAAGGTCTTGGAGAAAAAGAAACACGGATGTTTCCTTCCTCGTTCGTTTTTCTGGTACAGGACTGCACCTGCACCGACCGAAGAGGCGTCTACCTCCAGTAGGAAGGGTTTGGAGATGTCTGGACGATGAAGGATGGGAGCTCTGGAGAAGTGAGTTTTGAGAGTGTGAAATGCCTCTACCGTTTCCCGTGTCCATGCTTTGGGATTAGCGCCCTTGCGGGTAAGGGCAATGATGGGTGCTGCCACCGTCGAGAAGTTGGGAATGAACTGGCGATAATAATTGATAAACCCCAAGAATCGCTGGATCGCCTTCAGCGAGCGGGGCTCAGGCCAGTTCATCACTGTCTCCAACTTCCCCGGATCCATTGCTAACCCCTGACTGGACACTATGTACCCCAGGAACGGCAAGGATTCCTGTTCAAAAACGCACTTTTCCAGCTTAGCATATAACGAATGGGTGCGGAGCCTCTTAAGTACTCGGATGACATCCCTCCGATGGGTGGTAAGATCGGGGGAGAAGATAAGAATGTCATCCAGGTATGCAACCACGGAAAGATACAAATCCCGGAAAATGTCATTCACAAAGTCTTGAAATACGGCGGGGGCATTGCAGAGTCCGAAGGGCATTACTAGATACTCGTAGTGACCGTCCCTGGTGTTAAAGGCGGTCTTCCACTCATCGCCCTTTCGGACTCGCACTAGATTATACGCCCCGCGTAGATCCAGCTTTGTGAAGACCTTTGCCCCGCGGAATCGATCAAATAGCTCAGTAATGAGGGGCAAAGGGTATTTGTTCTTGATTGTGATTGCATTTAATCCCCTGTAATCGATACAGGGGCGCAGATCCCCTTCCTTCTTCTGCACAAAAAAGAACCCTGCACCAGCCGGTGAAATAGACTTGCGAATGAACCCCTTCGCCAGGCTGTCCTGAATATATTTGGACATAGCCTCCGTCTCTGGAGCAGAGAGTGGATACACTCTGCCCCTGGGGGGCTCGGAGCCTGGCTTCAGGTCTATTCGGCAATCATATGGCCGGTGGGGAGGAAGAGTATCTGCGGCCCTTTTGGAAAAGACATCCCTGTAGGCCTCATAAGGTGTCGGTAAACCCGGCCCCTCAGTATTCCCTGAGGACCCAACCGACCTAATGGTAGCGGGTGGTTCGGTAGTCACGAGGTGCTCTCTACAGGATCCTGCCCAGGATGAGATCTCCCCTGTTGCCCAGTTGAGTAGAGGAGCATGCTGTCTCAACCAGGGAAGGCCCAGTAGGATCTCATCCGTCCCCCCTGGAAGCACCAGGAAGGACACCTGCTCATGGTGTCCCGGTGGTACATCCATCCTGAGAGGGATGGTGATCTGGGTGATAGGATCGAGTAGTATGGACCCGTTGACTACCCAGACCCTGAGTGGCTTGGGCAACAGAACCAGGGGAACTGAGTATCGGGTTGCCAGGGAGGTCGAGATGAAATTGCCTTCAGCGCCTGAGTCCAAGCAAGCCAGGGCAGAGAAGAGAGTAGTGCCGAACTGCAACTGGGCGCTGATAGTCAACCTAGAGGGAGAAGTAGCGTCTAGAGTCCCCCCTCTGATAGAAACTAGACGCTGTCTTTTCCCGACGGTTTGGGACATCGGGTAGCTATGTGTCCCCTCTGCCCACAGGAAAAGCAGATGACACAAGACCGAGAACCTGGGGCAGAGGAGACCACCTTGGACACCTCCATTGACTCCACGGAGTCGCCTACAGGACTGGCTGGGGGACCTGTCTGATGGAAGATGGGAGTCAGACGCTTTTTAGGCCAAGAAGACGTGGGTGCTGAAGAGACCTTGAGCCTTCGCTCCGCCTGGCGGATGTCTATGCGAGAGGCAACCTGAATCAAGGACTCTAAAGTGGCAGGCACCTCACGTGTGGCCAGTGCGTCTTTGACAAACCCTGCCAGGCCCTCCCAAAACACAGGGACAAGGACCTTATCCAGCCAGTCCAGCTCTGCGGCCAGTGTCCTAAAGTGTACAGCAAAGTCCCCGACTGAAGCAGACCCTTGCCGAAGTCGTAGGAGGCGCAGCGCGGAATCGTGGGTGACTTGAGGCCCGAGGAACACCATTCTCATGGCCCCAAGATAAGCTGCTAAGTTATTCACCACACGATCTCCGCGCTCCCACAACGGCGTGGACCACTTCAGCGCTTTCCCTGTGAGCAGGGACTGGACGAAGGCTACCCTCGCCTTCTCGGTAGCGTAAAGAGTCGCGGACAGCTCTAAGTAGGTGGTAACCTGGTTTATAAAACCACGGCACTCAGAGCTGTTGCCGCTAAAGCGCTCTGGAAGCGCAAGGCGAGGAGACCTTCCGCCCAATAGCACAGCCTGGGTAGCCGCCTGGGTGGCGACTGTCGTCAGAGTAGTCTTATCAGAGGAAGACTGCTCCACTGCTGCCAATCGTGACTCCAACTGCTGCACATAACGCAGCAACTGCTGCTGCTCTTCAGCCATAGCCAGACCTTTGGCGCGACCGTAATGTTACGAGGGGGACCCGGGGAAGCGTGCCAAGATGGGAAATGAACTGCTTCCGCCGGTCAAGGTCCACTGTGCGGTGTAAGGGACCGCCGCTATGGTGGGTGAAGAGTGAGCGGGTTGCTGCTAGCGATCGTCTGGAATGTCACAGACGATCTATGTACACCGATCTGCCCTAACCCGTGAGGGTTGTATGGCACAGATCTCACGGCTCGGTGTACCTGTTGCACGGGGAAGCACAGAGGTGCCCACGCACGTGTGCCAGTGGAAGTCACGAGAATATGGCACGAGGGTAGCACAGAGGTGCCCACGCACGTGTGCTTTCAATAACCAGGTGAGTCCAATGGAGACTTGAGGAGCTCACCTGGGACAGGAACACGGCCTGTTGACGGGGGTACTGCCGGAGCAGCAAGGCAGGAACACGGCCTGCAAACGAGGTACTGCCGGAGCAGCAAGGGCCAAGCCCACAAGAGACAGTAATGCCTGAGCAGTGGCGTGGCAGCACGCTGCCAGACATCCAAACATAGAAGGACGGTCGCGCGCCGCCATGATGGCAGGGGGAGCTTTTTAAGGAGGTGCAGCTCCACCCGAGGGCGGGCGCGAGGCGGAGATGACGGACTTGACCCAATCAGGGTCCACGACGTCCCAGCCTGGCCAGTCAGGATTCACCACGTCACCAGCCTTGTCATCAAGCCGTGTGACGTCAGTGAGCGAATCAGGACCCACCACGCATTGCACATGCTCACCCTCCTGCCTCTGGGAAATAGAGGCGGGATCCTCGGTCTCACAATGTGCAGAGATAACGGGAATCTCACTGCTTCCCTGAGCAGAAAACCTCTGCACATTGCGCAGCCTCGCAGACCTTCGGGGCCGCTGAGCAGGAGAGTCTGCGGCAGGCCAGGAATGGGAGACCGCTTCACTCCTTGTAACAGGAGAACCACTAGGTGTCACCCTTCTGCTGCCTCTCTGAGAAGGTATCTCCTGCACACTGCGCAGTCTGGCAGACCTTTGGCGCTGCTGAGCAGGAGTGCTCGTGGCAGGCAAGGAATGGGAGACTGCTTCAGTCCTTGCCTCAGGAGAGCCACGAGATGTAACAGAAAGGGAGGCTTCCTTTCCTGTACACTGACCCACAACCCTGCCACTGTACCCTCCTGCCCTTTGCACACTCAAACTCATTGTTACTAAGCCATTATACTAGCAAACACTGAGTAAACTTAGTGGCATCCTAAAAGTGGCTGTTGGACTTCCATTAGTGTCCCACTAGTGCAAATCTATTTGCAGCACCTCTGCATTGCACACTCAAACTCATTGTTACTAAGCCATTATACTAGCAAACTATGCTGCCAGTTTAAGGGCCGTAGCTGCATTGTCAGGGATAGTTATTGTTGTTTATTCTGCTGTCAATAAAGCTAGACCACCGCTGCAATGTACACCACCTCTCAATTTTTACTACCACATTTTAAGTGCACAATCTTGTCGCAATCAAAATGAATGGCAAAATGACAGATGCTGGTGGAAAGGGGAACAGGCGTGTTGGAAAAGGAAAAAAAGGGTTTGTCCATGGGGAAGGTGGCAAAGCTCCATTAACATCTGCTGAAGATAGACCATCTTCCAGCAAAAGTAAGATGTCTACTACTTACCGTGGAAAATCCGATATGCTCCCTTTTTTACGGACACGAACAACTGGACAAAGGTAGATGATGGCCAAAAAAAGAAAATGCTTGCATGAATCTCAAGTGGTCCATCAAGTGCCCTCTCCGCCACCTCAACTACCGCATCCAAAAAACACAAGTCCTCGGAGTTGTCATCCCAATCACACTTGCTTTCTCCCAGCTCTGAAGTCTCCATCAGCCCTGCACAGTATGGTGGAACTGAGATGGCTGAGTCTGCAGAGCTGTTCAGTCACACTATAGCCTGGGAATCAGAGGTCTGCTCCCAAGCTACAGTGAGTACAGACCAGGAAATGGTCTGCAGTGATGCCCAGAACCTTTGTTACTCAGATTCAGGCCGTGATGAACAAGTTCCTGAGCATAATGTTGACCCTTATTCACAAACTGAAACACCTGTTGTAATAGACAATGAGGAACATACTGACGATGATGAGACGCAGATATCAGATTGGGATGACAACTTAAATATTCGGTCAGGGCAAGAAGAGGCTTGGTCTGAGGGTGAGGGGAGGGCAAACACAACAATTGATGAGGAAATTCTAGATCCCACCTACTGTCAACCCACAGTCAGGCACTCGAGGAGGTCAATAGAGGCGGTGGAGGAGGATGCAACTGATGACGAAGTTACCTTGCTCCTTCCTGGACAGAGTCGGAGCACTGGTAGCATGTCTACAACTGCATCCTCAGCCACCACTGTGCCTCTGAGCACTAGTCGGGGTGGATCAGCAGGTCGCATGCCCTCTAAGCCTTGCCTAGCTTGGTCGTTTTTTGACATAGCAAAAGATCGCCCAAATTATGTGATCTGTAAAACTTGTCGTGATTCTGTTAGTAGAGGGCAAAACCTCAGCAGTTTGACAACTTCTTCCATGAATCATCATATGAATAAATATCATATGTCCCAGTGGGAAGCTCACCGTGCTGCAATGCGGCCTAGCGAAGCAAACCATCCACCGCCTGCCCCTTCCAGTGCATCTGTGCGCTCTTCATTTTCTAGGACTGTAAGGACAGCTGTCACACCTGGTTTTCCACGCACAACTTCCACCACGTTAACCGCAACAGGCAGTTTGCTTAGTAGGTCGATAGTTGGTTTGGAAGGGGAAACAAGTGCGTGTGTACAGCTCTCTCAGACATCGATAGCACCAACGTTGGATGAAGGCAACATCATATCTACGCCTGCACTTTCCTCACAAACCTGCATTTTTCCAGGGACACCATACTCAACACCGTCTACACACAGCAGCCAGATGTCTGTCCCTCAGATGTGGACAAATAAAAGGCCATTTCCTGTGACCCATGACAAAGCTAAGAGGTTGACTTTATCCCTCTGTAAGCTCTTGGCTACCGAAATGCTGCCTTTCCGCCAGGTGGACACACAGGATTTTAGAGACCTTATGTCTGTCGCTGTGCCCCAGTACCAGATGCCCAGTCGCCACTACTTCTCTAAGAAAGGTGTGCCTGCGCTACACCAGCATGTCACACACAACATCACCGCTTCCTTGAGAAACTCTTTGTGTGAACGGGTGCATTTCACCACCGATACTTGGACCAGTAAGCATGGACAGGGACGTTACATGTCGCTGACTGGGCACTGGGTAACTATGGTGATAGATGGTGAAGGGTCTGCTGCACAAGTCTTGCCATCCCCACGACTTGTGTGTCAATCCTCTGTCTGTCCAAGTTCCGCCACTGCTTCTGCCTCCTCCACCTCATCTGGGTCCTCCACCTGCGCCCCAAGCCTGCCTGGTCAGGCCACCACCGTTCAAACTGCGCAGAAGGAATCACGCACCCCTCATTACTATGCTGGCAGCAGAGCGCAACGGCATCAGGTGGTCTTTAGCTTGAAATGTCTTGAAAATAAGAGTCACACAGCGGCTGAGTTGTGGGCAGCTCTGGAGACTGAGTTTAATAAATGGTTGTCTCCACTCAACCTGCAGCCTGGTAAGGCCGTGTGCGACAATGCTGCAAACCTGGGTGCAGCCCTTCGCCTGGGCAAGGCAACACACGTGCCTTGTATGGCTGACGTGTTGAACTTTGTTGTCCAGCAATATTTAATACACTATCCCGGCCTAGATGGCCATCTGAACAGGGCACGAAAACTGTCTGCTCACTTCCGCCGATCAACCACCGCTGCTGAGCGACTTGCATCGCTCCAGAAGTCTTTCGGCCTGCCGGTTCATCGCTTGAAATGTGATGTGCCGACACGCTGGAATTCGACTCTCCACATGTTACAGCGACTGTGGCAGCATCGTCGAGCCCTGGTGCAATACGTCATGACGTATAGCCTGGGCCAATGAGATGCAGAGGTGGGGCAGATCACCCTGATGGAGTGGTCTCAGATCAAGGACCTATGCACCCTTCTGCACAGTTTCGACATGGCGACGAATACGTTTAGCGCTGACAATGCCATTATCAGCATGACAATTCCAGTCATTTACATGCTGGAGCACACACTAAACACTATTCGGAGTCAGGGGGTGGGACAACAGGAAGGGGAGGAACTACAGGAGGATTCATAAGCGCAAGACACAACAACATCACCAAGGTCCAGACGTTCATCATCACCAAGGCGGCAGGCATGTGACCATGGGGGACAGGGATCAACAAGGGCGCATAGTAGCAGGCGAATTGTTGAGGAAGGTGCAGGAGAACATAAAGAAATGGAGGACGAACTGTCCATGGACATGGAAGACTCAGCGGATGAAGGAGACCTTGGTCAAATTTCTGTTGAAAGAGGTTGGGGGGAGATGTCAGAGGAATAAAGAACGGTTAGCACCTCTATGCCATAATCACAGCGTGGACTTGGTCCGCATGGCTGCGCAAGACACATGAGTGCCTTCTTGCTGCATTACCTCCAACATGACCCTCGTATTGTCAAAATTAGAAGTGATGATGACTACTGGCTTGCCACACTATTAGATCCCCGATACAAGTCCAAATTTTGTGACATAATTCCAGCCATAGAAAGGGACGCACGTATGCAGGAGTATCAGCATAAGCTGTTACTCAATCTTAGCTCGGCTTTTCCACCAAACAACCGTGGTGAACGGAGTGAATCTGCCAGTTGTAACTTGACAAACATGGGACGGTCTCGTCATCTTTAACAGTCTACCCGTGCCAGTAGCACCGTATCTGGTGCTGGTAACAGCAATTTTATTGAAATTTTTCATAATTTTTTTAGACCATCCTTTGCAAGGCCACCAGAGGCAACAAGTCTGACACATAGTCAACGGCTGGAGAGGATGATACAGGAGTATCTCCAAATGAACATTGATGCCATTACTTTGCAAATGGAGCCTTGCTCATTTTGGGCTTCAAATCTTGAAAAATGGCCAGAGCTCTCCACTTACGCTTTGGATATTTTGTCGTGTCCAGCTGCCAGCGTTGTCTCTAAACGTGTCTTCAGTGCTGCTGGGTGTGTGCTGACAGATAAGCGCACGCGTCTGTGCAGTGACAATGTGGACAGACTAACATTCATCAAAATGAACAAGTCATGGATCCACAAGGAATTTACTACCCCTGTGTCATCCTGGGGAGAGTAAATGCTTGTGGATTTGGAATGTGCTTGATGCAAATCTAGCTGTGAAGTGTACAACTGGGGCACAAGTGCTGCCACTGAAGGGGTGGGTGTGTGTAAGGCCCAATTTTTGTAAAAAAGGGAGACTCGGCTTGGAGTAACCCTTGCTTGCTGTGTTTTTTAAAAGGAGCCAAGATGAACAAGTCCTGGTTCAGCAAAGACTTTGCTACCTACCCCGGGGTCATCCTGGGGATGGTTAAGTATGGCGTATTTTTGAATGTGCTTGATGCAAATCTACCTGTGAAGTGTACAACTGGGGCAAAATTGCTGCCACTGAAGGGGTGGGTGTGTGTGTGGCCCAATTTTTGGAAAAAAGGGAGACTCCGCTTGGAGTAACCCTTGCTTACATTGTTTTTAAAAATGATCCAAGATGAACAGAGCTAGGATTAGGAAAGACTTAGCTACCTACCCCGGTGTCATCCTGGGGACGGTTTAGTATGGCGTATTTTTGAATGTGCTTGATGCAAATCTACCTGTGAAGTTTACAACTGGGGCACAAGTGCTGCCACTGAAGGGGTGTGTGGCCCAATTTTTGAAAAAAAAGGAGACTCCGCTTGGAGTAACCCTTGCTTACATTGTTTTTAAAAATGATCCAAGATGAACAGAGCTGGGATCAGGAAAGACTTAGCTACCTACCCCGGTGTCATCCTGGGGATGGTTAAGGATGGCGTATTTTTGAATGTGCTTAATGCAAATCTACCTGTGAAGTTTACACCTGGGTCACAAGTGCTGCCACTGAGGGGGTGTGTGTGTGGCCCAATTTTTGGAAAAAAAGGAGACTCCGCTTGGAGTAACCCTTGCTTACAGTTTTTCTAAAAATGATCCAAGATGAACAGAGCTGGGATCAGGAAAGACTTAGCTACCTACCCCGGTGTCCTCCTGGGGACGGTTAAGGATGGCGTATTTTTGAATGTGCTTGATGCAAATCTACCTGTGAAGTGTACAACTGGGGCAAAATTGCTGCCATTGAAGGGGTGGGTGTGTGTGTGGCCCAATTTTTGGAAGAAAGGGAGACTCCCCTTGGAGTAACCCTTGCTTACATTGTTTTTAAAAATGATCCAAGATGAACAGAGCTGGGATCAGGAAAGACTTAGCTACCTACCCCGGTGTCATCCTGGGGACGGTTAAGTATGGCGTATTTTTGAATGTGCTTGATGCAAATCTACCTGTGAAGTTTACAACTGGGGCACAAGTGCTGCCTTTGAAGGGGTGGGTGGGTGTGTGGCCCAATTTTTGGAAAAAAGGGAGACTCCGCTTGGAGTAACCATCGCTTACAGTGTTTTTAAAAATGATCCAAGATGAACAGAGCTGGGATCAGGAAAGACTTAGCTACCTACCCCGGTGTCATCCTGGGGACGGTTAAGGATGGCGTATTTTTGAATGTGCTTAATGCAAATCTACCTGTGAAGTGTACACCTGGGGCACAAGTGCTGCCACTGAAGGGGTGGGTGTGTGTGGCCCAATTTTTGGAAAAAAGGGAGACTCCGCTTGGAGTAACCCTTGCTTACATTGTTTTTAAAAATGATCCAAGATGAACAGAGCTGGGATCAGGAAAGACTTAGCTGCCTACCCCGGTGTCATCCTGGGGACGGTTAAGTATGGCGTATTTTTGAATGTGCTTGATGCAAATCTACCTGTGAAGTGTACAACTGGGGCACAAGTGCTGCCACTGAAGGGGTGGGTGTGTGTGTGGCCCAATTTTTGGAAAAAAGGGAAACTCCGCTTGGAGTAACCTTGCGGTGTTTTACATGATTTTAGAAGGGCATGCCATACCAATATCTGTGTCTCATCCTTTTTTCCTTGTAACGCTGTTTTGTTTTCACATGAGAATTTGTTCTTGTCACTTTCCCATGTGTTTGTGTTGTGTTGTTAGTTGTTTGTCACCTTTTGGACACCTTTGAGGGTGTTTTCTAGGTGTTTTTATGTGTTTGTGATTGCCTCCCATTGTTTCCTATGCGGTTCGAATGGTTTGCCGAACCGGTTCGCCGAACCGAACTCGAACGAGACCTCCGCTCGGCGAACTGAACTTGAGCCGAACCGCAACCGGTTCGATTATCTCTAGTGGCGAATAGCAATACTGCAAAGTGTGTAATTGCCTGGAAAAGATATGCAACTCTTTTCAGGTTTTTTCTTTAGGAATGTATTGAACCCCTTCCAAGGTCTATAGCAAAATAATAGTTATTTTAGTGTCAAAGTGATCTAATCATCAAAATGAATGGAAAATAGTGGTAAACAACAGCCTGTTTAATGACACACTGCACCTAAAAGACTTTCCATTTTTTTTGGTCCAAAATTATCCCTTTTAGTCTTTTGTGATTAAGCAGACATACGTATCTGTTGCTGTCTAAAGACCAAGAGAACAACTAAAATGTGCTATGCTGTGGCCTAATAATAGTTTTCCTGCCTAGGCCTATGTTTTATGCCTAACTGGTTGACCATGCATTTAATAAACAATGTACACATGGTGCTAGATGTGATGACAGCCATCTATCCTTCTGTCAGTGAGACTGTCTACTCTTTATGTCAACTTATGTGCATACCATGGTGTTAAAAGCACGTGAAGCAAAGAGTCGAGGTTTGATTCCTGATTGTATCACTCTAATGTAAGTCATGTAATCATGAAAAGTTACACTACAATAGCCTTTTATGGCCCAGAATTTAACACTGGCATTTCAAACCAGTTAAAACACATGACCCTAGAATTGTAGATTCCGGCCAAAATTAAGCACACACATCCCTTTTCAATTCCCCCTTATCCGTTAATAACCACTCAGACACCAATTTATCTTTGGATAATTTTGGCCATAGCAGCCATTTATTAAACAAATACATAACATGTAGAAATTTGCATTATGGTAAGGTCCTTGAAGCTAAAACCCTGGTGATTCACATAACCAAACCATAGAACCAAATTGCTCCCAGCCGTTACCCACACTGGCTCAGGAGCACCAAACAGCGAGGGTTATTCCTCCATTAACCACCAAACACCCACGAGGGCTCCGACATACCCCGTCGGGATCCCCCAAAAATCACCAGGTGACCAACCATTCTGCCAATGAGGGGATCCATACCCGGATGGGTTCCCCGAACCAATTTAAAACCAACTTCAAGGACCCACCAATAAACCTGCCACCAGGCCATTACGACCCGATAAACTTCCATACCACCCCCCACAAAAACTTACAGCCCATTACGAACTCAAAATCTTTAGGGAGGGCGGGTGGGACTCTCAATTGTGTCCCAAAGCGGGAAAAGTGTCACTCTTCCCCCAGCTTCACCTTTTATACTGTACCCGGGCTTACTCCCCTTCCCCTACCCATGACACCATGACCTCCACTCCAATCAGTGTCATGCTGGCCTCCACACATGCCCGGGGGGAGGGGGGCAGTGCTCCGGCCATTCTTGACCCTAGAATTGTAGATTCCGGCCAAAATTAAGCACACACATCCCTTTTCAATTCCCCCTTATCCGTTAATAACCACTCAGACACCAATTTATCTTTGGATAATTTTGGCCATAGCAGCCATTTATTAAACAAATACATAACATGTAGAAATTTGCATTATGGTAAGGTCCTTGAAGCTAAAACCCTGGTGATTCACATAACCAAACCATAGAACCAAATTGCTCCCAGCCGTTACCCACACTGGCTCAGGAGCACCAAACAGTGAGGGTTATTCCTCCATTAACCACCAAACACCCACGGGGGTTCCGACATACCCCGTCGGGATCCCCCAAAAATCACCAGGTGACCAACCATTCTGCCAATGAGTGGATCCATACCCGGATTGGTTCCCCGAACCAATTTAAAACCAACTTCAAGGACCCACCAATAAACCTGCCACAACGAGGGCACCTTGATAACCTTCAAGTGCCTGAGACCCCACGCAATGGCAAAGCCCTCTCAATTCCTCCCTGTAATCCGAGGGCCCACACAACAATCCCTACTGCAATCAAATGCACCACATTCCCCTACCAAAATTCGTCATCCTTCCGCTCCAGCTCAAAATGCCGTACTGCAACACCCCCATTGCGGCTAACAATTTTTGAGATAACCCTATGAACCTTCGCCCGAGCCTTATTCAGCTTCTCCCCATACCGTGCTTTTCCGCCCAAACCCTTGTCGGAACAATGTCTGACCACAGAATTATCATGCCTGGAAAAAACACCCATAACTGCAACAAATCAGCTTAAATATCGTTCATCAAAATGCGGAAAGGCCGCTCACCCATTTCCCCCGACGTGTAAAACAAAATGTCAGGGAGCCTGTCCAAACGGGCAACGGGCATACCTATGCACCTCCTGCAATACCCTATTCCACCCCATACCCCTGATCCCGGGCCATCTGACAAGAACCCTATCCCTCTGAAAACCTAGCTGTCTCCCGTTCCCTCTCGCATCTGCTCTCAATGCCCCCCAGTACACATTAGAATGGCCCAGGATCCAGACCAGGCAAGAAGGGGGTGGGGGGTCCTGAAACAAAATGCACAAACCGACAATACCCATTAGCTCCAATACCAACACCAAGAATGACACCCCCCAGGCCCCACTCTATCAAAACCCGTCCCCTGGTCAATTATCCACGAAAGCCGGGTGAACCTACAACTTAAAAATGCTAAGACTTCCCTCGACCAATCTGTTTAACTGTCTCAGCAGGGAGACTACACATAGAGGCTTCCGTCGCCGCCCCAATACAAAGAGAATGCAACGCAAAAGTCACCGGATCTAACCCCCATGATCTCAAACATGCCCGAAAAACACTAATTACTGATATTCGGACATAAAAAACCATCCTCGTGACATAACAATGGGCCATCCTGGCTCGGGTGGACCCTTTCCAAACTCAAAACACTGCCACGGGCACATACCCGGTGCCGTGACCTTCCTTAAACGAACCCACCTGCGTGCCCCTACTTGATCCGTTTTTTGATTTCCGGATCCAACTTTGATCCCCATGCTCCAAAATTAGGATGCCACTACTACCCCAACCCCCGGTGAACGTCATACTGGGAGATGCCAATTTGCCAATACGCAACGCCCGAAAAAACGCCCACGAAAAAGCCAACCATAACAATGATACTCCCATGCCGATGTACAAACTACGTGCAAATACCTTACCCAAACAGTCCAATAAATGACACAGGCCGTCTACCTGCAACCACTCACGCACTGCTCCCCGAGAACCCATGTGGCCTGATACGCCGCCCACGTGGTACCAGCCAAAAAATCCCGAATCAGTGGTCCTGCTGCTGGAAGACCTCATTTCCAAAGCTGCGCAGGGCACTTCAAGCTGCTGACATCTGTCTCCAGTGCACAAACCCAGAAACTACCCCACTGAAAACAAGAAAGGGAATCCGCTATTAGGTTCACTATACCCGGTACACGAGCTGTTGTGACACGCATTAAGTTTCAATCAAATCAACACCAGCTGCCGCAACACTCGTACAACTGGGGGAGAGGATGCCGAGACATTATTAATCGCCAGCACCACACCCATATTGTCACATTTAAACCGAATTCTATTTATTCGACACCTGGTACCTCCACTAATGAAGTGCGACCAAAATTGGAAAAATTTTCAATAGCGACACATTCCTTGTCACACCCTCCACTATCCCACTTTCTGGCCACCGATCCACACACCACTGACCCTGAAAGAAGGCCCCGAAACCTGAGCCACCCGCAGCATCCGTAAACCACTCCCATTCGAAAATATCCCCTACCTCAACCCTTAGCAGCGACGACCCTTGTCCTGCTCCAAAAACTCTCCCCAAACCGACAAGTCCCCTTATTGTTCCGCCGACAAAAGTATGTTGCGGTGAGGAGCAAGCACTGCAGCTGTAGCGCAAGCTATCCGAGGTGGAAAAAACTCAGCCCATTGACATTACCCAACACACAAAATTAAGTTTTCCCAATAGTGATTGAACCTCCCTTAATTGTAATTTCCTTCACCCGGCATGCCCTTGCTACTTCAACCTTAAGCGCTTCGACCTTGTCATCAGGAAGCCGAACCTCCCAAATCACTGAGTCAATTACAATGCCCAGAAAACAAATACAAGTATTTGGCCCAACAGTTTTTCAGGTGCAAAAGGCACCCCAAAACACCTCGCTACCCATTCCATTGCTGCTAGAATGCTGGTGCACTGTGCCGAAACAGCCGATCCCACAAAATTCATCCAGGTAATGTACCAGTCAAGCCAAATCAAAAACATCACGCACCACCCATTCTAAAAAGAACTAACAGTTTCACTAAATGCTCATGATATTGAACCACCCATTGTTAAGCAGCGGTCCACCAAATAATATCCCTCCCAACAACAACCCAATAACCGAACCCATTCCGGATGAACTGACAAGAGCCAAAAAGCTGACTCAATATCTGCCTTTTGCCATCAACGCACCCCTCCCACAACTTGTCTCCCACTTTTGTAGCCTCCTCAAATGACGTATACACCACTGAACAACGCTCAGCCAGTATACCATCATTCACTGACCTACCCCGGGATGAGACAAATGGTGGATCTGCCGAAATTAACCTGGCTCCTTTTTCGGCCCCACCCCCAATGGCGAAACCCTAAATTAGAAAAAGGGGGAGGGAAAACGGGCCCTCCCTTCTCCCCAACGCCTCCCCCTTTCCCAACCTTTCAGCTACAACCGCCGCATGTTGATACGCCGAAGGCAGATTCCTGGTTGTCCCTGTAACATCAAACAGGAGCAGGAATCCTAAAACCCTCTCCAACCTAACCTCAAAAATTTCAGTTTTGTCCCTATCAGGATACCCATTTAGGTACGGAAGCATCCGACTAAGCTCACCGGCGTCTGACCCTTGGGTATTAGAGGTAGCGGACTTGGGCTTATTCTTTTAAAACACTTGGATGCCTATGGGATGTTCCGTTACAACGGGTGCAGAGGTATTTTTAAAAAACAGCAAGTGGCACCGAACTTGCATTACCCCTCATTAACTTACCAACACAAATTGGCTTCTGGGACCCTGCCTTCCCGTACTGACCACTAGCACCCTGGCTTCCAGACTGGCCGGATAACCCAGCCATGCCCTGAATGGACTGCCCATACCTGGCTGGCGCCATCACCCGCAACCACAAACCTATATCCTTCTAATCCCATGTTATGGATGGACGGATGACCTTCCTCTGACAAAACTACTCGTCATAACAGAGCCAGGTCTGCCCCTCATAAACCCTATAGGCCTCCCCAATGGAGCCCATATAGCAAAACCAATGAGAACAATTCTCCGGCGCCTTTTTGCCAATTGCTTGCCCAAACTGCAACGCCTGCAATCAAATATCAAATGTCTGAGGAATCAAATGCCACCGCCACTTCTCATTTTCCTTCTTGCTAACATCATTTTCCCCTTTTGTCCAAATTAAACTTTTTGCCAATGGGGTGGAGGGAAAATGTCTCAACATACTCATTCTTCCAGATCTTTTCCCTCACTTTCTTCTCAAGATGGGAATCCAATGGGCCCTCAAAACCCACATAAACCTCCCCACGCGCGCGATCATTAAAATTAATCCTATCCTCCTTATTCTTTCTGTTCGAGCCGATATTGGGGAAGAAATACTCCCAACCGTGGACTCACTAGCCGCAATGACAGACAGATTAAGCCAAGCTGCCACTGGCACCAGGGGTTTTCCTGGCCCCCAATCCGCGTCAGCAACGTGTGAATGCAACTTAAATTCTGACAACTCCCCACCTGACGCATTCCCCCTGACACCCACCGGCACCCCCAAATCCGAACCCCAGCTGACCTGTCACCCCCCCCGTACTGTGTACCTGACAGAATGTGAAGACAAACAAAACATAGAATCATACTCACCAAGCTTCACAAGGGTAGAGACCCCGCCAGCCGGACCTCCTGCATCCTGACGTCCCACCGATCTAGCACGACTTGGCTCCTCCCCTCTGACTCCGCTCCACTGGCTCTTGCAGCCGCACGGCCCGAGGCCCCAGAGGCCGCACATCCTGGACCCTTCGATCAGTGGCGCCGACAAAAAGAGGGAGCTGCATATTCTCTTCAGGGTTCTCCGAGCGCAGCCCCCCTGCCCCCGCTCCATGTGGCCCCTCTTCCAGACAGGGCCTCTGTAGCCTCAGGCCCTGAATGCCAGGCCCGATGTGTTGCCGACCGCAGCCGCCTGGCTTCGCCCACCTCACAGGGATCCCTCTGAGACATCGGCGCTGCAGGGAGGAGGGGCTCAGGGTGCTCGGCAGGTACCTCACCAGAGTGCCCCGCCGCACCGCTGACGTCACTCGCAGACAAGGCAGCAGAAGGCCCCGCCCCCAACTCCAGCGCAGGCCTGCCAACCGCCGCTGGGCCCAGCCGCCCGTTTGAATTCCTCACAGGCCGGGGCCTGCTGGACCTCTCAGCTCGCGGCGTCCGGCCTGGAGGGTCCCCGGAGGGGCTTCTGCGGCGACGCTGGGCCCTGGGAGTCAGGTCAGGTGACAACCTCTCTGCCGGTCCAGACCTCCGGGGGCACCGTTGTTGCAGGGGTGCAGTCCCTGCCCCCCCGGACTCCCACTGAAGCTCCCCGCTACAGTGCTCTGCAGCCACATGGGGGGATGGTCCCAGCAGCAGCTCTCAGCCGCTCCAGGAGCTGATCCACGGAGTCCATAATAGGTACAGGGATGGGGACTCTCAATTGTGTCCCAAAGCGGGAAAAGTGTCACTCTTCCCCCAGCTTCACCTTTTATACTGTATCCGGGCTTACTACCCCTCCTCTACCCATGACACCATGACCTCCACTCCAATCAGTGTCATGCTGGCCTCCACACATGCCCGGGGGGAGGGGGGGCAGTGCTCCGGCCACTCTAAACAAAAGTTGACTGGTTCAGAAATCAAACCAGCCATTTCTTAATGATTTTGATGTGCTGATTTCAAATATGACAAGGAAACTATTATTTGGCTCTAGTTTCCATGGAATCGAAAAGTTTGCGTTTTACTGTTATGTAAATTAATAAATAATTATAACATGTAGTTATTACTTCTACAAATATAAAACTGCACATGTATTGTCAAAAAAATTTTATTAGATGTATTCAGAGGAAACTCAAGGGTATTTAAATCTACTTTATAATTAATTCACATGTCTAAACACTTTGAACAATTATAATTTTAACTATTAATATACGCTATTGCACAGTACAAAATATATCCTTAGTCACTGGATACCCGGCTCCTTTTTACTTGTCTCATGTATTCAAGCATCGGATTATATCTCTGGTGATTGTCCAACAGTAGTCTGCAAGCATCGAAGGGTTTCAATTAGCCTGATATCTTTTTTCCATAGCCACAATTTCCTGGTGAAATTACTCACTGGGCTCGTCACTCACTGCTCCACAGTTTGGTGCAAAGAAGTCTGGATGCGAATGCAAGAAATTAATTTTCAATGACATGTTGCAACCAAGATTATGATATGAAGAAAAAACAAAAAGCCAGCACCAAATGTGCACTTCAGCACTAAATATTCCAAACTGTACTTGTTATAAAAATTTTGAGATTTTTGGCAAAAAATTGCAATTTCTTGAGCTGCCTCGCCACGTCACGGCAAATCTCATTTAAGGCAGTCCTACACTAAAATATTTTTATAAAATGTGCCATACGGCCTCACATATGAATGGTAGAACTGCTCTTAGCAGCACTCACCTGGTCTATTTCAATCCCGTACCCATGACTGAGTCATGGCTGTGGGCGGGACAGGTCCAAGCAAATGCTGCATGAAGTAAAAAGCCTGTGGACAAGGCCTGATGACTTAATGTGAACAGTCACCAACCGCCAAAATCTAGACAGATGGAATACATCCCAAATTGGGGTGCATAGCAAGGTGGAGGTCAACCACCGACCAATTCAATGAAGAAAAAACAAAAAGCCAGCACCAAATGTGCACTTCAGCACTAAATATTCCAAACTGTACTTGTTATAAAAATTTTGAGATTTTTGTCAAAAAATTGCAATTTCTTGAGCTGCCTCGCCACGTCACGGCAAATCTCATTTAAGGCAGTCCTACACTAAAATATTTTTATAAAATGTGCCATACGGCCTCACATATGAATGGTAGAACTGCTCTTAGCAGCACTCACCTGGTCTATTTCAATCCCGTACCCATGACTGAGTCATGGCTGTTGGCGGGACAGGTCCAAGCAAATGCTGCATGAAGTAAAAAGCCTGTGGACAAGGCCTGATGACTTAATGTGAACAGTCACCAACCGCCAAAATCTAGACAGATGGAATACATCCCAAATTGGGGTGCATAGCAAGGTGGAGGTCAACCACCGACCAATTCAATGAAGAAAAAACAAAAAGCCAGCACCAAATGTGCACTTCAGCACTAAATATTCCAAACTGTACTTGTTATAAAAATTTTGAGATTTTTGGCAAAAAATTGCAATTTCTTGAGCTGCCTCGCCACGTCACGGCAAATCTCATTTAAGGCAGTCCTACACTAAAATATTTTTATAAAATGTGCCATACGGCCTCACATATGAATGGTAGAACTGCTCTTAGCAGCACTCACCTGGTCTATTTCAATCCCGTACCCATGACTGAGTCATGGCTGTGGGCGGGACAGGTCCAAGCAAATGCTGCATGAAGTAAAAAGCCTGTGGACAAGGCCTGATGACTTAATGTGAACAGTCACCAACCGCCAAAATCTAGACAGATGGAATACATCCCAAATTGGGGTGCATAGCAAGGTGGAGGTCAACCACCGACCAATTCAATGAAGAAAAAACAAAAAGCCAGCACCAAATGTGCACTTCAGCACTAAATATTCCAAACTGTACTTGTTATAAAAATTTTGAGATTTTTGGCAAAAAATTGCAATTTCTTGAGCTGCCTCGCCACGTCACGGCAAATCTCATTTGAGGCAGTCCTACACTAAAATATTTTTATAAAATGTGCCATACGGCCTCACATAGCTCTTAGCAGCACTCACCTGGTCTATTTCAATCCCGTACCCATGACTGAGTCATGGCTGTGGGCGGGACAGGTCCAAGCAAATGCTGCATGAAGTAAAAAGCCTGTGGACAAGGCCTGATGACTTAATGTGAACAGTCACCAACCGCCAAAATCTAGACAGATGGAATACATCCCAAATTGGGGTGCATAGCAAGGTGGAGGTCAACCACCGACCAATTCAATGAAGAAAAAACAAAAAGCCAGCACCAAATGTGCACTTCAGCACTAAATATTCCAAACTGTACTTGTTATAAAAATTTTGAGATTTTTGGCAAAAAATTGCAATTTCTTGAGCTGCCTCGCCACGTCACGGCAAATCTCATTTAAGGCAGTCCTACACTAAAATATTTTTATAAAATGTGCCATACGGCCTCACATATGAATGGTAGAACTGCTCTTAGCAGCACTCACCTGGTCTATTTCAATCCCGTACCCATGACTGAGTCATGGCTGTGGGCGGGACAGGTCCAAGCAAATGCTGCATGAAGTAAAAAGCCTGTGGACAAGGCCTGATGACTTAATGTGAACAGTCACCAACCGCCAAAATCTAGACAGATGGAATACATCCCAAATTGGGGTGCATAGCAAGGTGGAGGTCAACCACCGACCAATTCAATGAAGAAAAAACAAAAAGCCAGCACCAAATGTGCACTTCAGCACTAAATATTCCAAACTGTACTTGTTATAAAAATTTTGAGATTTTTGGCAAAAAATTGCAATTTCTTGAGCTGCCTCGCCACGTCACGGCAAATCTCATTTAAGGCAGTCCTACACTAAAATATTTTTATAAAATGTGCCATACGGCCTCACATATGAATGGTAGAACTGCTCTTAGCAGCACTCACCTGGTCTATTTCAATCCCGTACCCATGACTGAGTCATGGCTGTGGGCGGGACAGGTCTAAGCAAATGCTGCATGAAGTAAAAAGCCTGTGGACAAGGCCTGATGACTTAATGTGAACAGTCACCAACCGCCAAAATCTAGACAGATGGAATACATCCCAAATTGGGGTGCATAGCAAGGTGGAGGTCAACCACCGACCAATTCAATGAAGAAAAAACAAAAAGCCAGCACCAAATGTGCACTTCAGCACTAAATATTCCAAACTGTACTTGTTATAAAAATTTTGAGATTTTTGGCAAAAAATTGCAATTTCTTGAGCTGCCTCGCCACGTCACGGCAAATCTCATTTGAGGCAGTCCTACACTAAAATATTTTTATAAAATGTGCCATACGGCCTCACATAGCTCTTAGCAGCACTCACCTGGTCTATTTCAATCCCGTACCCATGACTGAGTCATGGCTGTGGGCGGGACAGGTCCAAGCAAATGCTGCATGAAGTAAAAAGCCTGTGGACAAGGCCTGATGACTTAATGTGAACAGTCACCAACCGCCAAAATCTAGACAGATGGAATACATCCCAAATTGGGGTGCATAGCAAGGTGGAGGTCAACCACCGACCAATTCAATGAAGAAAAAACAAAAAGCCAGCACCAAATGTGCACTTCAGCACTAAATATTCCAAACTGTACTTGTTATAAAAATTTTGAGATTTTTGGCAAAAAATTGCAATTTCTTGAGCTGCCTCGCCACGTCACGGCAAATCTCATTTAAGGCAGTCCTACACTAAAATATTTTTATAAAATGTGCCATACGGCCTCACATATGAATGGTAGAACTGCTCTTAGCAGCACTCACCTGGTCTATTTCAATCCCGTACCCATGACTGAGTCATGGCTGTGGGCGGGACAGGTCCAAGCAAATGCTGCATGAAGTAAAAAGCCTGTGGACAAGGCCTGATGACTTAATGTGAACAGTCACCAACCGCCAAAATCTAGACAGATGGAATACATCCCAAATTGGGGTGCATAGCAAGGTGGAGGTCAACCACCGACCAATTCAATGAAGAAAAAACAAAAAGCCAGCACCAAATGTGCACTTCAGCACTAAATATTCCAAACTGTACTTGTTATAAAAATTTTGAGATTTTTGGCAAAAAATTGCAATTTCTTGAGCTGCCTCGCCACGTCACGGCAAATCTCATTTAAGGCAGTCCTACACTAAAATATTTTTATAAAATGTGCCATACGGCCTCACATATGAATGGTAGAACTGCTCTTAGCAGCACTCACCTGGTCTATTTCAATCCCGTACCCATGACTGAGTCATGGCTGTGGGCGGGACAGGTCTAAGCAAATGCTGCATGAAGTAAAAAGCCTGTGGACAAGGCCTGATGACTTAATGTGAACAGTCACCAACCGCCAAAATCTAGACAGATGGAATACATCCCAAATTGGGGTGCATAGCAAGGTGGAGGTCAACCACCGACCAATTCAATGAAGAAAAAACAAAAAGCCAGCACCAAATGTGCACTTCAGCACTAAATATTCCAAACTGTACTTGTTATAAAAATTTTGAGATTTTTGGCAAAAAATTGCAATTTCTTGAGCTGCCTCGCCACGTCACGGCAAATCTCATTTAAGGCAGTCCTACACTAAAATATTTTTATAAAATGTGCCATACGGCCTCACATATGAATGGTAGAACTGCTCTTAGCAGCACTCACCTGGTCTATTTCAATCCCGTACCCATGACTGAGTCATGGCTGTGGGCGGGACAGGTCCATGCAAATGCTGCATGAAGTAAAAAGCCTGTGGACAAGGCCTGATGACTTAATGTGAACAGTCACCAACCGCCAAAATCTAGACAGATGGAATACATCCCAAATTGGGGTGCATAGCAAGGTGGAGGTCAACCACCGACCAATTCAATGAAAAAAAATAAACAAAAAGCCAGCACCAAATGTGCACTTCAGCACTAAATATTCCAAACTGTACTTGTTATAAAAATTTTGAGATTTTTGGCAAAAAATTGCAATTTCTTGAGCTGCCTCGCCACGTCACGGCAAATCTCATTTAAGGCAGTCCTACACTAAAATATTTTTATAAAATGTGCCATACGGCCTCACATATGAATGGTAGAACTGCTCTTAGCAGCACTCACCTGGTCTATTTCAATCCCGTACCCATGACTGAGTCATGGCTGTGGGCGGGACAGGTCCAAGCAAATGCTGCATGAAGTAAAAAGCCTGTGGACAAGGCCTGATGACTTAATGTGAACAGTCACCAACCGCCAAAATCTAGACAGATGGAATACATCCCAAATTGGGGTGCATAGCAAGGTGGAGGTCAACCACCGACCAATTCAATGAAGAAAAAACAAAAAGCCAGCACCAAATGTGCACTTCAGCACTAAATATTCCAAACTGTACTTGTTATAAAAATTTTGAGATTTTTGGCAAAAAAAATTGCAATTTCTTGAGCTGCCTCGCCACGTCACGGCAAATCTCATTTAAGGCAGTCCTACACTAAAATATTTTTATAAAATGTGCCATACGGCCTCACATATGAATGGTAGAACTGCTCTTAGCAGCACTCACCTGGTCTATTTCAATCCCGTACCCATGACTGAGTCATGGCTGTGGGCGGGACAGGTCCAAGCAAATGCTGCATAAAGTAAAAAGCCTGTGGACAAGGCCTGATGCCAAAAATCTCAAAATTTTTATAATAAGTACAGTTTGGAATGTTTAGTGCTGAAGTGCACATTTGGTGCTGGCTTTTTGTTTTTTCTTCATTGAATTGGTTGGTGGTTGACCTCCACCTTGCTATGCACCCCAATTTGGGATGTATTCCATCTGTCTAGATTTTGGCGGTTGGTGACTGTTCACATTAAGTCATCAGGCCTTGTACACAGGCTTTTTACTTCATGCAGCATTTGCTTGGACCTGTCCCGCCCACAGCCATGACTCAGTCATGGGTACGGGATTGAAATAGACCAGGTGAGTGCTGCTAAGAGCAGTTCTACCATTCATATGTGAGGCCGTATGGCACATTTTATAAAAATATTTTAGTGTAGGACTGCCTCAAATGAGATTTGCCGTGACGTGGCGAGGCAGCTCAAGAAATTGCAATTTTTTGCCAAAAATCTCAAAATTTTTATAAGTACAGTTTGGAATGTTTAGTGCTGAAGTGCACATTTGGTGCTGGCTTTTTGTTTTTTCTTCATTGAATTGGTCGGTGGTTGACCTCCACCTTGCTATGCACCCCAATTTGGGATGTATTCCATCTGTCTAGATTTTGGCGGTTGGTGACTGTTCACATTAAGTCATCAGGCCTTGTCCACAGGCTTTTTACTTCATGCAGCATTTGCTTGAACCTGTCCCGCCCACAGCCATGACTCAGTCATGGGTACGGGATTGAAATAGACCAGGTGAGTGCTGCTAAGAGCAGTTCTACCATTCATATGTGAGGCCGTATGGCACATTTTATAAAAATATTTTAGTGTAGGACTGCCTCAAATGAGATTTGCCGTGACGTGGCGAGGCAGCTCAAGAAATTGCAATTTTTTGCCAAAAATCTCAAAATTTTTATAATAAGTACAGTTTGGAATGTTTAGTGCTGAAGTGCACATTTGGTGCTGGCTTTTTGTTTTTTCTTCATTGAATTGGTCGGTGGTTGACCTCCACCTTGCTATGCACCCCAATTTGGGATGTATTCCATCTGTCTAGATTTTGGCGGTTGGTGACTGTTCACATTAAGTCATCAGGCCTTGTCCACAGGCTTTTTACTTCATGCAGCATTTGCTTGGACCTGTCCCGCCTACAGCCATGACTCAGTCATGGGTACGGGATTGAAATAGACCAGGTGAGTGCTGCTAAGAGCAGTTCTACCATTCATATGTGAGGCCGTATGGCACATTTTATAAAAATATTTTAGTGTAGGACTGCCTCAAATGAGATTTGCCGTGACGTGGCGAGGCAGCTCAAGAAATTGCAATTTTTTGCCAAAAATCTCAAAATTTTTATAATAAGTACAGTTTGGAATGTTTAGTGCTGAAGTGCACATTTGGTGCTGGCTTTTTGTTTTTTCTTCATTGAATTGGTCGGTGGTTGACCTCCACCTTGCTATGCACCCCAATTTGGGATGTATTCCATCTGTCTAGATTTTGGCGGTTGGTGACTGTTCACATTAAGTCATCAGGCCTTGTCCACAGGCTTTTTACTTCATGCAGCATTTGCTTGGACCTGTCCCGCCCACAGCCATGACTCAGTCATGGGTACGGGATTGAAATAGACCAGGTGAGTGCTGCTAAGAGCAGTTCTACCATTCATATGTGAGGCCGTATGGCACATTTTATAAAAATATTTTAGTGTAGGACTGCCTCAAATGAGATTTGCCGTGACGTGGCGAGGCAGCTCAAGAAATTGCAATTTTTTGCCAAAAATCTCACAATTTTTATAATAAGTACAGTTTGGAATGTTTAGTGCTGAAGTGCACATTTGGTGCTGGCTTTTTGTTTTTTCTTCATTGAATTGGTCGGTGGTTGACCTCCACCTTGCTATGCACCCCAATTTGGGATGTATTCCATCTGTCTAGATTTTTTCGGTTAATGACTGTTCACATTAAGTCATCAGGCCTTGTCCACAGGCTTTTTACTTCATGCAGCATTTGCTTGGACCTGTCCCGCCCACAGCCATGACTCAGTCATGGGTACGGGATTGAAATAGACCAGGTGAGTGCTGCTAAGAGCAGTTCTACCATTCATATGTTAGGACGTATGGCACATTTTTAAAAATATTTTAGTGTAGGACTGCCTCAAATGAGATTTGCCGTGACGTGGCGAGGCAGCTCAAGAAATTGCAATTTTTTGCCAAAAATCTCAAAATTTTTATAATAAGTACAGTTTGGAATGTTTAGTGCTGAAGTGCACATTTGGTGCTGGCTTTTTGTTTTTTCTTCATTGAATTGGTCGGTGGTTGACCTCCACCTTGCTATGCACCCCAATTTGGGATGTATTCCATCTGTCTAGATTTTGGCGGTTGGTGACTGTTCACATTAAGTCATCAGGCCTTGTCCACAGGCTTTTTACTTCATGCAGCATTTGCTTGGACCTGTCCCGCCCACCGCCATGACTCAGTCATGGGTACGGGATTGAAATAGACCAGGTGAGTGCTGCTAAGAGCAGTTCTACCATTCATATGTGAGGCCGTATGGCACATTTTATAAAAATATTTTAGTGTAGGACTGCCTCAAATGAGATTTGCCGTGACGTGGCGAGGCAGCTCAAGAAATTGCAATTTTTTGCCAAAAATCTCAAAATTTTTATAATAAGTACAGTTTGGAATGTTTAGTGCTGAAGTGCACATTTGGTGCTGGCTTTTTGTTTTTTCTTCATTGAATTGGTCGGTGGTTGACCTCCACCTTGCTATGCACCCCAATTTGGGATGTATTCCATCTGTCTAGATTTTGGCGGTTGGTGACTGTTCACATTAAGTCATCAGGCCTTGTCCACAGGCTTTTTACTTCATGCAGCATTTGCTTGGACCTGTCCCGCCCACAGCCATGACTCAGTCATGGGTACGGGATTGAAATAGACCAGGTGAGTGCTGCTAAGAGCAGTTCTACCATTCATATGTGAGGCCGTATGGCACATTTTATAAAAATATTTTAGTGTAGGACTGCCTCAAATGAGATTTGCCGTGACGTGGCGAGGCAGCTCAAGAAATTGCAATTTTTTGCCAAAAATCTCAAAATTTTTATAAGTACAGTTTGGAATGTTTAGTGCTGAAGTGCACATTTGGTGCTGGCTTTTTGTTTTTTCTTCATTGAATTGGTCGGTGGTTGACCTCCACCTTGCTATGCACCCCAATTTGGGATGTATTCCATCTGTCTAGATTTTGGCGGTTGGTGACTGTTCACATTAAGTCATCAGGCCTTGTCCACAGGCTTTTTACTTCATGCAGCATTTGCTTGGACCTGTCCCGCCCACAGCCATGACTCAGTCATGGGTACGGGATTGAAATAGACCAGGTGAGTGCTGCTAAGAGCAGTTCTACCATTCATATGTGAGGCCGTATGGCACATTTTATAAAAATATTTTAGTGTAGTACTGCCTCAAATGAGATTTGCCGTGACGTGGCGAGGCAGCTCAAGAAATTGCAATTTTTTGCCAAAAATCTCAAAATTTTTATAATAAGTACAGTTTGGAATGTTTAGTGCTGAAGTGCACATTTGGTGCTGGCTTTAGGTTTTTTCTTCATTGAATTGGTCGGTGGTTGACCTCCACCTTGCTATGCACCCCAATTTGGGATGTATTCCATCTGTCTAGATTTTGGCGGTTGGTGACTGTTCACATTAAGTCATCAGGCCTTGTCCACAGGCTTTTTACTTCATGCAGCATTTGCTTGGACCTGTCCCGCCCACAGCCATGACTCAGTCATGGGTACGGGATTGAAATAGACCAGGTGAGTGCTGCTAAGAGCAGTTCTACCATTCATATGTGAGGCCGTATGGCACATTTTATAAAAATATTTTAGTGTAGGACTGCCTCAAATGAGATTTGCCGTGACGTGGCGAGGCAGCTCAAGAAATTGCAATTTTTTGCCAAAAATCTCAAAATTTTTATAATAAGTACAGTTTGGAATGTTTAGTGCTGAAGTGCACATTTGGTGCTGGCTTTTTGTTTTTTCTTCATTGAATTGGTCGGTGGTTGACCTCCACCTTGCTATGCACCCCAATTTGGGATGTATTCCATCTGTCTAGATTTTGGCGGTTGGTGACTGTTCACATTAAGTCATCAGGCCTTGTCCACAGGCTTTTTACTTCATGCAGCATTTGCTTGGACCTGTCCCGCCCACAGCCATGACTCAGTCATGGGTACGGGATTGAAATAGACCAGGTGAGTGCTGCTAAGAGCAGTTCTACCATTCATATGTGAGGCCGTATGGCACATTTTATAAAAATATTTTAGTGTAGGACTGCCTCAAATGAGATTTGCCGTGACGTGGCGAGGCAGCTCAAGAAATTGCAATTTTTTGCCAAAAATCTCAAAATTTTTATAATAAGTACAGTTTGGAATGTTTAGTGCTGAAGTGCACATTTGGTGCTGGCTTTTTGTTTTTTCTTCATTGAATTGGTCGGTGGTTGACCTCCACCTTGCTATGCACCCCAATTTGGGATGTATTCCATCTGTCTAGATTTTGGCGGTTGGTGACTGTTCACATTAAGTCATCAGGCCTTGTCCACAGGCTTTTTACTTCATGCAGCATTTGCTTGGACCTGTCCCACCCACAGCCATGACTCAGTCATGGGTACGGGATTGAAATAGACCAGGTGAGTGCTGCTAAGAGCAGTTCTACCATTCATATGTGAGGCCGTATGGCACATTTTATAAAAATATTTTAGTGTAGGACTGCCTCAAATGAGATTTGCCGTGACGTGGCGAGGCAGCTCAAGAAATTGCAATTTTTTGCCAAAAATCTCAAAATTTTTATAATAAGTACAGTTTGGAATGTTTAGTGCTGAAGTGCACATTTGGTGCTGGCTTTTTGTTTTTTCTTCATTGAATTGGTCGGTGGTTGACCTCCACCTTGCTATGCACCCCAATTTGGGATGTATTCCATCTGTCTAGATTTTGGCGGTTGGTGACTGTTCACATTAAGTCATCAGGCCTTGTCCACAGGCTTTTTACTTCATGCAGCATTTGCTTGGACCTGTCCCACCCACAGCCATGACTCAGTCATGGGTACGGGATTGAAATAGACCAGGTGAGTGCTGCTAAGAGCAGTTCTACCATTCATAAGTGAGGCCGTATGGCACATTTTATAAAAATATTTTAGTGTAGGACTGCCTCAAATGAGATTTGCCGTGACGTGGCGAGGCAGCTCAAGAAATTGCAATTTTTTGCCAAAAATCTCAAAATTTTTATAATAAGTACAGTTTGGAATGTTTAGTGCTGAAGTGCACATTTGGTGCTGGCTTTTTGTTTTTTCTTCATTGAATTGGTCGGTGGTTGACCTCCACCTTGCTATGCACCCCAATTTGGGATGTATTCCATCTGTCTAGATTTTGGCAGTTGGTGACTGTTCACATTAAGTCATCAGGCCTTGTCCACAGGCTTTTTACTTCATGCAGCATTTGCTTGAACCTGTCCCGCCCACAGCCATGACTCAGTCATGGGTACGGGATTGAAATAGACCAGGTGAGTGCTGCTAAGAGCAGTTCTACCATTCATATGTGAGGCCGTATGGCACATTTTATAAAAATATTTTAGTGTAGGACTGCCTCAAATGAGATTTGCCGTGACGTGGCGAGGCAGCTCAAGAAATTGCAATTTTTTGCCAAAAATCTCAAAATTTTTATAATAAGTACAGTTTGGAATGTTTAGTGCTGAAGTGCACATTTGGTGCTGGCTTTTTGTTTTTTCTTCATTGAATTGGTCGGTGGTTGACCTCCACCTTGCTATGCACCCCAATTTGGGATGTATTCCATCTGTCTAGATTTTGGCGGTTGGTGACTGTTCACATTAAGTCATCAGGCCTTGTCCACAGGCTTTTTACTTCATGCAGCATTTGCTTGGACCTGTCCCGCCCACAGCCATGACTCAGTCATGGGTACGGGATTGAAATAGACCAGGTGAGTGCTGCTAAGAGCAGTTCTACCATTCATAAGTGAGGCCGTATGGCACATTTTATAAAAATATTTTAGTGTAGGACTGCCTCAAATGAGATTTGCCGTGACGTGGCGAGGCAGCTCAAGAAATTGCAATTTTTTTGCCAAAAATCTCAAAATTTTTATAATAAGTACAGTTTGGAATGTTTAGTGCTGAAGTGCACATTTGGTGCTGGCTTTTTGTTTTTTCTTCAAGATTATGATATGCCTGAAGAAGATTTTTCTATCTGTCCTGATTTTTAGCGATTGGTGGCTGTTCACACATTGCAATCTAGGCACAGGCTATTTATTCCAAGCAGCATGTGCTTTGGCCTGTCCCGTCCACAACCATTAATTAGTCATGGAGACAGGACTGAACCAGGTACGTGATGTGCAGTTCTATTTTTGCATATGTGACACCGCATGGCACATTTTAAATAAAAATATTTTAGTGTAGGACTGCCCCAAAGAGATTTGTTGTGACTTGGCGGGGTAGCTCGAAAAATTGCAATTTTTTGCCAAAAATCTCATTTTTCAGTAGTACAGCTTGGAATGTTGGTACTGTGCACACTTTGCAACACATATTATTTTGAGTAGAGGTTATTTGATTGTCCAACAGTAATCTGCAAGCATCGAAGGGTTCAAATTACCCTGATATCTTTTTTCCATAGTCGCAATTTCCTGGTGAAATCGCTCACCGTGCCCGTCACTCACTGCTCCACAGTTTGGTGCAAAGAAGTCTAGATGTGAATGCAAGAAATGAATTTTCAGTGACATGTTGCAACCAAGATTATGAAATGCCTGAAGAAGATTTTCCACCAGCTCTTTCTAGTTGTCCTCTTGGTGTTTCCAGGGAAATTTGTTACCACTAACTGGAATGCAACCCATGCAGCCTTTTCCTTGCCACGCAGTAAACGGTGAAACGCCTCATCTTGCATAAGCACAAGAATCTGAGGACCAATGAAGACTCCTTCCTTTTTCTTTGCTTCACTCAAGCTTGGAAATTTACAAATGAGATACTTGAATGGTTCTGCATTTTTGAAATATCAACGCACCCCTGTATCATAAAAACTAGAGCCAATTTCAAAATTTAAACATCATTTTCATTTTCAACACCCCAAAATTAGTTAAGTCCAACCATTCTCATGTTGAACCAATTTTGCTGTTGACTAGTGTAATTTTTGCTTGAAAATATGTTTACCATTTGCACCCAGCCTCATGCATGAACCAAATCTTGTGCAGTATCTTAACTGGATAATTCCCCCCGGACCATGCCCCAAAAACATAAAGAGTTTTTTTGGGACTTTTATAATGATGGTCTATCTTTAGGGTAGGTCATCAATAACTAATCGGTGGAAGTGCAACACCTGGAATTTAGTCTATTTTTCTCCTCCCCTGTTTAGGGGCTGTCTGTACCCACCTTATACAATTTGTGCATATGGAATAAACCACATGGAAATTTTAATTGAATAGTGCCTTCCTTTCTGCACTGCATTTCACTTCACGAGTTTGAAACAAGGGTCATTTTACTGTGATCCAATCCTCTTGTATCACAAGTGTGGAGAAGATGAAGAACTTATTTTCTCCATCTTCTCCATTGTTTGTGCTAGCATATATTGGATAGCACTCGGATGACATCTGTGTGCAGTCTGATGTTTTGCATGCACCCATTTACTTGAATGGATGTGTGCCATCCAATATACACTACAAATCACATCATGTAGCAATTACCTTCTCATGCCGAATCTGTAAGAGAAAAAAAGGGCTGGTCAGATCTTCCCTATAGTATAACATTGGTGTAATTTGTTATCCTTTAAAACATCAGAGACCACTCTTCTTAGTAATATGACTATGATAGTCCTTCTTTATTGGCTGTACTAAACTATGTAATGATATAGGAGCAAGGCATTATAGTGATGCCTGAGTGGCCACACCAGAGTTCATGAAAGACTTGTGTGGCTGATGCAATCTTCTACCTTGTGTAAAATAGAGAAAGATATTTTTTAGCTATTCATATCAATCATATCCCAAATTGTTTGAACTTCCCGGGTTCTGCAAATTTTCTAATATTCAACATGAATTAGATTTAACTCTAATTGAATGTTGTTTTGATGCGTATGAATTCAGTTGTGGGTCAAGGCATCATCTATACATTTTCTACACAGAATCTCCTTCACCAAAATTAAGATTTACGACACTACTTAGAATAGAATGTAATATTTAGGTAGACTAACACTTGTAGTAGATTACAACAGCAAGTATATTTTAGAGTATCAACATGCAAGCAGAAAAAAAAAGAAGCGACACTCACTATTCCATAGGAACATTTTATTGCGGCATTAAATTAAGTGTGGAAGAGAAGCAGGGAACATACAGGATGACGGCCATTTTGCTATGCACTTCAAAGGATCCTACCACGCATAGAGAAATCATAGCTAAAATTATATGCTGATGACTTCCAAACACAGTGGGAAGGATAATGTAATTACAGATCAGCCTTCTCTCTCCTTCCTCTCTATTCCTCAACCACTGCCTGACTCCTGTCTCTGAGGTCTGAAACACACATCCGTGAAACACGTGCATGTTTGGTCCGTTTCCGTATAAACCGGAGACACGGCCAAACGTGCACCAATGTTATTTAATTAGAAATACAAAAATATCCATAGGAGTGATAACGGGGTAATAATCATAGGTATAATATGCTAGTAAGCATTATAAATATCATATGGAAAGACCTGTGTGGGCTACCATAAACAATAAGGATGCAAACCACTCGAATTAAATGCATAAAGACAAGAGGACACAAAGTGGTTGAGATGCAACGATATGTATCGAAATTTAATAATACATACAAATATAGTAGTGCACAATAAGTACAGTAAGGATAAAAAAGAGAGACAGAGGTTGCAAAAGGCACTGAAAAATGGAGGATATCACATGGCATAAATAAATTTATACAGATAGAAAGCTAAGGACCATGTGATTGTCCAAGATATTCGCTGGTGAAACAGAAGTTGGCATACAGCAAAAGCTAATATGAAGCAGTATACAATGCAATGCAGTTTAAATGCAAAACCGTACCAGGGCTGTATCAAAATATACAAAAAATCAGCAGCGTAACATGGCGTCAATCAGCCTATATGAATAGAAATATATGGACCATGTGGTTGTCCAGAGTGATCACTGGTGACACAGGGGTTAACATACAGCAATTGCCGATATGGAGCAGTATATAATGCAAATACAACATCAATGGAAAAACATACCAAAGCAGTATCAAGGTAGAAAAAGAGTCAGCAGGGTGACATTAAAGTGCCGAGTTGAAGACTACAGGACCAGAAGTCCCCCCCTAGGTGGTAACGCGCGTTTCACGTGTTAAATAAACGCTTCATCAGACCGAAGGAGGGGTCCCCTCCTTCGGTCTGATGAAGCGTTTATTTAACACGTGAAACGCGCGTTACCACCTAGGGGGGGACTTCTGGTCCTGTAGTCTTCAACTCGGCACTTTAATGTCACCCTGCTGACTCTTTTTCTACCTTGATACTGCTTTGGTATGTTTTTCCATTGATGTTGTATTTGCATTATATACTGCTCCATATCGGCAATTGCTGTATGTTAACCCCTGTGTCACCAGTGATCACTCTGGACAACCACATGGTCCATATATTTCTATTCATATAGGCTGATTGACGCCATGTTACGCTGCTGATTTTTTGTATATTTTGATACAGCCCTGGTACGGTTTTGCATTTAAACTGCATTGCATTGTATACTGCTTCATATTAGCTTTTGCTGTATGCCAACTTCTGTTTCACCAGCGAATATCTTGGACAATCACATGGTCCTTAGCTTTCTATCTGTATAAATTTATTTATGCCATGTGATATCCTCCATTTTTCAGTGCCTTTTGCAACCTCTGTCTCTCTTTTTTATCCTTACTGTACTTATTGTGCACTACTATATTTGTATGTATTATTAAATTTCGATACATATCGTTGCATCTCAACCACTTTGTGTCCTCTTGTCTTTATGCAATGTTATTTAATGTTTGAGGAGACATGTGCGTTTTTCATTAAGGTCCGTGGGTCCGTGTGCGTGCTACTTTTGTGCCTCCGTTTTGCATGGAAGCATGTCCGTTTTTAGCACGCAACACGCAGCCCGGACCCAATGAAAGTCAATGGGTCTGTGCGCACGTCCGAGTGACACGGACACATCTCTGTTTGTTCCCTGTACATTTTGTGCTTTTTTCATGTGATGGTCTTTTTTATTTTTCTTTCTCTCCCTCAGTCCGTCGGTCGGTCGGTCTCTCTCTATGTCTGTCGGTCGGTCTCTCTGTCTTATCTGTCCCTCTCGCTGTCTGTCGGTCAGTTCCCCCCCCCCTCTCTCATACTTACCGTTCCCCAATCTCAGGCGCAGCGCTGCACTGCTGTTATAAAAGCTCCGGCGGCTTTTACTATTTTGAAAAAGCCGGCCGCTCATTAAACAATCTCGTATTCCCTGCTTTACCACATACAGGCGCCTGTGATTGGTTGCAGTCACACACGCCCACCACGCTGAGTGACAGCTGTGTCACTGCACCCAATCACAGCAGCCGGTGGGCGTGTCTATACTGTGCAGTAAAATAAATAAATAAATAATTTAAAAAAACCGGCGTGCGCCCCCCCCCCTATTTTAATACCAGCCAGATAAAGCCATACGGCTGAAGGCTGATATTCTCAGGATGGGGAGCTCCATGTTATGGGGAGCCCCCCAGCCTAACAATATCAGTCAGCAGCCACCCAGAATTGCCGCATACATTATATGCGACAGTTCTGGGACTGTACCTGACTCTTCGCGATTTGCCCTGGTGCGTTGGCAAATCGGGGTAATAAGGAGTTAATGGCAGCCCATAGCTGCCACTAAATCCTAGATTAATCATGTCAGGCGTCTCCCCGAGATACCTTCCATGATTAATCTGTAAATTAAAGTTAAAAAACACACGCACACGAAAAATCCTTTATTAGAAATAAAAAACACTAACAAAGTCCCTCATCGCCAATTTATTAACCCCGACAAAGCCCTCCATGTCCGGCGTAATCCACGGACCTCCAGCGTCGCATCCAGCTCTGCTGCATGCAGGTGACAGGAGCAGCAGAAGACACCGCCGCTTCTGTCAGCTCCACGCAACAAATGAGGTGAGTATCGCGATCAGCTGAGCTGTCACTGAGGTTAATCGCGACCACCGCTGGATCCAGTGGCGGCCACCGGGTAACCTCAGTGACAGCAGCTGATCGCGCTACTCACCTCATTTGCTGCGTGGAGCTGACAGGAGCGGCGGTGTCTTCTGCTGCTCCTGTCACCTGCATGCAGCAAAGCTGGATGTGACGCTGGAGGTCCGTGGATTACGCCAGACATGGAGGGCTTTGTCGGGGTTAATAAATTGGTGCTGAGGGACTTTGTTAGTGTTTTTTATTTCTAATAAAGGATTTTTCGGGTGTGTGTGTTTTTTAACTGTAATTTACAGATTAATCATGGAATGTATCTTGGGGAGACACCTGACATGATTAATCTAGGATTTAGTGGTAGCTATGGGCTGCCATTAACTCCTTATTACCCCGATTTGCCAACGCACCAGGGCAAATCGGGAAGAGCCGGGTACAGTCCCAGAACTGTCGCATATAATGTATGCGGCAATTCTGGGCGGCTGCTGACTGATATTGTTAGGCTGGGGGGCTCCCCATAACATGGAGCTCCCCATCCTGAGAATACCAGCCTTCAGCCGTATGGCTTTATCTGGCTGGTATTAAAATAGGTGGGATCGCACGCTGTTTTTTTTAATTATTTATTTATTTATTTTACTGCACAGTATAGACACGCCCACCGGCTGCTGTGATTGGGTGCTGTGACACAGCTGTCACTCAGCGTGGTGGGCATGTGTGACTGCAACCAATCACAGGCTGTGTGCGGTAAAGCAGGGAATACGAGATTGTTTAATGAGCGGCCGGCTTTTTCAAAATAGTAAAAGCCGCCGGAGTTTTTATAACAGCAGTGCAGCGCCGCGCCGGAGATCAGGGAACGGTGAGTATATGAGAGAGGGCTGCTCAATTCAGTCACTCGGGGGATTAGCGGTCACCGGTGTATCCTTCACTGGTGACCGCTAATCAGTTTGCGGCACACAGACAGAGCCGCGGCATGACAATAAAGTCGGGTGAAGTTCACCCGAGTTCATTCTCATCGCGCAACTCTGTCTGCTGTCTGCCGACATGTATCAACGACATTCTGCATCACACACACACACGGAACATTTCACATGGACAACACACACACATGTCAGTTATTTCACTCACACACACATGGACATTCCACACGCACATACGGCTAGCATACGGGATACACACGCAGGCCACACATACCATAAAAACGGACCTAAAAAACGCAAAACGGACCCGAAAAACGGCCCATTTTACACGGACGTGGTTTTCACGGAGGTGGGTTTTAGGCCTTACTGACAGAAGACTCATATGTCTATGACCTGTTAGTCAGGCAGCAGGCAAGTAACAGAGAGTGCAGAAGAGCCCTAAGTGCAGTGCTTACTCCACTTTACTTGCAAATTATTAGTATACAATTTTAAACTATTATTTTTTCTACAACAAAAAAATGTATTCCTACAAGCAAAGTAAAAAAACACTCAGCATTAGGTTTTAATGAGCTATCCGTATGGAACCTATGTATTGTATCAATGAAACAACTGAAATGCACTTGAAGTGTAGATTTTCAGGTTTAATGAACCTTTTCCCAACTTTGGATGTACTGGGTATGTCTTGCTTGTCGGGGAGTTCACAACGTTGGATATACCCAGTACATTCTGGTGATCGCTGGGGTACAGTAGCTGTGCTCATGAGATCGCCACCCCACAAGATTGCCAATGAGAAGTACCATCCCTGGCTGTGTAACTTCCTAAATGCCGCGATAGATGTTGAACGCAGCATTTGGGAGACTGGGGGAGGGATTGCGCTCCCTCTCCCCGCCGATCGGTGCCCCTGCAATATGATCATGAGACCTTAATCGTTGCCATGGTAACCTGAAGTCATCATGATGATCTCTGGGTCACCAAAAGCCTCTGGGTTATGCCAGTAGCATGATACCAGAAACTTCTGTCAGTGTTGCACTGACAATAAAGTGTATTGAAATGCTGGTGCTCTGCACAATACATTAAACCTGTGATCAGGACAATAAATAGTAATGTCCCACATAGAAGCTAAGCAAAACAAGTAACAAAAAAAATGAAAAAATATTTTAACAAAATCATAAAGAAAAAAAATACTCAGATAAAAATGTATATTTATGTGAACAAAAAATAAACAGAAAATACATATATTTAAAATCGCCACATCCGTAACAACTCATTCTATAAAACTATCACTAGTTAACCCCTTCACTGAACACCGTTAAAAATAAAAAACCTAGCAAAACAATGTCATTTTATCATACAGCTAACAAAAAACTGGAATAAACACGATCAAAAAACAACCATAAAGCTCTGTCAGCAAAAAAAATAAAAAAGCTATCTCCCAAAATGCAGCTATGCAAAATCAATAATTTTTTCTGTATAATAGTTTTTATGGTGTAAAAGCGGCAAAACATAAAAAAAAAATCTAAATGTGATGTCGCTATAATCTTATTCAACCAAAGAATAAAGCTGTTTATCACTTTTCTAACATGGTGCATGGCATAAAAACAAAACCACAAAACAATTTGTAACACTCGCCGCTGGAGATGGTAAAGCAGTGAGCAGGAGTTGATCCACTGGACCACAGTGGGACCACTTGCTTACGTTTTAGTAAGAGGGGTTTGACTAAGCACCCACCGCGAGGCAAATGCCTGGTGCCATTCCCAGGTCAGAATCCAGGATTGTGGCAGCTGACCCCCAGTATCGGGCAGACACAGGTGCTGACAGGCTAAGTCTCTAGTGTAGATAGGAACCACCAGGATTTATGAGGCAGATAGCATGGCCAGGGTGGATATGCAGTGTCACTGGTAAAGCTGGGACCACCAGTGTAGTTGAGACAGATGGTACAGCTAGGGTGGACGGACACAGTCACTAGTCAACCTGGGACCATTGGAATGGCTGAGGCAGATGGCACAGCCAGGATGGACAGGCAGAGTTACAAGTAAAGCTGAGACCACCGGTGTAGCAGAGACTGATGGCATGGTCGGGCTGGAAGGACACAGTCACTAGTAAAGGTGGGACCACTGGAGTCACTGAGACAGATGGCATGGCCGCATGGACAGACACAGGGTACCAACAGGGCAAGACGGACAGGAACAAGGAACAAGAACTGGACAGGCAGTAACGTCCAAGCAGGGCAGGATGGACAGGAGGATCTGACCACTAACTGGCTAGGGCACTGAACCACTAGCTATCTGATCACATTGGAGTGCATTAAGTGCCCAGTGCCTCTCAGCGATAAAATGCACCCTGGCCCTTTAAGAGAAGGTCAACAGTGTGTGTGTGTACTCCCTAGGAGCACTCCTGTAGGACCTGGGAGGGGGAAGCAGGGAATGCCCATGTAGAGGACAACAGTCAGCAAAGTGCAGACTGGTTGCGGCGGGGAGTGAGTCAGCGTCCCTGCAAGGGGTAGAGTGGTCAGTGCAGGGATGCTGGCGCTACAATACCTCCCCTTATGCCCCCTCTTCCTTAGGCCTGAAAAAGGTCTTCTCTCCTCAAAGTCAACAGTAGTCGGCCGATGACAGGCAGAAAGCAGGGCAGGCTGGTAAGAAGGAATCATAAAATTCCACCACAGAAGGGCACCAACTAAGCATTTCTCATGGCATAGCAGGCCCCATGGGAGCAACTTACTGGATTTTCAGTCCAGAGCAAACTCAAGAGCATGCATCCAAGCCAGACCTACAAAAAATGAACAAGACAAGTTTGAAAGCACAAGGTAAGGGATCTTCTCCGAATGCGTATCTCCCACACATAATTTTACAAATGCTTAAAAAAAAACTGATCCGCAAATCCAACAAGTGTGAATAGGTGCTAACTGAAAAAAATCATAGTAACTTCAAAATGCATACAGCTGCTCACTAAAAAGCCAACAATGAATAAGGGAACACTGGTATTGCATTATTGCTATAGGAATATATGAAAAAAGAGATATTTGGTTTATGAATTGGCCAATGCATTTAAGCCCGGTCACCACGGCAAAGTATATCTCTGTAAACCGGAAACCTAACTTGAAATGCCACTCTCTGGGTTAAAAACATCCCTGTCTGGGCAGCTAGATACATACATGGTGGTTTGTAACTCAGATAGAGGCATTGCAAATTAGATTTTTAGTCTAGCTGCCCAGACAGGGATGTTTTTAACCCAGAGAGAATCCACACACAACGCTGACAAGAGCTTTAGAAGGTGTTGGATGGGATTCTGGTCATGCTCCACTACAGCTCGCTGAACAAAACTTCCCACAGAACCGGAGTTCAGATGAGCTTCTGAATGCATATCTCCCATGTAAAGTTGCACAGGCTCAGAAACTAAGCGTATGGGTTCGGACAGGTGCACTCAATCCTCACACAACACCGACAAGAGCTTCAGAAGTTGTCAGATGGGAATCTGGTAATGATCCACCACAGCTCGCTAAACGAAACTTCCCACATAACTGGAGTCCTGATGAGCCAATTACTTCTATAGGCTCAGAAACAAAAGCAGAAACTGGAACCAGGAAAGACAATTGCCTCTGGAAGGATGGAGCCAGGTGGATAGGTTTCCTCACTCAGGATAATACCTTGGGATGTTTCTGGACTTTGTGATCAATCCTCATCTGTAACATCCCATGCCACAGATCAGACTGAGGCAAAAAATATTGGAGTCCATGGCCTGATCAAACTGTAATGCTTTACGCTGGAGATGGTAAAGTGGTCAGCAGGAGTGGACCCACTGGACCACAGGTGGACCCCAGGCTTACCCTTTAGTGGGAGGGGCTTGACTATGCACTCACCATGAGGCATACATATATAGTTTCATAGTTACTTAGGTTGAAAAAAGACCTAGGTCCATCTAGTTCAACCTTTCTCTACCAGTTCTACATTTGGTCACTAAGTCATTTATAACCAACAATGTTTTGTGTATTGAGGAAATCATCCAGCCCTTTTTTAAAAGCTGTTATAGTATCTGCCATTACTACCTCTTGTGCTAGGGCATTCCACAGTCTGACTGCTCTAACTGTAAAGAACCCTTTCCTATTTAGCTGTCGGAATCGATTTTCTTCCACTCGCAGTGAATGCCCCCTGATCCTTAGTATTGTCTTTGGAAGAAATAAGTAAGGTGCCAGTCCTTTATATTGACCACACATGTATTTATACATATAAATGAGATCTCCTCTGAGACGTCTTTTTTCTAAGCTAAACATATCTAACGTTTTCAACCTGTCATCATATGGGAGGCCTTCCATTCCTTGTAGTAGTCTAGTTGCCCGCCTTTGAACTGACTCTAACTTCTGAATGTCCTTTTTAAAATGTGGCGCCCAAAACTGGATCCCATATTCCAGATGTGGCCTTACAAGTGATTTATAGAGGGGTAACAATACGTTGGGATCACGGGATCTAATCTCTCTTTTTATACACCCTAAAATCTTGTTTGCTTTAGCAGCTGCTGCTTGACATTGAGTGCTGCTGCTCAGCTTATTTGTAATGAGAACACCCAAGTCCTTCTCCTGTTTTGTAGTCCCAAGTTTACTTCGATTTAATGTATACGCAGTTATAGGATTACTCCGTCCTAGGTGCATTACTTTACATTTATCAACATTAAATCTCATTTGCCAAGTATCTGCCCATTCTGACATCTTATCCAGATCTTTTTGTAGTATTATACTATCAAGGTCAGTTTTTAATATCCTACATAGTTTGGTGTCATCGGCAAAGACTGACACTGTACTATCAATCCTATCCACAAGGTTATTAATAAAGAGATTAAAAAAAATCGGTCCTAGCACAGATACCTGTGGCACCCCACTGCTGACTATAGCCCATTTAGAGAATGTACCATTTATGACTACTCTTTGTTTCTTATCTTTTAGCCAATTCCTTACCCAGTTGCATATAGTTTCCCCTAGTCCAGGTGCCACTCCCGGGGCAGAATGTGGGATCGTGGCAGCTGAACCCCAGGGCAGGGATGGATACAGCTGCTGACAGGCTGAGTCTCTAGTGTAGACAGAAACCACCAAGATGGCTGATGCAGACAGCATGGCCAGTACAAAAAGACAGAGTCACTGGTGGAGCTGGGACCACTGGTGTAGCTGAGCTTGATGGCACAGCCGGGGTGAATGGGTACAGTCACTAGTAAAGCTGGGACAACCAGAGTAGCTAAGACAGATGGCAGGGCCAGTGTGGCTGGACACAGTTACTAAGTAAAGCTTGGACCTCTGAAGTCACTGAGACAGATGGCATGGGAAGGGTGGATAGGTACAAGATAAAAAAAAACAGGGCAGGGCAGACAGTAACAAGGTCCAAACAGGGCAGGATGGAGAATAACAAGGTACAAACAGGGCAGGAAAGACATGAATGAGGTACTAAATGGGCAGGATGGACAAGAGGACTTGACAACTAGCTGACTAGGGCATTGAATCACTAACTAACTGAACACATTAAAAAGGCACCTCCCTGGTGGGAGAGTGCCTTAAGTACCCAGTGCCTCTGGCAATATATAGAGAGGCACTTCATGGAAATGGCGTGATTGCCCTTTTGAGAGAAGGGCAGCGGTGCGTGCGCACGCCCTAGTAGCATTCCCAGAGGACCTGTGAGGCACGCACAGGCCCCTGGAAGGGGAAGCAGAGGATACCCATGTGTAGGACCATAGGAAAGCCAGGCAGCGTGGTGCGGACCAGCTGGCGTGGAGAGTAACTCTGCGCCCCTGCAAGGAGGAGAGAGGATAGTGCAGGGATGCTGGAGCTACATAATTCCTGAATTGCTGTTTTTTTCTTGATTTCACATCACAAAAAGCGAAATAAAAAGCAATAAAATAAATATTATGTGCCTCAAAATGGTACCAATAGAAACTAGAACTCATCCAACAAGAAATAAGCCATCACATGACTCAGTCAGCAGAAAATTAAAAAATCTATAGCTTTCAAATTTCAGTGATGCAAAAAACCTTTATTTTGTAAAAATGTTTTGCATGAAAGTTGACAAACCTATATAATCCTGGTATTGTTGTAATTGTACTGACCTAAGGAATAAAGCCATCAATTTACTTATACTGCATGGTGAAATTTGTAAAAAATAAATAAATAAAGTCAATTATTCAACTGCCGTTGATTTGTTCATTCTATCTTACAAAAATCGCAGTACGGCACTGCGCAAATTTATCCTGCACTCCACACTAAGCACTTCAAATTAGGATTACATGGAAATCTCTGAAAATTAAGACTCAAATAAAATTCTGAATAAAAAATTAATTTTAATGAGACAGATGAAGTCACTTTGAACTCCGGTCTGGCCTATAATCTTTTGGTGTCCATCTTTTTGTGAATGTTTTTAGGTGTGCTCAAAAGTGCGGTCATCACTAGTGTTGTTCACCTTTGAAAAGATGAACACCACTTAACAGAGGCCAAATGGAGTCTAGAGTAAAAGGTGCTTTACACACTGTGACATCGCTAGCAATTGCTAGCGATGTTGCGAGCGATAGCACATACCCCTTTGTTCATGCAACATTTGGTGATTGCTGCCGTAGCAAACAATATCGCTACGGCAGCATTACACGCACATACCTGGTCAGCGACGTCGTTGTTGCTGCCAAACAATCCCTCCTTCAAGGGGGGTGCGTTCGGCATCACAGCGATGTCACTAAGTGGCCACCCAATAGCAGAGGAGGGGCGGAGATGAGCGGCCGGAACATGCCGCCCACCTCCTTCCTTCATCATTGCCAGTGGACGCAGGTAAGGAGATGTTCATCGTTCCTGCAGTGTCACACATAGCGATGTGTGATGCCGCAGGAATGATGAACAATCAGCAGCATGCACCACCAACGATATTATGAAAAGGAGCAACATGTGAACGATCAATGATTTTTGACAATTTTGCGATCGTTGATCGTCGCTCCTAGGTGTCACACGCTACGATGTCGCTAACGACGCCGGATGTGCGTCACTAACGACGCCACCCTGACGATATATCGTTAGCGGTGTCGCAGCATGTAAAGCACCCTTAACTCTGCTGTCTCATTATAGATAATGGATTTGTCAGAGGTTTCACCTTAATCACGTATTTCAGAGATGTAGATGGAAACGCTGATGTAAGTGCTCAGCATAGATCACATTTTAAATGTGAACTGATCCAAAATGTTCTGTACTCAAAATTGCGCACCAAACAGCATTCAACTCAACGCACAAAAATACAAGTCTCCACTCAGGTCTGTTATCTGTTAAGAGAATTACATGGGGCTATGGACCAGCATTCAGCCCCCTCAAAGGAGAAATTCAGCAAAATCTGAGCTCCCAAATCCTTGTTTTCTCTCTTCCCTTTTGAGGCCCAAAATGTGCCTAAATCACAGTAAACATACACATGTTTGGCATTATTGTAGTGAGAACGCACGATTAATTTAAAGGGTACAGGTTTCCAGAAGTCCTTTTTTGCAATTTTTAATTCTGCATCATTCATTGAGTTTGACTCCATTTGTGTTTTTCAGACACTGACTAAATCGTCAGTAGACCCATAGATGAACTGCCATGGGGGTATAATTTCCAAACTCAAATGTTGCTTCTAACCTACAGAGCCTTTTAGTGTAGCCAAACATTACTGTTTAGTCATATGTGAAGCATTGCCACTTTCAAGAGTAATTGCCTATTTCATGTTGACATTTTTTTTTTTACCAATTTCCATTGTGAAAATTGAAATTTTGGGGTTAAAGCAACATTTTTACCATGGTAAAAAAAAATCAATTTTTTTCTTCACCACCCAATAGTATAACATTGTGTGATACACATACAGTGTCAATATACTCACTGTACCCCAAGATGAATTCATTGAGGGTTGCAGTTTGTAAAAGGGGGTCAGTTGTGAGGGATTTCCATAGTTCTAGTAACTCAGTGGCATGACATGGAATCCCCATTCTAGCTAAATCTGAGTTCAAATGTGGCGCTCCTTCCCTTCTTCACTTTGCACTGTGCCTCAAAAGTAGTTTGACCATCTATGTGGTATTGGCATACTCAGATCAATTTGCACAACAAACTGTATAGTCCATTATCTCTTTTACCAAAATGACAATTTTAGGGTTAAAGCGACATTTTTGTGGTTAAAAATGATTTTTTTTTTCCAGCACAACGTTATAACATTCTGTGAAGCACCTGGGGGTTTAAGGTGCTTAACAAAAATCTAAATGAATTTCTTTATGGGTCTAGTTTCCAAAATGGGGTCACCTGTGGGGAGTTTCTATTATTCTGGCACCAAAGAGCTCTGCAAGTTGAGTCCGACAAGATATTCTACGAAAAACTATGCTTGAAAAGTTAAATGCTGATTATTGTCACATGCTGGAGAAATTGTGTAACATTATGGTGCCTATTTTACCTATTTCCCTTATGAAAATTGGAAATCTGAGGTTAAAACAACATATAAGTGGTAAAAATATATTTTTTTTTTACCGCCCAATGAATAAAATTTTGTGTAACACTTGTAGTATGAATATGCCCACTGCTTCCCTAGATGAATTCATTGAGGGGTGCAGTTTGTAAAATTGGGTCACTTGTGGGAGGTTTCTGCTGTTCTGGCACCTTAAGGGCTCATGCGCACGTAACTGCTGAATATTCTGCAGCGATTTGACAGCACATGTGCGCTTGAAATCGCTGCAGAAACACTGCAAAATGGATGCAGTTTTTTTGTAGAAAAAAGCCGATTTCATGCACTATGGCTGCTGCCCCCACCATAGATAGAGTGGGAGCTGCATCCAGAACGCACAAATAATTGACATGCTGATTTATGAACACACGGATTTGGGTCAAAATTTTAGCACTCAAATCGCTGCGTTCAAAAAAGCAACGTGCGCACGTATCATGCACAATCTACATAGATTGTGCAGGGACCGCAGGACGCATGCATTTACGCTACAATGCAATACGCAGCGTAAATGCATGCAATTCTGCAATGTGCGCATGAGCCCTAAGGCTATGTTCGCATGTACCTGCTGAAATTTCTGCAGCGATTTGACAGCACATGTGCGCTTCAAATCGCTGCAGAAACACTGGATAATGGATGCAGTTTTTCTGTAGAAAAAAAGTCGATTTCATACGCTATGGCTGCTGCCCCCACCATAGACAGAGTGGGAGCTGCATCCAAAGTGCAGGAATAAATTCACATGCTGCTTTTATGAACGCACGGATTTGGGTAAAAATTTTAGCACCCAAATAGCTGTGTTCAAAACAGCATCGTGCGCACGAATTATGCACAATCTACATAGATTGTGCAGGGGGTGCAGGACGCATGAATTTACGCTGCAGTGCACTACGCAGCGTAAATGCATGAATTTACGCATCGTGCGCACAAACCCTAAGGGCTTTGTCTATGTGAGATAGCATCCACAAACCATTCCAACTAAATCTAAACTCAAATGCTCAAAAACTGAATTCTTCCCCTTGTACTTTGCCTCAAAAATAGTTTTTGACCACATGTGGGTATTGGCGAACTCAGGAGACATTTCTCAACAAATTCTCCAGTGCATGTTCTCCTGTCACCCTTGTAATTTGGGATTAAAGCAACATTTTAGAAGCAAGAATCTATTTTTGAATTTTGACAGCTCAACGTTAGAAACATGTGTGAAGCACCTGGGGGATCAAAGTGCTCACCAAATATCTAGTTAAATTTCATGATGGGTCTAAATTGCAAAATTTGGTCAGCTGTTGGGAAACTCAACAGTTTGGGCACATTAGGGCCTCTCCAAATGTAGCATGGCATCCGCTAATGATTCCAGCCAATTTTGTGTTCAAAAAGTCAAATGGCACACCTTCCCTTATGAGCTTTGCCCTGCACCCAAAACATGGTATTTCCCCACTTATAGGGTATTACCAAATATCTAATATAGAAAGCTGAATGTGCTTATGTATGTCCAGGATTGGCATCTGCACTGTCGCAGCTACAGCCACAAAATTTTGCACACTCACACGACTGGACCCCGAGATCGTCATAGGCTATGTTGTGAGGCGAAATTTTACCCCCCGCGCGTTCCAATTTACCAATCAATTTTGCCCCATATCTACCTAATGGGGAAAAAGTGAAACAAAAAGTGTATCTGCACTGTCGCATTTACAATCACGAAATTTTGCACAGACACCTCATGTGACCCATGGAACATCGTAGACTATGTTTTGACAGGAAAATGTAACCCCGCGCTTTACAGTCACTCTCCAAAAAACATGGCTCCATTAAAGTAAATGGAGCCTGGAACTACAGGTTATTAGTAGGAGCTGTAATTGGTTGCTAAAGGAACAAAAGATATTCATAGTATAAGAAGCTTATATGTGAGGTAATAAGATGTCGGTGGGGAGACGGATAGAGAGAGACAGACAGAGACAGACAGACAGGGATAGAGACAGAGGGAAAGAGACAGATAGAGACAAACGGTGAAAGAGACAGACAGAGACAGACGGTGAAAGAGACAGAGACAGACAGTAAAAAAGAAAGACAGAGACAGACAGTGAAGGAGACAGACAGAGACAGACCTGGAAAGAGACAGACCTGGAAAGAGACAGACCTGGAAAGAGACAGATGGGGAAAGAGACAGATGGGGAAAGAGACTGATGGGGAAAGAGACAGACAGACATGCAGACAGGGACAGAGACAGGCAGACAGGGAAAGAGGAGACAACCAGAGAGACAGACAAAGATAGATGGGGAAAGACACAGACCTTGATAGAGACAGACGGGGAAAGAGACAGAGAAATTGAGACAGACAAGGAAAGAGACAGAGAGAGACAGGCAGACAGGGAAAGAGATAGACAGGAAAAGACACAGACAAAGAGACGGGGAGACAGATGGGAAAAGAGACAGACCTGGGAAAGAGACATACCTAGAAAGAGACAGATGGGGAAAGAAACAGAGATAGAGACAGACAAAAAAAGAGACAGACAGAGACAGGCAGATGGGGAAAGAGACAGACGGGGAAAGAGACAGATGGGGAAAGAGACAGATGGAGCACATTACTTAGCCAATTTAGTTAAATCTGTGTGGAATATCTGTGGTGTTGAAATATATGTTGTCAAATGGTTCTATTAGCTTAGTTTTTGTCTTTCAATAATTACATTTCTATCTATTTGTTTTGTGGTTTTTGTGTGCAGAATACATTTTTGTTAATACATAATATTTTATTAACAACAGTTATTAACCCGGGCGAAGCCGGGTACTACAGCTAGTATATATGTACAGTAAAATTATACATGTATAAAAGGATATATGTATAGTAAAATTTCTTCTGTAACCTTGTAAAAATGAAAGTTGTAGGGTTAAAATATTAAAACAACATTTTTATAGTAAAGAATATTTTTTTCATTTTCTCAGCTCAACATTATAACATTCTATGAATCACCTGGGAGTTCAAGGTGCTCTGCAAACATCTAGCTAAATTCGTAGTGTTGTGAAGTTTCCAAAATGTGGTCAACTGTGGAGGAGATCCACTGTGTAGGCACATCATTGGCTCTCTAAATGCAACATGGCATCCGCTTTCTAAATTTGAATGGCACTCTTTCTCTTCTGGGCCCTGCCATGCACCAATGCAGTAGATTTCCACCACACATTGGGTATCAGCATACTCCGAAGAATATGAACATAATATTTTATGGAACATTTTGTCTTGCTACCTTTGTGAAAATGACAAAATGTTGGGCTAAATTAACATTTTTATGGAAAAACATGAATTTTCATTTTTCCTTCTAAATTGTTTTAGTTCCTGTAGCACCTAAAAAGTTAAAAAACATCTTTGCTGTGATTTTGAGTAGTGTGAGTTGTGCAGTTTTCAGAATATTGTAACTCTTGGATAGTTTCTTTCACCTAGGCCCCTCAAAGTCACTTCAAATGATGATCCCTAAAAATGGCTGTGTAATTTTCTGTTGGAACTATGAGAAGTTGCTGATAAACATTTAATCCTTCTAACTTTTTAACAAAAAATTATGTTTCAAAAATGTGTTTGATGTCAAGTAGTTATGTTAGAAATGTTATTTATTAATGAGTTTGGTGGGATATATCTCTCTGGTTTAAGGGCATATAAATTCAAAGTCTGAAAATTCCCAAATTTTCCACATTTTTACCAAATTTCCAATATTTTTAAAAATAAACGCCAAAAATATCATCCTAAATTTATCATTAACATGAAGTGCATTATGTCCGAAAAAAAATCTCATTATCACTGGGATCTGTTGACTCATTAAAGGGAAGGTATCGTCAAAAACAAAATTTCAATAACTGAAAAAATGTTAAGTATTAATGTGTTAATGTTTTGTTTAACTATTGTTATTTGTTTTTAATTGAGCAAAATATAAATAAAAAATTAAAAAGTTTGATATTTTCCACTGTTAAACAGTAGGGGAAGAAGCTGCTGAAATCCTACAGAAATCTCACTATAGAAATAGCCTGGATTACAGCTGGAGTAAAGTAGGCGGAGTCTGCTCTCCTGTGTGTGATATCACACCTCCCCCTCCTAATCTGGGTGTTTACAATCGATAAGGAAAGATGAAATGTAGGGACACAGTGCGGAGCCATTTTGTTGGTGACCACAAATGTCTAAAGTGTCACTAAGGACTGCAGGAGTATCACAGGACAGGATCAGATGCACAGCTCAGCAGACAGCATCACACAGGATAGGATTAAGTACACAGCCCTGCATTCAGTATTACAAAGGATAGGATTAGATACACAGCCCTGCAGACAATATCACACAGGATAGGATTAGATACACAGCCCTGCAGACAGTATCACACAGGATAGGATTAGATACACGGCTCAGCAGACAGTATCACACAGGATAGGATTAGACACACAGCCCTGCAGACAGTATCATACAGGATAGGATTAGATACACGGCTCAGCAGACAGTATCACACAGGATAGTATTAGATACACAGCTCAGCAAACAGTATCACACAAGAGAGGATTAGATACACGGCTCAGCAGACAGTATCACACAGGATAGGATTAGATACACAGCCCTGCACACAGTATCACACAGGATAGGATTAGATACACAGCCCTGCATACAGTATCACACAGGAGAGGATTAGATACACGGCTCAGCAGACAGTATCACACAGGATAGGATTAGATACACAGCCCTGCACACAGTATCACACAGGATAGGATTAGATACATGGCTCAGCAGACAGTATCACACAGGAGAGGATTAGATAATGTCTCAGCAGACCGTATCACACAGGATAGGATTAGATACACAGCTCAGCAGATAGTATTACACAGGAGAGGATTAGATACACGGCTCAACAGACAGTATCACACAGGATAGGATTAGATACCATGGTTCAGCAAACAGTATCACACAGGATAGGATTAGACACACAGCTCATCAGACAGTATCACACAAGAGAGGATTAGATACATGTCTCAGCAGACCATATCACACAGTATAGGATTAGATACACAGCTCAGCAGACAGTATTACACAGGAGAGGATTAGATACACGGCTCAGCAGACAGTATCACACAGGATAGGATTAGATACCACGGCTCAGCAAACAGTATCACACAGGATAGGATTAGACACACAGCTCATCAGACAGTATCTCACAAGAGAGGATTAGATACACGGCTCAGCAGACAGTATCACACAGGATAGGATTAGATACCACGGCTCAGCAAACAGTATCACACAGGAAAGGATTAGACACACAGCTCATCAGACAGTATCACACAAGAGAGGATTAGATACACGGCTCAGCAGACAGTATCACACAGGATAGGATTAGATACACAGCCCTGCATACAGTATCACACAGGAGAGGATTAGATACACGGCTCAGCAGACAGTATCACACAGGATAGGATTAGATACAAAGCCCTGCACATAGTATCACACAGGATAGGATTAGATACACGGCTCAGCAGACAGTATCACACAGGAGAGGATTAGATACATGTCTCAGCAGACCGTATCACTCAGGATAGGATTAGATACACAGCTCAGCAGACAGAATTACACAGGAGAGGATTAGATACACGGCTCAACAGACAGTATCACACAGGATAGGATTAGATACCACGGCTCAGCAAACAGTATCACACAGGATAGGATTAGACACACAGCTCATCAGACAGTATCACACAAGAGAGGATTAGATACATGTCTCAGCAGACCGTATCACACAGTATAGGATTAGATACACAGCTCAGCAGACAGTATTACACAGGAGAGGATTAGATACACGGCTCAGCAGACAGTATTACACAGGATAGGATTAGATACCATGGCTCAGCAAACAGTATCACACAGGATAGGATTAGACACACAGATCATCAGACAGTATCACACAAGAGAGGATTAGATACACGGCTCAGCAGACAGTATCACACAGGATAGGATTAGATACCACGGCTCAGCAAACAGTATCACACAGGATAGGATTAGACACACAGCTCATCAGACAGTATCACACAAGAGAGGATTAGATACATGGCTCAGCAGACAGTATCACACAGGATAGGATTAGATACACAGCCCTGCATACAGTATCACACAGGAGAGGATTAGATACACGGCCCAGCAGACAGTATCACACAGGATAGGATTAGATACACAGCCCTGCACACAGTATCACACAGGATAGGATTAGATGCACGGCTCAGCAGACAGTATCATACAGGAGAGGATTAGATACATGTCTCAGCAGACCGTATCACACTGGATAGGATTAGATACACAGCTCAGCAGACAGTATTACACAGGAGAGGATTAGATACACGGCTCAACAGACAGTATCACACAGGATAGGATTAGATACCACGGCTCAGCAAACAGTATCACACAGGATAGGATTAGACACACAGCTCATCAGACAGTATCACACAAGAGAGGATTAGATACATGTCTCAGCAGACCGTATTACACAGTATAGGATTAGATACACATCTCAGCAGACAGTATTACACAGGAGAGGATTAGATACACGGCTCAGCAGACAGTATCACACAGGATAGGATTAGATACCACGGCTCAGCAAACAGTATCACACAGGATAGGATTAGACACACAGCTCATCAGACAGTATCACACAAGAGTGGATTAGATACACGGCTCAGCAGACAGTATCACACAGGATAGGATTAGATACCACGGCTCAGCAAACAGTATCACACAGGATAGGATTAGACACACAGCTCATCAGACAGTATCACACAAGAGAGGATTAGATACACGGCTCAGCAGACAGTATCACACAGGATAGGATTAGATACACAGCCCTGCATACAGTATCACACAGGAGAGGATTAGATACACGGCTCAGCAGACAGTATCACACAGGATAGGATTAGATACACAGCCCTGCACACAGTATCACACAGGATAGGATTAGATACACAGCTCAGCAGACAGTATCACACAGGAGAGGATTATATACATGTCTCAGCAGACCGTATCACACAGGATAGGATTAGATACACAGCTCAGCAGACAGTATTACACAGGAGAGGATTAGATACACGGCTCAACAGACAGTATCACACAGGATAGGATTAGATACCACGGCTCAGCAAACAGTATCACACAGGATAGGATTACGGGGGAACACTATTCTCCTTAAGGAGACTTTGCAAGCCAGTCTGGCTGCCAGGTAAGGGGACTTATAGCTGCAATGCCCCTCTGGGAAATATTCAAATTGTCTCTCCAGTAAAGGAGACAAACTCTAGCACAGCGCCACCTATTGGAAGTAGCGATCCTAAAAGTCACAAGTGGATTTTCAACAATCCATTGCAATATGACTCAGGATATATAAGCCAGATCAGAATCCCAATTTGCAGACACGGTGTTTCGGGGTGCTTGCCCCTCGTCAGTGCAAAGTATGGGGGGTGTCTGATCTGGCTCATGAGAAAGCTATGTGGGGACCACGGGGGAACACTATTCTCCTTAAGGAGACTTTGCAAGCCAGTCTGGCTGCCAGGTAAGGGGACTTATAGCTGCAATGCCCCTCTGGGAAATATTCAAATTGTCTCTCCAGTAAAGGAGACAAAGTTTGTCTCCTTTACTGGAGAGACAATTTGAATATTTCCCAGAGGGGCATTGCAGCTATAAGTCCCCTTACCTGGCAGCCAGACTGGCTTGCAAAGTCTCCTTAAGGAGAATAGTGTTCCCCCGTGGTCCCCACATAGCTTTCTCATGAGCCAGATCAGACACCCCCATACTTTGCACTGACGAGGGGCAAGCACCCCGAAACACCGTGTCTGCAAATTGGGATTCTGATCTGGCTTATATATCCTGAGTCATATTGCAATGGATTGTTGAAAATCCACTTGTGACTTTTAGGATCGCTACTTCCAATAGGTGGCGCTGTGCTAGAGTTTGTCTCCTTTACTGGAGAGACAATTAGGATAGGATTAGACACACAGCTCATCAGACAGTATCACACAAGAGAGGATTAAATACATGTCTCAGCAGACCGTATCACACAGTATAGAATTAGATACACAGCTCAGCAGACAGTATTACACAGGAGAGGATTAGATACACGGCTCAGCAGACAGTATCACACAGGATAGTATTAGATACCACGGCTCAGCAAACAGTATCACACAGGATAGGATTAGAGACACAGCTCATCAGACAGTATCACACAAGAGAGGATTAGATACACGGCTCAGCAGACAGTATCACACAGGATAGGATTAGATACCACGGCTCAGCAAACAGTATCACACAGGATAGGATTAGACACACAGCTCATCAGACAGTATCACACAAGAGAGGATTAGATACACGGCTCAGCAGACAGTATCACACAGGATAGGATTAGATACACAGCCCTGCATACAGTATCACACAGGAGAGGATTAGATACACGGCTCAGCAGACAGTATCACACAGGATTAGATTAGATACACGGCTCAGCAGACAGTATCACACAGGAGAGGATTTGATACATGTCTCAGCAGACCGTATCACACAGGATAGGATTAGATTCACGGCTCAGAAGAAAGTATCACACAGGAGAGGATTAGATACACGGCTCAGCAGACAGTATTACATAGGATAGGATTAGATACACAGCCCTGCAGACAGTATCACATAGAATAGGATTAGATACACAGCCCTGCAGACAGTATCACACAGGATAGGATTAGATACACAGCCCTGCGGTTGACAGGGGTAAAGTGGAGCAAACAGCAAAGCTGTGAGCTCCACAATGATGGTGCTGATCTCCTCCCTCTACTGTGATCTGGACAGCCCAGGGGGCGCGTCCAGGTCACAGCAGACGCCTACTGTAACGTTACTGAATGGAGTTGGATCCCGACTACTGTTCTCTATGCACAGGGGCTGCCATAAAGGAGTGAGTTACTGTCGTTACAAACACAGCAAATCCAGCATGGCAGCCCCCAGTGTCTTCAGTAAAATTAGAATTAAATAAAAACTAAATAAGCGGTGATTTTAATTTTGTATTAAAAATACTTGATTTCATAATCACTATTTTTAATACAAAAATAAAAAACTGCGACACCTTCCCTTTAAAGAGTTATTACCGCATAAATTGACACTGGTCAGAATTAAAACAAATTGCCTGGTCATGAAGCTGAAAATAGGCTCTGCGGTGAAGAGGTTAAAACATAAACATTTGGCCCTGCCACCGAACAGTTTTAAAAAATATGACATACTTCAGAGTTTCTAGCAACCGTCACTTGTGAGATATGCTTCATCACATGCAGGTGTCTTGACAAACAAGATGAGGCCTCAGTTAATTAAAGGAGTTGTCCGACATAAACTCAAACATTTTTTTAAGCTAATCTATGCTGTATTGTCATATAAATCTTCCCTACAGTTTTTTTTTTTGTTTTCTAACTTTTGTATCTCTTGAATTATCCGTTTATTCTCTGCAGACACTTTATTTACCTGCAAGGCAACCAAACATGAAATCTTCCTATGCCAAACCTCACAGTCAGTGCTGGCACTGCCCAGCCTTACTGTCCAGACTCGCCCTCTGCACACTCATTGGCTGTCAGTATCCTGCGCAGCACTGACATCACTACAGAGTTGGGAGTAACAGCCCCACATAGGGCTATGCGCCCCCCCCAAATGGCACTCTGCACCCTCCATACGGTGCTCTGTACCCCCCACACGGTGCTCTTCACCCCTCTACACTGCGCTCTGCACCACCACACATAGCACTCTGCAGCCCATTATAGGATTATATGCCCCGTCCATGTAGGGAATAAATACATACTCACCTTACCTCAGTCCCCACCTTACCTCAGTTCACCCGCTGTCTGTGCTCTGCCCATATCAGCACAGTAGGGACGTCATCACTGTACTGAACTGTCAGTGAGCACAGACAGCGGGACAATCATGAGAAGCAGTGCAGCGCTTCGTCTCATTAGTGCTTTGAAATGTATCGGCATCTGTGATGCTGATACATTTGAATGTGCGATCCTGAGCAAGGGGCCCGGTGCTGGTGCTGACACCACGGGCAGCCGCCGTCAGGCCCCTCCCCTCAGGTCACAGGTCCCACAGCAGTACAGAATGTGTGGGAGGGTGTGGGGAAAGGGGAAAGGGGATTCCAGCGCACTGTACATGTCCAGCAGGGTGGCTATATGACGTCGGCCGTGATGCCCGTCTACAAGTCAAGCATAAGCTCCTGCCTCTGTCAACGTGACATCACAGGAAGCAGCAAAAGCCCAGCAGGAGAGGTCACATGACCGCTCTGAGCCTAAGGAGAGGGGCTGACAGCAGGGCAGATAGGTAGCTGCTATCTACCTATCTGCTCCTATGTAGCCCAATAGTGCAATAAACATAAATAAGCAAAATAAACCGGATAACCTCTTTAAGGAGTAGGCCAATCTATGCACCAGTATGAAACAAAAAGCCACAAACCTCACAGATCATTTGCATAGTTCATCACATAATGTGTGGAACTGGGCACATGACCCATGTTGCAGAATCACATAGCCCACAGCCTTCTGCCCTTCCATGGAACTTGAGTAAGTATCTGCTGCTGAACACTGAGGTAATGCCACAAAAGCCAGCACAGCTAAGTCAAAATGTCCATCGACTGCGATATATTTTGAAAGCACAAGAAACCCAAATGGCACAAACACACAACCAAATATTAAAGGGCAAAAATCAATGGGTAGATTTTAAAGGAAAATTACAAGCTCTACACAACTTTTTCACATCAAAACCATTATTAGTACATTTGTTTTTTTTCCTGTACATAAAACATGGATGTCGCACGTATACCAACAAACAGGCATATAGATGAACAAACGTATACCTCACGGATGTAAAAAAAATGGACCCTGTGACACGTGTTTAAACACAGATGTCTGAATTGGAGCTAAGTCAGAAACTCCTGCTGAGACCATTGATATTTGTCTGCCCCATCAATTAATTATTTTATTAATTTAGACTACTTGAATCAACTTTGTTGCTGCAGTTATCCATATATTGTGGTCTGGATTATGTGTCCAATGTTTTAGGACTTTCTTTTCCTTTCTCTATTCTCTATTGCTGAACTCTGAGCAACTGCCCTCAATATCCGAAAATTACTCTAATTTAGCTGCTGCGTTCCATGCTTAAACATTTATACAAGCTATAGTCCCTCTTGATTGACTGTTCAGTGCTATGAGAAATTACAGTAGTGCCTGCACGGCATTATGGGAAAGCCAGCATTGTTGCGGCTGACGTCATGTTTGCCTTCTGTGACTGAAGCAATCGTCTACATTCTGTAAAATGTTATCAGGCATTTTTCAGCGATTTGCATGAATCAAAATGCAAATAGTAAGAATTTGCCAAGACCTGCATGCACGTCTCATAAAGTAATTATATATATGTGATGACCGAAAGTGCTGGCACCCTTGAAATTGTTCCAGAAAATGTAGTATTTCTTCAAGAAAATTATTGCAATTACACATGTTTTGTTATATACATGTTTATTTTGTTTGTGTGTATTGGAACAGCCCCCCAAATATATAACAAAGGCAATTTGGACAGAAGTTTACACCAAAATCCAAATAAGGTCCAGACACATTTGTTGGCACCTTTCCAAAACTGTTGGTAACCAATTTTTTTTCAAGCATATAATGGTCCTTCAAACTCACGTGTGACAAGTTAGAGGTGTGGACAATATGAAAATAACACTTGAAACCTGATGAAAAGGGAAGAAGGTGACTCCATCTTTGCATTATATGTAAGCATGTGCCACACTAAGCATGGAGAATAGAAAGAGGAGAAGACAACTGTCTGAGGACTTGAGAACCAATATTATTGAAAAATATCAACAATCTTAAGAATACAAGTTCATCTCCAGAAATGTCAATGTTCCTTTGTTCAAATGGCTCAACATAATAAAGAAGTTTACAACCCATGGCACTGTAGCTAATCTCTCTGAATGTAGACGCCAGAGAAAAAATGATGAAAAATTGCAACACAGATGGTGGATAAACAGATGCACTAAAGTTCCAAAGAAATTCAAGCTGCCCTGCAGGTTCAGGCTGCATTGGTATAAATGTGATCAATACATCTACATTTGAATGAAATGAAACACTATGGCAGGAGACCCAGGAGGACTCCACTGATGACACACAGACATAATAAAGCTAGATTGAAGTTTGCCAAAATTAATGTGATGAAGCCAAAATCATTTAGAAAAATTGTCTTGTGGAAAGAGGAGACCAAGATAGAGCTTTTTGGTAAAGCACATCACTCTACTGCTTACCAAAAATGGAATGAGGGCTACAAAAAAGAACACATTAGCTACAGTCAAATATCGTGGAGGATCAAAGATGTTTTTGGGTTGTTTTACTGCCTTTTGTACCAGGTGCAAGGCATTATGAAAACTGAAGATTACCATAAGATTTTGGATTGCAATGTAGAGACTAGTGCCAGAAAGGTGGGTTTGCTTTCTAGGTCATGGGTCTTCTAGCAGGACAATAGCCCCAAATATACTTCAAGAAGCTCTCAGAAATGGATGGAAAGAAGGCCCTTTAGGGGCACTTTGCACACTACGACATCGCAAGCCGATGCTGCGATGCCGTGTGCGATAGTCCCCTGCGATATCATGGTGATAGCTGCCGTAGCGAACATTATTGCTACGGCAGCTTCACATGCACTCACCTGCCCTGCGACGTCGATCTGGCTGGCGAACCGCCTCCTTATTAAGGGGGCGGGTCGTGCGGCGTCATAGCGATGTCACACGGCAGGCAGCCAATAGAAGCGGAGGGGCGGAGATGAGCAGGACGTAAACATCCCGCCCGCCTCCTTCCTTCCATATAGCCAGCGTGAGCCGCAGGACGCAGGTAGGAGATGTTCCTCGCTTCTGCGGCTTCACACACAGCGATGTGTGCTGCCGCAGGAACAAGGAACAACATCGTAACATCGGTATTTCCCAATTAATGGAAATGACCGATGCTACACCAATGATACGATTACGACGCTTTTGTGCTCGTTAATTGGATCATAAAGGATTTACACACTACGATGTCGAGAGCAACGCCAGATGTGCGTCACTTTCGATTTGACCCCACCGACAGCGCACCTGCGATGTCATAGTGTGCAAAGTGCCCCTTAGGGTACCTTCACACTTTAGCGATGCAGCAGCGATCCGACCAGCGATCTGACCTGGTCAGGATCGCTGCTGCATCGCTACATGGTCGCTGGTGAGCTGTCAAACAGGCAGAACTCACCAGCGACCAGTGACCAGCCCCCAGCCAGCAGCGACGTGCAAGCGACGCTGCGCTTGCACGGAGCCGGCGTCTGGAAGCTGCGGACACTGGTAACTAAGGTAAACATCGGGTATGGTTACCCGATGTTTACATTAGTTACCAGCGCACACCGCTTAGCTTAGCGCTGGCTCCTTGCTCTCCTAGCTACAGTACACATCGGGTTAATTAACCCGATGTGTAATGCAGCTACATGTGCAGAGAGCAGGGAGCCACGCACACTGCTTAGCGCTGGCTCCTTGCTCTCCTAGCTACAGTACACATCGGGTTAATTAACCCGATGTGTACAGCAGCTACATGTGCAGAGAGCCGGAGCCGGCAGCACAGGCAGCGTGAGAGCTGCGGAGGCTGGTAACTAAGGTAAATATCGGGTAACCACCTTGGTTACCCAATGTTTATCTTGGTTACAGCTTACCGCAGCTGCCAGACGCCGGCTCCTGCTCCCTGCTCGCTTCATTTCGTCGCTCTCTCGCTGTCACACACAGCGATCTGTGTGTCACAGTGGGAGAGCGCCTTTGAAGAAAACGAACCAGGGCTGTGTGTAACGAGCAGCGATCTCGCAGCAGGGGCCAGATCGCTGCTCAGTGTCACACACAGCGAGATCGCTAATGAGGTCACTGCTGCGTCACAAAAAGCGTGACTCAGCAGCGATATCGGCAGTGAGCTCGCTGTGTGTGAAGCACCCCATAGAGTTCTGAACTTGCGAGCAATGGGTCCAGATCTAAATCCCATTGAACATTATTGGAAACATCTTAAATTTGCTTTTAGGGATAGCTACACTCTAAATATGAGAGTCAAGGAGCACTGTGCAAATAAGAGAGGTCAAAATTCCAGTTCAGAGGTGTAAGGCTACGTGCGCACAGTGCGTTTTTCGCGGCGTTTTTGCGCGTTTTTTCGGGTGCGTTTTTGGCCTCAAAACTGCATGACTTTGCTTCCCCAGCAAAGTCTATGAGTTTTCATTTTTGCTGTCCGCACACAACTGTTTTTTTAAGCTGAGTTTTTGAGCTTGAAAAAAAAAATGGACATGTCAATTCTTTCCTGCGTTTTTCTGCATTTTCCGCCCATGCAATGCATTGGAAAAACGCAGCAAAACGCAGAGATCAAAAACGCAGCAAAACGCAGCCAAAAACGCACCAAATCGCGAGAAAACGCATGCGTTTTTTGATGCGTTTTTTCGACGCAGGTGCGTTTTTGTGCGTTTTTAGCGGCCAAAAACGCACAAAAACGCAGTGTCAAAAAAACGCAGCGTGCGCACATAGCCTAAGAAGCTTGTTGGTGGTGATAGGAAACAATTTCTTGCAGTCATTTATTCCAAAGGGTGTGCAATCAAATTTTAATGTGAGGTTGCCAACAATTTTGTTCAGCACATATTTGGAGTTTTGTGTGAAATTATGTATAATTTGACTTCCTTACTATGATTTGGGCTGCCCTAATATACACAAAAGAAATAAACATGTATATAAAATTACATGTGTACAAAAATACAAAAAATGTGTAACTGCAATAATCTCCAGGGAGAAATACTTTATTTTCTGGAACAATTTGAAGGGTGCCAACACTTTCAGCCATGGTTGCATACATATATGATATATATATAAATATATATAAATATATATATATATATATATATATATATATATATATATATATACATAGCATATACGTATGCATGCAACCATGGCTGAAAGTGTTGGCACCCTTCAAATTGTACATGTTATATATACACAGTATATATATATATATATATATATATATATATATATATATATATATATATATATATATATATATATATTTATATATATATATATGTATCTATCTATGTACTGCCCAAAAAGATAGAGGGAACACAATACTTGGCCAACGAAATGTTATTTTAGTGCACTATATTTTTTTGAGTAGTGTATATATATATATATATATATATATATACTGTATATATACATAGTTACTTTGTGACATGCACAGGTGAGCTCTAAGTACGGTATACACACACAAACACACACACACACACAATACGTGGAGAGTAAGGTAATGTAATTTAGTTTCTCTTTCCTTTAATTAGGTATTTTATAATTCTCAGTACTTTATTTGTGGGCACTGTGCATATAATAAAAACCTAAAATAATGTTCATTTTGAAAATATAAAAAAACATTTTGATGAACGTGTATTGTCCAAAGTGACTAACGATAGTGTACAGAGTAAGGTACAATGTATTACATCTGACCATCTGCTGTCTCTGTATGCTTCAGTTTGGCACATGTTCTGTATTTATTTTAACCCAATATGCATCAACACTAGATTAGCTGGGTTAAACTGTTAATGCCTTCTGTCTATGGAAGGCTGCTTTTAGTAAGTGGCTCCCTGTTGCTTATTTGACTGTAGGCCCAAATCAGATGTCTCAGTGGGCTTGTTACATTAAGCAGACCCAAGTGGTAGGAGATTTAGAGCATCAATATGAAGTGCTTTATCACTTCATACTGTGTTCTTGGCTGCTTTCATTGGCCTCACTTCACAGGGTTTTTGGCCTGCAAGCAGAGGCCTCTCTGCAGGCCTATTACAAATTCTACTTGTTGATGGTTGCCTTGTTTCAGAATTTAATGGTAGAATAATATTTACACAGTAAACTCCTCTGGAGGTGTTATAAACACCATAAAAAGGATTTTCAAAGCTTAATGAGTGTTAGTGAACTCAAGACAGGATAATGTGGCAACTGTGTGTTATAATCTGATTTGGCATCTTCAGCTCAGCAGGAGTTACAGGGTGTAACATCTTTCCTCTTCTTTACTGTGTAATATTATTAGTCTGGCACATTGCTAAATGCAGCATTTCAATAACTCCAGATGACTGTATATTAAACAAAAGGCGGCCTGGAACCTAGAGACATTGGGAAAATAATTCAGCCTGGAAATACGACTGCTATAAATATGTTACAATAATAAAAAAAAATAGGTACACAATATCAGGAAAAAATACCGTAATTAATAAAGGAAAAAATGATCTTCTGTTTATATAATATGATACATCCCAGGGCAAAGTAATAAAATAAGATTATAAATATATTATATGTGTGCAAATAATTGATTACAAGGGTGTATGAAAAAAATATTTGGGGGGAGGATAGTATATATAAAAATATTTTTTATTTTTTTGAAACCCCCTATTGATTTCATTACCTATTCTTGATAGTCTTCAAAATCTCTGCTTGCAGTCATTCATTTAATGTCTTTTTTATTTGATTCCAATAGATAAAATCTATACTTGCTCTTCAATGCTGTCTGTTCAATGCAAAAAGCATCAATCGTGCTGCAATATTAAAATGGTATTTTCTGTCTGATAAAAATGTGATATTTGACTTAACACTAATAGGCCGATTCAAAGTTATTTTGTAGCGATCAATACATTTTGGAAACACGAATTTAAGGTGTAAGTGTCGTTTTAATTTCTATTTCATAAATCAATAGTACACATGAAAATAAGCAACTTTATAATATTTCTGATCAGACAAATTTGTTTCTTTCTCTGCCAGAATTGATCAATCATTATCAACATTCTCAATACTGAGGTAAAATCTGTATTCAGTGAAGACTCTCCCATTACTGACATAGGAGATGGCAGTTGGTGCTGATGAGATTCTATGATGACAGCAGAGGGAGGAGAAAGGAGATAGAAGCAGAGGGAGGAGCTATAGGCAGTGAGAAAAGGTAGGAAAAGAGGGAGGGGCTAAACAGAGGGAGGAACTAGATGCAGAGGGATGTGCTAAATAGAGGGAGGGGCTCTATTCAGAGGGAGGTGGTAAACAGAGGGAGGAGGGAGGAGCAGAGGGAGGAGCTAAGATTTGAGGGAGGAGCTAGAGGCAGAGCTCCTCCCCCTCCTCCCATCATCACAGAATCTCATCAGTAACACCTGCTATCTATCTCAGTAATGGGAAAGTCTTCACTGAATACAGATTTTACCAATTTTGGCAGGAAAAAAGCCAATTTGCCTGATAAGATATATTATAAAGTTGCTTTTGTTCATGTTTGCTATTGATTTATGAAATCAAAATTAAAATGATGCTTATGCTTTAAGGGATTATTTAATTCGTCTTTTTTTCTATCCGTTGAAGTACATTTCTGCTGTATTTTACGTCACTCTTTGAAGTACATTATCATTATCTAAAAAAAGGCAACACATCAAAAAGCAGGTGAAGAAATAGGAACTTATTTAATGTCTCTAAGCAGCTTTTCAATTACTGCTATACTCATTCATACATTTTTATTAAGATTTATTATTTTTTATTATTATTATAGTGCCATTAATTCCATGGCGCTTTACATACATCCGTGAATGCGATTTTTCACATATGCGAAAGTGATACAAGTGTTATCAGTGTAATATATCTAATTTTTTATTTGTTTTATTTGTTTGCTGATTGATAATTTTTACCCTGTCTCTTTAGCTCTTCTGTTCCTGGAATTTTACCTGGACCGCATTTACCCCTTATGGAACCGGATTCCTTCTGAGCATATTGTCCCTTGATGAATCACCAATGAAGAATTGCATCGGGATGCCTTGTAGGGAGAAAGTCAGGTATCCTCTAGGGTTAGTTGTGCACTGCCCTTGATAGGGCAGGATCAAAATGGGACTCTAGGGCTCTTGAATGTGTAAGATAGGTGACAATCTGGAGGGGAAGGTTTTTACTTTTTTATAGTTCTATGTGTTTTTTTCTTGATAGTGTAGGGACTCGCAAGTGGGAGAATCCATGAAGTGGATTGCGAGCTTCCATATTTTGGACTAAAATATCAACTAATATCTCACAATTGAGGTAGGGAACATTTTATTAATTTTTCCAGGATGTGTGTGGACCTTTTGATTTTAGGTGGTATATTGGTGAGTCTGTCATGTGTTATGCGCTTTTATAGTGCTAACTGACCCGCCTGGTCTAGTGTTGTGCATCATTTATAGGCCACAATTCAGACACTGTGCATCTCGCGTATCTGTGTGAGATACACTTATTTAGTGCTGATTAGCCCATCTGACCTAGGTTACTGGTGTCATCTATAGGTCACAGTTCAGACACTTTGCATCACACTTTGCATCACACCTTGCATCACACCTATCTATATGATGGGCTCCCAGTGCAAGCCTTAATACTGTGCAAGGTTTTTGCTAGGCAGCCGCTCCCCTAGGTTGAATGGGTTGAGTGGCTGTGACATCAGCATCTTGCACCTGGGCTGCGGCTGCCTTCAAGAGGAAGGTTTACCACATTCTGTTTGTGCATACATCATCTGGTCTGGCACCTCTGGTAGGTTTTTCTTTTTTTATATTGTTCTATGTTTTTGGGGTTTCTTTTTGCCCTACTGACATCTACCTGAACTGCAAGCAACTACATCCTGACTGGGTGAGATTGTTCCCTTTTATTTCCCGTTCTACTGTATACTTTCTACAACATTAATATATATAGTGGCCAGTTAAGGCAATGTTCACACAAAACATCTTTTTCTTTTACCACAAAGATACAGCATTTTTGTCCCAAAAAAACGTACCAAAAAAGCACCGCAGCAAAACCGCATAAAAACGTAATACGTTTTTGACGCGTTTTTACCACATTTTGCAAAAAGTGTTTTTTAAGTCAAATCTATTGACTGGAAGGGCTCAAAAACGCTGGAAAAACGCAAAAAGTATTGACATGCTGCATCTTGGTTGCGTCTTCAAAAATGCAGCCAAGAGGCAGCCAAAAAAAGATGGCCAGTGTGGACAACAAAATCAAAGTCTCATAGACTTTGTTGGGAGAAGGAAATGCATGCATTTTTCTGCATCTTTGTGACCTCAAAAATGCACCAAAAACACAGTAAGGCTATGTCCGCACGTTGCGTCGGAGTACCTGCAGTTTATTCTGCACGTTTTCCTTCCCTTGGTTTTTGACCAAATGGCTTTTGACCATTTTTTAGCGCTAAAAACGCATGTTTTTGTATCGCGTTTTTAGTGCGTTTTTAGCGCTTTTTACCTGCGTTTTCACCTGCGTTTCTGCAGATGCGTTTTTGAGATCAAGACACTGAGAAATAAAGTTGAATTAGTCAAAAAGAATGAAAAAAGAGAAAAAAAGTATAAAATTAACTTTTAATAAAACTATATGGGAAATTATCATTTTTAATGAGAAAATAGTGGTTATGCACATTTTATCAGAAAAATAAGTGAAGTTTATAATTTTTTAACATTTAAATTTTCGGTTATTGTGTGTGTGTAAAGGAACATTAGAACCCATTAAATTTTGTCCAGAAAAGCATGCGTTTTTGGAGCCAAAAACGCAGTGGAAAAGCAGGTAAAAAGCATGAAAAACGCAGGAATTGTGATTTTGGTTGCGTTTTGCCATTTCTCATTGACTCCAATGTTAAGGAAACACTGCAGAAATGGCAAAAACAACTGACATGCTGCTTCTTTTTCAGCATGGTTTTTGACCACAAATATGCAAATTAAACGCTGCAGAAAAAAAAGCAAAGTGCAGACAGGATTTCTGCTTTTTCCATAGACTTTGCTGGCAATCAAAAACGCATGCGTTATAGCGCAAAAATGCTGCTGCTAAAAACGCTGCAGAAACGCGGAAAAAAACGCAACGTGCGAACATAGCCTAAAAGATGCCCTGTGTGAACATAACCTTAATCAGATTTATTTGGCCACTCTCAGATATCACCTGTGTCTTTACACTTACATAAAAGGCATGTTTAATTAAATTAGGCTGACATCTTAGACGAAAAATAATTGAATCTCTTTATAAAAAAAAAACAGGACCACTGTCAGGGATCAATATCATGCTGGTTTTTGCTTAGATCTGTACCTATTGTTAAAGTCCCTATGGTCCCTGAATGGACAAAAAGGACTTAATATATATATTTTTTATGTCTATTTAAATTCCAGTGATTAGATATAGTGCCATTGGTTGATTATAAAACCATTGGTTGGAGCTTTATCTTACTATAACCAATAAAGATCAACCACAAACTTAACTCATAAAGTGATTTGAGCTGATCCTCATATATTTTTATAGCACTTTAGGACTTGCACCTTTTATATATTTGGTAGATAATTAAACAACACATTTTATTCTACATTATTTAGTCCTTCACCATGCTATTTCCACTATTTCCACTTTTAATTTGTTTTACTATCAGTGTTCCATCAGTGATTTTCACATTTTTGAAAAAAAAACCTACAAAGCTTCTGTTATCCATTACAAATGTAAATCGCACACAGAACACAGATAACACTCTGATGCCATCTGTCTGCTGTCCATGATTTTCACAGAACTATAGACTTTTACGAGAAATTTGATCATTGACAGGGATCAAAAATGGAAATGTCTCAGTGTTTTTGCAGATGCAAAATCCGGACCAAAACATGGACTTTTAAATAGCACCATACACTATTATAAGCATGTGAAAATCTCAGCTAGAACACATACATGATTCATGGATGTCTAAATACGGACCTTATGAAAATTTTCTAAAGAAAAAATTAATTACAAATAGGAACGGTATAAAACTGCTATTGACCGTTCATGAACCTTCTGCTAAGCATTGACTGATTTTAGGAGAAGTGACAAAAGCTGGGTAATAAGCTGAGTGCAACAAAAAAAATACACACAGATGAATTAACCCCTAAACATATGCTTTAAAATTTTGTTGATTGCTATAAATGCTGAGACGTGGTATAGAGGATAGAATTGCTGACTTACAGTACTGGGACCTTGTCTTTTAAATCTAAGAGCTGTGCTGCAGTGGTCACATTTCTTACCTTGTCTGTGTGAACAAAATATAGTCATAGCTAATTGGTAGAGATTAGGGATGATCGAACACCTCAAATATTCGGCTTCGTGAATATCCAACAAATAGGTCGCCACTACGTGAAGCCAAATATTTGAGGTATTCGATCATCTCTAGTAGAGATAAATGGACCTGTGCATGTTTGGTTCACTAGGTTACAAGTTAGTTTTGGAACCCAAAAGCTGAACTTGTTCCCAGATCCTGAACCCCATAGAAGTCAATGGCAACTCAAAATAACAGGCTCAACTTAGGTAACGAATATAATGGAAGTCAATGATTGGGAAGTTTTGCTTTCTGCCCACATACAGCCAAACATAAAGAGAGCATTTCCAGGAAAGGGAGGACAGGGTATTTTCTTTTCTTTTTTTCTTTTTTTTTTTTACACTCAGCATCCAAAACTGTTGTTTTTACACCCAGTGAGAGCCATTCAAAGACTGCAAGTGGGTCTTAGGCTATGTGCGCACTTTGCTTTTTACCTGCTGTTTACCTGCTTTTTACCTGCTTTTTCAACTGCAGCGTTTAATGCCAAAATGGTTGTGTTCTGCTTTTCAAGCAAAGTCTATGGGAATTTGGGTTTATTGTCCGCACTATGCAGTTCAAACTGCAGCCTTTTTGTTGCAGAACTTTGGTCAAAAACTCAGCTTTGCAGTGCAAAACCCAAATGGCAAAAACAATTGTCATGTTTTTGTTTTTGCCATTTGGGTTTTGCCCTCCAAAGCTGAGTTTTTGACCAAAGTTCTGCAACAAAAAGGCTGCAGTTTGAACTGCATAGTGCGGACAAGAAAACCAAATTCCCATAGACTTTGCTTGAAAAGCAGAACACAACCATTTTGGCATTAAACGCTGCAGTTGAAAAAGCAGGTAAAAAGCAAAGTGCGCACATAGCCTTACTGTGCTGAGCACTGAGTATATCTGAGCACTTGAATGTTCGATCCAGTGATTAGCACGCGAATACCACCTGAACCCAGACACAAACTTTTTAAAAAGCCCATGATCACGTGCAAGCCCCGCATATCCAGTGTTCTGTACTAAACCCAAATTTTACAGTTCGGGTTCGCTCATCTCTACTAATTTGTAATAAAATACGCCATTTGCATCACAGCCAGTTATTGCTTTTATGACAAACCATTTTTTTAACATATTATTCTCATGTTCACAAGGAGTTAACATTTTTTATGTATTTGGAGACATATTGATCATATTCATCAATTCATCAAAGCTTTTACTCCAGAATCCTGATGTAACAGATTTGAAAATTAAAAAAAGTGGGCATTGCCCCTACATCTTTTAAATTTTAGCATTTTTACGCCAGTTATTCCTAGTTCCGACAAGATAGGTCAAGCTGGGGTGGTTAACTGTTACCCTATTTACTGTGCTAATAAATTTATTTAGTAGGTCGGTACAAATATGGTGATAGCAAACTCACATATTTTTGTTTTGCCATATTCTTAGAGCCATAAGTTTCACCATTTTCAATCATTGGGGCTGTGTATGGGCTTATGCTATGATCACCATCACCATCACCATCATCATGCCGATGTGCTGACAAAAGTTACTAATCTTCCTTTATCAAACTCCTCACTTGCCACTGTCATTAGGGACAATACCAACAAACTCCATGGATTGAAAATTGACTGTTATTGAAAAGAAGGACTGATTTAGGCGTGCACACTAATCATGCACTCACCACTCTAATTATCTGTATTCTAAATTCTGAGTCTGATATATGTATGCATATAATAACCAGAAAATGATCAAGTTCAAGATGTTATGATTAAAGTTGGAAAAATGACTGTTTATTTAATTAAGTTAAGGGTGCTTTACACGCTGCGACATCGCTAGCGATCTTGTTAGCGATGTGACACACCAGATCACAGATGCTATCTGCCGAGATCGCACATAGGTCGTTTTTATAGCGCCGGTCACATGTGCTATCTCGGCAGATCGCATCTGCGATCTGGCATGTCACATTGCTATTATTAAATAAAAGATTAATGTAATATTAAGACAGAAAAAAAGGAGAGACAGTTTATGTCCCAATATTTCCTGATACTGTATTTTTCTAAGATGCGAGAGAAAACAGAAGTAGTTGTAATATTACTTCACTCGGTAAATTCCGGAGACTAAAGGGTGCTTTACAGGCTGCGACATCGCTAACGATATATCGTCGAGGTCACGTTGCTAGTGACACACATCCGGCGCCGTTAGAGACATCGCAGCATGTGACACCAAGGAGCGATGATCAACGGGCGCAAAAATATGAAAAATCGTTGCTCGATGACACGTCGCTCCTTTTCAAAATATCGTTGCTGCTGCAGGTACGATGTTGTTTGTCATTCCTGCGGCAGCACACATCGCTGTGTGTGACACCGCAGGAACGACGAACATCTCCTTACCTGCATCCAGCAGCAATGAGGAAGGAAGGAGGTGGGCGGCATGTTCCAGCCGCTCATCTCCGCTCCTCCTCTGCTATTGGGCGGCCACTTAGTGACGCCTCAGTGATGTCGCTATGATGCCGAACGCACCTCCCCCTTGAAGGAGGGATTTTTCTTTTCTTTTTTTTTTTTTTACACTCAGCATCCAAAACTGTTGTTTTTACACCCAGTGAGAGCCATTCAGAGACTGCAAGTGGGTCTTACTGTGCTGAGCACTGAGTATATCTGAGCACCTGAATGTTCGATCCAGTGATTAGCACACGAACACCACCCGAACCCAGACACAAACTTTTTAAAAAGCCCATGATCACGTGCAAGCCCCGCATATCCAGTGTTCTGTACTAAACCCAAATTTTACAGTTCGGGTTCGCTCATCTCTACTAATTTGTAATAAAATACGCCATTTGCATCACAGTTAGTTATTGCTTTTATGACAAACCATTTTTTTAACATATTATTTTCATGTTCACAAGGAGTTATCATTGTTTGCATTAGTTTCAGCACTGCCTGATTGCATTGAGCCCTGGCTGAGCTTTACGGAGGTGGGGGGATTCGCTCTGCACTCTCTGAACATGTGTTACATTAAGGGAGAGGTTGAGGACACAGGTGAAAGACCAAGAGGAGGTGGAGGAAGCAGAAGGGGAATCAGTAGATCCAGAAGTTTCTCCCAAAAGAGTTGGAGATTTTAAAACTTCAGAAGCAGCAACAAGGGTAACCCCGTGCCTAGTCAACTAGATATAATACCCCGTCCATGCTTGCTCATCCAGGTGTCAGTGGTGAAATTAACCCTGGGAGACAGAGTTTTTCATTGAAAAGGAAATCTTGGCTGCAACATGGTGTACAGCAGACACAGCTTTATAAGAGAAGTAATGGTGATTGGGCAACTAGTACTGGGGGACTGCGACAGCCATCAGGTTTCATAAACACCTCTGTATCCACCAGGTGGAAGGTAGCATTCTGTGGATAACAGTTTCAATATGGTGAAGTTCAAGCATTTCACTTTTTCATGTGTGAGAGTAAATGGTATTTTATGTTACCATAACTGTGAGACCGGGGGCTGGGTGCTGTGCTGAGAGAGGGTGGAGTAAGGTCTACATGACCGAGTGGTGGACTTGGAGGCAGGTGTAGTGGGAGATGGAATGCTGGATTGAGAAACATGTGGTGTGCTTGCTGTCTCACATGGATCAAATACACCAGGCACACTCACTTCCAGAACACTTAATGGGCCTTCACTCACTCCGACTGTAGCGGTTACACAAGTGGAGGTTCTACAGTTGTAAATCTGTGTTAGAATAGTTTTTTGTGGTGACATATGAGGAGGAAGAAGTGGCAGATGACGTTGATTTGGCAGCTGGTGGCTGGGTAGGCCTGTTAGTCTGCATTTTTTGCATAGTAAGATTCCCACTTTAATGTATCCTGGTTGCCCATGTGCCGCTTCATTCATTTAGTAGTCAAATTATTTGAATTTTGACAGATAACGGAAGTTCAGTTATATTTTGCAGTCTCAAAAAGGCCCAGGCTAGGCAACCCTTCCTGCAAACTGCAGATTCGCAACCACCGCTGACCACAGCCAGAGTTGTGGGTGAGGATGCAGTGCTTCTCATGGCTTTATCACTACATGTTTATGCGTGAATCATCCCCTTAACATCCTCAACTTCCTCCTTCTCCTCCTCATCATCTGCTGAGCTACTTAGCTGCATGCATTTGGGTTCACACCAAGTGGGATCTACAACTTCATCGTCATGCTCTATGTTGTCCCCCTCCTCCTCTTCCTGACCTGACATCATAACACAGTATGTGTGTGCCTCAGGTATCTGACTCTCATCATCATCACTTTGAAGAGGGTCGGGATCTTGCTGGTTCCCTAGTTCGTCAGAGCCAGGATCCAACTCACAAAGATTTTGGGCATTAATGCAGTTGCTTTCCTTCTCAAGAGTCTGGGAATCTTTGGAGCGGACTTATGATGCCCATGAGATAGAATGTGTAAACAGCTCTGCAGACTCGCCCATGTGTGGTTTCCCCACAGTCAGTTTGCTGGTTGGAGATTTGTTATTCGAGTGCAAACAAGTGTATCTTGGGTACCACCTCTTGGGAATGATGTGTGGGATGTGCAGGTGGAGGAAAAGGAGGAGAGGCCACTTGTTGCAGCACTTGCCGTCCACTATAGCACCTACTTTTTATCAGCCTCATTTTGAAGTTGAAGCGATGTGTGGCTGCCAAAGAAATCTAGTAGAGTAGGCTCTCCAGTAACAGAAGTTGGCTAATTTCTCTGGGAATGGGATGTGCAGGCATTTGCTCACTAGACCCAAGTACACCTCCAACACCCTGCTTATTCCCCCTTCCATGACAACCTCATCGTGATTTAGCTTTCATGGCTAATTTACCCTTCCCCTTTCAAACTGATGTTTCACAACCCTATACCCACACCTGTCACACACCTGATACAAAAGATAAACTATCTATTTCCTGCCTTAGTTGTTAATATTGTCAAGGCACTAAAAAGTACCGCTAACTATAAATGCGATTCTCTGAGTAATTTGGAGCAGAGACGGTAAAGTTCCAAGAAGAACTTTTTAGCTTGTTCAATAGCAAATTTTCCAAAGGCACCACTAACAATACCTACAGTTAGGTCCAGAAATATTTGGACAGTGACACAAGTTTTGTTATTTTAGCTGTTTACAAAAACATGTTCAGAAATACAATTATATATATAATATGGGCTGAAAGTGCACACTCCCAGCTGCAATATGAGAGTTTTCACATCCAAATCGGAGAAAGGGTTTAGGAATCATAGCTCTGTAATGCATAGCCACCTCTTTTTCAAGGGACCAAAAGTAATTGGACAAGGGACTCTAAGGGCTGCAATTAACTCTGAAGGCATCTCCCTCGTTAACCTGTAATCAATGAAGTAGTTAAAAGGTCTGGGGTTGATTACAGGTGTGTGGTTTTGCATTTGGAAGCTGTTGCTGTGACCAGACAACATGCGGTCTAAGGAACTCTCAATTGAGGTGAAGCAGAACATCCTGAGGCTGAAAAAAAAGAAAAAATCCATCAGAGAGATAGCAGACATGCTTGGAGTAGCAAAATCAACAGTCGGGTACATTCTGAGAAAAAAGGAATTGACTGGTGAGCTTGGGAACTCAAAAAGGCCTGGGCGTCCACGGATGACAACAGTGGTGGATGATCACCGCATACTTTCTTTGGTGAAGAAGAACCCGTTCACAACATCAACTGAAGTTCCGAACACTCTCAGTGAAGTAGGTGTATCTGTCTCTAAGTCAACAGTAAAGAGAAGACTCCATGAAAGTAAATACAAAGGGTTCACATCTAGATGCAAACCATTCATCAATTCCAAAAATAGACAGGCCAGAGTTAAATTTGCTGAAAAACACCTCATGAAGCCAGCTCAGTTCTGGAAAAGTATTCTATGGACAGATGAGACAAAGATCAACCTGTACCAGAATGATGGGAAGAAAAAAGTTTGGAGAAGAAAGGGAATGGCACATGATCCAAGGCACACCACATCCTCTGTAAAACATGGTGGAGTCAACGTAATGGCATGGGCATGCATGGCTTTCAATGGCACTGGGTCACTTGTGTTTATTGATGACATAACAGCAGACAAGAGTAGCCGGATGAATTCTGAAGTGTACCGGGATATACTTTCAGCCCAGATTCAGCCAAATGCCGCAAAGTTGATCGGACGGCGCTTCATAGTACAGATGGACAATGACCCCAAGCATACAGCCAAAGCTACCCAGGAGTTCATGAGTGCAAAAAAAGTGGAACATTCTGCAATGGCCAAGTCAATCACCAGATCTTAACCCAATTGAGCATGCATTTCACTTGCTCAAATCCAGACTTAAGACGGAAAGACCCACAAACAAGCAAGACCTGAAGGCTGCGGCTGTAAAGGCCTGGCAAAGCATTAAGAAGGAGGAAACCCAGCGTTTGGTGATGTCCATGGGTTCCAGACTTAAGGCAGTGATTGCCTCCAAAGGATTCGCAACAAAATATTGAAAATAAAAATATTTTGTTTGGGTTTGGTTTATTTGTCCAATTACTTTTGACCTCCTAAAATGTGGAGTGTTTGTAAAGAAATGTGTACAATTCATACAATTTCTATCAGATATTTTTGTTCAAACCTTCAAATTAAACGTTACAATCTGCACTTGAATTCTGTTGTAGAGATTTCATTTCAAATCCAATGTGGTGGCATGCAGAGCCCAACTCGCGAAAAATGTGTCACTGTCCAAATATTTCTGGACCTAACTGTATACATATATTTCACTGCGTAATTTAGAACTGACATTTTAAGTTGCAAAGAACACCTTTTAAATACTTCCTTATCACCTTTTTAGGCCAGGCACTAATAATCAACAATAACTACTGAATATCTCTATTAGCGACCTTTGACCAGGCATTTTAAATTTCCAACAACCTCTTTTTAGAACCTTCCCTAGCAACTTTTTTGGCAACGTGGTGCAAACTACCAATACCTATATATGTGTTTGCGTAATTTTCAGCAGGCGATTAAAATTGACAAGAAACACTTTTTAGGTAGTTCCCTAGGAAAATTTTTAGGCCAGGCACTTACAAGTAACACTATCTATAACTGTGTTTGCAGAATTTTGCCCAAAAAATTCAAATTAGTAAGAAACACTTTTTAGTTACTCCCCTAGCTACTTTTTCAGCCACACACGGCTAACTACCAATACCTATACATGTGTTTGCATAAATTTAAGCAGGCAAATACAGTTGCCAAGAACAACTTTTTAGGTACTTCCCTAACAAGTTTTTTAGGGTAGGCACTAACAGGTAACAATACCTATAACTGTATTTGCAGAATTTTGACCAGGCAATTAAAATTGCCAACAACCCCTTTTTCCATACTTCACTACAATTTTTTTAAGCCAGGCACTAATAAGTAACGAAGGAAGGAAGGAAATACAACATCAGGTTCTTTCTTAAAAGTGGTATCCAAATTTATTAGAAAATCATATGTGCAAAAAAATTTAAAAACGTAAGTCGCAGGATACGGGCCAACACAGGGCAAACGTCTTGCGCTTTTTCGGATTGCTCCTTAGTCATAGGCATGCCTATGACTATGATTCGGGGGAAGTTGCACAATCAATTGTGGGGTCCATTTTAACTTTTTAACCCTTGGGTAATGGAATTATTTGCAGCTAATAAAAAAATGTATTTTTATTACTAAAATGTTATATTTCCACTTCCCAATGTTAAAATACTCTGAGGCACTTGTAGGTTCAAAATACTCATTACTACCCTAGATGAATTCTGTTACGGTTGCTGTGGCACTGGAGACTATGTTCGGATTTCTTGCTACGGCACATGTGCGAGCACTGGAGACTAAGACCTATTTTGGAGCCATTGCACATGTGCGGGTGACATCATCGCCTACACGATGTCACATGTCTCAGACACCTGCTAAGCTGATTGGCCGCTGGTCATGTGCTTGTGACACGTGGTCACATGTCTCTGACACCTTCTATGCCGATTGGTGGCTGGTCATGTGCTTGTGATGCTTTGCTCGGTGATAGGCCAGCATGACGTCATTGCTGTCATTCTGGCAGCGGATTGGCTCTGGTGTCCTCCATCTTGGATGAGGCACAGAGTCTATATAAGACCCTGACGCACGCCGCCCGGCGCTCAGTCCGCTTGGTTAATGCATGAGAGTAGACGCTCTGTGCTCGTCCCTCTAGGCATCTCTCTGTTTATGCTAGGTGAGCGCTACCGGCAGGGTAGCGTTCTTGTACCTTACAGCTTCGGCTGCGGTCCGTATGCTTACATCTTAGTGGAGCGGACATAGGCAGGTGCCTGAGGCACATGGTCCGGCTGGGCCTTGTGATTCTACTCGTAGGTGGACGTTGCCGCTAGGGTAACGTTCCTTATACTGCGTCTGGCAGTTGTTCGTATCCTCGCACACTAGGGGAGCGAACATAGGTAGGAGCTTTGTGCGGCTTGTGCTGCTGTCTGTCTCTTTTGCACCACTAGTGGAGCGGACCTAGTCAGGTGCCATATCTAGTGGTTCGTGTCCTCGCACACTAGCGGAGCGAACGCAGGTAGGAGCTTTGTGCGGCTTACGCTGCTGTCCGTCTCCTGGCACCACAAGAGGAACGGACCTAGGTAGGTTCCATTTCACACTCACTGCTTTTGTTTCTGTGATCATTAACAGAGACCATACCACACATCCTCCGAGTAAGGGATGAATTGCTTTATTTCCTAACTATATGCCTCTGTGAGTTTAACAGAGGTATTGCACTCTGCACTTGTGCTACTACTATTTACAGCGGCACACTTATATACTCTTCCTCACTCATTAACCTATCCCTTTTACGTTAATGCTAAATATGGTAGTCGCTGTGAGTTTAACAGTACACGCCGTGATTGGTTCTAGTGTCACTGAGACGTATCAGTGTCAGTACTGCTTCCGTAGTACAAGATACTCCTTATCCTCTGCCATAGTCTGCAGCAGAAACTTTGCACAGTGGACCCTGACTGTCTGACATCCCTTTGGTTTTTATAATCAGACAGCCCCCGTAACATTAGGACTGAGCCAAGGGTCTAGCAGTTACACCGTTACATACAAGTACTTGAGTCGTGGCTCAAGAGTATAGAGGATAAACCTCAGACCATGGTGACATCTGCACATGATCCTCGACTTGCTCTGCCAAACAGATATTCTGGCGATGCCAGATCATGTCGTGGATTCATTAATTAGTGTCAAATACACCTAGAGGTCAACTCTTCTCGCTTCTCTACGGAGAGGTCCAGAGTAGGCTTTATCATCTCCTTACTTCAGGACAAAGCCTTAGAATGGGCGACTCCCCTATGGGAGCGCTCTGATGTGGTTACTCTGAGTCATCAAGACTTTCTTGATGCTCTTAAAGCGGTATTCATGGGTCCGCAGGTTACCCATGATGCGGCCCTGAGACTGTTAGAGCTATATCAGGGTTCGTTATCCACTAGTTCTTATTCCATTGCTTTTAGAACTCTGGTGGCCGAACTAGATTGGCCAGAGAAGGTGTTGATTCCTATCTTCTGGAGAGGGTTGGCAGGCTATGTCAAGGATGCCCTTGCTACTCGTGAGGTCCCTGCTTCTCTGAAGGACTTGATCACAGTAGCAACGAGGATCGACATACGCCATAGGGAACGTAGACTCGAGGTCTCTTCCTCACGCCCTAAGCATCGGGCTATTCCAGTTGTTGAGGGTCCACCACCATCTTCCTCAGCATCTGAAACATCTCCCACTCCTATGGAGTTAGGTCATGCGTCCTCCAGACTACACAAGTCTGGTCCTCCTATATGTTACGTATGTCGTCAAGCTGGGCACTATGCCAACAAGTGTCCTAGTCGTCAGGGAAACTCCCAGGCCTAGTAACCATTAGAGGGGGGGTTACTAGAGACGTCTTCTGCACCCTCTAAATGTAGTATCCCAGGTCAGCTCTCATTCTCTGAGAATACATGGCCTATTATGGCTTTTGTGGATTCCGGAGCTGACGGGACTTTTGTGTCCTCAGGATTTGTAAAGAGACACAATATTCCCTCTATCATGTTAGAGGCACCTATTCCTGTCCGTGTTGTTAACGAGACTATGTTGTCTGTCTCCATTACATTGAGGACAGTTTGCTTGCGCCTTTCCCTGTCTCAGGGTCACATAGAGGAGATTTCTTTTCTTGTTTTGCCTGATGGTATAGACGACGTCCTTCTGGGTCTCCCATGGCTTCGGACTCATGCTCGTCTAATTGACTGGGAGTCTGACAGCATTATTAGTTGGGGTTTGAAATGTCAGTCCCGATGTCTTCCCTTACCACCTAAGGTCGTTGCAGTTGCATCAACTGATTTGGATTTCGCTGACGTGTTCTCCAAACAGGGTGCTGAGGTTCTTCCACCCCATAGGCTGTATGACTGCGCCATAGACCTTATCCCAGGTTCGGTTCCACCTAAGGGCAGGGTTTACCCCCTGTCAATACCTGAGTCGGAGGCCATGTCGACCTATATAAGAGAGAGTTTAGAGAAGGGGTTCATTCGTAAGTCTGTCTCTCCCGCGGGAGCTGGGTTTTTCTTTGTTCGGAAGAAAGAGGGTGATTTGCGTCCCTGCATAGCTTACAGGGGTCTCAACACAATGACAATAAAGAACAAATACCCGTTACCTTTAATTTCAGAGCTCTTTGACAGACTGACGGGAGCTCAGGTTTTTACGAAGTTGGATCTGCGGGGTGTGTATAACTTGGTACGAATTCGAGAGGGTGAAGAATGGAAGACCACTTTTAACACCCGAGACGGTCACTATGAATACCTCGTCATGCCTTTTGGTTTATGTAATGCACCCGCAGTATTTCAGGACTTCGTAAACGATGTGTTCAGGGATTTACTGTTATCCTCTGTCGTGGTGTATCAGGACGACATCCTGATTTTTTTCTCCTGATCTGGAGACTCATCGTCAGGATGTCGTTAGTGTCCTTTCCCATTTAAGGGAGCACTCATTGTTTGCTAAACTCGAAAAGTGTGTATTCGAGCAGTCATCCTTGCCTTTTTTGGGCTACATTATCTCACAAGAGGGTCTGGCTTTGTATCCTGCAGAGCTCTCTGCTGTCCTGGAATGGTCCGAACCTCATTCCTTGAAGGTGGTGCAACACTTCTTAGGATTCATAAATTATTACCAACAGTTCATACCCCATTTCTCCACTTTGGTGGCCCCTTTGGTGGCCTTGACTAAGAAAGGTGCTAATCCAAAAGTCTGGTCTACTGAGACATCCCAGGCTTTTGAGGCAGTAAAGAGACACTTTTCAACTGCTCCTTTTCTTCAAAGACCCGATGAGAATAAGCCCTTCCTCTTGGAGGTTGATGCCTCTTCAGTGGGTGCTGGTACAGTCTTGTATCAAAATAACGGTGTTTGTAGAAAAAGGCCGTGTTTCTTCTTTGCTAAAAACCTTTTCACTTGCAGAGAGAAACTATACCATTGGGGATAGGGAACTGCTCGCCCTGAGATTAGCCTTGGAGGAGTGGCGTCACTTGCTAGAAGGAGCGAAACATCCTTTCCAGGTCCATACAGACCATAAGAATCTGACATACTTACAAACCACTCAGCGTCTGAATCCTCGCCCAGCCCACTGGTCCTTGTTTTTCTCCCGCTTTCACTTCTCCATCAACTATCTGTCTGGGAGTAAGAATAACAAGGCAGACGCCCTGTCTCACTCTATGGTTTCTACCCAGGAAGAGATTGACGAACCTCATCTTATCTTTCCTTCCAGGGTTTTTCATACGCTCTCCCCTGTGACGTTAGACCAAATCCCACTGGGCAAGACCTTTGTTCCACCTGATCGACAGAATGATATACTGTCGTGGGCCCACACCTCAAAGGTGGGTGGGCATTTTGGTATTAGACGGACACGAGAGTTACTCGAGAGGTGGTATTGGTGGCCACACTTAACCAGCCACGTCAAGAGATATGTCGGTTCCTGCTACTCGTGTGCTCGCAACCGTCCGTTACGGCAGAGACCGGCTAGGCTCTTGCATCCTTTACCAGTGCCAGATAGACCATGGGAGGTGGTAGGCATGGACTTTTTGGGTGATCTTCAGTGTTCACAGGGAAATAGATTTGTGTGGGTCATTACGGACCATTTCTCCCGGATGGTTCATCTCGTACCATTATCGAGACTCCCATCTTCCAGGGTACTAGCCAAACTATTCCTCAAGCATGTCTTTAGGTTTCATGGGATGCCAGATCATATCATTTGTGATAGAGGCCCGCAATTTGCTTCCCGTTTCTGGCGAGATCTTTGTAGCCTTCTGCAAATTGAGTTGAATCTCTCTTCGGCATACCATCCGGAGACCAATGGCTTGGTTGAGCGTACCAATCAATCCATGATTATATACCTTAGACACTTTGTTTCTGAGATCCACGATAACTGGTCTTCCCTCCTACCCTGGGCAGAATTTGCCCTTAACAATTCGCTGGCTGAGGCCACTGGGCAGACACCGTTCATACTCAATAATGGGCAACACCCTAGGGTACCGGTACCGTTTCCCGCTGCTGCACCACCTCCTCTTGTGGCCGACTGGGCAACTAATGCCAGAGAGGTTTGGGATCGGACTCAAGAGTCGATCCAAGCAGCTAAGGACCGTATGAAGACGGTGTCCGATCGGTTTCGTCACCCGGCTCCTGTCTTTTCTCCGGGAACTTTGTGTAGCTCTCTGCAAAACACGTGAAACTTAGAGTGAGCGCTGTCAAATTTGCTCCTCGCTTCCTGGGTCCTTATGAGGTTCTTCGACAGGTAAATCCTGTAGCCTACCAATTGAAGTTACCTGTCCATCTTAAGATCCATGACAAATTCCATGTTTCACTGTTAAAGCCGGCTATTTTACCTCACGCTCGTGAAGTGCACTCTCCTGCCTCTGATTCCTCTCGCTCTAGCTATGAGGTACGAGCCATAGTTGGTTCTAAGATGGTTCGAGGGCGCAGGTTCTTCTTTATAGATTGGGAGGGCTACGGCCCAGAACATTGCTCTTGGGAGCCTGAGGAGGCTGTCCATGCTCCCAACTTAGTTACCGATTACCTGCGTCGCCGGGAGGGGGGGTCCTTGAGTGGGAGGTACTGTTACGGTTGCTGTGGCACTGGAGACTATGTTCGGATTTCTTGCTACTGCACATGTGCGAGCACTGGAGACTAAATGCCCCGTCACACACAGAGATAAATCTTTGGCAGATCTGTGGTTGCAGTGAAATCATGGACATATTGTTCCATTTGTACACAGCCACAAACCTGGCACTGATTGTCCACAATTTCACTGCAACCACAGATCCGTCGCAGATTTATCTCTGTGTGTGACAGGGCCTTAAGTCCTATCTTGGAGCCATTGCACATGTGCGGGTGACATCATCGCTGACACAAGGTCACATGTCTCACACCTTCTAAGCTGATTGGCCGCTGGTCATGTGCTTGTGACGCTCTGCTCGGTGATAGGCCAGCGTGACATCATTGCTGTCGTTCTGGCAGCGGATTGGCTCCGGTGTCCTCCATCTTGGATGAGGCACAGAGTCTATATAAGACCCTGACGCACGCCGCCCGGCGCTCAGTCCTCTTGGTTCATGCATGAGAGTAGACGCTCTGTGCACGTCCCTCTAGGCATCTCTCTGTCTATGCTAGGTGAGCGCTACCGGCAGGGTAGCGTTCTTTTACCTTACAGCTTCGGCTGTGGTCCATATCCTTACATCTTAGTGGAGCAGACATAGGCAGGTGCCTGAGGCACATGGTCCGGCTGGGACTTGTGATTCTACTCGTAGGTGGACGCTACAGGCAGGGTAGCGTTCTTTTACCTTACAGCTTCGGCTGCGGTCCTTATCCTTACATCTTAGTGGAGCAGACATAGGCAGGTGCCTGAGGCACATGGTCCGGCTGGGCCTTGTGATTCTACTCGTAGGTGGACGTTGCCGCTAGGGTAACATTCCTTATACTTCGTCTGGCAGTTGTTCGTATCCTCGCACACTAGGGGAGCGAACATAGGTAGGAGCTTTGTGCGGCTTGTGCTGCTGTCCGTCTCTTTTGCACCACTAGTAGAGCGGACCTAGGCAGGTGCCATATCTAGTGGTTCGTGTCCTCGCACACTAGTGGAGCGAACGCAGGTAGGAGCTTTGTGTGGTTTACGCTGCTGTCCATCTCCTGGCACCACTAGACTAACGGACCTGGGTAGGTGCTATTTCACACTCACTGCTTTTGTCTCTGTGATCATTAACAGAGACCATACCACACACCCTCCGAGTAAGGGAAGAATTGCTTTATTACCTAACTATATCCCTCTGTGAGTTTAACAGAGGTATTGCACTCTGCACTTGTGCTACTACTATTTACAGCGGCACACTTATATACTCTTCCTCACTCATTAACCTATGCCTTTTACGTTAATGCTAAATACGGTAGTCACTGTGACTTTAACAGTACACGCCGTGATTGGTTCTAGTGTCACTGAGACGTATCAGTGTCAGTACTGTTTCCATAGTACAAGATACCCCTTATCCTCTGCCATAGTCTGCAGCAGAGACTTTGCACGGTGGACCCTGACTGTCTGATATCCCTTTGGTTTTTATAATCAGACAGCCCCCGTAACAAATTCCTTACATAGTGATGTTTCCAATATGGAGTCACTTGTGGGGTTTCTGCTGATCTAGCAGCTCAGGAGCCCAGCTAGTGGAGGCCAAAATCTATTAAAGTGGAAACTATTTTCTAAATACCAATTTTCGCTCCTTCTCATCTGATGCCTGTAGTGTACTCAAATAGTAGTGTACTACCACATTTGGTAAAAATTGCATGAAAAATAATCCTGTCCATTTTCTCTTGTAACCCTTTGTGTGAATTAAAATTTTTACGCTACAGTAAAATTTGAGCTTAAAACCCTTAAGATCTTTGTTATTACGGTCCAATCTAATAACTAACTCTGTGTAATTTGTGGGTTAAAAATACTCACCACACCAATAGATTAATTCATAATAGGGTTTAGTTTTCCAAATCAATTCACATGTGTGTTTCTACATTTCTGATGCTTTAGGTGCTCTGCAAATGCAACACATTGTCCAAATTTATGTTTCAAAAATGAAATAACGTTCTTCGTTTTTCGAGTTGTGCCATATGCCCAAACATGAGTTTTTAACTATGTATGGGATATCACCGTGTTCAGAAGAATGTGTGTAACAAATTATAAGGTTCTTTTCTAAAATAATATTTTAGTAGAACAAAGTGTAACCATCTTTTTCATATTCACATTTTAAAAAGTTGTGTGAAGAACCTATGGGTTCAAAATGCTGAACACACCCCTAAAGAAATTGTTTAATGGGTCTAATTTCCAAAATGTTGTCTCTTTTGGAGGTTTCTGTAGTTTTGGTACCTCAGGGGCAGTGCAAAGGAGATATGGTGCCTGCAATCTATTGCAACCAAAAGAAATATTGCTCTTTCCGTTTTCAACTCTCCCGTTTGTGCTTACAGAATTTTTTGACCACAAGTAAGGGTATTGCCACACTTATAAGAAATATATAATAAATTGTAGGGTAAAATTTTTGGTAGCACCTTTTGTAAAAGCAAGACATTTTCAATATTATGACATACGGTTATCAAATTATGTGCAGCACCTGTGCGTTCAAAATGCTTACTTTACCCCTGGATAAAATCCTTGAGGTATCTAGTTTCAAAAATGGAGTCACTTGCATATTTTTTTCTGCTTAGGTACCTTAGGGGCAGTGCAAATACAACATGGTGCCCGCAATCTATTTCAACCAAACTTGTGTTCCAAAATTGCAATGGAACTCCTTTCCTTCTGAACCCTCCCGTTTGTCCAAACAAAGGTTTCTGACCATGTGTCAGGTATAATAGTGGTAAATAGAAACTGGGTAATACATTTTGTCATTCATATTGTTGTTTTATTTTTTTTAAGTAAAAAAACTGGGGTTAGAACACAATTTTCTGGTAAAATGTAATATTTTTTTCAGCCACTTTGCATTAATTCCTGTGAAGCACCTAATAAACTTCATGGATACAGTTTTGAGAACTTTGAGGGGCGCAGTTTTTAGAATTATGTCACTTTAAATATTTTCTTTCACCATGCCCTCTCAAAAACACTTCAAATATGATATTGTTCTTACAAAATGGTTTTGTAAATTTTAGAGGATAAATGAGAAATTGTGGATAAACTTTGAACACTTTCAACTTGCTAAACAAAAAAAAATATGGTTCAAAATTAGTGTTGAATTAAAGTAGACATGTTGGAAATGTTATTTATTAACCATGTTTTGTGACATAACTATGGTTTAAATATATAAAAAGTCAAAATTTGAAAATTGATACATTTTTGCAATTTTTTTTATTTTTTTTCCCAAATAAAAGCAAAAAAGGTCCTAAATTTCCAATTACCATGAAGTACAATATGTCATAGAAAAAAACAGTCTAAGAATCACTAGGATCCGTTCAAACGTTAGAGTTATTACATCATAAAATGACATTTGTAGGAATTCTGTAATTTGGCATGGTTATTGAGGACAACATTGACTCCGTCATTAAGGGGTTAAGTTAAACATTTTAAAGTTCATAGCCCAGTTTACATTCCATTACAGAAACAGATAACAGCCTGATAAAAATACACTGTTTTTAGTATGTCACTTATATATACAGTGCTAATTGGCATAAAACGAAATCAACAGGTATAGATAAGACAATTTGTTAACAGGTTGCAATTTACATGTCATCATTGCTTGATGTATGTGCTCCATGTGAAGCTATACTTCCAAATGCCTAGTTTTCCAATTTTTCAAGTAACTTCTAATAATGACTAGGAAAAAAAGGGTGTCAGCTAGCAGTCAAAAGAAAAGCTCAGATGCAGTGGATATGGCCAGGTAACCTGAACATATAGTTGTGGATTTGTGGTGACCCTGAGGTTGCACAGGTGAAGAGAGTCTGAAGCAATGTGTAAACTACATCTAGAAGTCTAGAAGTGTAGTGAGAAGACACTGACCTTGCCAGGTGGAGACACAGGTGCTGCACTGAAGTTGGCTGTGATTGGTGAAGGACATTCTTACTGTATTGCTGAAATGTTAATAAAAAGGGATATGCCACTACATGAAACTGTTTGTGCATCTGTGTGAAGCAGAAGTTGTAAAAGTCAAGCTTTGTACCTACCTACTATACATATGTTCACAATATTGCTATAACCAGGACTGAGTCATCTTTGCGAATGCATACATCTGAGAGTCTGTGGCAATAGTAAAGAACATCTGAAGAGCTTAACATACAAGTAAGTTACTTACCCAAAGGAACCCAATTCACTTGTGTCAAGGGTCTCAGCTGAATGCCTTTGAACATGTATTAAATGACAAAATATCTCTTGGGGGAAAATCTGCTTCTTCTTCTTCCTACCCATTCTGTATGCTCTGCAAACAACTTTCAACTAGCATCCACAGTCATCCAATCCTCACACTCCCGACTCCTATACTTTTTCTGAGCTGCACCAATCATCTGGAATGCTGTAGCCCAAGAAACTAGGATCAACCACAACTTACATAGCTTCAGCTGCTCCCTAAAAACACAACTTTTTAGGGTGGCCCATAAAGTTCCCTAATCAAGTCAATTCACATAGAACCCCTCCACTACTTCTTAGAAGATAACTCTCAGTCAGGCTCCACCGCACCCAAAAGCATCAGAAAGGTTGGCTGGTGACTGGCTCATGCAGCCTTGACCGTCGTTGTTAATAAACACCTGTACCTTGTCCCCCCCACCTCACCCCATTGTAGATTGTAAGCTCTTACGTGCAGGGTTGTCAGTATTTTTGCTTTAATTATTGTATTTTCTTTTTCTATTACATACGAATGTATGAATGTTGTTTGTATATGAACCTATGAATTGTAAAGAGCTGCAGAATATGTTGGTACTTTAGAAAAAAAGATTATTATTATTATTTTATGGTAAGCTTGGGAACGGTAATTTCATGACTGATGTTGGCTTTAGGAGGATCAATATTGTGTAAAAGCTCTTGGGGCAAGAATGACAATAGCAATACTCATGTAATGGCCTATCTGGTGTGGAAAATCTTTTCTATATTGTCAGAGGGCCAATCTATTGCATCATGTAGGCGTTGGTATTTGAAAAAAAACTTTGCACATCTTGTCACACATCGACTTGAAATTATATCACTCCGTGAATGGACATCTCCTCATCCACAAAAAAAATAAGGCGTAATATATCAAATGTCACACACAGTGATTCCTAACCAACAAAAACTGTGCAACCAAATAAGCGACAATGACAGAAAAATATTGAATGCTATACAGTTAGGCAAAGTAACACATGCTCTCTGCATAGCACATGCCTTGTATTTAATTATGCAACCTATTCATTAAAAAAAATCAGCAAACCGGCAACCAACGCAAATGGCTCCGAAGTAGCAGACTGAACTTGTTGCTGAACCACCCCCTTTAATTCCACCATTCAGAAGGACAACTCCTGCAGCTGCCTCGAAAATGTAGCAATGGGGTCCATGCAGAAAATTAAATTGGGCCGACTATAACATCACTGATCGTGGTAGGATAACTGTGGACTGGGGCTTCTACATTGTTCCTCAGGCTAGAGGGTGACAATGTCTGAGCTGCCTTCATTGCATGCTTCTATAGAGCCCTGATCTAATACCACCTCTCCCTCGCCTCCCTCAAAGAGCCAAAACAGGAATGGTAAAACCCACAGATGAGGACAAACAGGGGAAACCAAAACTCGATCACACAGCACGCTCGCACAGAGGTATTAGACAACAAGTAATAAGGAGGATTATTAGAGCAATGAAAAGCTACGAGTTGACAAGAGAATTCCACAGCAACTCCAAGCATAATGCAATACAATTACCAGCAGGATTGAGATACATCAGTATACGGAAGGCTTAAGCTATTATTGGCATGGAAAGACAGGCTCCTCCATCTTATAAAGGTCAGGTAACTAGCAGACTAGCAGAAATTAATTCCTGCAAACCCAATCACAAATGAGAACACAGGTGGTCGACACTAGAGATGAGCGAACCGGTCGCGGTTCGGCTCGAGGTTGGTTCGCCGAACGGACCTCCCGTTCGAGTTCGGTTCGTCGAACGTTCGACGAACCGAACTCGAACTGCATAGGAAACAATGGCAGGCAATCACAAACACAGAAAAACACCTAGAAAACACCCTCAAAGGTGTCCAAAAGGTCACAAACAACTCACAACACATGGGAAAGTGACAAGGACATATACTCATGCGAAAACAAAAGAGCTGGACAAGGAAAAAGAGGAGGACACACAGATATATGAGTATATGCAAGGAAACATCGATTCCATTAATGTGCAACTTGAGCCCTGCTCATTCTTGGCTTCCAATCTTGATAAATTGCCTGAGCTCGCCACGTACGTCTTGGGGATCTTGTCGTGTCCTGCAGCCAGCGTTCTCTCGGAACCTGTCTTCAGTGCTGCTGTGGGTCTGCTGGCAGATAAGCACACGTGTCTGTCCACTGACAATGTGGACATGGCTCTCAGAGGACTTTTCTTCCCCTGGGTCAGCCAGGGGACGGGAAAGGCACGCGTATTTTTGAGAGTGCTTCATGCAAAGCATCTTTTTCTTTTTCAAAAGGGAGCTCAACCGATGCCAGTCAAGTGGGGTGTGTGTGGCCCAGTGAGTGGCAACCAGGGAGACTGTGGTTGGAGTCCCCTCGCTGTGTCTCTAAAAGAACCAAGATGAACAAGTCATGGCTCTCAGAGGACTTTTCTTCCCCTGGGTCAGCCAGGGGACGGGAAAGGCACGCGTATTTTTGAGAGTGCTTCATGCAAAGCATCTTTTTCTTTTTCAAAAGGGAGCTCAACCGATGCCAGTCAAGTGGGGTGTGTGTGGCCCAGTGAGTGGAAACGAGGGAGACTGTGGTTGGAGTCCCCTCGCTGTGTCTCTAAAAGAACCAAGATGAACAAGTCATGGCTCTCAGAGGACTTTTCTTCCCCTGGGTCAGCCAGGGGACGGGAAAGGCACGCGTATTTTTGAGAGTGCTTCATGCAAAGCATCTTTTTCTTTTTCAAAAGGGAGCTCAACCGATGCCAGTCAAGTGGGGTGTGTGTGGCCCAGTGAGTGGAAACGAGGGAGACTGTGGTTGGAGTCCCCTCGCTGTGTCTCTAAAAGAACCAAGATGAACAAGTCATGGCTCTCAGAGGACTTTTCTTCCCCTGGGTCAGCCAGGGGACGGGAAAGGCACGCGTATTTTTGAGAGTGCTTCATGCAAAGCATCTTTTTCTTTTTCAAAAGGGAGCTCAACCGATGCCAGTCAAGTGGGGTGTGTGTGGCCCAGTGAGTGGAAACGAGGGAGACTGTGGTTGGAGTCCCCTCGCTGTGTCTCTAAAAGAACCAAGATGAACAAGTCATGGCTCTCAGAGGACTTTTCTTCCCCTGGGTCAGCCAGGGGACGGGAAAGGCACGCGTATTTTTGAGAGTGCTTCATGCAAAGCATCTTTTTCTTTTTCAAAAGGGAGCTCAACCGATGCCAGTCAAGTGGGGTGTGTGTGGCCCAGTGAGTGGCAACGAGGGAGACTGTGGTTGGAGTCCCCTCGCTGTGTCTCTAAAAGAACCAAGATGAACAAGTCATGGCTCTCAGAGGACTTTTCTTCCCCTGGGTCAGCCAGGGGACGGGAAAGGCACGCGTATTTTTGAGAGTGCTTCATGCAAAGCATCTTTTTCTTTTTCAAAAGGGAGCTCAACCGATGCCAGTCAAGTGGGGTGTGTGTGGCCCAGTGAGTGGAAACGAGGGAGACTGTGGTTGGAGTCCCCTCGCTGTGTCTCTAAAAGAACCAAGATGAACAAGTCATGGCTCTCAGAGGACTTTTCTTCCCCTGGGTCAGCCAGGGGACGGGAAAGGCACGCGTATTTTTGAGAGTGCTTCATGCAAAGCATCTTTTTCTTTTTCAAAAGGGGGCTCAACCGATGCCAGTCAAGTGGGGTGTGTGTGGCCCAGTTAGTGGCAACGAAGGAGACTGTGGTTGGAGTCCCCTCGCTGTGTTTCTAAAAGACCCAAAATGAACAAATCATGGCTCTCAGAGGACTTTTCTTCCCCTGGGTCAGCCAGGGGACGGGAAAGGCACGCGTATTTTTGAGAGTGCTTCATGCAAAGCATCTTTTTCTTTTTCAAAAGGGAGCTCAACCGATGCCAGTCAAGTGGGGTGTGTGTGGCCCAGTGAGTGGCAACCAGGGAGACTGTGGTTGGAGTCCCCTCGCTGTGTCTCTAAAAGAACCAAGATGAACAAGTCATGGCTCTCAGAGGACTTTTCTTCCCCTGGGTCAGCCAGGGGACGGGAAAGGCACGCGTATTTTTGAGAGTGCTTCATGCAAAGCATCTTTTTCTTTTTCAAAAGGGAGCTCAACCGATGCCAGTCAAGTGGGGTGTGTGTGGCCCAGTGAGTGGCAACGAGGGAGACTGTGGTTGGAGTCCCCTCGCTGTGTCTCTAAAAGAACCAAGATGAACAAGTCATGGCTCTCAGAGGACTTTTCTTCCCCTGGGTCAGCCAGGGGACGGGAAAGGCACGCGTATTTTTGAGAGTGCTTCATGCAAAGCATCTTTTTCTTTTTCAAAAGGGAGCTCAACCGATGCCAGTCAAGTGGGGTGTGTGTGGCCCAGTGAGTGGAAACGAGGGAGACTGTGGTTGGAGTCCCCTCGCTGTGTCTCTAAAAGAACCAAGATGAACAAGTCATGGCTCTCAGAGGACTTTTCTTCCCCTGGGTCAGCCAGGGGACGGGAAAGGCACGCGTATTTTTGAGAGTGCTTCATGCAAAGCATCTTTTTCTTTTTCAAAAGGGAGCTCAACCGATGCCAGTCAAGTGGGGTGTGTGTGGCCCAGTGAGTGGAAACGAGGGAGACTGTGGTTGGAGTCCCCTCGCTGTGTCTCTAAAAGAACCAAGATGAACAAGTCATGGCTCTCAGAGGACTTTTCTTCCCCTGGGTCAGCCAGGGGATGGGAAAGGCACGCGTATTTTTGAGAGTGCTTCATGCAAAGCATCTTTTTCTTTTTCAAAAGGGAGCTCAACCGATGCCAGTCAAGTGGGGTGTGTGTGGCCCAGTGAGTGGCAACGAGGGAGACTGTGGTTGGAGTCCCCTCGCTGTGTCTCTAAAAGAACCAAGATGAACAAGTCATGGCTCTCAGAGGACTTTTCTTCCCCTGGGTCAGCCAGGGGACGGGAAAGGCACGCGTATTTTTGAGAGTGCTTCATGCAAAGCATCTTTTTCTTTTTCAAAAGGGAGCTCAACCGATGCCAGTCAAGTGGGGTGTGTGTGGCCCAGTGAGTGGCAACCAGGGAGACTGTGGTTGGAGTCCCCTCGCTGTGTCTCTAAAAGAACCAAGATGAACAAGTCATGGCTCTCAGAGGACTTTTCTTCCCCTGGGTCAGCCAGGGGACGGGAAAGGCACGCGTATTTTTGAGAGTGCTTCATGCAAAGCATCTTTTTCTTTTTCAAAAGGGAGCTCAACCGATGCCAGTCAAGTGGGGTGTGTGTGGCCCAGTGAGTGGCAACGAGGGAGACTGTGGTTGGAGTCCCCTCGCTGTGTCTCTAAAAGAACCAAGATGAACAAGTCATGGCTCTCAGAGGACTTTTCTTCCCCTGGGTCAGCCAGGGGACGGGAAAGGCACGCGTATTTTTGAGAGTGCTTCATGCAAAGCATCTTTTTCTTTTTCAAAAGGGAGCTCAACCGATGCCAGTCAAGTGGGGTGTGTGTGGCCCAGTGAGTGGAAACGAGGGAGACTGTGGTTGGAGTCCCCTCGCTGTGTTATACATGCTTTTAGAAGGGCATGACATGGCTTGGAGGTTGACTTTCATAAAATGCAAACTGTTGGCTACCAAAATGCTGCCTTTCCAACAACTGTGGTTATAGGCAATGAGGAACATACTGATGAAGATGAGACGCAGATACCCGATTGGCATGACAACTTAAATATTCGGTCAGGGCAAGAAGAGGCTCGGTCTGAGGGGGAGGGGAGTGCAAACACAACAATTGATGATGAAGTTCTAGATCCCACCTACTGTCAACCCCCAGTCAGGCACTCGAGGAGGTCAACAGAGGCGGTGGAGGAGGATGCAACCGACGACGAAATTACCTTGCGCCTTCCTGGACAGAGTCGGAGCACTGGTAGCACGTCTACAACTGCATCCTCAGCCACCACTCTGCCTATGAGCATTATTCGGGGTGCATCAACAGGTCGCATGGCCTCTAAGCCTTGCCTAGCCTGTTCCTTTTTTGACATAGAAAAAGATCGCCCAAATCATGTGATATGTAAAATTTGTCATGATTCTCTTAGTAGAGGTCAAAACCTCAGCAGTTTGACAACTTCTTCCATGAATCGTCACATGAATAAATATCATAGGTCCCGGTGGGAAGCTCACTGTGCTGCAATGCGGCCTAGCGGAGCGAACCATCCACCGCCCGCCCCTTCCAGTGCATCCGCGCGCTCTTCATCTTCTAGGACTGTGGGGACAGCTGTCACACCTGTTTTTCCACGCAAAACTTCCACCACTGTAACCGCAACAGGCAGTTTGCTTGGTAGGTCGTCAGTTGGTTTGGAAGGGGAAACAAGTGAGTGTGTACAGCTCTCTCATACATCGATAGCACCTACGTTGGATGAAGGCAACATCATGTCTCCGCCTGCACTTTCCTCACAAACCTGCATTTTTCCAGGGACACCCTACTCAACACCGTCTACACACAGCAGCCAGATCTCTGTCCCTCAGATGTGGTCAAATAAAAGGCCACTTCCTCCGACCCATGACAAAGCTAAGAGGTTGACTCTATCCCTCTGTAAGCTGTTGGCTACCGAAATGCTGCCTTTCCGCCTAGTGGACACACAGGATTTTAGAGACCTTATGTCTGTCGCTGTGCCCCAGTACCAGATGCCTAGTCGCCACTACTTCTCTAAGAAAGGTGTGCCCGCGCTACACCAGCATGTCGCACACAACATCACCGCTTCCTTGAGAAACTCTGTGTGTGAACGGGTGCATTTCACCACCGATACTTGGACCAGTAAGCATGGACAGGGACGTTACATGTCGCTGACTGGGCACTGGGTAACTATGGTGATAGATGGTGAAGGGTCTGCTGCACAAGTCTTGCCGTCCCCACGACTTGTGTGTCAATCCTCTGTCTGTCCAAGTTCCGCCACTGCTTCTGCATCCTCCACCTCATCTGGGTCCTCCACCTCCGCCCCAAGCCTGCCTGGTCAGGCCACCAGCGTTCTCACTGCGCAGAAGGAATCACGCACCCCTCATTACTATGCTGGCAGCAGAGCGCAACGGCATCAGGCGGTCTTTAGCTTGACATGTCTTGGGAATAAGAGTCACACAGCTGAGGAGTTGTGGTCAGCTCTGCGGTCCGAGTTTAATAAATGGTTGTCTCCACTCAACCTGCAGCCTGGTAAGGCCGTGTGCGACAATGCTGCAAACCTGGGTGCGGCCCTTCGCCTGGGCAAGGTGACACACGTGCCTTGTATGGCTCACGTGTTGAACCTTGTTGTCCAGCAATTTTTAACATACTATCCCGGCCTAGATGGCCTTCTGACCAGGGCACGTAAACTGTCTGCAGTGCTCACTTCCGCCGTTCAACCGCCGCAGCTGAGCGACTTGCATCGCTCCAGAAGTCTTTCTGCCTGCCGGTTCATCGCCTGAAATGCGATGTGGCGACACGCTGGAATTCAACTCTCCACATGTTACAGCGACTGTGGCAGCACCGGCGAGCCCTGGTGCAATACGTCATGATGTATAGCCTGGGCCAACGAGATGCAGAAGTGGGGCAGATCACCCTGATGGAGTGATCTCAGATCAAGGACCTATGCACCGTTCTGCACAGTTTCGACATGGCGACGAATATGTTTAGCGCTGACAATGCCATTATCAGCATGACGATTACAGTCATTTACATGCTGGAGCACACGCTAAACACTATTCGGAGTCAGGGGGTGGGACAACAGGAAGGGGAGGAACTACAGGAGGATTCATATGCGCAAGACACAACAACATCACCAAGGTCCAGACGTTCATCATCACCAACGCGGCAGGCATGGGACCATGGGGGACAGGGATCAACAAGGGCGCATGGTAGCAGGCGAGATGTTGAGGAAGGTGCAGGAGGACATGAAGATATGGAGGACGAACTGTCCATGGACATGGAAGACTCAGCGGATGAGGGAGACCTTGGTCAAAATTCAGTTGAAAGAGGTTGGGGGGAGATGTCAGAGGAAGAAAGAACGGTTAGCACCTCTATGCCACAAACACAGCGTGGACTTGGTCCGCATGGCTGCGCAAGACACATGAGTGCCTTCTTGTTGCACTACCTCCAACATGACCCTCGGATTGTCAAAATTAGAAGTGATGATGACTACTGGCTTGCCACACTATTAGATCCCCGGGACAAGTCCAAATTTTGTGACATAATTCCACCCATAGAAAGGGACGCACGTATGCTGGAGTATCAGCATAAGCTGTTACTCGATCTTAGCTCGGCTTTTACACCAAACAACCGTGCAGGTGAAGGGAGTGATTCTCCCAGTTGTAACTTGACAAACATGGGACGGCATCGTCATCTTCAACAGTCTACCCGTACCAGTAGGACCGTATCTGGTGCTGGTAACAGCAATTTTATGGAATATTTTCATAATTTTTTTAGACCCTCCTTTGCAAGGCCACCAGAGACAACAAGTCTGACACATAGTCAACGGATGGAGAGGATGATGCAGGAGTATCTCCAAATGAACATCGATGCAATGACTTTGCAAATGGAGCCTTGCTCCTTTTGGGCTTCAAATCTAGAAAAATTGACAGAGCTCTCCAGTTACGCCTTGGAGATTTTGTCGTGTGCAGCTGCCAGCGTTGTCTCTGAACGTGTCTTCTTCAGTGCTGCTGGGTGTGTGCTGACAGATAAGCGCACGCGTCTGTCCAGTGACAATGTGGACACACTGACGTTCATCAAAATGAACAAGTCATGGATCCAGAAGGAATTTACTACCCCTGTGTCATCCTGGGGAGAGTAAATGCTTGTGGATTTGGAATGTGCATGATGCAAATCAAAACATCCTGTTTGCAACTAGGGCACAAGTGCTGCCACTGATGGGGTGTCTGTGTGCCCAATGTTGGGAAAAAAGGTAGACTCCGCTTGGAGTAACCCTTGCTTGATGTGTTTTTTAAAAATGATACAAGATGAACAGATCTGAAGGCAAGATGAAGGCAACATCATGTCTCCGCCTGCACTTTTCTCACAAACCTGCATTTTTCCAGGGACACCCTACTCAACACCGTCTACAGACAGCAGCCAGATCTCTTTCCCTCAGATGTGGTCAAATAAAAGGCCACTTACTGCGACCCATGACAAAGCTAAGTGGTTGACTCTATCCCTCTGTAAGCTGTTGGCTACCGAAATGCTGCCTTTACGCGTAGTGGACACACAGGATTTTACAGACCTTATGTCTGTCGCTGTGCCCCAGTACCACATGCCCAATCACCACTGCTTCTCCAAGAAAAGCATGCCCGCGCTACACCAGCATGTCGCACACAACATCACCACTTCCTTGAGAAAATCTGTGTGCGACAGGGTGCATTTCAACACAGATACTTGGACCAGTAAGCATAGACAGGGTCATTACATGTCACTGACTGGGCACTGGCAAACTATGGTGAGAGATGGAGAAGGGTCTGCTGTACAAGTCTTGCCGTCCCCACGAGTTGTTTCAATCCTTGTTCTGTATGTAGAAGTTAATACACTGCTTCTGCCTCTTCAACCTCGTGTGGGTCCTCTACCTTGGCGCAAACCCTGTGTGGTCAGGCCACCCTTCCTTGCAACTGCGCACAAGGACTACCACACACCTCCTTACTATGCTGGCAGCAGAGCTCAATGCCATCAGGCGGTCAAAGCTTTACTTTGAAATGTATGGGAAATGTGAGTCACACCGCTATTACAGAGAATAGTAGTCAGGCAGGGTCAAAACATTAATTGAGGAACAGGAACAGAATGGGACGGCCAGGAAAGAATCAGAAAACAAGCAGAGTTGAAATGCGTATCGGCCAACAAGGTACATAAACAGCAAGCAGGAAAAGTAGTCAGGTAACAAGCACACAAAATCATAAAACTGAACTGGGGGTAAAATTAACCAGAGGTTCATAGCTATGTCTGGCAGTGGTCTGCAGACAGGATGGGCATAAAAAAGGGTGTGGTGTCTTCCCATTGGTTGTAGCTGAATGATGGTATTTCATCTGTGAGATACCCACCAGCTACATTCAGCCAGAGATTCTGCATCTGTCAAGGTAATGCAGCCCAGTGGGTGAGCATAACCTGCGTCCACCTGCGCCGCTGGCATCGACTACTCTCACATCATCAGCACTATTCATGAAAGGAACACGTTGTCACCTGGCAACCGGAGTACAAATTGACGGAGCGGACTACGTTGGTGACTTAACAGCCGTGTGCGGCAATGATGCAAACCTGGCTGCGGGCCATCCTCAGGGCAATGTGACACACGTGCCTTTTAGGGCTCACGTGTTGAACCGAATTCGCCAGCAATTTTTAAAACACCATCACGGCCTACATGGCCTTGTGCAGTGGGCACGCTCGCTATGTGCTCACTTCCATCGTGCGCACACAGCAGCTCAACAACTTTCATCACTCCGGAAGTCTTAGGGTCTGGCAGTTAAACGCCGTAAATGCGATGTTTCGACACGCAGGAATTGGAATCTGCACATGTTGCAGCGTGTGTGGCAGCACCGCAGAGCCCTGCTGAAATACGGTAAGACATATAGCCTGGGATAACTTGATCCAGAGGTGGTGCAGATCACGCTGCTGGAGTGGTGTCAGATCAAGGACCTATGCACCCTGCTACACAGTTTTGAAATGTCGACGAAGATGTTTAGCACTGGCAATGTCATTCTCAGCGTGACAATTCTGGTCATCTACATGATGGAGCACACTGTAATTATTATTCTGAGTCAGGTGTTGGGACAAGAGGAAGGGGAGGAAGTACAGGAGGAGTCATATGCGGAAGGGATAACAAGATCTACGAGGTCCAGATGGTCAGCGGCACCTATGCGGCATTCATGGTGAGGGAGAGGGATTAACAAGGGCGCATAGTATCAGCAAAAAGTGTTGATGAAAGTGCAGGAGCCCATGAAGAAATGGAGGACGAACTGGCGATGGGCATGGAAGACTCAGCAGATGAGTGAGAGCTTGCTCACATTTCGGTTGTGCGAGGTTGTGGGTAGAGGGCAGAGGAAGGATGCACGATTCTCACCTCTCTGCCACCAACACACCAAGGACTTGGTCCTCCTGGATGCACAAGACACATGAGCGCCTTCTTGCTGCACTACCTACATGACCCTCGGATTGTATGAATTTGAACTAATCCTGAATACTGGGTTGCCACACTGTTAGATCCCCGGTACAAGACAAAATTTGGCGAACTAATTCCTGCCATAGAAATAGACGCACGTATACAGGAGTATCTGCAGAATGTGGTACGCAATCTTAGATCTACTTGTCCACTAAACACCAGTGCTGCACAGAGTGAATCTCAACGCTTTGTCATGGATAGGAGGAAATGGTCTTTTACTTGTCCACATCGGAGGGACCGAGGGATGGCTGCTGTGCTGAGATGGCGTTGAGTACGGTGTCCCTGCACAGTTGCACTTTTGGTCATATCCCAAAATGAGTTGAAAAAGGACAGATGCTGTTGGAAAGGGGAACAGGTGTGTTGGAAAGGGGAAAAAAGTTTTGGTCCGTGGATTTGGTGGTTAAGCAACTGTAACATTTGCTGAAGAAACAACATCTGTTACAGTGGGACTGGCAGATTTGGATAAAGTGGTATATAATCTGTGACCGCTATATAACGAAAATTAATAAGAAAAGAAAGAGAAAGGTATATATCCCCATCAGCAGTCAGTGTCCACCGTGCTCCCAGTTGGAAAAGGAGAGGTTGGCAACTTGAAGGTTTGGTGGAGGATACAGAGCTGTGTGGCTATGAAACTAATAGTAGCCTGAACCGAGTTAGACGCCATTCGGATCTGGAGACTGTGAGCCCTGTTAGCGTCACAGGGTCCACATGCCCACCCAGCCCAGGAACTCCCTGTTAACAACACAGGGGCCATTGAGTACGCTGACCGTGTGCGTAGGGGCCACACCTGTGGACAGCAGGCGCATCAGCAGCAGCAGGCCTGTTAATGCCACTGGGCTGCACAAGCAGGACTGTTAGGACAGGAGCTGGTCTTAACCGTTCTGCGTTACCAACTGTGGTGGTGGCCTGCATCCACCACCCGATCCCTGCCTACCTCTGGCCTAAAGCCGCAATGGGTTCAACACATGGAGGTGTGCTCTTTCGGAGCATAATAGAAGACTGCGCACCTCCTTGTTGGCTCCAGCCCCTTTTATAACCTGGGTCCGCCCCAAACCAGGGTGAACCACAATGCACCTCCTGGAGACAAAAGTAGAGTGACACGTCATGAGTGGCATAACTAGCGTCCTATTTGGAAACGCAACTTCAATGATGACCTCATGGCTGCCATGACCCAAACACCTCACCAGTCATCGTCTGAGCATCAATAATGCGGTGACAAGTCATAGGTGTGGGCCTCTGCAAGCCATTTGGGAGGACACCTGATGCCCTGTGGTCTATATGGGACCCCCACATCAGGGCCAGGGCCAAAGAGTTCATTACCGGACCTAGTCTCTGATGCAGGAAGTGCCTGAGCATGCTCAGTAGCATGAAATACAGTCTCTGAAAAAAGACTATCAGCTTTAGCATGGTGTCTATGCCCAAAACAGGACTTAGACCCGGCACGGAATGCAAGCACCTGTGCAAAGAGGCTTTTCACACTTAGTGTGGGAGCATGCGCTGTATCCCGAAATGAAAACTTAGCGTCAGGAATGGCACAGTCAGGCTGAGCATACTCACTAGGCGAAACACTGTAATTATGCTGCAGCTGGGGTACATCGGCACACGCATGCGCACTAGCTGCCTCTCCACACTTAGACGTGGAGGGGAAATTTGTCTTGGAGATGCTGTCTATGAACAGAAGGAAAAGCTAAAGGAAGCCTGACTTTCTATCCCTCCGAATTATGAAATGCAGCAATGAATTCCATGAGTTTGCTATAACATTAGCGTAGCAAAATGTGCATGAGGGTGTGATGTAGAGGTGCTAGAAATAGCTTGTCACCAGTGGGGCACTAATGGAATACAACAGCCAGTTCTATGATGCCACAAAATGGCAGTATTTTGTGCTATCATTATAGCTTATTAAAAACAGAGCACGAGGTTGTCATGCAGAGGTGCTGCACATAGATTTGCAGTAGTGTGAATTGACAAAAGTACAATAGCCACGTTTAGGATACAACTAGGTACAGTGAGTGTTTGCTAGTAAAATTGCTTAGTTTAAAAAAGTTGTAGTGTGCAATGCAGGCAGACGTGCTATGCAAATGTCTTTGCACTAGTGGGACTATAGCAAAGTCCAATAGCCACGTATAGGATGCCACTAGGTACACTGAGTGTGTGCTAGTATAATGGCTTCGTTATAATTAGTTGGAGTGTGCAACGCAGGCAGATGCGCTCTGCAAATGTCTTGGCACTAGTGGGACTATAGCAAAGTCCAATAGCCACGTATAGGATGCCACTAGGTACACTGTGTGTTTGCTAGTATAATGGATGAGTTTAAAAAAGATAGAGTGTGCAATGCAGGCAGACGTGCTGCAAATAACGTTCCAATACTGTGAATTGACAAAAGTACAATAGCCACGTTTAGGATGCCACTAGGTACACTGACTGTTTGCTAGTATAATGGCTGAGTTTAAAAAAGTTAGAGTGTGCAATGCAGGCAGACGTGCTGCAAATAACGTTCCAATACTGTGAATTGACAAAAGTACAATAGCCACGTTTAGGATACAACTAGGTACAGTGAGTGTTTGCTAGTATAATGGCTGAGTTTAAAAAAGTTAGAGTGTGCAATGCAGGCAGACGTGCTGCAAATAACGTTCCAATACTGTGAATTGACAAAAGTACAATAGCCACGTTTAGGATGCCACTAGGTACACTGACTGTTTGCTAGTATAATGGCTGAGTTTAAAAAAGTTAGAGTGTGCAATGCAGGCAGACGTGCTGCAAATAACGTTCCAATACTGTGAATTGACAAAAGTACAATAGCCACGTATAGGATGCCACTAGGTACACTGACTGTTTGCTAGTATAATGGCTGAGTTTAAAAAAGTTAGAGTGTGCAATGCAGGCAGACGTGCTGCAAATAACGTTCCAATACTGTGAATTGACAAAAGTACAATAGCCACGTTTAGGATGCCACTAGGTACACTGACTGTTTGCTAGTATAATGGCTGAGTTTAAAAAAGTTAGAGTGTGCAATGCAGGCAGACGTGCTGCAAATAACGTTCCAATACTGTGAATTGACAAAAGTACAATAGCCACGTTTAGGATGCCACTAGGTACAGTGAGTGTTTGCTAGTATAATGGCTGAGTTTAAAAAAGTTAGAGTGTGCAATGCAGGCAGACGTGCTGCAAATAACGTTCCAATACTGTGAATTGACAAAAGTACAATAGCCATGTTTAGGATGCCACTAGGTACACTGACTGTTTGCTAGTATAATGGCTGAGTTTAAAAAAGTTAGAGTGTGCAATGCAGGCAGACGTGCTGCAAATAACGTTCCAATACTGTGAATTGACAAAAGTACAATAGCCACGTATAGGATGCCACTAGGTACACTGACTGTTTGCTAGTATAATGGCTGAGTTTAAAAAAGTTAGAGTGTGCAATGCAGGCAGACGTGCTGCAAATAACGTTCCAATACTGTGAATTGACAAAAGTACAATAGCCACGTTTAGGATGCCACTAGGTACACTGACTGTTTGCTAGTATAATGGCTGAGTTTAAAAAAGTTAGAGTGTGCAATGCAGGCAGACGTGCTGCAAATAACGTTCCAATACTGTGAATTGACAAAAGTACAATAGCCACGTTTAGGATACAACTAGGTACAGTGAGTGTTTGCTAGTATAATGGCTGAGTTTAAAAAAGTTAGAGTGTGCAATGCAGGCAGACGTGCTGCAAATAACGTTCCAATACTGTGAATTGACAAAAGTACAATAGCCACGTTTAGGATGCCACTAGGTACAGTGAGTGTTTGCTAGTATAATGGCTGAGTTTAAAAAAGTTAGAGTGTGCAATGCAGGCAGACGTGCTGCAAATAACGTTCCAATACTGTGAATTGACAAAAGTACAATAGCCACGTTTAGGATACAACTAGGTACAGTGAGTGTTTGCTAGTATAATGGCTGAGTTTAAAAAAGTTAGAGTGTGCAATGCAGGCAGACGTGCTGCAAATAACGTTCCAATACTGTGAATTGACAAAAGTACAATAGCCACGTTTAGGATGCCACTAGGTACACTGACTGTTTGCTAGTATAATGGCTGAGTTTAAAAAAGTTAGAGTGTGCAATGCAGGCAGACGTGCTGCAAATAACGTTCCAATACTGTGAATTGACAAAAGTACAATAGCCACGTTTAGGATACAACTAGGTACAGTGAGTGTTTGCTAGTATAATGGCTGAGTTTAAAAAAGTTAGAGTGTGCAATGCAGGCAGACGTGCTGCAAATAACGTTCCAATACTGTGAATTGACAAAAGTACAATAGCCACGTTTAGGATGCCACTAGGTACAGTGAGTGTTTGCTAGTATAATGGCTGAGTTTAAAAAAGTTAGAGTGTGCAATGCAGGCAGACGTGCTGCAAATAACGTTCCAATACTGTGAATTGACAAAAGTACAATAGCCACGTTTAGGATGCCACTAGGTACACTGACTGTTTGCTAGTATAATGGCTGAGTTTAAAAAAGTTAGAGTGTGCAATGCAGGCAGACGTGCTGCAAATAACGTTCCAATACTGTGAATTGACAAAAGTACAATAGCCACGTATAGGATGCCACTAGGTACACTGACTGTTTGCTAGTATAATGGCTGAGTTTAAAAAAGTTAGAGTGTGCAATGCAGGCAGACGTGCTGCAAATAACGTTCCAATACTGTGAATTGACAAAAGTACAATAGCCACGTATAGGATGCCACTAGGTACACTGACTGTTTGCTAGTATAATGGCTGAGTTTAAAAAACTTGGAGTGTGCAATGCAGGCAGATGTGCTCTGCAAATGTCTTGGCACTAGTGGGACTATAGCAAAGTCCAATAGCCACGTATAGGATGCCACTAGGTACACTGAGTGTGTGCTAGTATAATGGCTTCGTTATAATTAGTTGGAGTGTGCAACGCAGGCAGATGCGCTCTGCAAATGTCTTGGCCCTAGTGGGACTATAGCAAAGTCCAATAGCCACGTATAGGATGCCACTAGGTACACTGAGTGTTTGCTAGTATAATGGCTTAGTTATAATGAGTTGGAGTGTGCAACGCAGGCAGATGCGCTCTGCAAATGTCTTGGCACTAGTGGGACTATAGCAAAGTCCAATAGCCACGTATAGGATGCCACTAGGTACACTGAGTGTTTGCTAGTATAATGGCTTAGTTATAATGAGTTGGAGTGTGCAACGCAGGCAGATGCGCTCTGCAAATGTCTTGGCACTAGTGGGACTATAGCAAAGTCCAATAGCCACGTATAGGATGCCACTAGGTACACTGAGTGTTTGCTAGTATAATGGCTTCGTTATAATTTGTTGGAGTGTGCAACGCAGGCAGATGCGCTCTGCAAATGTCTTGGCACTAGTGGGACTATAGCAAAGTCCAATAGCCACGTATAGGATGCCACTAGGTACACTGAGTGTTTGCTAGTATAATGGCTTCGTTATAATTAGTTGGAGTGTGCAACGCAGGCAGATGCGCTCTGCAAATGTCTTGGCCCTAGTGGGACTATAGCAAAGTCCAATAGCCACGTATAGGATGCCACTAGGTACACTGAGTGTTTGCTAGTATAATGGCTTAGTTATAATGAGTTGGAGTGTGCAACGCAGGCAGATGCGCTCTGCAAATGTCTTGGCACTAGTGGGACTATAGCAAAGTCCAATAGCCACGTATAGGATGCCACTAGGTACACTGAGTGTTTGCTAGTATAATGGCTTAGTTATAATGAGTTGGAGTGTGCAACGCAGGCAGATGCGCTCTGCAAATGTCTTGGCACTAGTGGGACTATAGCAAAGTCCAATAGCCACGTATAGGATGCCACTAGGTACACTGAGTGTTTGCTAGTATAATGGCTTCGTTATAATTTGTTGGAGTGTGCAACGCAGGCAGATGCGCTCTGCAAATGTCTTGGCACTAGTGGGACTATAGCAAAGTCCAATAGCCACGTATAGGATGCCACTAGGTACACTTAGTGTTTGCTAGTATAATGGCTTCGTTATAATTAGTTGGAGTGTGCAACGCAGGCAGATGCGCTCTGCAAATGTCTTGGCACTAGTGGGACTATAGCAAAGTCCAATAGCCACGTATAGGATGCCACTAGGTACACTGAGTGTTTGCTAGTATAATGGCTTCGTTATAATTTGTTGGAGTGTGCAACGCAGGCAGATGCGCTCTGCAAATGTCTTGGCACTAGTGGGACTATAGCAAAGTCCAATAGCCACGTATAGGATGCCACTAGGTACACTGAGTGTTTGCTAGTATAATGGCTTCGTTATAATTAGTTGGAGTGTGCAACGCAGGCAGATGCGCTCTGCAAATGTCTTGGCCCTAGTGGGACTATAGCAAAGTCCAATAGCCACGTATAGGATGCCACTAGGTACACTGAGTGTTTGCTAGTATAATGGCTTAGTTATAATGAGTTGGAGTGTGCAACGCAGGCAGATGCGCTCTGCAAATGTCTTGGCACTAGTGGGACTATAGCAAAGTCCAATAGCCATGTATAGGATGCCACTAGGTACACTGAGTGTTTGCTAGTATAATGGCTTAGTTATAATGAGTTGGAGTGTGCAACGCAGGCAGATGCGCTCTGCAAATGTCTTGGCACTAGTGGGACTATAGCAAAGTCCAATAGCCACGTATAGGATGCCACTAGGTACACTGAGTGTTTGCTAGTATAATGGCTTCGTTATAATTTGTTGGAGTGTGCAACGCAGGCAGATGCGATCTGCAAATGTCTTGGCACTAGTGGGACTATAGCAAAGTCCAATAGCCACGTATAGGATGCCACTAGGTACACTGAGTGTTTGCTAGTATAATGGCTTCGTTATAATTAGTTGGAGTGTGCAACGCAGGCAGATGCGCTCTGCAAATGTCTTGGCACTAGTGGGACTATAGCAAAGTCCAATAGCCACGTATAGGATGCCACTAGGTACACTGAGTGTTTGCTAGTATAATGGCTTCGTTATAATTTGTTGGAGTGTGCAACGCAGGCAGATGCGCTCTGCAAATGTCTTGGCACTAGTGGGACTATAGCAAAGTCCAATAGCCTTGTATAGGATGCCACTAGGTACACTGAGTGTTTGCTAGTATAATGGCTTCGTTATAATTAGTTGGAGTGTGCAACGCAGGCAGATGCGCTCTGCAAATGTCTTGGCACTAGTGGGACTATAGCAAAGTCCAATAGCCACGTATAGGATGCCACTAGGTACACTGAGTGTTTGCTAGTATAATGGCTTCGTTATAATTTGTTGGAGTGTGCAACGCAGGCAGATGCGCTCTGCAAATGTCTTGGCACTAGTGGGACTATAGCAAAGTCCAATAGCCACGTATAGGATGCCACTAGGTACACTGAGTGTTTGCTAGTATAATGGCTTCGTTATAATTAGTTGGAGTGTGCAACGCAGGCATATGCGCTCTGCAAATGTCTTGGCACTAGTGGGACTATAGCAAAGTCCAATAGCCACGTATAGGATGCCACTAGGTACACTGAGTGTTTGCTAGTATAATGGCTGAGTTTAAAAAACTTGGAGTGTGCAATGCAGGCAGATGTGCTCTGCTAATGTCTTTGCACTAGTGGGACTATAGCAAAGTCCAATAGCCACGTATAGGATGCCACTAGGTACACTGAGTGTTTGCTAGTATAATGGCTTAGTTATAATGAGTTGGAGTGTGCAACGCAGGCAGATGCGCTCTGCAAATGTCTTGGCACTAGTGGGACTATAGCAAAGTCCAATAGCCACGTATAGGATGCCACTAGGTACACTGAGTGTTTGCTAGTATAATGGCTTCGTTATAATTTGTTGGAGTGTGCAACGCAGGCAGATGCGCTCTGCAAATGTCTTGGCACTAGTGGGACTATAGCAAAGTCCAATAGCCACGTATAGGATGCCACTAGGTACACTGAGTGTTTGCTAGTATAATGGCTTCGTTATAATTAGTTGGAGTGTGCAACGCAGGCAGATGCGCTCTGCAAATGTCTTGGCACTAGTGGGACTATAGCAAAGTCCAATAGCCACGTATAGGATGCCACTAGGTACACTGAGTAATTGCTAGTATAATGGCTTCGTTATAATTTGTTGGAGTGTGCAACGCAGGCAGATGCGCTCTGCAAATGTCTTGGCACTAGTGGGACTATAGCAAAGTCCAATAGCCACGTATAGGATGCCACTAGGTACACTGAGTGTTTGCTAGTATAATGGCTTCGTTATAATTAGTTGGAGTGTGCAACGCAGGCAGATGCGCTCTGCAAATGTCTTGGCACTAGTGGGACTATAGCAAAGTCCAATAGCCACGTATAGGATGCCACTAGGTACACTGAGTGTTTGCTAGTATAATGGCTTCGTTATAATTAGTTGGAGTGTGCAACGAAGGCAGATGCGCTCTGCAAATGTCTTGGCCCTAGTGGGACTATAGCAAAGTCCAATAGCCACGTATAGGATGCCACTAGGTACACTGAGTGTTTGCTAGTATAATGGCTTAGTTATAATGAGTTGGAGTGTGCAACGCAGGCAGATGCGCTCTGCAAATGTCTTGGCACTAGTGGGACTATAGCAAAGTCCAATAGCCACGTATAGGATGCCACTAGGTACACTGAGTGTTTGCTAGTATAATGGCTTAGTTATAATGAGTTGGAGTGTGCAACGCAGGCAGATGCGCTCTGCAAATGTCTTGGCACTAGTGGGACTATAGCAAAGTCCAATAGCCACGTATAGGATGCCACTAGGTACACTGAGTGTTTGCTAGTATAATGGCTTCGTTATAATTTGTTGGAGTGTGCAACGCAGGCAGATGCGCTCTGCAAATGTCTTGGCACTAGTGGGACTATAGCAAAGTCCAATAGCCACGTATAGGATGCCACTAGGTACACTGAGTGTTTGCTAGTATAATGGCTTCGTTATAATTAGTTGGAGTGTGCAACGCAGGCAGATGCGCTCTGCAAATGTCTTGGCTCTAGTGGGACTATAGCAAAGTCCAATAGCCACGTATAGGATGCCACTAGGTACACTGAGTGTTTGCTAGTATAATTGCTTCGTTATAATTTGTTGGAGTGTGCAACGCAGGCAGATGCGCTCTGCAAATGTCTTGGCACTAGTGGGACTATAGCAAAGTCCAATAGCCACGTATAGGATGCCACTAGGTACACTGAGTGTTTGCTAGTATAATGGCTTCGTTATAATTAGTTGGAGTGTGCAACGCAGGCAGATGCGCTCTGCAAATGTCTTGGCACTAGTGGGACTATAGCAAAGTCCAATAGCCACGTATAGGATGCCACTAGGTACACTGAGTGTTTGCTAGTATAATGGCTTCGTTATAATTTGTTGGAGTGTGCAACGCAGACAGATGCGCTCTGCAAATGTCTTGGCACTAGTGGGACTATAGCAAAGTCCAATAGCCACGTATAGGATGCCACTAGGTACACTGAGTGTTTGCTAGTATAATGGCTTCGTTATAATTAGTTGGAGTGTGCAACGCAGGCAGATGCGCTCTGCAAATGTCTTGGCACTAGTGGGACTATAGCAAAGTCCAATAGCCACGTATAGGATGCCACTAGGTACACTGAGTGTTTGCTAGTATAATGGCTGAGTTTAAAAAACTTGGAGTGTGCAATGCAGGCAGATGTGCTCTGCTAATGTCTTTGCACTAGTGGGACTATAGCAAAGTCCAATAGCCACGTATAGGATGCCACTAGGTACACTGAGTGTTTGCTAGTATAATTGCTTAGTTTAAAAAAGTTGGAGTGTGCAATGCAGGCAGATGTGCTCTGCAAATGTCTTTGCACTAGTGGGACTATAGCAAAGTCCAATAGCCACGTATAGGATGCCACTAGGTACACTGAGTGTGTGCTAGTATAATGGCTTCGTTATAATTAGTTGGAGTGTGCAACGCAGGCAGATGCGCTCTGCAAATGTCTTGGCACTAGTGGGACTATAGCAAAGTCCAATAGCCACGTATAGGATGCCACTAGGTACACTGAGTGTGTGCTAGTATAATGGCTTAGTTATAATTCGTTGGAGTGTGCAACGCAGGCAGACGTGCTGCAAATGTCTTGGCACTAGTGGGACTATAGCAAAGTCCAATAGCCACGTATAGGATGCCACTAGGTACACTGAGTGTTTGCTAGTATAATGGCTTCGTTATAATTTGTTGGAGTGTGCAACGCAGGCAGATGCGCTCTGCAAATGTCTTGGCCCTAGTGGGACTATAGCAAAGTCCAATAGCCACGTATAGGATGCCACTAGGTACACTGAGTGTTTGCTAGTATAATGGCTGAGTTTAAAAAACTTGGAGTGTGCAATGCAGGCAGATGTGCTCTGCTAATGTCTTTGCACTAGTGGGACTATAGCAAAGTCCAATAGCCACGTATAGGATGCCACTAGGTACACTGAGTGTTTGCTAGTAAAATTGCTTAGTTTAAAAAACTTGGAGTGTGCAATGCAGGCAGATGTGCTCTGCAAATGTCTTTGCACTAGTGGGACTATAGCAAAGTCCAATAGCCACAGATAGGATGCCACTAGGTACACTGAGTGTTTGCTAGTATAATGGCTTACTTAGAATGAGTTGGAGTGTGCAGAGGACAAGAGGGTACAGTGGCAGGATTGTGGTGCTCTGGGTAGAGGAATGGAAGCCTGCCTTTCTATTCCCTCCTAATGGTGAAATGCAGGGAGGAAATCCCTGACCTGGGCTACACAGACGCTGTTGCTGTTTGCAGGACCTGTCACCTATGGCTCTCTGACCCTGCCGGTACGAGCCCTTAAAAGGACTGCTAGAATGTGCTCTCCCTAAGCTGTCTAACGCTGTGTATGCAGCGCATACAGCTGTATCGGCAATAGGACAAAGGACGGAACTGCGACAGTGATGTCTGACACCAAAGACGCAGAAGGCAGATAATGGCGATCGTGAAGAAAATGTCCGGTTTTATAATGCAGGGACATGTGACATGCAGATCCTATCACACATGCCGTTGCTTCTCTGCCTCAAAGTCCACTTAGGTGTGTGTGTGTCTGTGATTGGCTGACATGCTGGCCAGCCCCACAAGACGCGCGCGCTTAGGGAAGGAAGACAAGAAAAAAAAAAAAATGGCGATCGCCATTATAGAAACAGCAGTGATCTGAAGGCGCTGTTCACGCACACTATACACTGAAATGTGATAATAGTTTGATTCACAGAGTGACTTACACTATTACAGCAGAAACCAAGCTAAGATTTAGCTGTTTTTTGGCTGCTAGAACCGTTCTCGAACGTTTCTAGAACTATCGAGCTTTTGCAAAAAGCTCGAGTTCTAGTTCGATCTAGAACATGCCCCAAAATCACTCGAGCCTAGAACTGGAGAACCACGAACCACGAACCGCGCTCAACTCTAGTCGACACCCGAGCATGTCTGTGTAAAGCGGGCTTTATACGCAATGACATCGCTAACGAGGTGTTGTTGGGGTCACGGAATTCGTGATGCACATCCGGCCTTGTTAGCGACGTCGTTGCATGTGAAACAAACGAACGACCATTAACGATCAAAATTACCTAATCGTTGATTGTTGACCGGTCGTTCTAATCCCGTTTATCGTTGCTGTTGCAGGATGCAGGTTGTTCGTCATTCCTGTGGCAGCACACATCACTATGTGTGACACCGCAGGAACGAGGAACTACATCGTACCTGCGGCCGCCGGCAATGAGGAAGGAAGGAGATGGGAGGGATGTTACGCCACTGTGACGCCGAATTAACCACCCCCTTAGAAAGGAGGCGGTTCGCCAGCCACAGCGATATAACTAGGCAGGTAAGAACGTGTGACGGGTGTTAGCGATTTTGTGCGCTATGGGTAGTGATTTGCTCGTGACGCACAATCGACAGTGGCGGGTTCTTTCACCAGCGACATCGCTAGCGATCTCGATGTGTGCAAAGCCTGTTTAACTCAGAAAAACCAAAGGAGTCAGATGAGGAGTTTCAGGCTCTGCAGTGGGAACAGTGTCAGATGCCACCATGACACTCGGCGAGTTTAGAAGAAAACACTGTGTGATAGTTAGATGAGAAGTGTAAAGAAAGTTCAGTGTAGACATACTTTCTAGGTGTTTGGAGGTGAATGGGAGTAGTGATATAGAGGACAAGTCAAGGGATATTTTTTTTCAGGATAGGTGTGATTGAGGCATGTTCAAAAGCAGAAGGGAAGGTGCCAGAAGTTAATGATAGGTTGATGAGATGGGTTAGGGCAGTAATAAATATGGTGGTAAGGTTGGGGAGAAGGCGGATTATTGTCAAATGCAGAAGGAAATTTTTGATGTATCCATGTGTGAATTCAGCATACTAACTTAAAGTCCATTTGCACTAACTGACTGTGACAATAAATGTCCGCTAATCAGCTACATGTTTGCTAACTGTATGTCACTTGATTGCCTCTTTACACAGGCAGATGTGCTTTAGCTGAGTGAAACACAATATGTAATATATAGTTCTATGCCCTTAAATGCCAGGTTTTACTTACAGAATACAATGCTCTGCCAAGAACATTGATTCTTTGGGCAAACCAAATGATGATTTTACTCAAAAATGGAATTCTCATTTGTATTTATCATGCATTGTAAATGCATGATAGAGGATGCAGTTTAGAGGATCATGTATAGGACAGGAGTACATATGTACTGTATGTTGAAGTTTAAGTAACCTTTTATCTCTTGAACAAAGTATATATAGTTTTTTTACTTTAAGGAAACAATTAATTTCTGTGATTAAACATTATATTATCTAATTATGCAGTTAAGAAGGTCTCCTGAAATTCACCCAATTCAGGAGGGAGATTTTTTTTTACATCAAATAAATTTTGGAATAATCAAATCTTCCTGGAAGGGGTATCAAAAAACAAACAGGTAACTCATATGTTAACCTCTACATCGCCTTGTACCTACTTGGCCTGCCATCTCTGCCCCAGGCCGATCAGCTCATTTTACTTCTTTAATCTATGAGTCATTTAGTAGATTCTGCCAATGGCTATGTCCCATTTGGTCACATGTTTTTTTTTCACATACCGGTGTGTAAAAAATTTTCTTTGTTTCTTTATTTAGGCCTTTTTTGGCTGAAACATTGGCTTTGCTAATGTTGTAGTGTTTGTCTTTCTGCAGTTAATCAATAAACACTTTTTGCATTATCCATTGTTACTTGTCCTTCTGAGTGCTGGAGATCCTCTTTAATATTGATTTGCCTTTTCTCCTAAGCACCATTAGTTTAGCAGTTGAGCCTGGCCCTATTGAATTCCATGTGGTCACATAAACATTTGATGCTAACCACGTGACCAAATGGGAGATGGCTCACTCTTAATGACATGTAATGCAAAGTAGAGAAAAGAAGGAAATAAGAGGGCCAGGTGTTGCACTAACTAGAGCAGCAAACCAAGCATAGAGAGGGCCAAAGAGAGGGCCACCGAGAGAATAAGTGATACATTATCTTTTTAACCCTTTCTTGACTCTCAGAATCAAATTAATTTGCATATTTTTTCTAGATTTGCACAAGTCTCATTACTCCAAATTTTCATTTTCCTGAATCAACAAATTTTGGAAAATTTTAAACTAAAATTTTATTTGTTTAGAATGAATTTGCTCATACTTATTTATATAGTAGGAAGAAAATCTGGAAAATATTGTATCTGCTTTCCTTCAGTTTCCTCTTAACTTTTTTCAGTTTTTTTAATTAAACATAATCAGTAATAAAATATAAAAATCTGTCTTTTAATTTATCATATTATTTTCAATCTGATAGGTTTTACAGAATAGAGAATTAAGTTTTTGTGAAGGAGGAATTCAGAATAAGCTTATGGTACCAATCCTTGCCTCCTTACTTGTTCAGGTGGCCCCAGAATACCCTATGAATCAAGCAGCCATATGCTCTGTAAATGTGAAAGAACACAAAACTAAAATGCGAAAGAAAAGGAAAATATGTCAATGTGCCACATTCAGCTTTTGGCCTGCAGTACAGGGCACAAATTTTCATTTCTGCACAAAGCAACGATGATCAAAGGGTTTATGCAAAGGCATTTTTTTTAAACCAAGCTATATTTGGCAGCAAATTCTTTCACTTTTAATATTGTGAGAATTGGGTTATAATGTCATTAAAACCATTAAAGCTTTCTTTTTGTGTGTTACAGTGCCATATGCCACCTGTTTTGATCTCAAACGAAAAATAAAATCCCCACAAAGATGAAGAACCAGTAGTGTTAAACAGTAAGCTACATAATTGTAAATGAACTGTCTAGCAATACTGTGAAAGCAGTGCGTGGTAATCTCATTTAGTGTGTTCTGAGCAGTCGGAGTGGAACAATTTCTCAAGGCAAGCTGCATATTCACAGCAAAGACAGAGGAAAAGAAGCAGCAGGGGTGACTTCAGTCAAAACAAAGTGATGGGTTAGTTTGCTTCTTGAGTACATCAAGCTGTGATCAGAAGGGACGATGCTGGGCAGCTGATTGCCACTGGCAGTGTTACACTGATACTGTTAAGAAAGTGTGAATCATTTCTATAGACAAAGCATATGTTAGCTACTTAGATATAATTCAACTTATCCTTGTTCTTTTTCTGCTGCTTTATTTAGAGGTATTTTCTTCATACACTTTAAGGCAACTATATAAAAAAGTGCTTCGAAATTCGATGCAAGTCAATACAAATAACTATTATGGCAAAAAACAAATTTTTTGTTTTTCCGTTTTTCTTATTTTTCCTCCCCTTCCAATTATTTTTTATTTCTCTGTTGCCAAATCTACATAAGATTTGTTTTTTGTGGGATAATTTGCAGTTTTGAATGATACCATTCATTTTACTATTTAATATACTGAAAGAATTCTAATTGGACTAAAAAGGAAAAAAAAAATAATTCTAAGGCCATGTGCACACTAGAAAGAGACTTTTTCTTAAGGAAAAACCAGACCCTCTGAAAGAATCCCACACCTGCGGTAAAAAAACGCACCAAAATCGCAATGAAATCCGTGTGCGGTTTTGCCACGGTTTGGTGCGTTTTTGGTGCGGATTTGGTGCAGATTACCGCTGTTTTTCTACAGGTTGGTCCCTGCGGATTTTTACCACTAATTAATGGCAAAAGCACAGGGATCTGAAGAAAAGAAGCGACATGTGTGACGCCCTGGACACCAAGGGGTCACAGGTCACTACACTCACCACATACACCCCCACCCCAGTAAGGTACCACCAGTCAACCAAAAGACCTGATTGCCTCCCTCAGAGTCAGACAGGCACACCATGTGGGTGGAGTCAGCCGGAAAGACAAGCCCTCCAAGGAGTCTGCTGGCCTGAGGCAGGAAAACACTAAAGAAGCTGAGGTTTAGAGTTTGAGGAGAGAGGAGCTCAGTTCCGTGTGGGGCCTGGGTCAGAGCCTAGGATCCCAGATCAGTCAGGCAGGCAGACAGTAGTTGCCGCCTGCAGAAGACCGGGAATATGACCAACGGAACAGTAAGGGACCGGGACAGGATAGTGGCCCGCCGGAACCGAACTGGGGAGCTAACTGGATACCGGAGCACCAGGCAGGGTGCTCAGACCCCGACTAGGCTATAAGCCACCACCATAGTCAAATTTACTGATTGCGGTCTGGACCTCAGTGGTTCATTCTCACCTAAGTCCCGATTGAAGGCAACAGCCCAACCAGTCCGGATAGTAGCCACCGCCAGAGGACAGAGATCCAAGGGTTAGCATCTGCAGGTAAACGGGCTCCTACGACACATACACGCCAGGGAGCGGGCTACCAGTGCCCAGGCACGGTAGCCAAAATCACATAAAGGTGCAAAAGAAAGGCAGACATTACCAACCTGTCTGGAGAAGTTGTAGCTGGCTGAGGGCCCCATTCGTCACCCCATTTGGCTTACCAGTGACTCTGTGTGGTTTAATCGTGAGTACACCAGTGCCATCAGGCACTGCACCGCGCTGCACCGCAACCCTGCCCCTGCACCCCGGCCTTCACCACTGGGCCCCGGGACCAACATCCCCTACCCATGAAGGGGTCAACACCTAGCTGCGCCCCTACACCATTCCTGGGATTCCCCGTACCTTTACCGCAGCGGTGGTGTCCACCATCACCACAACCCGTGGGTGGTGTCACGAACTTTCCCAAAAACAACTACCCCCGCAACCCCTGCATGCACCGCCACTACTCCCTTCCAGAGCGGCAAGACCTCCAGGTCTGGAGGCGCTCGAGCCACATACGCACGCGAGCCCGGACCCGAGCGACTTGGCGGTACACATGCACATTAGTTCAGCAGCGGAAAATCCGCGGGTATAAATCTGCAGGTATAAAAAAACGCAGTGTGTGCACAGCATTTTTTTATACCCATAGGTTTTGGTGGGGAATGACTGCAGAAATGTTAGACACATTTTCTGCAGCAAATCCATGGTAAAATGCATGGTAAATCCGCAGTGTGTGCACATAGCCTTAGGCCACATGCACACGTCGTGTATTTTTTGCGTTTCCGCAGGGTTTTAAGCTGCAGCGTCACATTATCAAAATGCATGCATTCTGCTTCCCCAGGAAAGTCTATGAGAGTCATGCAAAATCCGTGCGCATGTTGCTTTTTTGAATGCAGCGTTTTGAAAGTCAAAAATTTGACAAAATCTCTGCATATAAACTTGCAGCACGTCACTACTTTTGAGCGTTTTGGCAGCGTTCTACACCCATTGAAATCAATGAGTTGTTAAAAAACACTACCGAAATGCTAAGCAGTGCATTTGCAATGCATTTTTGTTGCGATCTGCATGTTTATTTGACATAACAAATGCAGGTCTTTTGGTCTCTCTCTCTCTCTGTCGATGTTGGTTTCTCCCTCCCACCCCCTCTCTCATACTCACCAATCCCTGAATACCGGCGCGGCGCTGCATGGCGTTCACACTGTGGCGGCTTCTCCTCTTTTGAAAATGCTGGCCACTCATTATTCCATCTCGTATTCTCTGCTTCCCCCGCCCACTGGCGCCTATGATTGGTTGCAGTCAGACACGCCCCCATGCTGAGTGACAGCTGTCTCACTGCAACCAATCTCAGCCGCCGGTGGGCGTGTCTATATTGTGCAGTAAGATAAATAAATAATTAAAAAAAAACAACGTGCGGTCCCCCCCCAAATGATACCCAGCCAAGATAAAGCCACACAGCTGTGGGCTGGTATTCTTAGGATGGGGAGCGCCATGTTATAGTAAGCCCGCCATCCTAAAAATATCAGCCAGCAGCTGCCCGGAATAGCTGCATCCATTATATGCGAAAGTTCCGGGACTCTACCCGGCTTCTCCCGTTGCCCTGGTGCGGTGGCAATTAAGGTAATAGGGAGTTAATGGCAGCCCAGAGCTGCCACTAAATCCTAGCTTAGTGATGGCAGGCATCACTGAGACACCCCCCCATCACTAAACTGTAAAAAAAGTAAATAAACACAAACACCAAAAAATCCTTTATTTGAAATAAAAGACAAAAAAACACTCTCTCTCACCACTTTATTAACCCCTCAAAAATACCTCCAGGTCCGACATAATCCACACAGAACTTTCAGAACTGCTACATCCGAAGCTGACAGCGAGTGACCATAGAGAAGGACCGCTAGCTGTGAGCTCCACGCAGCAACTGAAGTGAGTTGCGTGATCAGCTGTGCTGTCACTGAGGTTACCCGTGTCCACCGCTCTCAGGTGGAGGACTGCAGCTGTGGCCGCGGGTAACCTGTGTGACTGCACCGCTGATCGCGCGGCTCACTTCCGTCACTCAGGGGATTTGTGGTCACAGGTGAGTCCTTTATGTGTGACCACAAATAAGGCTGCAACACAGAGAGAGAGAGATGTGCAATGTCAGTGAAATCGGGTAAAGCTCTGACGTCACTGCTGCGGACTCCTGTGTCCTGGCACTGACCTCGGAGGTTCATCTGAGTTCATAAAAGCACACAGAGACAGAGCTGCAGGATGAAAATGAAGTCAGGTGAAGTTCATCCGAGTTCATTCTCATCGTCCAGCTCTGTCTGTGTCTGCTGTTAGCGGGTTTGAAGCAGAGCTGAATTGTCGGGGGACCAGACTGACAAAAATGCATCCAAAACACATGTAAAATGCATGCAAAATGCATCCAAAATACATGTATTTTGGCTGCATTCTTTTTGTCAAAATGCAGCGTCAAGTGTGGCAGAGGGTGCGCTTTTTTCTGCACTGTTCAGGACGCAGTGTGCGCACAAGCCCTTACACTGTTTTTGAGTTTTGTATATATGCCATTCATTCTGCAGTATACCTAAAATGACACCATGATTTTGTAGGTAAGTATGATTTTAGTGATATTCAGATTTATAATGTTTAGTTTAAATTTTAGTGGTTAAAAAATGATTAAGAACCTGGTAAAAATTTGTTTGTGTTGTCATTTTCTAATGGTTGTAACTTGGCTATTTATACATCCATTGAACTATGTGAGGGCTTGTTTTTTTGGATAATGTGCTTTACTATATATTTTTCATGTCATTTTGGGGGTGAAATTACATTTTCATCTCTTGTTATTTTATATTTTATATGCGTGAGATGTAAAAATCCTGCGGTTCATTTTCCATAGCAGAGTTGAGTGCCCAGGTTATATAGTTTTCTTTTTTGCTAGAGTGGACTTACACAGATACGAAGAGAGTATATGTATATATATATATAGATATATATATATAGATATATATATATATATATATATATATATATATCTATATATATATATACAAACATAAAAAAATAAAAATTATCCAAAAATAAAGATAAAAAAACTTGCAAAAAGTTCACCTTGTATTAAAACATCACCACAGGCTCATTAAAGCCTTCTCTCACTAAAAAGCTGGAGTGCTGCCTTTATTTTTATATTTTTGGATATATAATACAAATTTTGGAAGGTTGCGGTAAGGCCTGGCACACAGTACCTGCAATAGTGGTGCTTTTCTATGATTATATTTTCCATATATATATATATATATATATATATATATATATATATATATATATATATATATATTTATTTTATTTATTTATTTATTTTTTTCTCAATACTGCTGCACCTGCATTCACTGTAGGGCTATCTGCTGGAGGAGGGATAGGGTTTGTTTACAGGCATATAAGCAGGAACTAGAGCCATTCAATCTTTGCTAAGCACACTAAAATAAAAAAATCCTTTATCAAGGTTATATCAATTCCATTAACTATTATTCCCACAGTTTGCTGCATTCAATGTAAGGGGTACTTCTCACATAGCGAGATCGCTAGCGAGATCGCTGCTGAGTCACGGTTTTGGTGACGCACTAGTGACCTCATTAGCGATCTCGCTGTGTGTGACACTGAGCAGCGATCTGGCCCCTGCTGTGAAATCTCTGCTCGTTACACACAGTGCTGGTTCATTTTTTGGACGTTGCTCTCCCGCTGTGAAGCACACATTGCTGTGTTTGACAGTGAGAGAGCAACGATCTGAATGTGCAGAGAGCAGGGAGCCAGCTTCTGGCAGCCTGCGGTAAGCTGTAACCAAGGTAAATATCGGGTAACCAAGCAAAGTGCTTTGCTTGGTTACCCGATATTTACCTTGGCTACTAGCATCCGCCGCTCTCAGGCTGCCAGTGCCTGCTCCCTGCACATGTAGCCGGAGTACACATCAGGGAAATAAGCAAAGCGTTTTGCTTATTAACCCCATGTGTACTCTGGCTACGAGTGCAGGGAGCCAACGCAAAGCGGTGTGCGCTGGTAACCAAGGTAAATATTGGGTAACCAAGCGCTTGGTTACCCGATATTTACCTTAGTTACCAAGCGCAGCATTGCTTCCACGCGTCGCTGGGGGCTGGTCACTAGTAGCTGGTGAGATCTGCCTGATTGACAGCTCACCAGCGACCATGTAGCGACGCACCAGCGATCCTAACCAGGTCAGATCGCTGGTGGGATTGCTGAAGCATTGCTAAAGTGTGACGGTACTCTAAGGAGAACATCTGGAGAAGGGGTAGATGACGATTATAGGTCTATAGGCATGGATTATAGTTTTACAGTCCTTGCTGCTGCACCTTGAAGCCAAAAGTAATTTTTTGCAGTGCGAAACCCAAATGGCAAAAACAATTGACAGGTCAATGCTGACTGCAAAGCTGAGTTTTTGACCAAAGTTCTGCAACAAAAAGGCTGCAGTTTGAACTGCAAAGTGCGGACAAGAAACCCAAATTCCCATAGACTTTGCTTGAAAAGCAGAACACAACCATTTTGGCATTAAACGCTGCAGTTGAAAAAGCAGCAAAAAAGCAGGTAAAAAGCAGGTAAAAAGCAATGTGCGGACATAGCCTTACTGTTTCCTCCTGATTCTCCCTCACAAAAAGTGAAATAGAAAGCAATAAAAAATTATCTGGGCCAAAATGCTACCAATAAAAATATCAACTCAGCCCGCAAAACAAATGACTCTGTTGGCACAAAGATAAAAAAAACTATAGCCTTCAAAATCTGATGCTGCAAAAGAACCTTTATTTTGTAAAAAAAACTTTTTTTTTTTAGCTGGAGCTGGATAGTAGCCAAAGTTAAAAAAAACACAATATAAATCTGGTATCGCTGTAATCGTACTGACTTGAGGAATAAAGCCCTCTATTCACTTATACCGCATGGTGAATGGTGCAAAAAATAAAGAAACAAAGCTAATTTTTCATCTGCTGTTGATTTGTTAATTCTGCCACCCACAGATTACAACGAAGCGTGGCTCATATTTATCCTGCGCTCTACACTGAGCGGGGTTCATGTGTAAATATCTGAAAATCACGATTCAGAAAAAACTCCCAATGAAAAAATCACTGTAATGAGACAGAGGGAATCACTTTCAATTCCCTTCTGGCCTGTGGTGCGACGGCCTCTATTTAGGCGTGCACAAAACTACGGTCATCCAACATTTTTATTCACCTTTGAAATCATGGACAAAGCTGAACAGAAGCCAAACAGAGTCTGGAGTAACTCTGTTACTTCTGAATAGATTCATCGGGGGATTCACTTGAATCATGTTTTTCAGAAATGTACATGGAAACCCCGATTTAAGTGCTCAGCATTGAGCACAGGGTAAATGTGAACTGATGAATTATGTTCTGCACCCAAATCGCCACCATATGGCATTGAACTCAACTCACAGAAAACACAAGTCTCCACTCAGGTCAATCATCTGTTATGGAAATATAGAGGCTTCTACATTACAGGTAGCACAAAAGCTTTGGAAAAAGGCTATGGCTCACCACACCCAAAGAAATCCACCAAAATCTATGATGCCAAATCCAAATTACCCCCTCTGTTCTGAGTCTCGCTTTGTGATCAAATCACATTTAGGCTGTGTCCACACTTTGCATTTTCACCTGCTTTTCACCTGCTTTTCTGCTGCGTTTTGAACTGCAGCGTTTTCATGCCAAAATGCATGCGTTTCGATTGTCCTTCAAAGTCTATAGGAAAAGTGGATTTGTTGTGCGCACTTTGCAGTTCAAAACGCTGCGTTTAATTTTCATATTTTGGGCAAAAACTCTGCGTTCAAAGAAGCAGCATGTCAATTGCTTTTGCCATTTAAGCTGCGTTTTGCTAACATTGACGTCAATGAGAAGTATCAAAAATCAAAATAATGGAATGATATGTCCATTTACACACACACATAGTCTGACAATTAAATTAATTAAAAATATTAATTTTTTGGAATTTTAGCGATAACTAGTATAAAACCGCTATAATTATATTAAATATAACTAATTTCATTAAGACTTAATTAATAATATTTGTTTTCATTTTTTTTCTCTTTTTTTATAGTGTTTGACTGTTTAAACTTTATTTAGCAGTGTCTTTATGTTCAAAACGCATCTGACTTTAAGCAATGGAAAAGCATGTAAAAAGCGCTAAAAACGCAGCTAAAAGGCGGTAAAGACGCACGCATATTTATCGCGTTTCTGTGCTCAAAAGCAACTTTGGCAAAAGCAATTTCTGCCAGAGGATGCATTTAGAACTGCAACTACGACGACGCAAAGTGTGGACACAGCCTTAGGGGTACTTTGCACGCTGCGACATCACAAGCCGATGCTGCGATGCCGAGCGCGATAGTCCCCGCCCCCGTCACAGCTGAGATATCCTTGTGATAGCTGCCGTAGCGAACATTATCGCTATGGCAGCTTCACATGGACTCACCTGTCAGGGGACATCGCTCTGGCCGGCGACCCGCCTCCTTATTAAGGGGGCGGGTCGTACGGCGTCACTGCGACGTCACACGGCAGGCGGCCAATAGGAGCGGAGGGGCGGAGATGAGCGGGATGTAAACATCCCGCCCACCTTCTCCCTTCCGCATATCCTACGGGAGACGCGGTGACGCCGGTAGGAGATGTTCCTCACTCCTGCAACTTCACACACAGCGATGTGTGCTGCTGCTGGAGCGAGGAACAACATCGGACCATCGCGTCAGCGTAATTATGGATTACACCGACACTACACCGATGATACGATTACGACGCTTTTGCGCTCGTTAATCGTATCATCTAGGCTTTACACACTACGATGTCGCCTGCAATGCCGGATGTGCGTCACTTTCAATTTGACCCCACCGACATCGCACCTGCGATGTCGTAGCGCGCAAAGTACCCCTTAGAGTCCACATGTTAGGCATAATTGTAGTGAGGAAAGCCCTTTGAATTTAAATGGTGCAGGTTTCCAGAAGCACAAGCTGGGCACAATGTATGGGCACTACAATGTACTGGGCACAATAGGGGCTTACTTGCAATTTTTATTTCTGGAATATTCCCTACATTTTACACCATGGGTGTTTTTTAGAGAGTAAATTATCACTACACCCATAGATAAATTCTCAGAGGGGTCCAATTTCCAAAATATGGTCACTTGAAGGGGTTTATGTGGTTATTGGACATAGGGGTTTTGCAAATGGAGTCTGAAAACTATTCTAGAAAAAGCTGTGCTCTAAAACTCAAATGGCGCTCCTTACCTCCAAAGCCCTGTGTTACAGCTAAACAGTATTGTACTGTCACATGTGGGGTTTTGGCACGTTCAGGAAAAATTGTGAAACACATTGTTTTTTTTTTAACCTGTTCCCATTGTGAAAATTGGAAATTTGAGGTTAAAACAACATTATAGAAATAAAAATGTAATTCTTTTTCATCCCCACCCAATAATGAAACATTTTGTTACACACATGTGGTGTCAATATGCTCACTACACCATGAAATGAATTCACTGAGGGGTGCAGTTTATTAAATTCAGTCACTTGCATTACCCTTTTTCTGTCACTACCCTTGATAAAATATGCAATTTAAGGCAAAAATTAAGATTTTTGTGGGAAAAAGTAAAATTATTTTTTTTTTCTTCCATATTGCTTTAGTTCATCTGAAACACTTAAAAGGTTAATAAGCATCTTGAATGTGTCTTTGAGCAGTATAAGGAGTGCAGCTTTTAAAATGGTGTCCCTTCTGAGTAATTGCTGTCACCTAGGCTTCTTAAAGTCACATCAAATTAAGATTTTTTACGTTTTGTTGGAAAAATGAGAAATTGCTGATAAACTTTGAACCCTTCTAACTTCTCAACAGAAAAAAATATGTTTCAAAAAAATGCACTGATGTAAAGTAGACATGTGGGAAATGTTATTTATTAACTATTTTGTGTGGCATAACTTTCAAATTTAAGGTCATAAAAATTCAAAGTTTGAAAATTGTGAAATTTTTGTGAAATTTCATATAATTTCTCAAATAAAGGCATAAAATATCATCTTTAATTTACCACTATCATGAAGTACAATATGTCATAAAAAAAATATTCTCAGAATCACCGGGATCAGTTGAAGCGTTCCAAAGTTTAACCTCACAAAATTACACTGGTCAAAACTGAAAATAAATGGTGTGGTCGTTAGAGTGAAAACCCATGTTCTGATAAAGGTGTTAATAATGGGAAAAAAATGTATTCTGTGTCCTTTCCCTTAATGTCTTCCAGAGTATATTTGAGTCCCTTTTTCAAATTTTAGGCAGCCCTTCCACGTGCATATGTGGTACCTCTGAGGCTCTAATTGCCACAAGGTACTGCATCTCCATTAAGGATTCAGGATTCTCTATTATCTATTTCAGGTAAGAAGGGGGTTGATCGCCGGTGTTCCACATCCACACACTACATACAGCTTAGGAGCCTTCACATAGGGTGGGTTGGCTCAGGGTAGGAAGGGGGGTGGTCATAACGGTCATGGGACTTCCCAGTCACTGAAGCCAGCCACCTGGAGGGTGGGTTCCACCTGGGGTAGAAATAGGCGCAACCCCCTTACATCGGGAGCTGACCCATCAGCACCATAGTTCTGGCAAGACATATTTGGAAATCTTGGACTTTATTGGGCCCTGGGGCTTGGAGCGGGAGCTCAGCCAGGGAACCTAACTGTGGAGGTGAACACCCTAGAAATAGGACTCTCACTCCTTCTCTCTCAAAACACCGGTGATGACCCCTTACCGGATCTGGGATTGACCGGAGCCTATCACGTCAGTTACCAGTGTGACTGGGCTGGCAGCTGAAGTTGTGAGTAAACTACACCCTGAACCTGCAGAGCCTGTGATGGCTCGTCCTTACCGGCACTGGCGTCCAGTGCTTAGGCGCCAATGGCCTTTAAAATTCTCATCATCCACCCGGGGCCTGCTCCACCTGTGGGGAATGAAACCATTCTGGCCGCCTTAACACCTGCCTCGGAGAGGAATCCTGCAGCGGCGGCTACTACTAGCCGCGTACCATAGGTGGCATCATGACAAACTCTCCCCGTTACCCCGCTTCCCCTACCATTAACTGTACGCCTTGGGGCAATGTTACCGGGCAAGGCCACCCCGTGACAGTGCCTGACCCAACCCGAAATGGCCCAGCGACAAGTAGGTTAACCGCCTGCCACGTGGGGTGCGACACATAGGCTTTACACATCTTGTAGTCTCAATCCTTAATAATGGGAAAAAATTGTATTCTAAATCCCTCCTCTATGTGTCTTTACTAGTCAAGGAGTGCAACTCCTTATTAATGAGACTAAATTTAATTCTGAGGTCTTTCTCTACATGTCTTCCAAGATGTATTATAGTCCCTACTTTTAAATTTTGGCAGCCCTAGCATATAGTGTGTGCCTCCCCCTTCTAAAATTTGGCAGTTCTTGCATTGTTGGCATTGGCTTTGCAAGTTTCAGAGTGTCTCCTTCATAAATTACATAAGATGTGTCTGATCATGTCACACACACCACATGCCCAGATAAGGGCACAAACACATCTGCGGTATTCTGCTGCACTGTTGGATCCGGCATAAGGGCAATACAGTACAATACAGTTCACAGACAGTGTGGCAAACACCGGTCACATAATGTCACATGCTCTGGTCACATGACCGCATGTGCCCGGAGCTTGCCAGTGAACTTTAATGTACTTTACTGTGCTTGTGCTGGATCTGCGAGTGCGGCAGGAAAACGCTGATGTGAAACCAGCGTAAGGTAGTAAAAATGTTAAAATTACATTTACCAGTGACTACCAGATGGTGTAGTTTTATTTCCCCCTCTACTATGTCATCTACTGTAGTCATAGGTGATGGAGAAATACGGTGAGAGATGGCCCGGCTACTAAGGTATGGAGACGGCGTTTTTTTTTCTCTATTTAATTTTGCTTTATATATAAGTCATTATGAAGAAAAATATGGTTTCTAACATTTTTTCCTGTAAAATCCATTTTATCTTTGGTTTTGAATGTGTTATTTACAGTCCGTAAGAGTGGAGTAATACTCTGATAACATTGTTGCCAAGAGTCAGAGATGCGTCCAGGCGCCTTCCCCATGCTGTTTTCATTCCATTTGAATGCTGTTTCTATTCATTTCAGTGATTTTCCTCCTTACTCAGCCCTTCTGTTAGTCTTTCTGAAAAAATCCTCAAGTTCACATTGACTTCATTTAAACTAATTAATCGAGCCTGTTTGAGTGTCCTACCTACTCAAGTCAAGTTCTGAGTACTTGTGCATTTTGGTGCTTGCTTATCACTAGAGTTGAGCGCGGTTCGTGGTTCGTGGTTCTCCAGTTCTAGGCTCGAGTGATTTTGGGGCATGTTCTAGATCGAACTAGAACTCGAGCTTTTTGCAAAAGCTCGATAGTTCTAGAAACGTTCGAGAACGGTTCTAGCAGCCAAAAAACAGCTAAATCCTAGCTTGGTTTCTGCTGTAATAGTGTAAGTCACTCTGTGAATCAAACTATTATCACATTTCAGTGTATAGTGTGCGTGAACAGCGCCTTCAGATCACTGCTGTTTCTATAATGGCGATCGCCATTTTTTTTTTCTTGTCTTCCTTCCCTAAGCGCGCGCGTCTTGTGGGGCTGGCCAGCATGTCAGCCAATCACAGACACACACACACCTAAGTGGACTTTGAGGCAGAGAAGCAACGGCATGTGTGATAGGATCTGCATGTCACATGTCCCTGCATTATAAAACCGGACATTTTCTTCACGATCGCCATTATCTGCCTTCTGCGTCTTTGGTGTCAGACATCACTGTCGCAGTTCCGTCCTTTGTCCTATCGCCGATACAGCTGTATGCGCTGCATACACAGCGTTAGACAGCTTAGGGAGAGCACATTCTAGCAGTCCTTTTAAGGGCTCGTACCGGCAGGGTCAGAGAGCCATAGGTGACAGGTCCTGCAAACAGCGCCAGCGTCTGTGTAGCCCAGGTCAGGGATTTCCTCCCTGCATTTCACCATTAGGAGGGAATAGAAAGGCAGGCTTCCATTCCTCTACCCAGAGCACCACAATCCTGCCACTGTACCCTCTTGTCCTCTGCACACTCCAACTCATTCTAACTAAGCCATTATACTAGCAAACACTCAGTGTACCTAGTGGCATCCTATCTGTGGCTATTGGACTTTGCTATAGTCCCACTAGTGCAAAGACATTTGCAGAGCACATCTGCCTGCATTGCACACTCCACGTTTTTTAAACTAAGCAATTTTACTAGCAAACACTCAGTGTACCTAGTGGCATCCTATACGTGGCTATTGGACTTTGCTATAGTCCCACTAGTGCAAAGACATTAGCAGAGCACATCTGCCTGCATTGCACACTCCAAGTTTTTTAAACTCAGCCATTATACTAGCAAACACACAGTGTACCTAGTGGCATCCTATACGTGGCTATTGGACTTTCCTATAGTCCCACTAGTGCCAAGACATTTGCAGAGCGCATCTGCCTGCGTTGCACACTCCAACTAATTATAACGAAGCCATTATACTAGCAAACACTCAGTGTACCTAGTGGCATCCTATACGTGGCTATTGGACTTTGCTATAGTCCCACTAGTGCCAAGACATTTGCAGAGCGCATCTGCCTGCGTTGCACACTCCAACTAATTATAACGAAGCCATTATACTAGCACACACTCAGTGTACCTAGTGGCATCCTATACGTGGCTATTGGACTTTGCTATAGTCCCACTAGTGCCAAGACATTTGCAGAGCGCATCTGCCTGCGTTGCACACTACAACAAATTATAACGAAGCCATTATACTAGCAAACACTCAGTGTACCTAGTGGCATCCTATACGTGGCTATTGGACTTTGCTATAGTCCCACTAGTGCCAAGACATTTGCAGAGCGCATCTGCCTGCGTTGCACACTCCAACTAATTATAACGAAGCCATTATACTAGCACACACTCAGTGTACCTAGTGGCATCCTATACGTGGCTATTGGACTTTGCTATAGTCCCACTAGGGCCAAGACATTTGCAGAGCACATCTGCCTGCATTGCACACTCCAAGTTTTTTAAACTAAGCAATTTTACTAGCAAACACTCAGTGTACCTAGTGGCATCCTATACGTGGCTATTGGACTTTGCTATAGTCCCACTAGTGCAAAGACATTAGCAGAGCACATCTGCCTGCATTGCACACTCCAAGTTTTTTAAACTCAGCCATTATACTAGCAAACACTCAGTGTACCTAGTGGCATCCTATACGTGGCTATTGGACTTTGCTATAGTCCCACTAGTGCCAAGACATTTGCAGAGCGCATCTGCCTGCGTTGCACACTACAACAAATTATAACGAAGCCATTATACTAGCAAACACTCAGTGTACCTAGTGGCATCCTATACGTGGCTATTGGACTTTGCTATAGTCCCACTAGTGCCAAGACATTTGCAGAGCGCATCTGCCTGCGTTGCACACTCCAACTAATTATAACGAAGCCATTATACTAGCAAACACTCAGTGTACCTAGTGGCATCCTATACGTGGCTATTGGACTTTGCTATAGTCCCACTAGTGCCAAGACATTTGCAGAGCGCATCTGCCTGCGTTGCACACTCCAACTAATTATAACGAAGCCATTATACTAGCACACACTCAGTGTACCTAGTGGCATCCTATACGTGGCTATTGGACTTTGCTATAGTCCCTCTAGTGCCAAGACATTTGCAGAGCGCATCTGCCTGCGTTGCACACTCCAACTAATTATAACGAAGCCATTATACTAGCACACACTCAGTGTACCTAGTGGCATCCTATACGTGGCTATTGGACTTTGCTATAGTCCCTCTAGTGCCAAGACATTTGCAGAGCGCATCTGCCTGCGTTGCACACTCCAACTAATTATAACGAAGCCATTATACTAGCAAACACTCAGTGTACCTAGTGGCATCCTATACGTGGCTATTGGACTTTGCTATAGTCCCACTAGTGCAAAGACATTAGCAGAGCACATCTGCCTGCATTGCACACTCCAAGTTTTTTAAACTCAGCCATTATACTAGCAAACACACAGTGTACCTAGTGGCATCCTATACGTGGCTATTGGACTTTGCTATAGTCCCACTAGTGCCAAGACATTTGCAGAGCGCATCTGCCTGCGTTGCACACTCCAACTAATTATAACGAAGTCATTATACTAGCACACACTCAGTGTACCTAGTGGCATCCTATACGTGGCTATTGGACTTTGCTATAGTCCCACTAGTGCCAAGACATTTGCAGAGCGCATCTGCCTGCGTTGCACACTACAACAAATTATAACAAAGCCATTATACTAGCAAACACTCAGTGTACCTAGTGGCATCCTATACGTGGCTATTGGACTTTGCTATAGTCCCACTAGTGCCAAGACATTTGCAGAGCGCATCTGCCTGCGTTGCACACTCTAACTAATTATAACGAAGCCATTATACTAGCACACACTCAGTGTACCTAGTGGCATCCTATACGTGGCTATTGGACTTTGCTATAGTCCCACTAGTGCCAAGACATTTGCAGAGCGCATCTGCCTGCGTTGCACACTACAACAAATTATAACGAAGCCATTATACTAGCAAACACTCAGTGTACCTAGTGGCATCCTATACGTGGCTATTGGACTTTGCTATAGTCCCACTAGTGCCAAGACATTTGCAGAGCGCATCTGCCTGCGTTGCACACTACAACAAATTATAACAAAGCCATTATACTAGCAAACACTCAGTGTACCTAGTGGCATCCTATACGTGGCTATTGGACTTTGCTATAGTCCCACTAGTGCCAAGACATTTGCAGAGCGCATCTGCCTGCGTTGCACACTACAACAAATTATAACGAAGCCATTATACTAGCAAACACTCAGTGTACCTAGTGGCATCCTATACGTGGCTATTGGACTTTGTTATAGTCCCACTAGTGCCAAGACATTTGCAGAGCGCATCTGCCTGCGTTGCACACTACAACAAATTATAACGAAGCCATTATACTAGCAAACACTCAGTGTACCTAGTGGCATCCTATACGTGGCTATTGGACTTTGCTATAGTCCCACTAGTGCCAAGACATTTGCAGAGCGCATCTGCCTGCGTTGCACACTCCAACTAATTATAACGAAGCCATTATACTAGCAAACACTCAGTGTACCTAGTGGCATCCTATACGTGGCTATTGGACTTTGCTATAGTCCCACTAGTGCCAAGACATTTGCAGAGCGCATCTGCCTGCGTTGCACACTCCAGCTAATTATAACGAAGCCATTATACTAGCACACACTCAGTGTACCTAGTGGCATCCTATACATGGCTATTGGACTTTGCTATAGTCCCACTAGGGCCAAGACATTTGCAGAGCACATCTGCCTGCATTGCACACTCCAAGTTTTTTAAACTAAGCAATTTTACTAGCAAACACTCAGTGTACCTAGTGGCATCCTATACGTGGCTATTGGACTTTGCTATAGTCCCACTAGTGCAAAGACATTAGCAGAGCACATCTGCCTGCATTGCACACTCCAAGTTTTTTAAACTCAGCCATTATACTAGCAAACACTCAGTGTACCTAGTGGCATCCTATACGTGGCTATTGGACTTTGCTATAGTCCCACTAGTGCCAAGACATTTGCAGAGCGCATCTGCCTGCGTTGCACACTCCAACTAATTATAACGAAGCCATTATACTAGCAAACACTCAGTGTACCTAGTGGCATCCTATACGTGGCTATTGGACTTTGCTATAGTCCCACTAGTGCCAAGACATTTGCAGAGCGCATCTGCCTGCGTTGCACACTCCAACTAATTATAACGAAGCCATTATACTAGCAAACACTCAGTGTACCTAGTGGCATCCTATACGTGGCTATTGGACTTTGCTATAGTCCCACTAGTGCCAAGACATTTGCAGAGCGCATCTGCCTGCGTTGCACACTCCAACTAATTATAACGAAGCCATTATACTAGCACACACTCAGTGTACCTAGTGGCATCCTATACGTGGCTATTGGACTTTGCTATAGTCCCACTAGGGCCAAGACATTTGCAGAGCACATCTGCCTGCATTGCACACTCCAAGTTTTTTAAACTAAGCAATTTTACTAGCAAACACTCAGTGTACCTAGTGGCATCCTATACGTGGCTATTGGACTTTGCTATAGTCCCACTAGTGCAAAGACATTAGCAGAGCACATCTGCCTGCATTGCACACTCCAAGTTTTTTAAACTCAGCCATTATACTAGCAAACACACAGTGTACCTAGTGGCATCCTATACGTGGCTATTGGACTTTGCTATAGTCCCACTAGAGCCAAGACATTTGCAGAGCGCATCTGCCTGCGTTGCACACTCCAACTAATTATAACGAAGCCATTATACTAGCAAACACTCAGTGTACCTAGTGGCATCCTATACGTGGCTATTGGACTTTGCTATAGTCCCACTAGTGCCAAGACATTTGCAGAGCACATCTGCCTGCGTTGCACACTCTAACTAATTATAACGAAGCCATTATACTAGCAAACACTCAGTGTACCTAGTGGCATCCTATACGTGGCTATTGGACTTTGCTATAGTCCCACTAGTGCCAAGACATTTGCAGCACGTCTGCCTGCGTTGCACACTCCAACGAATTATAACTAAGTTACATTGTCAGGGATATTTATTCTTTATTATTCTGCTGTTAATAAAGCTAGACCACCACTGCAATCTTCACCACCTCTCAATTTTTACTACCACATTTTCAGTCCACAATCTTGTCGCAATCAACATGAGTGGCAAAATGACAGATGCTGGTGGAAAGGGGAAGAGGCGTGGTGGAAAAGGCAAAAAATGTTTTGTCAGTGGGGAAGGTGGCAAAGCTCCATTATCATCTGCTGAAGATAGACCATCTACTAGCAAAAGTAAGATGTCTACTACTTATTGTGGACAATCCGATGTGCTCCCTTTTTTACGGACACGAACAAGAGGAACAAAGGTAGATGATGGGCAAAAAAGGAAAATGCTTGAATGGATCTCAAGTGGTCCAACAAGTGCCCTCTCAGCCACTTCAAGTACCGCATCCAAAAAACACCATTCCTCTGAGTTGTCATCCCAATCACACTTGATTTCTCCCAGCTCTGAAGTCTCCATCAGCCCTGCACAGTATGGTGGAACTGAGATGGCTGAGTCTGCAGAGCTGTTCAGTCACACTATAGCCTGGGAATCAGAGGTCTGCTTTCAAGCTACAGTGAGTACAGAACAGGAAATGGTCTGCAGTGATGCCCAGAGCCTTTGTGACTCAGATTCAGGCCGTGAGGACCAAGTTTCTGAGCATAATGTTGACCCTTTGTCACAAACTGTAACACCTGTGGTTATAGACAATGAGGAACATACTGATGAAGATGAGACGCAGATACCCGATTGGGATGACAACTTAAATATTCGGTCAGGGCAAGAAGAGGCTCGGTCTGAGGGGGAGGGGAGTGCAAACACAACAATTGATGATGACGTTCTAGATCCCACCTACTGTCAACCCCCAGTCAGGCACTCGAGGAGGTCAACAGAGGCGGTGGAGGAGGATGCAACCGACGACGAAGTTACCTTGCGCCTTCCTGGACAGAGTCGGAGCACTGGTAGCACGTCTACAACTGCATCCTCAGCCACCACTCTGCCTATGAGCATTATTCGGGGTGGATCAACAGGTCGCATGGCCTCTAAGCCTTGCCTAGCCTGGGCCTTTTTTCACATCGAAAAAGATCGCCCAACTCATGTGATATGTAACATTTGTCATGATTCTGTTAGTAGAGGTCAAAACCTCAGCAGTTTGACAACTTCTTCCATGAATCGTCACATGAATAAATATCATAAGTCCCGGTGGGAAGCTCACCGTGCTGCAATGCCGGCTAGCGGAGCGAACCATCCACCGCCCGCCCCTTCCAGTGCATCCGCGCGCTCTTCATCTTCTAGGACTGTGGGGACAGCTGTCACACCTGTTTTTCCACGCAAAACTTCCACCACTGTAACCGCAACAGGCAGTTTGCTTGTAAGGTCGTCAGTTGGTTTGGAAGGGGAAACAAGTGAGTGTGTACAGCTCTCTCAGACATCGATAGCACCAACGTTGGATGAAGGCAACATCATGTCTCCGCCTGCACTTTCCTCACAAACCTGCATTTTTCCAGGGACACCCTACTCAACACCGTCTACACACAGCAGCCAGATCTCTGTCCCTCAGATGTGGTCAAATAAAAGGCCACTTCCTCCGACCCATGACAAAGCTAAGAGGTTGACTCTATCCCTCTGTAAGCTGTTGGCTACCGAAATGCTGCCTTTCCGCCTAGTGGACACACAGGATTTTAGAGACCTTATGTCTGTCGCTGTGCCCCAGTACCAGATGCCTAGTCGCCACTACTTCTCTAAGAAAGGTGTGCCCGCGCTACACCAGCATGTCGCACACAACATCACCGCTTCCTTGAGAAACTCTGTGTGTGAACGGGTGCATTTCACCACCGATACTTGGACCAGTAAGCATGGACAGGGACGTTACATGTCGCTGACTGGGCACTGGGTAACTATGGTGATAGATGGTGAAGGGTCTGCTGCACAAGTCTTGCCGTCCCCACGACTTGTGTGTCAATCCTCTGTCTGTCCAAGTTCCGCCACAGCTTCTGCATCCTCCACCTCATCTGGGTCCTCCACCTCCGCCCCAAGCCTGCCTGGTCAGGCCACCAGCGTTCTCACTGCGCAGAAGGAATCACGCACGCCTCATTACTATGCTGGCAGCCGAGCGCAACGGCATCAGGCGGTCTTTAGCTTGACATGTCTTGGTAATAAGAGTCACACAGCTGAGGAGTTGTGGTCAGCTCTGCGGTCCGAGTTTAATAAATGGTTGTCTCCACTCAACCTGCAGCCTGGTAAGGCCGTGTGCGACAATGCTGCAAACCTGGGTGCGGCCCTTCGCCTGGGCAAGGTGACACACGTACCTTGTATGGCTCACATGTTGAACCTTGTCGTGCAGCAATTTTTAACACACTATCCCGGCCTAGATGGCCTTCTGAACAGGGCACGAAAACTGTCTGCTCACTTCCGGCGTTCAAGCGCCGCAGCTGAGCGACTTGCATCGCTACAGAAGTCTTTCGGCCTGCCGGTTCATCGCCTGAAATGCGATGTGGCGACACGCTGGAATTCAACTCTACACATGTTACAGCGACTGTGGCAGCACCGCAGAGCCCTGGTGCAATACGTCATGACGTATAGCCTGGGCCAACGAGATGCAGAGGTGGGGCAGATCACCCTGATGGAGTGGTCTCAGATCAAGGACCTATGCACCCTTCTGCACAGTTTCGACATGGCGACGAATATGTTTAGCTCTGACAATGCCATTATCAGCATGACGATTCCAGTCATTTACATGCTGGAGCACACGCTAAACACTATTCGGAGTCAGGGGGTGGGACAACATGAAGGGGAGGAACTACAGGAGGAATCATATGTGCAAGGGACAACAACATCACCAAGATCCAGACGTTCATCATCACCAACGCAGCAGGCATGGGACCATGGGGAACAGGGATCGACAAGGGCGCATAGTAGCAGGCGAAATGTTGAGCAAGGTGCAGGAGAACATGAAGAAATGGAGGACGAACTGTCCATGGACATGGAAGACTCAGCGGATGAGGGAGACCTTGGTCAAATTTCAGTTGAAAGAGGTTGGGGGGAGATGTCAGAGGAAGAAAGAACGGTTAGCACCTCTATGCCACAAACACAGCGTGGACTTGGTCCGCATGGCTGCGCAAGACACATGAGTGCCTTCTTGTTGCACTACCTCCAACATGACAGTCGTATTGTCAAAATTAGAAGTGATGATGACTACTGGATTGCCACACTATTAGATCCCCGGTACAAGTCCAAATTTTGTGACATAATTCCAGCCATAGAAAGGGACGCACGTATGCAGGAGTATCAGCAGAAGCTGTTACTCGATCTTAGCTCGGCTTTTCCACCAAACAACCGTGCAGGTGCAGGGAGGGAATCTCCCAGTTGTAACTTGACAAACATGGGACGGTCTCGTCATCTTCACCAGTCTACCCGTACCAGTAGGACCGTATCTGGTGCCGGTAACAGCAATTTTATGGAATCTTTTCATAATTTTTTTAGACCCTCTTTTGCAAGGCCACCAGAGACAACAAGTCTGACACATACTCAACGGCTGGAGAGGATGATACAGGAGTATCTCCAAATGAACATCGATGCCATGACTGTGCAACTGGAGCCTTGCTCCTTTTGGGCTTCAAACATAGAAAAATGGCCAGAGCTCTCCAGTTACGCCTTGGAGATTTTGTCGTGTCCAGCTGCCAGCGTTGTCTCTGAACGTGTATTCAGTGCTGCTGGGTGTGTGCTGACAGATAAGCGCACGCGTCTGTCCAGTGACAATGTGGACAGACTGACGTTCATCAAAATGAACAAGTCATGGATCCAGAAGGAATTTACTACCCCTGTGTCATCCTGGGGAGAGTAAATGCTTGTGGATTTGGAATGTGCTTGATGCAAATCAAAACATCCTGTTTGCAACTAGGGCCCAAGTGCTGCCACTGATGGGGTGGGTGTCTGTGTGGCCCAATTTTTGGAAAAAAGGGAGACTTCGCTTGGAGTAACCCTTGCTTGCTGTGTTTTTAAAAGAAGCCAAGATGAACAGAGCTGGGATCAGGAAAGACTTTGCTACCTACCCCGGTGTCATCCTGGGGACGGATAAGAATGGCGTATTTTTGAATGTGCTTGATGCAAATCTAGCTGTGAAGTGTACAACTGGGGCACAACTGCTGCCACTGAAGGGGTGGGTGTGTGTGGGCCCAATTTTTGGAAAAAAGGGAGACTCCGCTTGGAGTAACCCATGCTTGCTGTGTTTTTAAAAGAAGCCAAGATGAACAGAGCTGGGATCAGGAAAGACTTTGCTACCTACCCCGGTGTCATCCTGGGGACGGATAAGAATGGCGTATTTTTGAATGTGCTTGATGCAAATCTAGCTGTGAAGTGTACAACTGGGGCACAACTGCTGCCACTGAAGGGGTGGGTGTGTGTGGGCCCAATTTTTGGAAAAAAGGGAGACTCCGCTTGGAGTAACCCTTGCTTTTATTGTTTTTAAAAGAAGCCAAGATGAACAAGTCATGGATCAGCAAAGACTTTATCTACGTACCCCGGTGTCATCCTGGGGACGGATAAGAATGGCGTATTTTTGAATGTGCTTGATGCAAATCAAAACATCCTGTTTGCAACTAGGGCCCAAGTGCTGCCACTGATGGGGTGGGTGTCTGTGTGGCCCAATTTTTGGAAAAAAGGGAGACTCCGCTTGGAGTAACCCTTGCTTGCTGTGTTTTTAAAAGAAGCCAAGATGAACAGAGCTGGGATCAGGAAAGACTTTGCTACCTACCCCGGTGTCATCCTGGGGACGGATAAGAATGGCGTATTTTTGAATGTGCTTGATGCAAATCAAAACATCCTGTTTGCAACTAGGGCCCAAGTGCTGCCACTGATGGGGTGGGTGTCTGTGTGGCCCAATTTTTGGAAAAAAGGGAGACTCCGCTTGGAGTAACCCTTGCTTGCTGTGTTTTTAAAAGAAGCCAAGATGAACAGAGCTGGGATCAGGAAAGACTTTGCTACCTACCCCGGTGTCATCCTGGGGACGGATAAGAATGGCGTATTTTTGAATGTGCTTGATGCAAATCTAGCTGTGAAGTGTACAACTGGGGCACAACTGCTGCCACTGAAGGGGTGGGTGTGTGTGGGCCCAATTTTTGGAAAAAAGGGAGACTCCGCTTGGAGTAACCCTTGCTTGCTGTGTTTTTAAAAGAAGCCAAGATGAACAGAGCTGGGATCAGGAAAGACTTTGCTACCTACCCCGGTGTCATCCTGGGGACGGATAAGAATGGCGTATTTTTGAATGTGCTTGATGCAAATCTAGCTGTGAAGTGTACAACTGGGGCACAACTGCTGCCACTGAAGGGGTGGGTGTGTGTGGGCCCAATTTTTGGAAAAAAGGGAGACTCCGCTTGGAGTAACCCTTGCTTGCTGTGTTTTTAAAAGAAGCCAAGATGAACAGAGCTGGGATCAGGAAATACTTTGCTACCTACCCCGGTGTCATCCTGGGGACGGATAAGAATGGCGTATTTTTGAATGTGCTTGATGCAAATCAAAACATCCTGTTTGCAACTAGGGCCCAAGTGCTGCCACTGATGGGGTGGGTGTCTGTGTGGCCCAATTTTTGGAAAAAAAGGGAGACTCCGCTTGGAGTAACCCTTGCTTACATTGTTTTTAAAAGAAGCCAAGATGAACAAGTCATGGATCAGCAAAGACTTTATCTACGTACCCCGGTGTCATCCTGGGGACGGATAAGAATGGCGTATTTTTGAATGTGCTTGATGCAAATCAAAACATCCTGTTTGCAACTAGGGCCCAAGTGCTGCCACTGATGGGGTGGGTGTCTGTGTGGCCCAATTTTTGGAAAAAAGGGAGACTCCGCTTGGAGTAACCCTTGCTTGCTGTGTTTTTAAAAGAAGCCAAGATGAACAGAGCTGGGATCAGGAAAGACTTTGCTACCTACCCCGGTGTCATCCTGGGGACGGATAAGAATGGCGTATTTTTGAATGTGCTTGATGCAAATCTAGCTGTGAAGTGTACAACTGGGGCACAACTGCTGCCACTGAAGGGGTGGGTGTGTGTGGGCCCAATTTTTGGAAAAAAGGGAGACTCCGCTTGGAGTAACCCTTGCTTGCTGTGTTTTTAAAAGAAGCCAAGATGAACAGAGCTGGGATCAGGAAAGACTTTGCTACCTACCCCGGTGTCATCCTGGGGACGGATAAGAATGGCGTATTTTTGAATGTGCTTGATGCAAATCTAGCTGTGAAGTGTACAACTGGGGCACAACTGCTGCCACTGAAGGGGTGGGTGTGTGTGGGCCCAATTTTTGGAAAAAAGGGAGACTCCGCTTGGAGTAACCCTTGCTTGCTGTGTTTTTAAAAGAAGCCAAGAAGAACAGAGCTGGGATCAGGAAAGACTTTGCTACCTACCCCGGTGTCATCCTGGGGACGGATAAGAATGGCGTATTTTTGAATGTGCTTGATGCAAATCTAGCTGTGAAGTGTACAACTGGGGCACAACTGCTGCCACTGAAGGGGTGGGTGTGTGTGGGCCCAATTTTTGGAAAAAAGGGAGACTCCGCTTGGAGTAACACTTGCTTGCTGTGTTTTTAAAAGAAGCCAAGATGAACAGAGCTGGGATCAGGAAAGACTTTGCTACCTACCCCGGTGTCATCCTGGGGACGGATAAGAATGGCGTATTTTTGAATGTGCTTGATGCAAATCAAAACATCCTGTTTGCAACTAGGGCCCAAGTGCTGCCACTGATGGGGTGGGTGTCTGTGTGGCCCAATTTTTGGAAAAAAAGGGAGACTCCGCTTGGAGTAACCCTTGCTTACATTGTTTTTAAAAGAAGCCAAGATGAACAAGTCATGGATCAGCAAAGACTTTATCTACGTACCCCGGTGTCATCCTGGGGACGGATAAGAATGGCGTATTTTTGAATGTGCTTGATGCAAATCAAAACATCCTGTTTGCAACTAGGGCCCAAGTGCTGCCACTGATGGGGTGGGTGTCTGTGTGGCCCAATTTTTGGAAAAAAGGGAGACTCCGCTTGGAGTAACCCTTGCTTGCTGTGTTTTTAAAAGAAGCCAAGATGAACAGAGCTGGGATCAGGAAAGACTTTGCTACCTACCCCGGTGTCATCCTGGGGACGGATAAGAATGGCGTATTTTTGAATGTGCTTGATGCAAATCAAAACATCCTGTTTGCAACTAGGGCCCAAGTGCTGCCACTGATGGGGTGGGTGTCTGTGTGGCCCAATTTTTGGAAAAAAAGGGAGACTCCGCTTGGAGTAACCCTTGCTTACATTGTTTTTAAAAGAAGCCAAGATGAACAAGTCATGGATCAGCAAAGACTTTATCTACGTACCCCGGTGTCATCCTGGGGACGGATAAGAATGGCGTATTTTTGAATGTGCTTGATGCAAATCAAAACATCCTGTTTGCAACTAGGGCCCAAGTGCTGCCACTGATGGGGTGGGTGTCTGTGTGGCCCAATTTTTGGAAAAAAGGGAGACTCCGCTTGGAGTAACCCTTGCTTGCTGTGTTTTTAAAAGAAGCCAAGATGAACAGAGCTGGGATCAGGAAAGACTTTGCTACCTACCCCGGTGTCATCCTGGGGACGGATAAGAATGGCGTATTTTTGAATGTGCTTGATGCAAATCTAGCTGTGAAGTGTACAACTGGGGCACAACTGCTGCCACTGAAGGGGTGGGTGTGTGTGGGCCCAATTTTTGGAAAAAAGGGAGACTCCGCTTGGAGTAACCCTTGCTTGCTGTGTTTTTAAAAGAAGCCAAGATGAACAGAGCTGGGATCAGGAAAGACTTTGCTACCTACCCCGGTGTCATCCTGGGGACGGATAAGAATGGCGTATTTTTGAATGTGCTTGATGCAAATCAAAACATCCTGTTTGCAACTAGGGCCCAAGTGCTGCCACTGATGGGGTGGGTGTCTGTGTGGCCCAATTTTTGGAAAAAAAGGGAGACTCCGCTTGGAGTAACCCTTGCTTACATTGTTTTTAAAAGAAGCCAAGATGAACAAGTCATGGATCAGCAAAGACTTTATCTACGTACCCCGGTGTCATCCTGGGGACGGATAAGAATGGCGTATTTTTGAATGTGCTTGATGCAAATCAAAACATCCTGTTTGCAACTAGGGCCCAAGTGCTGCCACTGATGGGGTGGGTGTCTGTGTGGCCCAATTTTTGGAAAAAAGGGAGACTCCGCTTGGAGTAACCCTTGCTTGCTGTGTTTTTAAAAGAAGCCAAGATGAACAGAGCTGGGATCAGGAAAGACTTTGCTACCTACCCCGGTGTCATCCTGGGGACGGATAAGAATGGCGTATTTTTGAATGTGCTTGATGCAAATCAAAACATCCTGTTTGCAACTAGGGCCCAAGTGCTGCCACTGATGGGGTGGGTGTCTGTGTGGCCCAATTTTTGGAAAAAAAGGGAGACTCCGCTTGGAGTAACCCTTGCTTACATTGTTTTTAAAAGAAGCCAAGATGAACAAGTCATGGATCAGCAAAGACTTTATCTACGTACCCCGGTGTCATCCTGGGGACGGATAAGAATGGCGTATTTTTGAATGTGCTTGATGCAAATCAAAACATCCTGTTTGCAACTAGGGCCCAAGTGCTGCCACTGATGGGGTGGGTGTCTGTGTGGCCCAATTTTTGGAAAAAAGGGAGACTCCGCTTGGAGTAACCCTTGCTTGCTGTGTTTTTAAAAGAAGCCAAGATGAACAGAGCTGGGATCAGGAAAGACTTTGCTACCTACCCCGGTGTCATCCTGGGGACGGATAAGAATGGCGTATTTTTGAATGTGCTTGATGCAAATCTAGCTGTGAAGTGTACAACTGGGGCACAACTGCTGCCACTGAAGGGGTGGGTGTGTGTGGGCCCAATTTTTGGAAAAAAGGGAGACTCCGCTTGGAGTAACCCTTGCTTGCTGTGTTTTTAAAAGAAGCCAAGATGAACAGAGCTGGGATCAGGAAAGACTTTGCTACCTACCCCGGTGTCATCCTGGGGACGGATAAGAATGGCGTATTTTTGAATGTGCTTGATGCAAATCAAAACATCCTGTTTGCAACTAGGGCCCAAGTGCTGCCACTGATGGGGTGGGTGTCTGTGTGGCCCAATTTTTGGAAAAAAGGGAGACTCCGCTTGGAGTAACCCTTGCTTGCTGTGTTTTTAAAAGAAGCCAAGATGAACAGAGCTGGGATCAGGAAAGACTTTGCTACCTACCCCGGTGTCATCCTGGGGACGGATAAGAATGGCGTATTTTTGAATGTGCTTGATGCAAATGTAGCTGTGAAGTGTACAACTGGGGCACAAGTGCTGCCACTGAAGGGGTGGGTGTGTGTGTGGCCCAATTTTTGGAAAAAAGGGAGACTCCGCTTGGAGTCACCTTGCGGTGTTTTACATGATTTTAGAAGGGCGTGCCATGCCTATATCTGTGTGTCCTCCTCTTTTTCCTTGTCCAGCTGTTTTGTTTTCGCATGAGTATATGTCCTTGTCACTTTCCAATGTGTTTGAGTTGTTTGTCACCTTTAGGACACCTTTGAGGGTGTTTTCTAGGTGTTTTTCTGTGTTTGTGATTGCCTGCCATTGTTTCCTATGCAGTTCGAGTTCGGTTCGTCGAACGTTCGACGAACCGAACTCGAACGGGAGGTCCGTTCGGCGAACCAACCTCGAGCCGAACCGCGACCGGTTCGCTCATCTCTACTTATCACTACTCAGTATATCATGACGTGTTTTGCTCAAGGCATAGTCAGCACAGTGACAATGCTTATCAGCCATTGAAGTTATAGCATGGAGTTAAAATAAGGAAATGCAATAAAACTGTATGTAATACAGACATGACTTTATCACTAAAGATTTGCAAAGCCAAATAGCAGGAAGTATCCCAAAAAAAGCATCTTTATTTAAAATATGGAGAAAATCAGAAAAATTGGAGTCATATTCCAAAGAGTGAATATAAAAGTATAGCTTTATTCAATATAATGATAAAAACCACACACAGTGTATAAAAGAGGGGAGAGAGACAGAGTGCAAACAAGTAGGGCAGCAGAGTTGCCGTGGATACAGTGACCTGTGAGCACAAATAGTATAATGGCACGCAAAGCAAAGTGTACCAAAGTTGCAGCTGGCACGCACAGAGTGCTCCTCATATAAATGGTGGTGAATTCTGGTACTGTCAGCACCCGAATCAACCACTGAGTAAATAGGGTGCATTAACCCCTATTAGGTGTGGGAATCCCCATATCAACCACGCTCAGGACACCTATGACAGGCATGTAGTATGTATCCAGATGCAATTACATCCCTCATGTCACAATAGCTGCCTGTCAAGATGTCCAAAAGCACGGATGCAGATGGGGAAACAAAGAGAGGCACCCACACCCACTAGTGATTGGATGTGTGTGGAAAGGTTCAGGTGTGGAGAGCCCAGCACATGTAAAAAATAATAATGGACCAGCTGCAAGTCAGGGCCAAGCTGCGGTCAAACAGTCATAGAGATATTAGTTAAGAGTGCTCACCCATATTAGATAATCCACGGCAATTGCTGTCCAGGGGGCCCCGACGCTGCGTTTCTCGTAGGGCTTCCTTGGGGGGCCATTTATTTAAAATATGACATAAAAAAATAGACAAAAAATCCAGCACCAAAAGTTTTATAAGGCTGGTTTCAGACATCCATGTTTCAGGTTCGTTTGACATCTATTTTTAAATGGATGCCACATGTACCCATGTTAGTCTGTGGAGTTACACACACGTCTGTATTTTTACACAGACCTTGAGACCACGCGTTGCCCCACATGAAGACATGCAGACATGTCCTTTTTTTTCTAACAACACGAGTATCACACGGATCGCACACTGATTTGATCCGCGTGACATCAGTGTGACATGTACTGTAGAAAACACGTGTCTTTGAAGTAAAAAGATTTTCTATATTCCCCTGTATCCAGTGCTGCTGCCTTCGGCTCTTCTGCCTCCTGCTTCTGACCCCCACTAATTATGCTCACTGTATATTCACTGCACTGAGGACCTGGAAGCAGAAGCATTGCAAGGGACAGCGTCAGGGACAGGATCCAGGATGCCATCAAAGTTCCCAATGAACTCTGATGAACCCGTGAAGTCACCGTCGTGACACCTGCTGTAGTGCAGGTGTCATCAGAGTTCATTGGGAACTCCGATAACCTCCTGGACATCACTGCACACACACTGCACACACACTGCTTGCTGGATACTTTCTGGACACTCAACTGTCACTGCAATGCTGTCCCCGGCGATGCTATCCCCAGCGATGCTGTCCTCAGCGATGCTACTGCTTCCAGGTCCCGAGGTGCAGTGAATATTCAATGAGCATAATTAGCAGGGATCAGAAGCGAGAGACAGGATAGCCGAAGACAGCAGCGCTGCATACAGGTGATTATAGAAAATCTTTTTATTACAAAGACATGGGTTTTCTCCAATACGTGTCACACTGATGTCACACGTATGCAAACACAGATGTCACACGCGTGAAACACATATGACAGACATATGACCATACCCATGTGCGTGGCTTGTACCTGATTAAGCACGGACGTCTGAAATTGGCCTATGTAAAAAAAGGCACTCACAAATACATTGAAAAAAAATTCAAGTAACTTAATTTATGTTATAGCTACAGAAAATGCAGCACAAAATCTGAAACATCAAAAATTCACCAAATACTCCTCGTTGCTATGTAGACAAGAGCAATATGTATTTGTTAATGTAAAATTCTATTTATTTGTTTAGATCCAATTAAAAATAAAGTATGGAAAATTTTAGAATTTCTGAAATATGCAAGCATTTTAATAAACTATTTTTGCATATTAATGTTTATGTTAAATTATTCCTCAAATAGGTAGATGCAAAATCAAAGTAAAATAAATGTATGTATCATTTGCATGTATTTGCATGTTAATAGTTTGCATATTAACTACTACATAGAGTGGGTGGGCTAATGAATTCCACACTTCCTTAGCTTAACTTAATTTTCTTCATCCATATTCCAATTACTTTTGGGATTGATATTCAGTTGCTATTGAAATTAGTCAAGCCAGACTTAATTTGCACTGCCCTTTCATTAATCCAATTAATTAGCAACACTGATGTGTGCTGCTTTTGTAATTTAGCTTTGTTCATCTTTCCCATAGATAATAATAACGCAATACAACAATTTAAAAAAAAAAGAAAAATCTAAATAATCGTTTTCATTTCCAAACACATAAATTAGCGTTACTTTTTTTATTAATGGAAAACCATTTCTGTCTATAGTGAAAGCGGTTCAATTGTAAGGAAAGTTATTTGGTTAGACTTTGTTAAAAGTTAATCACTAAATTACTTACTTTCAAATTCCATATACAAAACAGCAATTTAGGAAAAACTATAGTGCTACATGTTTAATAGTAATAAGACAAAATATACATAATTAGTTATTCAATTTAGGCTTGCCTAGCTGTTTTCATAATAGTATATTTACACATGGTGTAATTTCTTTCATGTGGATGCAATAGAAAGGGTGATGTGCAAAACTTAGGCAGCAAAAATGATTAAATAGAAAATATAAAAGAACAAAATATGAAAAGGAAAAACTAATTGCCATCTACCACTAATGTTGACCACAGATAAAAGTGTTAGGCTATGTGCGCACTTTCCGTCGTCCTACATGCAGTTGTAAACGCACGTTTTGGGCTTAATTGATTTAGCAAAAGTTGCCTTTTTCAGAAATTTAGCGCTGAAAACGCATGCGTATTTACCGCGTTTTACATGCGTTTTCAGCGCTTTTTACACGTTTTTTCACCTGCGTTTTGACAGATGCGTTTTGAACATCAAGACACTACTAAATAAAGTTTAAACATTCAAACGGAATGAAAATGTAGAAAAAAAAAGGGACAAATCTATATTAATGGGAAAAATAATGGAAAAAGATATATTTAATAAAATTATAGCGTTAATATACATTTTATCGGTAAAATAGCAATAAATGCATATTACTCTTAAATTTAATTGTCGGATTATGTGTGTGTGTAAAGGGACATATCAAATCATTATTTTGATGTCCAAAAAGCATGCGTTTTGGTAGTCCAAAACGCATGTTTTCTGCAATGAAAAACCAGGTAAAACACAGGAATTTTGATATTTCTTGCTTTTTGCTACCTCTCATTAACTTCAATGTTAACAAAACGCACCACAAATGGCAAAAACAATTGACAGGGTCCTTTTCTGAACGCATGGTTTTTGACCAAACTTATGCAAATTTTGTGATGCGTTTTGAAACGCAAAGTGCGGACAAGAAATCATGAATTCTCATTGTCTTTAATGGAAAACCAAAACGCATGCATTTGGGCACAAAAATGCTGCAGTTCAAAACTGATCCTAAACGCACCTGAAACGCAGGTGAAAACGGAAAGTGCGCACATAGCCTTAAAGGGAAACTGTCATCAGGTTTTTGCTATGTAATCTGACCTAAGGTGGATAAATCTCAGGATTGTATGAAGTGGACAAATTGATATTCTCCCTATACATTATTTCTATCTGGTGACCAGCCTATATCACAGTAAATTTTGCAGCATGGACTAACAAGCACTAACCATGGCTATGGCAGAGGATCTTTTTAGCACTGCAAACCGCATACTAATTCCCTAATATCAAAGACTTTCTGGAAAGCCCGTCTGTTATTAACACAGGAGAATATATATGCTGGATTTGGATCTGCTAAAATTCTAATGTGTATCTGACTTCTATTATCTAAACAATGGTTTATGTACCTCTGTATGGTCATATGGCGGATGGATTGTATACGATAAATAATTTTTACTTTAATCTTTTTATATCAGCATCCAACCTGTGTTTTCCTGATGGACTCCATGGGCATAATCTGCTGATGTTGTCTATCAGAGAGAATACGGCTAACTATTTTGTATGTGTATAGGTGTATGTGCTGACATATATATATATATATATATATATATATATATAATTATATATTATATATATACATGTATGTATATATACATTGTCCCTGTAATATAACCTTTATTCATGAGATGGTATCCATTGAGGCAGTGAGCCATGATTTATTTGGCTAAACTAATCTAAGAGTGTTGCTGCAATAATTTGGGCAACTAAGAGTCGTGGTGTGCAGACTGGGTTTAGCCTCTAAAAAGGCCTCCCGGCACGGTGGCTCAGTGGTTAGCACTGCAGTCTTGCAGCGCTGGGGTCCTGGGTTCAAATCCCACAAAGGACACCATCTGCAAGGAGTATGTATGTTCTCCCCGTGTTTGCGTGGGTTTCCTCAGAGTTCTCCAGTTTCCTCCCACACTCCAAAAACATACAGATAGGGACTCTAGATTGTGAGCCCCAATGGGGTCAGTGTTGCCAATGTATGTAAAGCGGTGTGGAATTAATCACGCTATATAAATGAATAAAATTATTATTATTATTAAATTCTATCCTTTCTCTCCTTTTTTCTCCTTACATTGACCAGGTGTGCATGTCCAGGGTCGAGGTTTGTTGGGGAGGATTTGCTGAGGGAAGTAACAGGGTGAGTCACCTTTGCAGCGGCGGAATTATTAGTTAGGGGAAGAACTTAGGATGGAATTTATCTATATATCCACATCCCCCTCCCCCTATACTGTGTATCAAGGCATGATGAGACTTTTGTGCACATCCCGGTACCAAATCTTTACAAGTGGGTGTTTTTGATCTGGTTTTATTCTATTAAACAATAAAATAATTTATTGGGGTATTTTTGATTTTGTGAAATTTGGGTTACCCGTAGCTAGCAATAGAAAATGCAGTAGGAGCCTACACATTTGTTTTTTTGCCCCAAACCTTTGGGTTAGGGTTATGTGTTTAGGTTTCTTTCTTTTATTTTTTAATGATTTAAAAAAAAAAAATCCTCATGGGCTTTGCCATATTTTTGTATGCCAGCCAGGTACAGTAAGCAGGTATGGGCTGCCCCCAGCCTCCAGCTGCCTATTTGTACCCAGCCGAAAACCAAAAATATAGGGAAGCCCTTTTTTTATTATTTCATGAATTTCATGAAATAATTTTTTAAAAAAAATGACGTGGGCTTCGCCCAATTTTTGCATCCAGCCAGGTATAAAGCAGCTGGGGATTGGAATCCGCAGCGCAGGTTGGCCCAAGCTTTCTGGACCCCCCTGCTGCGAATTGCAGTCCACAGCCACTCCTGAAAATGGCACGTTCATAGAAGCGCCATCTTCTGGCACTGTATCCAACTCTTCCAGCGGCCCTGGTGCCGGGTAGCTCGCTGGGTAATAAGGGGTTAGGGCTAGCTGTATATTATTAGCTGACCATAAGCCCAAAATTAATGGTGTAACGCCAATATTAGACATGATCACCATGAATTTCTAGTAAAGATAAAAAAAACAAAACGGAGTAAAATATTTTTTTTAGAAATGAAACACAACACAATATGTCACTCTATCTTTATTGAACTAAAGAACCCCTCCTTCCTCTGCCATAGTCCTGGGTCGAGGGCCCCGCGATGTCCAATCTGGATCCAATATCATCTGATCAGTTTACTAGAAGCTAAAGCAATCAGATGTATCAAGTTCAAGGACCTGAATCACATGACACATCAGCTGATGGTATAAATGGCTTTTAAACAATCAGCTGATGCATCAGTAAAAAAGAAAAAAACTATACACCTCTGTGCAGACTCCCGTCCGATCGCTGCAGGACCTGCCGGTGATCAGCTGATGAGGTCACCTGACATCATCAGCTGATCATTTAAACCAGCTGGGCAGTAAAAAGCCGGTCTCACCTCTGGACTTAAACTGTCAGCTGATGCTGTCTGGTGACTGCATCAGCTGATCGCCGGCAGGTCCTGGAGCGATCGGACGTGTCCCGGGAGTCTGCAGACAGGTGAATATATTATATTTTTTTTCTTCTACTGTTCACTTTTGATTTTGCTTAGAAGCTAATGTACAAGCAGAGAGAAGCCGCTACAAAGCAAAAGTGCATGTCACATGGGAGGAGGAACAGGATTCTTCCTTCCCCTAATACTCAGACAACATTGCTCACAGCAGTGACAGGGGAGTCATAAATGCTTACAGGGGTCTCCCCCATGCTGCTCCCGTGTCATTTGAGCACTGTTCTTATACATTTGTTACATTTTGAGCATTCTTCAGACCGCCAGGGATGCCGCCGGAAAAATGCTCGAGTTTCCCATAGGTTAACATTGGGCTCAGTGCTTGGAATGAGCACCCGAGCATTTCAAAATGTTCAACCCGAGCATCGAGCACCCGAGCATTGTACTGCTCAATTAGCTCTAATCGTCACTGGTGGATCATCTCATAGTGTTCCATACTTGCTTCCACAGCCCATGACTGTCTGGGTTTGATTCCTATTCAGGCCTTTGAAGTAATCATATATATATATATATGAACATGTTATTTTTTTTATTCAACATGTATTATTTTTAACTTGTTGCCAGTTATTGAAGAGATAATTTTTAATGTTTATTGTATATCTCTCACTTCTATATAAAGCAGCATGTTAATTTTTCTGCCTTTTTTCTGCATTTCTATAATACAGTGCATTGCTTTATCACTACAGTGGATTATGTGTCAGCACTTTCTCTCGCACACTATGCATCCGGCAGTGAGTCTCTCCGTAGCTCAGTGACCCGGGGTCCTCATGGTGATGACCCAGGGTTACCATGGCATGGATTGGGTCCCTGTGATCACATTACAGGGATCTGATCATCAGGGAGAGCGTTAAGCGATTCTTCTCGCTACCACCTGAATGCTGCAATTGACCTGCTGGCACAGCTCTGGGCAGTGAGAGCAGAGTCCCGGCTGTAACATCAGCCGGATACCCAGCAGTGATCGCAGCAGTACAGCGGCTGAACTTCCATGATTGCCATGACTAAAAAAAGCACAAACTGAAGCAGGAAAAAAACCACGTATTAAAAACATGCAAACACAATTAAACATGTGAATTTTTTCTGCTGCGTTTTCCTGCCAAACATGCTTTTTTATAGGTAGAAAAGAATCACATAAAAAAAAACATTGTGGGCATGTAACCTAACATATTCATTTTTTGAGGTCTGGGCTTGTGTGATGGCTTATTTTTTTTTGCACCCTGAGCCGACATGCTAATACCATTTTTTGGTAGCTGCAACCACCTCTTATTGCATTTTATTGTAATGTTGTGGAGGCCAAAAAAAGTAATTCTGGTGTTTTTAATTTTCTTTTGTTACACTCTTTACAGATCAGATTAATTTATTTTATATTAGATTGGACATTTCTGAAAGTGATTATATCAAATATGTGAATTTTTTTATTCTTTCATTAACAATCATGCAAAGGTGATTTAAACTTTTGTTTTGTTTTTTTTCTATTCTTAACTTTTTACCCTATTTTTTACTTTGTTTACTTGTCTTCTTTGGGGACTTGAAGCTGCCATTTTCCAATCACTTGTGCTGTACAGGGCAGTGCATCACCATTGCTCTGTACAGCAAAATACTCACTTCCTACCAACACCAGAACATCGCCATCATTCACAAAAAGTTCATCATGACAGTGAAAGCGGTCATCACCTGACCACTGGCTGCCATGAAAACCCATCGGCGCCCCGAGTTCACATCACATGGCTGCCAATGGGAGCAGGGAATGACACACTGCCCAATAAGACAAACAGCTTTAACAAAAGCATAATACAGGTCAGAATAACAAAAGCAAGCTGGCAAATAGGAACCAAAGCTTGCAAAAGGTTAGACTCCTATGTGTAGGGATCGGCTGACTGAAATAGCGAGTGCTGGAAAGAAATTACCAAACACACTGCAGGACAAAGGGAACACATATTGGTGCAGACTCTGGCCTTGCTACTTATAGTCAGGAAAAGACTCGGCCAGAACAGGTGGATGCAGCAGCATGATGGCCACACACAAGTCAACGCACTCAGTGAGTATATCACATACCAGCAGAGCGTGTTATAGGCATGACATTTTTGTTGGGAACTATAATATGTTTACTTTTTAGTAGACTCTATATTTTCATTTTCTGTTAAAATAAGATGGATTTTTTTTATCTTCTATCAGAAAGACAGGTATTGGGTACCATTATAAAATGAAAAAATCAAATTGATGCAATGCTAATTGAGTTTGAACCAAATAATTTTAAATACAAAGAACCTTGAAAATTTGAATAATTTGTGCAAATTACCCAAAAAATGTTTTCTGCCTTTTATACATTGCCAAAGATTAAATCAGACATAGAAGGCTGACATGGCTGCAAATGCATCCTCATAGGCTTTCCCGTAATGTAACTATCATACCATATGATATAGCACAACTAAATAGGAATGACTATCATATTAGCGATCATCTGTATTTTTCTGCTATGGCTCAAGAAATAAAGATATTAAAAACCTTTTCCTAAACTTTCAATGTAAAACACATGCAGCACACTGATGCTCTCCATGTGCTATTTGTGTTTTTCCCAGACCCATAGGCTTCTATTGGCCCTTGTTATCTGTGCTGCCAGAAAAAAATGGACATGTCTCTGTGTGTAGCAAGGACACATGGTCCATGTGAGAACACAGACATGTGAGCACCACTGTAGGTTATAATAGGTACATGAAAATATGGATGCCAAAAGTACCAGAAACACTGATGTGAAGGGCCCCATTTGGGACAGAGAGAATGTCAAAGGATACAGCTCAGTAATATAGATAGGAAGAGCAATCCCTAAAATTAATACTTTTTGAGAGTAGTTTCTTGTACAAATGCTGCAATGAAGAAAATGTAATTAGTAGTTTTTGAATAATACAGAGATATAATTGATAAGTGAAAAAGAGACATAAGAGAGGGGCCAACAGCCATAATCACAAACTCAGTGTCTGTCACGCTCGTCACCGGGTGATGGTACTGTGGCAAGCTGAAGGTGGACACACTGGACCACAGGGAAATCCCAGGTGTACCCTTGTGTGAGGACAGGGACTGTGGCAGCGGACCCCCAGGACAGGGATGGAAACATGAGCAAATGGGAGAGAGCCTTGAGTGCAGACAGGAACCTCCAGGGTGGCTCAAGTCAGGTAGCACAGGCAGAGTGGATAAAGTCTCTAGCAAGGCAGATGATGGGGCCAGGGCAGGACAAGCAGGCAGGCAGAGTCTCTAGAATCAACAATTCAGGCAAAGTCCAGCTACAGGTAGGACAGGACTGAAATCAGGTGCCAACAGCCAGGACGGGCTGGTAGCCAGTTATGGGCAAGACAGGTTTGACCCAGGTGCCAACAGGCAGGAGGGGCTGGGAAGCAGGTATGGGCAGGACAGCCTGGACCCAGGTGTCAACGGGCAGGACAGGCTGGACCCAGGGGCCAACCGGCAGGATGGGCTCTGAACCAGATATGGGCATTACAGGACCGGGATGGGACAAGACCAGACAGGACAGGCAGGGACCGACAGGACAGGTGACCTGACAACTGATTAGACACAACAAAATGATTAACATAATTTATGGTGCTGAACAGGCAAATCCCCTAGAGGGAGATTGCCTTAAATACTCAGCGCCTCTCAGTGATAGGCTGACAGGCACTTCCTGGGAGCGGCACACTGGCACTTTAAGAGAGGGGCAGTGGCACGTGTACTCCCTAGGAGCGCTCCCAGGGGACTTGTGACACACACATGGTCTCCGGGAGGTGGGCGGAAGATGAACGCATATGGAGGAGCGAGCAGGGACGCCAGGCAGTGAGGGAGCCTGCCGTGGTGGTGAGTCAGTGCGCATCCCTGCAAGAAGGGAGACGCAGGGACACAGGGTTACAGTATGATTGATTACTGATACATTGCAGCTGTCATCTGTCCAATGAATTTCAATTAAAAGTAAATGAGCAGAATCATTTTTACAGAAAAAAACCCCTGAAATTTAAGTAGAAATTCTTATGTAGTTTTTGGGAAAGTAGTTAAATTTGTTAAAAGAAAAATTGTATACATATATGTGGGGGATGGAGCCTAGCTGAGCGTGAGAAGCGACGTGATTGACAGGACGACTGAGTGACAGTTAGTCAGTTAACAGTCAGTCAGTAAGGAGTGACAAGAAGAGACGAGAGTAAATTGATGACTAAAAGAAGGGCTTGAAATAACATAGGCCCGACGCCCTTGAGGAAGTGGAGGACAACAACTCCAAGGGACAGCTGGAGGAATGGTGTCAGCAGATGCAAGTAGGGACTGATACCACCCCTTCCTATCAAAAACATGGAATCTATTGGGTAGCACGAGAATTCGAACAGGTATTTAGTAAGTCTCCGTTAGACTTTGGGAAGGTCAAAAGAGTACGTCATCACATATCCACAGGGAATCATCCCCCAATTAGACTGAGACATAGACCTGTGCCACCAAAACACTACCAGTGTGCAAAAGAGATGCTGCGGGACATGAGAGAGGCAGGGGTTATAAGAGATAGTTGTAGCCCCTGGTCAGCTCCCTTAGTCCTAGCTAGAAAAAAGGATGGTACTATGAGGATGTGTGTGGATTACAGGGAAATAAATAAGATCATTCACAAAGATGCTTACCCGTTAGCCCGTATAGAGGATTCTCTTGCTGCATTGAGGACTGCTAATTATTTTTCTACATTAGATCTCACTAGTGGATATTGGCAGGTCTCCGTGGCAGAGGAAGACCGAGAGAAGACGGCATTTGCAACACAAATGGACCTATGTGAATTTAATAGGATGCCGTTCGGATTATGTAATGCACCAGGAACATTTCAAAGGCTCATGGAATGTTGCCTGGGACACAAGAACTTTGAGACCATACTCTTGTACCTAGACGATGTAATCGTATCCTCCAAGACCTATGAAGATCACCTGGAACACTTGGCTGAGGTATTTGCATCTCTAACAAAATATGGAATGAAGCTTAAACCATCAAAATGTCACCTGCTGAAACCAAAAGTCGACCATCAGGATTTTTGGTAGGGGGTACTCTGGCGCCGGGACTACGGATACTTTACTCTCGATGAGGTTATCAAAGGTGGTCGGTCCCGACTTTGTGCCCTGGGCGCTAACTCTGCGGCTGTGGAATGGGGTACAGGGATGATTTTGGGGATATACGTGACGCCACCTGTGGTGTCTGGTAAGCGGGATATATCAGCGCTGCCCGCAGCCGACCTCTGAGGCGATGGTGATGGCAGCTTAAGATCTCTCAGCTCCCCACATGTGGAGCTAATTTACCTCAGGGCGGCGGGTCGCTGATCAGGAGGGAAGCGACCGAGCGGTGATGGCTGCCTTCTTCTCTGACGTTGCAGGGTCCTGTCGAACGGTGGAGAGATGACAAATGAGTCCACATCAGTTTAAACAAGTCCTTTTTACTAGCATCTGGTTTGTTTCCAAAAGTTCACAGCAGAAACAGTTCGGTTACCAGAAGGCCAATGGACCAGAAGGCCAATGGTCACAAGTTTCGGAGGAGATTTAATGACAGAGTCTCTCTCTGAGGTAACCTTTCTTTGTCTCTTTCTCGGTCCCTGCTCTGAGGGCTCTGTGATTCCCTCTTTAACCCACTCGTTAGTCTCGTCACTGGTTTTCCCAGGGGTCTGATGCTGCACGGTTTCTTTATCTATCCCGCAACAGCATCGTGAACTCAGCTTGGGATTAGTAGTTAGACTCTTGATGGGTACCGGGACTCCTCTTATTTAAGATCCCAGGTTAATGGTCAATTGTTTGGGGATAAACCTGACAAACCTCCTCGGCTCCGTTATACCGGCGTCGACCTGAACTCTTCAGCCGGCTCTCGCCAGACCTAAAGCGTCCCCTTTCCATCTGGGTTACCCCTTTTCCTGTGTCTTTCTTTTCTTTTGGGGTACCCTCGCTCAGGACGTCGGGCCTATGTTATTTCTAGCCCTTCTTTCAGTCATCAATTTACTCTCGTCTCTTCTTGTCACTCCTTACTGACTGACTGTTAACTGACTAACTGTTACTCAGTCGTCCTGTCAATCACGTCGCTTCTCACGCTCAGCTAGGCTCCATCCCCCTCTATGGACCTACTATATAAACAGTTCCAGGAATATGAAGGTAGGGGCTGCTGAGTCAATGTTACTCAATCTAATATAAGACTCTGCATTTCCTCTCTCTTTCACCTGTGACCAAAGGGCACTGCTGAGCACAAAGGGTTAAGTCCAGAAACCAAACTTGTTGTCTGCTATTTAAGTTTTTTTAAGTTTTTTCTGCAAAGGGCACTGCACCTTGATGTTAAGGTGCTGTTTTCCCCTGTAGAGCCTAACCACAGGGGCACCACATATAACTATGAGTGTCTCTTTTGCACCCCTGCTTTCCTGGTCCAATTTGAGAATGATAGATGCCACACTTAGGCGGGCTTTGCACGTTGCGACATCGCAAGCCGATGCTGCGATGTCGCACGCGATAGTCCCCACCCCCGTCGCAGCAGCGATATCTTGTGATTCCTGGCGTAGCGAACATTATCGCTATGCCAGCTTCACATGCACTCACCTGTCCTGCGACGTCGCTCTGGCCGGCGTCCTGCCTCTTTCCTAAGGGGGCGGGCCGTACAACGTCAGAGCGATGTCACATGGCAGGCGGCCAATCAAGGCGGAGGCGCGAAGATGAGCAGGATGCAAACATCCCGCCCACCTTCTTCCTTCCGTGTAGCCGCCGGCGGCAGGTAAGGTGATGTTCCTCGCTCCTGCGGCTTCACAGACATCGATGTGTGCTGCCACAGGAATGAGGAACAACAGGGTACCTGTTGCGGCAGCGTAATTTTGAAAAAGTCGGAGCCTACACTGATGATACGATAACGACGCTTTTGAGCTCGTTAATCGTATCATCTAGGATTTACACACTGCGATGTCGAAAGTGACGCCGGATGTGCGTCACTTTCAATTTGACCACACCGACATCACACGTGCGATGTTGCAATGTGCAAAGCCGCCCTTATACTGTGGCCTGCTGCCCCATTTTGCTTTCTGTATGTGCACCAACCTACCTAAAAAGTTTTGTTAAATCTCTTTTGACAAGTTTTGAATATTTCAGGTTGAAATGATTGTGAAAAGTAGATTATATTGTAAAAAAAAGATGATAAATGAAGATGTTTTAATAGACTAGAAGTGTAGAAGAAAAAAAATACATACCTTTGCTAGGAATATAGAATTCACTAACAGCAGCAAGAAGTGCCAACATCACAGGAAACAGTTATCTGGGCAGTAGTTCTACCAAATGCAGGTCACAATTGACCTCTGTTGCCTCTGGCAAGCATATTAGTGTGGAGGCATTATGACATATGGCACATCACTCATCTCGCTAATAGCTGGATAATGTCAACGAAACCGTCAGTTTGAGCCAATGTTCTGCACAGAATAGTCTGACTGAATACAATTAAATAAGAGGAATACATTTTGGTCTACTTTTTATAGTTTTAAAAACATGTAAAGTCTGTCAGTGCACTTTGTTGGTGACCATTTGTATCTATGGTGACTGAGGTCACATTATATTACCAAGGCTGCAGTTGTGTTAAATACCTTAAAAGGGTTTGGACAGAGTCCAATTATCCTCCGAGTATAAAACACTTCTTTTCTGGGCAATTGAAGGCTTTGTAGTATAGCAATTCATGGAGAATCTATTAACTGTATATACATTTTTTGGGAAAAGATTATTTCTACTAAAACTGCTTTCTCCATCTTGTTGAGTCATCTAATAAGGGGTGATCCCTTCTAAAAAGAAAGTTTATTTCACTATCGGAGAAGGATCTTAGCTTAAAGGGAACCTGTCACCAGTTTTTTGACTATTAAACCAAAAGTGTCACCTTCTGCAGCTCCTGGGCTGCATTCTGTGAAGGTGCATCTTGTTGCTAACCTCCCTTGCAGACCCTAAAAAGAACTTTATAAAATCCCATCGTGTTGTATGCTAATGACTTCTGTTGTCCAGATAAGTGGTCTCTATTTCGGCTCCTGTCCCTCCTTGTCACCTTGTTCGCCATCCTCCTGTCATGATTGACAATTGACACGCCTGCGCAGATACATCACCGGCGTGCGTGAGGTAAACTGTTTTCATGTTCAGCCAGCGATGGGGCAGAGAGTACTGCGCCTGTGCGAGACTTGGATAGCAGCGTGGGATGATGATGGCAGCGCCATCCTTGTCAATCATGACAGGAGGAAGGCGAACAAGGCAACAAGAGCCGAAATAGAGCCCACCCATCTGGCCAACAGAGGTCATTAGCATACAACATGGTGGGATTTTATAAAGTTCTTATTGGGGTCTGCAAGGGGGGATCAGCAACAAGGTCCACCTTCATAGAATGCAGCACTGGAGCTGCAGAAGGTAACACTTTTGATTTAATAGTCAAAAAACTGGTGACAGGTTCCCTTTAACCTTTTCTACAGTAACGCTGAAGCTTATTTCCAAATTTTAATATGAACCTTGTCATTGTGCGGAAGCACAAAAAAATTCTGATGTCATGAATCTCCAAGTCTTCAACACATTAGTTGTTCCCATATCTTCTCAATATCTTCCGAAGATGCTACAAGGATAAAGGAACCATTCTTCAAGTTTGATAGACATGCCCTCATCTCAAATATCTGTCAAATATTGCCTCTGATCCCACTAAAAAGTAACTTTCTAAGGCCAATTGCACACTTTGAATATTTGGTGAGTTTTTTATCTTAGTATTTGTAAATCAAAAACAGGCGTGGGTAAAAAATGCAGAAATGGTGCACTTGCTTATATTATAGTTTTCGACTGATTGTTCTACTCCTGGTTGTAGCTTAGGACAGAGTCACACTTGCGTATCATTTCTGATGCGAGAGCATCGGATGTGATATGATAATGACCCCTGACTCAGGCTCTGCTGCGAGGGTGAGCTGAGTGTCATACGACTGTGATCCGATTCTGAGATCGAAGCACAATGCAGAGGAGAGGGAGGGGTAATCTGCCTATCACCTCCATTGTGAGTTTGTGCTTATACCGTGCTGCACGTGGATAACATCCGAGAGCAGTCCGGTGTTTCTCTCACACCCATAGACATCTCGCACGCAATCGCAGCATGCTGTGAGTTTTTGCTCAGTCGGATAGGGCTGAGGAAAAAAATCATAGATGTGACTTGCAGCATTGTCTTACATGGGGCCGAGTGCAATGCGAGATTTTCCTACACAAGTGTGATTCTGCCTTTAGAGAGAGATTGGGTTCTCTAAGGAACTAAATCGAGCAGGTTACTATAGAAGAATGCCACCATTGCTATAGGTTAATTTGTGAAATTTCTCTCTTCCTAAATATCCCATGTGAGTGTATTAATGATAAGAGGAACTATTTGGAATCGGACTGAGGAAAAACTCGCAGATAGGAGCTGCAGCATTGTCTTAAATGGGGCCGCGTGCAATGCGAGATTTTCTCCCATTGCACTAGTGCGAGCCATACACAAGTGTGACCCTGGCCTTGCAAATACTGAAGTAAAAAAACCTCACCAAATTCTCAAGCATGTGGCCTTAAGGGGGTTTTAGACGCTGCAACATCATTAGCGATGTCGCTAGCAATCGCACCCGCCCCCGTCGTTTGTGCGTCATGGGAAAATCGCCGCCCGTGGCGGACAAAATCGCTAGTACCCGTCACACATACTTACCTTCTCAACGATGTTGCTGTGGACAGCAAACAGCCTCTTTTCTAGGGGAACAGTTCGTGCGACGTTACAGCGATGTCACACGGCAGGCGTCTAATAGAATTGGAAGGGCAGAGAGCAGCTGCATGAAAGTTACGCCCACCTCGTTGCCGGAGGATGCAGGTACGGTGGTGTTCGTCATTCTGGGGTGTCACATGTAGCGATGTGTGGTGCCTCAGGAACGACTAACAACTTGCGTCCAAAATCAGCAACGATATTTGGGAAATGGACAAAGTGTCAACAATCAACGATTTGGTGAGTATTTTGCATTGTTAGCGGTCACTCGTACGTGTCACATGCAACAACGTCGCTATCAAGGCCGGATGTGCGTCTCAAATTCTGTGACCCCCAACTACATCTCGTTAGCGATGTCGTTGCGTATAAAGCGACATTAAGTCTTCAATAGAGATGAGCGAACCTGCTGTAGTTCGGCTCGAGTTCGGTTCGTCGAACGGAGGTCTCGTTCGAGTTCAGTTCGGCGAACGTTCGACAAACCGAACTCGAACCGCATAGGAAACAATGTCAGGCAATCACAAACACATAAAAACACCTAGAAAACACCCTCAAAGGTGTCCAAAAAGTGACAAACAACTCACAACACAACACAAACACATGGGAAAGTGACAAGGACATATACTCATGCGAAAACAAAAGAACAGGACAAGGAAAAAGAGGAGGAGACACAGATATGAGTATATGCAAGGGAACGTCGATGCCATTACTGTGCAACTTGAGCCCTGCTCATTTTAGGCTTCCAATCTGGATAAATTGCCTGAGCTCACCACGTACGCCTTGGGGATCTTGTTGTGTCCCGCAGCCAGCGTTTTCACGGAACGTGTCCTCAGTGCTGCTGGGGGTGTGCTGACAGCTAAGCACACACATCTGTCCACTGACATGGTGGACAGACTAACGTTCACCAAGATAAACAAGTCATGGCTCTCAGAGGACTTTTCTTCCCCTGGCTCAGCCAAAGGGAGGTGAAAGGCACGCGTATTTTTGAGAGTGCTTCATTCAAAGCATCTTTTTTATCTTGAAAATTGGGTCAACTGATGCCAGTCAAGTGGGGTGTGTGTGGCCCAATAACTGGAAACAAGCGAGACTGTGGTTGGAGTCCCCTCGCTTTTGAAAAAAGAACCAAGATGAACAAATCATGGCTCTCAGAGGACTTTTCTTCCCCTGGCTCAGTCAGGGGAGGTGAAAGGCACGCGTATTTTTGAGAGTGCTTCATGCAAAGCATCTTTTTCATCTTGAAAATGGGGTCAACTGATGCCAGTCAAGTGGGCTGTGTGTGGCCCAATTAGTGGAAACGAGGGAGACTGTGGTTGGAGTCCCCTCGCTTTTGAAAAAAGAACCAAGATGAACAAGTCATGGCTCTCAGAGGACTTTTTTTCCCCTGGCTCAGCCAAAGGGAGGTGAAAGGCACGCATATTTTTGAGAGTGCTTCATGCAAAGCATCTTTTTCATCTTGAAAATGGGGTCAACTGATGCCAGTCAAGTGGGGTGTGTGTGGCCCAATTAGTGGAAACGAGGGATACTGTGGTTGGAGTCCCCTCGCTTTTGAAAAATGATCCAAGATGAACAAGTCATGGCTCTCAGAGGACTTTTCTTCCCCTGGCTCAGCCAAGGGAGGTGAAAGGCACGCGTATTTTTGAGAGTGATTCATGCAAAGCATCTTTTTCATCTTAAAAATGGGGTCAACTGATGCCAGTCAAGTGGGGTGTGTGTGGCCCAATTAGTGGAAACGAGGGAGACTGTGGTTGGAGTCCCCTCGCTTTTGAAAAAAGAACCAAGATAAACAAGTCATGGCTCTCAGAGGACGTTTCTTCCCCTGGCTCAGCAAGGGGAGGTGAAAGGCACGCGTATTTTTGAGAGTGCTTCATGCAAAGCATCTTTTTCATCTTTAAAATGGGGTCAACTGATGCCAGTCAAGTAGGGTGTGTGTGACCCAATTAGTGGCAACGAGGGAGACAGTGGTTGGAGTCCCCTCGCTGTGTTTTACATGCTTTTCGAAGGGCATGACATGCCTAAGAGGTTAATTTTCAGCATCTGCAACTTGTTGGCTACAGAAAGGCTGCCTTTACACCCTTTTGCTGTAGTGGGGGAGACAAGAAAGGCGCAATAGGGTTTTACCCGGTTTACAGAGTGAAAGAGGATAAAAACAGTGCACTCACCTGGCCGGGTTGTGCCAGTCACAACCCCTTTATTAGCATGGATGAGCGCTTGGGTGGTTCTGCAGCGGCCCCGTTATAGAGCAGATTTTGAATATGAAGGACTGGAGAAAACGGGTTTATTGCCGCGCTAAAAACCACGAGCATGTATAAGTCAAAATATTCTCTTTATTTAGATCATTCCTACGCGTTTCTGAGGCTCATCTGCCTCCTTCCTCAGGGAAAAAGAATCTTCAAGAAGATTCTTTTTCCCTGAGGAAGGAGGCAGATGAGCCTCAGAAACGCGTAGGAATGATCTAAATAAAGAGAATATTTTGACTTATACATGCTCGTGGTTTTTAGCGCGGCAATAAACCCGTTTTCTCCAGTCCTTCATATTCAAAATTTACACCCTTTTGAGACCGAGGATTTTCGAGACCTTATGCCCATTGTAGTGCCCCAAGAGCCAATGGCCATTCGCCACTCCTTCTCCAAGAAAGGCGTGCCCGCGCTACCACAGCAGGTCGCATACAACATCACTGATTCCTCGAGAAACTTTGTGTGTGACAGGGTGCATTTCACCACAGATACTTGGACCAGTAAGCATGGACAGGGGAGTTACATGTTGCTGACTGGGCACTGGGTAACTATGGTGAGAGATGGAGAAGGGTCTGCTGTACAAGTCTTTCCGTCCCCACGAGTTGTGTGCTTTAATCCTTCCTCTGTATGTACAAGTTCCTCCACTGCTTCTGCCTCATCAACCTCGTGTTGTTCATGCCCAAAGCCTTTGTGTTCAGGCCACCCTTCCTTGTAACTGCGCCCAAGGAATCCCACACACCTCCTTACTATGCTGGCAGCAGAGCTCAAGGCCATCAGGCAGTCAAATGTTTACTTTGAAATGTAGGGGAAATGTGAGTCACACCGCTGAGAAGTTGTGGACGGTTAGATCTGGAGACCAAGTTTCATCAATGGTTGTCTCCACTCAACCAGCAGACAGGGAATGCCGGGTGTGACAATGATGCAAACATGGGTGCGGCCCTTCGCCGTGACAATTTGACACACGTGCCTTGTGTGGCTCATGTGTTGAATCTAATTCTCCAGCAATTTTTAAAACCCCATCCCGGCCTACATGGCCTTGTGCAGCGGGCACGCTCGCTATGTGCTCACTTCCATCGTTCGCACACAGCAGCTCAACAACTTTCGTCGCTCCAGAAGTCTTTAGGTCTGGTGGTTAAACGCCTGAAATGCGATGTGCCGACACGCAGGAATTTGAATCTGCACATGTTGCAGCGTTTGTGGCAGCACCGCCGAACCCTGCTGCAATACGTTATGACATATAGCCTGGCCTAACTTGATCCAGAGGTGGTGCAGATCACGCTGCTGGAGTGGTGTCAGATCAAGGACCTATGCACCCTTCTACACAGTTTACAAATGTCGACGAAGATGTTTAGCACTGGCGATGCCATTCTCAGCGTGACAATTCTGGTCATCTACATGATGGAGCACACTGTAAGCATTATTCGGAGTCAGGTGTTGGGACAAGAGGAAGGGGAGGAAGTACAGGAGGAGTCATATGCGGAAGGGATAACAAGATCTACGAGGTCCAGATGGTCAGCGGCACCTAGGCGGCAGTCATGGTGGGGGAGAGGGATTAACAAGGGCGCATAGTATCAGCAAAAAGTGTTGAGGAAGGTGCAGGAGCCCATGAAGAAATGGAGGACGAACTGGCGATGGGCATGGAAGACTCAGCAGATGAGTGAGAGCTTGCTCACATTTCGGTTGTGCGAGGTTGGGGGGAGAGGGCAGAGGAAGGAGGCACGATTCTCACCTCTCTGCCACCAACACACCAAGGACTTGGTCCTCCTGGATGCACAAGACACATGAGCGCCTTGTTGCTGCACTACCTACAACATGACCCTCGGATTGTACGAATTCGAAGTAATGCTAACTACTGGGTTGCCACACTGTTAGATCCCCGGTACAAGACAAAATTTGGCGAAATAATTCCTGCCATAGAAAGGGACGCACGTATACAGGAGTATCTGCAGAAGGTGGTACGCAATCTTAGATCTGCTTTTCCACTAAACACCAGTGCTGCACAGAGTGAATCTCAACGCTTTGTCATGGATAGGAGGAATTGATCTTTTACTTGTCCACATATGAGGGACCGAGGGCTGGCTGCTGTGCTGAGATGGCATTGAGTACGGTGTCCCTGCAGAGTTGCACTTTTTGGTCATATACAAAATGAGTTGAAAAAGGACAGATGCTGGTGGAAAGGGGAACAGGTGTGTTGGAAAGGGGAAAAAAGTTTTTGTCCGTGGGTTTGGTGGTTAAGCAAAAGTAACATTTGCTGAAGAAACACCATCTGTTACGGTAGGACTGGCAGATTTGGATAAGGTGGTATATACTATGTTACCGCTATATAACGAAAATTAATAAGAAAAGAAAGAGAAAGGTATATATCCCTATCAGCAGTCAGTGTCCACCATGCTCCCAGATGGAAAAGGAGAGGTTGGCAACTGGAAGGTTAGGTGGAGGATACAGATCTGTGTGGCTATGAAACTAATAGTTGCCTGAACCGAGTTAGACGCCACTCGGATCTAGAGACTGGGAGCCCTGTTACCGTCACAGGGTCCACACGCCCACCCAGCCCAGGAACTCCCTGTTAACATCACAGGGGCCATTGAGTACACTGACCGTGTGCATTGGGGCCACACCTGTGGACAGCAGGCGCATCAGCAGCAGCAGGCCTGTTAATGCCACTGGGCTGCACAAGCAGGACTGGTAGGACAAGAGCTGGTCTTAACTAGAGATGAGCGAACCGGTCCCGGTTCGGCTCGAGGCGGTTCGCCGAACGGGGGGTCTGGCTCGAGTTCGGCTCGTCGAACGTTCGACGAACCGAACTCGAGCCCATAGGAAACAATGGCAGGCAATCACAAACACAGTAAAACACCTAGAAAACACCCTCAAAGGTGTCCAAAAGGTGACAAACAACTCACAACACAACACAAACACATGGGAAAGTGACAAGGACATGTACTCATGCGAAAACAAAACAGCTGGACAAGGAAAAAGAGGAGGACACACAGATATAGGCATGGCACGCCCTTCTAAAGTCATGTAAAACACCGCAAGGTGACTCCAAGCGGAGTCTCCCTTTTTTCCAAAAATTGGGCCCCACACACCCACCCCTTCAGTGGCAGCAGTTGTGCCCCAGTTGTACACTTCACAGCTAGATTTGCATCAAGCACATTCAAAAATACGCCATTCTTATCCGTCCCCAGGATGACACCGGGGTAGGTAGCAAAGTCTTTCCTGATCCCAGCTCTGTTCATCTTGGCTTCTTTTAAAAACACAGCAAGCAAGGGTTACTCCAAGCGGAGTCTCCCTTTTTTCCAAAAATTGGGCCACACAGACACCCACCCCATCAGTGGCAGCACTTGGGCCCTAGTTGCAAACAGGATGTTTTGATTTGCATCAAGCACATTCAAAAATACGCTATTCTTAACCGTCCCCAGGATGACACCGGGGTAGGTAGCAAAGTCTTTCCTGATCCCAGCTCTGTTCATCTTGGCTTCTTTTAAAAACACAGCAAGCAAGGGTTACTCCAAGCGGAGTCTCCCTTTTTTCCAAAAATTGGGCCACACAGACACCCACCCCATCAGTGGCAGCACTTGGGCCCTAGTTGCAAACAGGATGTTTTGATTTGCATCAAGCACATTCAAAAATACGCTATTCTTAGCCGTCCACAGGATGACACCGGGGTAGGTAGCAAAGTCTTTCCTGATCCCAGCTCTGTTCATCTTGGCTTCTTTTAAAAACACAGCAAGCAAGGGTTACTCCAAGCGGAGTCTCCCTTTTTTCCAAAAATTGGGCCACACAGACACCCACCCCATCAGTGGCAGCACTTGGGCCCTAGTTGCAAACAGGATGTTTTGATTTGCATCAAGCACATTCAAAAATACGCTATTCTTAGCCGTCCCCAGGATGACACCGGGGTAGGTAGCAAAGTCTTTGCTGACCCATGACTTGTTCATCTTGGCTTCTTTTAAAAACAATGTAAGCAAGGGTTACTCCAAGCGGAGTCTCCCTTTTTTCCAAAAATTGGGCCACACAGACACCCACCCCATCAGTGGCAGCACTTGGGCCCTAGTTGCAAACAGGATGTTTTGATTTGCATCAAGCACATTCAAAAATACGCTATTCTTAGCCGTCCCCAGGATGACACCGGGGTAGGTAGCAAAGTCTTTGCTGACCCATGACTTGTTCATCTTGGCTTCTTTTAAAAACAATGTAAGCAAGGGTTACTCCAAGCGGAGTCTCCCTTTTTTCCAAAAATTGGGCCACACAGACACCCACCCCATCAGTGGCAGCACTTGGGCCCTAGTTGCAAACAGGATGTTTTGATTTGCATCAAGCACATTCAAAAATACGCTATTCTTAGCCGTCCACAGGATGACACCGGGGTAGGTAGCAAAGTCTTTCCTGATCCCAGCTCTGTTCATCTTGGCTTCTTTTAAAAACACAGCAAGCAAGGGTTACTCCAAGCGGAGTCTCCCTTTTTTCCAAAAATTGGGCCACACAGACACCCACCCCATCAGTGGCAGCACTTGGGCCCTAGTTGCAAACAGGATGTTTTGATTTGCATCAAGCACATTCAAAAATACGCTATTCTTAGCCGTCCCCAGGATGACACCGGGGTAGGTAGCAAAGTCTTTGCTGACCCATGACTTGTTCATCTTGGCTTCTTTTAAAAACAATGTAAGCAAGGGTTACTCCAAGCGGAGTCTCCCTTTTTTCCAAAAATTGGGCCACACAGACACCCACCCCATCAGTGGCAGCACTTGGGCCCTAGTTGCAAACAGGATGTTTTGATTTGCATCAAGCACATTCAAAAATACGCTATTCTTAGCCGTCCCCAGGATGACACTGGGGTAGGTAGCAAAGTCTTTGCTGACCCATGACTTGTTCATCTTGGCTTCTTTTAAAAACAATGTAAGCAAGGGTTACTCCAAGCGGAGTCTCCCTTTTTTCCAAAAATTGGGCCACACAGACACCCACCCCATCAGTGGCAGCAATTGGGCCCTAGTTGCAAACAGGATGTTTTGATTTGCATCAAGCACATTCAAAAATACGCTATTCTTAGCCGTCCCCAGGATGACACCGGGGTAGGTAGCAAAGTCTTTGCTGACCCATGACTTGTTCATCTTGGCTTCTTTTAAAAACAATGTAAGCAAGGGTTACTCCAAGCGGAGTCTCCCTTTTTTCCAAAAATTGGGCCACACAGACACCCACCCCATCAGTGGCAGCACTTGGGCCCTAGTTGCAAACAGGATGTTTTGATTTGCATCAAGCACATTCAAAAATACGCTATTCTTAGCCGTCCACAGGATGACACCGGGGTAGGTAGCAAAGTCTTTCCTGATCCCAGCTCTGTTCATCTTGGCTTCTTTTAAAAACACAGCAAGCAAGGGTTACTCCAAGCGGAGTCTCCCTTTTTTCCAAAAATTGGGCCACACAGACACCCACCCCATCAGTGGCAGCACTTGGGCCCTAGTTGCAAACAGGATGTTTTGATTTGCATCAAGCACATTCAAAAATACGCTATTCTTAGCCGTCCCCAGGATGACACCGGGGTAGGTAGCAAAGTCTTTGCTGACCCATGACTTGTTCATCTTGGCTTCTTTTAAAAACAATGTAAGCAAGGGTTACTCCAAGCGGAGTCTCCCTTTTTTCCAAAAATTGGGCCACACAGACACCCACCCCATCAGTGGCAGCACTTGGGCCCTAGTTGCAAACAGGATGTTTTGATTTGCATCAAGCACATTCAAAAATACGCTATTCTTAGCCGTCCACAGGATGACACCGGGGTAGGTAGCAAAGTCTTTCCTGATCCCAGCTCTGTTCATCTTGGCTTCTTTTAAAAACACAGCAAGCAAGGGTTACTCCAAGCGGAGTCTCCCTTTTTTCCAAAAATTGGGCCACACAGACACCCACCCCATCAGTGGCAGCACTTGGGCCCTAGTTGCAAACAGGATGTTTTGATTTGCATCAAGCACATTCAAAAATACGCTATTCTTAGCCGTCCACAGGATGACACCGGGGTAGGTAGCAAAGTCTTTCCTGATCCCAGCTCTGTTCATCTTGGCTTCTTTTAAAAACACAGCAAGCAAGGGTTACTCCAAGCGGAGTCTCCCTTTTTTCCAAAAATTGGGCCACACAGACACCCACCCCATCAGTGGCAGCACTTGGGCCCTAGTTGCAAACAGGATGTTTTGATTTGCATCAAGCACATTCAAAAATACGCTATTCTTAGCCGTCCACAGGATGACACCGGGGTAGGTAGCAAAGTCTTTCCTGATCCCAGCTCTGTTCATCTTGGCTTCTTTTAAAAACACAGCAAGCAAGGGTTACTCCAAGTGGAGTCTCCCTTTTTTCCAAAAATTGGGCCACACAGACACCCACCCCATCAGTGGCAGCACTTGGGCCCTAGTTGCAAACAGGATGTTTTGATTTGCATCAAGCACATTCAAAAATACGCTATTCTTAGCCGTCCACAGGATGACACCGGGGTAGGTAGCAAAGTCTTTCCTGATCCCAGCTCTGTTCATCTTGGCTTCTTTTAAAAACACAGCAAGCAAGGGTTACTCCAAGCGGAGTCTCCCTTTTTTCCAAAAATTGGGCCACACAGACACCCACCCCATCAGTGGCAGCACTTGGGCCCTAGTTGCAAACAGGATGTTTTGATTTGCATCAAGCACATTCAAAAATACGCTATTCTTAGCCGTCCACAGGATGACACCGGGGTAGGTAGCAAAGTCTTTCCTGATCCCAGCTCTGTTCATCTTGGCTTCTTTTAAAAACACAGCAAGCAAGGGTTACTCCAAGCGGAGTCTCCCTTTTTTCCAAAAATTGGGCCACACAGACACCCACCCCATCAGTGGCAGCACTTGGGCCCTAGTTGCAAACAGGATGTTTTGATTTGCATCAAGCACATTCAAAAATACGCTATTCTTAGCCGTCCACAGGATGACACCGGGGTAGGTAGCAAAGTCTTTCCTGATCCCAGCTCTGTTCATCTTGGCTTCTTTTAAAAACACAGCAAGCAAGGGTTACTCCAAGCGGAGTCTCCCTTTTTTCCAAAAATTGGGCCACACAGACACCCACCCCATCAGTGGCAGCACTTGGGCCCTAGTTGCAAACAGGATGTTTTGATTTGCATCAAGCACATTCAAAAATACGCTATTCTTAGCCGTCCACAGGATGACACCGGGGTAGGTAGCAAAGTCTTTCCTGATCCCAGCTCTGTTCATCTTGGCTTCTTTTAAAAACACAGCAAGCAAGGGTTACTCCAAGCGGAGTCTCCCTTTTTTCCAAAAATTGGGCCACACAGACACCCACCCCATCAGTGGCAGCACTTGGGCCCTAGTTGCAAACAGGATGTTTTGATTTGCATCAAGCACATTCAAAAATACGCTATTCTTAGCCGTCCACAGGATGACACCGGGGTAGGTAGCAAAGTCTTTCCTGATCCCAGCTCTGTTCATCTTGGCTTCTTTTAAAAACACAGCAAGCAAGGGTTACTCCAAGCGGAGTCTCCCTTTTTTCCAAAAATTGGGCCACACAGACACCCACCCCATCAGTGGCAGCACTTGGGCCCTAGTTGCAAACAGGATGTTTTGATTTGCATCAAGCACATTCAAAAATACGCTATTCTTAGCCGTCCACAGGATGACACCGGGGTAGGTAGCAAAGTCTTTCCTGATCCCAGCTCTGTTCATCTTGGCTTCTTTTAAAAACACAGCAAGCAAGGGTTACTCCAAGCGGAGTCTCCCTTTTTTCCAAAAATTGGGCCACACAGACACCCACCCCATCAGTGGCAGCACTTGGGCCCTAGTTGCAAACAGGATGTTTTGATTTGCATCAAGCACATTCAAAAATACGCTATTCTTAGCCGTCCACAGGATGACACCGGGGTAGGTAGCAAAGTCTTTCCTGATCCCAGCTCTGTTCATCTTGGCTTCTTTTAAAAACACAGCAAGCAAGGGTTACTCCAAGCGGAGTCTCCCTTTTTTCCAAAAATTGGGCCACACAGACACCCACCCCATCAGTGGCAGCACTTGGGCCCTAGTTGCAAACAGGATGTTTTGATTTGCATCAAGCACATTCAAAAATACGCTATTCTTAGCCGTCCCCAGGATGACACCGGGGTAGGTAGCAAAGTCTTTCCTGATCCCAGCTCTGTTCATCTTGGCTTCTTTTAAAAACACAGCAAGCAAGGGTTACTCCAAGCGGAGTCTCCCTTTTTTAAAAAAATTGGGCCACACAGACACCCACCCCATCAGTGGCAGCACTTGGGCCCTAGTTGCAAACAGGATGTTTTGATTTGCATCAAGCACATTCCAAATCCACAAGCATTTACTCTCCCCAGGATGACACAGGGGTAGTAAATTCCTTCTGGATCCATGACTTGTTCATTTTGATGAACGTCAGTCTGTCCACATTGTCACTGGACAGACGCGTGCGCTTATCTGTCAGCACACACCCAGCAGCACTGAATACACGTTCAGAGACAACGCTGGCAGCTGGACACGACAAAATCTCCAAGGCGTAAGTTGCGAGCTCTGGCCATTTTTGTAGGTTTGAAGCCCAAAAGGAGCAAGGCTCCAGTTGCACAGTCATGGCATCGATGTTCATTTGGAGATACTCCTGTATCATCCTCTCCAGCCGTTGACTATGTGTCAGACTTGTTGTCTCTGGTGGCCTTGCAAAAGAGGGTCTAAAAAAATTATGAAAAGATTCCATAAAATTGCTGTTACCGGCACCAGAAAAGGTCCTACTGGTACGGGTAGACTGTTGAAGATGACGAGACCGTCCCATGTTTGTCAAGTTACAACTGGGAGATTCACTCCCTGCACCTGCACGGTTGTTTGGTGGAAAAGCCGAGCTAAGATCTAGTAACAGCTTCTGCTGATACTCCTGCATACGTGCGTCCCTTTCTATGGCTGGAATTATGTCACAAAATTTGGACTTGTACCGGGGATCTAATAGTGTGGCAATCCAGTAGTCATCATCACTTCTAATTTTGACAATACGACTGTCATGTTGGAGGTAGTGCAACAAAAAGGCACTCATGTGTCTTGCGCAGCCATGCGGACCAAGTCCATGCTGTGTTTGTGGCATAGAGGTGCTACCCGTTCTTTCTTCCTCTGACATCTGACCCCAACCTCTTTCAACTGAAATTTGACCAAGGTCTCCCTCATCCGCTGAGTCTTCCATGTCCATGGACAGTTCGTCCTCCATTTCTTCATGTTCTCCTGCACCTTGCTCAACATTTCGCCTGCTACTATGCGCCCTTGTCGATCCCTGTCCCCCATGGTCCCATGCCTGCTGCGTTGGTGATGATGAACGTCTGGACCTTGGTGATGTTGTTGTCCCTTGCGCATATGAATCCTCCTGTAGTTCCTCCCCTTCATGTTGTCCCACCCCCTGACTCCGAATAGTGTTTAGCGTGTGCTCCAGCATGTAAATGACTGGAATCGTCATGCTGATAATGGCATTGTCAGCGCTAAACATATTCGTCGCCATGTCGAAACTGTGCAGAAGGGTGCATAGGTCCTTGATCTGAGACCACTCCATCAGGGTGATCTGCCCCACCTCTGCATCTCGTTGGCCCAGGCTATACGTCATGACGTATTGCACCAGGGCTCTGCGGTGCTGCCACAGTCGCTGTAACATGTGGAGAGTTGAATTCCAGCGTGTCGCCACATCGCATTTCAGGCGATGAACCGGCAGGCCGAAAGACTTCTGGAGCGATGCAAGTCGCTCTGCTGCGGCGCTTGAACGGCGGAAGTGAGCTGACAGTTTTCGTGCCCTGTTCAGAAGGCCATCTAGGCCGGGATAGTGTGTTAAAAATTGCTGCACGACAAGGTTCAACACGTGAGCCATACAAGGTACGTGTGTCACCTTGCCCAGGCGAAGTGCCGCACCCAGGTTTGCAGCATTGTCGCACACGGCCTTACCAGGCTGCAGTTTGAGTGGAGACAACCATTTATTAAACTCGGACCGCAAAGCTGACCACAACTCCTCAGCTGTGTGACTCTTATTACCAAGACATGTCAAGCTAAAGACCGCCTGATGCCGTTGCGCTCTGCTGCCAGCATAGTAATGAGGGGTGCGTGATTCCTTCTGCGCAGTGAGAACGCTGGTGGCCTGACCAGGTAGGCTTGGGGCGGAGGTGGAGGACCCAGATGAGGTGGAGGATGCAGAAGCAGTGGCGGAACTTGGACAGACAGAGGATTGACACACAAGTCGTGGGGACGGCAAGACTTGTGCAGCAGACCCTTCACCATCTATCACCATAGTTACCCAGTGCCCAGTCAGCGACATGTAACGTCCCTGTCCATGCTTACTGGTCCAAGTATCGGTGGTGAAATGCACCCGTTCACACACAGAGTTTCTCAAGGAAGCGGTGATGTTGTGTGCGACATGCTGGTGTAGCGCGGGCACACCTTTCTTAGAGAAGTAGTGGCGACTAGGCATCTGGTACTGGGGCACAGCGACAGACATAAGGTCTCTAAAATCCTGTGTGTCCACTAGGCGGAAAGGCAGCATTTCGGTAGCCAACAGCTTACAGAGGGATAGAGTCAACCTCTTAGCTTTGTCATGGGTCGGAGGAAGTGGCCTTTTATTTGACCACATCTGAGGGACAGAGATCTGGCTGCTGTGTGTAGACGGTGTTGAGTAGGGTGTCCCTGGAAAAATGCAGGTTTGTGAGGAAAGTGCAGGCGGAGACATGATGTTGCCTTCATCCAACGTTGGTGCTATCGATGTCTGAGAGAGCTGTACACACTCACTTGTTTCCCCTTCCAAACCAACTGACGACCTTACAAGCAAACTGCCTGTTGCGGTTACAGTGGTGGAAGTTTTGCGTGGAAAAACAGGTGTGGCAGCTGTCCCCACAGTCCTAGAAGATGAAGAGCGCGCGGATGCAGTGGAAGGGGCGGGCGGTGGATGGTTCGCTCCGCTAGGCCGCATTGCAGCACGGTGAGCTTCCCACCGGGACTTATGATATTTATTCATGTGACGATTCATGGAAGAAGTTGTCAAACTGCTGAGCTTTTGACCTCTACTAAGAGAATCATGACAAATGTTACATATCACATGAGTTGGGCGATCTTTTTCGATGTGAAAAAAGGACCAGGCTAGGCAAGGCTTAGAGGCCATGCGACCTGTTGATCCACCCCGAATAATGCTCATAGGCAGAGTGGTGGCTGAGGATGCAGTTGTAGACGTGCTACCAGTGCTCCGACTCTGTCCAGGAAGGCGCAAGGTAACTTCGTCGTCGGTTGCATCCTCCTCCACCGCCTCTGTTGACCTCCTCGAGTGCCTGACTGGGGGTTGACAGTAGGTGGGATCTAGAACGTCATCATCAATTGTTGTGTTTGCACTCCCCTCCCCCTCAGACCGAGCCTCTTCTTGCCCTGACGGAATATTTAAGTTGTCATCCCAATCGGGTATCTGCGTCTCATCTTCATCAGTATGTTCCTCATTGTCTATAACCACAGGTGTTACAGTTTGTGACAAAGGGTCAACATTATGCTCAGAAACTTGGTCCTCACGGCCTGAATCTGAGTCACAAAGGTTCTGGGCATCACTGCAGACCATTTCCTGTTCTGTACTCACTGTAGCTTGGGAGCAGACCTCTGATTCCCAGGCTATAGTGTGACTGAACAGCTCTGCAGACTCAGCCATCTCAGTTCCACCATACTGTGCAGGGCTGATGGAGACTTCAGAGCTGGGAGAAATCAAGTGTGATTGGGATGACAACTCAGAGGACTGGTGTTTTTTGGATGCGGTACTTGAAGTGGCTGAGAGGGCACTTGTTGGACCACTTGAGATCCATTCAAGCATTTTCCTTTTTTGCCCATCATCTACCTTTCTTCCTGTTGTTCGTGTCCGTAAAAAAGGGAGCACATCGGATTGTCCACGGTAAGTAGTAGACATCTTACTTTTGCTGGTAGATGGTCTATCTTCAGCAGATGATAATGGAGCTTTGCCACCTTCCCCACGGACAAAACCTTTTTTGCCTTTTCCACCACGCCTCTTCCCCTTTCCACCAGCATCTGTCATTTTGCCACTCATGTTGATTGCGACAAGATTGTGGACTGAAAATGTGGTAGTAAAAATTGAGAGGTGGTGAAGATTGCAGTGGTGGTCTAGCTTTATTAACAGCAGAATAATAAAGAATAAATATCCCTGACAATGCAACTTAGTTATAATTAGTTGGAGTGTGCAACGCAGGCAGACGTGCTGCAAATGTCTTTGCACTAGTGGGACTATAGCAAAGTCCAATAGCCACGTATAGGATGCCACTAGGTACACTGAGTGTTTGCTAGTATAATGGCTTGGTTAGAATGAGTTGTAGTGTGCAACGCAGGCAGACGCGCTCTGCAAATGTCTTTGCACTAGTGGGACTATAGCAAAGTCCAATAGCCACGTATAGGATGCCACTAGGTACACTGAGTGTTTGCTAGTATAATGGCTTGGTTAGAATGAGTTGTAGTGTGCAACGCAGGCAGACGCGCTCTGCAAATGTCTTTGCACTAGTGGGACTATAGCAAAGTCCAATAGCCACGTATAGGATGCCACTAGGTACACTGAGTGTTTGCTAGTATAATGGCTTGGTTAGAATGAGTTGTAGTGTGCAACGCAGGCAGACGCGCTCTGCAAATGTCTTTGCACTAGTGGGACTATAGCAAAGTCCAATAGCCACGTATAGGATGCCACTAGGTACACTGAGTGTTTGCTAGTATAATGGCTTGGTTAGAATGAGTTGTAGTGTGCAACGCAGGCAGACGCGCTCTGCAAATGTCTTTGCACTAGTGGGACTATAGCAAAGTCCAATAGCCACGTATAGGATGCCACTAGGTACACTGAGTGTTTGCTAGTATAATGGCTTGGTTAGAATGAGTTGTAGTGTGCAACGCAGGCAGACGCGCTCTGCAAATGTCTTTGCACTAGTGGGACTATAGCAAAGTCCAATAGCCACGTATAGGATGCCACTAGGTACACTGAGTGTTTGCTAGTATAATGGCTTGGTTAGAATGAGTTGTAGTGTGCAACGCAGGCAGACGCGCTCTGCAAATGTCTTTGCACTAGTGGGACTATAGCAAAGTCCAATAGCCACGTATAGGATGCCACTAGGTACACTGAGTGTTTGCTAGTATAATGGCTTGGTTAGAATGAGTTGTAGTGTGCAACGCAGGCAGACGCGCTCTGCAAATGTCTTTGCACTAGTGGGACTATAGCAAAGTCCAATAGCCACGTATAGGATGCCACTAGGTACACTGAGTGTTTGCTAGTATAATGGCTTGGTTAGAATGAGTTGTAGTGTGCAACGCAGGCAGACGCGCTCTGCAAATGTCTTTGCACTAGTGGGACTATAGCAAAGTCCAATAGCCACGTATAGGATGCCACTAGGTACACTGAGTGTTTGCTAGTATAATGGCTTGGTTAGAATGAGTTGTAGTGTGCAACGCAGGCAGACGCGCTCTGCAAATGTCTTTGCACTAGTGGGACTATAGCAAAGTCCAATAGCCACGTATAGGATGCCACTAGGTACACTGAGTGTTTGCTAGTATAATGGCTTGGTTAGAATGAGTTGTAGTGTGCAACGCAGGCAGACGCGCTCTGCAAATGTCTTTGCACTAGTGGGACTATAGCAAAGTCCAATAGCCACGTATAGGATGCCACTAGGTACACTGAGTGTTTGCTAGTATAATGGCTTGGTTAGAATGAGTTGTAGTGTGCAACGCAGGCAGACGCGCTCTGCAAATGTCTTTGCACTAGTGGGACTATAGCAAAGTCCAATAGCCACGTATAGGATGCCACTAGGTACACTGAGTGTTTGCTAGTATAATGGCTTGGTTAGAATGAGTTGTAGTGTGCAACGCAGGCAGACGCGCTCTGCAAATGTCTTTGCACTAGTGGGACTATAGCAAAGTCCAATAGCCACGTATAGGATGCCACTAGGTACACTGAGTGTTTGCTAGTATAATGGCTTGGTTAGAATGAGTTGTAGTGTGCAACGCAGGCAGACGCGCTCTGCAAATGTCTTTGCACTAGTGGGACTATAGCAAAGTCCAATAGCCACGTATAGGATGCCACTAGGTACACTGAGTGTTTGCTAGTATAATGGCTTGGTTAGAATGAGTTGTAGTGTGCAACGCAGGCAGACGCGCTCTGCAAATGTCTTTGCACTAGTGGGACTATAGCAAAGTCCAATAGCCACGTATAGGATGCCACTAGGTACACTGAGTGTTTGCTAGTATAATGGCTTGGTTAGAATGAGTTGTAGTGTGCAACGCAGGCAGACGCGCTCTGCAAATGTCTTTGCACTAGTGGGACTATAGCAAAGTCCAATAGCCACGTATAGGATGCCACTAGGTACACTGAGTGTTTGCTAGTATAATGGCTTGGTTAGAATGAGTTGTAGTGTGCAACGCAGGCAGACGCGCTCTGCAAATGTCTTTGCACTAGTGGGACTATAGCAAAGTCCAATAGCCACGTATAGGATGCCACTAGGTACACTGAGTGTTTGCTAGTATAATGGCTTGGTTAGAATGAGTTGTAGTGTGCAACGCAGGCAGACGCGCTCTGCAAATGTCTTTGCACTAGTGGGACTATAGCAAAGTCCAATAGCCACGTATAGGATGCCACTAGGTACACTGAGTGTTTGCTAGTATAATGGCTTGGTTAGAATGAGTTGTAGTGTGCAACGCAGGCAGACGCGCTCTGCAAATGTCTTTGCACTAGTGGGACTATAGCAAAGTCCAATAGCCACGTATAGGATGCCACTAGGTACACTGAGTGTTTGCTAGTATAATGGCTTGGTTAGAATGAGTTGTAGTGTGCAACGCAGGCAGACGCGCTCTGCAAATGTCTTTGCACTAGTGGGACTATAGCAAAGTCCAATAGCCACGTATAGGATGCCACTAGGTACACTGAGTGTTTGCTAGTATAATGGCTTGGTTAGAATGAGTTGTAGTGTGCAACGCAGGCAGACGCGCTCTGCAAATGTCTTTGCACTAGTGGGACTATAGCAAAGTCCAATAGCCACGTATAGGATGCCACTAGGTACACTGAGTGTTTGCTAGTATAATGGCTTGGTTAGAATGAGTTGTAGTGTGCAACGCAGGCAGACGCGCTCTGCAAATGTCTTTGCACTAGTGGGACTATAGCAAAGTCCAATAGCCACGTATAGGATGCCACTAGGTACACTGAGTGTTTGCTAGTATAATGGCTTGGTTAGAATGAGTTGTAGTGTGCAACGCAGGCAGACGCGCTCTGCAAATGTCTTTGCACTAGTGGGACTATAGCAAAGTCCAATAGCCACGTATAGGATGCCACTAGGTACACTGAGTGTTTGCTAGTATAATGGCTTGGTTAGAATGAGTTGTAGTGTGCAACGCAGGCAGACGCGCTCTGCAAATGTCTTTGCACTAGTGGGACTATAGCAAAGTCCAATAGCCACGTATAGGATGCCACTAGGTACACTGAGTGTTTGCTAGTATAATGGCTTGGTTAGAATGAGTTGTAGTGTGCAACGCAGGCAGACGCGCTCTGCAAATGTCTTTGCACTAGTGGGACTATAGCAAAGTCCAATAGCCACGTATAGGATGCCACTAGGTACACTGAGTGTTTGCTAGTATAATGGCTTGGTTAGAATGAGTTGTAGTGTGCAACGCAGGCAGACGCGCTCTGCAAATGTCTTTGCACTAGTGGGACTATAGCAAAGTCCAATAGCCACGTATAGGATGCCACTAGGTACACTGAGTGTTTGCTAGTATAATGGCTTGGTTAGAATGAGTTGTAGTGTGCAACGCAGGCAGACGCGCTCTGCAAATGTCTTTGCACTAGTGGGACTATAGCAAAGTCCAATAGCCACGTATAGGATGCCACTAGGTACACTGAGTGTTTGCTAGTATAATGGCTTGGTTAGAATGAGTTGTAGTGTGCAACGCAGGCAGACGCGCTCTGCAAATGTCTTTGCACTAGTGGGACTATAGCAAAGTCCAATAGCCACGTATAGGATGCCACTAGGTACACTGAGTGTTTGCTAGTATAATGGCTTGGTTAGAATGAGTTGTAGTGTGCAACGCAGGCAGACGCGCTCTGCAAATGTCTTTGCACTAGTGGGACTATAGCAAAGTCCAATAGCCACGTATAGGATGCCACTAGGTACACTGAGTGTTTGCTAGTATAATGGCTTGGTTAGAATGAGTTGTAGTGTGCAACGCAGGCAGACGCGCTCTGCAAATGTCTTTGCACTAGTGGGACTATAGCAAAGTCCAATAGCCACGTATAGGATGCCACTAGGTACACTGAGTGTTTGCTAGTATAATGGCTTGGTTAGAATGAGTTGTAGTGTGCAACGCAGGCAGACGCGCTCTGCAAATGTCTTTGCACTAGTGGGACTATAGCAAAGTCCAATAGCCACGTATAGGATGCCACTAGGTACACTGAGTGTTTGCTAGTATAATGGCTTGGTTAGAATGAGTTGTAGTGTGCAACGCAGGCAGACGCGCTCTGCAAATGTCTTTGCACTAGTGGGACTATAGCAAAGTCCAATAGCCACGTATAGGATGCCACTAGGTACACTGAGTGTTTGCTAGTATAATGGCTTAGTTATCAGTTGGAGTGTGCAGAGGACAAGAGGGTACAGTGGCAGGATTGTGGTGCTCTGGGTAGAGGAATGGAAGACTGCCTTTCTATTCCCTCCTAATGGTGAAATGCAGGTAGGAAATCCCTGACCTGGGCTACACAGACGCTGTTGCTGTTTGCAGGACCTGTCACCTATGGCTCTCTGACCCTGCCGGTTGGAGCCCTTAAAAGGACTGCTATAAAGTGCTCTCCCTAAGCTGTCTAACGCTGTGTATGCAGCGCATACAGCTGTATCGGCTATAGGACTCAGGAAGACGGAGCTGCGACAGTGATGTCTGACACCAAAGACGCAGAAGGCAGATAATGGCGTCCGTGAAGAAAATGTCCGGTTTTATAATGCAGGGACATGTGACATGCAGATCCTATCACACATGCCGTTGCTTCTCTGGCTCAAAGTCCACTTAGCTGTGTGTGTGTCTGGGATTGGCTGACATGCTGGCCCGCCCCACAAGACGCGCGCGCTTAGGGAAGGAAGACAAGAAAAAAAAAAAAAAAAAATGGCGATCGCCATTATAGAAACAGCAGTGATCTGAAGGCACTGTTCACGCACACTATACACTGAAATGTGATAATAGTTTGATTCACAGAGTGACTTACACTATTACAGCAGAAACCAAGCTATGATTTAGCTGTTTTTTGGCTGCTAGAACCGTTCTCGAACGTTTCTAGAACTACCGAGCTTTTGCAAAAAGCTCGAGTTCTAGTTCGATCTAGAACATGCCCCAAAATCACTCGAGCCGCGAACTGGAGAACCACGAACCACGAACCGCGCTCAACTCTAGTCTTAACCGTTCTGCGTTACCAACTGTGGTGGAGGCCTGCATCGACGCCCTATCCCTGCCTACCTCTGGCCTAAAGCCGCAGTGGGTTCAAGACATGGAGGTGTGCTCTTTCAGAGCATAATAGAAGACTGCGCACCTCCTTGTTGGCTCCAGCCCGTTTTATAACCTGGGTCCGCCCCAAACCAGGGTGGACCACAATGCACCTCCTGGAGACAAAAGCAGAGTGACACGTCATGAGTGGCATAACTAGCGTCCTATTTGGAACCGCAACTTCAATAATGACCTCATGGCTGCCACGACACAAACATCTCACCAGTCATCATCTGACCATCAATAATGAGGTGACAAGTCATAGGGGCGGGCCTCTGCAAACCATTTGGGAGTGGCCTGGCCACATCGTCAGGACACCTGATGCCCTGTGGTCTATATGGGCCCCCCACATCAGGGACAGGGCCAAAGAGTTCATTAACGGACCTAGTCTCTGATGCAGTAAGTGCCTGAGCATGCTCTATAGCATGAAATACAGTCTCTGAAAACAGACTATAAGCTTTAGCATGGTGTCTAGGCACAAAACAGGACTTACAGAACAACAATGGATGCACAGCTCAGATTTGATAAATAAGACAATGGTGCTGCATCCTGCATGAAACCATATAAGTCAAGGGAAGAGGGAAAGCTCATGCATAGTGGACGCGCAACCAATTCAAGTAGTGACAATGACTAAGGTCCATATAATTCACATAAATACAATTTTTATTGGGTCCAAAAAGGCACACACACACCAATATGCATTAAGAACAATTAAAATGTGCAAGTATCGCACAGGTACAAAACACATTCCCCCTGTGTACAGATACAAAATATATTACCACACATGAAATACAAGGTAATATGCAAAAATACAAAAATAATGGTTATCTATGCCTCCAAAGTTTCTCAGTAGAATGGATATAGCCCACAGGGTAAATAATGTAATGGCAAAAACACACACATGCCCCAAGAGTTACATGCAAAATGGTATTGGACCACAAGCGTATAAGTATTTTTCCAAATGCTGAGTGCCTGGCAATTCCACCGACTCTCTACACCTTTGACTGTTGCCATATGGGAGTGATATTGTCTTTGTCCATGACATGCTGATTTCAAGTAATATTGTATTGTTGAATTGCCAGGCACTCAGCACCTGGCAATTTTTTGGACCCAATAAAAATTGTATTTATGTGAATTATATGGACCTTAGTCATTGTCACTACTTGAATTGGTTGCGCGTCCACTATGCATGAGTGTTCCCTCTTCCCTTGACAAAACAGGACTTAGACCCGGCACGGAATACAAGTACCTGTGCAAAGAGGCTTTTCGCACTAAGTGTGGGAGCATGCGCTGTATCCCAAAATGAAGACTTAGCCTCAGCAATGGCACAGTCAGGCTGAGCATACTCACTAGGCGAAACACTGTAGTTAGGCTGCGGCTCAGGTAAATCGGCACACGCATGCGCACTAGCTGCCTCTCCACACTTAGACGTGGAGGAGAAATTGCTCTTCGGGTGTGGACTTGGAGATGCTGTCTATGAACAGAAGGAAAAGCTAAAGGTGTGTGTTACAGCAAGGAGCCACCGCGGAAACACTTCGTTCAATTGTGAGGGGAGTCATTTTGGAGTTTGGTGAGGAGTACCGTAACGCCAGTGAGCAGCATCCTGTGCCACAGACCAACATTCTTACAGTGCTGTCTATACTGTTTACCGTGAGAGGAGCGTAAAGTCTGTATTTCTGGCAACTGGACATCACAGTACCCGGAACCAAAGAAGAGAAACCGAACAATATGGTCACTTAATATATCTTTATTAATGTAAAATTATACACACTTGAATAAAAATAAATATAAAAAACACACAGAGCTGTGAACTGGAAAAACGGCGTCAAAACCTACATATCATATGATAACAATATTAATAAGTCATAGTTTTAATCAAACAATAGTACAATAGGACAAAGGGTAGTATACGGGAATTCAGAGGCTATGCATAGGCGTACTAATTAAATAAATAAATAAATATGGACGTAGAAAAATATATATATATATATATAGACATGGAATAAAGTGTCAAGTGCTGAGGAGTTACAGCAGCAATTATATCACAATTTGAAACTATCATCAGCAAAAGTTACAGCTGCTGACACCCTATAAACACATCATGCATGAATTCCACGAAATACTAAGCCGATGGCCTAAAAAATGCAGGTGGGATATAGAAAAAGGAGGACGGCTCAGATGGTATTAGCCAGAGGGAAAGGAAGATATACTTAAGTTTATGTAACATTAAGCAAGTGTCAGAATCGGCACAGTAAAAATGTCAAAGTCAATAGGAAGAAATATTAACCAATGGTATAATTACCGATGGCCACAGAGCACAACCCCCTCCAGTTATGCGACGCCTGTACCCGGGTACGGTAGGCTGTGCCCAGACAAGAATGCGGACACGCAACACTTTGTTTTATTAGCAAAACAGATATCTGTTCTGGGTAGGCCGACTATTTATAGACAATAAGACTTGCTGCCTCTAAACTGTCAAATTATCACATACAGTTTAAATCATAGAGGGACAGCGACACATGTTTGCATTGACTGTTGATTTTCAAGATTTCCATGACTGTGTTGCAGAGCTGTGTGGTTTGCATTCACGCTATTAACATCTGCCTTATCTGTGAGGCTTCAGCTAACAAGGGTATTCAGGGGGGTAATGTGTTTTGTCTATGTTTAGGTAGATAACTGGGAAGCTCTTGTGATGCGCCACTGGTAAGTCATGTTTGCACACACACACACACACACGCGCACAAACACACAATTACTGCTACGCAGAGGGATTAGCAGGTAGTCGGCAACAGAATAGATTGTTCAATTATTTAAATTGTATGCATGGTTCTTATTGTTTGTTTTGGTAAAGTTAAACAATCATTTATCAACCCAACTGCCTAGAGTCCTTTTCCTGTTGCCTGGTTTTGCTGCATACTGGGGAGCCCACCCTGTACACGACTTAAAATGAAGCATAAGTTGCAATGTGAATTTCACTGTGCTACAATGCGGCCTAGCGTGCATGTGCAACCACCGCCTGCCCCATCAAGTGCATCTGCGTGCTCTTCATCCTCTGTGACTGTGGGGACAGCAGTCTCACATGGTTTTTCACATTGAACTTCCACCCCTTTACACGCAACAGGGAGTGTGATTGGCAGGTCATCACTTGTTTTGGAAGTGGAAACAGATGGTATTGTTGAGCTGCCAGACATCGAGAAAACCAACTTTGGATGCAGGCTATATTATATCAACACCTGCACGTTCGTCACAGATTGGCTGGACTACCTGCAGTTAATAATTGCATTACAGAAATGGAAAGGAGTGTAGAATGCACATGTGTTGTACCTTGCTTGGCAGCAAAGGAACACTAACTTAGTGTTACAGACAATTTTAGGAAGGCAGAAAAAGAGTCAGCTCTTTAGGCAAATTAAATAGCGTGGCAAAAGTGGAAAGGTGGGTACAGTGGCCGTGTTCTGTGGGTACCAGGACAGTAAAAGAAGCTTCACTTTCTATCCCTCCTAATGATCAAATGCAGCAAGGAATTCCCTGAGTTTGCTATAAAATTGGCACAGCAAAATGTGCAGGAGGGTGTCATGCAGAGGTGCTGCACATAGATTTGCACCAGTGGGGCACTAATGGAGTACAACAGCCAGTTCTTGTATGCCACTAAATGGCAGCATTTTTTGCTATCATTATAGCTTATGAAAAACAGAGCAGGAGGGAGTCATGCAGAGGTCCTGCACATAGATTTGCACCAGTGGGGCACTAATGGAGTACAACAGCCAGTTCTTGTATGCCACTAAGTTTACTCATTTTTTGGTATTATAATGTCTTAGTAACAATGATTTTGAGTGTACAATGCAGGCAGAGGTGCTGAACATAGATTTGCACCAGTGGAGCACTAATGGAGTACAACAGCCAGTTCTTGTATGCCACGAAATGGCAGCATTTTTTGCTATCATTATAGCTTATTAACAACAGAGCAGGAGGGTGTCATGCAGAGGTGCTGCACATAGATTTGCACCAGTGGGGCACTAATGGAGTACAACAGCCAGTTCTTGTATGCCACTAAATGGCAGCATTTTTTGCTATCATTATAGCTTATTAAAAACAGAGCAGGAGGGTGTCATGCAGAGGTGCTGCACATAGATTTGCAACAGTGGGGCACTAATGGAGTACAACAGCCAGTTCTTGTATGCCACTAAATGGCAGCATTTTTTGCTATCATTATAGCTTATTAAAAACAGAGCAGGAGGGTGTCATGCAGAGGTGCTAGAAATAGCTTGGCACCAGTGGGACAATAATGGAGTACAACAGCCAGTTTTTGTATGCCACTAAGTTTACTCATTTTTTGGTATTATAATGGCTTAGTAACAATGAGTTTGAGTGTGCAATGCAGGCAGAGGTGCTGCACATAGATTTGCACCAGTGGGGCACTAATGGAGTACAACAGCCAGTTCTTGTATGCCACTAAATGGCAGCATTTTTTGCTATCATTATAGCTTATTAAAAACAGAGCAGGAGGGTGTCATGCAGAGGTGCTGCACATAGATTTGCACCAGTGGGGCACTAATGGAGTACAACAGCCAGTTCTTGTATGCCACTAAATGGCAGCATTTTTTGCTATCATTATAGCTTGTTAAAAACAGAGCAGGAGAGTGTCATACAGAGGTGCTTCACATAGATTTGCACCAGTGGGGCACTAATGGAGTACAACAGCCAGTTCTTGTATGCCACTAAATGGCAGCATTTTTTGCTATCATTAAAGCTTATTAAAAACAGAGCAGGAGGGTGTCATGCAGAGGTGCTGCACATAGATTTGCACCAGTGGGGCACTAATGGAGTACAACAGCCAGTTCTTGTATGCCACTAAATAGCATTTTTTGCTATCATTATAGCTTATTAAAAACAGAGCAGGAGGGTGTCATGCAGAGGTGCTGCACATAGATTTGCACCAGTGGGGCACTAATGGAGTATAAAAGCCAGTTCTTGTATGCCACTAAATTGCAGCATTTTTTGCTATCATTATACCTTGTTAAAAACAGAGCAGGAAGGTGTCATGCAGAGGTGCTGCACATATATCTGTTCCAGTGGGGCACTAATGGAGTACAACAGCCAGTTCTTGTATGCCACTAAATGGCAGCATTTTTTGCTATTATTAAAGCTTATTAAAAACAGAGCAGGAGGGTGTCATGCAGAGGTGCTGCACATAGATTTGCACCAGAGGGGCACTAATAGAGTACAACAGCCAAGTCTTGATTGCCACTAAGTTTACTCATTTTATGGTATTATAATGGCTTAGTAACAATGAGTTTGAATGTGCAATGCTTTCAGAGGTGCTGCACATAGATTTGCACCAGTGGGGCACTAATGGAGTACAACAGCCAGTTCTTGTATGCCACTAAATGGCAGCATTTTTTGCTATCATTATAGCTTATTAAAAACAGAGCAGGAAGGTGTCATGCAGAGGTGCTGCACATAGATTTGCACCAGTGGGGCACTAAGGGAGTACAACAGCCAGTTCTTGTATGCCACTAAATGGCAGCATTTTTTGCTATCATTATAGCTTATTAAAAACAGAGCAGGAGGGTGTCATGCAGAGGTGCTGCACATAAATTTGCACCAGTGGGGCACTAATGGAGTACAACAGCCAGTTCTTGTATGCCACTAAGTGGCAGCATTTTTTGCTATCATTATAGCTTATTAAAAGCAGAGCAGGAGGGTGTCATGCAGACGTGCTGCACATAGATTTGCACCAGTAGGGCACTAATGGAGTACAACAGCCAGTTCTTGTATGCCACTAAATGGCAGCGTTTTTTGCTATCATTATAGCTTATTAAAAAAAAGCAGGAGGGTGTCATGCAGAGGTGCTGCACATAGATTTGCACCAGTGGGGCACTAATGGAGTACAACAGCCAGTTCTTGTATGCCACTAAATGGCAGCATTTTTTCCTATCATTATAGCTTATTAAAAACAGAGCAGGAGGGTGTCATGCACAGGTGCTAGAAATAGCTTGGCACCAGAGGGACAATAATGGAATACAGCAGCCAGTTTTTGTATGCCACTAAATAGCATTTTTTGCTATCATTATAGCTTATTAAAAACAGAGCAGGAGGGTGTCATGCAGAGGTGCTGCACATAGATTTGCACCAGTGGGGCACTAATGGAGTATAACAGCCAGTTCTTGTATGCCATTAAAATGCAGCATTTTTTGCTATCATTATAGCTTGTTAAAAACAGAGCAGGAGGGTGTCATGCAGAGGTGCTGCACATATATTTCCTCCAGTTGGGCACTAATGGAGTACAACAGCCAGTTCTTGTATGCCACTAAATGGCAGCATTTTTTGCTATCATTATAGCTTATTAAAAACAGAGCAGGAGGGTGTCATGCAGAGGTGCGGCACATAGATTTGCACCAGAGGGGCACTAATGGAGTACAACAGCCAGTTCTTGTATGCCACTAAATGGCAGCATTTTTTGCTATCATTATAGCTTATTAAAAACAGAGCAGGAGGGTGTCATGCAGAGGTGCTGCACATAGATTTGCACCAGTGGGGCACTAATGGAGTACAACAGCCAGTTCTTGTATGCCACTAAATGGCAGCATTTTTTGCTATCATTATAGCTTGTTAAAAACAGAGCAGGAGAGTGTCATACAGAGGTGCTTCACATAGATTTGCACCAGTGGGGCACTAATGGAGTACAACAGCCAGTTCTTGTATGCCACTAAATGGCAGCATTTTTTGCTATCATTAAAGCTTATTAAAAACAGAGCAGGAGGGTGTCATGCAGAGGTGCTGCACATAGATTTGCACCAGTGGGGCACTAATGGAGTACAACAGCCAGTTCTTGTATGCCACTAAATAGCATTTTTTGCTATCATTATAGCTTATTAAAAACAGAGCAGGAGGGTGTCATGCAGAGGTGCTGCACATAGATTTGCACCAGTGGGGCACTAATGGAGTATAAAAGCCAGTTCTTGTATGCCACTAAATTGCAGCATTTTTTGCTATCATTATACCTTGTTAAAAACAGAGCAGGAAGGTGTCATGCAGAGGTGCTGCACATATATCTGTTCCAGTGGGGCACTAATGGAGTACAACAGCCAGTTCTTGTATGCCACTAAATGGCAGCATTTTTTGCTATTATTAAAGCTTATTAAAAACAGAGCAGGAGGGTGTCATGCAGAGGTGCTGCACATAGATTTGCACCAGAGGGGCACTAATAGAGTACAACAGCCAAGTCTTGATTGCCACTAAGTTTACTCATTTTATGGTATTATAATGGCTTAGTAACAATGAGTTTGAATGTGCAATGCTTTCAGAGGTGCTGCACATAGATTTGCACCAGTGGGGCACTAATGGAGTACAACAGCCAGTTCTTGTATGCCACTAAATGGCAGCATTTTTTGCTATCATTATAGCTTATTAAAAACAGAGCAGGAAGGTGTCATGCAGAGGTGCTGCACATAGATTTGCACCAGTGGGGCACTAAGGGAGTACAACAGCCAGTTCTTGTATGCCACTAAATGGCAGCATTTTTTGCTATCATTATAGCTTATTAAAAACAGAGCAGGAGGGTGTCATGCAGAGGTGCTGCACATAAATTTGCACCAGTGGGGCACTAATGGAGTACAACAGCCAGTTCTTGTATGCCACTAAGTGGCAGCATTTTTTGCTATCATTATAGCTTATTAAAAGCAGAGCAGGAGGGTGTCATGCAGACGTGCTGCACATAGATTTGCACCAGTAGGGCACTAATGGAGTACAACAGCCAGTTCTTGTATGCCACTAAATGGCAGCGTTTTTTGCTATCATTATAGCTTATTAAAAAAAAGCAGGAGGGTGTCATGCAGAGGTGCTGCACATAGATTTGCACCAGTGGGGCACTAATGGAGTACAACAGCCAGTTCTTGTATGCCACTAAATGGCAGCATTTTTTCCTATCATTATAGCTTATTAAAAACAGAGCAGGAGGGTGTCATGCACAGGTGCTAGAAATAGCTTGGCACCAGAGGGACAATAATGGAATACAGCAGCCAGTTTTTGTATGCCACTAAATAGCATTTTTTGCTATCATTATAGCTTATTAAAAACAGAGCAGGAGGGTGTCATGCAGAGGTGCTGCACATAGATTTGCACCAGTGGGGCACTAATGGAGTATAACAGCCAGTTCTTGTATGCCATTAAAATGCAGCATTTTTTGCTATCATTATAGCTTGTTAAAAACAGAGCAGGAGGGTGTCATGCAGAGGTGCTGCACATATATTTCCTCCAGTTGGGCACTAATGGAGTACAACAGCCAGTTCTTGTATGCCACTAAATGGCAGCATTTTTTGCTATCATTATAGCTTATTAAAAACAGAGCAGGAGGGTGTCATGCAGAGGTGCGGCACATAGATTTGCACCAGAGGGGCACTAATGGAGTACAACAGCCAGTTCTTGTATGCCACTAAATGGCAGCATTTTTTGCTATCATTATAGCTTATTAAAAACAGAGCAGGAGGGTGTCATGCAGAGGTGCTGCACATAGATTTGCACTAGTGGGGCACTAATGGAGTACAACAGCCAGTTCTTGTATGCCACTAAATGGCAGCATTTTTTGCTATCATTATAGCTTATTAAAAAGAAGCAGGAGGGTGTCATGCAGAGGTGCTGCACATAGATTTGCACCAGTGGGGCACTAATGGAGTACAACAGCCAGTTCTTGTATGCCACTAAATGGCAGCATTGTTTGATATCATTATAGCTTATTAAAAGCAGAGCAGGAGGGTGTCATGCAGACGTGCTGCACATAGATTTGCACCAGTGGGGCACTAATGGAGTACAACAGCCAGTTCTTGTATGCCACTAAATGGCAGCATTTTTTGCTATCATTATAGCTTATTAAAAAGAAGCAGGAGGGTGTCATGCAGAGATGCTGCACATAGATTTGCACCAGTGGGGCACTAATGGAGTACAACAGCCAGTTCTTGTATGCCACTAAATGGCAGCATTTTTTGCTACCATTATAGCTTTTTAAAAACAGAGCAGGAGGGTGTCATGCAGAGGTGCTGCACATAGATTTGCACCAGTGGGGCACTAATGGAGTACAACAGCCAGTTCTTGTATGCCACTAAATGGCAGCATTTTTTGCTATCATTTTAGCTTATTAAAAACAGAGCAGGAGGGTGTCATGCAGACGTGCTGCACATAGATTTGCACCAGTGGGGCACTAATGGAGTACAACAGCCAGTTCTTGTATGCCACTAAATGGCAGCATTTTTTGCTATCATTATAGCTTATTAAAAAGAAGCAGGAGGGTGTCATGCAGAGATGCTGCACATAGATTTGCACCAGTGGGGCACTAATGGAGTACAACAGCCAGTTCTTGTATGCCACTAAATGGCAGCATTTTTTGCTATCATTATAGCTTATTAAAAAGAAGCAGGAGGGTGTCATGCAGAGATGCTGCACATAGATTTGCACCAGTGGCGCACTAATGGAGTACAACAGCCAGTTCTTGTATGCCACTAAATGGCAGCATTTTTTGCTATCATTATAGCTTATTAAAAACAGAGCAGGAGGGTGTCATGCAGAGGTGCTGCACATAGATTTGCACTAGTGGGGCACTAATGGAGTACAACAGCCAGTTCTTGTATGCCACTAAATGGCAGCATTTTTTGCTATCATTATAGCTTATTAAAAAGAAGCAGGAGGGTGTCATGCAGAGGTGCTGCACATAGATTTGCACCAGTGGGGCACTAATGGAGTACAACAGCCAGTTCTTGTATGCCACTAAATGGCAGCATTGTTTGATATCATTATAGCTTATTAAAAGCAGAGCAGGAGGGTGTCATGCAGACGTGCTGCACATAGATTTGCACCAGTGGGGCACTAATGGAGTACAACAGCCAGTTCTTGTATGCCACTAAATGGCAGCATTTTTTGCTATCATTATAGCTTATTAAAAAGAAGCAGGAGGGTGTCATGCAGAGATGCTGCACATAGATTTGCACCAGTGGGGCACTAATGGAGTACAACAGCCAGTTCTTGTATGCCACTAAATGGCAGCATTTTTTGCTACCATTATAGCTTTTTAAAAACAGAGCAGGAGGGTGTCATGCAGAGGTGCTGCACATAGATTTGCACCAGTGGGGCACTAATGGAGTACAACAGCCAGTTCTTGTATGCCACTAAATGGCAGCATTTTTTGCTATCATTTTAGCTTATTAAAAACAGAGCAGGAGGGTGTCATGCAGAGGTGCTGCACATAGATTTGCACCAGTGGGGCACTAATGGAGTACAACAGCCAGTTCTTGTATGCCACTAAATGGCAGAATTTTTTGCTATCATTATAGCTTATTAAAAACAGAGCAGGAGAGTGTCATACAGAGGTGCTTCACATAGATTTGCACCAGTGGGGCACTAATGGAGTACAACAGCCAGTTCTTGTATGCCACTAAATGGCAGCATTTTTTGCTATCATTAAAGCTTATTAAAAACAGAGCAGGAGGGTGTCATGCAGAGGTGCTGCACATAGATTTGCACCAGTGGGGCACTATTGGAGTACAACAGCCAGTGCTTGTATGCCACTAAATGGCAGCATTTTTCGCTCATTATAGCTTGTTAAAAACAGAGCAGGAGGGTGTCATGCAGAGGTGCTGCACATAGATTTGCACCAGTGGGGCACTAATGGAGTGCAACAGCCAGTTCTTGTATGCCACTAAATGGCAGCATTTTTTGCTATCATTATAGCTTATTAAAAACAGAGCAGGAGGGTGTCATGCAGAGGTGCTGCACATAGATTTGCAACAGTGGGGCACTAATGGAGTACAACAGCCAGTTCTGGTATGCCACTATATGGCAGCATTTTTTGCTGTCATTATAGCTAGTGATGAGCGAGTACTAAAAAGCTCGGGTGCTCGAAGCTCGGGCCGAGCCTCCCAAGGTACTCGTGTACTCGGCCCGAGCAGCGAGCCCAATGTTATCCTATGGGAGACCCGAGTATTTTTGTGAAATGACCACCGGCAGCATGTAGAAACCCTAAAAATGGCACAGAAGTCTCCGAAGAGTGCTCAAATGACATGGCAACAGCATGGGGAAGACCCCTTGAAGCATTTATCACTCGAAAGTCACAGCTGTGAACAATTTTGTCCGTGTTTTACGCCATTTTTACGGACTCACCAGAAAACCTTCCAAAATGACACCAAAATGAATTTTCATGGCGGAAATGTTAAGGGCACATACCCAATAGTGAGATAGAGCTAATGTATGTTACTTTTTGAGATCAATACATGAAAGATTTTACGTAAAACATTGTGTGGCACTCCGATGTCCCTGAGAAGAGACGTACATAAAGGCCTCTGAGTCTAATGTGCCCATTTTGAGGAACTGAGTCTTTGTAGTATTTTACTTTGCCAGGCCAGTCAAAAATTTTGAGGTTCACCAATGACCCTGCATAAAGACGTGCATGAGGGCCTGTAAACCTGAAGTGCCCATTGGAAGGAAGTGGGTCTTTTGTAGTATAGCCCTTTGGCAGGGCAGCCAAAAATTGGGAGGCTCCACGTTGTCCCTGGATAGAGACGTGCATGAGGGCCTGTTAACCTGAAGTGCCCATTGGAAGGAAGTGGGTCTTTTGTAGTATAGCCCTTTGGCAGGGCAGCCAAAAATTGGGAGGCTCCACGTTGTCCCTGGATAGAGACGTGCATGAGGGCCTGTTAACCTGAAGTGCCCATTGGAAGGAAGTGGGTCTATTGTAGTATAGCCCTTAGGCAGGGCAGCCAAAAATTGGGAGGCTCCACGTTTTCCCTGGATAGAGACGTGCATGAGGGCCTGTAAACCTGAAGTGCCCATTGGAAGGAAGTGGGTCTATTGTAGTATAGCCCTTAGGCAGGGCAGCCAAAAATTGGGAGGCTCCACGTTGTCCCTGGATAGAGACGTGCATGAGGGCCTGTAAACCTGAAGTGCCCATTGGAAGGAAGTGGGTCTATTGTAGTATAGCCCTTAGGCAGGGCAGCCAAAAATTGGGAGGCTCCACGTTGTTCCTGGATAGAGACGTGCATGAGGGCCTGTAAACCTGAAGTGCCCATTGGAAGGAAGTGGGTCTATTGTAGTATAGCCCTTTGGCAGGGCAGCCAAAAATTGGGAGGCTCCACGTTGTCCCTGGATAGAGACGTGCATGAGGGCCTGTTAACCTGAAGTGCCCATTGGAAGGAAGTGGGTCTTTTGTAGTATAGCCCTTTGGCAGGGCAGCCAAAAATTGGGAGGCTCCACGTTGTCCCTGGATAGAGATGTGCATGAGGGCCTGTTAACCTGAAGTGCCCATTGGAAGGAAGTGGGTCTTTTGTAGTATAGCCCTTTGGCAGGGCAGCCAAAAATTGGGAGGCTCCACGTTGTCCCTGGATAGAGATGTGCATGAGGGCCTGTTAACCTGAAGTGCCCATTGGAAGGAAGTGGGTCTATTGTAGTATAGCCCTTAGGCAGGGCAGCCAAAAATTGGGAGGCTCCACGTTGTCCCTGGATAGAGACGTGCATGAGGGCCTGTAAACCTGAAGTGCCCATTGGAAGGAAGTGGGTCTATTGTAGTATAGCCCTTAGGCAGGGCAGCCAAAAATTGGGAGGCTCCACGTTGTCCCTGGATAGAGACGTGCATGAGGGCCTGTAAACCCGAAGTGCCCATTGGAAGGAAGTGGGTCTTTTGTAGTATAGCCCTTTGGCAGGGCAGCCAAAAATTGGGAGGCTCCACGTTGTCCCTGGATAGAGACGTGCATGAGGGCCTGTTAACCTGAAGTGCCCATTGGAAGGAAGTGGGTCTTTTGTAGTATAGCCCTTTGGCAGGGCAGCCAAAAATTGGGAGGCTCCACGTTGTCCCTGGATAGAGATGTGCATGAGGGCCTGTTAACCTGAAGTGCCCATTGGAAGGAAGTGGGTCTTTTGTAGTATAGCCCTTTGGCAGGGCAGCCAAAAATTGGGAGGCTCCACGTTGTCCCTGGATAGAGATGTGCATGAGGGCCTGTTAACCTGAAGTGCCCATTGGAAGGAAGTGGGTCTATTGTAGTATAGCCCTTAGGCAGGGCAGCCAAAAATTGGGAGGCTCCACGTTGTCCCTGGATAGAGACGTGCATGAGGGCCTGTAAACCTGAAGTGCCCATTGGAAGGAAGTGGGTCTATTGTAATATAGCCCTTAGGCAGGGCAGCCAAAAATTGGGAGGCTCCACGTTGTCCCTGGATAGAGACGTGCATGAGGGCCTGTAAACCTGAAGTGCCCATTGGAAGGAAGTGGGTCTTTTGTAGTATAGCCCTTTGGCAGGGCAGCCAAAAATTGGGAGGCTCCACGTTGTCCCTGCATAGAGACGTGCATGAGGGCCTCAAAACATTGTTCCCATTGCAAAGGAGCGGGTCTCCTGTCGTTGTAATGTCCATTCTGCAAAGAATGGGAGAAAAAATTTACCACTGGGGGTATACCTGAAACAAATGCCTAACTCTTGTAACGGTCATCATGGTGGCGCATGAGGAGAAGGAGGAGCAGTCCAGCGATTATCCAAAGTCCAGAAGTGTGTACCCATGGGTGACTGGAGGTACATGGCAAATTCCCGTTACAAACTTTAAATTCCGCTCTCATTTGCTGGTGGTGTGGTGAAGTCTGGCCCAATCCAACCCTTTTTCATCTTGATCAGAGTCAGCCTGTCAGCATTTTCAGTTGAAAGGCGGGTGCGTTTATCTGTAATGATTCCACCTGCGGCACTAAAAACACGCTCTGACAAAACGCTAGCGGCAGGGCAGGCCAGGACTTCCAAGGCGTAGAGAGCCAATTCATGCCACGTGTCCACCTTGGATACCCAATAATTGTAAGGCACAGAGGAATGTCGGAGTACAGTTGTTCGATCTGCAAGGTACTCCTTGAGCATCTGGGCAAACTTAGGATTTCTTGTGGCACTACCCCGCACCTCAGGGGCTGTGGTACGTGAGGGGCTGAGAAAACTGTCCCACATCTTAAAGACTGTTCCCCTACCTCTGGCGGATTAGACTTGTGCCTCTCTCGGCTGTACGCCTTGGTTGTCCACTGATTCCTGACCTATGCCGCTAGCGTTTTGTGAGGGGAATGCTTTGCCTACTTCCGTGACTATGGCCTTCCGGAACTGCTGCATTTTGGTTGACCTCTCCGCCACGGGAATAAGAGACATAAAGTTCTCCTTGTAGCGTGGGTCTAACAGTGTTACCAACCAGTAATGATTGTCGGCCAAGATGTTCTTAACGCGAGGGTCACGAGACAGGCAGCTTACCATAAAGTCAGCCATGTGCGCCAGACTCTTAACAGCCAGGACTTCAGTAGCCTGACCAACACGTTGACTGAACATGCTGTCCTCCTCCTCCTCCTCCTCCTCCTCATCTACCCTGTCCTCTGGCCAGCCACGCTGAACCGAGGATATGACTGGTGTGCATGTCATATCCTCAATTTGGCCGGAGATTTGCTCCATGTCTTCATCCTCCTCCTCGTCATAGTCCTCCACTGCACGTTGTGATGAGACGAGGCTGGGCTGTGTGTTATCACCCACACCCACTACTGTTTCTTGCTGCAACTCATCGCGCTCCGCCTGCAATGCATCATGTTTGGTTTTGAGCAGAGACCGTTTTAGAAGGCAGAGTAGCGGTATGGTGACGCTAATAATGGCGTCATCACCACTCACCATCTTGGTGGAGTCCTCAAAGTTTTGGAGGATGGAACATAGGTCGGACATCCATCTCCACTCCTCAGGTGTTATGTGTGGAGTTTGACCCATTTCCCGACGGCTTAGGTGATGCAGGTACTCAACAACTGCCCTCTTCTGCTCACATATCCTGACCAACATGTGCAGAGTTGAATTCCAATGCGTGGGGACATCACACACCAGTCTGTGAGCCGGAAGATGCAAACTGCGCTGAAAGCCGGCAAGGCCAGCTGAAGCAGAAGGTGACTTTCGAAAATGTGCAGACAGGAGGCGAACTTTTACCAGCAGATCAGACAGCTCTGGGTATGACTTTAGAAACCGCTGAACCACGAGGTTGAGCACATGGGCCACGCATGGAACATGTGTAAGCTGGCCTCGCCTCAAAGCCGCCACCAGGTTCCGGCCATTGTCACACACGACCTTTCCTGGCTTTAGGTTCAGAGGTGTGAGCCAGTGATCTGCCTGCTGTTTCAGAGCTGTCCACAGCTCTTCTTCATTGTGGGGTTTGTCACCTATGCAGATTAGCTTCAGCACAGCCTGTTGCCGCTTCGCCGAGGCAGTGCTGCAGTGCTTCCAGCTTGGGACTGGTGTGGAGGGTACAGTGGATGAGGATGCCCAGGAGGAGGAGGAGGCTGAAGAGCATGACATTCCGGAGCTGTAGAGTGTGGGTGAAACACTGACTGAGGTAGGGCGGCAAACCTTGGTGTGAGAAGGACGTGTTCCGTCCCTCGCTCAGACTGGGTCCCAGCTTCCACAATATTAACCCAGTGTGCCGTCAACGAGATGTAGCGGCCTTGCCCACAAGCACTTGTCCACGTGTCTGTGGTTAGGTGGACTTTGGGTGAAACAGCGTTGTTCAGGGCACGTGTGATGTTTTGTGACACGTGGTTATGCAACGCGGGGACGGCACACCGGGAGAAATAGTGGCGGCTGGGGACCGAGTAACGTGGGACAGCTGCCGCTATCAGGTCGCGGAATGCTTCTGTCTCCACCAGCCTAAAAGGCAACATTTCCAGCGCAAGCAGTCGCGAAATGTTAGCATTTAGAACTGTGGCATGTGGGGTGTTGGCAGTGTATTTGCGCCTGCGTTCAAAGGTTTGCTGAATGGATAACTGAACGCTGCGCTGGGACAAGGACGTGCTTGATGATGGTGTTATTTTTGCGTAGGCAACTGCAGGTGCAGGACCAGAGGAGGCTTGTTCGCAGGCAGCATGGACAGGGGATTGGCTCGCATGCACAACCAGCGAAGACGTAGCAGTGACATTAGCAAGCACTGCTCCTCGACTCTGTTGAACTTCTCACAAAGTCGGGTGCTTGGCTGACATGTGCCTGATCATGCTGGTGGTGGTCAGGCTGCTAGTTTTGGTACCCCTGCTGATGCTGGCACGGCAGGTGTTGCAAATGGCCTTTTTAGAATCATCTGGATCCAACTTAAAAAACTGCCAGACTCGGGAAGACCTAACATTTGTACAGGCACCTTTTGTCGTGTTGTTGTTCCGGGGAACGGTTGCCTGACTTCTGCCTGGAGCCACCACCCTGCTTCTTACTGCCTGTTGGGATGCTACGCCTCCCTCCCCCTGTGCACTGCTGTCCTCGCTCTGCATATCCTCCTGCCAGGTTGGGTCAGTTACTGGATCATCCACCACGTCGTCTTCCTCTTCCGCACCCTGCTCCTCCTCCTGACTTCCTGACAATTGTGTCTCATCATCATCCAACCCTTGTTGAGACACGTTGCCAACTTCGTGAGAACATGGCTGCTCAAATATTTGGCCATCTGTACATACGATCTCCTCATGACCCACTTCAACATGAGCTGGCGAGAGGCCAGAATGTGCGAATGGAAACGTGAACAGCTCTTCCGAGTGTCCAAGTGTGGGATCATTAATGTCCGAGGACGTGTACTCAGCCTTGTGGTAGGAAGGAGGATCAGGTTCTGAAATGTGCGGTGCAGTATCACGGCTACTGACACTTGACCGTGTGGAAGACAGGGTGTTTGTGGTGGTGCCAATCTGACTGGAAGCATTATCCGCTATCCAACTAACAACCTGTTGACACTGATCTTGGTTCAAGAGCGGTGTACTGCTGCGGTCCCCAAGAATTTGGGACAGGACGTGCGAGCGACTAGATGTGGCCCTTTGTTGTGGCAAAATTAGAGCTTGCCCACGACCTCGGCCTCTGCCTGCACCACCATCACGTCCACTTCCTTGTTCCTTGCCAACGCCCTTGCGCATTTTGCAATGCTGTGCTGACGTGTATTCACTAGACTTGGGCGTTATATCAAAGTTTGTGCAAATCGTGCACCTGTACGCTGCCACCGACAGGCACACACGTGCGGTTTTTAAATGCAAGCACGGACGCACTAAGAACCTAACACAGGTTTTAGGAGCAAAAATTAAGAACTCTGACACTATCAGCCACTGCTGACTGACGTGTATTATACACTACACTTGTGCGTTATATAATAGTTTGGTAAAAACGCACACAAGTGCACCTGTACGCTGCCACCGACAGGCACACACGTGCGGTTTTTAAATGCAAGCACGGACGCACTAAGAACCTAACACAGGTTTTAGGAGCAAAAATTAAGAACTCTGACACTATCAGCCACTGCTGACTGACGTGTATTATACACTACACTTGTGCGTTATATAATAGTTTGGTAAAAACACACACAAGTGCACCTGTACGCTGCCACCGACAGGCACACACGTGCGGTTTTTAAATGCAAGCACGGACGCACTAAGAACCTAACACAGGTTTTGGGAGCAAAAATTAAGAACTCTGACACTATCAGCCACTGCTGACTGACGTGTATTATACACTACACTTGTGCGTTATATAATAGTTTGGTAAAAACGCACACAAGTGCACCTGTACGCTGCCACCGACAGGCACACACGTGCGGTTTTTAAATGCAAGCACGGACGCACTAAGAACCTAACACAGGTTTTAGGAGCGACAATTGCTGAGAAGTCTGACACTATCAGGACTGTTTTAGACTGTGTACACCAGCCCCAGATATGATGAAGGCTGGTATACGGTCACCACTAGGAATGGCTATATACCCTGCCTGCCTGCCTGCCTGTATACTGCTACAATAGTCCTGACAAGGACTCTTTTGGTCACTAGCCTGTATTCCAACCTGGCTATACCCTGCCAGTATACAGCAACAATAGTCCTGAGAAGGACTCTGCTACTGTACTCCGACCTGGCTATACCCTGCCTGCCTGTATACAACTAGAATAGTCCTGAGAAGGACTTTTGGTCACACTGTTTGCAGCCCTGCTACGGAAATAGCTATAAAGGGCCGCAAACCTTTCCCTGAAGCAGCGACCCTCTCCCTGCACTGACTGTCTGGATAGCTGTGAGCAGAGCACAGCGCGCCCGCCGGTATAAAGGCTCGGTCACGCTGTGCAGGCCGGCCAATCACTGCAATTCCACAACTAACAGGGCTGTGGCATTGCAGTGGTCTGCCAGCCAATCCCTGCATGAGGGCTGGCTCTCAAAAGAGCGCCAACATGCAGAAATGAAGACCACGAGTACAGCACGAGTATCGCGAGATTACTCGGTCCCCGCCGAGTAGCCCGAGTACAGTGATACTCGTGCGAGTACCGAGTAGTAACAAGCATGCTCGCTCATCACTAATTATAGCTTATTAAAAACAGAGCAGGAGGGTGTCATGCAGAGGTGCTAGAAATAGCTTTGCACCAGTGGGACAATAATGGAGTACAACAGCCAGTTCTTGTATGCCACTAACTTTACTCATTTTTTGGTATTATAATGGCTTAGTAACAATGAGTTTGAGTGTGCAATGCAGGCAGAGGTGCTGCACATAGATTTGCACCAGTGGGGCACTAATGGAGTACAACAGCCAGTTCTTGTATGCCACTAAATGGCAGCATTTTTTGCTATCATTATAGCTTATTAAAAACAGAGCAGGAGAGTGTCATACAGAGGTGCTTCACATAGATTTGCACCAGTGGGGCACTAATGGAGTGCAACAGCCAGTTCTTGTATGCCACTAAATGGCAGCATTTTTTGCTATCATTATAGCTTATTAAAAACAGAGCAGGAGGGTGTCATGCAGAGGTGCTAGAAATAGCTTGGCACCAGTGGGACAATAATGGAGTACAACAGCCAGTTCTTGTATGCCACTAAATGGCAGCATTTTTTGCTATCATTATAGCTTATTAACAGCAGAGCAGGAGGGTGTCATGCAGAGGTGCTGCACATAGATTTGCACCAGTGGGGCACTAATGGAGTACAACAGCCAGTTCTTGTATGCCACTAAATGGCAGCATTTTTTCCTATCATTATAGCTTATTAAAAACAGAGCAGGAGGGTGTCATGCAGAGGTGCTAGAAATAGCTTGGCACCAGTGGGACAATAATGGAATACAGCAGCCAGTTCTTGTATGCCACTAAATAGCATTTTTTGCTATCATTATAGCTTATTAAAAACAGAGCAGGAGGGTGTCATGCAGAGGTGCTGCACATAGATTTGCACCAGTGTGGCACTAATGGAGTATAAAAGCCAGTTCTTGTATGCCACTAAATTGCAGCATTTTTTGCTATCATTATAGCTTGTTAAAAACAGAGCAGGAAGGTGTCATGCAGAGGTGCTGCACATATATCTGTTCCAGTGGGGCACTAATGGAGTACAACAGCCAGTTCTTGTATGCCACTAAATGGCAGCATTTTTTGCTATCATTATAGCTTATTAAAAACAGAGCAGGAAGGTGTCATGCAGAGGTGCTGCACATAGATTTGCACCAGTGGGGCACTAAGGGAGTACAACAGCCAGTTCTTGTATGCCACTAAATGGCAGCATTTTTTGCTATCATTATAGCTTATTAAAAGCAGAGCAGGAGGGTGTCATGCAGACGTGCTGCACATAGATTTGCACCAGTGGGGCACTAATGGAGTACAACAGCCAGTTCTTGTATGCCACTAAATGGCAGCATTTTTTGCTATCATTATAGCTTATTAAAAAAAAGCAGGAGGGTGTCATGCAGAGGTGCTAGAAATAGTTTGGCACCAGTGGGACAATAATGGAATACAGCAGCCAGTTTTTGTATGCCACTAAAATGCAGCATTTTTTGCTATCATTATAGCTTGTTAAAAACAGAGCAGGAGGGTTTCATGCAGAGGTGCTGCACATATATTTCCTCCAGTGGGGCACTAATGGAGTACAACAGCCAGTTCTTGTATGCCACTAAATGGCAGCATTTTTTGCTATCATTATAGCTTATTATAAACAGAGCAGGAGGGTGTGATGCAGAGGTGCGGCACATAGATTTGCACCAGAGGGGCACTAATGGAGTACATTAGCCAGTTCTTGTATGCCACTAAATGGCAGCATTTTTTTGCTATCATTATAGCTTATTAAAAACAGAGCAGGAGGGTGTCATGCAGAGGTGCTGCACATAGATTTGCACCAGAGGGGCACTAATGGAGTACAACAGCCAGTTCTTGTATGCCACTAAGTTTACTCATTTTATGGTATTATAATGGCTTATTAACAATGAGTTTGAATGTGCAATGCAGGCAGAGGTGTTGCACATAGATTTGCACCAGTGGCGCACTAATGGAGTACAACAGCCAGTTCTTGTATGCCACTAAATGGCAGCATTTTTTGCTATCATTATAGCTTATTAAAAACAGAGCAGGAGGGTGTCATGCAGAGGTGCTGCACATAGATTTGCACTAGTGGGGCACTAATGGAGTACAACAGCCAGTTCTTGTATGCCACCAAATGGCAGCATTTTTTGCTATCATTATAGCTTATTAAAAAGAAGCAGGAGGGTGTAATGCAGAGGTGCTGCACATAGATTTGCACCAGTGGGGCACTAATGGAGTACAACAGCCAGTTCTTGTATGCCACTAAATGGCAGCATTTTTTGCTATCATTATAGCTTTTTAAAAACAGAGCAGGAGGGTGTCATGCAGAGGTGCTGCACATAGATTTGCACCAGTGGGGCACTAATGGAGTACAACAGCCAGTTCTTGTATGCCACTAAATGGCAGCATTTTTTGATATCATTATAGCTTATTAAAAACAGAGCAGGAGGGTGTCATGCAGAGGTGCTGCACATAGATTTGCACCAGTGGGGCACTAATGGAGTACAACAGCCAGTTCTTGTATGCCACTAAGTTTACTCATTTTTTGGTATTATAATGGCTTAGTAACAATGAGTTTGAGTGTGCAATGCAGGCAGAGGTGCTGCACATAGATTTGCACCAGTGGGGCACTAATGGAGTACAACAGCCAGTTCTTGTATGCCACTAAATGGCAGCATTTTTTGCTATCATTATAGCTTATTAAAAACAGAGCAGGAGGGTGTCATGTAGAGTTGCTGCACATAGATTTGCACCAGTGGGGTACTAATGGAGTACAATAGCGAGTTCATGTATGCCACTAAATGGCAGCATTTTTTGCTATCATTATAGCCTATTAAAAACAGAGCAGGAGGGTGTCATGCAGAGGTGCTGCACATAGATTTGCACCAGTGGGGCACTAATGGAGTACAACAGCCAGTTCTTGTATGCCACTAAATGGCAGCATTTTTTGCTATCATTATAGCTTGTTAAAAACAGAGCAGGAGGGTGTCATGCAGAGGTGCTGCACATAGATTTGCACCAGTAGGGCACTAATGGAGTACAACAGCCAGTTCTTGTATGCCACTAAATGGCAGCATTTTTTGCTATCATTATAGCTTATTAAAAACAGAGCAGGAGGGTGTCATGCAGAGGTGCTGCACATAGATTTGCACCAGTGGGGCACTAATGGAGTACAACAGCCACTTTTAGGATGCCACTAAGTTTACTCAGTGTTTGCTAGTAAAATGGCTTAGTAACAATGAGTTTGAGTGTGCAAAGGGCAGGAGGGTACAGTGGCAGGGTTGTGGGTCTGGCTAGAGGAAAGGAAGCCTCCCTTTCTATCCCTCCTAATGGGGAAATTCAGCGAGGAAATCCCTGACCTTAGCTACACAGACGCTGTCATCTTGTGTAGCTGTTAAAATCTGTTTTCACTGCCCTGACTGTCACCTATGGCTCTGACCCTGCTGGTATTAGCCCTTAGAAGGGCTGAAAGAAACTTCTATCCCTATTCTGTATAGCGCTGTGTATAGAGCGTACACAGCAGTATCGGAGACAGGAGCTACGCCGGCGGTGACTGACACCCAGACGCAGAAGAGATAATAGCGTCCGGACGGGCAGATACTCATTTTTATAATGCAGGGACATGTGACATGGACATCCTATCACACATGTCGTTGCTTCTCTGGCTAAAAGTCCACTTAGCTGTGTGTGTGTCTGGGATTGGCTGACATGCTGGTCCGCCCCACTACACGCACGCGCTTAGGGAAGGAAGACAAGGAAAAAAAAAAAAAATGGCGATCGTCATTATACAAACAGCAGTGATCTGAATGCGCTGTTCCCGCACACTATACACTGAAATTTCATAATAGTGTGAGTCACAGAGTGACTTACACTATTACAGCGGAAAGCCAGCTAGTAATTAGCTTGTCTTTTTGCTGCTAGAACTGTTCTCGAACGTATCTAGAACTATCGAGCTTTAGCAAAAAGCTCGAGTTCTAGTTCGATCTAGAACAGCCCTCAAAATCACTCGAGCAGCGAACTGGAGAACCTTGAACCGCGAACCGCGCTCAACTCTAGTCTTCACCTAAAATTCTACTGTACAATGAATCCTTTTCACACACCTGTGATCCAGTGGATCTGTAAAGTGGACTAGCTCTTTCAATTTGAAGAATTAGTGGCATTAACACCTTCTTTGTGCAATCCATAGCCTCCATGGCAATCCATACACAACTTCCATCTTATCAGTGTACTCCTATTTTAGACTTAGGTTCCCTTGATTCTAATTGAAAGAATTGTCCACATCTTAAAATCATAGGCTCTGACACTTATAAAGTTTGAGATACACTTTCCAAGTCACTATGTTCAGCCAAAGAGTTCTACACAATTCCACAAATATCCCATCAACATAAGAGAAACTATATGTTTGAATTTAAACAAGAATTATCATACAATGCTAACTCTAAAGTCCTGATTTTTTTCATGCCTTGCTAATTCTTGTCTCTTTCATTTCTTGTTGCCTTGATAGGTCACTCCAACAAATGTTTCCTCAGTGTTGTCCATTTTACTTTATCAAATTTCTTTTATCCAAAAATATTGTGCTTTGACTGACTCCATGATAATTATATTCTATACTGCAATTTTAACAATAAAAAATATTTTAAAAGAAAAGAAAAATCTTATAATCGTATTAGATTTAATAGGGATGAGGGAATATATTTAAGTAAAATTAAATTCTACTTAAATTTTACAAAAAATCTCTGCACTCGACAAAATGCTTTTTTTTTGTAATTCACTTCTAAGTGGATTCAGCAGAATGGTTTTCTCTTGGCACCATTTTGCTGACCCATGAGAAGACCATCAAAATAGTAGAAAGTAAAACGTAAAAAACTATATATCACATTTATTTCTTCGCACCCACTGTTACTAACCGCTACCATCTGGTCATCATCACATCTTGGGATTAGCCTTAGCAAATCTGAAAAACCCAAGATATCAGTCACTAGGTTTATTAGGTCCTGTAGGGTTATGCACATGTATCTGCAATGGTTAGTGTGTGCCGCAACCTTTGCATACACATGTATGTCTAGCAAACCCAAGGAATTTACAGCTGCCAACGTCAATCTGAAGGTGCAAGGAGGACCATATAAGTGGCTGTGAAGAGCGGAGCGTCCGGAGAGGTGAGTAGTGAGGTGGGTATAAAGACTTGGATAATGTTTTACATGATTTGGTTATTATCCTTTCGGGTCTGACACCAAAACATAATAAGGGACAATAAATTCCCACAGAATAACTTCTTCGCTAATCAAATTTCATGGGAAAAACAGGCAACAGGCGTATTTTGAATGATCGGCCATCTCTAATTAGCATGTTTAACATTGTTATAGAACTTTAACATAACTGATTTTTTTTAAAAGGTTTTCATAAGTTGCCACTTGCTATTGGTCTACCCATTATGCCCATAGCAGTGGATGATGTGTTAGCAATAAACTTACCAGTATGATTAGTACACCCCCTGGGATATCATCCCACATGTGTAATATTGAAGGTTTTTTCACTTATAAATAAAATTTTCAGAGAATGACAATCACCAAGGCAACTATCTAGTTTCCTGATTATATCAGTCTTTTCACTGCTGCTTCGAGATGTAAAAATATTTTGTTTTTATTTGTTAAATCACTTTGTTTATTTGCATTACATTAAGAAGCACCATCAAAACATGTCATATACTGTCAGATTTTGACATGCTGTCTACTTTCCATTTACTTAAATGGTGAGCATGAAATCCAAGAAAAGTGCACTAAACAGAAAGAAGCAAGAGATAAAATGTTGTGGCATATCTGTAGCATAAGAAATAAATGCAAATGAGCTGCAGTATGAATTGTTTTAGACATCCGCCATGTAATTGATTACATTATCCTTTTCAGAAACAAATGGGTGTAATATCAGGCTGGCAAACCAAGAAATGATCATTTTCCACTCACTGTACGTCACCCAAACTCACAGATATTTTGCAGCAAAACACCTGGGCACTGGTATAATTTATATGTTACTCGAGATAATGCATTTAACATTAATTTTATTTATTTTATTTATTTTAATATGAAACACTCTGCTCACACTAAGTTTTTGACTTTCACTTGAGATATATTTCATCGTGGTTTCCTTTGTTTGAATTTTCATTTATATAGTCATGAAGGCACAATGATTGCTAATAAATCCTCAGTGTTAAAAAAAGGAAATGTTTTTTACTCAATGCCTTTGCATGTGATTACAATAATCACATATATCGCCAAAAATATTAACGCAACATTGATTCTTTGACCATCGTGGGACCTCCATATGGACTTTGGTGGACTTACTGGGGATTTTGATGGGGAAAAAAAATTGGTGAATAAGGGTGTCTCTGGGCTCTGGGTTCCCTGTAGATTGTGGTGGAACTACAAGGCTTTTTATTTATTATAAATTGGTGAGTAAAGGCTACTTTACACACTGCGATATCAGTCCCGATATCGCTAGTGTGGGTACCCGCCCCCATCTGTTGCGCGACACGGGCAAATCGCTGCCCATGCCGCACAACATTGCCCAGACCTGTCACACATACTTACCTGCCCGGCGACGTCGCTGTGACCGGCGAACCGCCTCCTTTCTAAGGGGGCGGTCCGTGCGGCGTCACAGCAACGTCACGGAGCGGCCGCCCAATAGCAGCGGAGGGGCGGAGATGAGCGGGTCGTAACATCCCGCCCACCTCCTTCCTTCCGCATAGCGGCCGGGAGGCAGGTAAGGAGAGCTTCCTCGTTCCTGCGACGTCACACATACCGATGTGTGCTGCTGCAGGAGCGACGAACTACATCGTTACTGCTGCAGTAACGATAATCGAGAATGGATCCCCATGTCACCGATGAGCGATTTTGCACGTTTTTGCAACGATGCAAAATCGCTCATCGGTGTCACATGCAGCAACATCGCTAATGCGGCCGGATGTGCGTCACAAATTCCGTGACCCCAACAACTCCACATTAGCGATGTCGCAGCGTGTAAAGCCCCCTTTAGAGTTGGTGTTGAGGTGTGTTTTTATACATAAAATGTTTTTTGTTTTTTTTCTTTTTACATCTACTGGATTAGTAATGGGAGTGTCTGCTAGACACCCACCCATGACTTATACTAGGGCTTGATGCCAGCTGTCATTTCACGACTGGCATCAACCCCAAATATTGCCTCGTTTGCCACTGCACTAAGGGGTACTTTGCATGCTGTAACATCGCTAGCCGATGATAGCAATGCCGAGCGCAATAGCACCCGCCCCCGTCACACATGCGATATCTTGTGATAGCTGCCATAGCGAACATTATCGCTACGGCAGCTTCACACGCACTTACCTGCCCTGCGATGTCGCACTGGCCGGCAACCCGCCTCCTTCCTAAGGGGGCGGGTCGTGCGGCGTCACAGCGACATCCCACGGCAGGTGGCCAAAAGAAGCGGAGGGGTGGAGATGAGTGGGACGTAAACAATCCACCCACCTCCTTCCTTCCGCATAGCCGGTGGAGGCAGGTAAGGAGATGTTCCTCGCTCCTGCGGCTTCACACACAGCGATGTGTGCTGCCACAGGAACGAGGAACAACATCGTATCTCCTATTGGTGTGACATTATGAAAATGACCGACGCTACACAGATCACCGATTTTTGATGCTTTTGCGATTGTTAATCGGCGCATCTAGGCTTTACATGTTGCGACGTCATTACCAGCGCCGGATATGCGTCACTTTCAATTTGACCCCGACGATATCGCAGTAGCGATGTCGCAGCATGCAAAGTACCTCTAAGGCAAAGGAAAGATGGGATGTGAAGGGTCAGGATTGGCACATTTAATGAATATGCCACTTCTGGTGAACCTGTGGCCTGCTATTTTTAGGCAAGGAAAGGCCAAGCATCCATGAATCTTCCCACCCTGAAAATACCAGACATGAGCTGTCAGCTTCATCTTGGCTGATGATCCAATTCGAAGTGGGCGCCCACATTTTTTTAATTTTTTATTTACTTAGATAAATACAAGGCTAAACACTCTTTTGTGCCATATTAGAATATGTAGGGGGAGTAAATTACATAGGTGTTTATCTATCTATCTAGCATTTAACTATCATTTTTCAAGCTTTGCATAACTTTTACACATAAAAATATTCAGATTAGTAACATGCATTTCTTTTCAGTACTGATAACACAGATGTTACATAGAAGTGTCACAAGGACACACTAACGGCCCATGGATAAAAAATGGATGACACCGTCTGTCATGCTCCCCAGGTCCCGGCGCCGTCTGTCACTCACCGCTCCGGTTCCCGGTCCTTCTGCCCGCGGCTGCCCTCCTTACTCTCCCTCCTATGCGTCCTCCGTGCCCCCTGCCCGCCGGTCCCGGCGTTCCCCTGTGACCCAGGACACTCTGTCTGGTCCCCCTGCATCTCCTGCACCGCTTCCTGCTCTGGTCTCCGGCACACGAGCCTCGCGCATGCGCCATAGGGCGCGCGCACGCTCACTCACCTCTTCTTAAAGGGCCAGCGTCCCGGAAACAGGATATGCTCAATTACAGGTACAGGGTATAATAGGACTTCCTTTCCATGTGGGCGGTACCTGATCAACGTGTTCCCATAGATAGGTTTTCAGGTACCTTTTTGCCTTGCCCCGTTTAAGGCTATGTGCACACGTTGCGTTCTATTGTGCAGCGTAAAATAGTCACTGCATGTGCGTCTCAGAACACAGTCGAAAAGCTGCGTTCTGAGACTCATTCGGCAGAACGCAATGTGCGCACATTCCTGCAGAATTCATGCGCTCTGGATGCTTTCTCTGCCATGGAAAAGCATCCAGAGCGCACATTTTTGACAGTGCGGTCCCACTTGGCTCTGCTGCATCCCCATAGACTTGCAGCAGAGCCGACTGGGACCGGAATGTCAAAAAGAGCACATGGCTGGCTGCGGGAGACAGCCGCGCGATCAGAATGAACTCGGGTGAACTTCACCCAACTTCATTGTGATCGCGCGGCTTTGTCCGTGTGCCGCGGCTTGATTTGCGGTCACAGGTGCGGGACTCACCTGTGACCGCAAATCTGAGTGACTGCAGTGAGCCACGCGATCACCGGTGCCGTCACTCAGGTTACCCGCGGCCAGCTCGAGTCCTCCACCCGAGACCTGTGGCCACGGGTAACCTGAGAGACATCTCCGCACAAATCCCGACATTACCGCCGACGTCCCCGCACACATGCCGACGTTCCCGCACACATCCCGACATCCCCAGACACATCTCGACATCCCCGCACGCATCCCGACATTACCGCCGAAATTCCCGCACACATCCCCGCACACATCCTGACATTACCGCCTACATCCCTGCACACATCCTAACATTACCTCCGACATCCCTGCACACATTCCCGCACACATCCCATCCCCGCACACATCCCGACATTACCGCCGACATCCCCGCACACACTCTGACATTACCGCCCACATCCCCGCACACATCCCGACTTTACCGCCTACATCCCCGCACACTTCCCGACATCCCCGCACACATCCTGACATTACCGCCTACATCCCCGCACACATCCCGACATTACCGCCGACATCCCTGCACACATCCTGACTTTACTGCCTACATCCCCGCACACATCCCGACATCCCCGCACACATCCCGACATCCCGCACACATCCTGACATTACCGCCTACATCCCCGCACACATCCCGACATTACCGCCGACATCCCCTCACACATCCCGACATCCCCGCACACATCCCGACATCCCCGCACACATCCTGACATTACCGCCTACATCCCCGCACACATCCTGACATTACCTCCGACATCCCTGCACACATCCCGACATCTCCTCACACATCCTGACATTACCGCCGACATCCCCGCACACATCCCGACACTCCCGCACACATCCTGACATTACCGTCAACATCCCCGCACACATCCCGACATACCCGCACATATCCTGACATTACCGTCCGACAATCCCGCACACATTCCGACACTACAGCCCTCATCATCACCGCACACACACCGGCATTACCTCAGTGACGTCCCCTCTGACAGCGCGATTCACTTCAGTTTCTGCATGGAGCGGACAGGAGCGGCGGTGTTGTACGGCCGCTCCTGTCAGCTTCATGTAGCAGAGCTGGATGTGTCGCGGGACCTCGTGGATTACGCCAGACCTGGAGGTGTGTTTGGGGATTTTAATAAAGTGGTGAAAGAGGGTGGTTTTTGTCTTTTATTTCAAATAAAGGATTTTTCGGGTGTTTGTGTTTATTTACTTTCACCAGGTTAATCATTGGGGGTGTCTCATAGACGCTTGCAACGATTAACTAAAACTTAGTGGCAGCTATCGGCTGCTGCCATTAAGTCCTTATTACCCAGATTGCCACCGCAACAGGGCAGTTCTGGATGAGCCAGGTACAGTCCTGGGACTGTCGCATCTAATCCTTGCGGCAATTCGGGGCGGCTGCTGGCTGATATTTTTAGGCTGGGGGGTGCCCCATGACGTGGGGCTCCCCATCCTGAGAATACCAGCCTTCAGCCGTGTGGCTTTACCCTGGCTGGTATCAAAATTGGGGGGGACCGCACGCCAGTCAGTTTTTTTTTTATTATTTATTTATTTTCCTGCACTACATAGACCCGCCCACCGGCGGCTGTGATTGGTTGCAGTGAAACAGCTGTCACTCAGCATGGGGGCGTGTCTGACTGCAATAAATCATAGGTGCCGGTGGGCGGGGGAAGCATGGAATACGAGATTGAATAATGGGCGGCCGGCATTTTCAAAAGCAGGAGAAGCCGCCGGTGCAGTGTGATGACAGCCGTGCAGCTGATCGGTGAGTATGAGAGAGGGGGGAGAGGGATAGACCAACAGAGAGAGAGAGAGAGAGACCGACCGACAAGGAGACACAGAGACCGACAGACAGACAGAGAGAGAGACCGACATTACAACCAATATGCACAAAAGAAGTGACATGTCACTTCTTAGAACGTGCGCTTCGGGCATCAGCCGAAACGCTGCGCTCTAATACACCACGTCCGCACGGCTCCTGCATAATCTTCATAGATTATGCTGGGGACGCAAGACGCATGCAGTTATGCTGCGGTTCAGATCGCAGCGTAACTGCATGTAAATACGCAACGTGCGCACATAGCCTAACTCTGTCTCTTCCGCAGAACCCTTCCTGCCACCTTAACCTGGTCCTGACTGCTAATTCCCCAGGAAGTCTCCCGGTGACCGTCTGCTGAGGATCCCGCTATCTACCGTCAGCCTGAACCTGTCACCAAATCCGTCACCTGGTAACATCAGCCTTCACATCTCGCAGGACCCGGACCCCGTCTGTGGTTCTTACCCGGCACCTGAATCTGGTTCCAGTAATCCGTCTGGCCTCTGGTGTTCGATGGACTCAGAGACATTCCCGTACAAGATCCCTGAAGGACTCTGATCCCGTACCCTTAGTGTTCCGGCTACCGTGCATCTAGACCCTCTGGTGGGGTGATCGGACAGTCCCTGTATAGGGGTTAGCTCCAGGTTGCCTCACTGGGGGAGTCCGGTACATGGCCCAGTGAATCCACCTCCAGGACATTACAGCAGCCATATGGATGTCCAAAACGTATCGTGAAACATGCATTTTTGACACGGCTGTGTGAAGAAGGTCTTAGTGAGCACTTACCCTTTGCCCAGATAACCCCTTACTTCACAGGTGGGGCATATCAAGATGTTGATTAGACAGTATGGTTATTGATATGCCACCCTTTTGAGGTGGATGCTCACTAACACAGATTTAGACAAATTTGTTAACAATATTTGAGAGAAAACAGGACTTTTGTGAATAAAGAAAAAGTCTTAGATCATTGAGGTCAACACATGAAAAATGGAAGCAAAAACAAAAGTGATGCCTTTATATTTCTGTTCAGTGTGTTTGTGTATATACGAGGGGCTGCTGATAAGTCTTGGCTTTACCCAGAAAGAAACGAGATAGGAAGATGAAAGTTTACATTTATTCCACATACTCTCCACCGATGTCAACACACTTCTAACATCGATATTCCATGTTCTGTAAGCCTAGCAACAAGAAGGATTTAGATTGTGCCTCTAACCAAGCATCCTTGGCAGTCATGACATCAGAAATGGTGGGAAATTTGGTACCCTTGAGGTGTTTCTTCAGGTTTAGAAACAGATGATAGAGGGAGCTAGACCTGGTGCACAAGGGGGGTGGTCAACCTGCTGGCAGCCCAGCTCTGCCAGTTTTGCCATGGTTGCTTGTGCAGTGTAAACGGAGGCGTTGTCTTGCAGGAACAAGATTCCTTTGGACAGCTTGCCGCACATGTTGGCCTTCAGAGCTGCCTTCAATTGGTCCAAATGTTCAATGTAATACTTTGCATTGATGGTGGAATGCTTTTAAAGGTATTCCACTAGCAGCACGCACTCCTTATCCCAGAACACAGATGACATCACTTTAGTGGCTGAATTTTTTACCCTGAACTTCTTTGGACGAGGAGATGTGTACCGCCCCGAGCCGCTCGGGTCCCTGCTCGTACGGTGGGTGGTGGCTCGAGCTCCTCACGGACCCGGGGGTCACGTGCTCTGCAAGGGGGTTGGCGCTTCATGCAGGGACTTGACGGGGAGTTCCACGGCCGGGGCCGCGGTGGTTTGGTTTGGGATGTAGGTTTGTGACGCCACCCACGGGTTGTGGTGAATAGATGGACACCACCGCTGCTGTTAACTAGGCCTCCTTGGGATGGTGTTGCGCAGCTTGGTGTTGACCCCTCCGTGGGTAGGGGAGTGATGGTCCCGGGGGCCCAGGGGAGGTGCGGAGGTGTGGGAACAGGTGCGGGCGTATGCTGGTACAGTGCGGCGCGGTGGGCGGCACGAAGGCACTGGTGTACTCACTATGACACAATTCACTGGAGTCTCTGGTAAACCAAACGGGATGATGAACGGGGCCCGCGGCTGGCTGCAGCTTCTCCCTGAACGGGTTGGTGGTTTCCGCCTTTCTCTTGCACCTGTTATATGAATGTTTGACTCCTATGCCTAAGCAACGGTAGTCCGCTCCCCGGCTTACTGATTGTCGGAAGAGCCCTGTTTGCCCACAGATGCTGGCCCTTTGGGTCTCTATGCCTTGGCAGTGGCTTTACCCTGTATGGTTGGGCTGTCGTCTTCTAACGGGTCTTGTGTGGGATAGGTCCTTAAGTCCAGTCCTCAATCAGTTGATTTGACTCGGCCCTGTCAGTTCAGGGCTTTGTACTGGGTCTGAGTATCCCTCCTGGTGCTCCGGTGTCCAATCGGTTCCCCGGTTTGGTACTGGCAGGCCACCACCTGACCCTGGTCCCTACGGTTCCACCGGCTGTAATCCCAGCTCCTGCAGGCGGCCACCACTGTCTGCCTCCTTGCCAAAGGTGACTGGGCTCCGACCCAGCCACCTGAGTAGACTGTTGGCAGGCCTGGTCACAGGTTTGCCCTTGAACTCGTCCTCCCTCCTTCACGGTCAAGGCTACTCTCTACACTGCTCTAGAACTTGTGTTTCTTTTTCCCATCTCCAGGCCTGTAAACTCATCGGTGGGCAGAGCCAACTGCCTGGCTCCACCCCCCTGGTGTGGACATCAAACCTGGAGGGTGGTGACAAGGGTTTCTTGGTTGGCTGCTGTCACCTACTCGGGGATGGGGGTGTGTGTGTGTGTGTGTGTGACTACCTGGCACGACCTGACTAGTCCAGGGCATCCCAGAACAACTGTGCCTCTACTCTTTTGACTGCTCCTTGTTTTCAGTGTCATACAAATAAATGCAGGTCTCATCCATAGTGACCAGTTGTTCCAGTAAGTTCTTAGGCTAAGTTCACACTTCAGTTGTTTTCAATCCGTCAGGTCCGTCAGCAACGGATCAGTTGTTTTTTAGATGTCAACTGATGCAACTGATGTGTTTTTCACAGGATTCCTTTCACAGGAATCCTGTGAAAAAACGGATCAGTTGCGTCCGTTACATCCGCTGTGCATCCGTTTTTTGACGGATCAGTCATGATCCGTTTGTGTTTGGCACAGCCCAGTGGGTGTGCCAAACATGCTGGGCATGCTCAGTAGAGCATGGCGGAATCCAGCGCTGGATTCCGTTGTAAGACGGATTACGACGGAATCCAGCACCATAGACATACATTGCAAGTGTGGCGGATGGCGACGGATTCCTGCGCGGCGCGTTAATTTTGACGGCCCGAAAAACGTTACATTCTGCGTTGCTCCCCGCTCGGCGGTCAGTCAAAAACGACGGACCGCGACGCAGCGGATGCAACGCAGGGTCATCAGTCGCAATCCGTCACTAATAGAAGTCTATGGGGAAATACAGGATTCCTGCAAAATATTTTGCAGGATTCCGTAATTCCTCAAGGCGACGGATTGTGACTGATGCAAAACAACTGAAGTGTGAACTTAGCCTTATCAGTCCAGAAATGCTGACAAAAGGACCATGAAGTTTTCACTGCTTCTTTGATCTTCTTTCAATGCTTCTTTGATCTGTTGTCAAAAATTTGGGTATCCACTTTGCAGATAGCTTCCTCATGTCCAAATGTTCATGGATAAAGACACAAACACGTACACAGGAAATCTACATGATGTCTGCTATTGCTTTAGCTGAAATTCATTGATTCTCCAGTATGAGGTTGTGCACAGCATCGTCGATTTATGGAAGAACAACCACTCTTGGTTGTGCAGGACGTTTCCACCATTTTGTTTCCCCATGTGCGTAGAACACTGTTGCCATAAGCAACAAACACAAAATTTTGAAAACATATATTAGACACATAAGGCTTTCATGTGATGTAACATTCGTTACCAAAAAAAAACACAAACAATTCACAAAGCCAGAGACTTAACAGTAACCCCTCATAAATATATATATATATATATATATATATATATATATATATATATATATATATATATATATGTGTAAAAAATCTGAAATTTCTCATGCCTAAAGTACACTTATAGACTATTTGAAGTAAGTATTGCATGTGCTGAGGGGCTGTCCAGTTTTTTTTTTTAACATAGTGTAATGACAAAGAGTGACAATATAAATTTGGTCCAATTACATGGGCCGATTTGGGGAACAAACCCACCACCGATCAGATGTATATTTGCAGCACAAAGATATTTTCACCCGACTAACCAGCATTTGAACCCCTTTCCAACTTTTGTATGCACTGGTATATCCTGTTGTAACATCACTTGATGACCAAGGACATACCAGTACGTCCAAACAATTGTGGGGGCACAGGGGGCCACACCATCCCTGGCCGTTTAACCCACCATTTGCCGCAATCAATACCAATTGTGGAACTTAGGAGATTGGGAGAGGGATCGCACTCTCTCTCCCTTCTGACCGGGACGTCCGTGATGTAATCACGAGGGCCCAATCGTTGTCCAACGACTTGCCCGTCACCTGAGTACGGAAAGCCTATGTGATCATGCCTGCAGCATGATTACACAGGCTTTTACTGAGCAGCTTGCTCTGACAACTGCGATGTCGTGCAGTGATCGAGCACTGTAGAACATTGTGATCAGAGTACTGTGGGGTGATGTCCCATAAAGGGACTAAGTGAAAAAGTTAAAATATTTTAAAAAAATCACAAAACAAAGAACAAGAAAAGTAAAAAATATTTCAATAAAGAGTTATTTTTGTGTGAAAACAAAAAAAAATAAACAAAAAAAGTACAGATGTTTTATATTGCTTGTCCATAATAACCCAATATATAAACTTGTCCCACTACTTAACCCTTTCAGTGAAGGTCGCACCCCAGGGCTATGGAGTACTTGGTCCCGGGCCTGGTTTCACTGGGAAGTGTCATGGGTCTAATGGCTGGTGCCCAGTTCTGTGACCGTGGGGGGTTCGCTTTTAAAAGGGGAGTATTTACAGGGATAATGATAGAATTTTGTCGTGACAACCCTTGCAGGTTGCGGCTATATGGATGGATTCACCGCTGCACACTCTCTAACTGCTGGGGCTGATGTTAATGGCAGCCTGGATGTTGTGGCCCTCCGCAAGTAGGGCCAGGCCCCAGGGGGATAGATTATGGTGGTTGTTTATGTCCATTAATACCACTGAGGCACAGCAATAAGGTAGGCCACACAAGGGATTGCAGTGTAATTGGTTATTTACTCACTGAGATGTTGCTGGCAACCCAATAGAGGCTGATCCTCACCGCTGGTCCCCTTAGTTCCAGTGTCGGTGTGGTGACCTTGTGGCTTACTTCCCCTGCACCTGTCTCTGGTTGGTGGGTCCCCGTGGCTTGGTGTGTCTGGGGGTCCCCTCCTGGTTGTCTGGGTCTCTTGCCGCTCCCACTCCTTGGCCAGCTGGGTAATCATCACCTGGCATGCCCCACGAGTTTACTCGTCAACACTGGCCGAGTGACGATCACTACTCGCTCTGGGCCTGGTTTGAAGGCCTCTCATGCCGGAACTAGGTAGCTCATTGCCGGATCCCCGACAGCAGCTTGGGGTGGTATCTGGTTGTTGACAGTGAGGGCAGAATCCTCCTCCACGGGTCCCGGTGGAGGTGCAGCCTGATATGTCTCAGCCGGGTCAGGAGGCGGTGCGGCCTGGTCCTTCTCGGCCGGGAAAGGCAATGCAGCCTGGTCCTTCTCGGCTGGGGAAGGCTGTGCAGACTGGCCTTTCTTGGCTGGGGAAGGTGATGCAGCCTTGTCCTTCCCAGCTAGGAAAGATGGTGCGGCCTGGTCCTTCTCGGCCGGAGAAGACAATGCAGCCTGGTCCTTCTCGGTTGGGTTGAGAGGCGCCAGCATTCGTAGAGGTCTGGGAGGGCCCTGGTGTTATCTCTGCAAGCGGCGCCCAGTTCTCGTGGGCCCGCATAGTCACCACCGTTCCCATCATCTCCGCTCACCACTCTTCAATCTGCTGGAACTGCTGCGCTCGCATAGCCTAGCACAGCCGCTGGACATCCACTTCCAGCCTCTCTGCAGTCCATGTTCCTGGACGACCTGGTCCTTTTGAGCTGATATCCTTTTACTCCTAAAATTCTAGTGGGCATTCTGTGGAAGGGTTCCGGTCTCCCTGCTTCTAGTTTAGTTTTTACATGGTGGTCACTCCCAGGGGGAAGGGTCCCTTTTTTGTGCGCTTTTCACCACTGCTGTGGCACAGCCAGTTGTTTTTTTTTCACACAAAGATGGCGGCAGTTGCATAAGTCACAAAAAACAGTCCATAAGGCGCACCCAGTGTTAACAGGTCTAGTTAAATCCTGTTCATGACGCCAAGAAAAGCCTGTCGCAACACAGGGCTATGGGTTACTCAGTCTCGGGCCTGGTTTCACTGGGAATTGTCATGGGTGTAATGGCTGGTGCCCGGTTCCATGACCCTGGGGGAATCACTTTTAAAAGGGGAGTATTTACAGGGGTATTGATAGAGTTTTTGTTGTGACACCACTTGCGGGTTGTGGCTATATGGATGGAGCCGCCGCTGCACAGTCTCTCACTGCTAGGGCTGATGTTAATGGCAGCCTTGATATTGCAGCCCTCCGCAAGTAGGGTCAGGCCCCAGGGGGATAGATTATGGTGGTTGTTGTTTATGTCTGTTAATAATACTGAGGCACAGAAATAAGGTAGGCCACACAAGGGATTGCAGTGTAACTGGTTCTTTACTCACTGAGATGTTGCTGGCAACCCGATGGAGGCTGGTCCTCACCGCTGGTCTCTTTGGTTATAGTGCTGGTGTGGTGACCTGGTGGCTTACTTCCCCTGCACCTGTCTCTGGCTGGTGGGTCCCCATGGCTTGGAGCATCTGGGGGTCCCCTTTTGGTTGTCTTTCAGTCAAAGTCCGTATGGCAGGTAACTTGAACCCTGTTTGGTCAGATCTCTGTCTCATTCCCAGGTTCTCCCGTCGTTACTGTGCTTCGAACGTTACAGTCAGTCAGGTATGCCTGAAGTGTTTTCCTGAGGGATCTGCACCCCGTCGGTGCTATGGTCCCGAGAGTACTCCACCATACTGTTTCGGCAACCACACACCTGAGCCTGACAGGTCACTTCTACACTCTCCTGCCAGTAGTGTTATGTCCGTCTCTTTTCACCTCCACTTACTGACTGTCTTTTGTCCCATCTCTCTGGTTGTCGTCTAGTGGACTGCATCAGTCCCACGCCTAGGTGGCCATCCATTGGGTCCAACCCTAGCCCGTCACCAGTTTTGGGGGGGAATTAAAACAGGGATTGTATGAGTATTTTGGTGTTACCGGCACTGGTCTTCTAGGTCCCTGGGGGCAGGCTCTGCATCTCTGACAGGATGCAGTACCCTGTAACTTTTGATGGCTCAGGGGCGCTACATGAACACCGTGAAAAAATAAATAAAAAACATAGAAAACACTGTCTTTTCAACATAGAGCTGACAATAAAAGTGGAATAAAACGCGATAAAAAGTTGTACATAAATAAATATGGTACTGCTGAAAACGTCATCTTGTCCCGCAATAAACAAGCCACCAGACTGCTCCATCAGCTAAAAAATATAAAAGTTATAGCTCTCAGACTACAGCAATGCAAAACTGATTTATTTCCTATTTAGGCTATGTGCGCACACTGCGTTTTTTTGACGCTGCGTTTTTGTGCGTTTTTGGCCTCTAAAAACGCACAAAAACGCACCTGCGTCAAAAAAAGCGGCAAAAAACGCACGCATTTTGCCGCGATTTGGTACATTTTTTTGCTGCGTTTTGCTGCGTTTTTGCTCACTGCGTCCTTATGCGTTTTTTATCAGTGAACAAAAAAAAAGGTCTGATGTCATTTCCTTCTTCAATGTGTTCTTTATTCTCCACTAGTGTATGCAGAAGAGCAGACAGCTGCAGAACTACAAGGCTCAGCATACTCCATCCAATAGTGTATGCAGGAGAGCAGACAGCAGCTGCAGAACTACAAGGCTCAGCATTCTCAATCCAGGACTGTATGCTTGAGGGAGAGTCAGGGGGAGCAGACCTACAAGGCTCAGCATCCTCCATCCAATAGTGTATGCAGGAGAGCAGACAGCAGCTGTCGAACTACAAGACTCAGCATCCTCCTTTCAGGACTGTATGCAGGATTTCTTTGCCCCCCCAAGCAAAAAAAATGACGTGGGCTTCGCCATATTTTTGTATGCTAGCCGGGTACAGCAGGCAGGTACGGGCTGCCCCCAACCCCCAGCTGCCTATTTGTACCCGGCTGGGAACCAAAAATATAGGGAAGCCCTTTTTTTTTACATTATTTCATGAATTTCATGAAATAATTTAAAAAAAAATGACGTGAGCTTCGCCCAATTTTTGAGTCCAGCCGGGTACAACTAGGCAGCTGGGGATTGGAATCCACAGTGCAGGGTGCCAAAGCTTTCTGGGCACCCCCGCTGTGAATTGCAGTCCCGCAGACACCCCAGAAAATGGCGCTTTCATAGAAGCGCCATCTTCTGGCGCTGTATCCAACTCTTCCAGCTGCCCTGATGCCGGGTGGCTCGCCGGGTAATAATGGGGTTAGGGCTAGCTGTATAGCTGGCCCTAAGCCCGAAATTCATGGTGTCACGCCAATATTAGACATGGCCATCTTGAATTTCTAGTAAAGATAAAAAAAAAACACAACACACAGAAAAATATTTTTATTAGAAATAAAACACAACACAATTAGTGACTCCATCTTTATTGAAATAAAGAACACCCCCCTCCGCAGTAATCCTGGGTCAGGGTCCCGCGCCGTCCAATCCGGATCCAATATCATCTGATCGGTTTGCTGGAAGGCAAAGCGATCAGATGATGTGTCAGGATCAAGTGCCTGAATCCCATCACACATCAGCTGATTGTATAAAAGCCGATTATACAATCAGCAGATGCATCGGTGCAAAAAAAAAAAAAAAAAATAATACTCACTTATGTGCTGATTAACGGCAGCTCCTGCAGCGATGGGGCGGGAGTCTGATCCTGTCTGATCGCTGCAGCAGCTGCCGGTAATCAGGGATGAAGTCTCCTGACGCATCCGCTGATACCGGCCGGGCGCCTGCGTCACCGCGATACTTACGATCACCTGATGCGTCAGGTGACTGCATCAGGTCATCCATCGCCAGGTCCTGCATCCATCGGAGGTTTCCCGACCGTCTGCACTCAGCCGGAGCGGGGGTGGCGATACTGTGAGAGGAGATGGGAGCGGGCATGGCACCGGGAGTCTGCAGACAGGTGAGTATAACTTTTTTTTTTTTTTCTACCGTTAACTTTTGTTTTCGCAGCCGCTTCCACCTCCTGCCCTGACATGGCGCCGCACGGCAGCATACATGCACAGGACGGGAGGTGGACGCGACCGTGACGGTACCGGGAGGATTCACGCTTCTGTATATACTGACAGAAGGAATCCTCTTCCTGTACACGTCACTTTACTACCCACCTCCTGCGTTTATAGCTGCGTTTTTGGTCTTAGAAACGCACCAAAACGCACCAAAACGCAGCTATTTGCGTTTCTCATTGCGTCTTTCAACATCCCATTGAACTCAATGGATGAAAAGCGCAGTGAAAAACGCGGGAATAATTGACATGCTGCATTTTTGTGGCACCACAAAAACGCAGCTGAAAAAAAACAGATGTGTGCGGACAGCAAAAATGAAAACTCATAGACTTTGCTGGGGAAGCAAAGTCCTGCAGTTTTGAGGCCAAAAACGCACCCGAAAAATGCGCAAAAACGCCGCGAAAAACGCACTGTGCGCACATAGCCTTATGGTGTAAAAGCGGCAAAAGAACAAAAAAAACTACATAAATGTTGTATCACTGACCCGAAGAATAAAACTGTCTGATCACTTTTATATCACAGTGAATGGCGTAAAAAAAAAAGAAAAACTATTTCTGAGATGCTGTTTTTTGTTTTTTTTTTTACTCTGCCTAACAAAAAGTAGAATAGAAAGCAATTAAAAACTATTATGTGGCCAAAAACGGTACTAATAAAACCCTCAACTCATCCCGCAAAAAGCCCTTACATGACTCTTTCGGCAGAAAAGGAAAAAAAATCCAGTGATGCAAAAAGCCTTTATTTTGTAAAAAGCATTTTTTCAGTGTGATAGTCGCCAAGCCAAAAAAGCTATAAAAACCTGGTATTGCTGTAATTATACTGACCGGAGGAATAAAGCTGCCAAATCACTTATACCGCAAGGTGAATGGCATAAAAAATAAGTAAATCGTTTTGTCTAAATATGTGAAAAACGTAATTCAGACAAAATTCCCAACTGAAAATTCACTGTAGAGATGCAGAGGGAGTCACTTTGACCTCCCATTTGGCCTGTGGCTCGGCAGTGTCCAACTTTTTAGTCATGCACAAAAGTGTGGTTATCAACAGTTTTGTTCACCTTTGAAAAGACTAACACCAATGAGCAAAGGCCAAACGAAGTCCAGAGTAAGGGGTACTTTGCACACTACGACACCGCAGCTGCGATGTCGATGGGGTCAAATCGAAAGTGACGCACATCCGGCGTCGCTGTCGATATCGGAGTGTGTAAATCGTTTTTGATACGCTTAACGAGCGCAAAAGCATCGAAATTGTATCATCGGTGTAACGTCGGTCATTTCCATAATTTCGGAAGGACCGGTGTTACGATGTTGTTCCTCGTTCTTGCGGCAGCACACATCGCTGTGTGCAAAGCCGCAGGAGCGAGGAACATCTCCTACCTGCATCCTGCGGCTCATGCCGGTTATGCGGAAGGAAGGAGGTGGGCCGGATGTTTACGTCCCGCTCATCTCCGCCCCTCCGCTTCCATTGGCCGCCTGCTGTGTGACGTCGCTGTGACGCCGCATGCCCGCCCCCTTAGCAAGAAGGCGGTTTGCTGGCCAGAGCAATGTCGCAGGGCAGGTAAGTCCATGTGAAGCTGCCGTAGCGATAATGTTCGCTACGGGAGCTATAATACAATATAGTATGTGCGACAGGGGCGGGGACTATCGCACTCGGCATCACAAGCATCGGCTTGCGATGTCGTAGTGTGCAAAGTAGCCCTAATTCTGCTGCCTACTTAGTGAATGGATCCTTAATGGGATTGACCTGATTTATGTATTCCGGAGATGTAGATGGAAACTCCGATGTAAGTCCTCAGCATACAGTACAAGATAATTGTAAACTGATCCAAAATTGCCACAAATTAGCAATCAACTCAACCTACAAAAACACAAGACCCCATTCAAGTCCAGAATCATAGAGGTTTAAACATTACTGGTAGCACAAAGGCTTTCAAAAAACGCTATGGCTTTCCCTAAAAAAAAAATAAAGTCTAGCAAAATTTGCACTCCCAAATCCAAAGTCTCCGCTCTTCTGATCCCACAATGTGCCTAATCCACAGTTAGACTCTACATGTTAGGCCCCCTTTACACATCAGTGAAAAACACTGATGTTCTTCACTGACGTGTAAAACACGCACATGTCCCTCCGTGTTCCATGATTCACGGCACACGTGGGTTGTCCATGTGCAATCCGTGATCCGTGATTGCAAATGGACATTACTCACCTGCCTTCACTACTGCTGTCCATGGTGCTGAACTCCTCGGCTCTGCAGCGTCTGCCCACCGCTCTCTGCAGCTACTTCCGGGTCGGCTGTTTCTGCTTTCATGAATATGCATGCGCTGGGCAGGAGCTGCAGAGAACAGAGGCACGTTGCTGGAAAGGTGAGTTGAAAATGTTTATTATTTGATATGTCAGTGTTTTTCTGGTACGTTTTTCACAGATCACACACGGATCACACCATAGTGTGGTCCGTGGGTCATCAGTGATGCCAGAAAAAAGTGACTTGTCTCCATGCAGAATCACGGACACGCGTGTATGCTGCACGGAGACACGTTCAGTGAAAAATCACTGATATGTGAGCAAACCCATTGATTATAATGGGTCTGCGTATGTCAGTGATTCTGGTACGTATAAAAAAAAAAGCACATACGTACCAGAACCACTGACGTGTGAAGGGCGCCTTAGGAATTGTTGTAGTGAAGAGAGACTGTGTAACCCCTTTACCCCTGGGCATTTTTTGATTTTTTTTTTCCTCTTTTTCTTCCGAGAGCTGTAACTTTTTAATTTTTCTGTCAATATTTCCATATAAGGGCTTGTTTTTTTGTGTGACGAGCTGTACTTTTAAATGAAACCATAAGTTTTACCATATAGTGTATTGGAAAACAACAACAAAATTTAAAGTGTAAAAAAAACTGCAAAAAAGTGTGTTCACACAATAGTTTTTAAAATATTTTTTTCATGCTCACTATATAATAAAACTAATGTGTTGGTGTGATGTCTCAGGTCACTTCGAGTTTGTTGACACCAAACCTGTATAGGTTCACTTTTATCTAAGGGGTTAAAAAAATTCACAAGTCTGTCCAAAAAAAGTGGTGCACCTTTTGCGCCATTTTCCAAAAGCCATAGTGTTGTCATTTTTCGGGATCTATAGCTCAGTAATCGCTTATAGTTTGTGTCTTAAGCTGACATTTTTGATGGTACCATTTTTGCGCAGATACTACATTTTGATCGCCTGTTACTGCATTTTGCGCAAAATTTGCGGTTACCAAAAAACTTATTTTTGGCATTTGGAATTTTTTTGCCGCTACACCATTTACCTATCAGATTGATTGATTTTATGTTTTGATAGATGGGGCATTTCTGCGGTGATACTAAATATGTGTATTTTTTATATATTTTTTTAACCCTTTAATTTTCAATCTGCCGAATGAGGGTGTGATTTCAACTTTTATTTTTTTATTTTTTGTTTTAATTTTTTAAAACATTTTTTAACTTTTTTTTTACTTTACTAGCCCTTAGGGGACTATAAGTTTCAGCTGTCTGATCGCTCTTCTATTTCTCCAGATCACAGCATCACAGCTGAGATCTGGAGAAAAGCTGCTTTAGGCTATGTGCCCACGTTGCGTCAAGGTAGTTGCAGTTCTAAACGCACCCTTTGGCAGAAATGGTATTTGCCAAAGTTGCTTCTGACCACAAAAACGCTATAAATACGCTTGCGTTTTTACTGCGTTATGGCCGCACTTTACATGCTTTTTCATTGCTTAAAGTCAGATGCGTTTTGATGACAAATACACTGCTAAATAAAGTTTTAACATTCAAACACTATGAAAAAAATTGAAAAAATAATAACAAATATCAAGATTATAATCCTAAACAAAATAGCTGATTTTATTAAAATGATAAATGTTTGTTAATATTTATGTATAAAATAACGTTAAATTAATGTTTTTCTTAATATTAATTGCCATACTATGTGTGTGTGTGTAAAGGGACATATGCCTTTAATATAATGTAAAAAACGCATGCAATTAAATTGTCAAAAACGCTTGTTTTCTGCATCCAAAAAGCATGTAGAATACTAGGATTTTGATGTAGAATGCTAGGATTTTGATGTAGAATGCGTTTTGCATCTTCTCATTGACTCTAATGTTATCAAAACGCAGCTCAAATGGCAAAAACAATTAACATGCTGCTTCTTTAGGCTATGTGCGCACGTTGCGTCGGAGTACCTGCAGTTTATTCTGCACGTTTTCCTTCCCTTGGTTTTTGACCAAATGGCTTTTGACCATTTTTAGCGCTAAAAACGCATGCGTATTTACCGCGTTTTTAGTGCGTTTTCAGCGCTTTTTAGCTGCGTTTTCACCTGCGTTTCTGCAGATGCGTTTTGTAGATCAAGACACTGAGAAATAAAGTTGGAATAGTCAAAAAGAATGAAAAAAAGAGAAAAAAAGGATAAAATTAACTTTTATTAAAAATAAATGGAAAATTATCAATTTTAATGAAATAATAGCGGTTATGCACATTTTAACAGATACAGTGCCTACAAGTAGTCTTCAACCCCCTGCCGATTTAGCAGGTTTGATAATATGCAAATAAGTTAGAGCCTGCAAACTTCAAACAAGAGCAGGATTTATTAACAGATGCATAAATCTTACAAACCAACAAGTTATGTTGCTCAGTTAAATTTTAATAAATTTTCAACATAAAAGTGTGGGTCAATTATTATTCAACCCCTAGGTTTTTAATATTTTGTGGAATAACCCTTGTTTGCAATTACAGCTAATAATCGTCTTTTATAAGACCTGATTAGGCCGGCACAGGTCTCTGGAGTTATCTTGGCCCACTCCTCCATGCAGATCTTCTCCAAGTTATCTAGGTTCTTTGGGTGTCTCATGTGGACTTTAATCTTGAGCTCCTTCCACAAGTTTTCAATTGGGTTAAGGTCAGGAGACTGACTGGGCCACTGCAACACCTTGATTTTTTCCCTCTTGAACCAGGCCTTGGTTTTCTTGGCTGTGTGCTTTGGGTTGTTGTCTTGTTGGAAGATGAAATGACGACCCATCTTAAGATCCTTGATGGAGGAGCAGAGGTTCTTGGCCAAAAACTCCAGGTAGGCCATGCTATCCATCTTCCCATGGATGCGGACCAGATGGCCAGGCCCCTTGGCTGAGAAACAGCCCCACAGCATGATGCTGCCACCACCATGCTTGACTGTAGGGATGGTATTTTTGGGGTCGTATGCAGTGCCATCCAGTCTCCAAACGTCACGTGTGTGGTTGGCACCAAAGATCTCGATCTTGGTCTCATCAGACCAGACAACCTTGAACCAGTCTGTCTCAGAGTCCTCCAAGTGATCATGAGCAAACTGTAGACGAGCCTTGACATGACGCTTTGAAAGTAAAGGTACCTTACGGGCTCGTCTGGAACGGAGACCATTGAGGTGGAGTACGTTACTTAAGGTATTGACTGAAACCAATGTCCCCACTGCCATGAGATCTTCTCGGAGCTCCTTCCTTGTTGTCCTTGGGTTAGCCTTGACTCTTCGGACAAGCCTGGCCTCGCCACGGGTGGAAACTTTCAAAGGCTGTCCAGGACGTGGAAGGCTAACAGTAGTTCCATAATCTTTCCACGTCCGGATGATGCCCCCAACAGTGGAGACAGGTAGGCCCAGCTCCTTGGAAAGGGTTTTGTACCCCTTGCCAGCCTTGTGACCCTCCACGATCTTGTCTCTGATGGCCTTTGAATGCTCCTTTGTCTTTCCCATGTTGACCAAGTATGAGTGCTGTTCACAAGTTTGGGGAGGGTCTTAATTAGTCAGAAAAGGCTGGAAAAAGAGATAATTAATCCAAACATGTGAAGCTCATTGTTCTTTGTGCCTGAAATACTTCTTAATACTTTAGGGGAACCAAACAGAATTCTTGTGGTTTGAGGGGTTGAATAATAAATGACCCTCTGAATAAACTTTTCACAATTTAAAAAAAAAAAAATAACATTCTTTTTTGCTGCAGTGCATTTCACACTTCCAGGCTGATCTACAGTCCAAATGTCACAAAGCCAAGTTAATTCCGAATGTGTAAACCTGCTAAATCTGCAGGGGGTTGAATACTACTTGTAGGCACTGTAAATAGGTAAAGTTTAATATTTTTTAGCATTTAAATTTTCGGTTATTGTGTGTGTGTAAAGGAACATTATAACCCTTTAATTTTATGCCAGAAAAGCATGCGTTTTTGAAGCCAAAAACGCAGTGGAAAAGCAGGTAAAAAGCATGAAAAACGCAGGAAAGTTGCTTTTGGTTGCGTTTTGCCATTTCTCATTGACTCCAATGTTAAGGAAACGCTGCAGAAATGGCAAAAACAACTGACATGCTGCTTCTTTTTCTGCATGGTTTTTGACCACAAATATGCAAATTAAACGCTGCAGAAAAAAAAGCAAAGTGCAGACAGGATTTCGTCTTTTCCCATAGACTTTGCTGGAATACAATAACGCATGCGTTTTAGCGCAAAAAAGCTGCAGCTAAAAACGCTGCAGAAATGCGGGTAAAAACGCAATGTGCGCACATAGTCTTAAACGCTGAGTTTTTGCCCAAAAATATGCAAATTAAACGAAGCGTTTTGAACAGCAAAGTGCGCACAAGAAATCCCCATTTCCCATAGACTTTGCCTGTAAATCAAAACAAAAGGATATTTAACACTCAATTGTTTAAAAATATTCTAATACAACCCCGTTTAAAAGAAGATTATTTGATAGGCTTGTTGTGTTAGTAAAGGATTATTAATTAATACCTAGTATAACCTAACATGGATTAAATTGTCTTTTTTTTATCAATAAATAAAATGTATACTAAAAAAAATTAATGAGTTAACCCTTTAAAAATCTGCATTTTAAATACATAATTATAAACTCATGCTTTTTGTACCGCAGGCAGCAATTTTTCTTTTTTATGTGTTCTCTTTGAGTGTTATAATAAATACTTTATTCTTCAACAACCAATTAGACAATTACACACAAAGTATTACATAGCTTTTTCCCATAAGCAGGCTCTTTAGAAAATTGAATCTCGGAAATTGCACAGCCTTTACTTCATCTATCAAATTGCATTGTTCACTTTATTTCATACTATGTTGTGTATGTAACTCTAAATTTGTCATTTTCTAGTGGCCATACTTGAAAAGAAGTCTGTTCCGATATTGTTTTACCTATCAGTGTTGGGGCATGACATGTATAATGGAAAATGCTGTGTTTCCAGATATATAAAAATGCAGACTTGTACTTCATTTACACTTGACAAACAAGATTTATTTTCCACTTCAGCATGCATTTCTCGTACTGTATGTAACTGGCTATGTTTTAATTATAAAAGGAAGTGACTGCAGGGCTCTGGAAAAGAACCCTTCTAAGTCATCTAAAAGTCTTAATCTAGATTCTTTAGTATTTTTATATAGTCTTTTTATATCTTGGCTATACAACAAAAATACACTTATTAGCCTAATATCTCACGCATTTTTTTTATTTAAAAATAATGATTACATTTGCAAAAAAGCCTTTAATGATTTTGATGTGAAGTCACAATTATATATATATATATATATATATATATATATATATATATATACAGTATATGTATATGTATATACAGTATCTCTCTCTCTCTTTCTTTATATATATATATATATATATATATATATATATATATATATATATATACTAGCTGTAGTACCCGGTCATTGCCCAGGATAGTAACTGTCTCTTTGTCTCTCTCCCAGTCTGTCTGTCTGTGTCTGTCTGTCTATCTCTTTCTGTCTGTGTGTATGTCTCTGTGTGTGTGTCTCTGTCTGTGTGCCTGTCTCTTTCCCTGTCTGTCTGTGTGTCAGGCTCTATCCATGTCTGTCTGTTTGTTTGTGTCTATGTCTCTGTCTGTCTCTGTATCAGTCTCTCTGTCTATCTCTATTTCTGTGTCTGTCTGTCTCATTCCAGGTCTGTCTCTCCCGCTGTCCCTGTCCCCCTCTGTCTCTTTTCCCCCTCTGTCTCTTTTTCCCCTCTGTCTCTTTCCCCCTCTGTCTGTCTCTTTCCCAGTCTGTCTCTTCCCCACTCTGTCTCATTCCCCTTCTGTCTCATTCCCCTTCTGTCTCTTTCCCCCTTTCTGTCTCTTTCCCCCCTCTTTCTCCTTTCCCCCTCTTTCTCTTTTCCACCTCTTTCTCTTCCCCCTGTCTCTTTTCCCCCTCTTTCTCTTTCCCCCTCTTTCTTTTTCCTCCTCTGTCTCTTTTCCCCCTCTGCCTCTTTCCCCCCTTTGTCTCTTTCCCCTTCTGTCTCTTTCCCCCTCTCTGTTTCTTTCCCCCTTCTTTCTCCTTTCCCCCTCTTTCTCTTTTCCACCTCTTTCTCCTCCCCCTGTCTCTTTTCCCCCTCTTTCTCTTTCCCCCTCTTTATTTTTCCTCCTCTGTCTCTTTTCCCCCTCTGCATCTTTCCCCCCCTTTGTCTCTTTCCCCTTCTGTCTCTTTCCCCCTCTGTCTCTTTTCCCCCTCTGTCTGTCTCTTTACCCTTTGATGTACTTTTTCCTGTATGTCCTGAGGAAGGGAGCAGAGACTCCAGAAACGCGTTGACCTGAATATGTAATAAAAAGTAACATTAATCTTATAATCGGTCATAGCAGTCATTGGCGTGGCTTTGAAAGCCCTACTTCACTACTCTCTGTTATCTTTTCCCCCTCTGTTTGTCTCTTTACCCTTTCTCTTTCCCCCTCTGTCTCTTTTCCCCGTCTGTCTCTTTCCCTCTTCTCTCTCCCCCCTCTGTCTCTGTCTCTTTTCCCCCTCTGTCTCTGTCTTTTCCCCCTCTGTCTCTTTCCCCCTCTGTCTCTTTCCCCCGCTGTCTCTTTCCCCCTCTGTCTCTTCTCCCCTCTATCTCTTTTTCCCTCTGTCTCTTTTCTTCCTCTGTCTATCTCTTTCCCTGTCTGCCTTTCTCTGTCTCTTTGACTGTCTCTCTCTCTCTGTCTCTTTCCCTGTTTGCCTCATTCTTTGTCTGTGCTTATCTCTGGCTCTCTGTCTGTGCTTATCTCTGTCTGTGCTTATCTTTGTCTGTCTCTCTGTCTGTCCACTGACATCTTATTACCTCACACATAAGCTTCTTATACTAACAATTTATTTTGTTTCTATAGCAACCACTCACAGCTCCTATTAATAAGCTGTAGCTTCTATATCGATTGACTTAAATAGAGACAGGTGTTTTGGAGAGTAACTGTAAAGCGCGGGGTTAAATTATCCTGTCAAAACATAATCTATGATGTTCCCTGAGTCACATGGAGTGTCTATGCAAGATTTTGTGATTGTAAATGTGACGGTGCAAATTCCTTTAGCGGACACACACACACACACACAAATACATTCACTCAGCTTTATTTATTAGATAGATAGAGAGAGAGAGAAACAGTATATATATATATATATATATATATTCTATAGATATATATATATACATATATACAGTCATATGAAAAAGTTTAGGCACCCCTATTAATGTTAACCTTTTTTCTTTATAACAATTTGGGTTTTTGCAACAGCTATTTCAATTTCATATATCTAATAACTGATGGACTCAGTAATATTTCTGGATTGAAATGAGGTTTATTGTACTAACAGAAAATGTGCAATCTGCATTTAAACAAAATTTGACAGGTGCAAAAGTATGGGGACCTTTATCAATTTCTTGATTTGAACACTCCTAACTACTTTTTACTGACTTACTAAAGCACTAAATTGGTTTTGTAACCTCATTGAGCTTTAAACAACTTCATAGGCAAGTGTATCCAATCATGAGAAAAGGTATTTAAGGTGGCCACTTGCAAGTTGTTCTTCTATTTGAATCTCCTATGAAAAGTGGCATCATGGGCTCCTTAAACCAACTCTCAAATGATCTGAAAACAAAGATTATTCAACATAGTTGTTAAGGGGAAGGATACAAAAAGTTGTCTCAGAGATTTAAACTGTCAGTTTCCACTGTGAGGAACATAGTAAGGAAATGAAAGAACACAGGTGCAGTTCTTGTTAAGCCCAGAAGTGGCAGGCCAAGAAAAATATCAGAAAGGCAGAGAAGAAGAATGGTGAGAACAGTCAAGGACAATCCACAGACCACCTCAAAAGACCTGCAGCATCATCTTACTGCAAATGGTGTCAATGTGCATTGGTCAACTATACAGCGCACTTTACCCAAGGAGAAGCTGTATGGGAGAGTGATGCAAAAGAAGCCGTTTCTGCAAGCACACCACAAATAGAGTCGCCTGAGGTATGCAAAAGCACATTTGGGCAAGCCAGTTACATTTTGGAAGAAGGTCCTGTTGACTGATGAAACAAAGATTGAGTTGTTTGGTCATACAAAAAGGCGTTATGCATGGAGGCAAAAAACACGGCATTCTAAGAAAAGCACTTGCTACTCACAGTAAAATTTGGTGGAGGTTCCATCATGCTTTGGGGCTGTGTGGCCAATGCCAGCACTGGGAATCTTGTTAAAGTTGAGGGTCACATGGATTCAACTCAGTATCAGCAGATTCTTGACAATAATGTTCAAGAATCAGTGACGAAGTTGAAGTTACACAGTGGATGGATATTTCAGCAAGACAATGATCCAAAACACTGCTCCAAATCTACTCAGGCATTCATGCAGAGGAACAATTACAATGTTCTGGAATGGCCATCCCAGTCCCCAGACCTGAATATCATTGAAAATCTCTGGGATGATTTGAAGCGTGCTGTCCATGCTCGGCGACCATCAAACTTAACTGAACTGGAATTGTTTTATAAACAGGAATAGTCAAATATACCTTCATCCAGGATCCAGGAACTCATTAGAAGCTACAGGAAGTGACTAGAGGCTGTGATTTTTGCAAAAGGAGGCGCTACAAAATATTAATGTCACTTTTATGTTGAGGTGCCCATACTTTTGCACCTGTCAAATTTTGTTTAAATGCGGATTGCACATTTTCTTTTAGTACAATAAACCTCATTTCAATCCAGAAACATTACTCAGTCCATCAGTTATTAGATATATGAAACTGAAATAGCTGTTGCAAAAACCCAAATTATTATAAAGAAAAAAGGTTAACATTAGAGATGAGCGAACCGGTCCCGGTTCGGCTCGAGGTCGGTTCGCCGAACGGAGGTCCCGTTCGAGTTTGGTTCGTCGAACGTTCGACGAACCGAACTCGAACCGCATAGGAAACAATGGCAGGCATTCACAAACACATAAAAACACCTAGAAAACACCCTCAATGGTGTCCAAAAGGTGACAAACAACTCACAACACAACACAAACACATGGGAAAGTGACAAGGACATATACTCATGCGAAAACAAAAGAGCAGGACAAGGAAAAAGAGGAGGACACACAGATATATGAGTATATGCAAGGAAACGTCGATGCCATTACTGTGCAATTTGAGCCCTGCTCATTTTAGGCTTCCAATCTGGATAAATTGCCTGAGCTTGCCACGTACGCCTTGGGGATCTTGTCGTCTCCTGCAGCCTGCGTTCTCTCGGATCCTGTCTTCAGTGCTGCTGGGGGTCTGCTGGCAGATAAACACACGTGTCTGTCCACTGACAATGTGGACATGGCTCTCAGAGGACTTTTCTTCCCCTGGGTCATCCAGGGGAGGCGAAAGGCACGCGTATTTTTGAGAGTGCTTCATGCAAAGCATCTTTGTAAGCTTGAAAATGGGGGTCAACTGATGCCAGTCAAGTGGGGTGTGTGTGGCCCAGTTAGTGGAAACGAGGGAGACTGTGGTTGGAGTCCCCTCGCTTTTGAAAAAAGAACCAAGATGAACAAGTCATGGCTCTCAGAGGACTTTTCTTCAACTGTGTCATCCAGGGGAGGCGAAAGGCACACGTATTTTTGATAGTGCTTCATGCAAAGCATCTTTTTCACTTTCAAAAGGGGGGTCAACTGATGCAGGTCAAGTGGGGTGTGTGTGGCCCAGTTAGTGGAAACGAGAGAGACTGTGGTTGGAGTCCCCTCGCTTTTGTAAAAAGAACCAAGATGAACAAGTCATGGCTCTCAGAGGACTTTTCTTCCCCTGGGTCATCCAGGGGAGGTGAAAGGAACGCATATTTTTGAGAGTGCTTCATGCAAAGGATCTTTGTAAGCTTGAAAATGGGGGTCAACTGATGCCAGTCAAGTGGGGTGTGTGTGGCCCAGTTACTGGAAACGAGGGAGACTGTGGTTGGAGTCCCCTCGCTTTTGAAAAAAGAACCAAGATGAACAAGTCATGGCTCTCAGAGGTCTTTTCTTCCCCTGGGTCATCCAGGGGAGGCGAAAGGAACGCGTATTTTTGAGAGTGCTTCATGCAAAGCATCTTTGTAAGCTTGAAAATGGGGGTCAACTGATGCCAGTCAAGTGGGGTATGTGTGGCCCAGTTAGTGAAAACGAGGGAGACTGTGGTTGGAGTCCCCTCGCTTTTGAAAAAAGAACCAAGATGAACAAGTCATGGGTCTCAGAGGACTTTTCTTCCCCTGGGACATCCAGGGGAGGCGAAAGGCACGCGTATTTTTGAGTGCTTCATGCAAAGCATCTTTGTAAGCTTGAAAATGGGGGTCAACTGATGCCAGTCAAGTGGGGTGTGTGTGGCCCAGTTAGTGGAAACGAGGGAGACTGTGGTTGGAGTCCCCTCGCTGTGTTTTACATGCTTTCAGAAGGGCATGACATGGCTTAGAGGTTGACTTTCAGCATCTGGAAACTGTTGGCTACCAAAATGCTGCCTTTCCAACCTTTTTAACCGAGGATTTTTGAGACCTTATGCCCATCGCAGTGCCTCAAGAGCCGATGCCCAGGCGCCACTCCTTCTCCAATAAAGGCGTGCATGCGCTACACCAGCATGTCGCACTAAACATCACTGATTCCTTGAGAAACTCTGTGTGACAGGGTGCATTTCACCACAGATAATTGGCCCAGTAAGCATGGACAGGGGCGTTACATGTCGCTGACTGGGCAATGGGTTACTGTGGGGAGAGATGGAGAAGGGTCTGCTGTACAAGTCTTGCCGTCCCCACGAGTTGTGTCAATCCTTCTGTATGTAGAAGTTAACACACTGCTTCTGCCTCTTCAACCTCGTGTGGGTCCTCCACCTTGGCCCAAACCCTGTGTGGTCAGGCCACCCTTCCTTGTAACTGCGCACAAGGAATACCACACACCTCCTTACTATGCTGGCAGCAGAGCTCAATGCCATCAGGCGGTCAAAGGTTTACTTTGAAATGTATGGGAAATGTGAGTCACACCGCTGAGAAGTTATGGACGGTTAGCTCTGGAGACCGAGTTTCATCAATGGTTGTCTCCACTCAACCAGCAGCCAGGGAAGGCCGGGTGCGACAATGATGCAAACATGGGTGCGGCCCTTCGCTGTGACAATGTGACACACGTGCCTTGTGTGGCTCACGTGTTGAAGCTGGTTGTCCAGCAATTTTTAAAGCACTATCCTGGCCCACATGGCCTTCTGCAGAGAGCACGGTGTAACGCCTTCCTTGATCCACACACTCAGATGGGCTGTAAATGATAGGCTAGAGGGAAGCCACTCACCAAGCAGGACCCCTAGAACCCTGAAACCCTTTAACCCCTATAAAGGGATTAGGAATTACACAGGGCCCAAGGTGATCAATACCTGTGGAAGGCTGCAGTTCCAGAGAATAGTAGTCAGGCAGGGTCAAAACATTAATTGAGGAACAGGAACAGAATGGGACGGCCAGGACTTAATCAGAAAACAAGCAGAGGTGAAATGCGGATCGGCCAACAAGGTACATAAACAGCAAGCAGGAAAAGTAGTCAGGTAACAAGCACACAAAATCATAAAACTGAACTGGGGGTAAAAGTAACCAGAGGTTCATAGCTATGTCTGGCAGTGGTCTGCAGACAGGATGGGCATAAAAAAGGGTGTGGTGTCTTCCCATTGGTTGTAGCTGAATGATGGTACTTCATCTGTGAGATACCCACCAGCTACATTCAGCCAGAGATTCTGCATCTGTCAAGGTAATGCAGCCCAGTGGGTGAGCATAACCTGCGTCCACCTGCGCCGCTGGCATCGACTCCTTTCCCATCATCAGCACTATGCATGAATGGAACACGTTGTCACCTGGCGACCGGAGTACAAATTGACGGAGCGTACTCCGTTGGTTACTTAACAGCCGTGTGTGGCAATGATGCAAACCTGGCTGCGGGCCATCGTCAGGGCAATGTGACACACGTGCCTTGTATGGCTCACGTGTTGAACCTAATTCTCCAGCAATTTTTAAAACACCATCCCGGCCTACATGGCCTTGTGCAGCGGGCACGCTCGCTATGTGCTCACTTCCATCGTGCGCACACAGCAGCTCAACAACTTTCGTCGCTACAGAAGTCTTTAGGTCTGGTGGTTAAACGCCTGAAACGCGATGTGCCGACACGCAGGAATTTGAATCTGCACATGTTGCAGCGTTTGTGGCAGCACCGCCGAACCCTGCTGCAATACGTTATGACATATAGCCTGAGATAACTTGATCCAGAGGTGGTGCAGATCACGCTGCTGGAGTAATGTCAGATCAAGGACCTATGCACCCTTCTACACAGTTTACAAATGTCGACGAAGATGTTTAGCACTGGCGATGCCATTCTCAGCGTGACAATTCTAGTCATCTACATGATGGAGCACACTGTAATTATTATTCGGAGTCAGGTGTTGGGACAAGAGGAAAGGGAGGAAGTACAGGAGGAGTCATATGCGGAAGGGATAACAAGATCTACGAGGTCCAGATGGTCAGCGGCACATAGGCGGCAGTCATGGTGAGGGAGAGGGATTAACAAGGGCGCATAGTATCAGCAAAAAGTGTTGAGGAAGGTGCAGGAGCCCATGAAGAAATGGAGGACGAACTGGCGATGGGCATGGAAGACTCAGCAGATGAGTGAGAGATTGCTCACATTTCGGTTGTGCGAGGTTGTGGGGAGAGGGCAGAGGAAGGAGGCACGATTCTCACCTCTCTGCCACCAACACACCAAGGACTTGGTCCTCCTGGATGCACAAGACACATGAGCGCCTTCTTGCTGCACTACCTACAACATGACCCTCGGATTGTACGAATTCAAAGTAATCCTGACTACTGGGTTGCCACACTGTTAGATCCCCGGTACAAGACAAAATTTGGCAAAATAATTCCTGCCATAGAAATGGACGCAAGTATACAGGAGTATCTGCAGAAGGTGGTACGCAATCTTAGATCTGCTTTTCCACTAAACACCAGTGCTGCACAGAGTGAATCTCAACGCTATGTCATGGATAGGAGGAAATGGTCTTTTACTTGTCCACATCTGAGGGACCGAGGGCTGGCTGCTGTGCTGAGATGGCGTTGAGTACGGTGTCCCTGCAGAGTTGCACTTTTGGTCATATACCAAAATGAGTTGAAAAAGGACAGATGCTGGTGGAAAGGGGAACAGGTGTGTTGGAAAGGGGAAAAAAGTTTTTGTCCGTGGATTTGGTGGTTAAGCAACAGTAATATTTGCTGAAGAAACACCATCTGTTAAAGTGGGACTGGCAGATTTGGATAAAGTGGTATATACTATGTTACCGCTATATACCGAAAATTATTAAGAAAAGAAAGAGAAAGGTATATATCCCCATCAGCAGTCAGTGTCCACCGTGCTCCCAGATGGAAAAGGAGAGGTTGGCAACTGGAAGGTTTGGTGGAGGATACAGAGCTGTGTGGCTATGAAACTAATAGTAGCCTGAACCGAGTTAGACGCCATTCGGATTTGGAGACTGGGAGCCCTGTTAGCGTCACAGGGTCCTCATGCCCACCCAGCCCAGGAACTCCCTGTTAACAACACAGGGGCCATTGAGTACGCTGACCGTGTACGTAGGGGCCACACCTGTGGACAGCAGGTGCATCAGCAGCAGCAGGCCTGTTAATGCCACTGGGCTGCACAAGCAGGACTAGTAGGACAGGAGCTGGTCTTAACCGTTCTGCGTTACCAACTGTGGTGGTGGCCTGCATCGACACCCTATCCCTGCCTACCTCTGGCCTAAAGCCGCAATGGGTTCAACACATGGAGGTGTGCTCTTTCGGAGCATTATAGAAGACTGCGCACCTCCTTGTTGGCTCCAGCCCCTTTTATAACCTGGGTCCGCCCCAAACCAGGGTGAACCACAATGCACCTCCTGGAGACAAAAGCAGAGTGACACGTCATGAGTGGCATAACTAGCGTCCTATTTGGAACCGCAACTTCAATGATGACCTCATGGCTGCCATGACCCAAACACCTCACCAGTCATCGTCTGACCATCAATAATGCGGTGACAAGTCATAGGGGCGGGCCTCTGCAAGCCATTTGGGAGTGGCCTGGCCACATTGTCAGGACATCTGATGCCCTGTGGTCTATATGGGACCCCCACATCAGGGGCAGGGCCAAAGAGTTCAATACCGGACATAGTCTCTGATGTAGTAAGTGCCTGAGCATGCTCAGTAGCATGAAATACAGTGTCTGAAAAAAGACTATCAGCTTTATGGTGTCTAGGCACAACACAGGACCTAGACCCGGCACGGAGTGCAAGTACCTGTGCAAAGAGGCTTTTCGCACTAAGTGTGGGAGCATGCGCTGTATCCCGAAATGAAGACTTAGCCTCAGCAATGGTACAGTCAGACTGAGCATACTCACTAGGCGAAACACTGTAGTTAGGTTGCGGCTGGGGTAAATCGGCACACGCATGCGCACTAGCTGCCTCTCCACACTTACACGTGGAGGAGAAAGCAGCCAGCTGGACAACCCAAGGCCCAGCCCTAAATGGCAGCTGACGCCTGGGCGCAAATGAAACCACAGCAGGCTTCAGGTTACAGGTTTTGTAACAACAAATACCATCCAAAAGAACAGGTGTACTTCTTCCCATGGATAATCTGATATGATCCTTTTTTTCACGGACACAACCATCGCTAACAAATGTAGATGAGGCCAAAACAGCAGCTGCTTTAATGGATCTGAAGTGCTCCATAAAGTGGCCTCTCCTCCACCCCAATTTCAAGATCCCAAATACTCCATTCCTCTGTGGTGTCAATCCAATCGCACTTGCTTCCTAACAGCTCTCAAGTTTCCACCAGCCCTTCTGAGTATGGGGTAACAGAGATGGTTGAGTTTGCATAGCTGTTCAGTCGCACTATAGCCTGGGAATCAGAGGTCTGCTCCAAAGCTGCAATGAGTACAGACAAGGAAGTTATTATTATTTTTATTCTTATTGATTTATAGAGCACCATTGATTCCATGGTGCTGTACATGAGAAGGGGGTTACATACAGAATACATATACAAGTAACTATAGACAGACTGGTACAGAGAGAAGAGGGCCCTGCCCTTGCGGGATTACATTCTAAAGGATTTTTGGGAGGAGACAGTAGGAGTGGTGTAGGTTGAGCGTCAAGTACGTATGGTGGTGGTGTCATTGAAGGTTATAGTCATTTCTGAACAGATGCGTTTTCAGATTCAGTTTGAAGCTAGCGGATGTAGCAGATAATCTGACGTGTTGAGGTAGCGAGTTACATGAGACAGGGGAAATGATCTGCGCAGATGGCCAGAAGCTTTGTGAGTGGGATCCAGGCCCCGATGAAGAAGGTGCTGAGCCTAATCTACACCCTCATTTCCAAAAAGTCAATCCTCCTGGTGGAGACAATGGGGAACATGATGAGGAGCACAGATACCTGATTGGAATGACAACTTTACTATTCGGTCAGGGCAGGAAGAGGTTTTCTCGGAGGACTCAGGACGAGGGGAATGAAAACAAAACACACAGGGTTATTGATGAGGTTGGAGACCACACTTACTGTCAAACCAAAGTCAGCCAGTCGATGAGGTCAGCAGAGGAGGTGGAGGAGGATGCTACTGACGACGAGGTTACGTTGCGTCTTCCTGGCCAGAGACAAAGTACTGGAAGCACGTCAACAACTGAATCCTGGACCACAACTTTGACTCTGAGCAGAAGTCGTGTTGGCTATGCAGGTCGCATGGGCTGTAAGCCTTGCCTAGCCTGTGAATTTTTGGACATCGCAAAGGATCACCCAAGTCATGGAATCTGTAAGATTTGTCAACAATCTGTAAGTAGAAGGCAAAAACTCACACCTTTGAGTAGTTCCTCCATGAAGTGTCACATGGATATGAATTGATAGCGTGAAGGTGTATTGCTCAGCTTTAGCCACTGTCAATGCAACATGCTTATTTGCCATTGCATGCATTGTTGCAGACTACACACAAGGGGCTGCTGTTTTTTTGGATCTGCCTATAGGTCACTATAGCAATATAAAATTGCTCTTCGGATGTGGACTTGGAGATGCTGTCTATGAACAGAAGGAAAAGCTAAAGGTGTGTGTTACAGCAAGGAGCCACCGCGGAAACACTTCGTTCAATTGTGAGGGGAGTCATGTTGTACTTTGATGATGAGCCCCGTAATGCCAGTGAGCAGCATCCTGTGTCACAGACCAACATTCTTACAGTGCTGTCTATACTGTTTACCGTGAGAGGAGCTTAAAGTCTGTATTTCTGGAAACTGGACATCACAGTACCCGGGTACGGTAGGCTGTGCCCAGACAATAATGCGGGCACGCAACACTTTGTTTTATTAGCAAAACACATATCTGTTCTGGGTAGGCCGACTATATAGACAATAAGACTTGCTGCCTCTGCACTGTCAAATTGTCACGTACAGTTTAAATCATAGAGGGACAGCAACACATGTTTGCATTGACTGTTGCTTTTCAAGATTTCCATGACTGTGTTGCAGAGCTGTGTGGTTTGCATTCACACTGTTATCATCTGCATTATCTGTGAGGCTTCAGCTAACAAGGGTATTCAGGGGGGGTAATGTGTTTTGACTATGTTTAGGTAGATAACTTGGAAGCTCTTGTGATGCGCCACTGGTAAGTCGTGTTCAAACACACACACACACACACGCACAAACACACAATTACTGCAACACAGAGGGATTAGAAGGTAGTAGGCAACAGAATAGATTGTTCAATTATTTAAATTGTATGCATGGTTCTTATTGTTTGTTTTGGTAAAGTTAAACAATCATTTATCAACCCAACTGCCTAGAGTCCTTTTCCTGTTGCCTGGTTTTGCTACATACTGGGTAGCCCACCCTGTACACAACTTAAAATGAAGCATAAGTTGCAATGTGAATTTCACTGTGCTACAATGCGGCCTAGCGTGCCTGTGCAACCACCGCCTGCCCCATCAAGTGCATCTGCATGCTCTTCATCTTCTGTGACTGTGGGGACAGCAGTCACACATGGTTTTTCACACTGAACTTCCACTCCTTTACCCGCAAAAGGGAGTGTGATTGGCAGGTCATCACTTGTTTTGGAAGTGGAAACAGAAGGTATTGTTGAGCTGTCAGACATCAAGAGAACCATCATTGGATGCAGGCTACATTATATCCACGCCTGCACCTTCATCACAGATTGGCTGGACTACCTGCAGTTAATAATTGCATTCCAGAAATGGAAAGGAGAGTAGAATGCACATGTGTTGTACCTTGCTTGGCAGCAAAGGAACACTAACTTAGTATTCCAGACAATTTTAGGATGGCTGAAAAAGAGTCAGCTCTTTGGGCAAATTAAATAGCGTGGCAAAAGTGGACAGATGGGTACAGTGGCCGTGTTCTGTGGGTACCAGGACAGTAAAAGAAGCCTCACTTTCTATCCCTCCTAATGATCAAATGCAGCAAGGAATTCCCTGAGTTTGCTATAAAATTAGCATAGCTAAATGTGCATGAGGGTAGAATGCAGAGGTGCTTGAGATTGCTTGGCACAAGTGGCACAATAAAGGAGTCCAACAGCCACTTTTTGTATGCCAGTAAATGGCAGTATTTTTTGCTATCATTATAGCTTATTAAAAACAGAGCAGGAGGGTGTCCTGCACAGGTGCTAGAAATAGCTTGGCACCAGTGGGGCACTAATGGAATACAACAGCCAGTTCTATGATGCCACTAAATGGCAGTATTTTTTGCTATCATTATAGCTTATTAAAAACAGAGCAGGAGGGTGTCCTGCACAGGTGCTAGAAATAGCTTGGCACCAGTGGGGCACTAATGGAATACAACAGCCAGTTCTATGATGCCACTAAGTTTACTCAATTTTTGGTATTATAATGTCTTAGTAAGTAACAATGAGTTTGAGTGTGCAATGCAGGCAGACGTGCTTCAAATATCGTTGCACTAGTGGGACTATACAAAAGTCCAATAGCCACGTTTAGGATGCCACTAGGTTCAGTCAGTGTTTGCTAGTATAATGGCTTAGCTACAATGAGTTTGAGTGTGCAATGCAGGCAGACGTGCTGCAAATATCTTTGCACTAGTGGGACTATACAAAAGTCCAATAGCCACGTTTAGGATGCCACTAGGTTCAATCAGTGTTTGCTAGTATAATGGCTTAGTAACAATGAGTTTGAGTGTGCAATGCAGGCAGACGTGCTGCAAATATCTTTGCACTAGTGGGACTATACAAAAGTCCAATAGCCACATTTAGGATGCCACTAGGTTCACTCAGTGTTTGCTAGTATAATGGCTTAGTAACAATGAGTTTGAGTGTGCAATGCAGGCAGACGTGCTGCAAATATCTTTGCACTAGTGGGACTATACAAAAGTCCAATAGCCACGTTTAGGATGCCACTAGGTTCACTCAGTGTTTGCTAGTATAATGGCTTAGTAACAATGAGTTTGAGTGTGCAATGCAGGCAGAGGTGCTGCAGATATCTTTGCACTAGTGGGACTATACAAAAGTCCAATAGCCACGTTTAGGATGCCACTAGGTTCACTCAGTGTTTGCTAGTATAATGGCTTAGTTACAATGAGTTTGAGTGTGCAAAGCAGGCAGACGTGCTGCAAATATCTTTGCACTAGTGGGACTATACAAAAGTCCAATAGCCACGTTTAGGATGCCACTAGGTTCAATCAGTGTTTGCTAGTATAATGGCTTAGTAACAATGAGTTTGAGTGTGCAATGCAGGCAGACGTGCTGCAAATATCTTTGCACTAGTGGGACTATACAAAAGTCCAATAGCCACGTTTAGGATGCCACTAGGCTCAATCAGTGTTTGCTAGTATAATGGCTTAGTAACAATGAGTTTGAGTGTGCAATGCAGGCAGACGTGCTGCAAATATCTTTGCACTAGTGGGACTATACAAAAATCCAATAGCCATGTTTAGGATGCCACTAGGTTCAATCAGTGTTTGCTAGTATAATGGCTTAGTAACAATGAGTTTGAGTGTGCAATGCAGGCAGACGTGCTGCAAATATCTTTGCACTAGTGGGACTATACAAAAGTCCAATAGCCACGTTTAGGATGCCACTAGGTTCAATCAGTGTTTGCTAGTATAATGGCTTAGTTACAATGAGTTTGAGTGTGCAATGCAGGCAGACGTGCTGCAAATATCTTTGCACTAGTGGGACTATACAAAAGTCCAAAAGCCACGTTTAGGATGCCACTAGGTTCACTCAGTGTTTGCTAGTATAATGGCTTAGTAACAATGAGTTTGAGTGTGCAATGCAGGCAGACGTGCTGCAAATATCTTTGCATTAGTGGGACTATACAAAAGTCCAATAGCCACGTTTAGGATGCCACTAGGTTCAATCAGTGTTTGCTAGTATAATGGCTTAGTAACAATGAGTTTGAGTGTGCAATGCAGGCAGACGTGCTGCAAATATCTTTGCATTAGTGGGACTATACAAAAGTCCAATAGCCACGTTTAGGATGCCACTAGGTTCACTCAGTGTTTGCTAGTATAATGGCTTAGTAACAATGAGTTTGAGTGTGCAATGCAGGCAGACGTGCTGCAAATATCTTTGCACTAGTGGGACTATACAAACGTCCAATAGCCACGTTTAGGATGCTGCTAGGCTCAATCAGTGTTTGCTAGTATAATGGCTTAGTAACAATGAGTTTGAGTTATAATGAGTTGGAGTGTGCAGAGGACAGGAGAGTACAGTGCCAGGGTTGTGGGTCTCTGGGTAGAGGAATGGAAGCCTGCCTTTCTATCCCTCCTAATGGGGAAATGCAGCGAGGAAATCCCTGACCTTAGTTACACAGACGCTGTCTCTGTTTTCAGGACCTGTCACCTATGGCTCTGAACCTGCCCGTACGAGCCCTTAAAAGGACTGATAGAAAGTGCTATCCCTAAGCTGTCCAGCGCTATGTATGGAGCGCATACAGCAGTATCGGCGATAGGACTCAGGACGGAGCTGCGACAGTGATGACTGACACCAAGGACGCAGAAGAGATAATGGCGTCCGGACAGGCAGATACTCGTTTTTATAATGCAGGGACATGTGACATGAACATCCTATCACACATGCCGTTGCTTCTCTGGCTAAAAGTACACTTAGCTGTGTGTGTGTCTGGGATTGGCTGACATAATGGCCCCCCCCACTACACACGCTCGCTTAGGGAAGGAAGACAAGGAAAAAAAAAATGGCAATCGCCATTATCCATACAGCAGTGATCTGAATGCGCTGTTCCCGCACACTATACACTGAAATGTCATAATAGTGTGAGTCACAGAGTGACTTACACTATTACAGCGGAAAGCCAGCTATGAATTAGCTGTTTTTTTTGCTGCTAGAACCGTTCTCGAACGTATCTAGAACTATCGAGCTTTTGTAAAAAGCTCGAGTTCTAGTTCGATCTAGAACAGCCCCCAAAATCACTTGAGCCTAGAACTGGAGAACCTCGAACCTCGAATTTTTAATGTTTGCCAAGTTCTTGGTATATACCAGATCATTTGTAGCTTTTGTATTCCTGATATACAAAATTATGTAGCAGAAATTAAATGTTTAAATATTAGGAGGGCTCATAATTTGGTTTATTTCTTTCCAAGATCACAATGATGTGGATTTAAATTAAATATAAGCTACATACTTACAAAATGTTTTAATGGTACCACCATTTTTGCGCAAATACTAGGTTTTGTTATTTTGGTATTGCATTGTGCACAAAATTTGCGGCAACCAAAAAACATAATTTTGGCGTTTGGAATTTTTTTGCCACTACACCGTTTACTGATCAGATTAATTGAGGCACACATGTCCACTGTTCAAATCAGCTGACATGTGCGCCGATCACCGCTGGCTGCCCGCAGCAGCTGCAGGTGATTACACATACACTGTGTTCCAAATTATTATGCAAAAAATATTTTCTCATATTTTCCTAAATTAACTATGAATTGCAGTCATTGTTATTTTCCAGTCATCTACTATTTGAGTATAATTGAAATGTTTTTGATCAAACTACCTATGAAAACAGTATATTTTTAAAAATAATAAACACTCAAAATGCACTCAAAATGTATGTTCCAAATTATTATGCACAGCAGAGTTTTCAACCTTTTTATTTTGACAAACAAAATGTTCAATTGTGAAATTATAAGCATTATCAGCCTATTACAAAATGAAATCAAACAGTTTTCAAGTCAAAACTTAAATCTAGGTGATGTTACATTTGCACATAGGACCCCTTGTTTGAAAGAAGCTTCTGAACTCTCTCGTCCATTGAATTTATCAGTTTTTGGATGGTTTGTGCTTCAATTGTTTTGCATGTGGACAGAATACCCTCCCAGAACTTTTGCTTAGATATGAACTGCCTCCCGCCGTCATAGACACTCCTTTTGATGATGCTCTAGAGGTTCTCAATAGGGTTGAGGTCAGGGGCAGATGGTGGCCACACCATAAGTTTGTCCTCTTTTATGCCCATAGCAGCCAGAGATGCAGATGTGTTATTTGCAGCATGAGACGGTGCACTTTCATGCATGAAAATGATCTTGCTGCGGAATGCACGGTTCTTCCTCCTGAACCATGGCAGGAAGTGCTGTTTTAGAAACTCCACATAGATTATGGAGTTCATCTTTACCCCATCAGGGATCCTAAAGGGGCCGACAATCTCTCTCCCCATGATTCCAGCCCAAAACATTACTCCACCTCCTCCTTGTTGGCGCCTTAGCTGTGTTTTCATGGGGTGTCCATCAACCAGCCATCCTTTAATCCATCCATCTGAACCATCGAGCGTTGCACGGCACTCATCGGTGAACAAAACAGTTTGGAAGTCAGTTTTCATGTATGGTTTGGCTACTGGAGCCGTTTCTGCTTGTGTGCAGTGGATAGAGATGGTCGACAGGATGGCTTACGTACAGCTGCAAACTTCTAAAGGACCCTGCATCTTGTTGTTCGGGGGACATTGGAGGCACCAGCAGCTTCAAAAACTTGTTTGCTGCTATGACAAGGCATTTTAGCGGCTGCTCTTTTAACCTGATGCAATTGCCGGTTGGAAAGAGTCCTCAATTTCTCCTAATCAGCACACACACGTGTGTGCTGTGAATCAGCTACATACTTCTTGATTGTGCGATGATCACAATGAAGTGTCTTGGCAATGTTGATTGCAGTCATGCCTTGACCTAAATACTCCACAATTTGTTGCTTCTCAGCAGCAGACACATCCTTTTTCTTTCCCATTTTGGCAAAAAATGTAGGCTGCTTAATACTGTGGAACAGCCTTCTTAAGTAGTCTTGCCTTTATTTGGACAGCCCTTCCAAGCTAATTTACACAGGTATCTGCAATTGCTTTCAGTGATATAAAGAGCCCTGACACACATCACCAGCAATGAGTTTAAATGACAAACAAAAAATGTCTAACCACATCACTCCTAAACTCTTTTTGCATAATAATTTGGAACACAGTGTATATGGCTTAGGTTGTAATGTTATGGCCCACAGTCATTAAGTGGTTAAGGACCACATCACATTTGAAGTGATTTTGAAAAGCCTAGCTGAAAGAAAATATCAAAAGCATCACCATTTTAAAAACTGCACCAGTCAAACTACTCAAAATTACATCCAAGAAGTGTATTAACCCTTTAGGTGCTTCACAGGAACCAAAGCAATGTGGACGGGAAAAATGAAAACTTTACTTTATCCCTAAAAATGTTAGTTTAGCCATAAAATGTTGCATTTTCACAAGGGTAATAAGAGAATATGCACCATACAATTTGTTGTACAATATCTACTGAGTAATGCCTGGTTTACACGTTACGATTAAGCATACGATATTGTATGCGATCGTAACCGCCCCCATCGTATGTGCAGCACGTTCAATTTGTTGAACATGTCGCACAAACGATTATTTGCCGTCACACGTACTTATCCTTCTATACGACCTCGATGTGGGCGGCGGACTTCCACTTCCTGGAGTGGGAGGGACGTTCGGCGTCACATCGACGTCACGTGGCAGCCGGCCAATAGAAGCGGAGGGACGGAGATGAGCAGGAAGTAAACATCCCGCCCACCTCCTTCCTTCTGCATTGCTGGCGGGAGCCACAGGACGCAGGTGAGATCTGTTCATCGTTCCCGGGGTGTCACACATTACGATGTGTGCTACCTCTGGAACATTAAACAACCTCACGTTCAATTTTTAGCAATTGAACGACGTACATGCGATGAACGTTTTAACGTTCCATCGCAATCGCACGCAGCTGTCACACGCTACAATATAACTTACAATGCCGGATGTGCGTCACTTACGACGTGACCCCGCCGACACATCGTAAGATATATTGTAGTGTGTAAAGCCCGCTTTAGATGCTACATCATATGTGGTGAAAATCAACTGTTTTGGTGAACAGTAGGGAGGGAACGCCATTTGAATTTTTGAAGGCAAAATTAGCTGGAATCATTAGTGGACGCCATGTTGTTTTTAGAGACCCGCTGAGGTGCCTAAACAGTAGAGCTCCCTCATAAGTGACCCCACTTTGGAAACTGGAACCCTCAAGGAATTTATTGAGATGTTTGATGAGCACCTTGAACCCCCAGGGTCTTCACAGATGTTTATAATGTTAAGCCATAAAAATACAACTTTATCACAAAAATGTTACTTCAACCTCTTTTTCACAAGGGTAAATGCACCATAAAATGATATTGTGGAAATTTTCATGAGTACGGTGAAACCTCATATGTGGTGGAAATCAACTGTTTGGGTGCATGGCAGGCCTTAGCAGGGAAGGAGCGTACTTGACTGCAAAATTGTCTGGAATCATTAGCGGACGCCATGTCGCATTTGGAGAGTCCCTGATGTTCCTAAAAAGTGGAGCTACCCCACAAGGGACCCCATTTTGGAAACTAGATCTCTCAAGGAATTTATATAGATGGTGATGAGCACATGGAATTCCCAGGAGCTTTACAGAATTTTATAACATTCAGCAGTAAAAATGAACAAAAACCCTTAACTTTAAAACGTTGCATTAACCCCATATTTTTCCAATTCATTAGGGTAACAGGAGATAATGAACCATATAATTTGTTGTGTAATTTCTCTTAAATACATCAGCGCCCCATACGTAGTCAAAAACTACATTTCAGACACAGTACAGAGGAAAGAAGGAAAAGAGTGCCATATTGGAGTGCAGATTTAGTTGGAATGGTTTAGGAGTGTCATGTCATATTGGCAGAGCCCCAGATGTTCCAGAACAGCAGAAACCTCCACAAGTGACCCCATTTTACAAACTGCACTCCTCAATGAATTAATCTTGGGGTGCAGGGAGCATATTGATACTACAGGTGTGTCACAAAACTTTTTATTATTGGGTGGTTAACAAAACATAGTTATATTTTTACCATTAAAATGTTGTTTTAACCCCAGATTTCAAATAAGCACACTGGGAATATATAAAAAGGACCCCATAATGTGTTCCACAATTTCTTCTGGATGTGTCAAAACCCCACAAGTGACTGTACAGTATTGCTTGGCTGCAGAACAGGGCTCGGGAGGGAAGGAGCACCATTTTATTTTTGGAGCATAGATTCTAGAATAGTTTGTGGGCTTCATTTGCAGAGCCCTAAGTCCAAAAACTGAAGAAATAACCCTCAATTGACGAAGTTTTGGAAATTACACCCCTCTGGGAATTCATCCATAGGTTTATTGATGATTTGATCTCTAGAAAACATCCATGGGATCAAACGCAGGGAATGTTGCAGAACTAAAAATTGCAAGTAAGTGCTTGTTGTGCCCACTACATTTAAGTGCCTATGCATTGTGCCCAGCCCGTGTTTCGGTAAACCTGCACCCAGTAAATTTAAGTGGGCTCTTCTCACAACAAAAATGCCAAACATGTGAATGCTAACTGTGGTTTAGGCACATTGTGGGGCTCAGAAGAGAGGGGAATTTGGATTTGGGAGTGCAGATTTTGCTGGGTTTTTTTTAGTGGGCAGTTGTAGTATTTTTTGAGAGCCTTTATACTGCCAGTAATGTGTAAGCCCCCTATGTTTCTGGACCTGAGTGAGGACTTTTGTTTTTGTGGGATGAGTTGAATGCTATTTGGTGGCAATTTTAGTGCGGAACATTTTGGACCAGTTCACTTTTATCTTGTATTCTATGCTGAGGATCGGTGTTTCCATTTTCATCTCTCATCTCATCTCTGAAATACGTGATGCAGGTGAAACCTGCAATGGATCGATTCACTAATGAGGCAGCAGAGTTACATTTTAGTGCCTATACTTTTTGCCCTGCTTGTGCTTCTGGAAACCAGCACACCAAACATTTAGGCGGGCTTTTTTCAATCCAATAATGCCAAACTTGTGGACGCTAACTGGGGTTTAGGCACATTGTGGGGCTCAAAAGATGGGGAGCATTTGGATTTGGGAGCACGGATTTTACTGCATTTTTTTGAGGGGGGAGCCATAAGATTTTCCCAGAGTATGTTTGTTACCAGTAATGTGGAAGCCCCCTATATTTCCGTTAACGGATGGATGGACAACGGACCTGAGTGGGGATTTGTGTTTTTGTGGGTTGAGTTGAATGCTATTTGTAGCGATTTTGGTACAGAACATTTTGGATCACTTCACATTTTTTCCTGTGCTCTATGCTGAACACTTACATTGGGATTTGCATCTACATCTCTGAAATATGTGATTCAGGTGAAACCCGGGATGGATCCATTCACTAATGAGGCAGCATAATTACTGTACTCTAAACTCCATTCAGCCTCTGCTCAGTAGTGTCTGTCTTTTCAAAAGTGAACAAAACTGTTGATGACCAAACTTGTTCGTGATGCCAGGAAATCGGTGTGTGCCGCCCCGTGCTCGGCGGCAGCTGAGCCGCTCGGGTCGGGACCTTCAGTGGGTGGCTCGAGGGTCTCCGGAGCCAGGGGTCCTAGGGTCACTCTGATCTAAAAGGGGGTTGGCGGGTGGGGGACATAGGTGTACGTCCGGAGCCGTGTTTAAGTTGATGCCACCCACGGGTTGTGGTGAAGGTGGACACCACCGCTGCAGTTACGGGGCACCCGGGGGAGATGTTGTGCAGCAAGTTGTTAACCCCTCCGTGGGTAGGGATGGTGGCCCCGGGACCCGTTGAGAGAGTAGTTGGGCGGTGCAGGGAGATGGGCAGCCAGAGGGCACTGATGTACTCACTATTAGTAAACAGTACACACACGAGCCTCTGGTAAACCAAGGTGATGGTGGTCGGTTCCCGCAGCCGGCTGCAGTCTGGTCCCCCACCCGGTTGGTGGTCTCTGCCTTTCTCCTGCACCTGTTTGTGTGATGGTGGACTACCTGCTCCTGCAACTACAGGAGTCCGCTACCCGGTTTGTGGTCGCCTAAGGAGCACTTTGCCCGCAGACGCCCGTGGGATCTCTCTGCCATGGCGGTGGCTTTCTATCCCCCTCGTTGGGCTGTTGTCTTCAGTCGGGACTTTGGGTGGGACTGAACCTATAGTCCTGGCCACAATCAGTTAATTAGCTAGCCCCCAGTAGCTTCTTGACCTAGCTTCAGGGTCTGAGTACCCCCCTTTGTGCTCCGGTTTTCGAGTCGGTTCCCCGGGTCGGTATCGGTGGGCCACTACCCTGTCCCGGTCCACCGCGGTTCCACCGAGCCGTCTTCCCGGCTCCTGCAGGCAGAGGCCTACGTCTGCCTCCTAGCCAAAAGTGCCCGGGCTCCTACCCTGGCACCTTTCAGTCTGCTACAGGCCTGTCACACAGGCCTGACCTTCTCCACTGAACTCTCAAACTCAACTTTCACACTGAACACTTACTTTCCCGCCCCAGGCTCTCTGAGACTCCTCAGTGGACATGTCCAACCACCTGGCTCCGCCCCTTGGTGTGTCCATCAAGCACTGAGGGGGTGACTAGGGTTTAATGTTTGGCTGCTGTCACCTTGTTAGGGGACTGGTATTATGCAGGGCCCTATCTGTGACTACCTGGCACACACATCAGACAGCATACACACACACATCACATTCCACATCATTTCTCGCTGTGCTCTCCGGTGGGCGCTTCCAGTAACTGTGCTGCACGCCATCCTCCTCTGCCTCCTGCCAACACTTACAGATCCGATCGCATACAATTACACACACATCAGACAGCATACATGCACACATCCGATCGCATACACTCACACACACAAACACACTCACGATATCGCACATACGCATGCACACACTCACAATATCCAGAGATAGCACATGCTTCCGGCCATGTGATCCTCCGGCAGGTCCTGAAAGATCACTGCACAGTGCACAGTATTACAGCCGAGAAGCAAGCAATATTACTGGATGTGGTGAGTGTGTGGATGAGATCTGAAGTGTGTTTGTGTGTGTGTGTGATCTGATGAGTGTGTGCGTGTGTTCTGCCGCAGGACCTTGATACGCTCACCTGCTCCGACATCTGGTGAGTATGATCAGGGGTCTTATCTATTCTTTCTTCTTTCTTTGGGGGTTGTCCGCTTTCTATAATGAAGTGTCCTTCAGTGTCTTTAACTTTTTCACCTCTGCATGATACTTCATTATTGACCACGGCTAGGTCTTATTTTCAGGGGATGTCTTATATTTAAGCTTCCCTGAAAACTCCTGCTAGGTCTTATTTTTGCGGAAGGTCTTAAACACTGTAATATTTTTTGATCGCTTTCTATTCCACTTTTTGTGAGGCAGAATCAGTAAGAAACAATAATTCAGGAATAGTTTTTTTATGCCTTTCACCTTGCCATAAAAGTGATAAGACAATTTTATTGTTTGGGTCCGTACGATTACAGCAATACCACATTTATATAGTTTTTTTATGTTTTGTTGCTTTTACACCATGAAAAGTACTTTATGAAAAAAACAACAGTTTTTGCTTTGCTGTGTTCTGTTGCTTATCCATGTTATGTAAATACAAGCTTATGACCTGACTTTAAGTTCATCCATTGGTTTCATAAATTACTCTTTTGAAAGCTGAAACCCTCCCAAATTTGGTTAAGGTTATGTAAATATAGTTGCTGCAAAGCTTAAATATTGATCATTTAATGAACACAGAAAGGTCAGATTTTGGCAAGACAAATGTTTTGTCGCCTTGTCATATAATGCACCCAATCTTAGTTTACATCCTGACCTGTGCTAACTAAATGATCGGTTAATTAGTGGGTGTGTATAAAATAAACCCAGCACCCCAAAACTTCACTTGAACTGCAACTTGACCTCTGACAACATGCCAAAAATCCACCCTGCGATGAAAGCCTTGATTATCAAGAGGCTGAAGACCAGATCCACTGCAGAGGTGGCTGGCACATTTAATGTGTCTCAGCATCAAGTAGTAAGAATTAAAAAAAGTTTTGAAGAGACTGGAGATGTTTTTGACAAACCCAGGTCCGGCAGACTTTGCAAGACAACTGCTCAGGAGGAATGTTTGTTAGTTAGAAAATTCAAAGCCAACCCCTCTCCCACTGAAGCAGAGCTCCAACAGGCCTGGTCACCTCAAGTCCCTGTGTCAACTAGAACAGTTTGTAGGATTCTTTCTCGAAATGGCCTCCATGGTCGAATCAGTGCCCAGAAGCCAGCACTAAACAAAAGGCAATTAAAAAACCGTGTGGCATTTTCCAAGTCCCACAGCCTGCTAAACAGATGGACGAAGTGGCAGAAGGTGGATTTCTCTGATGAATCTTTAGTTGAATTACACCACAGCCGCCACAAATACTGCAGGAGACCTACTGGATTCCATATGTATCCAGAAAACAGTTAAGTTTGGTGGTGGAAAGATCATGGTCTGGGGATACATTCAGTATGGGGGTGTGCAAAACATTTGCAAGGTGGAAGGCAATATCAATAGCCTAAAATATCAAGAAGTATTAGCTACCTCTTTCATTAACAATCAAAAAAGGGTTCAAATTCTGCAGCAGGATGGTGCTCCATCTCCTACATACATCCCTACAACATAGTTCCTCCTGGCAAAGAAGATCAAGGTGCTCAAGGACTGGCCAGCCCAGTCACCAGACATGAACATCATTAAGCATGTTTGGGGTTGGATGAAAGAGGAAGCTTGGTAGTAGAGAAGAGCGAACCAGCCGTGGTTCGGCTCGAGTTCGGTTCGACGAACAGAGGTCTCGTTCAAGTTCAGTTTGGCGAACGTTCGACGAACCGAACTCGAACCAATAGGATATAATGGGAGGCAATCACAATCACATAAAAACGCATTATAAATGTACACATACAGTTAATAAACATTGCCATAACACTTACCGGTCCCAGCGATCCCTCCTGCACTCTGTCTCCTGCTGCTATTCCATCCGATGATCGCTGAATCCTCCCGGTGACCAGCACTGCCAGCAGTGATGCAGGACCTATCGTGACGTCAAAATAGCTATGTGACCAGTCACGTGGCTATTATCTCATTGGCTACAGACTGGTCATATGACTATGACGAGTCATGTAGGACCTGTCATTGCACTCTCCGGTACACGGTGCACATTTGTGTATCGCCGTGTACCGGCGACATGCTCTAGCACACGGTCGACTCCCCGTTCCGTTAGGGACCGGCTGACACAGCCGGTCATTAACGGAGATCACCGTTGCCATAGCAACACAGTTAGCGGTGACGTCACCGCTAACCGCGGCTCCGGGAATCACATGATCGGAGCCCTGTTGCTATGGTAACGCGTCTGTCACCGCCAGCAGCACTGATCTCTCACGGAGTGAAGGCTGCACGGGAAGCAGCGTCTTCCCTCATGCAGCAGTGATGGAGCAGAGCTGCATTTGTTGAACGAGAAAGACAGAAGCCCATGGATTGTGGAGGGCTGACAGGGGGTAATAAAGATGGAGTCTCTAATGTGTCTGTGTATTTATTTCTATTAAAGTATTTTTTCTCTGTGTGGTGTCTTTTTTTTAACCCTTTATTGGAGATTCTTAATGGCCGGGTCAAACGTGCCTGACAATAAGAATCTCTGGCTTAATACTGGCTAGTAAAACAAAGCCAGTATTAACTCATGATTACCCAACAAGCCACCCGGCTCCAGGGCTGTTGGAAGAGTTGGATACAGCGCCAGATGATGGCGCTTCTTTGAGAGCGCCATTTTCTGGGGCGGCTGCGGACTGCAATTCACAGCAGAGGCGCCCAGAAACCTCGGGCTAACCTGTGCTGCAGATTCCAATCACCAGCTGCCTAGTTGTACCTGGCTGGACACAAAAATGGGGCGAAGCCCACGTCATTTGTTTTTTAATTATTTCATGAAATAAGTGAAATAATTAAAAAAAACGGGCTTCCCTATATTTTTGGTTCCCAGCCGGGTACAAATAGGCAACTGGGGGTTGGAGGCAGCCCGTGGCTGCCTGCTGTACCTGGCTAGCATACAAAAATATGACGAAGTCCACGTCATTTTTTTGGTGGGCAAAAAACTTCTGCATACAGTCCTGGATGGAGTATACTGAGCCTTGTAGTTCTGCAGCTGCTGTCTGCTCTTCTCCATACAGACAGTAGCAATACAAAAAATGCAGCGGGAGCCCATATATATTTTTTTAATTATTTATTTAAATAACTAAAAACAAAATGGACTTCCCTGTATTTTGATTGCTGGACATCACAGTGCTGTAAAAATAAATCTTTAAAAAAAATGACGGAGCGCTCCGCGGTATTTCTGATTCTCAGCGCAGATAAAGCAGACAGCTATGGGTTGCTACCCCCATCTGCCTGCCGTTACCTTGGTTGGCAATCAAAATACAGGGAAGCCCATTAATTTTTTCTATTTAAAAAATAGTTAAAAAAAAAATGATGTTGGGTCCCCCCATTTTTGATAGCCAGCTAGGGTAAAGCAGATGGCTGTAGCCTGAAAACCACAGCTGGCAGCTTTACCGTGGTTGGGGATCCAATGTGGAGGTCCCCCCAGGCTCTTTTTTTATAATTATTTTAAAAATATTAATAATTAGACAAAAAAAGTAGGGTCCCCCCCAAATTGGATCACCAGCCAAGGTAAAGCGGACAGCTGTGGTCTGGTATTCTCAGAGTGGGAAGGTCCATAGTTATTGGGCCTTCACAGCCTAAAAATAGCAGGCCGCAGGCACCCCAGACGTGGCGCATCCACTAGATGCGCCAATCCTGGCGCTTCACCCCAGCTCATCCCGTGCCCTGGTGCAGTGGCAAACGGGGTAATAAATCGGGTTGATACTAGCTGTAAAGTCACCTGAGATCAAGCCCAGCAGTTTGTGATGTCATGGCGTCTATTAGATACCCAACATCATAAACGGTCAGTACTAACAAAAAAAAATCGACAAAATATATTTATTTGAAAAAACAGTCTCCAAAACATTTCCTCTTTCACCAATTTATTGTAAGAAAAAAAATAAAGGGGTCCCACGACGACTATGGACCATCTAGAATATGGGGGGAGACACTCAGGGAACGTATCCCCCATTTTCTAGGAGTGCAGACCCTTCATGTGAGGAGTGTGGGTACAATGAATCTGCACTCACTCTCCCCGGGTCCACAGCAGCAGAGTCCATGTCGTAATGGTTGCTACCAAAGCTGCAATGCCCTGCTCATGAGGCAAGGGCATGCCTAATCAGGAGAACTATTCTACATTTCCAAATATTGGTATTTGCTGATATTATTGCTATTCCACCTACTATATATTGGGGATAGGATCTTGGAGATGGAATACCCCTTTAAGTCCTGTTATCCAGCTGAATGAATACTTAACAACAGAGCTCGCTATTTAGATGTGTTTTCTTGTGGCGTATAACGGACTCTCATGTTTGGTAGTCGTTCAGCAGGGAAACTATAAAAGCAAATCCCTCCATTTGGAAATGTAGTATATAGCTCTCCTGATCAATTATGTTCCTTACCTCATGAGCAGGGCATTGCAGTAATAATAATAATTTATTCATTTATATAGCATCATTAATTCCATAGCGCTGTATGTCTTTGGAGTGTGGGAGGAAACCGGAGTACCCGGAGGAAACCCACGCAAACATGGGGAGAACATACAAACTCCTTGCAGATGGGGCCATTGGTGAGAATTGAACCCAGGACCTCAGTGCTGCAAGACTGCAGTGCTAACCACTGAGCCACCGTGCCGCCCATTTAGCTTACAGATGCATAACCACCACTCACTGTGTCTGAACACAGGAAGCTGAGCTGACAGCCGCTCTGTGCATGCGGCAGGGTCTATTGTGAAGGAGAGGGCCGTGGGGGGAATCAACGCTGCACAGGTACCGTGGGACACCGGGGAACACCGGTGGGGTTATAGGGGGTGACCTGGCAGGGCCTGGGGAGGAGTTTTCTGTCGCATGTGTCATGGCACATGCGACAGAAATCAGAGGAGTAGGGTGAATGCGTCCGGCGCGCTGCTGTGCGCGCGGCCATCTTGGATTTCTGAAAGGGCATCAGGGGGGCACTTTGGCGACACCGGGTGACCGGAGGGGACCGGGGAGGACATTTATCATGTTTGTTTATGCCAGATGGGAGATAAATAATTTTTTACCGGCGCTGTTATTTACTGTAACGTGATCATCGGTATACGGTGTATACCTGTGATCACGTTAGCGGGGACCGGAAAAACCATCCTGAATCATGATCTCCAGGGTCTCAACAAGCCCTCAAACCCCGGAGATTTTCTGACGCTGGGGGGCGTTATTCACTTATTTCTGCCTGCAGTTTATAAATGGCAGGTCAGAATAAGGCTACATTCACACGACCGATCCATTTTTGTGGTCTGCAAAAAACTGTCCGTTTTTTTTCACGGGTGCATCCGTGTGGCATCCGTTTCCGTTCCGTAGACGGTCCGTATGTCATCTGTTTGTAATCCGTGTGCCTTCTGTTTTTTTTGTGTACTGCAAAAAAATTGAAGGAGGGAAAATACATAAGATTACCCAGGATCCATAGCTTCAACCTACATGAGGCGGTCACATGTTCACTCCAGTGCCATTTTCTACTGCTTTTCACAGCATAGAGCGCTTTGGTGATGTTCCTGTGCTTGTACACTTCATATCAGTCTTTTCTGTCATTATAATGGCAGAAAGACACATAATGTCCCACTTTCCTGCATTTTGTAATTTTGCACCCTTTGGTGCCTTTCATGTGGCACTAAGGGGTGCTTAGCTTTGTATTTAGCCAAAAAAATGAAAAAAAAAATGACGTAGGGTTCCCCCTATTTTTGTAGCCAGCTAGGGTAAAGCAGACGGCTGCAGCCTGCAGACCACAGCTGGCAGCCTCATCTTGGCTGGTAATCCAAAACTGAGGGCACCCCACGCTGTTATTTTAAATGAAATAAATAATTTAAAAAAAAAAATACGTAGGGGTCCCCCCAAAATTGGATCACCAGCCAAGGTAAAGCAGACAGCTGGGGTCTGATATTCTCAGACTAGGGAGGTCCATGGTTATTGGACTTTCCCCAGCCTAAAAATAGCAGGCCGCAGCCGCCCCAGAAGTGGCACATCCATTAGATGCGCCATTCCTGGTGCTTCGCACCAGCTCATCCCGTGCCCTGGTGCGGTGGCAAACGGGGTAATATATGGGGTTAATACCAGATGTGTAATGTCACCTGGCATCAAGCCCTGGGGTTGGTGAGGTCAGGCGTCTATCAGATACCCGACATCACCAACCCAGTCAGTAATAAAAAAAAATAGACGACAAACACATTTTTATTTGAAAAAACACTCCCCAATACATTCCCTTTTTAACCAATTTATTAGAAAGAAAAACAAATCCAGGTCTGGTGTAATCCAAGGGGTTGCCATGACGATCCACACTGTCCCAGTCAATGAAGAGCAGGATGTTCCCCATTGGCTGGGAGAGGAGTGCAGTGACCTGAGCTAACATCAATGGGTCATCCCTGGTCACTGCAGGGGGATGACAAGTGCTGCTGTCAGCGTGGTACATTACCTGCGCTGATCTCCTGCACTGCTGACAGCACCTGTCACTGAGTTCAATGACCGCCGCCTTCACAGCCAAGAATCGTGAGAGGCCCGTGACATCACCGCTAGTCAGTCTCGGGTCAGAAGCGAGAGAAGGTGATGTGACAAGCGGCGGCCATGGAGGACAGTGACAGCGCTGAGGACGGGACTTTATCACCGCAGGTAAGCCGAGCGGGACCATGTGTGCAGAGTGCCAGGAGGACGTTAGTGTCGTGGACTGCATGGCTGGGGACGTGTGTGTGTGTGAGTGTGTGTGTACATGCCGCATGCAGGAGGGGGCGGAGTGAGCTGAGCGGGGAAATGTGGGCTTCCTGCACGTAACTAGCATAAACATCGGGTTACTAACTAAAGCGGTTTGCCTGGATGCCCGATGTTTTTCTTGGTTACCAGCTTCTGGCAGGCTGCCAGCGATGGCTCCTGCACACTGTAGCTGTAAAAAGCCCTGCTTTTTGCTGCTAGAACCGTTCTCGAACGTATCTAGAACTATCGAGCTTTAGCAAAAAGCTCAAGTTCTAGTTCGATCTAGAACAGCCCCCAAAATCACTCGAGCCGCGAACTGGAGAACCTCGAACCGCGAACCACGCTCAACTCTACTTGGCAGACAAAACCAAAGAATCTAGATGAACTCTGGGAGGCATGTAAGACTGTATTCTTTGCTATTCCTGATGACTTGATCAATAAATTGTATGAATCATTGTTGAACCGCATGGATGTAGTCCTTCAAGCTCATGGACGTGACACAAAATATTAAATATGGCTCTAATAGCACCACAACTTCATTCACCAATGTTATGCAACATATCTTTGTTTTAGAAGTTAATTATTTGTTTGAATTTCACATTACTTTCTGAGGGCGACAAAAATTTGTCTTGTTAAAATCTGACCTTTCTGTGTTTATTAAATGATCAATATTTCAGCTTTGCAGCAACTTTATTTTTAAAACCTAAACCAAATTTGGGAGGGTTTCATCTTTCAAAAGAGTAATTTATGAAACCAATGGATGAATTTAAAGTCAGGTTATAAGCTCTTATTTACATAAGATGTATACATATGGATAAGTGACAGAACTTCTGTCAGGGAGTGTATTTGTTTTACATTGTACTACTTTTGCACAAATAAATCCCTTGTTATTACTAATATATATTTGCATTAATGCTCTGAGATTAAAACATTATTTTTTCAACTACAGAGCAGTACGAGTGCTTTTTCTTCTGATCACTGGTCTCCTATGGTTGGATCTTAAAGGCCACCATACCTGGCACACCAGGAAATCATTGTTTCACCTCCGGGTGTCCTAACAATCAACGACTCCCTGTATTTTCATCATGGGGGTGCAATTGGGGGTAACTGAGTGAGCCGCCTCCCTCCCACAATTTTCCAAATACCACGATCGCTATCGATTGTGGAATCTAGAAGGTTGATCGGCTTGGAGCAATGCATGGGCTGGCCCTGGCTGTTTCCAGAATAGCTCTGCTGTCAGTTAAGCTGAGCTCCTGCATTGGTTGTGCAGGGAAATTCTGATATTTCAGCACCTCCCACATGACCATGTTGTCATCGGTCAGTCAAATTGAGTGACCAATTAAAGCGATCAGAGAGTGGAACCCATGAAATGGATACCCTTATCTTTGGTCGGTCTGGCCAGCTGTAGGTGACTGCTGTTGGCAAGGAGCTGTCACTGTGTTTTTACACAGGGACAGTTTAAATTCATGACGTACATAGCACGTCATGATATGACAGCTGACACCTGCTCATGATATGCTAAGTACACCATTGGTCATTATAGGGTTAAATGCTGTACTATTCTGGGCATTGATCTGCTGTCCTGACAACAGCTAAAAGGCTTTGCCAATGTGTTCACCAGCAAACCATTTCAGACAAATCTTCACTAAAATATGATGGTCCTTCCTTTCTGAGCTTTGCACTGTGCCAGAAAAGTATTTTCTGACCACATATGAGGTATAGCCTTACTAAGAAAAATACTTGCATAACAAATTTTGTGGTGCTCTTTCTCCTGTTACCCTTGTAAAAATTAAAAATGATTCTCCGTCCCTTCCAAGCCCTACTGTGCACCCAAGCAGTCGGTTTTCATCACATATGGAGTATCGAACATGCTCAGGAGAATTGTACAACAAATTCAATGGTGCTCATTTTCATGTGAAAATTTAAAATTTTGGGCAAAAACAATATTTTTTGTGGGAATTTTTTTTTTTTTCCAGCTCAGTATTTTAAAATTCTGTAAAGCACCTGGAGGTTTATAGGTGTTCACCCCACATCTAGATAAATTCCTTGAGGGGTCTAGTTTCCAAAATGGGAAATGTTGGAAAAGGTAAAATTTCTAATTTTCCTTCCACATTTATTTAGTTCCTGTGAAATATAGGAAAGGTAAATAAAATTATTTGATAGGGTTTTGACAAGTTTGAGGGGTGTAGTTTTTAGAATAGTTTCACTTCTGAGTATTTTCTGTAATTTTTTTTTGCCAAATTTGCAGTATTTTCATCAACACAAATAATATCAACCAATATTTACCATTGCCATGAAGCACAACATGGCATGAAGAAACTATCTCAGAATCACTGAGATACATTGAAGCATTTTAGAGTTATTACCACTTAATGTTTAGAAAAAGTAGGCTCGATCATTAACATACAAAGTGTCTCAGTCCTCAAGGGGTTAAAAAGGATTAAATGCAGTTATTGGAGATTTCAGAGCATCATACATACTTTTCATGGCAATTGCATTGCTTGCAGTTTGGGGAAATATTCACTTAGTTTTTCTCCCTGGAGTGAAAACTTTCCTCAATGTGGTACATAAAGACATGAACAATCTAAATGTGTTATTGGTTTAGTCATTTTTGTTCTTCAATATTCATGGCTTAGACAACAATCAGACCTTTTATTAGTATTCATTCCAGAAATGTAGGGAATTCTAAAGGTTTCCTTTACTTATTTGCAATGTATTGCATAAAAATACAGAAGAATTGAGTGGCGCTTGATTTTTATGATCAAATGTTTCAATTTCACAGTATTTTTACTTCACATCTGAAATGTTTTTTTGCTAAATATGTCATTGTTTCCCTAAAGCCAGTTTAGCTAATATGTGCAGAGAGACATTTTAAAAGTTAAAGAATTCAATATTTCTTTGAAATTATATTTACCATAATCAGAACTGAATTATAGTTTCATTTTATTGTAAATATTCGACATCTCTGTCACCTCACATTCTCTACTGAATCACAACCAACAAAGCAGAAAACTGAATTATTCTCAGTTGTTAGATTGCTTAATTTAATATTTACACCGAGTCCCTTCTTGTCCTTCTCAAGAATGAAACAAGTATTTGTGCTGTGTCACAAAACATTAACTATTGTCAGGGTAATTCTATTCTGGTAAATAATCTGAAAGTGTGAGAAATCCATGCTATATATAGCCTGTAAATTTTTTTTAAAATACTTCTCAGTCATTTCACATTTTTTTTTTGTTATTAGTAGTAGTATATCTAGGAACACTCATGGAAGTCAGTATGTGATTACTCTTTGTTATTGGCTGCACGATCATGCAAATTGACTGCTGTCTAACAGCCACTGTGATTGTTAGGACAGGTTGCATAAAGTGTAACACTATCCATGGTTTGATAAAGCTAGGTCAGTGCTCTCTGGCCTGGGACTGGAGCTTTGTGAACTTACTGATCATGCAGGCTCCTTGGTGCTGTGTTTGGTCCATGTGTGATGATGCACCGACACAGCAAATCATAAGGTAAGATGAACCTGGGGTCTAGAAAATCAGGGAATTCATGCAGCTCAAGTCCACAGTCAGAGAGCACTGCCCTGGACCATGGACAAGGGTTGTGCAAAACAATCCACGCATCTTTACTCATATGCCATACATGAGCAATCTGTGTGGTCTGATTTCATGTCTACTTGATAGGATAAATTTGGTAAAACCTTTTGTGTGCAAAAAAAAACTAATGATACTCTACAAGTAAAAAATGACACACTGACCAAGCACAGATGAAAATCTGATCCAAAAAACTGATGAAAATCCATTCATTATATTGAGCCTGAAGAAGAGACCTGAGTAGTCTAGAAAGCTTGCAATTATTACCATCTTTTCAGTTAGCCATTAAAAGGTATCAACCACTGAGGACTTCAGTTCTTGTAAACAATTTTTCATTTTTTGTGTAAGAGAAAAATCATTGGTCTTCAGAGATAGAGACCATAAAGCGCAAGTAAGAGGAGTGCATGTTTAAATTCTTTTTGCTTGCTTACATCTTGCTTGAATAGTGTTTAGTCAACTCACCTTTTCAGTGAAACTATTTGTGTTTTGCATTCTTTGACTCAAACTATCCTTTGAACATAGCATAAGGCAAAAATATTTCTACCTCTTTCAGCCTTTGTCAAGCACTGAAAATTGCCACAAGCTGCCAAAAAATATGATACATTTTTCTTCTAATTAAATAGTTGATTTTTTTTTTTTTTTAAATATTTCTGGTGTCTACTAGGAATTCTGGATTGTATGCGTTCTACATACTGTGGAAGCAGGAAGGTTCAATAAGTTCCATGAATGGTCTTCTATTTGATAAGTGAAAAGAAGATTTTCAACAATGGAAAAATATTGTATTGGGTTGTATGGTAGGTACGGTATAGAAAAGTTAATACTATGATTATTGATAGTGAGAAAAAAAAGTGAAAAAAAAATTAAAATCAATTCCAAATAGTATAAACCTATTATAAAAGCCATATGTTTTATAATTTTCTGTCAACAGAGCTATATGAGGACTTAATCTTTGTCTTTGTAGACAACAGATGATAATAAAGGTTAAAATCTAAAAACTAAAAAATATATAAGCTCATTTTGCTGCCACTGCTTCTGGTGCTCTATGCTTGTTATCTGGACCTATGTGTGTTTGTTGAATCATATTTGCTGCCTTGTGTTCACTCTTAGGGGTACTTTTCACATAGCGAGATCGCTAGCGAGATCGCTGCTGAGTCACGTTTTTTGTGACGCACCAGTGACCTCATTAGCAATCTCGCTGTGTGTGATACTGAGCAGCGATCTGGCCCCTGCTGTGAAATCGCTGCTCGTTACACACAGTGCTGGTACATTTTTTTGACGTTGCTCTCCCGCTGTGGAGCACACATCGCTGTGTTTGACAGCGAGAGAGCAACGATCTGAATGTGCAGGGAGCAGGGAGTCGGCTTCTGGCAGCCTGGGGTAAGCTGTAACCAAGGTAAATATCGGGTAACCAAGTGAAGCCATTTGCTTGGTTACCCGATATTTACCTTGGTTACTAGCGTATGCCGCTCTCAGGCTGCCAGTGCTGGCTCCGTGCACACGTAGCCGGAGTACACATCGGGTAAATAAGCAAAGCGGTTTGCTTATTAACCCGATGTGTAATCTGGCAAGGAGTGCAGGGAGCCAGCACTAAGCAGTGTGCGCTGGTAACCAAGGTAAATATCGGGTAACCAAGCGAAGTGCTTTGCTTGGTTACCCGATATTTACCTTAGTTACCAAGCGCAGCATCGCTTCCACGCGTCGCTGCTGGATGGGGGCTGGTCACTGGTTGCAAGTGAGATCTGCCTGATTGATAGCTCACCAGTGACCATGTAGCAACGCACCAGCGATCCTGACCAGGTCATATTGCTGGTGGGATCGCTGGAGTGTCGCTAAAGTGTGACGGTACTCTAAGCCGAGGCATTTGGGAGAAATAAGTATAAGATATACCTTTGCATTTGCAGTGTCCTCTAGCATTTGCAGCCAGACGTCGTGGGGCAGTGTTCATTCTTGGCCAGGACTTCTGGCCCCAAGTAGACCCTAGAACATGTGAAGTGAATTCCATGGTCTGCTAATATCTGCATGCCCCAGACTAGGGTGAACACCAGGCTGGAGATGCAGTGCAACAAAGACTTGGAGAAGTCAACAGCATACAGAACTCATCAGATGCAGCGGAAGATATGAGCATGTTTTTTTTAACATTTTGCCAGACCTCCACTGTTCAGCAAGATGGTGGCCACAGCTGACCACTATTTTGCTGGCTTTACATGTAATGAATTACAAAAATCCATATTCTACAAAATATTACTTTTTGTAAAAGTTGAATAGATTTAAATTTTATATAGCTTTAAATGATTTTTTTTTCTTAAAAATTTGATACATCTCAATACAATTTTTTATGTTTTGATTTATGCAAAGCCAACAAAAAATGCCCATTTTGTTCATTATGCTGTCGGGTCTGGAGACACATTAAATTCACACGGCACATTAATTCACATGGCACATTGAATTCAGATCATACCAACTGATTCAAATCTAATTTTTGAGTTCATGCAAATCAAATTTCCTAGCTAAATTTGAGAGAACCACTAAAATCAAAATTCAGTAATTCTCTTAAACACAAATTAAAATATAACCTGCTTTTTTAAAACCTAAAAAAAATATAATTGTCTTTTAAATTGTTAAAAATGGGAGCTGGTCCATTTTTAGTACACCATTTCTCACTAACCATCAACTTTTAGATTATAATATGAAGCCAATGCTCACAATATGCCTACCATAATACAAGAGAATGCATCTAAAGATAAGTGGATCATTTGAAATTTAAATTCATCAACCTTACTGAATTTTCCTCAAAACTTCAATTTTGCAGTAAATTAGTTTGCAAAAATCTCAATATTGTAAAGCTTATAAATGCTTGGAAAATACATATGGGATAAAGGAAGGAGAGAGAACCCTGCTGACCATGAGACCTTGCACTCTACAGGAGAGAGACAGGACCCCACTAACAATAAGAACTTATGCTTTTCTCTACAGTAGAGACAGAGCAGATGCCAGTAATCATGAGTGTTTAAAGTTTACAAGAAACTGAAAGAGCAGGAGGAAAGAGGACGTTGCTGACTATAAGAGCTTACTTTAAAAAGGCATGAGAAAGTGAGAGAGAGAGAGCGAGCATCCAGAACTCTGGAGAAGAAAAAACACTTTGAAGTATAAACCGTGCTCCAATGGTAACTACTGATCCATGAAAGCCCAGGTATTGACCACCACTGTACAAGGTAGGAAAATTCATAAGATGTCATAACTGCAAGAATTTACGTGATGGTCCATACGATAACACAAATTAAATTAGCCAGCACGCTGATACTTCAGAAAAACTTCCTGCTTTACACATTGCAATTTCGCATACGATATCGTATGCGATTTGCAACGCCCCCATCGTATGTGCAGCACGTTCAATTTGTTAAACGTGCCGCACATACGATTAACCCCCGTCACACATACTTACCTACCATACGACCTCGATGTGGGCGGCGAACGTCCACTTCCTGGAGTGGGAGGGACGTTTGGCGTCACATCGACATCACGCGGCAGCCGGCCAATAGAAATGGAGGAGCGGAGCTGAGCGGGATGTAAACATCCCGCCCACCTGCTTCCTTCCGCATTCTGGGCCGGGAGCCGCAGGAGGCAGGTGAGATCTGTTCATTGTTCCCGGGGTGTCACACACTGCGATGTGCGCTACCCCAGGTACGATGAACAACCTGACGTTCAATTCGTCAGGAATGAACGACGTGCATGCGATGAACGGTTTTTCGTTCAATCGCAATTGCACGTCGCTGTCACACGCTACAACATACCTTACGATGTCGGATGTGCGTCACTTACGACGTGACCCCGTCGACACATCGTAAGATATCTTGTAGCGTGTAAAGCGGGCTTTAGTATTATAATTTTTTGCAATGCTCTATCAAATCTCAAAATGTTTAAACTTGCTTGAAACTGTGAATTTTATGAAATTCGGCATGAAGTCGATCCTCAGTTGACTGTTACATGCAACAGCTATAGCACCAGTGGATGTAGGATTAAAACTGTGTTTTGGCTTCAAAGCATTAGCTATTTGGGAAAGCTCACTTTTTAGAAAGTTTTACATCCAGCAATGAAATTAATAATGCCTTTTCAGATGTGTATTCTGTGAGCTAGAGGTGGATATAGGCAGCTAATTTTATAACTCATTTAAAAATGTTACAAAATTATGGAAAAAATTTAATCACAATTAGTAATTTGTGAAATCTCCCAGCAAGGACAAAGCTTCACTTTAAGCCTTTTTCTTTTATTTCTTTGTACACCCATACCAATCACATGAAAATGGAAATTTAGTTGCAAGGTATTTTTGCTAAATACCAAAATGTAATAACTAAATCATTAACATTTCCTTTACTGAATGCTTTATTTATGTCCAGTGATAGGTAGATAGTTTTAATCATATAATCCACTGTCAAACACAGACAGAAGAGGGCATTGTGCAAGAACAGTATATGGACTCTTTGCAGTCCAATGGCTAATCATAATACACAAGTATACCTGCTATGGATGTGGAAATGGGCCCCATAACCATTTGGGCCTCTGTACGGCTGCATAGGTTGCACCAATGATATGTCTGCCCCTGATATAATCATGTTCTGCGGTTCACCTTTTCATATCATAGATTGTTTGTGTGAAGCCCCAGGACAGTCGCTCCAGCTTCAGGGACGCCACAGGGTCTTCTTTTAATATAGCAAACAGGTATGTCAGATTTTGTATGTCGTGACGCTACTCACGGCTTGCGGTCAGTGATATGAATGACCACCACTGCAGATTTCATGAGTGTCTGGGGCTGATGGGGTCTGCAGTCAGATGGTGTGGCCTCCCGTGAGTGAGGCAGGCCCCAGGGGCTCAGGTGAGCAAAGTAGCGGGTCCCGGAATAATTCAATCTCAGTCGAGAAAGTCTTTCAACTCATTTTTACTCACTTTAGTTGTTATTTTGAGCTGACCCGGGCGATGCTGTGATAAACCAGGTAAAAACCAGGGCTCCTTCAGGGCACTCTGAGGGTAACAGGTTAGCTCGCCTTCCTAGCACTTCTGTGTTCGGATAACCCCCTGACTTAAAGTACCATGTGGGTCTACCCATGGAGTCGCTACTGCCTTTTCTCCCCTTTTTAGACCGTTTGACGGCAGCGTGGACCAGGTGAGATGGCTTCTGGCTCTGTCTCCTTATTGGTTCCTGCATTGCTGCTGAGGCTCGTAATCTGTGTGGTTGGTAAGGTACTTGTAGTTCCCCTCACCGGCAGGTTTAGCAAGTTGTTAAAACGGGGTATGCTCTAGGGACCTGTTCCCCGTACATGCCTAGTAACCGCGGACATTTCTCTCTGACTGACCAGGTGACCGCTCTCCCCGCCAACTGTTACTACATCTCACAGGGTCTGACTAGTGTGAGCGCGCGTATCCCTTAGCAACCGCCGCTCACCACTACCAGACTGGCTCGCTCCACTCCTTTCCTGACAACCTCTGCACTTTAGCTCCCAGCCCCTCCACTACACCTCTTGAAAAGAATTGAAGGCTACCCCTCTATGGAGACTACCCAAGGGTCCCCTCTAAACGGGTGGGAATCCTGGTTGCTATGTGTCTGTGCGTACACACCCTATTCTGGCCTTTAGGATTACCTGGAACTACTGTCCCAGCATGGGTGCAGTACTCAGTAGTGCCTGACCAGGTCAGGGGCGCCACATTTGCCTATCACAGTGATTAAAAATGAAAAAACACCTTACCTGAAAAAATCAGCAAATGTTTTGAAATTCAAAGTTGCTCATTTTTAGTAATGGGTGAACCTGGACTGTAAAAGTCCAGATCCGTATGGGTTAAAAAATATCCAAGTGCAGGGCCTGGGGCAGGAGGTCTCAGGGAAGTCCAGGTAATGATACTGATCTGGAAACTAAGGAAATTAAAAAAAGAAACAGGAAAAATTAAGAAAAAAGAATAAAGCAAGAACACTATACTTACCGAGTCTCGGCATGGCTGTACACTGCTTCTGGGTCGCTCATTCTACTTCCGGGTTTGCTTATTAATGTCATGCATATGCACTGCTTTCCCTGCCCACCAGCAGTCCTGGCATCTATGACTGGTTGCAGACAGACAGTGCCCACACCCTGTGTTACTGCATTTCTTATTGCTTGCAATTACAGACCCTGTCTGCAAGTCATTGTAGATTAATGTAAAATAAATAAATAGAAAAAAAATTGGTATTGGGTCCTCCCATATTTTGTTACACAGCACAGATAAACCATACAGGTACAAACTGCAGCCCCCAGCTGTGTGCTTATCTTGGCTGTGTATCAAAATAAGAGGAACCTCAAGCTGCTTTTTTTTTTTTTTTAAATACTTAAATAAATAATTAAAAAAATGGCAGTGCATTCCCCCCAATTTTGATACCCAGCCATGATAAAGTCAACAGCTGGGGGCTGATATTTTCTGTCCGGGGAGACCCATGCTTATTGGGCCCCCCAGTATAAACATAGCAGTCTACAGTTGCCCAGAATTGTTGCATCCCTTACAGTTGCCCAGGATTGTTGCATCCCTTAGATGCAACAATACCAGAACTTTACCTGGTTCACCCTGATTGCCCTGGTGCAATGGCAATTGGGGTATAAAGGGGCTAATAACAGCTCACAGCTGCCAGTAAGGCCTAGATTAATTGTGGGAGACACCTATGAGGCCCTTATTACTAATCTGTAAGTGAAAATAAACACAAACATTAAAAAAATCCTTTATTTAAAATAAAGTACAAAAAAACACCCTTTTAACTCCTTTATTAACCCTAAAAATACCCATGTCCGATGTAAATCACATAAGGTCCCACAAAAATTCCAGCTTTGCTACATCTTAAGTGACAGCACGTGGGCATAGAACATGACCTCTCTCTGTGAGCTTCAAGCAGAGACTAGGCCATCGATAAGTGATGACATCACTCAGGTTACTTGCTGTCACACCTGGACCTGTCACTTGCTGAAAAAATTGCAATAAATACTTTGTAACAATCTGTATGTTTGTTTTTTTTCTTTCTCTTTTTTTCCTTCTGGTCAATAAACTATACTTTCTGTCCAGTAATGTTTCTACTGACAAACTGATTCATCATTCTCTACTAACACCAGCATTACCTTCTTACCTGCATGTGGTAAACCTGAGTGCAGGGTGTGAAGGGTTTATATAGTCTGTACCTGATTAGTGCCAGGTCAGACAGAGCTGCCGTCAAATAATGACATTTTAAAATAAACCAGTAGAAACTCCATTTAAAGTACAAAACGATCTTACAATTTCTTTACAAATCAAGAAAAGAACCAAGTAATGCAAAATATTATTTGAATCCAAGTGTATGCCTTTAGGACTATATGATTCACGGTATAGGAATATGGTGTATTTAAGGGAATTAAGGGAGTATCTGTTGTACTTGAACAGTTCTGTTTATGCGCTACTTGTACCAAAAGCATCTGGAACCTAACCCCTAATTTAGTTGACTATGCTTTTGTTTTGTCTTTTCTTGCTCACAAAAAATATGAGCTTTGGTTGATAAAGCATGAGTTATGACCCTTTATGATGGCCACACCGAAACACAGTACCTCCAAGACACTGAAAATCACAGCCTAGCCAGTAATTTAGCAGTCTCAGATGGTACCTAAAAAATAGCACGATTGAAAAATCTCCCAATTTTCTGTAACCAAGATTTTATATAACAAAGAAGAGCGGCAGAATTAGGAGAGCTCTGGGTCTTTTCCAAGGTATTTAACTCAATTTTTGAGCAAGCAACAGGTCCTCCTTAATTTTTTACAATCTATTCAACCCTATATATTTAACACTAGAACTACTGAGGTAGTCATTTTGACTACTTCGCACTATGTATTTCTCCTCTGTGACTACATTTTTTGGAATTCCGGCTTGAGACTCGGTGATATTTCCTCAAATAGGATGTTAAAAAGGATTTTGTGGTAATAAATAATTTAGGTGCAAAAATTGTGCATTTATTTCAACATTCACCTATAACTACTAAAGGTAGTCATTTTGACTACCTGCTATATTTTGCTGTCCTTTTGTCACTAAAAGTTGCTGTAAAGCTGATGTCACACACAGCGACAACGACAACGACGTCGCTGCTACGTCACCATTTTCTGTGACGTTGCAGCGACGTCCCGTCGCTGTCGCTGTGTGTGACATCCAGCAACGACCTGGCCCCTGCTGTGAGGTCGCCGGTCGTTGCTGAATGTCCAGCTTCATTTTTTCGTCGTCACTCTCCCGCTGTGACACACACATCGCTGTGTGTGACAGCGAGAGAGCGACGAAATGAAGCGAGCAGGAGCTGGCACTGGCAGCTGCGGTAAGCTGTAACCAGCGTAAACATCGGGTAACCAAGGGAAGTCCTTTCCCTGGTTACCCGATGTTTACGCTGGTTACCAGCCTCCGCTCTTGCTGCCAGCGCCGGCTCCCTGCACTGTGACATGTGGCTGCAGTATGCATCGGGTAATTAACCCGATGTATACTGTAGCAAAGAGAGCAAGGAGCCAGCGCTAAGCAGTGCGCGCGGCTCCCTGCTCTCTGCACTGACATGTAGCTGCAGCACACATCGGGTTAATTAACCCGATGTGTACTGTACCTAGGAGAGCAAGGAGCCAGCGCTAAGCGCGGCTCCCTGCTCTCTGAACATGTAACACAGCGACGTTATGATCGCTGCTTCTGCTGTGTTTGACAGCTAAGCAGCGATCATAACAGCGACTTACAAGGTCGCTGTTACGTCACCGAAAATGGTGACGTAACAGCGACGTCGTTGTCGCTGTCGTTTAGTGTGAACCCAGCCTAAGTTGCTGTAAGGTTTTGTGCATAATTTTTTCACTGTATCTTATTTACCCTTATGTTCATATAGATGTAGTTCAATTCAGATGTCAACTTTTCACATTTTCATTGTGTTACCTGGTTGTATTACTGTGTAATGCTGATCTGAATAGAGCTTTTTTGTAAAACTGTAGGCTCTTATCTTATCTTATGCTAACGAAGGGAGGTGTTTTTCTCTAGTCCTAGCAGTAGACAGTAAGTCTGGATACTAAATTACTTTCATTTTACTTGGAGAGAAAAAGACAACAGATGCAGACATAAGAGCTCTTAAAACTGTTACAGGTATATACAACATTTTATTGTCATATTATTTGATTATTTTAGGAAAGACTTTAGCTGTCTGTGAACTGATTCAACCCACCTACTTTTGAAGGTGGTAGAACATGTATTATTTCTTATAGTTTTCATTTCATTTCTATTTTTCAGCAATGAACCAGTGAACTCTCAAGTGGAATTTCTCCAATTTACTAATATGTCTAGAAGACGTGCGGTAAAGCCTGAAGATATTCTGGCTATTTTGCAATCCATACCAGAGGATGTATCGGAATCCGAATGTCAGGATATTCAAATTGATACGGACAGTGATGAAGATTTCAATCCTCAAAACATTTCGAGTGAATCTGAAGACTCAGAAGAAACAAATCTGGAAGGTAAGTAGTTATGTGTATTTATTTGTTCTTCCACACACTGAGTTACTAAACAAAAATTCTAAATATTCATCAACTTTTTTGCCAGACGTTGCAAGCTCATCAACTGGGGATTAGGCTCATGCGTTGATGTTGCCTCGCGACCATCCTCCCGGTCGTGGATAGAAAAAATCTGCAAAACATCCCAGATATGTATCCACAACAGAAGACGATGGCGGCGAAGGTGATGCAACCAACACCACAGAAGGCGAATCTCCAGGAATACTAGTTTCAACTGATGGTTTTCAATGGAAACCTCTTGAGATTGGAGAAAACTTACCTGGTAGGCAAGAAAAACAAAACATTCTTAGAGAAGCACCCGGCCCTACAGGATACGCCAGAAGAAATATAGTTAGTGATAGTCCTTTGAGTACATGGAGATTATTTTTTTATTCATTTATCTTGACTCACATAAAGAACTGTACTATTGCAGAAGCACGCCGGAACAATAATGAAGAGTTTACTCTTTCTGATGAGGAGCTAGATGCATTTCTAGCAATATTTTATGTCCGTGGACTATCGGGCACGAGCCATCACTCTATTGCAACTATATGGTCAAATGACTGGGGAATACCGTTATGCAAAGTGATAATGTATAGGGACCGTTTTGTCGATATTATGCATTACCTCAGATTTGATGAGAAGTCCAATCGATCACAGAGACTGCAAACCGACAAATTTGCTCTCATTTCTATTGTGTGGGACAGGTTTATTGCCAATTGCATTGCTTGTTACAAACCTGGCCCATACATTACGGTTGATGAACAACTTTTCCCAAGCATAAACAGGTGTCCTTTCACACAGTATATACCTTCCAAGCCAGATAAATATGGCCATAAATTTTGGCTAGCTGTAGATAAGGATAGTAAATATGTTGTAAATGGCTTCCCTTATCTGGGTAAAGATGATTCACACCATGCTGATGACCATTTAGCTGACCACGTAGTCATGAAACTATTGCAGCCATTTTTGAAAAAAGGTCGAAATGTAACCACTGATAATTATTTTACATCAGTAAAACTTGCCAAACAGCGAAAAAGCCAGGGAACGACTATCGTGGGAATGCTAAATAAGATACGACGAGAAGTGCCTAAAGAAATAAAATCAATGAAAGAAAAGTTGTACAGTACTAAAGTCTATAAAAATGAAGATAATTTTACACTTACCATGTATCAAGGTAAGCCAACCAAAAATGTGATAATTCTGAGTTTCGTCCATCCCGATGTTCTTGTTGCTTCTGAATCTCCAAAAAAACCTCCAGAAACTGTAAAGTTTTATAATGAAACAAAATATGGAGTAGATGTAGTAGATCAGATGGCACGCAAATACAGCACAAGAACAGGTACTAGGAGATGGCCTGTTCACGCATTTGAAAATACCTTAGACTTAGCGGGTATAAATGCTTGGATATTATACAAGGAGATGACCACCGGACAAATGTCACGCAAGGCATTTTTGCAAAAGCTTGTCACAGAGTTGAGTGGTCCGTATGTTGTATCTAGGGGAAAGGGTGGCATGTCCCAAGTTGCTACATCTTCAGATGTGATGTCTCAAAAAAAATGTTGCCAGATAAAAGCAAAATGCAAAAATAATCGATCTGTTGGAAATTGTATGACTTGCCATAAGTCTTTGTGTGGGCAATGTACCGCTGTAATTGAAAGACGATGCCTGAAATGCGAATCAACAAATGTTTAGAAAGTTACCGGTTGTACTTCATAATAACGGTTGGTCGGTTTTATTGAGATTCTGTGCCATATTTTCATTTTTCTTCTCCTTCACTTACATTTTCTCTGCTTGTTGTTCTTGAGTTGTTGTTTATATGTGTGCACTTTAATAATACATTATTTTAAAACGTGTATTATTATTGTTTTACTTAGTTTACTTTTGTTATTTCCTGTAGAAAAATATGAAAATAAATCAGAAAAAAACCATTCCAAAGCATTACTGTTGGATCTCACAAAATTAGTACATTAAAAAAATATAATTATTAATAAATAACCCCAAATGAAACTCTAAAAATAAACGAAAACACGTCAGTAGTCAAAATGACTACATTCAGTAGTTCTAGTACGTGTCACGAGTCCAGTAGTCCTAGTGTTAACTCTCAGTTAAAAAAATTCTAAGAAATACTAGGAAGGTAGGTACATGTTACATGGTTTTCTACGTTGAAAAAGACAAATGGTTCATTAGACCATCCTAACGAATTATGCATATTTTATTGATAGATTATTTAGAATCCAAAAATGACATTTGTTGTTAGAAATACATTTACCACTTTTATAAATGCTGATATAATATTGGCCATCACAACCTTTTGAAGTCAGGCATCCCACAGTATAACTGCTGTAACAGTAAAAAAAAAACCCTTTCTATTCAGCTGCTAGAAACTCCTTTCTTACACAGTGAGTGCCCCCTTATCGTCTGTGAGATCTTTGGAAGGAAAAAGTCATGTGTTAAGGCCCCGTTACACGCAACGACATCGCTAACGAGATGTCGTTGGGGGTCACGGAATTCGTGACGCACATCCGGCCTCGTTAGTGACATCATTGCGTGTGACACGTACGAGCGACTGCTAATGATGTAATATACTCACCAAATTGTTGATTGTTGACACGTCGTCCATTTCCCAAATGTCGTTGCTCGTGCAGGACGCAGGTTGTTCGTTATTCCTGAGGCAGCCCACATCGCTCCGTGTGACACCCCGGGAATGACGAACAACAGCGTTCCTGTGTCCTTCAGCAACGAGGTGGGAGTGACCTTCATGCGGCTGCTCTCCGCCCCTCCGCTTCTATCAGTGGCCTGCTGTGTGAAGTCGCTGTGACGCCACATGAACCGCCCGCTTAAAAAAGAGGTTATTCGCTGGCCACAGCAACGTCGCTAGGAGGGTAAGTACGTGTAACGGGTACTAGCGATATTGTGCACCACAGACAGCGATTTACCCGTGACGCACAAACGTTGGGGGCGTTTGTTTTCATGAGTGACATCGCTATCGATGTCGCTGCGTGGAAAGCCTCCTTAAGTCCTTTGTATTGACCACATATGTATTTATACATATAAATTACCATATTTTTCGCTTTATAAGACGCACCTGATTATAAGACACACCCCCAAATTTGGTGAAGGAAAAGAGATTTTTTTTTAATGTTAAATGGGGTCCATTTTATAATGCCAGTGTCCATCTAACAAATCATATAGGGTATATGTCCCTTATAGCCCCCATCCTTAAATTAGCCCCCTTAATCAGGATATGGCCCCCTTATATTGAATATAGCCCCCTTGTGCTGGGACATGTCCCCCTGTGCTGCCGATGGCCCCCAAAGATGGCACATCTCCCCGGTGTTTGATATGGCCCCCATACAGCTGCCCATGGCCATTATAGATGGCACATCTCCCCTGTGTTTTATATGGCCCCCATACAGCTGCCCTTGGCCCCTATAGATGGGACATCTCCCCTGTGTTTGATATGGCCCCCATACAGCTGCCCATGGCCCCTATAGATGGCACATCTCCCCTGTGTTAGATATGCCCCCATGCTGCTGCGCATAATAAAATAAAACACTCTTTCCGTACCTCCTCAGCGCTGTCCCTCCTCTGTCTCCCTCCTCGCAGTTGAGCTCCGGCTTCCTTACTTCCTGTTTCTTGCAGCCGGTCATGTGATCGGCACGGCAGAGTGATATCATCTCTGCATGCCTTATCACAGCAGCAGGAGACCGGAGATCAGCGCTGGAGGTAAGTAAAGCTTTTTTTATTTTACTATGGGCAGCAGCACGGGGGCCATATCTAACACAGGGGGGATCATGTTCGATCAAAGGGAGCACAGGCAGATATAATATGCCCCGCTGCCCCAGCCCCTCAGCGTGATGCAATTTCAGCAACACACTGATGGACAGCGGCTGTGCATATTATATGAGCGGGAGCAGGAGATCTAACGCTGCGGCTCCCAGCTTTCCCTGCCCCCAGCAGTGCTCCAGAGCAGACACTGCAGTATATATATATGTACACCCCCCCGTATATTCGGTTTATAAGATGCACCCCCTACTTTTCCCCAAAATTTGGGGGAACAAAAGTGCGTCTTATAAAGCGAAAAATACGGTATATTGTTTTATTCCAAGCTAAAGAAACCCAACTTTTGTGACCTCCTATGTCATATAATAATCTAGTTGCCCACCTTAAGTAACTCTGTACTATGTGATGTGACAGCTTCAAGGCATTATGGGGAATTCAGCACAGTAGCACCTAAGGTCATGTTAGCCTTCTTTCACTGATGTAATCTCCCTCAATATGTAAAATGTTGAAGGGCATTTCTTTGATGATTTGAACAGATCAAATCTCAAATTGTTAGATTTTACAGGGACCTTTAAATTTTGGATGAGACTACTTGAATTTAAAGAGGCAGATGGGCTGACACAGTTGGAGCGTAGTCTATATACCAGTAAAACGATGAAAAAAAATCATATATTTAATGTTCACATTTAAATTAGTGCTGTTGTATTTGTTTGTTTATATGACAGTAATAGAAAATTATGTAACCTCATAACCCATAGGATGAAATATTTGTCACTTAGAACTTGAACTTACAGTACAAAAAAGACACTAAATATACTTTAGGATTATATTTACTTGATTATGACAGTATCGGGGCATTATACTGTTTCCGTCTAAAGAATGCTTGGGGCAATGTTAAGAATCATGAAGTATGAAAAATGGTTTGGCTTACTGATGGGTGATGTAACAGTGAAATATTGAAATATACTATTTCTTACTGTATACCGACTGTGAACATTTACTTTAGTCAAATGAACATCACAGCAGGTTATGTTCAATTATTTAAATATATTCAATGCCAACTGCTGCCAAAATTATTTATCCTGAAATGCATTTTAATTTGTTAAACAAACAATCAAATGTTATTTTTACCCATTATAGCCAAAATATGTTTTAACCTTCCTAACAAATCCTCATTTTCCAAATTTTATGTGACACTTTATATGATAACTCTGGAATGCTTTGACTGTCAGTGCTTGTGAAACTTTTTTTGTAACAATTTGTACTCATGATAAAGGTAAATTTAGTTTTACATGATTTTACATTATTTATGAAAATAGTGGATTTTGGGGAAATTGTAGAAATAATTCAAAATTTCCAAGTTTTAATTCTTATGCTCTTCAATAGTCATTCACTCAAAATAGTTGACATATAACATTTCCTGTATACAGTATCTTGTTTAAATCAGCGTTTTAATTTGATAGTATGTAAGAAGGGATAACATTCCTGCAGCCATTTTTATTTTTTCAACAACATGTACTGACTTGTTAGATTTTAACAACTTTAGTCTAATGTGTAATGAGGGCTTAAATACTATCTAAAATGTTTGGACACATTCAAGGTATGTACACACGATGTCTTAAAGATGTCTGTGAATTACTTGGGTTTCCAGGCAGAAGATGCTTCAGGACACATTAGCATCTAAGCAGCAAGTAATTTTTTACACTGCAGGCCACATATCCAGTCTTCTTAGGGGCACTTTGCACACTATGACATCGCAGGTGCGATGTCGGTGGGGTCAAATTGAAAGTGACGCACATCCGGCGTCTCAGACAATATCGTAGTGTGTAAAGCCTTTTTGATACGATTAACGAGCGCAAAATCGTCGTAATTGTATCATTGATGTAGCGTCAGTCATTTCCATAATTTGGAAATGACCGATGTTACGATGTTGTTCCTCGTTCCAGCGGCATTACACATCTCTGTGTATGAATCCACAGGAGTGAGGAACATCTCCTACCTGCGTCCTGCGGGTCACATCGGCTATGCGGAAGGAAGGAGGTTGGCGGGATGTTTACGTCTCGCTCATCTCTGCCCGTCCGCTTCTATTGGCCGCCTGCCGTGTGACGTCGCTATGATGCCGCACGACCCGTCCCCTTAATAAGGAGGCGGGTCGCCGGCAGAGCAACGTCGCAGGGCAGGTGAGTGCATGTGAAGCTGGCGTAGAGATAATGTTCGCTACGCCAACTATCACCATGATATCGCATCTGCGACAGGGGCGGGACTATCGCACTCGGCATCGCAGCATCGGCTTGCGATGTCATAGTGTGCAAAGTGCCCCTTAGAGTTTATGTAGTTCCTTTTCAGGCAGGTTACAGAGCAGATCCGTCTAAAAAAAGACATGTTGTGCACATTCCCTTAGTCTGATATACCAGTCGGAAGTGTGACACATTAACCCCTTCATGACTGGCCGATTTTTCGCTTTCCGTTTTTTTTCCCCATTCTTCTTCAGAGACAAATAACTTTTTTATTTTTCAGTCAATATGGTCATGTGAGGGCTCATTTTTTGCAGGCAGAACAAGCTATACTTTGGAACAAGCTATACTTTGAAATGAAACTATAGGTTTTACCATATACTGCACTGGAATATGACAAAAAAATTCCAAATGCGGAAAAAATGCAAAAAAAGTGTGATAGCACTATTGTTTTTTAAATATTGTATTCACTGTGTTCACTATATGGTAAAACTGATGAATGGGTGTGATGCATGAGGTTGGTGCGAGTTCGTAGATACAACAAATGTTTAGGTTTACTTTTACCTAAAGGGGTTGAAAAAAATCTGAATTTGTCCGAAAAAAGTGGAGCATGATTTATTTTTATTATTCCGTGACCTGTAGTGGTCTCATTTTTCAGGATCTAAGGCTCAGTGATGGGTTATTTTTTGTGTCTCAGGCTGACATTTTTAATTATGCCATTTTTGCGCAGATGCTACGTTTTGATCGCCTGTTATTGCATTTAGCGCAAAATTTGTGGCAACCAAAAAACGTAATTTTGGCGTTTAGATTTTCTTGCCGCTACGCCATTTACTCATCAGATTAATTGTTTTTATATTTTGATAAACTGAGCATTTCTAAATGCGTCAATACTAAATATGTGCATATTTTTTTATTTTTTTAACCCTTTAACTTTCAACGTGGCAAAAGGGGGGTGATTTGAATTTTTAGGGGATTTTTTAAACTTTTTTTAATTTTTTAAAACTTTGTTTTTCAATTTTTTATTTTACTAGTCCCCCTAGGGGACTATATGGATTAGCAGTCTGATCACTCTGCCATATCTGCTGATGACAGCTAAATAGCTGTGAATAGTAGGGATGAGCGAATGTATTCAGTAATATTCCGTATCCGACGGATAACAGGCTATTCGAAACATTCGGTATCCGATGAATAAAACAACGTTCACTCCGATACTTTCATTTCTCACATCCTGGAGCCTGTTTTCCAGCCAAAGAACACATCTGACATTGCTTGCCCTCACAGTAACGCCGCAGCCATCTTTGTTGTCCTGTTACTGTGATTGGCTTGGCCGCACATCGTCATAGGAGCTATATATGCCAGCGGCCATTTTGTGAACACGCAGTCATTGGGGAGCTGGCGGGAACTGGCAGTGTAAATAGACTGTCCGTCGGTCTCTCTCTGTCTGTCGTTCTCTCCCTCTCCACCCCTCTCCCATACTCACCGATCCCCGATCACCGGCGCGGCGATGCACGGTTGTCATACTGTTGCGGCTTTTCCAGCTTTTGAAAATGCCGGCCGCACATTACTCCATCTCGTATTCCCTGCTTTCCCTGCCCACCGGCGCCTATAGTTGGTTGCAGTCAGACACCCCCCCACGCTGAGTGACAGATGTCTCACTGCAACCAATCACAGCCGCCGGTGGGCGGGTCTATATTTTGTAGTACAATAAATAAATAAATAATTTTAAAAAATGGCGTGCGGTCCCCCCAATTTTGATACCAGCCAAAATAAAGCCACACGGCTGAAGGCTAGTATTCTCAGGATGGGTAGCCCCACATTATGGGGAGCCCCCTGCCTAAAAATATCAGCCAGCAGCCGCCCGGAATTGCCGCATCCATTAGATGATCCCGGGACTCTAGCCAACTCATCCCGAATTGCCCTGGTGCAGTGGCAATCGAAGTAATAAGGAGTTAATGACAGCCCATAGCTGCCACTAAGTCCTAGGTTAATCATGGTAGGCGTCTGAGACACCCCCAATGATTAACCTGTGAGTTTAAGAAAATAAACACATACACCCCAAAAATCCTTTATTTGGAATAAAAGACGAAAAAAACACCCTTTTTCACTACTTTATTAATCTCAAAACATCCCTCCAGGTCTGAAGTAATCCACACGAGGTCTCGCGACGCTTTCAGCTCTGCTACATTAAGCTGACGGGAGCGGCCATTGAACACCAACGCTCTGTCAGTTCCATGCAGCAACTGAAGTGAGCCGCGCAATCAGTGATGAAGTCCCTCAGCTTACCCGCGGCAACAGCTCTCAGGTGGAGGACTAAAGCTGTCCGTGGGTCACCTGAGTGACGGCACCGCTGATCGCGCGGCTTACTTCAGTCACTCAGGGGATTTGCGGTCACCGGTGAGTCCTTCACCTGTGATAGCAAATCAGGCCGCGGCACACAGAGCCGCACGATGACAATGAAGTCAGGTGAAGTTCATCCAAGTTAATTCTAATCGCACGGCTCTGTCTCACAGCCAGTCATGCTCTTTGGGGTTGTAGGAGAGCTGAGTGGGACCGCACTCAAAATGCATCCAAAACACAGCGTTTTTGATGCTTTTTGAAGTGCACATGCAGTGTAAAGCATGATAAAAGGAAACGCGAATGAGTACACCTGCAGTGTAAACCATGGGAAAGGAATCATCAACAAGCAGAGCTGCAGTGTAAAACACAGGAAAGGAAATGTGAATGAGCAGAACTGCAGTGTAAAGCATGAGAAAGGAAATGTGAATGAGCAGAGCTGCAGTTTAAAGCATGGGAAAGGAAACGTGTGAATGAGTTCAGCTGCAGTGTAAAGCATGGGAAAGAAAACAAGAATGAACACACCTGCAGTGTAAAGCATGGAAAAAGGAAGCGTGAATGAGCAGAGCTGAAGTGTAAAGCACGGTAAAGGAAAAGTGAATGAGCAGAACTGCAGTGTAAAGCATGTGAAGGCAATGTGAAACAGCAGGGCTGCAGTGAAAAGCACGGGAAAGGAAATGTGAATGAGCACATCTGCAGTGTAAAGCATTGGAAAGGAAAGGTGAATGAGCAGAGCTGCAGTGTAAAGCATGGGCAAGGAATTGTGAATGAGCAGTGCTGCAGTGTGAGCATGACAAAAGGGAACGTGAATGAGCAGAGCTGCAGTGTAAAGCATGACAAAAGGGAACGTGAATGAGGAGAGAGTGAGAGATCAGCCATGATTCCAGATGATTTCCAACCTTCTACAGGCTGTGACCATACTGTTTCTTCTCAATTTCCCCTCTTTTACTTTGGTTTGAGAACTGTTCTGGTGACTATGTAAAAGCCCACGTCATTTTTTTTTTAATTTCATGAAATTCATGAAATAATTAAAAAAATGGCTTCCCTATATTTTTGGTTCCCAGGTGGGTAAAAATAGGCAGCTGGGGGTAGGGGGCAGCCCGTGCCTGCCAGCTGTACCTGGCTAGCGTGCAAAAATATGGCAAAGCCCCTGTCATTTTTTTTAGTTTTTTGGAAAAAAAAACATAAAGGGACTTCCCTGGATTTTCCATTGCCAGTGAAGGTAACACCGAGTAGTAGGGGTTAGCAGCCAGTAGCTGCTTGAGTTACCCTTAGCAATAGAAAATGCTGCGGGAGCCCATGCATTTTTTTTACCCCTAACCCGTGGGTTAGGGTTTTTTTTTATTTTTTAATGATTCAAAACAAAAAAAATCGACATGGGCTTCCCCATATTTTTGTATGCCAGCCAGGTACAGCAGGCAGGTACGGGTTGCCCCCAACCCCCAGCTGGGAACCAAAAATATAGGAAAGCCCTTTTTTTAATTTTTCATGAATTTCAAAAAACAATTAAAAAAACCCGACGTGGGCTTCGCCCAATTTTATTTCAAGCCAGGTACATCTAGGCAGCTGGGGACTGGAATCCACAGTACAGGATGGCCCAAGCTTTCTGGGTCCCCCCGCTGCGAATTGCAGTTTGCAGCTGCCCCAGAAAATGGCACGCTCATAGAAGCGCCATCTTCTGGCACTGTATCCAACTCGTCCAGCTGCCCTGGTGCCAGGTGGCTCGCTGGGTAATAAGGGGTTAGGGCTAGCTGTGTATTATCAGCTGGCCCTAAGCCCGAAATTCATGGTATCATGTCAGTATTAGACATGGTCACAATGAATTTCTAGTAAAGATAAAAAAAACAGAAGACTGAGAAAAATATTTTTATTAGAAATAAAACACAACACAATTAGTGACTCCATCTTTATTGAAATAAAGAACCCCTTTTCCACCGTAGTCCCGGGTCGAGGGTCCCACGATGTCCAATCCAGATTTAATATCATCTGATCGGTTTGCTGGAAGGCAAAACCTATGGCATGCAAAGCCCTTTCTATCAGCACGTGCACTATCACCTCATTCAGCCACTTTGAACTGCCAGGGTGATTGCGACGGCAGTTCAAAGTTGTGTTGGAACAGAGCCAGAGGGGAAATTTCTAATCACTCTGATACTCCTCCTCTCCTAGGCAGCAGGCCTGTTGTCTTGGAGACGACAGGAACCTCAGTAAGTGGCGCCGGCATAATGACTGGTGTCAGCACGGGAGCTGAGGACCCGACCCAGCGACACGCAGTGGTGGAGGGGGTGCTGGATGGTGGGGTGTTTTTTTTTTTAAACTGTGTGCGGCAGTGGCTGTGTCAAGGTGGGGGAAAAATATGGCAGCATACGAGAAACATGGCAGTATTGGGGAAAACATAGGATGATGGGGAAAACATAGCAGCATGGGGGAAACATGGGGGGAAGATGGGGAAGGATGGGGAAAACATGCAAGGATGGCGAAAACATGCAAAGATGGGGGAAACATGGCAGGATGGGGGAAAACATGGCTTGATGGGGAAAAACATGGCAGGATTGGGGAAAACATGACAAGATGGGGGAAAACAGGCAGGAATGGGGAAAACATGGCAAGGGTGGGGGAAACATGCAAGCATGGGGGAAACATGCCAGGATACGGGAAACATGCCAGAATGTCAGAAACATGCCAGGATGTGAGAAACGTGCCAGGATGCGGGAAATGTGCCAGGATAGGGGAAACATGCCAGGAAGGGGGACATTTACCAGGATGGGGGAACATGCCAGGATGGGGTACATTTACCAGCATGGGGGGACATGCCAAGATGGGGTACATTTACCAGCATGGGGGAACATGCTAGGATGGGGTACATTTACCAAGAAGGGGGACATTTACCAGGATGGCGTCATTTACCAGCCTGGGGGAGCATGCCAGAATGGGGTACAGTTAACAGGACAGAGGACATTTACCAGGATGGAAGATATTTACCAGGAATGAGGTATATGCCGGGATGGGGGAACTTTTACCAGGATGAGGTACATTTACAAGATGGGGCCATGATGGGGACAAATATTCGAGAATTTAGGAAATATATATCAGGATGGGGGACATGTTTTCCAGGAAGTGTCCCAGGAAGGGGGACATAACTATACAATGAAAGGGGAGGGTAGCAACTCATACATATGCCACCTGCTGAAAAGAAGAGAAAGCTAAAAGATAAGGTTAAAATCAATTATTTACATAATAGGATTGGTTGGCACTTCGGAAAAAAAATTGGGTTTAGGGCTACAGTTTGGGCACTGTGAAAGTTTCCCCATGACTGTTCTAGGTGCTACCTATTCAGCGATATTGCTCCGTTGGATTAGATCAGATGAGAGTTTGTTCATCTACCTTCGAGTTCACTGCTTATCATGGAAAAGGGTGTGCAGGACACTTTCCCAAATACTGAGATAGCTCTAAGGAGATATCTAATTTTGAAGGTAACAAGCTGCAGTGGTGAGCGTTCCTTCTCAAAACTCAAATTAATTGAAAACCGATTAAGGACATCCGTGAAGCAGGAACGACTTGTAAATTTGGCTATCATGAGCATCAAGTCAGACATATTGCGTGAATTGGACTTTAGTGACATCATTAGTGATTTTGCAGCACGAAAATCAAGGAAAGTGCCTGGATTGTAAAAAATGAAAGATTTTACCTGAATTACTCTGCGTGAATTATTTTTGTAAATAAACTTGCGTTCATTTAATTTCGTGTTACATATTGCATCCCCTTGAAAATGGGCCTCCCTCCAAAATGGGCCCCGGGCCACCCACCTCTTAAATCCGGCCCTCACCAGACTGGTTACATGGTTATGATGTCATGCAAGGTCCTTTAGGCAGTGGTGCTTACTGGGGGGGCACAGCAATGATCAGACACGAAAGCAGAAGTGGCCGGGAAACAAAGTCTGCGGGACCTGTAAATTATGATCATAATGTTTTTTAAAAATATTGGGTTTTTTTTACAGCCCCTGGACCCGATCTGTACCACGAGCTTCCCAGGAAAGCTTGTGATCGGGACCGTGTACACGATCACTATGTGATCGGTACAATCCCCGATCTTTAAAGTTCGGGATCATCCATCACTATTCATTTCATAAATATATTGATTGGCCTTTTACAGTTTTTTAAGCCTGAGTGGGCCAAAAGAGAGGATGACAATGAGGATTAAGAACTACCGCCCAAAGTGCAGCCCTTATTCACCTTTTTTTTCAAAAAGGTCTTCTGTAATGCATAACTGTTACGGGGGGCTGTCTGATAATAACCTGAAGGAGTATCAGACAGTCAGGGTCCACCGTGCAAAGACTCTGCTGCAGACTATGGCAGAGTGCAATACCTCTGTTAACTCACAGAAGGATATAATAAGTAAGTAAAGCAGATCCTCCCTTACTTGGAGGGTGTGTGGAATGATCTCTGTTAATAATCACAGAGACAAAGGCAATGTGTGCGAAATGGCACCTACCTAGGTCCGCTCTTCTAGTGGTGCAAAAGAGACGAACAGCAGCGTAAGCCGCACAAAGCTCCTACCTGCGTTCGCTCCACTAGTGTGCGAAGACACGAACCACTAGATATGGCACCTGCCTAGGTCCGCTCTTCTAGTGGTGCAAAAGAGACGAACAGCAGCGTAAGCCACACAAAGCTCCTACCTCTGTTCGCTACCCTAGTGTGCGAGGATATGAACAACTGCTAGTCGCAGTATAAGGAACGTTACCCTAGCGGCAACGTCCACCTACGAGTCGAACCACAAGGCCCAGCCAGACCATGTGCCTCAGGCACCTGCCTATGTCCGCTCCCCTAAGAGGTAAGGATACGGACAGCAGCCGAAGCTGTAAGGTATAAGAACGCTACCCTGCCGGTAGCGCTCACCTAGCATAGACAGAGAAATGCCTAGAGGAACGCGCACAGAGCGTCTACTCTTATGCATGAACCAAGAGGACTGAGCGCCATGCGGCATGTGTCAGGGTCTTATATAGACTCTGTGCCTCATCCAAGATGGAGGACACCAGAGCCAATCCGCTGCCAGAACGACAGGAGTGACATCATGCTGGCCTATCACCGAGCAAGGCATCACAAGCACATGACCAGCTACCAATCGGCATAGAAGGTGTCAGAGACATGTGACCTCATGTCAGCGATGATGTCATCCGCACATGTGCAATGGCTCCAAGATAGGACTTAGTCTCCGGCGCTCGCACATGTGCAGTAGCAAGAAATCTGGACTTAGTCTCCAGTGCTCGCAGCAACCGTAACAGTACCTCCCCCTCAAGGACCCCCCTCCCGGCGACGCAGGTAATCGGCAACTAAGTCGGGAGCATGGACAGCCTCCTCAGGCTCCCAAGAGCGATGTTCCGGGCCGTAACCCTCCCAATCTATCAAGAAGAACCTGCGCCCTCTAACCATCTTAGAGCCAACTATGGCTCGTACCTCATAGCTAGAGTGAGAGGAATCAGAGGCAGGAGAGTGCACTTCACAAGCGTGAGGTAAAATAGCCGGCTTTAGCAGTGAGACATGGAATTTGTCATGGATCCTAAGATGGACGGGTAACTTCAATTGGTAGACTACAGGATTTACCTGTCGAAGAACCTCATATGGACCCAGGAAGCGAGGAGCAAATTTGACAGAGCTCACTCTAAGTCCCACGTGTTTTGCAGAGAGCCACACAAAGTCCCCTGGAGAAAAGACAGGAGCTGGGCGACGAAACCGATCGGACACCGTCTTCATACGGTCCTTAGCTGCTTGGATCGACTCTTGAGTCCGATCCCAAACCTCTCTGGCATTAGTTGCCCAGTCGGCTACAAGAGGAGGAGGTGCAGCAGCGGGAAACGGTACCGGTACCCTAGGGTGTTGCCCATTATTGAGTACAAACGGTGTCTGCCCAGTGGCCTCAGCCAGTGAATTGTTAAGGGCAAATTCTGCCCAGGGTAGGAGGGAGGACCAGTTATCGTGGTTCTCAGCAACAAAGTGTCGAAGGTATATAATCATGGATTGATTGGTACGCTCAACCAAACCATTGGTCTCCGGATGGTATGACGAAGAGAGATTCAACTCAATTTGCAGAAGGCTACAAAGATCTCGCCAGAAACGGGAAGTAAATTGCGGGCCTCTATCACAAATGATACGATCTGGCATCCCGTGAAGCCTAAAGACATGCTTGAGGAATAGTTTGGCTAGTACCCTGGAAGATGGGATTCTCGATAACGGTACAAGATGAACCATCCGGGAGAAATGGTCCGTAATGACCCACACAAATCTATGTCCCTGTGAACATGGAACCCACAAAGTCCATGCCTACCACCTCCCATGGTCTATCTGGCACTGGTAAAGGATGCAAGAGCCCAGCCGGTCTCTGCCGTGATTGACGGTTGCGAGCACACGAGTAGCAGGAACCGACATATCTCTTGACGTGGCTGGCTAAGTGTGGCCACCAATACCACCTCTCCAGTAACTCTCGTGTCCGCCTAATACCAAAATGCCCACCCACCTTTGAGGTGTGGGCCCATGACAGTATATCATTCTGTCGATCAGGCGGAACAAAGGTCTTGCCAGGTGGGATTTGGTCTAACGTCACAGTGGAGAGCGTATGAAAAACCCTGGAGGGAAGGATAAGACGAGGTTCGTCAATCTCTTCCTGGGTAGAAAGCATAGAGCGAGACAGGGCATCTGCCTTGTTATTCTTACTCCCAGACAGATAGTTGATGGAGAAGTGAAAGCGGGAGAAAAACAAGGAGCAGCGGGCTTGGCGAGGATTCAGACGCTGAGCGGTTTGTAAGTACGTCAGATTCTTATGGTCTGTATAGACCTGGAAAGGATGTTTCGCTTCTTCCAGCAAGTGACGCCACTCCTCCAAGGCTAATCTCAAGGCGAGCAGTTCCCTATCCCCAACGGTATAGTTTCTCTCTGCCGGTGAAAAGGTTTTCGCAAAGAAGAAACACGGCCTTTTTCTACCTGCACCGTTCTTTTGATACAAGACCGCACCAGCACCCACTGAAGAGGCATCAACCTCTAAGAGGAAGGGCTTATTCTCATCGGGTCTTTGAAGAACGGGAGCAGTTGAAAAGTGTCTTTTTACTGCCTCAAAAGCCTGAGATGTCTCAGTAGACCAGGCTTTGGGATTAGCACCTTTCTTAGTCAAGGCCACCAAAGGGGCCACCAAAGTAGAAAAATGGGGTATGAACTGCCTGTAATAATTTATGAATCCTAAGAAGCATTGCACCGCCTTCAAGGAATGAGGTTCGGACCATTGCAGGACAGCAGAGAGCTTCGCAGGATCCATAGCCAGGCCCTCTTGTGAGATAATGTAACCCAAAAAAGGCAATGAGGACTGCTCGAATACACATTTCTCGAGTTTAGCAAACAATGAATGCTCCCTTAAACGGGAAAGGACACGAACGACACCCTGACGATGAGTCTCCAGATCAGGAGAAAAAATCAGGATGTCGTCCAGATACACCACTACTGAGGATAATAGTAAATCCCTGAACACATCGTTTACGAAGTCCTGAAATACTGTGGGTGCATTACATAACCCAAAAGGCATGACGAGGTATTCATAGTGACCATCTCGGGTGTTAAAAGCGGTCTTCCATTCATCACCCTTTCGAATTCGTACCAAGTTATACGCACCCCGCAAATCCAACTTCGTAAAAACTTGAGCTCCTCTCAGTCTGTCAAAGAGCTCCGAAATTAAAGGTAATGGGTATTTGTTCTTTATTGTGATTGCGTTGAGACCCCTGTAATCTATGCAGGGACGCAAATCACCCTCTTTCTTTCGAACAAAGAAAAACCCAGCTCCCGCGGGAGAGACAGATTTACGAATGAACCCCTTCTCTAAACTCTCTCTTATATAGGTCGACATGGCCTCCAACTCAGGTATCGACAGGGGGTAAACCCTGCCTTTAGGTGGAACCGAACCTGGGATAAGGTCTATGGCACAGTCATACGGCCTATGGGGTGGAAGAACCTCAGCACCCTGTTTGGAGAACACGTCAGCGAAATCCAGATAGGGTGTAGGTATGGGAGAGAGAACAGTAGATGCAACCGCAATGACCTTAGGTGGTAAGGGAAGACATCGGGACTGACATTTCGAACCCCAACTAATAATGCTGTCAGACTCCCAGTCAATGTGAGGAGCATGAGTCCGAAGCCATGGGAGACCCAGAAGGACGTCGTCTATACCCTCAGGCAAAACAAGAAAAGAAATCTCCTCTATGTGACCCTGAGACAGGGAAAGGCGCAAGGGAACTGTCCTCAATGTAATGGAGTCAGACAACATAGTTCCATTAACAACACGGACAGGAATAGGCGCCTCTAACATGATAGAGGGAATATTGTGTCTCTTTACAAATCCTGTGGACACAAAAGTCCCGTCAGCTCCGGAATCCACAAAAGCCATAATAGGCCATGTATTCTCAGATAACGAGAGCTGACCTTGGATACAACACTTAGAGGGTGCAGAAGACGTCTCTAGTAACCCCCCTCTAATGGTTACTAAGCCAGGGAGTTTCCCTGACGACTAGGACACTTGTTGGCATAGTGCCCAGCCTGACGACATACATAACATATAGGAGGACCAGACTTGCGTAGTCTGGAAGACGTATGACCTAACTCCATAGGAGTGGGAGATGTTTCAGATGCTGAGGAAGATGGTAGTGGACCCTCAACAACTGGAATAGCCCGATGCTTAGGGCGTGAGGAAGAGACCTCGAGTCTACGTTCCTTATGGCGTACATCGATCCTTGTTGCTACTGTGATCAAGTCCTCCAGAGAAGCAGGGACCTCACGAGTAGTGAGAGCATCCTTGACATAGCCTTCCAACCCTCTCCAGAAGATAGGAATCAACACCTTCTCTGGCCTATGTAGTTCTGCCACCAGAGTTCTAAAAGCAATGGCATAAGAACTAGTGGATAACGAACCCTGAGATAGATCTAATAATCTCAGGGCCGCATCATGGGTAACCTGTGGACCCATGAATACCGCCTTAAGAGCATCAAGAAAGTCTTGATGTCTCAGAGTAACCACATCAGAGCGCTCCCATAGGGGAGTCGCCCATTCTAAGGCTTTGTCCTGAAGTAAGGCGATGATAAAGCCTACTCTGGACCTCTCCGTAGAGAAGCGAGAAGAGTTGACCTCTAGGTGTATCTGACACTGACTAATGAAACCACGACATGATCTGGCATCGCCAGAATATCTGTTTGGCAGAGCAAGTCGAGGATCATATGCAAATGTCACCATGGTCTGAGGTTGTATGTAACGGTGTAACTGCTGATATTCTGCCATAACTGCCAGACCCTTGGCTCAGTCCTAATGTTACGGGGGGCTGTCTGATAATAACCTAAAGGAGTATCAGACAGTCAGGGTCCACCGTGCAAAGACTCTGCTGCAGACTATGGCAGAGTGCAATACCTCTGTTAACTCACAGAAGGATATAATAAGTAAGTAAAGCAATTCCTCCCTTACTTGGAGGGTGTGTGGAATGATCTCTGTTAATAATCACAGAGACAAAGGCAATGTGTGCGAAATGGCACCTACCTAGGTCCGCTCTTCTAGTGGTGCAAAAGAGACGAACAGCAGCGTAAGCCGCACAAAGCTCCTACCTGCGTTCGCTCCACTAGTGTGCGAGGACACGAACCACTAGATATGGCACCTGCCTAGGTCCGCTCTTCTAGTGGTGCAAAAGAGACGAACAACAGCGTAAGCCGCACAAAGCTCCTACCTCTGTTCGCTCCCCTAGTGTGCGAGGATACGAACAACTGCTAGTTGCAGTATAAGGAACGTTACCCTAGCGGCAACGTCCACCTACGAGTCGAACCACAAGGCCCAGCCAGACCATGTGCCTCAGGCACCTGCCTATGTCCGCTCCCCTAAGAGGTAAGGATACGGACAGCAGCCGAAGCTGTAAGGTATAAGAACGCTACCCTGCCGGTAGCGCTCACCTAGTATAGACAGAGAAATGCCTAGAGGAACGCGCACAGAGCGTCTACTCTTATGCATGAACCAAGAGGACTGAGCGCCATGCGGCATGTGTCAGGGTCTTATATAGACTCTGTGCCTCATCCAAGATGGAGGACACCAGAGCCAATCCGCTGCCAGAACGACAGGAGTGACATCATGCTGGCCTATCACCGAGCAAGGCATCACAAGCACATGACCAGCTACCAATCGGCATAGAAGGTGTCAGAGACATGTGACCTCGTGTCAGCGATGATGTCATCCGCACATGTGCAATGGCTCCAAGATAGGACTTAGTCTCCGGCGCTCGCACATGTGCAGTAGCAAGAAATCTGGACTTAGTCTCCAGCGCTCGCACATGTGCAGTAGCAAGAAATCTGGACTTAGTCTCCAGCGCTCGCACATGTGCAGTAGCAAGAAATCTGGACTTAGTCTCCAGTGCTCGCAGCAACCGTAACAATAACGATGAGTCACAACATTATCCAAAAGTGAACCTGAAAGACATAAAGACATACTTTTATTCTGTATTACTGGGTGAGAACGTATTGCTCTTTTCCCCCTCCAGATTATTATACTGTCAAAACTATTCTCACCCAGGTCTCTGGCCCCAGAACCTCCACTTGTTTACCTGCTACAGTCGGGGTGAGTGAGATCCCTTCAGATGTTATTAAAGTGACCATACCTGGTGTTTTTGACCCCTGTGAGACACTGAACACACCACATATTTCTCAATCCACCATTACATCTCCGCCTACATTTCTCTCACAGTCCCTCGGTCAGTTGTGTACACACCAATCCACCCACACAGCAGCCAGTCCTCGGTCCCGCAGTTTTGATCACGTAAAACTGGATGAATCAGTTAACCACTTGGCTATTTGCTTCCTAAGCAGGCCATCGAGGGTCTACGTACCTCTGTTAGAATCTGGGGGAAGGTGCAGAGTAAAATAAAGTAAATCAAAAGTTGTAATCTGTCAGAAGACACAGAAGACAAACAGGCTGTAGTTCCATGCAGGGTCAACTTCAGAAATATGACCAAGGAAGCGTTAAATAGCTACACCCAATGGGTGATAGGGCAGACTAAATTACAGCATGGAAAATACTTGTCAGAAAGGCTATGAACAAAGTTTTCACATAGAGACAAAGTGTTCAGAACAAGGATTACAACAGAATCTGACTGTGGCTCAGTGGAAAATGAAACAGACCACAGTACAGGAGGCATATATGGTGCCTATTTTGAAGAAGTGGGGAATCACTTCAAAACGTATCAATAAAGAACCATTTCTTTTGGACCATTATCTTATTCTCAGCAGTGCAGATTGAGCCATGTTTGACCAGGTTCTGTTTTCTTTCATTCAGACTTCGGCCTCGAGGACTCTGCGGCAGCTGATAACATTTCTTGCACTGGTTGTGGGTCTCACAAACACTCATGGTGAGTATTCTGCTTTTTCACCCTTTTTTCCTTTCATATCGGGTAAGACCTTACTGCACTTATTTTATGCACAGCTATATATACCATACTATTATTAAAGTAAAATTAAATATGAGGAGTGCATCTGTAAATGCACCATATAGTGTACAAGTAATATCCTAAAGACCCAAAAAGATACAAAATATATGCTAAAGACCCAAAAAGATACAATTAAAACTATTATAGGATATATTTTTAGTAATTAGACGACCAAGATAGTAAAGTAATAATATTAGTATGGTGTAAACTTATATACAAAAGTGACATGATCAGACCAGAAGTATCAAGACATGACCAGTTAAGAACAGTAACTAGTGCTGAAAACAAATGTCCATTAAAATTACTTTTCCCCAAAATACGAATATAACAATTCCTCACAACCAGTCCAGCAACATGAAAATGACAATCCCATCTAGAACAAATTGATCTCCGAGATCTTATAACAAAAGGTGTCTTTAGGCCCCAAATTTCTCTGACAGAAAGAAAGTCTTCCAACGTATAGTATCTCCGACCACCAAGTCTACGTTCGAATAGGTAAGCATCAGCCGGATATCACTTGTTTCTACTTTAATTTTTAATATGACACACTATATTGTTTAATACTGTTTAATATATTGCTTAAAGGTCTCACTATATTGTTTTGTTTCTACAGGCCTAGTCTATTATGCAAACTGTTTTGCATATATATTACACAGGGTGAGTCGAAAAATGCATAATCTCCTTACGTATGATCGGTCATCTCCACTAATATTGTTAATTTGTTAGCGACTTTGTTGATAGCATCCAACAGTGTATTATTCTGAGCTATTCGTTAAGGTTAAAAGTACGAAAGCCACAAATGAACTTCTACAGTACCAGCACAATGTTATTGTTTCTATTATGAATGAAAGTCATAGTGCAAATGTGAATATGATCCAGCAAAGGGCAGCAAAACGGCAAAACAATTAAATTCCACTCAACTATTTTCAAATGAGCTAGCTAAGCTACTAGCATTATAGTTCATGAATCGCTGGATTCTATTTTAATAATAGTGCTCATAATCCTTTCATCTTTTATACCTGCCACATATCTTAATTTCCAAATGGATTTTATGGCTTTCAGCAATACAAAACATCTATACAAAGCTCAGGCTATAGTCAGAAGACAGTGCATTACCATGTATGCATTGAAATGATGTACAGGACAAGACTGTGTGGCTGGCTCAATGTTAGAGAGCATATGCCTCATTTATATAAAAGGTAGCTAGCAATTTTGCTGATCAACTATGGCAATTTATTTCTAAGTGTCCATTTACAAGATGTCAGATGAAGACTTTTATTTTTAATCGTCATTTTAATTTCAACAAAGAGCTTTTCACTCATGTTCTATACGCATTTTCTTGCAGACAATACCGATTATAAAAATTGGACTTTTATCCTTTTGCAATGGTGTTGACATATGGAAATGAATCAAATTCTAATAGGCATAATTACAAGAGCTCTATGTAGGGGTATAATTAGTGTCTTTTTGAGAAGCATTTCAATAAAAAATACCATCAGAAAAGTCCTATGAAAAAAAGAAAACTAAGAATAGGTACAGGAACATGTTGAATCTTTTTTTTTCTCATAGCTCAATTGCTCATAATAGCATAACTTTATTTTGTTAAATACAGAAATGAATATATTTAAAATAACATTTGAAAATGAAAATGAAAGAACTGCACAGCTATATTTAAATAACCATTAGAATGATAATCCCCCAAAAATAATTAATATGTTATAGATGCATAGTAGACATAGTCGAATACAAATGTAGAACTCTTAAGGTAGCTTATGATGTACACTATGGCATTAATATTACACCTACAAAATATGCATTGTATGGCTGCTCATTTACTTTGCATGGAGGAGCTGTATCACACAATTAGCACATAAAAATTATTCACTCTAAAATAACATATGTGGCATGTCACATGTCTATTTTACAATAGCCACATCCAAAAGAACTTTATGATGGCAAATAAAATAATATAAAAGCAAGCATTGAATATCCTCGCCTACTTAATATAACAAAAAAAATTCCATTAAAGAAAATGTTTAATGTTGAACTGGATACTGGTTGTAATAGTGGCTTCAGAGCAGAATTAAAATATTTTTTGTTTTTTTTTCCTTTTAATTTCACATCTCCATTGTGTAGATATTACCAATCAAAGTACTTGGATCTTAATGAGTAAATTTTCATTAGGTCCAAGTGCGTGTTTTCAGATAGTTTTTACTGGGGGTGTGTACATCTAACCAATGTGTGATGCTGATGAATCATAAGCAGAAATATAGCAACAATGAAAAGAAATAAGAATGCGTTCACACAAGATCTTAAAGAAGGTTTCACAGTGTGGGAGCTGTATAATGTCAAGCAGACCTGATCTGGTCTAACGTCCTGTATGTGTCAATGTGAGGGAAGGGGCTGTACAGCTGAGCTTAGCTGTGTCACATTACAAATCCTTCTATCATCTCTAGTCTTCTGATAACATGATCCTCTCTAATGCACTGCTCCTCCACCAACACTGCTTGTCCAGAAATATCAGTAATCAGACTCATGCAGGCAGTTAGACCAGGATATCAGAGCTGTATAATGTCAAACAGACCTGATCTTCTGGTCTAAGTTCCTCTATGTGTCAGTGTGGGGGAAGGGGCTGTACAGCTGAGCTTAGCTGTGTCACATTACAAATCCTTCTATCAGCTCTAGTCTTCTGATAACATGATTGTCTCTAATGCACTGCTCCTCCCTCAACACTGCTTGTCCAGAAATATCAGTAATCAGACTCATGCAGGCAGTTAGACCAGGATATCAGAGCTGTAGCATTACTCTTACACACATGCTGTAAGCTGTGGTGGGGCATGTTCTTCTTTGATATGAATGTTGCTGGCGATTTCTGATTTCTTAGCATCATACAAGCATGTGTCCCCAGCAAAAACTGTCAGATGACATCCACCTAGTAGTAACAAAAATAAGCTCATTAGGGGCCAGAGAACTTTGATTGGTAATATATTCACAGCAGAAAAGCAAAATAAATAAAAGAAAGGTTTATGTAAGTTTTCAGCCGCTATTAAATTGTTTAACAAAGCACCAAGAAAAATATAATGAAGCGTCCTCTCTAAAACATTCTCTGCATTAACTGTTTATTTCCAGTACTAGCATTGTGTACATAGCATAAGTGCAATGAATTCTGTCTATGATATAACTGAGTTGCAAAGTATATCTGATGGCTGATGGTGGGAAATACTGAATGGCTCAAATGTAACCAAGCAACAAATAACACCATCCATTCTGCAAGGGTGATACGTAGGTGCTGCTCAGCAAAAATGCTAGCAAAATTCTTTGGAATAAAGAAAATGTGGCATTTACCATAAGTGCTCTCTGTCTTTATTTGGATTAAAATATGTAGCAGATAGGATACAGTAGGGGGAAGCTGGTGCATGTAGGGGATGGCAGTTTGGTTCTGCTCTGCACTCTTTCTGGCTTATGATATGGTAGCATGGCCACAGGAGGTGCTGATCAGTGTGAAACGGCCATCATCAACATACACCAGCTTCCACTTACTGTATTGTAGCTGTCACACTTTTTCATCCTAATAATGATACAACACTTACGGTGAGTGCTGTTTTTATTTATTCCAAAGCATACAACATTTTTTGCCCCTTCAGATACTGTAGTAAAAAGTGGCCGATCAAAGATCTAAGCAGTTACAATGAACAAATGTGGCTCTCTGTCAGCCACCCCCTCATCTTTCTGTGCATATGTAGGGCCTACTTGGTTGTGGTGTCTTTAACACTACCAGGTATAATTCACTACAATACTGCAGCATTGCAGTATGTTATTAAAATTGTCTAGAAATTGGATAGTCAAGTTCTCCAATGGAAGTTAAAAAATATTAAATATATTTAGATTAAATAATTTTAAATCATAAAATAATTTTAATTTAAGGGTTTAAAAGTCTAAAACAATTACAGAAAACACTTGTTAAATCTTTTATTAGAAACAAATAATTTGACTAATTGCAAATTTGTGATTTTATATACGCCAACACAAATTTGCGAATATTTTTGCCACGTAAAGTAAATTATGCATGGTTTTCTAAATATTTTAAAAACATAAATTGTGATGTGCATATATATTCACCCCCCTTGAGTCAATACTTTATATTACATCTTTTCAATGCAATAAATGCTGCAAGTCTTTTTGCGCATATAAAGGCTGACATTTTGGCCCTTTCTTCTTTGAAATATAGCTATAGCTCAGTGAGAATCTGTGAACAGGAATTTTCAAGTCCTTTCACAGTTTCGCAATAGAATTTACATCTGGATTCTGACTGGGCCATTCAAACACATGAATATGCTTTGATTTGAACCTTTCCATTTTATCCCTAGCAGTATGTTTATGGTCATTGTCCTGCTGGAATGTGAATCTGCCCCTCAGTCTCAAGTTTTTTGCAGCTTCTAACTCTTTTACCTAGATAATTGCCCTGTATTTAGCTTCCTTCATCTTCCCATCAACTCTAACAAGCTAGCCTTTCCCTGCTGCATAATAGTTTCCCCACAGCATGATGCTGGTACCACTATGTTTGACGATGGAGATGTTTTCAGAGTGATGTGCAGTCTTATTTTTCCACTACACATAGCATTTTGCCTTTAGCTCAAAAAGTTCTACTTTAGTCTCATCTGACTAGTGCACCTTCCTCCACATGTAGGGAAACACAACTAGCATGTGAAGAGAGTGATCTGGTCAGATAAGACTAAAGAAGAACTTTTTGGGCTAAATGTAAAATGCTTTGTGTGGCAAAAAACTTACACTGCACATCATCTTGAAAAATCATTCCCCACTATCAAACATAGTGGTTGCACAATCATGCTGTGAAGATGCTTTTCAGCAGCAGGAAAATGCAGGCAGACAGGAGACATCTTGAAGACTGCAGACAAGCATCAGATGTCCTGGAGACCGTAGATAGGTGTCAGAGTTACTTGAAGCTGCAGGCATACAGGAAATGTCCTGGAAACCACAGAGAGGTAGCAGAGATGCTGGAAGCCACCGGCAAACAGGACTCAAGAACACTAAAATCTTAAAACCAAAACATCAGGGTGTGTGTGTGTGTGTGTGTGTGTGTGTGTGTGTCTTTGTAGGCCTTATATAGACTCAGGCAGATGATCACATGAGAGCACACCAGGTCACCTGTGAAGCCCAACATGGAGCATAACAGAGTCTAATGGACAGGTGTGAGTAGAACAAAGCCTGGATCCGGGACAGGTGTGTAACAGGAGGCATGTACTTCTTCTCCCTATATGATGCTGACCAATCATGAGCAGGCAGCAGCACTCAGGGGAAAGAAATAGATGACCACTCCATAGCTTGGATTAGGTCTCAGTCTGTGAGACATAATGATACTCTTATCTCCGGATATAAATTCCTGTATGAGTTAGTATAGAGGAAGAGGCACTACAATTCAGTTTAGCTAGGTCACATTACAAAACCTCCTAAAATCTTTACTCCTCTTCTAGTATGGTCACCACTGCAATACTGCCCCTCCCCCACACTGCCTATCCAGAGATGAGCTAGAAGTGACAATATCACATTTGTTTGTCTGTTGTGCTCAACTTGTACTCCATGAGATTAAGGGTGTAATTCGATCTCACACAGGAGTAACCCTCCTGTTCTCAATTACTACTATGTGAGATGGAATGACAGCTGTGATGTTATTACAGAATAAGTACCAATTGAGCACAGAATACATAGGTGTGATTACTGGCACATATGGATAGCGGGTGTGGAGGGAGGGGCGGTACAGCAGAAGTAACCCTGCTATTAAAGGAGGTGAGCATCTGCAATAAGATGTATACAATAAATGTAGGAATATATCACCGTCTACCCGGGCACATAGGTCTTTTGATCCATTAGCTTGTATTGATCTCTGCTACTGCATGTCGATCTTCTTCTCTCTCCTGCCATTGCAAGTTGATCTCTCTCCCCTGAGGAACTCTTTTTATTAAGAGGGAAACGCGTCGGGAGGACATATATATTTTAATTTTGTGGTTGTGGGGCAGACAACTTATTTGGGGCTGCCCTTGTCAGGGCGGAAGTCTAATCACGGGGCACGACAGGGTTTGTTATTCCATCACCCAACGCATTGCCCTGATTCTTCCAGCCAGTGATCAACCCCGGACCGGTGTCTAATCTTACCCATGGAGAAGATCTGGGTGAGATTTTTCTGATTTATTGCCATTTGGCATCACCTTTTGTTATTTGCACTATTCATGCACTAGCACTTTGGTACCCCTTTTGTAATGTATTTATTAAAAGCTATGTTTTAGTCTTTGCTATTATCCACTTATATTGGACTATTGGGCTATATTTTCTGCTTGACAGAATCTGCTATTATAGAATGTAGGAATATAACCTTAGCTTGTGGTGTGTAGTATTTTTTATATAATTTCAAAAGTAATATTTTTACATACTAATTCTTACTTTTCTTATCAGACCCTTTAACAGTCAACTTATTGTTCAAAACAGTTTTATAATTAATATTAGAAATAATGAATTGTTAATAATTACACATTTTCAAAATGAATAATATACCATATATAATTATATATTTAATTCTATATCCAGATAATCAAAATTAACCAAATTTTAGCAGTCTCATTGTGAACACTAGCTATTTCATGACACAACATAATTTATGATGGCCAATGTGATAGATTTAGTATGACTATATTGTATAAATTTGCTAAACAGTTTTAAATGCATTGTCTCTCTTCATAGTTAATACAAGTTATGCTTCTTATTCTTACTGTCCTTGGTGGTGCCCTGTCTAGACTTGAAAAAATTGCTCCACAGGGGGATCATTGAAAAGAGTGTCACATAAAATGTCTATGACATTTTATACATTGACGTAACATTTCAGCTTACTTGTAATTCAGAAGGGTAAAGCAGATATATGAATTACATTTTGAAAAGTAAAATATTTTTATGATACTTTTCTGCTTAATGGCTTTGCACATTAAAACCTTTTTTTATACCCCATTGAAGAATATTTCCCCTATTTCATAATCTGATTTCTATCTGCTAATTAAAAGAGATAAATGGGAGAATATATCTCCCAAATGGGATGGGGTCTAGCAAAGAAAAGTGGAAATTGCCACCAATTTTTTAAGATGTGCTAGTTAATGATAATTTAAACTAATTATGTGGAGCCAAAAAGGGAAATACAAACTGGAATTAAAATTTCAAGACTTCTCAAACAATTACAAAAGGGTTAAATAATTTTTTTAAAAGGATTTTTTCTTAAAAATGTTGCTTCCTATACTTTAATATACACTCCCTGACAGAAGTTCTGTCACTTATCCATGTTTTATGTCACGGTTCCGCCTCCCTATCCACATGGCTAGGGGGCGAAGCCTTCTCCCGAGCCTCACTTCCAGAGCTAGGATGCTTTAAAAACTGACATCTCCAGTGAACCAGCACCGGCTATAAGCTTAGTGCTGCTTTGCCTGTGACTGCTGGTCCTGTAAGTGTTATCCTGATCCATCTGTGCCTGTGCCCCCGTGCCCTGTCTGTGTTCCGTCCCCTAGTCATTCCCCCATTCCTCTGTCCCATCTCCCACCTCCTCACTCGGTTGCTCCCTCTGGTACTGACCTCGGCCTGACCTCGACTCCGCTTCTGCTCTTTCCTCCGGTCCTCCCTCTGCCCGTATTGTGCTTGACCCGGCCCGCCTGACCATTCCTCGCAGGCCCTGCAGCTGTGCTGTGAGGCAGTATACAAGCACACACTGTGTATCTACTTCCTGGTTCTTGTTTCTCCGTGTAGTGTCTTCTGCTGCAGAGCTCCGGCTCCCCCTTGTGGCAGCTAGACATTATCATGCATTGATTTTATAAATTACTCTTTTGAAAGCTGAAACCCTCCCACATTTGGTTAAGGTTATGAAAGTAAAGTTGCTGTAAAGCTGAAATATTGATCATTTAATGAACACAGAAAGGTCAGATTTTGGCAAGACAAAAGTTTTGTCACCAACAGAAAGTAATGTGAAATTCAAACAAATAATTAACTTCTAATACAAAGATATGTTGCATAACATTGGTAAATGAAGTTGTGGAGCCATTAGAGTAATATTTAATAATTTGTGTGACTTCCATGAGCTTGAAGGACTGCATCCATGCGGTTCAACAATGATTTATACAATTTATTGATGAAGTCATCAGGAAGAGCAAAGAATACAGTCTTACATGCCTCCCAGAGTTCATCTAGATTCTTTGGTTTTGTCTTCCAAGCTTCCACTTTCATCCTACCCCATACATGCTCAATGATGTTCATGTCTGGTGACTGGGCTGGCCAGTCCTTTAGCACCTTGATCTTCTTTGCCCGAAGGAACTTTGTTGTAGAGATGAATATATAACATGGAGCACGATCCTGCTGCCGAATTTTATCCCTTTTATGATTGGGAATATAAGAGGTAGCTAATACTTCTTGATATATTAGGCTATTAATATTGCCTTCCACCTTGCAAATGTTTTGCATGCCTTCATACTGAATGTAACCCCAGACCATGATCTTTCCACCACCAAACTTAACCGTTTTCTGGGTGTATTTGGATCCATATGGGCTCCAGTAGGTCTCCTGCAGTATTTGCGGCGGCTGTGGTGTAATTCAAGTGAAGATTCATCAGTGAAATCCACCTTCTGCCACTTTTCCAGCATCCGTCTGTTTAGCAGACTATGGGAGTTGGCAAATGCCACACGTTTTTTTAATTGCCTTTTGTTTAGTGCTAGCTTCTGAGCAGTGATTCGACCATGGAGGTCATTTCGAGACAGAATCCTACAAACTGTTCTAGTTGCCAAAGGGATTTGAGGTGATCAGGCTTTTTGGAGCTCTGCTGCAGTGGAAGAGGGGCCGGCTTTGGATTTTCTAACCAACAAACGCTCCTCCTGAGCAGTTTTCTTGCAGGGTCTGCCAGACCTGGTCTTGTCAAAAATATCTCAAGTCTCTTCAAATCTTTTTTAATTCTTTGTACTTGATACTGAGACCCATTAAAGGTGCCAGCCGCCTCTGCAGTGGATATGGTCTTTAGCCTCTTGATAATCAAGGCTTTGGTGACAGGGTGGATTTTTGGCATGTTGTCAGAGGTCAAGTTGAAGTTCAATTGAAGGTCTGGGTGCTGGGTTTCTTTTTATACACACCCACTATTAACCGATCATTAGTGAGCATAGCTGAGGATGTAAACTAGGATTGGGTGAATTATATGACAAGGCGACAAAACTTTTGTCTTGACAAAATCTGACCTTTCTGGGTTCATTAAATGATCAATATTTCAACTTTGAAGCAACTTTTTTTTCATAACCTGAACCAAATTTGGGAGGGTTTCAGGTTTCAAAAGAGGAATTTATAAAACCAATGGATGAATTTAAAGTCAGGTTATAAGCTTTTATTTACATAATATGGATTAGCAACAGAACTTCTGTCAGGGAATGTATGTAGTCTCATTAATATATATAGTCTCACTATTAACAAACTACCAATTGTCATTAGCAAATTAAACAAAAAAATATATAGAATATTCCAGGACTGTTAACCTCTTAGTGACCAGGCCAAATATTATTATTCTGATGGGTCATTTTATGGGAGAATAACTCTGCAATGTTTCAACATATCCTAATGATTCTGGGAATGTTTTTTCATGACATATTATATTTTATGATAATGGAAAATTTAGGTTAATATATTTTGTATTTGTTTGTAAAAAAAAATCACTAATTTGACAAAATTTTCTAAAAGTTAGATCTAACTTTGGTTATCTCATTAATCTAGATAATCACACCACACAATATAGTTAATAAATAACATTTACCTCATGTCTGCTCTATATCAGCACCATCTGTAAAATGTTATTTTGTTTTGTTAGAATGTTAAAAGCTTTAAAATTATAGCAGTCATTATTTTTTCTGTAAAATGTTTAAGGAGATTTACAAAAAAATATTTTTTTAGAGACCTATTAAGTTTTGAAGTGACCTTAGGGGAACTATACATTGGAAAATTTCCCAAACAGATACCATTTTAAAAACAACCCCCTCAAAATATTCAAAACTGCTGGCTGGCAGTTTATTAACCCTGTAGCTCCTATTCCAGAATTAATGTAAAGTTGCATGAGAAATTTTTATTTTTACAATCTTGGGGTATGTGCACATGTTGAGTATTTGGTTGCAGAAATTTCTGCATCACTTTTACATCTCTTGGCAGGAAAAACACAGAGCAAAAACATGTGTTTTAGCCACATTTTTATATGTATTTTTTTTCTTTTTGTTTCAATGGTAAAAAACGCATGCAGAAAGGGTAAAATAATTAACAAGCTGCAGATTATTTTCTGCACTAAATCTGTAAGGAAAATAAAGCTCAAAATGGGTACTACACTTCAGGTTTCTCATTGATGTTGCTGGCATCAGGTTTTTCTTGCAGTTTTTTCACAAAACTGTACTGTAAAACACAGTGTGCACACATCCTATATGTGGCTAACTTCTGAACAGGTCACCATAGCTGACAGACTCTAAAGGGTACTTTACATGCTGCGATATCGGTACTGATATCGCTAGCGAGCGTACCCGGCCCTGTCGGTTGTGTGTCACTGTCAAATCGCTGCCTGTGGCGCATAACATCGCTAACACCTGTCACACAGACTTACCTTTCCTGTGACATCGCTCTGGCCGGCGATCCGCCTCCTTTCTAAGGGGGTAATTCATGCTGCGTCACAGTGACATCACACGGCAGCCGTCCACTAGCAGAGCAGGGGCGGAGATGAGCGGCCGGAACATGCCGCCCATCTCTTTCCTTCCTCATTGCCGGTGGACGCAGGTAATGAGATGTTCGTCGTTCCTGCGGTGTAACACATAGCGATGTGTGTTGCTCGCAGGAACGACGAACAACATCGTACCTGCAGCAGCAACGATATTTTGAAAAGGAGAGGCGTGTCAATGAGCAACGATTTTTCACGTTATTGCGCTCATTGATCGTCGCTCCTTGGTGTCACACACTGCGATGTCGCTAATGATGCCAGATGTGCGTCACTAACATCGTGGCCCCGCCGAAATATTGTTAGCAATGTCGCAGCGTGTAAAGCACCCTTCCGGTCATTATGTGGCCATTAATTGCAATGGCAACCATTAGCACCACACAATCATGGTCTCAGGATGCTGATGGGGTTAAAGAGGGAGCACCTACACTCTGTTAACCATCAGGATATCACTGTCTCTAGTGACAGCAGCATTTAATGAGCTAAACAGTAATGGTCAGTGCCAACACTGTGTCTGCTGCAATAAGTTGTCAACTATAGTGTACAGCTAACAGCTGCGCCATTTTTACCCATCCAGGTGCCATTCAGTTATATCTCAGGTAAGTTTAAGTTGTATTAGTGGTTATTATGGAGTTAAAATCACTCAAATATGTGCTGACAACTCCACTAAACTGCTTTTCAAATTGGATCAATCTATAGCTGTTTCATCTCTTTGCTTTAAAAACTTTAGAAACCACACATTTTCATTAAATATACATTATTCACACACACAAATTCACTTTAAAATTACCATTGTTTATTTGCTTCATTACATTTTGACTAAATTTTTTGGCAAGGATAAAAGCATTATAAAAGAATCATTTGCTTCACAAATGGCAAACAAGGTGGGCCTTTGTCCTAATTTTGATACTGAAGATTCATCCTGAAATGAAGTGGGCTTTTTGAATTGTGACATTGGCCAGTCATTATTTTTTCATTTTTTTAAAGCGACTTTCACCTCTGGCCCAATGACTGAACTATGATCGCTCCCAGGAGGAAATAAGTTTATATTCTACCAGCAGCCACACCAGTAAGGTGGCCAAGCTGCAATGTAACACTAAAAGTGTGTGTGTTTAGTGAAATTTTGCTATGGTTGATTATCCAGATCTGTATAACTGTATGAGACATTTAACCTTTTTCAAAATGTATACTTTTTTATTTCTCCAAATTTAGACTAATAGCTTAAAAATATTTTGAAAGTCAGAATATATTATTGATTTTTTCCAATTGTGATTTACTACTTGTTTTTAAGCACAGACAAATAAAACTTTAATAACACAAACTTAGTAGTGATTTTACAATTCATCGAATGGAAGCTATTGAATATTAATCAATGGTACCTTCTACAGAACCATGTGTTTTAAAGTTTCAACTGCTAAAATAATGATCATAACTACACATTACCCTCTTTTTCATAATACTACTATTTTCTTTAATGCTTTCACTCAAAAGTTTATTGCAGATCATGTTTTATTCTTTCCTGTTTCCTTTTTAATTTCAGCACAAATAACTTATCTGAAACATCAAAATGGGTGCAACCTTCAGCTTCAAAGAGGAAGACATCTTAGAGTTCTTTTTTCCTTATCTATTTTCTCTTTTAAGGATGTTTGATCTGCAGCAAGGACTAGTTTCCTTTTACAACACTAAATAATGGAAAAATACTTTTAGTATTCTTGTCACTTGCTCTAAGGTTACACAGCCCACACTCTTATCTGTACCAAACATGAAATGCATCATGGGACCCTTCTTAAGAATGCAACAGTCTATGGAGAGATTTATTATGAATTAAGGCACTGAGCACGTAACCTTTTCTGGCCTTGACATTTTTTTAAAAATTTCATGTTGAATTGTTTTAAAAAAAAAGTAAAAAAAAAGCTAGAGGTTACCCCCTATTAGATTTTCATGCATTGTCCATCTTACCTTATTCCATTATCCATATAATACTAAAAACACTATAAGCTTAGCAGAATCTACTGAAGTATACAAATTCAGTTAATATATTTTTAAGTAAATACGAAAAATAAAAGCAATAATAATGATATTCATACATATCAATATATCATCTAAAGCAGTGGTCTCCAAACTGTGACCCTTCAAATGTTTCATACTATTGTTCCAAGCATGGTGAGACAACTATATGCTGAAAGATAATTTTTTTCACATTGCCAGAGAGAAAAAGACCACTAACAACAATAATTAACCCCTAACCAACATATCCAATTTATATTTGTTTCCAATTTCATATCTTTTTTCCCCTTCTTTCAAAAGACATATCATTTTTACCTTTCCTTCCATATCGCTGTAGGATGACTTAACTTTTTGTGGGATTAGTTGTACTTGTGAGTGATCCCATCAATTTTACCATATAACTTACTAAAAAATGGGAAAAATAAGTTGTTTGAAAGTGCAAAAGAAAGCCATGATTCTGACAATGAATGACTACATTGTGTGGTAATAATGACTTGGCAACATGATTCTACAGGTCAGTACAATTATGATTTCACCTATAAATGTCCGATGGTCACCTCTTAATTTCTACTATAATAAAGTCCACAAATAGACGTAAATTTTATGCAAATATCATTATTTTAATTTTTATTCATGACTGACGGGACATACAGTGCGGACAATGTCAGATTAAAACCATGTGCAAAAACCGTGCATAAAATAATACAGGGCAGTGTGGTCAGTTATACAGATTCTTTTTTATAAATGGCTAGTTGTCAGGACATGCAATGTTAGACTCAATACAATTATATATGTATGTCACTAATAATACAAATGCAATATTATATATCTGTATTGGTTTGGATTATAATTATCCTATTCTACATTGAAATCTGATACCATCTAGTATCACATATATTATAATACATAGTATATCCAAGTGAACCAAATCACACAAGTAACGAATCTTGTATTACGCTCCTAATTCCACTCAAGAGTTAATCTCAATATTATGTAGAGCACAGAGCACATAAATGCACAGAAGGGGATCATTAAGTCCGTAATAACTTACTGATATCCAAATTACAATATAAATATATATATATATATATATATATACACACAGTACAGACCAAAAGTTTGGACACACCATCTCATTCAGTTTTCTTTATTTTCATGACTGAAAATTGTAGATTCACATTGTAGGCATCAAAACCACGAATTAACACATGTGGAATGAAATACTTTACAAAAAAGTGTGAAACAACTGAAAATATGTCTTATATTCTAGGTTCTTCAAAGTAGCCACCTTTTGCTTTTTGCTTTGATTACTGCTTTGCACACTCGTGGCATTCTCTTGATGAACTGCAAGAGGTAGTCACCGGAAATGGTTTTCACTTCACAGGTGTGCCCTGTCAGGTTTAATAAGTGTGATTTCTTGCCTTATAAAATGGGTGTGGGACCATCAGTTGTGTTGTGCAGAAGTCTGGTGGATATACAGCTGATAGGTGAGGACCGCCCCAAAAAAGGAAGACCAAGAGTCACCTCTGTTACAGAGGATAAGTTTATCCGAGTCACCAGCCTCAGAAATCACAGGTTAACAGCATCTCAGATTAGAGACCAGGTCAATGACACACAGACTTCTAGCAGCATACACATCTCTAGAACAACTGTTAAGAGGAAACTTTGTGCAGTAGACCTTCATGGTAAAATAGTTGCTAGGAAACCACTGCTAAGGCAGGCAACAAGCAAAAGAGGCTTGTTTGGGCTAAAGAACATAAAGAATGGACAATAGAGCAGTGTAAATCTGTGCTTTGGTCTGATGAGTCCAAATTTGAGATCTTTGGATCCAACCACCGTGTTTTTGTGTGATGCAGAAAAGGTGAACGGATGGACTCTACATGCCTGGTTCCCACTGTGAAGCATGGAGGAGAAGGTGTGATGGTGTGGAAGTGCTTTTCTGGTGACACTGTTGGGGATTTATTCAAAATTGAAGGCATGGCAACCACAGCATCTTGCAGCGGCATGCTATTCCATCCAGTTTTGCGTTTAGTTGGACCATAATTTATTTTTCAACAGGACAATGACCCCCAAACACACCTCCATGCTGTGTAAGGGCTACTTGACTAAGAAAAAGAGTGATGGGGTGCTACGCCAGATGACCTGGCCTCCACAGTCACCAGACCTGAACCCAATCGAGATGGTTTGGGGTCAGCTGGACCGCAGAGTACAGGCAAAAGGGCCAACAAGTGCTAAGCATCTCTGGGAACTCCTTCAAGACTGTAATAGGATGGATGCGGCAATTCCGGGCAGCTGTTGAGTGATATTGTTAGGGTGGTGGGCTCCCCATAATGGGGTGCTCTCCATCCTGACAATACCAGCCTCCAGCCGTGTGGCTTTATCCTGGCTGGTATCACATATGGGGGAACCGCATTTTTTTTTTTTTATTATTATTTATTTATTTTACTGCACGATATAGACCCACCCACTGCCGGCTATGATTGGTTGCAGTGAGACAGCTGTCACTCATCGTGGTGGCGTGTCTGACTGCAACCAATCATGAGTGCCGGTGTGCGGGGAAAGCACGGAATAACTGATTGAATAATGAAGCGGCAGCCATTTTCAAAATAGCAAAAGATGCCGCAGATTTGTGACAGCGTGCAGCACGGCGCCCGTGATTGGTGAGTAGGAAAGAGAGAGGGATTGTTCTGGGGACGCAGGACGCAAGCAGACAGCAATGTGTGCACATAGCCTTACTGTGAAAAGCCACATTTTTGGTGCTCGAACCGTTCTCGAACGTAACTCGAACTGTCGAGCTTTTAACAAAAAGCTTGAGTTCGTCGAATGTCTCGAACACCCCCCAAAATCACTCAAACATGAAATTGGCGAACCTCGAGCCTCGAACATCACTAATTTCTAGTAGGAACTTGTCAGACCAAGAGGTAACCCAGTTAATGTCACTGGGAAAACTAGGACGTTACCGCTAAACCGGTCACATGCGTAGAGGGCATGTGACACCACAGGTACAAAGGAATCAGTCACGTGCGTAGAGGGAACGTCAGACCGAGTAGGCTACCCAGTTAGCGTCACTGGGTTCCCAGGGCTGGCACATATATACAAGTTTGCCAATGGTCTTGCAGACTACTGGTCACATGTGAAAGGGGCACGTCAAACCACGTGGGTCACCTAGTTAGTGTAATTGGGCGCCCAAGGAATGATAGGACAATGGTTGACCCTCACCGTACCAATGTACGGGTGTGCACAGATACGAATACCTTGTACTGACGCCTAGCCCTCATGTAGTCACTGTCCTTATCCATACACACACCTGCCACAAGCACTACAGGAAACTGTCGCTGGAACCCAATCACTCTAACAGCCAGGATAGCAGCCTTAGCTGTCAGCATGCAGTATGACACTCGCGTGCCGATGGGTGGAGCTCCAGACCTTTTATAGCTGTCTCCATGGCCCAGACCACATGGCATGTGATAATGGCGTCAGTTGCAGCCTTACGGAGGCTGCCACCTCATTGCTGATATCATAATGAACAATCAGCAGCTGTCACTTCATCGCTTATGTCACTGATGACCAATCAGTGGCCGCCTTGTCATTGATGACATCACGCACATGCTCAGTGTGGCTAAATGAGCACTTAGACTCAAGATGGTACAAAACTCTAGCCACTTGATGCCTCAAGCGACGGCCAGGTGGCGCTGCAGAATTGACCGACCCCACTGTGGGAGTCAATGACGGGACTTAACCGGTTTGAGGCACAACAGAACCCCAAATCACAACAATGTTATGCTTTTGGATAGGATTGTGGTGCTGTATGATGAATGGGGGATGTGTTTAATGAGTAGAGGAGGTGTGCACTGCCGGCTCACAGTTAACTCAGCTAGGGATTTAATGATATATAGTTAAGATAGATAGGAGAGCGATAGTGCAGAATAAAGACATGCAGTATAGGGAAAGCTACAAACTGGCATTTAATAATAGAAATAGGGATAGGTACTTGTCAGTGCCTGGTAAAGAGTTTCCAGTGAACGATTTAAATAGCTATTGCTACATATTGCTGCTTGCTCTTAATTAGCCAATCACATTTTTAGATATTGTTAGTTATGAGTGACTTCTGTAAATTTGCTAGTGATCTAGGTAAAAAGGTCTTGTTATTTTTCATCGCCTGATCAAATTATGCAGTCACATTTGTAGTCATTCTTAGTTAGTACTAGCTGCTGACAATTTGCTAGGAACTAGGTAAAAAGATCTTGTCAGTTTTCATCCCTGCTCAAATTTCTGCCGTCAATCACATTTGTAGTTATTGTTAGTTAGTACTGATTACTGTCAATATGCTAGTGAAGTAGGTAAAAAGGTGTTAGCACTTTTCATCGCCAGCTCCAAATTATGCAATCGAACTTGTAGTTGTTGTAAGTTAGTACTGCTTGGTGTCAATTTGCTAGTGAAGTAAGTAAAAAGGTCTTGGCAGTTTTTTTGCCTGCTGAAAATTACGCAGTCAATTACATTTGTAGTTATTGTTAGGTTATATTGTTTGCTGTCAATTTGCTAGTGAAGTAGATAAAAAGTATTGGCAGTTTTCACCACCTACTCAAAATTACACAGTCAATTACATTTGTAGTTATTGTTAGTACTGCCTGCTGTAAATTTGCTAGTGAAGTAGCTAAAAAGTTAAACTTCTGTTACTGGACAGCCTGCTCCACTACATTTCTTTGGCAGCTACACATCGCTTCAACTTCGAAATAAGGCGGATAAACAGCATGTGCTAAAGTTGATGGCAAGCGCTGCATCAAGTGACCTCTTCTTCTCTTCCTACCCCTCAACATCACACACAGTTCATTCTTCCCAGGTGCCACCCAATTACACTTGTTTCCACCCGCATCACAAAGGTCCAAAGATTTGCAGACTCAAAAAGAGGAAAGCATCTGAACCGATGCACAAAATCTTTGTGAGTTGTATCCTGGCCTGAATGTAGTAGAGTCCGAGCAGGATCCCAATCCTTACTAACTGACATTAACCCCAGGGGTGGAGGAGATGTTGAGGAGACTCAGGTATCTGAGGTGCACCTATACTGTCCGGTGATGTCAGGTCAGGAAGTGGAGGAGTCGGACAACATAGAACATGACATTGACCTTCTAGATCCCACTTGGTGTGAACCCAGAGGCATGCAGCTGAGTAGCTTAACATTTGATGATGAGGAGGAGAATAACAAGCATGTTATTACATTGGTGATTCCCACAGAAATACGTAGATATGCAACTATCACTCAGGTTTCTGGCAGCAGAACATCCACTTGTTTACCCGCTACAGTCGGGGTGAATGATAGCCCATCCACATCCGCTGTTACGAAAGTGATGGTGCCTGGTGTTTTTGACATATGTAAGACTCTAAGTACACTATTTGTTTCACAATCCAGCATTACATCTCTGCCTACACATCTACACATCCCTCACAGTCCACCAGATGATCATGGACACTTTACTCCACTGTCTCTCAGCACAGAAACCAGCCCTTTGGCTTTCCGGGCCAAGCTTGACAAATGGCTGTCTCCACTGAACCTGGAGCCAGGGAAGTCTGTGTGCGATAATGGTGCAAAGCTGGTGGCGGCCTTATGCCTGACCACATCACACATGTGCCTTGCATGGTTCACGTCCTCAACCTGGCTGTAAAGAAATTTCTAGCCCACTATCCTGGCGTTGATGCACTGCTGCAGAAGGAACAGTCACTATGCGCTCATTTATGCCATTTACAACCATCGACTAGCAACTCTGCAAAGGTATTTTAGCCTGCCAGTTAAATGGTTAATATGCGATGTACCAATATGATGGAATTCCACTCTACACATCAAACTACAGAAACATGAGTATATAAGCCAATAGGATATTTTAAAAAGAATACATCTTTATTCAAACAATTCATTTTAAAAACACAAATGGATAAAAAGATGAGGTCACCTAACAAAAAACCTAAGGTTGTCAAAACAAAAATCATAAATACGTATCCAAAGACATCCAATGTTAACAGCATCCAGGTATATGCACAACCAAAATCCATATTCAGAGGTGATGGTAGATAGAGAAAATATGAAAACAAGAATATGAGAAAAAAATGCTACCGTAAGCACTTGAAATAAAAAAAAGGTCAAAAAACATGTAACAACATGTACTTACCTGACCAAAAAAAGAAATCTCCAGAAGGTGGATACAGATAGCAACAATGTGGCGTGAAAAAAATGAAAAAATATGTACAGTGAATGAATTTTTTTTTAAAAAAAAATTAATATAACTATAACAATTGCTAGTAATATATAGGGATCATTCAAAGAACTGCTGTCACAAGCCACTTGCATCTGTATAAGACAAAATCTGGAATAAGTCAGTGGGAAGACACTGAATAGACAAAGAAAGAAATTCCCACTTATGTCCACATGATGGTGCTATAGAATAGATGAAGGCACCACAGGAATATTCCTTACCCAAATGAGCACAGGAGGAATAAAAAACTGCAGGATCATAGAAGATCAGAAGGAGAGACCACACATGACCAAATGCTGATGATGTAAACAACGAATAGGTAAGAGATGTACCCCTATGCGCGTTTCACATACAGCTTCTTCCAGTGTGTTGATGCACACTTTGAATAGTCTGAGGGAGGAGGTGGGGTCCCAGAGGAAGAGGAGGAAGAAGAGGGGGATGAGGAAGGGATACCATTTCCTTTAAAGTCCGGGCAGTCATCCCAAAGGCAGGTGTCATGGGAGGGTGGAGTCCACCGAGCGAGGCGGGCTCATGGTAACAAGAAAACTGGCAGTGAAGGTGCAGGAGCTGAGGAACAAAAGGAGAAGGAAGAGGTGATGAGTGCAGAAAACTCTAAAGATGAAAAAGATATTGATCCTGTCTCTTTTGTCTGCGGTTGGTAGAAGGGGACAGAGGAGGAAGCCACCAACACAACATGGACTTGAACCTCATGGAAGCATCCGACATATGAGCGCCTGTATCCTGCACTTCTTGCATCTGCAACATAATGTCCGTAGTGTTAGGATTAGAAATACTACAGACTACTGGGTTTCCACTCCATTTTACAATTGTAAATTTAGCAAGATGCTAACCCCTTGGAAAGGGATGTGTAGATGCTGGAATATCGAAACCAGCTTGTAGACCATTTTAACAGTAGTTTTCCACAAGAAAGCAGTGAAGTACACAGCATGCATGGCAGTTATAGAATTCCAACCATGGAACCATCGCGTTGTCAACTCACAAACATTACCAACAGCAGCTTAAGTGGCAGAAAGAATTACTGTGAGGTTTGGCACAAATTTAACAGACTATCGCATGCACCAGCAGAATAAATTAGAAGTGTGACACATAGAGAGCAGCTAGAAAAGATGATGCAAGAGTATTTAGAATTCAATATCGTTGCCATAAGGGGGGATTGGACCCTATTACATGTTGGTCTTCAAAAATGGAAAAGTGGCTTGAGCTTTATAGCCATGGCCTGGAAATTTTGGCCTGCCCCTCCGACAGCATTCTTTCAGAATGTGTCTTCAGCGCTGCTGGGAGTGTATTGGCTGATAAGTGCATCTGGCTGTCCATTGAAAGCATAGACCACCTAACTTTCATAAAGATTAAAAATGCCTTTGCCACGCCAGTCCCAGACTGTGTAGACTAGGAGATGTGTAGTGCCAGGGTTCTGGGAGCAAGAGGCTTACGCCTGTCTGTCATCTTGCTGTCTCTGGTGAAGGTAGAAATGTTGGTTCAGACCTTGTTACAAGGCCAGTCCCAAGCATTCAGGTTGATTTGTTGGACTATTTGTAGTCTGTGCTAATTGTTGCCACTTTTCCTGTTGCCGGACTTTAATTTTAAGGAATGAGGAGACTCCAAGTAGGGTCTCCAAATTGGGTTTTGTCTGCAGTGCCAGAGTTGTTTAAGAAAATGTAGACTGGAGGAGCAGAAGGAGGTATTACTGGGCTGCCAGTGACAGGAAATATACAAAAAAAAATGATGGATGTGCATTGTGCATCAGAGTGATTGCAATCCTGAAGAAGGGGGCTCAGACTCCTGAAACGTGTAGAAATAAAATCACTCCTTTTATTATACAAACATTTTTTTTTCTATTTTTCCTGTCACAGGCAATGCAGTAATACCTGCTTCTGGTCTTCCAGTCTACATTTGATATCTCAGAGGACTGCTGCAGCCTGTTTCATTGAGTTTGCTTCGGGTGTTGTGACTTTCTCACAACCTTAACAGATGAGCGTGCTTAGCTTATTTCTACTCTGGTTTTTTTGAAGGATAAGACCCTATTGCACCTTTTGTTTTCCATTTTTTCCTCTTCAGGGTTGTTTAAGCAAGAGGCCTACGCCTGACACTCATGCATCTCTTGTTTCCTTTAAAATGGAAATGCTAGGCCACATCCTGTGTGTGTAAGTCAACGCAATCAGGCAGTCCTTAAATTAACATGCATTGGAAAACGCAGTCAGATATCTACAAAGCTGTGGCTCACTATCCAGGCCTAGTTTGATCAATGCCTGTCTCCACTTGCCCCTGACCCAGGGAGTGTCATATACAATAACGGGCCAAACCTGGGCAACATCACATGTGCACTGCATGGATCAATCTGGTTGTACAGAAATTTCCATTCCACTATTCTGACCTGGATGTGCTGCTGCAGAAGGCACGGTCGCTGTGTGCTCCTTTTTTAAAATGGAAATGCCAGCCCACATCCTGTGTGTTGAATGGATCATACTTCTCTAGTGTGAAGACACTGAGGAAAGGGGGGGAGAATTGATGCTGCTGTCCTGCTGTCTGCCTGCAATATGTTTAAGCAAACTCCAAGGTGGGGCTTCAAGTTGTGTCTTTTGTGTACTGGCAGGGTATGGGAGCACCAGCCCTACGTTTGTCTGTCATCAACCTCTATATTTCTGTACTGCTGCAATGTAAAAAGTATTTTTTGCTGTTTTGGAAGCTTTTTGACCCCCCAAAAGGTGTTTTCTCTGCCTTACGTTTGGCCTTCCATTGAATTCATTGGAGTTTGATAAGTAGAGATGAGTGATCCTCCCAAGGATTGGATTGCCGATTCCACCTGAGATTGCGTTCGGATCGAAGATCTTAGCTGATCCGATCGTCAATTTTAGATCAACCCATTAAATTCAATGGGAGGCAAATGTGATGTGTTGTAAAATGGTGCGGGAAGTGTAAAAGAAGGAAAATAAAAAAGTATTAAAGCACTACATAGTTATCGCATCCCCGCGACTGCAGCACTACTTCCCGGCCTGACAATTGTCACTAATGCATATTCACTGCTAAGTCTATGCCTGACGTATCTATCTACTCATTTAACAAGGGCATTGGCAGCCTCTAACAATGCTGGAGTAACATACTGAGCCAGTGCATAGCTAAACCTACCTTACAGACCCTGACAAAAATGGCTCCTAAGAGAAGGATCATTCCATTTGTTGTCATTTGACCATCTACGGAACTCAGAAAAGAACTCCTTCACTGGCAGCTCCAAAGTTTTTACTCAAGGAAGATGCAATCATTGTCATCATAAATATTAGCCAAAGCTGAAAAAACTCATCCACTGTCTGCAATGACTGAGAGTCAGTTGGTACAGAGAGGTCCCAGGACTTAGGATCTCCATGTAGGAAAGAAATTACAATCCCCACTTGCTCTTCACACACTTCCTGAGGAACGACGGCGGAGCTTAAAATTCAATTTACTAGCTTCCCTAGAAACCCTAAATGTATCCCTCCCACTAATAAAACCTGTCTGAGAGAGCAATTTTGGGGTCAGGCTAAATTTGAGAGTGAGCCGAGACCAACAAACCTGCAATTTGCTGCAACTGCTGCACAACCTACACACTGATATCCATGACTTCCAGCAAAAGGCTCTGTATCTATGAGCAAAATCTGAAGCTGGATTCATAATGAATCCTGAAAAATATTTTGGGAGCTGTTATGTCACACTTGGGCAAGGGAATTCCCGACTTATGATGCAACAAAGAAGTTACAACAGGGATGGAAAAGGAGAAGAATTCCCGAACAATAAGGAGTGGGAATGGGTCAACTCTTGACACTAACCTCAACTTCAGTAATTTCCAGACACTTCCTTCCTCCCTAGTCAGTTTACATAGTTGCATAGTTCAATATGTTAAAAAAAGATCTAGGTCCATCTAGTTCAACCTTCCTCACCATATTATATATTTTGTCACTAAATCATTTATAATCAACAATGTTGTGTATACTGAGGAAATCATCCAGCCCTTTTTTTAAAAGTTGTAATAGTTTCTGCCATTGCTACATCTTGTGGTAGGGCATGCCACAATCTGACTACTCTAAGGCGGGCTTTGCACGTTGCGACATTGCACGTGCGATGTCGGTGGGGTCAAATCGAAAGTGACGCACATCCGGCGTCGCAGTCGATATCGCAACGTGCAAATCCTTTTTGATACGATGAATGAGCGCAAAAGCGTCGTTATCGTATCATCGCTGCAGCCTCCGACATTTCCATAATGCCGGTGCTGCGACAGGTGCGATGTTGTTCCTCGCTCCTGCGGCAGCACACATCGCTGTGTATGAAGCCGCAGGAGCGAGGAACTTCACCTTACCTGCTGCCGGCTGCAATGAGAAGGACGGAGGTGGGCGGGATGTTTACATCCTGCTCATCTCCGCCCCTCCGCTTCAATTGGCCGCCTGCCGTGTGACGTCACTGTGACGCCGCATGACCCGCCCCCTAAGGAAGGAGGCGGGTCGCCGGCCAGAGGGACGTCGCACGGCAGGTATGTGTGTGTAAAGCTGCCGTAGCGATAATAATTGCTACGGCAGCTTTCACTATATATCGAACGTGCGACGGGGGCGGGGCTATCGCTGCAGCATCGGTAACACATTGTTACTGATGTCGCAGCGTGCAAAGCCCGCCTAACTGTAAAAAACCTTTTCCAATTTAACTGCTGGAATTGCCTTCCTTCTACTTGCAGTGTATGCCCCCTGGTCCCTAGTATTGTTTTGGAAGGAATAAGTCATGTGCCATTCCTTTGTATTGACCACACATGTAATTATACATATAAATGAGATCTCCTCTGAGATGTCTTTTTTCTAAGGTAAAGAAAACCAACTTTTTCACCCACTCATCATTTGGGACGTCTTTTATTCCTTGTGATAATCTAGGTGACTTTGAACTGACTCTAATGTCTTAATATCCTTTTTAACCCCTTAACAACGGCGGACAGTAATATTACATCCTAGTGGTCATAGTGTGACTGCCTGCGGTCTGCCGCTGGCAGCGTGTCGCGATCGGTGCACATCTCAGCTAATTTTAACAGCTGAGATGTGTGCCCGCTAGGCACGAGCAGAATCCTTACCTGCTCGTGCCGTTTAACCCCTTAAATGGTGCTGTCAATATGTGACAGAGCCATTATAACGACATTGGCGGTAAACATTTATTTACCGCCCAATACCGGAAGTCACGTGACATGATCACGTGACTTCCGGTGGTTGTCATGGTAGCACAGGGTAATGTGATGACTCCTGTAGCTCACATGAATTACTTTCGGTTTCACTCGGCCCGGAGCAGAGTGAAGCAGAAAATGAGCGTATCTGCTGTTTACAGCTGTATAGCTGTGATCAGCAGATATGGCAGAGCAATCGGATCGCTGATCCATGTAGTCCCTTATGGGGGACTAGTAAAATTAAAAAAACGTAAAAAAAAGGTCTTTTTAAAAAAAAAAAAACCCTAAAAGTTCAAATGACTCCCCATTTGCCCCATTGAAAAGTAAGGGGTTAAAAAAATAAAACATATACACACATTTGGTATTGCTGCTTTTTGAAACGGCCATCTATCAAAATATAAAATCAATTCATCTCATTAGTAAACGGCGTGGCGACAAAAAAAATTCCAAACGCCAAAATTACGTTTTTTGGTCGTTATAAATTTTGCGCAAAATGCAATAACAGGCGATTAAAATGTAGCATCTACGCAATAATGGTACCATTAAACATGTTAGCTGGAGATGCAAAAAAAAAGCCATCACTTTGCCACAGATCTCAAAAAATGAGAACCCTACAAGTCACGGAATATGGCGTAAAACGTGCGCCACTTTTATTGGACAAACTTGTGAATTTTTTTAACCCCTTAGATACAAGTAAACCTATACATGTTTGGTGTCTACAAACTTGCACCGACCTCAGGCATCACAAAAACACATCAGTTTTACCATATAGTGAACATGGTGAATAAAATATCCCAAAAACTATTGTGCAATCACACTTTTTTTGCACTTTTTCCCCACTTGGAATTTTTTTTTTCTGTTTTTCAATACACTATATGGTAAAACTTATTTCATTTAAAAGTACAACTCGTCCCGCAAAAAACAAGCCCTCATGTGGCAAGATTGACAGAAAAATAAAAAAGTTACTGCTCTCGGAAGAAAGGGAGCAAAAAAAAACAAAAAAACAGAAAACGCCCTGGGGCTGAAGGGGTTAATGTTTAAAGAAAATAAATCTGCTAGAATGGTCCAGCTAATCACCTGCAGTGTATACAACAGAAAATTTATAGCAGGAAATAAAGCTCAGAGTTCATAGAAGGATCCCAAAGATCTTTCAGGATTTGAAGAGCGTTTGTGTGGAAGAATGGACAAAAATCACAAATGAGCAGTGCATGCAACTAGTTTTTCTATACAGGTGGTATCTTGAACCTGTCATTACCAACAAAAGCTTTTATCTAAAATATTAAATACATTTCATTGAGTGCATTCAATACTTTTTCTCTTTGTCATTACTTGTTATTATACATTACTACATTTATGGAAACATATGCTTTAATTTCATTGCATTTGAGGATTGAATTGGTTGTTACCAACATCTGGTTAGAATTTCATGTCAATAGCAAGTTTTGGATATATATTTAAGTAGAAAATAGCAGGAGAGAGAGAAAGAGAACAATACCATGATTTTTCTTTAATACAGTCATAGATTTAGGTATTGCTATGTGATTATATTTAGAAACATAACGTAAACTCTGGCCTAATCTACCTTTGTTGCAGCATACCCATAACACCAGCACTGCCTTATCACACTTTTAGAGTTATATCACCTCTGAATACCTTATAAATCATTTCCAGCAAGAGAACAGTTCTGTTTACTTTTGTTTAATTTACTAAGTAGTAAATCAAAAGTTTAATTGAATACACTTAAGTTATATGCAATATTTATTTGTGGTATTGGAGTGCCAAGATGCATCTTCATTGTAATGGCAATTATATCATTCAGTTCTGTCATGATGTTACATCTTGGCTCTGAACTGTCACAATAAATATTGCATTTTAGCTGGTATGAGCGATGCTCATTTTCACACAAAATATATTATACACATTGCTCAGCTGTTTTAACTTGTACTGAGAGATCATTTTCTTATTGATTGGTGTGTTTGGTAATTTGAGTTGTAAATCTGTAATGCCGTCATTTCTTTAAGAATCTAGGATTTCATTTTACTATTTTTTTTATAAGATAGAACACATACACGCAATAATCCACAAATCATGCAACTAAGTATATGCATTTACAAATGCAATGGAACCATTCCCAGTGAATTTCCTTTAATTATTTTCCATATAAGTACTCCATCTGAAATTGCATGCTGTGTTCACAGGATGTAATGCTATGCAATGTCAACTGAGCTTCAAATATATAACACGTATGACCCATAGGAATTATGTTTTGCAGCATGAAACAGACCCAGATGAGGCTTGGCTATCTTTTTAACTGTTTCCTATATGAACAATACTTTGAACTATCTTTTGGAATGTCAATAGGACTCAGATGCTTAACAATGACTGTCCTATAAAAGGTTAACTAAAACCACCTCACAGATTAGATATGTCTTTTGGCAGATAAAACGTAAAAGAAAAGTTTCTAAAACTGTTACTTTTTTATTCTGAATGATCCCATTTATTTGCTCCACAGCAGCTTGAAACAAAGCAGGGTTAATATCGTTCACCATGTCCTAGAGATGAAAACTACCATTGGGACACCCAGGACAATTTTTATATAGGATTAGAAAACAAAAATCAATATTTAATTATCTCTAAGCTTTTTGTGTCACTGCATCTTTAGATCAGTAGCTGTGAGTGCAGTCTGCCACAGAGAAAGTAAGCCATTAAAGGTGCAGGCTCTTTTTACAAGCTTCTTTATTGGCTTGTAGTAAATAGAGTACATTATCACTTTTCACATACAGTATTGGTATTTATCTTTCCAATCTATGCCTGTATTTATGTGATTTGTGAGACAAAGAGGTAGGTCAAATGAAAGTTCATTAAATGGCATGTAGTTATATTACATAAACTAAATTAAATGTCATTTTACTAATGCTTGAATGAATATAGAAAATTATATATATATATATATATATATATATATATATATATATATATGTGTATATATATATATATATATATATATATATATATATATATATATATATATATATATACATATATCTATATTGTATATACAGTGGGGAAAATCAGTATTTGATACACTGCCAATTTGCAAGTTTTCCTACCTACTAAGAATGAAAAGGTTTGTCCTTTTTATCGTAGGTGCACATCAACTGTGTCAGGCAGACTCAACAAAAAATTCAGAAAATCACATTGTATGATTTTTAAATAATAAATTTGCATTTTGTTCCATGAAATAAGTATTTGATCACCTACTAACAGCAAACATCTGGCTGTCACAGACTAGTTTTTTTCTCTTTAACAAGCCCTCCTACTCTGTATTCATTATTAAAGATGAGCGAACCTTTTGAAGTTCGGTTCGCCAAGCCCAAACAAACAAATACTACGTTCACTGAACTGTTCACAGAACCGAACTCTGAACCTTTTTGAACCCCATTGGATTCAATTGGAGGCCAAATGTAAGGCAGAGAAAACATCTTTAGTGGTGTTGAAAATATTCCAAAATAGTAAAAACACAATTTACAGTGCAGCATCCTTATTTTGGAATAGCCATTATCTTCCTAGACTACTGACATAATAAATGTAGAAGTGGGTGAGAGAAAGGTGTATGGCTGGTGCTCCCATACCCCTGCCAGTACAGACAAGACACAACTTGGAGACCCGTCTTGGAGTCTTGATATTTAAAAAAAACATTCAGGCAGACAGCAGAACAGTGGCATCAATTACCCCCCTTCCCATTTCCCCATAGTATGTTTGCACGGCAGGGATATATGGTCCATGTAACACAAATGATGTGGGCTGGCATTTTAATTTTAAACAGTAAGCCCACAGCCTTCTGCAGTATTGCATCAAGACCAGAATAGTGACCTCAAAATTCTGCACAACCAGGTTGATCCATGCAATGCACATGTGATGTCACCCAAGGCATAGTGCCGACACAAGATTTGCACCGTTATCTCACGTCTTTCAGTGGAGACAGCTACTGATCAAACTGGGCCTGGAGAGTGGTTCACAGCTCTGCACCTCTGTGACTACATTCTCCAATGCATGTTAATTTAAGCAGTGCCTGATTGTATTGACTTACAGATAGCATATTGCATGGCATTTTCATTTTAATAAATAAGAGATGCATTAGTGACAGGCGTAGGCTTATTGCTCCCAGAACCCTGGCAATACAGACAAAAGGCAATTTGCAGACCCATTTTGGAGACTTGAGATTAAAAACCTTACATGTAGACAGCATGATAGTGGTATCAATCACCCCTCTCCCATTTCCACATAATGCATTTGCACAGCAGGGAAATCCATGCAACATACAGGATGTGGACTGGCATTTAATTTTTTTAAAAATAAAGATGCATGATGCTCCCAGAACCCAGAACCTACTGCTCCCAGAACCTACTACTACAGACAAAACACAATTTGGAGACCCTACATGGAGTCTCCACATTTCCAAAATTTTCGGTCAGACAGGAAAGGTGGCAACAAGAAAAATGGCAACAAATGGTACAGACTAAAAATAGTGAAATGCCGCAACATGAATTTTTGGGACTGTCCCTGTAACAAAGCATGAACAATATCTCTACCTTCACCAGAGACTGAAAGATGACAGACAGGTTTAAATCTCTTTCTCCCAGAACCCTAGCACTACCCCATCCACTAGTCTGCACAATTTAAGACTTTGGCGGCAAAGTCATTGGACATCCACAACTTGTTTATCTTTATGAACGTTAGGTGGTCTATGCCTTCAGGGGACAGCCAAATGCACTTATTCGTCAATACCCTACCAGAAGCACTGAAGACACGTTCCGAGAGTACATTGGTGGTGAGGCAGGCCAAAACTTCTAAGTCATGACTGGCGAGCTCATGCCACTCTTCAATTTTTGAAAAACAAAATGCAAAAGGGTCCAATCCTCCCCTTTATGGCATTGATTTTGAGCTCCAGATACTCCTGCACCATGTTCATTCACTATGTGTCACACTTCTACTCTGTCCTGCTAGTGCATGCGACAATCTAAAAAATGTGTGCCGAACCTCACAGAAATTGCTTCTGCCACTTGAACTGCTGTTGCTAATGTTTCTGCATTGACGATGCCATGTTCCCGTGGTTGGAATCTTAGAATGCATGTGTAGCACCCAGGGGGGCAGGGGTCCAGGTCAGGTCTTGTACCTGTTTACTCAAAACAGGGCTGGTGCGGAGGTCTGGGATGTCATGGTGGCCTGCACGGTTTTGTGCCTCGAGGTGTACACCAATAGAAGGGGATAGGAGATGAATGTTTGTCGTGACGCAACCTGTAGGACGTGGTCAGGGATTAGCCACCTCTGCTGTCGCTGTCCTCCGGGGCGGATGGTAATAGCAGCAGAGATGGTGTCATTTCCCACAGGTGGAGTGGACCCCAGGAGGGATGATGAGGGGGATAGTAGTAGTGGTGGTTGCCATTGGCGCCGAAGCGTGGGGTGCCAACGTCGGTAATAAGAGTCCAAGTTGGTTGCTGAGGTTCCAGGTGTCTTTACTCATAGTTCTTTAAGTAACTCTGTTGCTGCCACTGAAGTACTGCCCACCACTGTGATGGGCCCTATCAACCTCTGATAAGTTTGAAGAAGCCGCCGGTGCTTGGAAAATGTTCTTTGTAAGAGTTGCCCCTTCAGTAGTGAGGAACCCGGGCTGAGCGATTCGCTCCAAGCCGCAGGTCCCATGAAAGAAAAAGATGAAGAGAAGGTGGTTGTGTTGTGTCGCTAGAACTGATGTCCCAGGTAGACTGACTGGTGATTGTGTGAGTTGCTCCTATTTCTACCCCAAGTGGAACCCGCCCGCCAGGTGGCTGTCCTAGTGAACGGGAAAGTCCCAGCTTCGTGATGGCCAACCCCCTTGCGTACTCTAGTTCAGCTTCCCAGTGTGAAGGCTTCTAAGCTGTTTGTAAAGTTTGAATAGGAAACACCGGTGATTAACCCCCTCCTTACTCGAGGCGAATACCGCACCTCAATTGAGGTGCAATATTTTGTGGCGATTGGAGCCGCAGGGGTGCCACACATGCTGTGTGTCTCACTTCTGTCTTGTGGAAAATTACTGTTAAGATGGTCTACAAGCTTGTTTCGATACTGCAGCCTCCACGGGTGCCTTTCCAGGGGGAAGCATATTACTAAATTTACTCTTGTACAGTGGATCTAACAAAGTTGCAACCCAGTAGTCAGCACGATTTCTAATACTAACACTACGGACATCATGTTCCAGATATTGCAGCAAAAAGGCCCTCATATGTCGTACGCATCCATGATTTGCCCTGGCATTTTTATTTTAAAAATCAAGAGATGCATGAGTGACAGGCATGGGCCTCTTGCTCACAGAACCCTGACAATACAGACAAGAAACAACCAGGAGAGCCATATTGGAGTCTTCCCATATTTAAAAATTATGCAGACAGACAGCGGCATCAATTTCCCCCCTCATTTCCCCAAAGTGTGTTTGCAGCCCAGGTAAGTATGGTCCGTGCAACACACAGGATTAGGGTTGGCATTTTAATTTTAAAAAATCAAGAGATACATGAGTGTCAGGGCCTCTTGCTCACAGAACCCTGGCACTACAGACTAGACACAACTAAGAGACCCATATTGGAGTCATGATATTTTAAAATATTGCAGGTATATAGCGGCATCAATTCCCCCTCGCCCATTTCCCCATAGTGTGTTTTCATACCAGGAATGTATGGTCCATGCAACACATAGGATTAGTGGTGGCAATTTAATTTAAAAAACAAAAAAAAAGGATGCATGAGTGACAAGCATAGGCCTTTTTCTCCCAGAACCCTGGGACTACAGAAAAAAGACAATTTGGAGACCCTACTTGGAGACTCCACATTTTAATAAATTGAGGTCATGCAACAGGAAAAGAGCAATAATTTGCTCAGACTAAAAATAGTCCAACAAAGAAACATTGACGACCGAACTTGGAGATCCATATTGCAGTCTTGATATTTAAAATCATTGAAGGTAGACAGCAGGACAGTGGCATCAGTTACCCCCCAATATTTTCTCATAGTGTGTTTGCACAGCAGGGAGATATGGTCTATGCAACACATAGGATGTTACCTTGGTGTCTCACCTGAGTCAAAAAGGTCACTTCAGAAACAGCTGATGGGCTCTCACTCACATCTACTGTAGTGGGTAACAAGTGGAGGTTATGCAATCGGAGATCTGTGAGGGAACAGTTAACAGTGACGCAGAAGGAGGAAGAAGCTGCAGAGGCAGTTGATTTGGTGGTCGGTGGTTGAGTAGGCCCAGTAGTATGCATGTTAGTGCAGTAAGATTCCCATAATATAGCATGCTGCTTGTGCATGTGCCGGTTCATGCATGTAGTACTCAAATTACTTTAATTTTTGCCTCTGCTGACTCAATTACAATGCTGGCAGATACCGAAAGTCGGGTCATCCTTTGTGGTCTGAAAAAACGCCCAGGCTAGGCAACACTTCTTGCGAACTGCAGACTAGCGACCCCTGCTGGCTATAGTCACAGTTGTGGCTGAGAATGCAGTGCTTCTTTCTGTTGTATCACTATGTGGTTGCATGGGAATTGCCAACGTAACCTCTTCAGCTATCTCCCCCTCCTCATCTGCTGAGCTACACAGATTCATGTCTCTGGGTTCACACCAATTGTGAACCACCAATGCCTCTGGGTTCACACCTGTATGATGGACTACTTGCTAAAGATGGGCTGCACCTTACCAAGACTGGAAAACACATATTTAGAAATCGTCTTGCTACACTCATTAAGAAATCTTTAAACTAGAACATCATGGGAAGGGAAGAAAAAGGCCAGGGAAAACCATACAGGTGACAAATACTATTGAAAACTCTGCTGTTAGAAATGGAAAGGAAGAACTAAAACAAAAAAATCAGAATAATGAAAATATGGGGGAAAGAATACACAATAACAAACTAAAATGTTTTTATACAACTGCACAGAGCATGGGCAGCAAACAAGGAGAATTGGAGTTACTAACTCAGGAATAGAAATAGGAATAGAAATATGATGTCCCTGGCATCACTTAAACTTGGTGGAATGATACACATAACAGGAATACAAGGCAAAAGTAACAGTTCCAACAAATTCTTATCCTCTGTTGCTGACAACTTTATCCTCCAAAAGGTAGAGGAGAAAACAAGGGGATCTGCTACCTTGGATCTAATCCTTACAAACAGGGAGGGAATGGTTGAGGAGGTAAGGGTGGCTGGGACCCTGGGAAGCAGTTACCATGCTATCAGAGTTTTGGATAACTAGATGAGGAAGACCTGTGAAAACTCAGACTTCAAGGCTGGATTTCAGAAAGGCAGAGTTTAAGGGACTCGGAAAAATGATAGCAGGGATTCAATGGCCGTATGTCTTTAAGGACAGAAATGTCCATGAAGGATGGGACATCTTGATAAATGAGATTCTCAAAGTGCAATCGTTAACAATCTCTGAAAGAGGGAAGAATAAGAAACATTTAAGGAAATCAGGATGGATGAACACATAACTTAAACACATGCTAAAAAGGAAGAAAGAAACACACATCAGATTAGCCAAAGCTGGTAATGAAATAAGGCTTGCAAGCGATGTCAAAAGCAATAAAAAAAGATTTTGGAGTTTTGTCAAAAATAAAAAAAAGTCAAAGATGTTATAGGAATTTTACAGGATGAAAATGGTGAAGTTGTAAAAAATGATGTTGAGAAGGCCGAACTTTTAAATTCCTATTTTGCAGGTGTTTTCTCTGAAAAAGTAAATGTAAAATCAACTGATCTTCACTGTTCTATTGAAGGATTAGAAGAATTCGGGCCATCTATAAACAAAGAGATAGTGAGGGAATACTTAGCTAACTTAAATGAATTCAAGTCCCCGGGTCCATAGGAATTACACCCCAGAGTACTGAAGGAGATAGCAGAGGAAATATTAGAACCACTCTACATAATTTTTGAAAATTCTTGGAGAACATGAAAGGTTCCAGAAGACTGGAGAAGAGCAAATGTTGTCCCTATCTACAAAAAGGGTAAGAATTTTGACTCAGGGAACTATAGGCCTGCAAGCCTGACTTACATACCAGGAAAGATCTTTGAACAAATTATTAAACAACAGTTATGCAAGAACCTGTTTGACAATGAAGTGATTAACCAAAGCCAGCATGGGTTTGTAACTAATAAGTCATGTCAGACTAACTTAATTTCCTTCTATGACAGAATCACTGACTGGGTGGATCAGGGAAATGCAGTAGATATAGTATGTCTAAACTTTGGCAAAGCATTTGACAAAGTCTCTCATACAATCCTTATCAAAAAAAAGACCAAGTATGGAATGGACAAGGCAACTGTTACATGGATTTGTAACTGGCTTAGTGATCGGAGTAAAAGACTGGTCATAAACAGCTGCACATCCAGTTGGAAGACTGTCTCAAGTGTGGTACCACAGGGCTCAGTCCTGGGCCCCGTGTTGTTCAACATCTTTATCAATTATTTAGATAAAGGAATTAAGGATAAACTGATTACATTTTCTGATGACACAAAACTAGGAGGAATAGCTAATACTAGAGAAGAGAGAGAGAGGATTCAACAATATCTAAACAAGCTGGAACAATGGGCAGTAACTAATAGAATGTTTTTTTATCAGGGATAAATGCAAAGTCATACATCTTGGCAAGAATACTGAAAAGAGCATATACAGCATGGGAGAAATAGAGCTATCCAACAACATGTGTGAAAAAGACTTAGGTAAGCTAATAGGACACAGACTGAACATGAGTCAACAGAGTGATGCAGCAGCAAAAAAGGCAAACATCATTCTGGGATGTATTAACAGAAGCATACATTCTAGATCAAATTAAGTCATTATCCCCCTTTACTTCTCTTTGGTCAGACCTCATCTGGAATATTGTGTCCAGTTCTGGGCACCAAATTTTAAAAAATACATCAACAAACTGGAGCAAGTTCAGAAAAGAGTGACCAGAATGGTGACTGGTCTGCAAACCATGTCCTATGAGGAACGGTTACAGGATTTAGGATTGTTTAGCTTGCAAAAGAGAAGGCTGAGAGGAGACCTAATAGCGGTCTACAAATATCTTAAAGGCTGTCATACTGTAGAGGGATCAGTTTTATTCTCATTTTCACAAGGAAAGACTAGAAGCAATGGGATGAAAATGATGGGGTGGAGACACAGATTAGGTATTAGAAAAAAACTTTTTGACAGTGAGGGGGATTAACGAGTGGAACAGGTTGCCACAAGAAGTGGTGAGTTCTCCTTCAATGGAAGTCTTTAAAAAGAGGTTGGAATGACATCTGTCTTGGATGACTTAGTGAATCCTGCTTTGAGCAGGGGTTTGGACTAGATGACCCAGGAGGTCCACTCCAACTCTACTATTCAATGATTCTACGATTCTATGAATTGGGATCTACAAATCCATTGTCAAGCTCTATGATTTCCCACTCCTTTTCTCGACCTGACAACACTTAACAGTATGCATGCACCTCAGGTATGAGTCTCCTCATCATCACCTCCACCCCCTAGTGTTAACGTCAGTTAATGAAGGTTGGGATCCTGCTAGGAGCCTACTTCGTCTGGGTCAGATCCAACTGACAAACATTTTGGGCATCGGTGCAGATGATTTCCTCCACTTGAGTTTGGGATTTTTTGGAGCAGACCTCTAACGCTCATGGTATAGAATGTGTGAACAGATCTGCAGACTCGCCCATGTGTGGTTCTCCACAGTCAGTTTGCCGGTTGGAGATTTGAGATGCAAGTGGAAACAAGTGTAATTGGGGTGACACCTCTGATGAATAAACTGTTTGTGATGTTGAGGTGCAGGAGGAGGAGGAAAGGCCGCTTGATGCAGCGCTTGCAATCCACTCTAGCATATGCTGTTTATCAGCCTCATTTGAATGTTGAAACGATGTGTGGCTGCTAAAGAAATCTAGTGGAGTAGGCTGTCCAGTAATGGAAATTTTTCTTATTTCTCTTGTGATAAGATGAACTGTTGTTTGCTCACTAGAACTTTAAATAATAGAACTTCCCAAATGTACACCAATGACACCCTGCCTATTGAGAAAAAGGCATGGATCGCACATCCCAAAAATACAATGATCAAAGCCGCTAGGCAAAAAATTAAATAGAACATGAGGTTCTTTTGTTACCATTCTGATCAGATTGTATTAAGCCCACTGCCACGTCATGGCAAACCTCTTGAGTGGGTCCCTAACCTGACCCTTTTTGTGCGGCACTGTGCACTGACCACCGCCGCAGCGACAAAGCGCCAGCAGGGCAGGCGACTTGGTGCCTCACAGCACCCATGCTGCAAGGCGAAGCCCCCAAGGCTCCAGTCCGCGCCGCCCCACTGACACGACACCACCACAACAGCAGCCACCACACAGCACCAGCACACAGTGAGAGGAGCTGTGCACTCACCTCCCACTGGCTCCCATATGTGGACTGGGAGCAAAAAGAAGGCTGACCCCTCTTGCAGTCTCCTGCTGATTAAAATCACCTGTGCCAAATGGGGAGAGTGCAGATCCAAGCAAAAAGAAGAGGGGGATAGAATGTTGTATAACACACTATGAAGAAAAAGACATGGATCGCACATCCCAAAAATACAATAATCTAAAGCCGCTAGGCAAAAAATTAAATAGAACATGAGGTTCTTTTGTTACCATTCTGATCAGATTGTATTAAGCCCACTGCCACGTGACGGCAAACCTCTTGAGTGGGTCCCTAACTTGACCCTTTTTGTGCGGCACTGTGCACTGACCACCGCCGCAGCGACAAAGCGCCAGCAGGGCGGGCGACCTGCTGCCTCACAGCACCCATGCTGCAAGGCGAAGCCCCCAAGGCTCCAGGCCGCGCCGCCCCACTGACACGACACCACCACAACAGCAGCCACCACACAGCACCAGCACACAGTGAGAGGAGCTGTGCACTCACCTCCCACTGGCTCCCATATGTGAGGCTGACCCCTCTTGCAGTCTCCTGCTGATTAAAATAACCTGTGCCAAATGGGGAGAGTGCAGATCCAAGCAAAAAGAAGAGGGGGATAGAATGTTGTATAACACACTATGAAGAAAAAGACATAGATCGCTTATCCCAAAAATACAATGATCTAAAGCCGCTGGGCACCCTGCCTATTCCCTCATTCCACCACAAACTTGTCGTGATTTACCACTTATGGTTGATGTACCTTTCCCCTTTCAAACAGATGTTTCACAACCCTATGGCTACACCTATTAGACACCTGACACAAAAGATAAACTATTTCTGTCTGATTGCTTGTGCTGTACAGAGCAGAACTTCAGCACTGCTCTGTACAGCACAAATTCTGATCTCCTGTGAGTGCTGGCACTCAGTCAGCATTAAAAGGAACTACACCCTGACAAATACAAGGGTCATCAGCTGACCCAAGGCTGTCAGGACAACCATCAGCGTCCCGTGATAATATCAAGGAGCTGCTAATGAGAGCTGGGAATTACACGCTCATCATCGAAATGGGTAAAATCCCGCTGTTTTAGATTGGCAGCGATATTTAAATAATTAACAGGTTTGGGCTGTTAAATGCACATGCGACTGAGCTGCCATGTGCAGGGAAACATGAAGGCTCACCTCATGAGCCCGTATCAAAGTTACATAGTTACATAGGTTGAAAAAAGACCTAGGTCTATCTAGTTCTACCTTCCTCTACCAATTCTACATTTTGTCCCTAAGTCACTTATAACCAACAATGTTGTGTGTACTGAGGAAATCATCCAGCCCTTTTTTAAAAGCTGTCATAGTGTCATAGTGTCTGCCATCACTACCTCTTGTGGTAGGGCATTCCACAGTCTGACTGCTCTAACTGTAAAGGACCCTTTCCTATTTAGCTGCCAGAATCGCTTTTCTTCCATTTGCAGTGTATGCCCCCTGGTCCTTAGTACTGTCTTTGGAAGAAATAAGTCATGTGCCAGTCCTTTATATTGACCACACATGTATTAATACAAATAAATGTGATCTCCTCTGAGACGTCTTTTTTCTAAGCTAAACTTATCTAACTTTTTCAACTTCTCATCGTATGGGAGGCCTTCCATTCCTTGTAGTAGTCTAGTTAGTCGCCTTTGAACTGATTCTAACTTCTGTATGTCCTTTTCAAAATGTGGAGCCCAAAACTGGATGCCATATTCCAGATTTGACCCTACAAGTGATTTATAGAATGGTAACAATATATTGGGATCCTGGGATCAGTAATCTCTCTATTTATACACCCTAAAATCTTGTTTGCTTTAGCAGCTGCTGCTTGACATTGAGTGCTGCTGCTCAGCTTATTTGTAATGAGAATACCCATTTCTTCTCCTGTTCTGTAGTCCCGAGTTTACTTCCATATAATGTATACGCAGCTATAGGATTACTCCGTCCTAGGTGCATTACTTTACATTTATCAACATTAAATCTCATTTGCCAAGTATCTGCCCATTCTGACATCTTATCCAGATCTTTTTGTAATATTGTACCAAGGTCAGTTTTTAATATCCTACATAGTTTGGTGTCATCAGCAAAGACTGACACTTTACTGTCAATCCCATCCACAAGGTCATTAATAAAGAGATTAAAAAGAATCAGTCCTAGCACAGATCTCTCGGCACCCCACTCCTGACTATAGCCTATTTAGAGAATGTACCATTTATAACTACTCTTTCTTCCCTATCTTTTAGCCAATTCCTTACCCAGTTGCATATAGTTTCCCCTAGTCCTTGCTTCTGGAGCTTTAGTATAAGGCTATTATGTGGTACAGTATCAAATGCCTTTGCAAAGTCCAAATAAATCACATCAGTTGCATTACCAATATCCAGATTTGCACCAACAGGTTGGTTAGACACGACTTATCTTTTATGAATCGTGTCTGTCAGTTATTATATTATTTTATTATTATATTATATTACTATATTATTTTCTGCAATATATTTTGCATGTCATCCCTTAAAATGCCCTCAAAAACTTTGCATGCTAGTTATGTCAGGCATCTTGGATGGTAGTTCCCTGGATCCACCCTCTTAGGGTAAGTTCACACATTGTGTTTTTCACAGCATTTTTGCACATTTTTCGGGTGCGTTTTTCCTCAGAAAACTGCATGACTTTGCTTCCCTAGCAAAGTCTATGAGTTTTCATTTTTGCGGTCTGAACACAGCATTTTTTTTAAGCTGTGTTTTTGTGGTGCCCACAAAAATGCAGCATGTCAATTTTTTGTGTTTTTCACTGCGTTTTCCACCCATTGAGTTCAATGAGATGTTCAAAAACGCAATGAAAAACGCAAATTGCAAATATAGCTGCGTTTTAGTGCGTTTCTATGACTAAAAATGCAGCTATAAACGCAAGGGGTGGGTAGTAAAGTGACATATACAGGAAGAGGATTCCTTCTGTCAGTAAACACAGAAGCGTGAATCCTCCCGGTACCACCACCGCTGCTTACACCTCCCGTCCGGTGCCATGTCCGCTCCCGTGCAGCGCCATGGCCGGGCGGGAGTTGGAAGCAGCTGAGAAATCAAAAGTGAACAGTAAAAAAAAAAGTCATACTCACCTGTCTGCAGACTCCCGGTGCCATGTCCGCTCCCAGCTCCTCTTCCCGGTACCGCCGCTCCGGCTGTGTGCAGACTTCCGATAGCTGCACGACCTGGCGGGGATCACCTGATGTGGCACCTGACGCATCAGCTGATCATAAGTCTCGCGTTGACGCCGGCTTTTTACCATCCAGCCGGCTTAAACTATCAACTGATGCCGTCAGGACTCAGGAGACCGCTTCACTGATTACCGGCAGCTCCTACAGCAATCGAACGGGAGTCAGCACAGATGTGTGTATTTTTTTTTTCACCGATGCATCAACGCCATTTATACAATCAGCTGATGTGTGATGTGATTCACATCCTTGAACCTGACACATCATCTGATTGGTATGCCTTCCAGCAAACCGATCAGATAATATTGGATCCGGATTTGACGGCGAGGGACTCTTGACCCAGGATTACTGCGGAGGAGTGGGGTTCTTTATTTCAATAAAGATGGAGTCACTAATTGTGTTGTGTTTTATTTCTAATAAAAATATTTTTCTGTGTGTTGTGTTTTTTTTATCTTACTAGATATTCATGGTGGCCATGTCTAATATTAGCGTGACACCATGAATTTCGGGCTTAGGGCCAGATCATAATATACAACTAGCCCAAACCCCGTTATTACCCAGCGAGCCACCCGGCATCAGGAAACTGGAAGAGTTGGATAAAGCGCCGGAAGATGGCGCTTCTATGAAAGCGCCATTTTCTTGGGTGGCTGTGGACTGCAATTCGCAGCGGGGGTGCCCAGAAAGTTTGGGCACTCTGCACTGCGAATTCCAATTCCCAGCTGCCTAGTTGTACCTGGCTGGACTCAAAAATTGGGCGAAGCCCACGTAATTTTTTTTAAAATTATTTTATGAAATTAATGAAATAATTAAAAAAAAAAAGGGCTTCCCTATATTTTTGGTTCCCAGCCGGGTACAAATAGGCAGCTGGGGCTAGTGTGTGAGCTAAGCCTAACCTTTCTTAAATATCGATACCACATCAGTAATCCTCCAATCTTGAGGCACCAACCCTTTACAAGCGAGTCAAAAAAGATGAGATACAGTGGTCTGTCGATTACGGAGCTCAATTCCCTCAATATTCATGAATGAATTCCATCTGGCCCGAGGGATTTTTCAATGTTTAATTTACTCAGACGCAGGCGTACTTCTTCTTGTGTTAAATTAATTATATTGGGTGGGGAACTTTGATTTTTCACTTGTTGAATGATCCCTGGAACAGTCAGTTCCTTCGTGAACACTGATAAGAAGTCAAAGGGAGGGACACGACCTATGATGTATCAGTACATCTTAGGCCATGAAAGTGTTAAACATTGCAGGTTTTTTTTTCCACTAAACAGCCCAAGAACTCTGTCTAAAACTGAATAAAAAATTTGGTTCTTATATTAACCCCTTAACAACCGCTGGCAGTAATATTACGTCCTAGAGGTCATAATGTTACTGCCCGCGGACTGCCGGCGGCAGCATGACGCGATCAGCGCACATCTCAGCTGATTTTCACAGCTGAGATGTGTGCCTGCAAGTCACGAGCAGAGTCGTTATCTGCTCATGCCGTTTAACCCGTTAAATGGCACTGTCAATATATGACAGTGCTATTATAACGGCATTGGCGGTAAACTTTTACTTACCACCCATTACCGAAAGTCACGTGACGTGATCTTGTGACTTCCGGTGGTTGTCATGGTAGCAAAGGGTTATGTGATGACTCCCGTACTAGACATGAACTACTTTCAGTTTCACTCGACCCGCAGCCAAGTAAATCAGAAAGTGAGCATATCTGCTGTTTACAGCTGTATACCTGTGATCAGCAGATAGTGCATAGCGATCGGATTGCTGATCGCTATAGCCCATTAGGGGGACCAGTAAAATAAAAAAAAAAAATAAAAAAAGTTTTAAAAAATATAAAAAAAACAAAAAATCCTAAAAGTTCAAATCACCCCCCTTTCGCCCCATTGAAAATTAAAGGGTTACAAAAATAAAAAATATACACACATTTGGTATCGCCGCATTCAGAAACGCCCGATCTATCAAAATATAAAATCAATTAATCTGATCAATAAACGACATAATGGTAAAAAAATTCCAAACGCCAAAATGACGTTTTTTGTCACCACAACTTTTGCGCAAAATGCAATACCAGGCAATCAAAATGTAGCATTTGCACAACAATGGTATAGTTAAAAACGTCAGCTCAAGACACAAAAAATAGGCCATCAGCAAGCCATAGATTCTGAAAAATGAGAACGCTACGGGTCACGGAATATGGCGCAAAACATGCGCCACATTTTTCGGACAAACTTCCGTTTTTTTTTTACCCCTTATATAAAAGTAAGCCTATACATGTTTGTTGTCTACGAACTCACACTGACCTGAGGCATCACACCCACACATCATTTTTACCATATAGTGAACACAGTGACTAAAATATCTCAAAAACATCACACTTTGTTTGCAATTTTTCTGCATTTGGAATTTTTTGCCAATTTCCAGTACACTATATGGTAAAACTTATGGTTTCATTTAAAATTACAGCTTGTTCCGCAAAAAATGAGCCCTCACATGACCATATTGACTGAAAAATAAAAAAGTTATGTCTCTCAGAAGAAGAATGGCAAAAAAACCAAATCAGAAAGCGAAAAATCAGCCGGTCGTTAAGGGGTTAACATATCCTTTTTTTTGCAAGACAGGTTGTACTTTTCAAAGTTCATATTTGGCAATATATGTATTAGAGTTTCAAAGGACTTATCCTTTGTTGTAATACCTCATTGTGTATTTAGAATCCAAAATTTAAAATCATTCTTACATGAATAAAATTAGCAAATAAAATAGAATCCTCCTTCATTATTTACCTCTGCTATTTTGAAGGGGTTTTCTGCTACAGTGATCTTGATGTACTATTTATAAAATAGATCAGCAATATCAGATCTGTGTAGGCCAACAAGTAGCACCTCCACTAATCAGTTGCTAGCAACCCCAGCAGAGGTTGGATTTAACCATTGAAAGAAGCACAGAACAAACAAGACCATTTTTAGTGGCCACTCTAAAGCTGGGTTCACACATAGCGACAACGACATCGCTGTTACGTCACAATTTTCTGTGACGTAACAGTGACCTTGTAAGTCACTGTTATGATCGCTGCTTAGCTGTCAAACACAGCGACGCAGCAACGATCATAACGTCGCTACATGTGCAGAGAGCAGGGAGCCGCGCACACTGCTTAGCGCTAGCTCCCTGCTCTCCTAGCTACAGTACACATCGGGTTAATTAACCCGATGTGTACTGCAGCTACATGTCACAGTGCAGAGAGCAGGGAGCCGCGCACACTGCTTAGCGCTGGCTCCTTGCTCTCCTAGCTACAGTACACATAGGGTTAATTACCCGATGCGTACTGCAGCTACATGTGCACAGAGCAGGATCCGGCACTAGCAGCAAGAGCGGCGGAGGCTGGTAACGAAGGTAAATATCGGGTAACCAGGGAAAGGTCTTCCCTTGGTTACCCGATGTTTACAGTGGTACAGCTTTCCGCAGCTGCCAGACGCCGGCTCCTGCTCCCTGCTCGCTTCATTTCGTCGCTCTCTCGCTGTCACACACAGCGATGTGTGCTTCACAGCGGGAGAGCGACGACGAAAAAATGAAGCAGGACATTCAGCAACAAGCAACGACCTCACAGCAGGGGCCAGCTCATTGCTGGATGTCACACACAGCGACAGCGACGGGACGTCGCTGCAACGTCACAGAAAATGGTGACGTAGCAGCGACGTCTTGTCGTCGTCGCTGTGTGTGACACCACCTTAAGATACTGGAGATCTGGTCCAATGAATGAAGCTGATCTAAAGTACTCGAGAGTGACCACCAATAATCCTACAGAGCGTTAATGATGGGCTGTGTGCACTGTTAGGATAAGTCTGCTCCTGGAGCTACAGGCAGCTGATTAGTAGTGGTGTCTTCAATATGAGATTACTTGAAAACTCCAATAAGTCCTTATTAAGACATCAGAGGTTTGTGAAATATGCAAAAAGTGGTCCAAGCATCATCGTCGATTTTCATTAGATTTTTATTAACGTTTGAACAGTGATTTAATTTTTGTTATTGTTTCATCAGTGCTTTTCTTGTTTAAATAATCACATTTCAAAGCTTTTCCTAATCATTAAATAGTTAATTTTGGGCATCAGCCATCCATGGGCTTCTTCATGATTTTCACAGACTCTGAGATGTGTGGGTCTTTACAATTTTTGTGGATGCACACTTTGCAAAATAAAAAGAGATATGTGAATGCCACCGTAGACTTTAATGAGTACATGTTCTATATATGAAAACCAGGGATGGAGCAACTACATGAATTCAACATTTGACACAGGCCTAACAGCTAGGCCGACAGACTTCACATGCCGCAGTGAGCTGTCATATTACTGCTCTGAGGATTGCTGCTTCTCAGCTGGGAGAGACCAAAATGAGGAAAATGCATGGTTTGCAGCATGTATAAGACTTCTCTGCTGCAATTTACTTTTGCTGACTGATGATATGTTTGGAGGAGGAAGAGGTAGAAGAAGCAAAGACAAAGAATGTTCATTTTTTTCATAGCAATAAACTCTATTGCCCCTTTTGACTCTGTGTGCATGTAGTGAGGCTCAGACTAATAATTTACTAGAAGCTATAGTCTCCTAAAAGACTATCCCTTCAAAGTTATACTATACAGCATACCTCCCAACTTTTAAAGAATGGAAAGAGGGACAAAGAGGGCAATTTTTAGGCCACGCCCATGGCTACGCCTCTTACCACACCCAGTCAGCAATGACAATCATTGTTTTAGAAACAATAATTAAAAAAATATACCGTATTTTTCGAATTATAAGACGCACTTTTCCTCCCAAAAATTTGGGAGGAAAATGAGGGGTGCATCTTAAGATCCGAATACAGCTTACCGGGGTGCTGTTTGTGCGGCGACTGGGTGCGTTCTGGTGGCCGGGTGCCTGTGGCTGCATGCAGGCAGCCGGTTGCCCGTTGGTGCCGGCTGCCTTTCTGTAGGTGCCGGCGGGCGGATGTGCGTGCGGGCGGGTGGGCAGCCGGGTGCCCGTAGGTGCCGGCTGCATCTCTGTACGTGCATGCGGGCGGTGCAGGCTGCCTCTCTGTGCGTGCGGGCAGCCGGGTACCCGTCGGTGCCAGATGGCTCCCTGTACGTGCGGGCGGGTGGGCAGCCGGGTGCCCGTTGGTGCCAGCTGGCTCTCCGTGCATGCCAGGCGGCTGTGTGGCAGGCATCCCAGTGTGTCCGCAGTCCCAGTTTCAAATGATGGCACCGGGAGTCAGCGCGTGCGCAGATGGATCTCTTGGATGAGCGCTCCATCTGCGCATGCGCCGCTCGAGGTGCCATCATTTGAAGTGGAACCGTGGACACACTGCGACATTTACTTCACCGACCAGCTCCACCTTTCACCTGCTGCCACGGAGCCGCCGTGGCTTCCACCACGGACGCCGCTGTCACCACGGACCCGCTGCGGCTGACGCTACTAACCCGCCGTGGCTGCCAGCACAACCTCTGCCTCCTGTGGCCCCGCTTCACCACCACTGCTGGCCCCCTCCGGTAAGAGAACACTGGATTATAAGACGGACTCCATTTTTTTTTTTTACCTTTTTTTAGCTCTAAATTTGGGGTGCGTCTTATAATCCGGTGCACCTCATAAAACGAAAAATGCGGTACATAGATTTATTTCTAAGTAGTAAATTAAAATATAAATGCAAACTTGGCCGTGTTACTTTTAAACTAGAATATTTTAAATCACAAAATTCTGTTGGCAAATCTGTCCCCTTAAAATCTGCCCCATGTACAAAACTGCAGACTTCATGACAGAACCGTTCTATTAGATAAAATATCTGTAATAATACTGTGCTTTTGGTTAATGGGAGGAATTGGTGAATACAGGCAACTTACTGTTCTGATTGTTCCAATTGTAAAGACACGGGGGTCAGTGGGTGCTCTCCTGTGGAGACACGGGGGTCAGTGGATGCTCTCCTGTGGAGACACGGGGGTCAGTGGGTGCTCTCCTGTGGAGACACGGGGGTCAGTGGGTGCTCTCCTGTGGAGACACGGGGGTCAGTGGGTGCTCTCCTGTGGGGACAGGGGGGTCAGTGGGTGCTCTCCTGTGGAGACACGGGGGTCAGTGGGTGCTCTCCTGTGGAGACACGGGGGTCAGTGGGTACTCTCGTCCGCTGATCCAGTTGCCTTTAGAAAGACAGCATAGCCCAGGGCTCATCCCAACTGAACGCCTGAGACACTTACTTCACCGGCCTGCTCCACCTGTCACCCGCTGCCACGGAGCCGCCGCGGCTCCCACCACGGACGCCGCTGTCACCATGGACCCGCTGCGGCTGACGCTACTAACCCGCCGTGGCTGCAAGCACAACCTCTGCCTCCTGTGGCCCTGCTTCACCACCACTGCTGGCCCCCTCCGGTAAGAGAACACCAGATTATAAGACGGACCCCATTTTTTTTTACTTTTTTTTAGCTCTAAATTTGGGGTGCGTCTTATAATCCGGTGTGCCTCATAAAACGAAAAATACGGTACATAGATTTATTTCTCAGTAGTAAATTAAAATATAAATGCAAACTTGGCCGTGTTACTTTTAAACTAGAATATTTTAAATCACAAAATTCTGTTGGCAGATCTGTCCCCTTAAAATCTGCCCCATGTACAAAACTGCAGACTTCATGACAGAACCGTTCTATTAGATAAAATATCTGTAATAATACTGTGCTTTTGGTTAATGGGAGGAATTAGTGAATACAGGCAACTTACTGTTCTGATTGTTCCAATTATGGAGACACGGGGGTCAGTGGGTGCTCTCCTGTGGAGACACGGGGGTCAGTGGGTGCTCTCCTGTGGAGACACAAGGGGTCAGTGGGTGCTCTCCTGTGGAGACACAAGGGGTCAGTGGGTGCTTTCCTGTGGAGATACGGAGGTCAGTGGGTGCTCTCCTGTAGAGACACGGGGATCAGTGGGTGCTCTCCTGTGGAGACAGGGGGGTCAGTGAGTGCTCTCCTGTGGAGACACGGGGGTAAGTGGGTGCTCTCCTGTGGAGACACGGGGGTCAGTGGGTGCTCTCCTGTGGAGACACGGGGGTCAGTGGGTGCTCTCGTCCGCTGATCCAGTTGCCTTTAGAAAGACAGCATAGCCCAGGGCTCATCCCAACTGCATGCCTCAGATCCTTAATCCCTCCCTCTCCTCCTCAGCTGTGATCCGACGGCAGTATCAGATCACAGTGTAATGGCTCACGCTCACAGCACTGCAGGAGCCGAGGGTCTTTAGCATATCGCATCACATGTGATATGCCAGTGTGACCTCAGCTTGGTATATGCACACGTTGTGTTCTGTGCAGTGCGGAAAAGAACACACCCTCTGGCAGACTGGACAAATGTAAACACTGCGCTTGTAAAAAAAAAAAAAAAAAAAAAAAAAATGCACCTAAAACTCATTCGTTTTGGATGCATTTTTGACAGTGCGTTCCCCCGTCAATTCAGCTCTGCTACATGCCCGCTGACAGCAGACACAGACAGAGTTGTGAGATGAGAATGAACTCAGATGAACTTCACCCGACTTCATTGTCATCCCGCGGCTCTGTCTGTGTATCGCGTCCTGGTTAGCGGTCACCCTTGAAGGACGCACCGGTGACCGCAAATTCCCTGAGTGACTGAAGTGAGCAGCGCCATCAGCGGTGCCGTCACTCAGGTTACCCGCAGCCAGCTGGAGTCCTCCACCTTAGACCGCAACTCACCTGTGATGTCATCGCTGATCACACAGCTCACTTCAGTCACTCGGGCGACTTGCTGTCACAGTTGGAGGATCCAGCAGTGGCCGCGGGTAACCTGAGTGATGTCATCGCTGATCGTGCGGCTCACTTCAGTTGCTGCGTGGAGCTGACAGAGAGCAATCGTGGTCTGTGGCCGCTCCTGTCCGCTTCATGTAGCAGGGCTGGATGCGTCGCGGGACCTCATGTGGATTACGTCGGACCTGGAGGGGTATTTGGGGATTTAATACAATGGTGAAAGAGGTTTTTTTTTTCTTTTGTTCCAAATAAAGGATTTTTAGGTGTATGTGTTTATTTTCTTTAACTTACAGGTTAATCATGGTAGATATCTCGGGGAGATGCCTGCCATGATTAACCTAGGACTTAGTGGCAGCTATGGGCTGCCATTAATGCCTTATTACCCCGATTGCCACCACACCATGGCAATTCGGGATGAGCCGGGTAGAGTCCCAGGACTGTCGCATCTAATGGATGCGGCAATTCCGGGCGGCTGCTGGCTAATGGCTGATATTGTTAGGCTGGGGGGCTCCCCATAATGTGGAGCTCCCCATCCTGAGAATACTAGCCTTCAGCCATGTGGCTTTACCCTGGCTCGTATCAAAATTGGGGGGGGACAGTTTTTTTAAGATTATTTATTTATTTATTTTACTGCATGATATAGACCCGCCCACCGGTGGCTGTGATTGGTTGCAGTGACACAGCTGTCACTTAGTGTGGGGGTGTGTCTAACTGCAACCAATCTTAGGCACAAGTGGGCGGGGAAAGCAGGGAATATGAGATGGAATAATGAGCAGCCGGCATTTTCAAAAGAGGAAAAGCCGCCAGAACAGTGTGACAGCTGTGCAGCATCGCGCCCATGATTGGTGAGTATGAGAGAGGGGAAGAGACTGACCGAAGGACAGAGAGACAGACAGAGAGAGAGACAGACAGAGAGAGACCGACCGACGGACAGAAAGTGACAGACAGAGCGACCAACTGACAGAGACAGAGACCAACCGACCGACATCGACAGAGAGAGACTGAAAAGACCTGCGTTTTGTTTGTAAAAAAAGCAAACGGAACGCAACAAAAATGCAGTCCAAGTGCATTTTGGTTGCATTTTGACCCATATCATATGATTTTTCAATGAGGAGAACGCAGCTACAACGCACAAAAGAAGGGACATGCTGCTTTCTTTTCCGCAGCAATTTTTGGCATCCAAAACGCTGCGTTTACAAATGCAGCGTGCACATTGAATTTTCGGACTTCTCAGACTTTGCTGGGGGAGCAGAACACATGCAATTTGGCACTGAAATGCTGCAGTTCAAAACGCAGTGTTAACGCGGGGAAAAAAGCAACGTGCACACATAGTTGTAGTTCGCCGATGCATCGCGACGAGGAAGGAATCCTCGCGGCGAACTACAAGACCCAGGAGGCTGGCGATGGAACAGAAGGTAAGGTGAGCATAACATGTGTACCTTCCGTTCCATCGCTGGCCTCCTGGGTCTTGTAGTTCCCCGCTCCACGCTGTGTATCGGTAACCATCGGCGACGAAGCAGGAACTTCCGCTGTCAGACGCTACTCAAACGCAGCGCGCTGACCAATCAGAGGCTCCTGCCTTTGACGTCAGTGCTCTGGGTGCGGAAGTTCCTCCCTCGTCGTCATGGCACCCGATACACAGCCCATGCTAGCGAACAGCAAGTCCCAGCAGGCCGGCGATGGAACGGAAGATAAGGTGAGCATATATGTGCGTGCTTGTGTGTGTGTTTGTGTGAGTTTGTGCATGTGTGGAATGGCACAACAGGGGACCAGGATGGGACATTTAACAAGTTGTGGAACAAATTGTCTGCATTGCAATGATTTCCCATACATACACATTACTGGGGCCTGTGGAGCCTACATACTGACAGTGGTGGCCTGTGGGGCATACATACTGGCCCTAGGGATGCTTAGCGCACAGGCTGGCAGCGGTGGAAGAGGTTGAGGGCCCAAGCTGGCAGCACTGGAGTGTGCTTAAGGTATAAGCTGGCAGCACTGCGGAGAGCGCTGAGGGTACATGCTAGCAGCACTGCGGGGGTCACTGAGGGCACATGCTGGCAGCATTGCGGAGGGCACTGAGGGCACAGGCTGGCGGGGCGCTGTGGGCACAGGCTGGCAGCATTTGGGGCACTAAGGGCACAGGCTGGTGGGGCGCTGAGGGCACAGGTTGGCAGCACTGGGGGGGCACTGAGGGCACAAGCTGGTGGGACACTGAGGGCACAGGCTGGCAGCATTGCAGCACCAGAGCCTGAGAGCTCCTCTGGCTGCTTTCTCTGAGTCCCCTGTTTGTCTGCTTTTAATATTGCAGGCACAGGGGGGACCTGAGAAGACAAGTCCTGGACTCTCCCCTGCTCTCCATTCCTGCAAGCACACTGCTCTCTCCTCCTGCAAGCACACTTCTTCCCCCTCCTGCAAGCACACTGCTCCCCCCTCCTGCAAGCACACTGCTCCCCCCTCCTGCAAGCACACTGCTCTCTCCCTCCAGCAGGCACACTGCTCTCTCCCTCCTGCAGGCACACTGCTCTCTCCCATCAGCAGGCACACTGCCGTCTCCCTGCTGCAGGCACACTGCCCTCTCCCTGCTGCATGCACACTGCTCTCTCCCTGCTGCAAGCACACTGCTCTCTCCCTCCTGCAAGCACACTGCTCTCTCCCTGCTGCACGCACACTGCTCTCTCCCTCCTGCAAGCACACTGCTCTCTCCCTCCTGCAGGCACACTGCTCTCTCCCTGCTGCAGGCACACTGCTCTCTCCCTGCTACAAGCACACTGCTCTCTCCCTGCTGCAGGCACTCTGCTCTCTCCCTCCTGCAAGCACACTGCTCTCTCCCTCCTGCAGGCACACTGCACGCTCTCCTGCAGGCACTCTGCACTCTCCCTGCTGCTGGTGCACTTACCTCAGTTGCAGATCTGACGATTTTGAAGCAGCCGCTGTGCAGATGAGTCGGTCACATGTGAGCAGCATCCTGGGTAGAGCGGGCAGGCAGAGGGGGTGTGGCCAGCTTCGCGAGCAACAAGAGGGGACAAGGAGAGCATCCGAGGAGTGTGTGTATCCAGCATAGAGAGGGGGCATGGACAACCGCAAAGGGGCGTGGCCAGCAGCATAGATGCCAAGGAAGGCATCCAAAGAGTGTGGCAGGCATCCAGAGGGGGCGTGGTCGGCAGAGTGCGGGGGCGTGGCAGCTGCGTCTCACTGCACTGCGGGATACAGAGCTTCCCGGGCGTGAGAACGGGACTAAAGTATAAAATCGGGGCTGTCCCGCTATATCCGGGACGGTTGGGAGGTATGTATACAGTATGGGGCATTAGGTTTTAAAATCTATATAAATATTCTGGACACCGGCCCTAGAGTACTAGTGGAGCTGCTGGTAATCAAGTGGTCCTGTGTGGTGATGAACTAGAAAAGGTTCTGGATTAAATTGTTTATGGTTACCGCGCTTCCAGTAGGGGCTGAATGGGCAGATATATGGGTAAAACGTAAAGGCTGCCTATGTGAACTAATATAAGTTTTGAACTAAAAACACTTAATGCAGTTGTAAATAAACTACAAAGATATAAATAGACAATGAGTATACAATGCACAATATAGAAAGAAAATTAATCTTGCGAAAGTGACACCTGCAAGAGTCACCGAAATATAAAAGTTTAAGCCTGTAGGTTACTAAAAGCCATTTACTGAAAATAAAACAGGACTGCGCTGATGGATATATTTTCCAATAGAACTGAATTGGCGAAAAGACAGTGCAAAATACTAGAATGGAAAGCAGTGTTTGCTGGCTGACAGTGGCTGGCAGGATTCTGACTCAATCCAATAGGTCAGGATACCTGAGTAGTTGTTATGGGGAGCTGAATACTGCTCAAGCTTCCCTGAAGTGGACCATGCAGTGCGCTTAGTGAGGCTTACGCGATACAGGACCAAGCACTCTGACTGGTGGTGCCACGACTGTATGGAAGTCACGTACATGTGTGAGTGTGATGTCACAGGGTCAGTGAGTGAGTGCTATGGGCCCCCGGTGGATGCAAAAAAAGCCAATGCAATTCAAAGGACTGTGCTTCCTTCTTCATCAGGGAATGTAGGCACGGTTTAGCTTCTATCTAAAGTCTCCAACACATGGAGAAAGTAGGTGAGAAGTACACTCCCCTAGCAACACACTCTACTTTATCCAAAATGATTGCAAATTGCATTGAAAGTGTACATGCTACTGGTATACGTAAAGAAATGTGTGCTTTAATGGAAAAAAATCATTAAAAATTCTGAAATAGTTAAGTTACAGTACAAGTGTAGTGCAAAAATAAAGTATATTTGAAATATATTTTAAAAAGTACCGTAATTAAATTTATTATTGTACATTAAAATTAGAAAAAAATAATAATAGAAATTAAAAAAAACAATAAAAATAATGAGGAAAAAAGTATCTAATGAGGAAGAAAACCCATTGAATGGCATGACTCTTTTTGAAGTACACAAAAACTAGGTCCAATTTTCTTCAAGTTTTTTCTAATTCTACTGTGTCACACTTCATGCAGTACAGACTTACTGACCAGACCATTGTATGCTGTGAAAGGACAGATAGGGGTGTATCTATGCCTACTGGATGTGAATAGATAAGGTATGGATTTGTGAGTTAAATGACCACTGTTGTGTCAATAAATAGATTAAATGCTCTGCATTTTTATTAAAAAGGAAATAGAGACAGAACAGTAAGGTATTCTCCTTGGTGATACCAGACATAAATATTTCTACTGTATTTGGGAGTACTTAGTGATTTTTGAGTTTTTAATTTTTAATTATTTAAGTAGTGTTCCCATATATTTTGTAATTATATGGTTGATCAGCTGAGAGATAGATAATCACTGGAAACAGAAATGGAGAATTTAATTATGCATGGACAAACCAATTCCTACCCTACATCTGGACCACTACACTGTGTGCAGAATTACTAAGCAAATGAGTATGTTGATCACATGATAATTTTTATACATGTTGTCCTACTCCAAGCTCTATAGGCTTGAGAACCAACTACCAATTAAGTAAATCAGGTGATGTGCATCTCTGTAATAAGGAGGGATGTGGTGTAATGACATCAACACTCTATATAAGGTGTGCTTAATTATTAGGCAACTTCCTTTCCTTTGGCAAAATGGGTCAGAAGAGAGATTTGACCGGCTCTGAAAAGTCCAAAATTGTGAGATGTCTTGCAGAGGGGTGCAGCAGTCTTGAAATTGCCAAACTTTTAAAGCGTGATCACCGAACAATCAAGCGTTTCATGGCAAATAGCCAACAGGGTCGCAAGAAGCATGTTGGGCAAAAAAGGCGCAAAATAACTGCCCATGAATTGAGGAAAATCAAGCGTGAAGCTCCCAAGATGCCATTTGCCACCAGTTTGGCCACATTTCAGAGCTGCAACGTTACTGGAGTATCAAACACAAGGTGTGCCATACTCAGGGACATGGCCAAGGTAAGGAAGGCTGAAAAACGACCACCTTTGAACAAGAAACATTAGATAAAAAGTCAAAACTGGGCCAAGAAATATCTTAAGACTGATTTTTCAAAGGTTTTATGGTGTGATGAAATGAGAGTGACTCTTGATCGGCCAAATGGATGGGCCAGAGGCTGGATCAGTAAAGGGCAGAAAGCTCCTCTCCGACTCAGATGCCAGAAAGGTGGAGGTGGGTTACTGGTATGGGCAGGTATCATCAAAGATGAACTTGTGGGACCTTTTCAGGTTGAGAATGGAGTGAAGTTCAACTCCCAGACCTACTTCCAGTTTCTGGAAGACAACTTCTTCAAGCAGTGGTACAGGAAGAAGTCGGTATCGTTCAAGAAAACAGGACAATGCTCGATCACATGCATCCAACTACTCCACGGCGTGGCTGGTCAGTAAAGGTCTAAAAGATGAAAAAATATTGACATGGCTCCCTTGTTCACCTGATCTGAACCCCATAGAGAACCTGTGGTCCGTCATAATATTTAAAGTCTACAGGGAGGGAAAACAGTAGACCTCTCTGAACAGTGTCTGGGAGGCTGTGGTGGCTGCTGCATGTAATGTTGATTGTAAATGTGTCGCCCCAGGGACGTCGATCCAGCTTCAGGGACGCTGCAGGACCTTCTTTTGTATATGGCAAACAGGTATGTCAGATTTTGTATGTATGTGTCGTGACGCCACTCACGGTTTGCGGTCAGGGATATGGGTGACCACCACTGGTTTAATGAGCGTCTGGGGCTGATGGAGTCTGCAGTCGGATGGTGTGGTCTCTCGTGAGTGAGGCAGGCCCCAGGTGCTACGGTGTGTAGAGCAACAGGTCCCAGAATAACTCAATCTCAGTCCAGAAAGTCTTTCAACTCGTTTTTACTCACTGTTGATGTTATTGTGAGGTAACCTGGGTGATGCTTCAATAAATCAGATGAGAACCAGGAGCTCCTTCAGGCCAGTTTGAGGGTAACCATTAACTCGCCTTCCTAGCACTCTTTATTTGGATAACCACTGACTTGAAGTACCGGGGGCTCTATCCAGGGAAGTCGCTACTGCCTTTTCTCCCCTTTTTGGACCGTTTGCCGGCAGCGTGAACCAGGTGAGATGGCTTCTGGCTCTGTCTCCTTTTGGGTCCCTGCGGTGCTGCTGAGGCTCGGACTCTGTGTGGTTGGTGAGGTACTTGTAGTTCCCCTCACCGGCAGGTTTAGCAGAGAGTTAAACTTGAGTCTATTCTAGGGACCTGTTCCTTGTACGTGCCTAGTCACCGGCAGTCCCCGTACTCGACTGACTCTCTCTGTCTTTCTGACTGACTGGTAACCATTCTCCCCCGCTAACGGCTACTCTACATGCAGGGTCTGCCTAATGTGAGCGCGCGTCTGCGTCACCTAGCAACCGCCGCTCACCACTATCAGACTGGCTCGCTCCACTCCTTTCCTTTCTGCCTCTGCATTTTAGCTCCCAGGCCCTCCACTACACCCCTTGAAAAGAATTGAAGGCCAGACCCCTCTAGGGACTGCCCAAGGGTCCCATCTAATGGTGTTGGAGACCTGGTTGCTATGTGTCTGTGCATACACACCTCATTCCGGCCATTAGGACTACCTGGAAGTACTGTCCCAGCATGGGTGCAGTACTCAGTGGTGCCTGACCGGGTCAGGGGCGCCACATAAACAGATTAAGCAACTGACAGAATATATGGATGGTAGGTTGTTGAGTGTTATCATAAAGAAAGGTGGCTATAGTGGTCACTAATTTTTTGGGGTTTTGTTTTTGCATGTCAGAAATGTTTACTTCTAAATTTTGTGCAGTTATATTGGTTTACCTGGTGAAAACAAAAAAAGGAGATGGGAATATATTTGGTTTTATTAAGTTGCCTAATAATTATGCACAGTAATAGTTACCTGCACAAACAGATATCCTACTAAGAAAGCCAAATCTAAAAAAAAACCACTCCAACTTCCAAATATATTAAGCTTTGATATTGTTGATCAATAATAAAAAAAAATCCTCTAAAATACAACTTGCCAAATAATTCTGCAGTGTATACTGATAAAAAGGAATGTGTCCTAAATGATAGTAGTTAATTCATGATGGATGGCGAATAATTCAATCTCCTGATTCAGGCCCCTGGGTGCCAAAGTATTTAACTTGTACTAAGGAATTATGATTAGTGAAGAAGAGGCGGGATAAGGGATAACCCAGAAAGCCTTTTTTAATGTTCCTAAAATACTCTTTAACACTGATGTAGGTGTTTCGTTTGTCCAATATATAATTTATCACACAGGCACTGTATGCCATACATTACTCCATTAGTGGAACACGTATTATGTTCCTTGGTGGAAAATGTCTAATACACCCCCTATTGCTAATCCATGGCTTGATGGCAGCTAACAAATCCCAGCTGTAATTAACCTCTTATATTACCTCGATTGCCACTCTACCAGGGCAATTGGATGAGCCAAGTAAAGCACCAGAATTGTTGCATTTAATGGATGCCACAATTCTGGGTAGCTGTGGGATGGTATTTTTAAGCTGGGGGATAATATCCATGGCTCCTCCCATACTGATAATGCTAGCCCCCCTCCTGTCTGTTTTACCATGGCTGGATATCAAAAATGGGGTGGACCCTATGTCCTTTTTTTTCCCCTATATTTTGATATTAAGCCACGGTAAAGCTCATAGGTGCTGGCTGCAGCCTGCACCTGTTGTTTTACCCACGATGGCTATCACAATAGGGCAGAAGCTTACATCACTTTTTTAAAAAAAAAATATTTATTGATTTATTTTTACACTACTATGCAGCAAACTGACTGCAACCAATTACACAGGGTGGAAACGTTTATAACAGTCTGCAACCAATTACAGAAACTGGCACAGAGCGTGGGTGGTAAAAGCAGTGAAGGTTGATGAACCTTAATTAGGGGGTCCAGAAAAGAGTCTGACTGCAGCGTGATTCCTTAGTAAACACCAGGAAACATGGTATGTATGGTATGTATAACTGTCCTGCTCATACTACCATTTACCTTTCATTTTCAGCCCCCTAGTGCTTACTAAGGCCACTTTACAGCCCCAAACTTCTCTTTTCTCTTTGTATGTGGTTCATTGTTTGGGGACAAGTTCAGTGGCAACTTTGCTTTCCGAACCTGATTTTTCGTTTAGTTTGTGACGATTCGACAAACCCGAATAGCCATGGTTTCGTTCATCACTAGTTAAAATTAAGAAATATTTTCATCTTGGGGTAACAGCATAAAGAATGTATCTGTCAAAATTAAGTTTACTCCATGTTTATTGTGTAAGTGAGAAGTATAAATTCTCAGACCAAAGAAACCATTTTGCTACAAGTAACATAAATATTTATAATATTCATTACTACAATATATTGCATAGTGTATTCAATAAAATTAGAATGCCTCAACAATATAGCCAAAAATGTGACTTGAACTGAGTTTTAGGTTGTAAAAAAGAAATATGTTGACATTTCTTTAAAATTTAAATTAAAAAGATTTTAAGATTATCAATACAATACCTAAGATGAAGTATATCACATTCTGTTCATTTATCTGGTTTATCTTTTCATAAGATGTTTCTTTTGCAATGGCTAAGTAAACACATAATGACAACACTCTTTATATTGAAAACTGTTGACAAGGTTAAGACTTTTACAGGGTACTACAGTAATAGGCATAAACAGTAAAAGTGACAGAGTTAAGTAGTGCAATACTGAAGACAGTATATGTATATAGGTCAATAGCAGTTTAATGCTATAGGCTTGACATTTTACTATAATGAATAGGTTTTCTCACTTTTTTTGACAGACTCCTGACAGACCTTATGAAGCTATCCATTAATTAGTCGTTAACTGAACATATACTCGGGTCCAAATCCTTGTCCTGCTAGTGCCAAAAAGGTATTTACCCTCTGTTGCATTATTTCCTTGCAATACACAATACAAGGAATGAAAAAATGCCATTCAAATGTTATTACACAAGTTATATATAAAATACTAAAATATTCTGTATACAGAAGTAATTTCAGTACATAATATAATGTAATAATATAAAGCAATTAGTCAAATACTTTAGTGCATTTCATATTATATAAAATGACAGTTTATGACATTTTATTATATGCAAATTACAGAGACGAGACCAGATTTGGAAATTCAAGACCCCTGATCTGAGATAGAAATTTCATGTATTATATTACAATTTATTATTAATATTAGTTAGTATTAACCCTTACCCTTTTATTGGTTGTACTGCTTGGATAAGTTCTGCATTTAAGATATCCCTTCTGCATATATCATTGTAATAGCTTAATTAACCTTTACCTGAAAACTGGCAATCTGAATGTAGACATGCATGCACTTTATTTGGACTACAAGGTCTTTATTTGATACAGTTCAAGTGATTGCCTTAATACACACAATCACAATCCCTGACACAAAATTATACACCTTTGCCCTCTTGCTTATATACAGTAAATTAGACAACAATATCTACGGTAATTAATTTCTGATTGTAAAAGCTTTAGATTATTGTATTTTTTGTTATACCTTGTGTCAGAGGTCGTATTATATGTTGGTGTCTATTTATATGCCTGGTTGTATAATTTTGATCCAGTTGCATTATGTATATCTTTGGATAAATATCGCTTATTTTTACCTCACTCCTTTGGTTTCATAAAGAATTTTTGCATATGTACATTTGATTGCCTTCTTTTTGTTTTTCAGAGAGTGAGCAGTGCGATGAGCGGTGATGTCACTCAGGTTAGTTGTGGTCATAGGTGGAGGTTCCCACGGTCCTCCACTTGTGACCGAAGGTAAACTGACCTCGGGGAACCTCAAGGGACCTTCTAAGATGAGGTCATTGAGTTCATTGAGGTCCCCTGAGGTCAGGTTAACTGTGATCACAGGTTGAGGGCCGTGAAAATCTCCAGCTGTGATCGCAGCTAACCTGAGTGATGTCACCACTCATCGCACTGCTCACTCTCTGCCTGAAATTATAGCATGTGGTCATGTTCTATGACCATGCTCTGTGCCTTCAGATGCAGCAGAGCTGGAATCGTTGTGGGACCTTGTGTGAATTACGTTGGACTTGGATCTTTTGGGGGTTAATAAATTGGTGAAAGTGAGTGTTCTTTTGTATTTTATTTCAAATACAGGATTTTTCTGCATGTTTGTGGTTATTTCTATTTACATATGGGATCATAGACCCCTACCCATCACTAATCCAGGGCTTAGTGGCAGCTCACAGCTGTTATTAACCTTTTATTACCCTTATTGACACCTAACAAAGGCAATAGGGAAGAGCCAACGTAAAATGCGGTGTCATCACATCTAATGGATGTGACAATCCTTGGCAGGCTGCTATTTTTAGGCTGGGGGCCAAATAAGCATGGGTCTCCCCAGCCTGACAATACCAGCCCTCAGTTGTTGGGCTTTAGACATGGCTGGATATCAAAATTGGGGGGAACCGCAAGCAGATTTATTTAATTAAAAATGCTTCATACGGTTCCTCTCATTTTGATACACATCCATTAAAAGCACATGACTGGGGACTTTAACCTGTAGTTATGGGCTTTATCTGTGCTGGTATCAATACAGAGGTGCACCACATGACATTTTTATTAATTTATTTATTTATCACCTGTATAAGGAGGCAGACAGCATTTGTGACTCCAACCAATGACAGATGCTGACTCAGGGTGGGGGCGTAGTCCAACGGTAGCCAATCAGAGATGCCAGTGGGCGGGGAAAGCAGTGAATATGCATAAGTGAATATTATCAGCCCCAAAAGTAGCTCTGCAGCAGCGGGGATATTCTGTAAGTATGTATTGCTTGAACACTGTTTTATTTTCTTTCTTTTACAGTCCACAAACACCATTTTTCAACACATCAATTTTGCCTCCCTTTGCAATTAATGGGTTTAGTTAGGATAGACGATCAGATCAGCTAAGATTGCTGACCTGATCGGCAATCTCAGCCAGGTTCAGTGATCCTGAATAAATCCGATCCTTGAGAGTATTGCACATCTGTCCTGAAGACACCATTCACATTATTGTCATTTAATGTAATGTGAATTATTTTCTACACTACTATGGAAATAATGTGTGTGGTGTTGTAATGCACTGCACTGTGATGAAACTGTGATCTGACCAGCAACAGACAGTGAGTAAGGTAAGAAACAGTTAACAATTGGGACTAGCCCATAGTGGGAGAAGCTACTAAACAGGAAGAGGAACGGTTTCCAGGTACTAGATCAGACAGGGCCCAGCATGTCACAGGAGAAGACGTCTGGTCTGAGTGTTTAGCAGATCTGCATTAGTTGGGTGTACTTGAGGAGAGAGAGAGACTGAAACATGGACAGTGAAAAGAGAGAAAAATAGAGCAACTGAGTGACATAGTGAGACACGTTCAGAAAAAGGATGATTGATAGCATGGCCCTAGTAGTTTTCTACTCACAAGGTAATGGGCCGGGATGGAATAGTATGTGAGACAAGGTGTGTGCCTTGGGCATTAATTCGAAGGAGTCGATGAACAGAAGGCTACAGTAATGGTCATAAAGGGAAAGTTGCTCCCCCAAGTGGAAAGAACCATGGTAGGAAAAAATGACTTTTAGTTACTGTGCTGTCAAGATGGGCTAGATTATCATGAAGAAAGGCTAGTGGAGCCCAAAGTGAGAGAATTACAGGAAGTGAACAGACTGTTTATTGGCATGGTCTATGTGAATGAAATGTTTGAGAAGTGTTGTACCCGCTGTCCAATGTACAGAATTGTCTTCCAATTACTGCTCAGTAGAAGACTGTGGTTGAAGAAGTAGCAGTTTCCCTCATTGAATTATTTAACATCTAGTCCTGGCCAGACAAGGTTAGTAGCAAAATATGACCTGCAAGGACATACTGCCATGGTAGAAACAGTACTCACACCAAGCCAGCATCCCATCTTTCATGTAGCATGCCATGGTGCTGAAGACGTAGAGCTCATCAACCACTACTAACCCGTGCCCTGCTTCACATGTACAGTATGAATGTAATTAGAGAAGACATAAGTTGGGAGTCAACAAATTTAACATTGATATTGTAAATCTGATTTTTATATATGCTAGTTGTCTTAAGTACAAAAAAATTGGTTGATACAAATTTCCTTACCTGATTCTATACCTATATTTTGTAAGTATGTAGCTTATATTTAATTTAAATCCACATCATTGTGATCTTGGAAAGAAATAAACCAAATTAGGAGCCCTCCTAATATTTAAACATTTAATCTCTGCTACATAATTTTGTATATCAGGAATACAAAAGCTACAAATGATCTGGTATATACCAAGTACTTGGTAAACATTAAAAATTATGCAAAAATTTAACTATTTTACATAAACATTAAAAGGAACCTGTTATGTGTAAAAATGCTATTAACCTTCAGATACAGTCATATGAAAAAGCTTGGGCACCCCTATTAATGTTAACCTTTTTTCTTTATAACAATTTGGGTTTTTGCAACAGCGATTTCAGTTTTACAGTTAGGTCCAGAAATATTTGGACAGTGACACAATTTTCGCGAGTTGGGCTCTGCATGCCACCACATTGGATTTGAAATGAAACCTCTACAACAGAATTCAAGTGCAGATTGTAACGTTTAATTTGAAGGTTTGAACAAAAATATCTGATAGAAATTGTAGGAATTGTACACATTTCTTTACAAACACTCCACATTTTAGGAGGTCAAAAGTAATTGGACAAATAAACCAAACCCAAACAAAATATTTTTATTTTCAATATTTTGTTGCGAATCCTTTGGAGGCAATCACTGCCTTAAGTCTGGAACCCATGGACATCACCAAACGCTGGGTTTCCTCCTTCCTAATGCTTTGCCAGGCCTTTACAGCCGCAGCCTTCAGGTCTTGCTTGTTTGTGGGTCTTTCCGTCTTAAGTCTGGATTTGAGCAAGTGAAATGCATGCTCAATTGGGTTAAGATCTGGTGATTGACTTGGCCATTGCAGAATGTTCCACTTTTTTGCACTCATGAACTCCTGGGTATCTTTGGCTGTATGCTTGGGGTCATTGTCCATCTGTACTATGAAGCGCCGTCCGATCAACTTTGCAGCATTTGGCTGAATCTGGGCTGAAAGTATATCCCTGTACACTTCAGAATTCATCCGGCTACTCTTGTCTGCTGTTATGTCATCAATAAACACAAGTGACCCAGTGCCATTGAAAGCCATGCATGCCCATGCCATCACGTTGCCTCCACCATGTTTTACAGAGGATGTGGTGTGCCTCGGATCATGTGCCGTTCCCTTTCTTCTCCAAACTTTTTTCTTCCCATCATTCTGGTACAGGTTGATCTTTGTCTCATCTGTCCATAGAATACTTTTCCAGAACTGAGCTGGCTTCATGAGGTGTTTTTCAGCAAATTTAACTCTGGCCTGTCTATTTTTGGAATTGATGAATGGTTTGCATCTAGATGTGAACCCTTTGTATTTACTTTCATGGAGTCTTCTCTTTACTTCTTGACTTAGAGACAGATACACCTACTTCACTGAGAGTGTTCTGGACTTCAGTTGATGTTGTGAACGGGTTCTTCTTCACCAAAGAAAGTATGCGGCGATCATCCACCACTGTTGTCATCCGTGGACGCCCAGGCCTTTTTGAGTTCCCAAGCTCACCAGTCAATTCCTTTTTTCTCAGAATGTACCCGACTGTTGATTTTGCTACTCCAAGCATGTCTGCTATCTCTCTGATGCATTTTTTCTTTTTTTTCAGCCTCAGAATGTTCTGCTTCACCTCAATTGAGAGTTCCTTAGACCGCATGTTGTCTGGTCACAGCAACAGCTTCCAAATGCAAAACCACACACCTGTAATCAACCCCAGACCTTTTAACTACTTCATTGATTACAGGTTAACGAGGGAGACGCCTTCAGAGTTAATTGCAGCCCTTAGAGTCCCTTGTCCAATTACTTTTGGTCCCTTGAAAAAGAGGAGGCTATGCATTACAGAGCTATGATTCCTAAACCCTTTCTCCGATTTGGATGTGAAAACTCTCATATTGCAGCTGGGAGTGTGCACTTTCAGCCCATATTATATATATAATTGTATTTCTGAACATGTTTTTGTAAACAGCTAAAATAGCAAAACTTGTGTCACTGTCCAAATATTTCTGGCCCTGACTGTATATATCTAATAACTGATGAACTGAGTAATATTTCTGGATTGAAATAAAGTTTATTGTACTGACAGAAAATGTGCAATCCACATTTAAACAAAATTTGACCGGTGCAAAAGTATGGGCACCTCAACATAAAAGTGACATTAATATTTTATAGATCCTTCTTTTGCAAAAATCACAGCCTCTAGTCGCTTCCCATAGCTTTTAATGAGTTCCTGGATCCTGGATGAAGGTATATTTGACTATTCCTGTTTATAAAACAATTCCAGTTCAGTTAAGTTTGATGGTCGCCGAGCATGGACAGCACGCTTCAAATCATCCCACAGATTTTCAATGATATTCAGGTCTGGGGACTGGGATGGCCATTCCAGAACATTGTAATTGTTCCTCTGCATGAATGCCTGAGTAGATTTGGAGCGGTGTTTTGGAACATTGTCTTGCTGAAATATCCATCCCCTGCGTAACGTCAGCTTCGTCACTGATTCTTGCACATTATTACTGAGCTGAATCCATGTGACCCTCAACTTTAACAAGATTCCCAGTGCCGGCATTGGCCACACAGCTTCAAAGCATGATGGAACCTCCACCAAATTTTACTGTGGGTAGCAAATGCTTTTCTTGGAATGCCCTGTTTTTTTGCCTCCATGCATAACGCCTTTTTGTATGACCAAACGACTCAATCTTTCTTTCATCAGTCCACAGGACCTTCTTCCAAAATGTAACTGGCTTGTCCAAATGTGTTTTTGCATACCTCAGGCGACTCTGTTTGTGGCGTGCTTACAGAAATGGCTTTTTTCGCATCACTCTCCCATACAGCTTCTCCTTGTGCAACGTGCGCTGTATTGTTGACCGATGCACATTGACACCATCTGCAGCAAGATGATGCTGCAGGTCTTTGGAGGTGGTCTGTGGATGGTCCTTGACTGTTCTCACCATTCTTCTTCTCTGCCTTTCTGATATTTTTCTTGGCCTGCCACTTCTGGGCTTAACAAGAACTGACAGTTTAAATCTCTGAGACAACTTTTTGTATCCTTCCCCTGAACAACTTTGTTGAATAATCTTTGTTTTTAGGTAATTTGAGAGTTGTTTTGAGGAGCCCATGATGCCAGTCTTCATAGGAGATTCAAATAGGAGAACAACTTGCAAGTGGCCACCTAAATACCTTTTCTCAACATTGGATACACCTGCCTATGAAGTTCAAAGCTCAATGAGGTTACAAAACCAATTTAGTGCTTTAGTAAGTCAGTAAAAAGTATTTAGGAGTGTTTAAATCAAGAAATTGATAAGGGTGCCCATACTTTTGCACCGGTCAAATTTTGTTTAAATGCAGATTGCACATTTTCTGTTAGTACAATAAACCTCATTTCAATCCAGAAATATTAGTCCATCAGTTATTAGATATATGAAACTGAAATAGCTGTTGCAAAAACCCAAATTGTTATAAAGAAAAAAGGTTAACATTAATATGGATGCCCAAACTTTTTCACATGACTGAATGTTATTAATCTGCAGGTTAATAGCATTTGAAACTTCCCAGTGCCTGCACATTAAACTGCTCTGCCAGGAAGAAATTAACTTTATTCCTCCCACAATTTTTATCAGCCACAGGGGAGGTGCCGCTGTAGGATCAGTCACAGCTCTGTACATCAAAAGCAGCGGCTATAGAAACCGTTCAGCATTAGTACCTGCTGTTAGTCAGTGCAGGGGGGGCACAGTTACAGCAGCCACTGTATGTTCACAATGCAATGACTAAACCCAGCCCAGCACCTCTCCCGTGACTAAGACCCAAATACTACTGGGAGGAATCAAGTTTATTTCCTCCCGACAACGGGGTTCTATTTGCTGGCACCGTGCATGTTTCAACTGCTAATAATCTGCAGATTAACTCCATATCTGCAGGTTAATAACTTTTTTACACATGACAGGTTCACTTTAAAGCACCACTCCAGCAATATTTTTTCAGTGCTGGAGTGGTGCTTTCAATTTAAATAGAGATGAGCAGTGTTCGAGGTTCGAGGTTTGCCAATTTCATGTTCGAGTGATTTTGGGAAGTGCTCGAGATCGAACTCAATCTCGAGCTTTTTGCTAAAAGCTCGACAGTTCGAGGAACGTTCGAGAATGGTTCGATCAGGATAAACGTGGCTTTTCAAAGTAAGTCTATGTGCACATGTTGCTCTCTGCATGCGTCCTGCATCCCCAGCACAATCCCTCTCCCTTTCCTACTTACCGATCACGGGCGTCTCGCTGCATTCTGTCACAAATCTGCTGTGTCTATTCCTCTTTAGAAAATAGCTGCCACTTCATTAGTCAATTAGTTATTCCGTGCTTTCCCCGCCCACCGGCACCCATGATTCGTTGCAGTCAGACATGTCCCCAAGCTGAGTGAGAGCTTTGCCACTGTAACCAATCACAGCCGCCAGCAGGTGGGTCTATATCGTGCAGTAAAGTAAATAAATAAATAATAATAAAAAATGTGATTCCCCTCATATTTGATACCAGCCAGGATAAATCCGCATGGCTGAAGGCTGGTATTTTCAGGATGGAGAGCACCACGTTATCAGGAGCCCACCACCCTAACAATATCACCCAGCAGCCAGCCGGAATAGCTGCATCTATTAAATGCGACTGTCCCGGGGGACTCTACCCAGCTCATCCCGAATTGCCCTGGTGCGGTGGCAATCGGGTTAATAATGAGTTTAATCATGACAGGCATCTCCCCGAGATACCTTCCATGATTAAACTTAAAGTGAAAGTAAAGAAACACACACTGAAAAATCCTTTATTTGGAATAAAAGACAAAAAAAAACCCTCTTTCACCCCTTTATTAACCCACAAATACCCCTCCAGGTCCGACGTAATCCACACGACACTGTCAGCTGTGCTACAGAACACGAGTGCTCTGATCAGCTCCACGTAGCAAAGAAGTAAATCGTGTGGTCAGCAGAGACTTCAGCAATGCAGGTGTCAAGATCACAAAATCAGCCTACCTTTATCATTAGAAGCAGTAGACTAGTGGTTAGAGCGCTCGCTTAAGAAGCATGAGGTCATGAGTTCTAGTCTCAGTAAAGAATGTTTTTATTTTTTATTTTTAATATTAATTATATTTATAATATATGTATAATATATTTATAATTATAATTTAATTATGCACTGAGGGGAGGAGCCGGACATCAGCTGTAAGCTCTCTCTCTCTCCTTTCTCTCTCTCCTTTATTTCTTTCTCTCTCTCTCTCCTTTCTCTCTCTCCTTTCTTTCTCTCTCTCCTTTCTCTCCTTTCTCTCTCTCCTTTCTTTCTCTCCTTTCTCTCACTCCTTTCTCTCTCTCCTTTCTCTTCTTTCTCTTCTTTCTCGCCTTTTTCTTCTCTCTCTTCTTTCTCTCTCTCTCTTCATTCTCTCTCTCTTCTTTCTCTCTTTCTCTCTCTCTTCCTTCTCTCTTTCATTTCTTTCTCCTCTTTCTCTTCTTTCTCTCTCTCTTCTTTCTCTCTTTCTCTCTCTCTCCTTTCTCTCTCTCCTTTCTCTCTATCTCTCTCCTTTCTCTCTCTCCTTTCTCTATCCTTTCTCTCTCCTTTCTCTCTCTCCTTTCTCTCTCTCCTTTCTTTCTCCTCTTTCTCTTCTTTCTCTTTGTCTTCTTTTCTCTTCTCTCTCTTCATTCTCTCTTTCTCTTCTCTCTCTTCTTTCTCTCTTTCTTGCTCTCTCTCTTCTTTCTCTCTTTCTCTTCTTTCTGTTCTCTCTCTTCCTTCTCTCTTTCTCTTCTTTCTCCTCTTTCTCTCTCTTCTTTTTCTCTCTCTCTTTTCTCTCTCTCTCTCTTTCTCTCTTTTTCTCTCTCTTCCTTCTCTCTTTCTCTTCTTTCTCCTCTTTCTGTTCTTTCTCTCTTTTTCTCGTTCTCTCTCCTTTCTCTCTTTCTCTCTCTTCTTTCTCTCTCTCTTCTTTCTCTCCTTCTCTCTCTCTCTTCTTTCTCTCTCTCTCTCTTCTTTCTCTCTTTCTCTCTCTCTCCTCTTTCTCTCTCTTTTTCTCTTCTTTCTCTCTCTCTTTCTCAGACCCGGCAATGATCAGCTGATGCGGTCACCTGACGGCATCAGCTGACACTATAAGTCGAGCAGTGAGGCCGGCTTTTTACCGCCCGGCCGCCTAAACTATCAGCTGATGCTGTCGGACAGGAGTCTGCACTGAAGTGTGTAGTTTGTTTTTTGTTATTGCACTGATGCATCAGCTGATTGTATAAAAGCCATTTATACAATCAGCTGCTGTGTCATGTGATTCAAGCTCTTTAACCTGACACATCATCTGATCGCTTTGCCTTCCAGAAAACCGATCAGATGATATTGGATCCGGATTGGACGGCGCGGGACCCTTGACCCAGGATTACTGTGGAGGGGGGTTCTTTATTTCAATAAAGATGGAGTCACTAATTATGTTGTGTTTTATCTATAATAAAAATATTTTTTCTGTGTGTTGTGGTTCTTTTTATCGGTACTAGAAATTCATGGTGGCCATGTCTAATATTGGCGTGCCACCATAAATTTCGGGCTTAGGGCCAGTTGATAATATACAGCTAGCCCTAACCCCATTATTACCCGGCTTCAGGGCAGCTGGAAGAGTTAGATACAGCGCCAGAAGATGGCGCCTCTATGAAAGCGCCGTTTTCTGGGGCGGCTGCAAACTGCAATTTGCGGCATGGGTGCCCAGAAAGCTTGGGCACCCTGAGCTGCAGATTCCAATTGATAGCTCCCTAGTTGTACCTGTCTGGACACAAAAATTGGGCGAAGCCCACGTCATTTTTTTCTCAATTATTTCATGAAATTCATGAAATAATTAATAAAAAAAAGGGCTTCCCTATATTTTTGGTTCCCAGCCGGGTACAAATAGGCAGCTGAGGGTTGGGGGCAGCCCGCAGCTGCCTGCTGTACCTGGCTAGCATAGCCCACGTAATTTTTTTGGGGGGCAAAAAACTCCTGCATACAGTCCTGGATGGAGTATATTGAGCCTTGTAGTTTTGCAGCTGCTGTCTGTCTGTATGAAGGAGAGCAGACAGCAGCTGCAGAACAGCAAGGCTCAGCATGCTCCATTCACTAGTGTATGCAGGAGAGCAGACAGCAGCTGCAGAACTACAAGGCTCAGCATACTCCATCCAAGACTGTATGCAGGAATTTTTCGCCGACCAAAAAAATGACATGGGCTTCGCCATATTTTTTTATGCTAGCCAGGTAAAGTAGGCACCTACGGGCTGCCCCCAAGCCCCAGTTGCCTATTTGTACTCGGCTGGTAACCAAAAATATAGGGAGGGAAGGCCTTTTTTTAATTATTTCACGAATTTCATGAAATAATTAAAAAACAAATGACGTGGGCTTCGCCCCATTTTTGTGTCCAGCAAGGTACAACTAGGCAGCTGGGGATTGGAATCTGCAGCACAGGTTAACCCGAGCTTTCTGGGCTCCTCTGCTGCAAATTGCAATCTGCAGCCGCCTCAGAAAATGGCGCTTTTATAGAAGGGCCATCATCTGGCGCTGATCCAACTCTTCCAGCTGCCTTGATGCAGGTGCCTCGCTGGGTAATTATGAGTTAATACTAGCTTTGTTTTACTAGGTAGTATTAAGTCAGAGATTCTTAATGTCAGGCAAGTTTGACCCAGCTATTAAGAATCTCCAATAAAGGGTTTAAAAAAAAAAGACACTACACAGAGAAAAAATACTTTACTAAAAATAAATACACAGACACACTTAGAGACTCCATGTTTATTACTCCCTCTTATCCCTCCACGATCCCTGGTCTTCTGTTTTCTTTTTCCTTCAACCCATGCAGCTCTGCTACATCAGCAGCGCTGCATGGGAGGAAGACGCTGCTGTTCCCTGTGCAGGCTTTTCACTCCATGAGTGATCAATGCTGCTGGCTGTAAGCAGTGATGTCACCGCTAACAGGCGCGTTGCTATAGCAACAGTGATCTCCGTTATTTACCGGCTGTGGCAGCCAGTGAATAACGGAACGGGGAAGCAGAACGGGGAGTCGATCATGTGCCAGAGCATGTCACCGGAGATACACAAACGATCACTGCGTGCTGAAGAGATGTACTGACAGGTCCTAGCATGACGTCAAAGCCATGTGACCAGTCTGTAGCCAATGAGATAATAGACACGTGACAGGTCACATGGCTATTTTGACATCACAAAAGGTCCTATGCTGGTGCTGGTTACCGGGAGGACGCAGCAATTTTCAGAAGTAAAAGCGATGGGAGACAGAGTGCAGGACGCATCGCGGGGACAGGTAGGTGTTATGGCAATGTTTATTAACTGTATGTGTACATTTATAATGTGTTTTTATATGTTTTTGATTGCCTCCCATTGGTTTCAATGGGGTTCGAGAGGTTCGTTGAACGGCTCGCCGAACCGAACTCGAACGCGGCCTCCGTTCGACGAACTGAACTGAACTCAAGCCTCTAGAGGTTCGCTCATCTCTAAATTTAAACCCCCTTTCATATACTCACCTTTTACCAAAAACTGATCATGTGCTGCGGCGCCATCTAATGCCTATAAGCTCTGACTGGCATGAAGTGAGTAGTGCATTTCTGTAAGAGCCAGAACGAGACCAGAATGAAGTTCTTACAATGAAATTTTGAGATTTGACCACAGGCACACTCCATGAAACACCAAAGCACGCCTGCAGGTCACAAATTACCAGAGACCGGAGTAGCAGCAATACAAAGTGAAGCCTTTGGAAGTAAGGAGGCAGGTGAATTAGATATAAAGTGCAATAAAAATATTGCTGGAACAGTGTTTTAAGTTGTTTGAGATGTTTATACACAAATTAAAATAACTGTGATAGAGCTAGAAAAATAACTAATGGGCTTGGAGGTGGATGTTAATGTTAAAAGGGACCTGTCAGGGACTTTAGAATTCCCAGATTAATTGCTATACAAGATATAAGACAGTTTAAAAAATAACATCCTAACAGTGGCGTTACTTGATTTTGAAGTGTTCTGAGACAAAATTTATTTGCATCTGGTTCCCCCCTGCAAGTTGTTTAGATGTATGGGCCATTGTAGCATTCTAAATCTTGTGCAGACATATGTGTGTCTCCCCCATAATACAATAATTTCCCCATTCTGTACTAGTGTCACCCATACTGGGCCCCTTCCGGCATTAATGTAACCCATCCCGTCCCACTTGAACTAATAGTGTCCTTCATCCTGGGGCCCTTGAAGTAAAAGTAAATGTTTCCAAAATACTGTGACCCTTACAGAAAAAATCTTCCCTATCCTAAGCCACTCTCAGTAATAATCTCCAATTACCTTGGCTCTTCCAGATATAACGTCACCTATCCTTGGCCCTTTCCAATAATATATGTCCCCAATTTTGGGACCCTTCCCTTTATAATGTCCCTGATTCTATTGTAATTTCCCTATCCTTTTCTCTATCAGTAAATGTCCCCCATTGTGGTTCCCTTCCTAGTATAATGTCCCCCTCCTTGGCCCCATCTCAGGATAATGTCCCCCTTCTTGGGCCATTTACTGGAACAATTACCCCAATTTATGGACCAAGCCAGTATTATTGTCCACCATCTTGGTATAATGCTATCATCCTCATGTAGTGTGGTAATCCTTACCCCTTCGACTAATATTTGTCTCCCATCCTGGACCTCTTCCTAATATAATGCACCCATCCAGGGTCAATTCCAGTAATAATGTCGCATAATCATGGGATAATGTCCCCCATTCTGGGCCACTTCCCGTTATATTGTCCCCAATCCTGGATTTTTCTAGGTATAATGCCCTCATTCTATGCGTCTACCAGTAATAATGCCCATCATCTTGGTATAATGTTCCCCATTCTCAGTAGCACCCTCTGTGACCACAATCATTAATTACGTCTATGTTTCCTGACTGAATTTTTTTTATAGCTGATTAAATTTTTTTTTTTATTGTAAATGAATCAAAAATGCATTGGGTGCGACCAGAATACTTAGGTGCTGCTCATTAGGAGTGAGGTAATTGCATACTTATTTGAAGGTAGTATGTTTAAGTCAAAGCACGGTGTAAGGTCCATAAAATTGTGACTGAAGCATTATTTGTTCTTCTTTACTGCTTGTAGAGTTCAAACACATGAAAATGTTGCAGTCAAAGAGAAAAAAGAAATACTGAGGAATACAGAAGAGATTTTCTGCATCATGCCTAATTTGTAAGTAGGGGGTCTGTATTAGTGTTGAGCAAATACATCCACCACTATTCGTTAGGCCTAAGACACACGGCCTTAAAATTGGACCAAGTGGAAGCGATAAAACATCGCATTCCTCTCGGACTAATATTACCCTATGTGCCAGCACCCATGAGCGATCATTTTCTTGGTCCCAATCGAACCGAGGAAACAATTGTAGCATGCTACGATTGTAATGCGAGTCTCTTTCACTCGCACCCATTTAAGTCTATGGGGAGAGAAAAAGATCGCACTGCACTTGCAGTACACCGGTGTTCTGCGAGTGCTGGGCAAGAATGGCAATAGCTGGCTATGGAGGAGAGAGGGAGAAAAATTCCTCCCTCCCCTCCGCAGTGCCATCCCGCCCCTCCTCAGAGCCAGCCCTCCCCTCTTGAGTGCCGGCCCGCCCCCCACAGCTGAGGTCTGATCGCATGATCAGACCTCAGTCGCAGTGACACTCGCATGACACTCAGCTCCCGCTGTGTTGCCAGCGTGAACCGAGTGTCATGCAAGGATCGCATTAGTCCCCGTGTGGCTCCGGCCTGCCTCACACAAATATTAAGGTATTTGTGATATCAATTACTTGTCAAGTATTGTTCTCACCTTGTAAGTTTCGAGTCTCCTACCCATCATGTTTAGCACCTGATTTTCAGTCACTAAACATGTGGTGATTGCCTGCCAATCCCAGTAAAGCCATAGTCATCTTTGCTACTGGCATTACTTTGATGGGGAGATGCACTGAAAAAAAAATTATGTGTGGTCATTAAATGTCTGTGACTAGTTGCACTCCTGCTTCCCTCGCCCACCCTCTGTGTCAGCATCTGTGATTGATTGACCACATGCTAGCTGTCTGGATACTCGGAGTGGAGTTTAAAAATAAATAAAAAATTTGAAAAAAAAATGGTGCAGGGTCCTCCATATCTTTTTACCCAGCATAGATATAGCAGACAGTTATAGGCTGCATCCCCAGACGTGTGCTTCATCGTGACTGTGTATTAAAATACTTGGGGCCCCATGCATTTTTTAAAATTTATTTAAATAATTAAAAAAAGTTACGAAGTCCCAACCAGTTTTTATACACAGCCAAGATAAAGCAGATAACTGGGGGCTGGTATTCTCAGGCTGCGGACAGACCTGGAAGCAGTGTGATAGCCGTGGGAAACTTGGTAAGTATAATTCTCCTGCCTTATTGACTGTGCTTAATTTTTTTTCACATTGAGTATTTAGTTGCAGACATTTCTGCAACAATGTCGCAGATCCTGGCAAAGAACCGCACAAAAACCGCATCTGAATGCATAAGGTATTGGTATGTTTTTTTTTCTCAGGAGATGCAGATTTGGTGCAAAATTGTCTGCAGCCAAATACTCAATGTGAAAAAAATAAATGTCTAATAGATGTATAATAGATGCGCCAATTTTGCAGCAGCTGTGGGCTGCTATTTTTAGGCTGGGGTGACAAGAGAACTGAAAATTGTTTTGGATTAAAACATTAATTCACAGAATATGATCTCTTCTGTGCCCCAAAAATATAAGAATGACCCCAAATCATGACAGCAAAATGCTTTCTAATCAGAGATGAGAAAAAAGCTGAATATGCAATATATGGATATGCACTGTGTTTAACTGCCATCTCGCTATTCTCATAATCATACCATCGTCTAAACCCATACTAACTGCTTCGGTAGCTGGCCCAATCCTTAAAGAATGAGTTGTAATTTTGCCATTACCCAAACCTAGCAAAACAAAACATTTGTTCAAAACAATGCTAAATCGAAACTTCGTTAACGGTAAATCATCGTGTCTGAATCTTAGCCATTTTTTTAAATTATCTACAGGGTAAAAAACAGAACCTAATAAACTGTGTCTTATCCAATTTCCTCTGTCCAATTGGTCCATCTTTGATTTTTCAAAATAAATTCAGACATTGGAATCTTTGCACTGAAAACTGTCAAAACCTGAATCACCAAAAAAAGCTTTCAGTTTCTAACTCACAAACCATAAATGCAGCAAGAACCTCTAGAACAAAAGCAGTTATAAAAAGAGATATTTTGAAGACATTGAAACCAACCTGAGGTAATATTTCCCATAACTTTACCAATAATTCCAAAGAGATAGGCCTTCTACTATCCCATCTTGGCAAAACTCTCTGTTAACCCTTCAGAATCTATTTCATGAGAAAAAGACTAGAAATTTGTCAAATTCCCAGCAGCTTGAAGAAAAAAGAAATTCCTGCTAACAATTTAGAGATTGAGGATGCGTAAAAACTTGTATGAATTAAATCACTAACAAATAAAACTAAGTCAGTATTGCATGCATTTCAAATAATCAGTTTCAACAGCATTACAATATACAATCCAATCCTTCCAAGGAACTGAAATACTGACCTATGTTCTTGGAGTTAGAGAACTCCTAATGGAAGTGGTCCTTAATCTTAAATCAAATCCCACAAATGCTTCAGACATAGCATCTCTTAGGCTGCTTTCACACCTCCGGTTTTTGCTATGCGGCACAATCCGGCACTTTGCAGGAAAATTGCAACCGTTTTTTTTTGCTGCCGGTTGCGATTTTCCTGCATAGACTTTAATTAGTGCCGCATGGCCTTGCGTTCCATCCGGTTTTTGCCGCATGTGGCAGATTTAGCCGATGCGGCAGCCGGATGGAACATTGCTTGGCACGTTTTTTTGTGTGGCAAAAAAAAACCGCATCGCGACGCATTCGGCCGATGCGGAAAATCTTTCAATGCATGCCTATGGCGGCCGGATGCGGCGCGATGCGGCAATAACCGCATCCGGCCGCCGCATGCGGTTTTTGCCACTGCGCATGCTCAGTAGCATGCCGCAAGCGGCAAAAACCGGACGGGCCGCAAAGGAAAAACTTATGCAAAGGATGCGGTGTTTTCACCGCATCCGTTGCATAGCTTGCACAGCCGGATTGAGCCGCAGAGCTCAAGCCGGATGTGTGAAAGCAGCCTTACAGATCTGGTCCAGGCACCAGATCTCTGAATTTCTTCCACATACTTAGGGGTACTTTGCACACTACGACATCGCAGGTGCGATGTCGGTGGGGTCAAATTGAATGTGACACACATCCGGCATCGCAGGCGATATCGTAGTGTGTAAATCCTAGATGATACGATTAACGAGCGTAAAAGCGTCATAATCGTATCATCAGTGTAGCGTCGGCGAATTCCATAATTACGCTGACGCGACGGTCCTGCGGCAGCACACATCGCTACCTACCTGCGTCAACGCGGCTCCCGTAGGTTATGCGGAAGGAAGGAGGTGGGTGGGATATTTACATCCCGCTCATGTCCGCCTCTCCACTCCTATTGGCCGCCTGCCACGTGACGTCGCAGTGATGCCGCACGACCCGCCCCCTTAACAAGGAGGCGGTTCGCCGGCCAGAGCGACGTCGCACGCCAGGTGAGTACATGTGAAGCTGCCCTAGCGATAATATTCGCTACGACAGATATCACAATGATATTGCAGCTGCAACGGGGGCAGGGACTATTGCGCTTGGCATGGCAGCATCGGCTTGCGATGTCGCAGCGTGCAAAGTACCCCTTAAGCTTTAAAGCAATATAATGGCTATGTCCAATTTTGAAGAAAGAGTAATAATTGCAAAGACTACACCTTGATTACAATAAAGAAGGAGAGCCAGCATTGCTTGAGAATGGCCTGCAACAAATAAAAAGTGGAAATTTACAAATTCTTCCAAATGTACTATAATGCAAAATGAGATTTATAGCAAACAATTGATCAATTTTTTGAGCCACACCTGCCACGTCACGGCAAATCTCAATACTCTATATTTTATATTTTCATTGTGCCATGCGGCCTCCTAATTACATTAAAAGCAGAACCATATTGAAGCAATACATATACCTATAAAATTTCAGAACCGCTTCCATGTTGCAAAGACAGGCAGCTGCGAATAATTGTGAATTTACACTTTTTATTTGTTGCATGCCATTCTCAAGCAGTGCTTGGTCTCCCTCTTTTATTGTTACTTTGGTTTGGTGGCTGACCCCCACCATGCCGCAAACGTCTGGTTTTGATTTGCATATTCCTTCTGTGCCTGCTTCGCCTTCATTCATAGCTGCTTATCAGGCACTGTGAGGGCCAGTTCTAACATTGTTCTGGTGTGTGTGGCATCTGCTGCACATGCTGGGCCTGGGCTGCCTTTATTCACAGCTGCCTATCTTTGCAACATGGAAGCGGTTCTGAAATGTTACAGGTATATGTGTTGCTTCAATATGGTTCTGCTTTTAATGTAATTAGGAGACCACATGGCACAATTAAAATATAAAATATGGAGTAGGACCTACCTATTGAGATTTGCCATGACATGTCAGGGGTGGCTCAAAAAATTGATAAATTGTTTGCTAAAAATCTCATTTTGCATTATAATACAGTTGGAATAATTGTGAATTTACACTTTTTATTTGTTGCATGCCATTCTCAGGCAGTGCTGGCTCCCCCTCTTTTATTGTTACCTTGATTATATGTATGGAAAAGGATCTTGCTATCCTTTGAATAGGAGCCCCAAATTACCATAGCAACCACTACTAGGAAACGTTCAAGTAAAACAATATCCTTAGTCACTTTGTTATAAATTCAATTTTTTGGCCAGTGCTTAGTAGACTACCTGGATTTAAAATGCTCCATATCCAATGCTACCTTGTTAGGAACAATCTAGAGAGGCGAGATCCTAAAATTAGGAAACAGAGGGCAAACTATAGGCCCTGCTATTGCATCGCTTGTCAATTCTTTAGCCATTTTTTTTCTAACCACAGTCTTAATCAAATTAATTAAATTAAGATTAACAGTGTAGCAGCAACCAAAACCACTAAATTCAAACACAAAAAATCCTTCGAGGGAACGTTTCATCAGATTTTTCATGTATAAATCAAAACTACCACCTTCAGCAGCACCTGTGCTGCATTCCATAAAGGTGTATATTATTTCCTGACTCCCCCCGTAAACCCCCCAAATACCTTTTGAAAATCTCCTTTGCTGTATGTAATTCTGGATGGTATGTCCAATGGGCGTCCTGTCCCTCCTCTCTGAGCTGATAACCATACTCTTGTAATAATTTACATAGCTGGGTAAATCCTTATGCCTGAGCAGAGATATCGCCGGAGTGAGCAGGTATACTTTGCGCTACCTTACTGTGAATTTTTCCCAGTTAGGTGGCTAACACAAATATATCATCCACGTAGCCTGGTGAAATATAGCACCTGCGCAGAAACCTCATTATATTGAGCAAGTGCACTTATTTATTAGGCTTTACCCATAGTAGGGCAGAGCAAAGTGCATCTGCATGATCTGGCAATGTCTCTGTACAGGGACAAGACTTTTCTTGGCTATGTGGATGACACATTAGGCATCAAACACATCAATCATTACAAGAGAACAGCTATCATTGTGTAGGAAAGGCACAGATGCCACAGCAACCACACCATTGAATCGGTCAGTCCAGATTTATATATAGTGCTGGAGATTTTCAAAAGGTATTTGGGAGGTGTACAGGGGGAGGCAGGGGATAATATGTAACTTTATGTAATGCAGCACAGGTGCTGCTGAAGATGGCAGTTTTGGTTTATACATGAAATTTCTGGTGACATGTGCCCTTTAACTAAACTCTCTATGAATTAGAAGTGCCTTTTTCCAGTAGGGAAATTTGCTAAGCCATGGCAATATGTTTATTAACTTCACTGCTTCTCCTCAAATATAACTTTGTACCTGGCTACTGCTGACCAGATTGAGCTGCTCTTGTAAAGCATTTATACATAGTATGTGATTTACCAAAAAAGGTGCATATATACAGTGCCTACAAGTAGTATTCAACCCCCTGCAGATTTAGCAGGTTTACACATTCGGAATTAACTTGGCATTGTGACATTTGGACTGTAGATCAGCCTGGAAGTGTGAAATGCACTGCAGCAAAAAAGAATGTTATTTCTTTTTTTATTTTTTTTTAAATTGTGAAAAGTTTATTCAGAGGGTCATTTATTATTCAACCCCTCAAACCACAAGAATTCTGTTTGGTTCCCCTAAAGCATTAAGAAGTATATCAGGCACAAAGAACAATGAGCTTCACATGTTTGGATTAATTATCTCATTTTCCAGCCTTTTCTGACTAATTAAGACCCTCCCCAAACTTGGGAACAGCACTCATACTTGTTCAACATGGGAAAGACAAAGGAGCATTCCAAGGCCATCAGAGACAAGATCGTGGAGGGTCACAAGGCTGGCAAGGGGTACAAAACCCTTTCCAAGGAGTTGGGCCTACCTGTCTCCACTGTTGGGCGCATCATCCGGAAGTGGAAGGCTTTTGGAACTACTGTTAGCCTTCCACGGCCTGGACAGCCTTTGAACGTTTCCACCCATGCCGAGGCCAGGCTTGTCCGAAGAGTCAAGGCTAACCCTTTAGCTTATTATTACATTAGCTAGGATAGGGGTGCGTTATAATGAGTGAGGGGATATGTTTGATGAGGGAAGGTGGTGCGGAGAGGTCAGAGGATCGACGGACTGTTTTTTTTCTTAACTTTATGTGTGGATGCTTTGACAGCCAATCAGGGTGCAGAAAACATCCACAACATTTAGACACAAGGGTTTGCATCCTTGGCTGCCAAATTCACAAATCTTTCTCCATGTAAAATGCAGACATGCGGTGTTTAGTGACATTTTTTGATTGTTACAGCTAAGGGATTATGCTGCTGCTAGATAAATCGCTTAGCTAGACGGTTTAATTTTAGGTTGTTGAGATAGTGTAGAATAGGGAAGTGCAGGTACGTGCAGAGTAGGGAATGTTGTATTCCACAAATCGGCATTTCGTCATTATTTGATTACTAATTGTGTGGTTCTTCCAAAAATTGCTATTTCATCATCTAAATAGAGATAGCAAAATCTGTGATCCAGCCAAAAATTGCAATGTAACCATTTAACTAGTGGTAATTATGTGGTCCAGCCCAAAATTGCTATATGAACATCTAAACAGTGCCAAATCTGTTGCCCAGCTGAAAATTGATATTACAGTATCTAAATAGTGCTAAATCTGTTGTCCAGCTAAAAATTGATCGTCTGCCATCAAAATAGCGATTGCTAATTTAGTGACAAGTGACTGACAGGTGTGGGACTAGGGTTGTGAAACACCTGGTTAAAAAAGGGAAAAGGTCATCAAACATGAGTGGGAAATTCCAAGGTCATGATGAAAGTGAAATAGGCATGGAGTTCGAGTTGTACTTGGGGTAAATGATAACATGCCTGAAAGCACTACTTAAACAGTGGCTCGTCCTATCCGAACAGAACTGACAACTTCTGGGTGAGCCACTTTCAGGGCAAAGCTCTTCTTGCGAAACGCGCGTTGAGTGTAGTAGGACCTGGCCCTTACGTGTGGCTCGCTGGACTGGAAATTACATGTGCACTGCAGCACATATACTGTTACATTCCAAACTTGCTGCAATTTTTTGACACACTGGTGCCTGTTATATATTATTACTATTTTTATTTATTCACTACTATTTATATATAATTGCTATGATAATATTTATTGTTCGCACTGAGGAATTCATTTATTGATCAATTATTAATTTTTATGATATATGTTACAGCATATTTTTGTGTTCCATACCAGCTGAATTTGCCAGGTGTCTCCCCCTTTTCTTTCCTTGTACTTGTTGTAGTTTTGTATTTGGTCTTGTACCCTTTTATCATTCTTTAAGTAAATATTTTTTATGGTGCTTGGCATAAGCTTGCTTTTCTCTTTGGTGTTTAACTTCTGTTCCTGAACTGACTACTTCACTCCCTTTTCTTTGGTAGGTGCACAGTGGTGTGACTTGTAGATTAAATTCCAAAAGTCAAATGGTGCTCTTTTACTTTTGAACCCTTCCGTACGCCAAAACAGTAGTTTCAAAGCACATATGATGTATCGGTGTACTCTTGAGAAATTTCAGAACAGTATGGTCCATTTTCTCTTTTTAACATTGAAAATTAAAGATATTGGGCTAAACAACATTTTTGTGGGGAAAATGTGATTTCTTATTTTCACGACTCAATGTTATAAACCTCTGTAAAGGAACTGCATTTTCAAGGTGCTGACCCCACATCCAGTCAAATTGCCTGAGTTTCTAAAATGTGGTCACTTGTGTGGGGTTTCCACTGTTTAGTCACATCATCAGCTCTGCAAATGTGATATGGCATCTCAGGAGAAATTGCGCAACATATTCTAGGGTCTATTTTCCTCTGCTATCCTTGTGCAAATGTAAAATTTGGGGCTAGAGCAACATTTTTGCGGGAATCATTGCTTTAATATCAGTGAAGCACCAAAAAGAAACATAAACTTATTGAATATTTTTTGAGCATTCTGTGGGATGAAGTTTTTAGAATGGTAACAATTGGGGGTATTTTCTGTCATATAGGCCCCTCAGAGTCACTTCAAATGGAATGTTGTCTATAAAAAATTGGTTTTGTAACTGTTGTTGAAAAAATAGACATTGCTAATATACTTTTAACTCTTCTAACCTTCTAACAACAAAAAGTGTAAAAAATGATGGTGAGGTAAAATAGATATATGCCACAAACAAAGAAAGAAGTGGTCCTGCACCACCGCGCTGTGTCTCACACCAGTGTCAGCAAGGAGTAGGTTAGTTCAAGTCATTTCAGGGGGTAGACTGGTCGTGGGTGCTCATTGAACAGAGGGGTTTTCTCATGAAGCCAGCAAATAGATAGAAAAACAACGGCATATACCAACGAAGATCCAGATATTAACGTTCTTTATTTCATCCAATGGTGCAGGTAAAAAGCAGGAGGTGAGCTGGGTGCGGGTCCCCTCAGGATGACGGTTATATTGTGCCCAAAATCACAGACCCGTCAAAGTGCTTTTGGGCGTGAAGCGGCCCTCGTCCTGAGGGGACCCGCACCCAGCTCTCCTCCCGCTTTTTACCTGCAACGTTGGATGAAATAAAGAACATTAATATCTGGATCTGCATTGGTATGTGCCATTGTTTTTCTATCTATTTGCTGAAATAGATATATGGTAAATGTTATTTATTAATTATTCTGTGTAACATAACTCTATGGTTTAAGGGCATACAGATTAAAAGTTTGAACACTACTCAATTTTCTAAAATTTTGCAAAGTTTCCAATATTTTCACAAATAAACACAAAAATATTGTCCTAAATTTACCACTGTCATAAAGTGCAATGTGTCACCAAGAATTTTTTTCAGAATCACTGGGATCTGTTAAAGCATTGCAGAGTTATTATTTGATAAATTGACACTGATCATAATTGTAAAATTTGGCTGCTTAGGAAAGTGAAAAGAGGCTGTGTGTGTGTATGTGTGTATACATGTGTGTATATGTGTGTGCATGTGTATGTGTGTATATATGTGTATATGGGTGTGTGTGTGTGTGTGTGTATGTGTGTGCATGTGTATGTGTGTGTCTGTGTATGTGAGTGTGTGTATATGAGTGTGTGTGTGTATGTGTGTATATGTGTGTGTGTATGTGAGTGCATGTGTGTGCCTGTGTATGTGAGTGTGTGTATATGAGTGTGTGTGTATATGTGTGTGTATGTGTGTATATATATGTGTGTGTGTGTGTGTGTATGTGAGTGTATGTGTGTGCCTGTGTATGTGAGTGTGTGTGTGTCTGTGTGTGTGTGTCTGTGTGTGTGAGTGTGTGTGTGTGTGTGTGAGTGTGTGTGTGTGTGTGTGTGTGAATATGTGATTGTATTTGTGTTGTTCAGTCGATGCTGCAGTGCTACCTTAAACTATAAATAAGATCTACGGATTTCACAGATGCATTGGTCTGTTTGGGGAAGGAAATTGAGCAGCATATGTCTGAATGGTTAATTGACTTAATTGCTGTTAGTAAGGCTATTAGCACACTTGATCCACCCCAATGACCACAATACTTTATTAATGGTGTTCATTTTATTTGGATGCCAGGCTCCAGTTACCATTACAGGGACATTTCCAATTGCTGATTAGCTCATAAATATATAATGATAGTTATGGGCTAAATAAAGCCAAGAAGCATTAATAATGAACTGCATTTCGCTAACTACTTTTAAAGAGATGATGGAAAGTTTCTTTAAAAGGGGTCTGCTATTCTTGAAATGCAAATCATCCTTCACCCGTTTATTTTTTAATGATGTCTCATACACTTTTCTTTTTCCAGTACAGAGTTAAAAAGCAACCTACTGTGCAATGATCTCAAGAGCAATCTTATCTTGGATGTCACAATTGTTTCCCATGCATTTTATTCCTCTTAAATTCCTGTGTGCTTATACGGAGGTTCTAAATCAATGCTTTTCTCATAATAGACTGGCTGATTCCAATGCCCTTCAACATAGCACAACTCATTTTTACAGTTGAAGTGTGTGATTTCTACAGCTTTTATTTTCAGACTATGAAAGCATATTTATATTATTGTAATTGTCTTATTACAAATAAGATCCGATATTATACTGTAAGAGATAATTAAGACAACATTTTTTCTCCTATAGCCCTTTGATGTTCTTTACAGCAAACAATTCCAAAACTAACAGATTTAACTTTACTTAAGGTCATTCACTTTCTTAAAGCACCACGCAAGCATTTTTTAAAGCCCTGGAGTGGCGACTTAAATGTAATTCCCCTGTCCACAGAGCAGTGCTTACCCTCCAGCATTTTCATGTTTTTTTGGCATCGTTTAAGTCATTTGGAGCCATTGTATGACTGTAACTTGTAGTTGGTCACAAGTTACATCACAAGCACTTTCAAGCTCTTGTGACTTGTTGGTAGCTACAGTGTTTGCTGGAGTGTGCCAGAGGTAAAAAAAAATCAATACAACTCTATGAGAGCAAGGACAAAGCGAGAACGAGGCTCTCATAGAGTTGAATTTATTTTTTTTACCTTGGGTGCACTGCAGCAAACTCTGGAGCTGCCAGCAGATCACCAATCGCTAGCAATCAACAGCAGCGTCAGTGAGAGAAATAGAAGCAGATAGCGGGGAGTATCCTACAGGAGTCAAGGGACTTAAAATTAAAGCACCACTCCAGCGGTGCAATAAAAAAAGCTAAACTGCTTCTTTAAATGCTATTTTATTTTACTTCCTTCAAAGAAAATAATTAAGACTTTGCTAAGATGTTCTGTATAGAGATGAGTGAACATTTCAAAGTTCAGTTTGCTGATTTTGGTGAACTTCTTGATGTTTGCCAAAATGATCTGATAAACATTTTTGAACCCCATTGGATTTAATGGGAAGCCAAACCTAACACAGATAAATCACCTTTAAAGGGTCGAAAAGCTTAAAAATCGCAAAATGTTTTTTTACAGTGGAGCACCACTGTTTTGGCACAGCCATTAGCTTTCTAGACTATTGACACAAGAATTATTGAGGTGAATGAAAGACAGGTATAGTACTGATGCTCCAACAACCCTGCAAGTTCAGCCAAGACACAACTTGGAGACCCATCTTCGAGTCTTAATATTTAAAAACATTTCAGGCAGAGAGCAGGACAATGGCATCAATTGTTTCCCCATTGCCCCATAGTGTGTTTGCACAGCAGTCAGGTATGGGCCATGGAACAAAAAAGATGTGGTCCGGCATTTCTACTTTTAAAATCAAGAGGTGGTTGAGTGACAGAATGAGGCTTCTTGCTCCCACACCCCTGCCAGTACAGGCAAAAGACAATTTGGAGACCCTTCTTGGAGTCTCCACATTTTCAAAAATAAAGATCAGACAACAGGAACAATTGAAACAATTTGCACAGACTACAAATAGTTGAACAACACAACATGGTTGCGTGGCACCATTTCTGTAACAATGCCTGAACCAGCATTTCTATCTTCACCAGAGACAGCAAGATCACAGACAGGCATAGGGCTGGTGCTCAAAGACACCTGGCACTACACCATCACCTTGTCTGCACAGTCTGGGACTGGGGTGGCAAAGTCATTGGTTTGCACCGTTATCGCACATGGTGGTCCCTGGCTTCAGGTCAGTGGAGACAGCCATTGATCAAACTCAGCCTTGAAAGCAATCTACAAATCTGCAGTTGTGTGACTGCTTTCTCCAATGCATATTAAATTCAGCACTGTCTGATTGTGTTGAGCCCTGCCTGCGCTGTATAGAGGTGGGGGGATTATCTCTGCACTGCTGGAAAGCATGTTACATTAATGGAGAGGTTAAGGGTGCAGGTGGAGTCCATAGAGGAGGTAGAGGAAGCAGAAGCAGTGGAGGAAGCAATAAATCTAAAGGTTTTCACCGCAAGCCCTGGGAATTTCAAGATTTGGGAAGCAGCCCCTTCTCCACCTGGCCTCACAGCCACCAGGGTAACCCAATGCCCATTCAGTGTAATGTAACGCCAATGGCCATGCTTGCTCATGCAGGTAGACTTTATGCCTTATGTAGACCTGCCACTGCTATTGGACACAGAAAGTATTGGCTGAGGATGCAGTGGTTGTTCTGGTTGCATCACTCTATATCTATGCTGGAAGTGTGGCGCCCTGGGCAAGCCAGGACGTCACAAGCACTACACCAACACACCCCACACTCCCGGTCAGGCACACCAAAGTCAGACAAAAACCCTTGTTGCCTTCCTCCAGGGGCTGATGTCCACACCAGGGGGTGGGCCAGGCGGTTGGTCCCACCCACCGAGGAGTTCACAGTCCTGGAGGCGGGAAAAGAAAGGAGATAGAGTTTGGAAGTAAAAGTGGAAGGAGTGAAGTGGTAGAGGAGCAGACAGAAGGTGGTCAGGGTGTGTGGCCCGGACGGATCATCAAGGTGGGCAGACGGTGGTGACCATCTGCAGGAGTGGCCTATTGAAGCTAGCCGTAAGGACCATGGACGGGCGGTGGCCCGGCGGTACCGGACCAGACGCAAAGAGAAGCCAGCACCATCCGGCAGGGACTTACGGACCCCGACAAGGCTAGGAGTCGCCGTGAATTTGTCAAATCCATTAGTGAAGGGAACCTCCTGGGTTTCCCAGCAGCCAAGTCCCGACAGAAGGCAACAGTCCAACCGAGAGAGGGAAACACAGTCACCGCCAAGGCTAAAGTTCCCAGGGCCAGAGCCTGCGGGCAAAAGGGGCTCCTTCAGCTCCCATCCAAGCTGAAGAGCGGGTTACCGGTGGGAACCCATTGGAACTGTACACACTACACAGGTGCAGGGAAAGGCAGTCACCATCAACCTGCCGGTAGGAGAAACACCGCAGCCGTCTGTGGGACCCGTCCATCCAGCCGTTTGTTTTACCGGAGACTCTGTGTACATCATTGGCTGAGTGAGTACCACCGTGCCATGCGGCACAGCGCTGCCCCCGCGACCCTGCACCTGGCCAGGACCTGTAACTCGCCTGCCATCCATCCCTACTCCCTCACCGGGCCCCGGGACAACCGATCCCCCTACCCACGGAGGGGAGGACTAACATCCAAGCTGCTCCCTGTCATCGCTCCCGGGATCCCCGTCCAGAGCAGCGGTGGTGTCACCAATCTCACCACAACCGTGGGTGGCGTCACGGACAATATCTAATCCCCACAATCAAAATCCTCCTTTTCACTCACGGGCGAGGAACGCCGCTCGAGTCCCCGGGATCCGGCCCACCGCTCGAGCCACCTCCGAGCAGCAGCGGCCGGACCCGAGCAGTGGGAGAGCGCTGCGTCCCCTCCTCCGCCCGCGACAGAAGCATCTCAACTTCCTTGTCCTCCACCTCTTTTGCTGAGCTATTCAGCTCCGTGCCTCTGAGTTTACACCAAGTGAGATCTACAACTTCATCGTCATCCACTCTATTGGCCACACCTCGACCTGACATTCACCCTCGAGTGCATCAAAAGAAAGGCGGATCCCCAGCACAAAGAACGTCCATAGAAACTTGAAATAAAGTTAACATGTTATTTTATTCCAATAATGGTTAAAAAGGGGGAAGAAGGAATAAAACATAACTACTCTGAGCTACGCGTTTCAGACGCGATCGTCCTTAGTCATGATCATGACAAAGGACGATCGTGTCTGAAATGCGTAGATCGGAGGAGTTATGTTTTATTTCTTCTTCCCCTTTTTTAACCATTATTGGAATAAAATTAAATTTTAACTTTATTTCAAGTTGCTAAGGACGTTCTTTATGCTGGGGATTCGCCTTTTTTTTGATTGGCTACAGCCTTCTTGACCCACAAGCACCGTCCGGATTTTCCTTCCTCGAATGACTACATGGTTGTGAGCTGATTCACTCTTTTTTATCACCCTCCAGTGCAGTACGTGTATGCCTCAGGTATCGGAGTCTCATTATCATCACCTCCAACCCGGAGGTTATCATTTGCTGACAAGGGTCTGGATCCTGCTCGGACCCTATTTTGTGAAACCCGGATAAAACTGATAAAGATTTTGGGCATTGGTGGAGATGCTTTCCTCTTCTTCTGTCTGTGAATCTTTGAAGCAGACTTCTGATGCAAATGGGCTGTTAGAGAGTTAGGAGGTGTGGTGAGAAGTGTAATTTTGGTGGCACCTCTGGGAAATTAACTGTGTGTGATATTGAGGTGCAGGAAAAGGAGGAGAGGCCACTTGATGCATCGCTTTCCATAATCTCTAGCACATGCTGTTTTAGGTACTCATTTAGAAGTTGAAGGGATTTGCGGCTGCAAAGAAATAGAGTGGAGTAGCCCATCCAGCAGGAAGTTGTTTACAGTTCTATTGCGATAGGTTGAGCTAGTGTTTGCTCAGTAGAGCTTTGACTAACATTACAATGTCCCCCATGTACACCTCAAACACCCTGCTTATTCCCTCTTCCATCAAGACCTCATGATTTACCACTCCTGTTTCATGTACCCTTACCCTTTGAAACAGAAGTACCAATACCTAGTTAGATGGTTCACTGGCAACATTTTATCATGCACTCTAAAGTAGCAATACTTATTTACAGTTGAATCCTGAAGTTTACATTACACTATCTAAAAGGACACATATGCATGTTTTTCTCACTATCTGACATGAAATCAGAATAAACCTTTCCTGTTTTGGGTCAATTATAGTTAACAAAATTAATTATATCTGCCAAATGCCAGAATAATTGGAGAGAATGTTTTATGGCAATTTTATTACTTTCTGCAAAGTCAAAAGTTTCATACGTTTCATTTGCATTTGTTACTGTTGCCCTTAAACTGATGATGTTTTCTTAACACGTTGCTTCAGTATTGCCTCATATTCTTCTTTCCTCATGATACCATCTATTTTGTGAAGTTCACCAGTGCCTCTTGCAGCAAACAACCCCACAACATGATAGTGCCACTCCCATGTTTCACAGTTGGGATGGTGTTCTTAGGCTTCAAAGTTTCTCCCTTTTTCCTCCAAACGTGACAATGGTCATTATGGCCAAACATTTAAATTTTAGTTTTGTCAGACCACATGATGTCTCCAAAAAATAAGGTCTTTGTTCCTATGTGTATTTGCAAGCATCAATCTGGCTTTTTTATGTTTCTTTTGGCGTAATGGCTTCTTCTTGCTGGCAGAGGGGCCTTTCAGCCTATGTTGATATAGTACTTGTTTCACTGTGGAAAATGACACAATCTCACAAGCATCTGCCAGTATCTTCACAAGGTCTTTTGATTTTGTTTTTGGGTTGGTATGTACATGTCTGAACAAAGTTCGTTCATCTCTGGTACACAAAACCTGTCTCCTTCCTCAGTGGTATTATTGCTAGCCATTCCCATCTTGCTTGCACTTGGGTATAATTGTTTCTACAGATGAACAAGGCAACTTCCGGTATCTGTAAATTGCACCCAAGGATGAACCAGACCTTTGTAAGTCCATAATTCTTTTCCTGAGGTCTTGGCTGATTTCTTTTGACATCCCATGATACTACACAAAGAAGCAGTGTGTTTCACATGTGCATTAAAATACATCCACAGGTGTGTCTCCAATTAACTCAGATGTTGCCAATAAACCTATCAGAATCTTCCAAAAGACATGACATCATCATATTGGCTGTCACATATTTTAAAGGCATAGTACTATTAGTGTATGCAAACTTTAGACTTTGCAGAAAGTAATAAAAATGCCAGAATATTCTCTGTCTCTCATTATTCTGGTAGTTGACAAATTTAGAATAAAAATTTCAACTTAACAAAAATTCAACGACAGGTAAGCCTAAATATTCATTAAATAGGTGTCCAGCAGACAGTTGCCTACAAAAGGACACTACTTAACAGACAACCTCTTCCTATTTCATGTTTTGAGCACAAGTGAAGAGGTTTTGGTACCGTGTTAGCCAGTTAAAAAATTATTGAATGTTCTCAGCGAGAGGAACAAATTTATAATCTTGTGATACCTTTTAATGGCTAACTAAAATATTATTATTATTTTAGTTAGCAATTAAAAGGTATCACAAGATTATAATTTTGTTCCTCTCACTGAGAACATTCAATAATGTTTTGAGCAATGACACTACATGCTAGAGAAATGTCACAAGATCTAAGAAAGAACATAATTTCTTCATGCAAGAAAGTTGAAGGCTACAAGAAGATCAGGAAAGCTTTTCTAATCAATCTGAATACCGTAACAAAGGGATACAGAAATGTAACAACGATGGAACTGTAGATGATGATGAGCAAACCCGAACTGTAACATTTGGGATGTGTACTGAACACCTAATGTCTGGTGCTGAACTGCAAACACTGAACATGGGCTTTTCACAAAAGTCCATCATAAAGTTTGGCTTCAAGTGTCAAATAAGTTTGTTAAAAAGCCGCTGATGAAAAACACATACCAACTGCTGGGGCTTTTTGCAGTGTACAGTACAGACCATCAAGGAGGGCAGGAGTCAGAAGTGGATGGAAGATGATGCAAGAGATGATGAGGTCCTAGACCCCACATAAGTAAAGGAAAAGGAGGTGGTCACACTGCCCCAGCAGCACAGGAAAAAAGAGAGCAGGGTGCAAAAGGACAGAGGGTAGCATTTAACCAGTATGTTGGCTGCACACCAAAACCAGCTCAAAGGAGCTCCATGGCATGGCATTTCTTCAGCCAATGTACTGGTGACAAGTCACGGGTGGTTTGTTCCCTGTGTCATCTGAGCTGGAAATGAGGCATACATGTTCTTAACCTGAGCACCATTGCCATGATAAGGCATCTGAATTCATACAATGAGATGCAGTGGCATACATACTTGAAAAAGCAGAAAAGATCTGAGGCTCCTCCTGCTCCCTCTCCTGTTATGGTTTTTGCCTCTTCCTCCAGCTCCTGAACAACACAGCATCTAGCTCCCCACAAGGAAAGCATTTGACAGCACCGCCACAACCAGCAGTGTCACAGATCATCTCCTCACCATCCCATGGAACTGTTCAGATGTTCAAATTTCTTTCAGGCTTATGAAGAGGGGTCGTAAGGGGGGTGGGCTATTGTAATGCTGGCAGCCCTGCAGAGACACCGACATACTCACTGCCACAGCCGGCATGTGTGCTCCCCTGTCTCCCCATATCCATTCACGTGCTCCCCTGCTGCTGCCTCCTGCTCCTGGTACCTGCACACGCCACACAGGTCCCACGGGAGCTTGCTTAGAGCATGCGCACCTTCCCTAATCCTGGAAAGGCTGGTGCACTATAACTCAGAAGTGCCTTTCAGCCTATGGCTGGGAGGCACTAGGTATTTAAGGCATCCTTGCCCTATGAGAGATGCTTGAACAACATGTTCAGTTAGTAATTTACTCACTTGCTGGCTAGTTGTCAAGTTCCTATCCCCATTATCTGTGTCTGTGCCTGCCCTCTCATACCTGACAGTAACTGCCTTACTTTCTGTTCCTTACTGTAACAGCCATCTGTCCTTACCTGAGCTGGTCCTTGCCCTGAAGGGTCAGTTGCCACAGTATCGAACACTGTTGTGGGAGTAGAACCTGGTATCTACCAGCAGCCAAACCCATCCTCACTATTTGGAACCCAATATGCACTTAGTTTAGCCCCTTCCACATCAGGGTAATCTTGTGTTCCCTCTGTGGTCCAATGACTCCACTCTCCCTCACTACAACACTGATAAGCATTACAAAAGTTCCCCCCCAACCCTTCCATGAGCACTCATCCTGAATGACCGCATTTCAAAAATCTTGGCATTTGAATTGCTGCCATTCCAGATGGTGGAGACAGACATTTTAAAAAAACTTATGGTGGTGGTTTTCCTACAGTACGTGGCTCCCAGCTGACACTGCATAACACCAATTTTGACAAACTCCTCGTAATCACCAACATGTTAACCAGTAAGCATGGCAGTGACATACTGTATTCTCTCTAACTGCCCACTGGGAAAATGTAGTGGTGGCTGGGCCTGAGGCAGAAGCCATTCTGGCATATGTCCTACCACCACTGAAAATTGCTGGATAGTCCTCTGTTCATGTTACCTCTTTATCCAGTCAGCATAACACCTGCATCACCAAGTTCACCAACGTCATGGGGAAATTACAGAAGGCTGTTCTGAAACTCACCTGTTTGGTGGCAAAATCCCAAACCGTGCAATATATGTGGAGGAGGGTGAAATAACAGACCGGAATGAGTGGTTTGTGCTGCTAAACCACAAGCCGGACCTGGTGGTGTGGGATTACAGGCAATATCTTTTAGCAGCTTTGGGCCTAGCTGGTTTGCCATACATCCCTTGAATGGCGTATGTGCAGAATTTGGTGGTGCAAAGCTTTCTGAAAAATTACTCAGAGATGTCAGATCTGCAACAGAATGTGCGTGCCATCTGTGCTTGCTTTCAGTATTCTCACCTTGCTGTTGCTTGCCTGTCTGCGTTGCAATGTTTCTGTTGCTTTCCTGCTCACCACCTCATATGCGACGTACCCATAACTGGGAACTCGATCTTACATAGCTTAGGTAGACTGTGTGAGTAGTAGCAGGCTAGAGAGGAGTTGAAGCTGAAGCACGCATTGGCAAATCTAACATCCAATGAGTGAGCCTCCGTGTGGGATGTGTGGGACGAGTTGCGCTGCTTTGACAACCACACAAACATGGCATACGCTGAAGACACTATCATCAGCATTACTATTTCCCTTTTATGACTCCTTGAAGAAATAATTATTCACACCATTATCAGGCCAGTCATCTACACATGGCTTAGAGGGTGGGTTGTTGTACCAACATCAACCAGGTGCACAACAGTTTTGGAGGATGAGTATGAGGTTGAGGAGAAGGAGTGGAAGGAACCATGTTTACAGCAGGGTGGTACTGAAAGCAGCTCACAGGTTTGACCAAAGCATGGCTGGGAGGGATACAGAGAGCACAGACAATACACCTCCCAAGAACAGCTTGTTGTTGCCTCTGGGCAGCCTGGTACACCAGAGCGAATACAACTTGATTGTGCTTGATATAGAATCAACATTTACTTTATTTTCCCCGAAGAAAGTTATCCCATAGTAAAATTATTGATATGTCATTACATGTTATGATACGAAAATAATTAATTATATAAAGGAAATCCCAGGAGTATTGAGCTTCAATTCTGCCTGAATATGACCAGCAATTACTTGTGTTCCAATGTTGAGAAAGTTTGATTTGTTTTTCTGTATTGGCACTTGAAGTGAAAAGGTTAATTATTTAGCATTTTTCATAGTCATTCATGTATATTCAATTGTGTTTTTTTCATAATCAGCACAACTAAAATCTATTTGGAAGGTAATAAAATCAAGCCTTATTGACTGTGTCCATATTGATTTCTTCAACACATTCAATAAATTCAAGATTAAAAAAATGTTAATGCTGCTTAATTATACAAATACCAATTCATTAATAAGAATGATGAATAGATTCACCAACCACCTTAACAATAAATTGCAAACAATCTTCATCAACATATTGAATTCTCAGGGCCAGTTATTGCCTCCCAAAATTTTTATCAAGAGCTCAGCTTATATAGTTTTTTAGCACACCAAATAAATTAGCAAAGTGAGTGTTAGAGCACCGCCTGCTTCTTATGGTCCTGAAATAGCACATATAATTTTTACATTAAAGCTTGAAATCTTTGTAATTATATGTTGCTGCCACCTCCAGGTTTTCGTGTTAAATATAAAACAGATCAGAAGTGTATATACTCTATAATATGTGAGCTTGTACAGATATGAATGCTAAATTAGTTGTCCGCTGTTGCACTTTATATTTTTGGTTCATGGCTTTAATTTATGTCCAATCACACTTAATAAAAAGGAAAAGTAAAAGTTTGAGCACCCCTGGTCAAAATGACTGTCATTGTAGACAGTTAAGCAAGTTGAAGTTTAACTAATCTCTAAAAGTTATAAAGTTAAAGATGACACATTTACTTTGCATTTTAGGTAAATAATTATATATATATATATATATATATATATATATATATATATATATATACACACACACACCATATTTTTCGTTTTATAAGACATAACTGATTATAAAACTATAAAACGCACCACATATTCAGAGAAAAGCAAAAGCGAAAATAAAAAAAAAATGGGGTCTGTCGTGTAATCCGGTGGTATCACAGACACCACTTCAGTGGCAGCACTTGTGCCCCAGTTGCAAACTTGACAGGGAGTTTGCATCAAGCACAGTCAAAAATACGCCAGCTTTAACTGTCCCCAGGATAACACCGAGGTAGGTAGCAAAGTCCTTGCTGATCCATGACTTGTTCATCTTGGCTCATTTTTAAAAACACAGCAAGGGGAATCCAAGCAGAGTCTCCATTTTTTCCAAAAAGTGGGCCACAGACACCCCTTCAGTAGCATCCCTTGTGCCCCAGTTGCAAACTTGATGGGTTGATTTGCATAAAGCACATTCCAAAATACGCCAGCATTTACTCTCCCCAGGATGACACAAGGGTAGTAAAGTCCTTGTGGATCCATGACTTGTTCATCTTGATGAATGTTAGTCTGTCCACATTGTCACTTGACAGACGCATGCGCTTATCTGTCAGCACACACCCAGCAGCACTGAAAACACGTTCAGAGACAATGCTGGCTGCGGGACATGACAAGATCTCCAAGGCGTAAGTGGTGAGCTCTGGCCATTTTTCACGATTTGAAGCCCAAAATGAGCAAGGCTCCAGTTGCAAAGTCATGGCATCGATGTTCATTTGGAGATATTCCTGTATCATCCTCTCCAGCCGTTGACTATGTCTCAGACTTCTTGTCTCTTGTGGCCTTGCATTGGATGGTCTAAAAAAATTATGAAACAATTCCATAAGGTTGCTGTTACCAGCACTAGATACAGTGTTGCTGGTACGGTTTGACTGATAATGACGAGACAGTCCCATGCTTGGCAAGTTACAACTGGGAGATTCACTCCGTGCACCACTGGTGTTTGGTGCAAAAGCCAAGCTAAGATTGAGTAACAGCTTATGCTGATACTCCTGCATATGTGCGTCCCTTTCTATGGCTGGAATTATTTCGCCAAATTTGGACTTGTACCGGGGATCTAACAGTGTGGCAACCCAGTAATCATCATTACTTCTAATTCAGACAATCCGAGGGTCATGTTGTAGGTAGTGCAGCAAGAAGGTGCTCATGTGTCTTGCGCATCCATGCGGACCAAGTCCTCGCTGTGTTTGTGGCGGCAAGGTGATAACCGTGCTTTCTTCCTCTGACATCTCCCCCCAACCTCGTTCAACCGAAATTTGACCAAGGTCTCCCTGATCTACTGAGTCTTTCATGCCCATCAAGAGTTCACCCCCCACTTCTTCCTGGTCTTCTGCACCTTCCTCAACATTTTGACTGCTACCATGCGCCCTTGTTAATCTCTCTACCCCACCGTCCCATGCCTGCTGCCTTGGTGATGCTGAACGTCTGGACCTTGTAGATGTTGGTATCCCTTGCGCATATGAATCCTCCTGTACTTCCTCCCCTTCCTCTTGTCCCACTCCCTGACTCTGAATAGTGTTTAGCGTGTGCTCCAGCATGTAAATGACTAGAATTGTCATGCTGATAATGGCATTGTCAGCGCTAAACATATTTGTCACAATGTCGAAACTGTGCAGAAGGGTACATAGGTCCTTGATCTGAGACCACTCCAGCAGTGTGATCTGCCCCACATCTGTATCTCGTTGGCCCAGGCTATACGTTATATTGTATTGCACTAGGGCTCGGCGGTACTGCCACAGTTGCTGCAACATGTGGAGAGTAGAAATCCAGCGTGTCTGCACATCGCATTTCAGGTGATGAACTGACAGGCCGAAAGACTTCTGGAGCGATGCAAGTCGGTCAGCTGCGGCGGTTGAACGGTGGAAGTGAGCAAAGAGTGACTGTTGCCCTGTGCAGAAGCCCATCTAGGCCGGGATAGTGGGTTACAAATTTCTGGACAACAAGGTTCAACACGTGAGCCATACAAGGCACGTGTGTCACCTTGCCCCGGCGTAGGGCTGCACCCAGGTTTGCAGCATTGTCGCACACGGCCTTCCCTGGCTGCAGGTTGAGTGGAGACAACCATTTACTAAACTCGTTCGCAAGAGCTGACCACAACTCCCTTAGCTGTGTGAATCTTATTTCCAAGACATTTCAAGGTAAAAACTGCCTGATGCTGTTGAGCTCTGCTGCCAGCATAGTAAGGAGGTGTGTGGGATTCCTTGTGCGCAGTTACAACGCGGGTGGCCTGACCAGGCAGACTTGGGGCGGAGGTGAAGGACCCAGACAAGGTTGAGGAGGCAGAAGCAGTGGAGGAACTTCTACATACAGAGGATTGAAGCACAAGTTGTTGGGACGGCAAGACTTGTGCAGCAGACCCTTCACCATCTATCACCATAGTTACCCAGTGCCCAGTCAGCGACATGTAATGCCTCTATCCATGCTTACTGGTCCAAGTATCAGTGGTGAAATGCACCCTGTCACACACAGAGTTTCTCAAGGAAGCGGTGATGTTGTGTGCGAAATGCTGGTGTAGCGCAGGCACACCTTTCTTGGAGAAGTAGTGGCGACTGGGCATCTGGTACTGGGGCACTGCGGCTGACATAAGGTCTCGAAAATCCTCTGTATCCACCAGGCGGAAAGGCAGCATTTCGGTAGCCAAGAGCTTACAGAGGGTGAAAGTCAACCTCTTAGCTTTGTCATGGCTCGGAGGAAATGGCCTTTTATTTGTCCACATCTGAGGGTCCAAGATTTGCCTGCAGTGTGGAGACGGTGTTGAGTAGGGTGTCCCTGTAAAACTGCAGGTCTGTGAGGAAAGTGCAGGCGGAGACATGATGTTGCCTTCATCCATAGTTGGTGGTCTTGATGTCTAAGAGAGCTCTACACCAGAATAACTGACGACCTGCCAAGCAAACTGACTGTTGCGGTTAAAGAGATGAAAGGTCTTTGTAGAAAAACATGTGTGACAGCTGTCCCCACAGTCATAGAAGATGAAAAGCGCGCGGATGCACTTGAAGGGGCAGACAGTGGTTAGTTTGCTCCGCTAGGCCGCATTGTAGCACGGTGAGCTTCCCACTGGGACTTATGCTTGTTATTCATGTGACGATTCATGGAAGAAGTTGTCAAACTAGTGAAGTTTTAGCCTATACTTATAGATTGGCGACAAAACTTACGGATCACATGATTTGGGAGATCCTTTGCGATGTCAAAAAAGGACCAGGCTAGGCAAGTCTTAGAGGACATGCAACCTTTGCGACAACAGTTGTAGACGTGCCTCCAGTACTCCGACTCTGTCCAGGAAGGCACAAGGTAAATTCATCGTCAGTTGCATCCTCCTCCACCGCCTCTGGTGACCTCCTCAAGTGCCTAACTGTGGGTTGACAGTAAGTGGGATCTAGAACTTCATCATCAAGAGTTGTGTTTGCACTCCCCTCGCCCTCAGACCAAACCTCTTCCTGCCCTGACTGAATAGTTAAGTTGTCATCCCAATCAGGTATCTGCGTCTCATCATCATCAGTATGCTCCTCATTGTCTCCACCAACAGTTTGGGAATGAGGGTCTACATTATGCTCAGAAACTTGGTCATCAGGGCCTGAATCTGACTCACAAAGCTTCTGGGTATCACTGCAGACCATTTCTTGTTCTGTACTCACTGTAGCTTGGGAGCAGACCTTTGATTCCCAGGCTACAGTGTGACTGAACAGCTCTGCAGACTCAGCCATCTCTGTTACACCATACTCAGCAGGGCGGGTGGAGACTTGAGAGCTGTGAGAAAGCTAGTGCGATTGGAGTGACAACTCAGAGGACTGTTGTTTTTTGGATGTTAAAGTTGAGGTGGAGGAGAGGCCACTTGTTGGAGCACTTGAAATCCATTCAAGCGGGTTCTTTTTTTGTGCATCATCTACCTTTGTTACAGTTCGGTTCCGTAAAAAAGGTAGCACATCCGATTGTCCACGGAAAGAAGTAGACATCTTACTTTTGCATGAAGATTGCCCTTCTTCAGCAGATGTTAATGTAGCTTTCCCACCTACCCCACGGACACAAACTTTTTTTCCTTTTCCAACACGCCTGTTCCCCTTTCCACCAGCATCTGTCCTTTTGCCACTCATTTTGTTAGCAACAAGAATGGACACTTAAAATGTGGTAGCAAAAATGGAGAGGTGGTGTAGATTGCAAAGGTGGTCTAGCTTTATTGACAGCTGAAGAACCAACACTGACTATCCCAGTTAATTTTAGTATGCCCCTAACAGTGGCAGCACAGTTTGCAATTAGAATTGCATAGCAAAAATGGACAGGTGTGTAGCATGCACAGGTGCTGTACCGTGATTGGCAGCAAAGGAACAATAAGCTAGTATCCCAGACACTTTTAGGATGCCCCAAAAAGTGTCAGCTCTTTGGGGAAATAAAATAGCGTGGCAAAAATGGGCAGGTGTGTAGAATGGACAGGTGTTGAAGGTAGCAGGACAGAAAAGGAAGCCTCACTTTCTATCCCTGCTAATTAAAAAATGCAGCAAGGAATTGCCTGAGCTGAGGTAGCCAGACGCTGTTATCTAAAGCCCTGCACAGTGTTTGCATGGACCTGCCTAGCAGCTATGGCTATGAACGCCTGTAAATCAGTCTCTAATCCCTAAAGCGCTGTGTAGATTGCACTGTATCGCTATAGCGCACACAGCAGCAGTGGGAGCGCTGACCGTCACTCACACGCAGCAGAGAGATAATGGCGGCAACGGGGAAAATTGCCGTGTCCTATAAGGCAAGGACATGTGACATGCACAGCCTGTGACTCATGCCCTTGCTTGTCTGGCAAAAATCCACTTAGCTGTGTGTGTGTCTGTGATTGGCTGACAGCCTGGCCCGCCTCACTGTATGCGTGGTTAGGAAAAAAAAAATGGCGATCGGCATTCTCTCAGCACTCAGCAGCAGCACTGATCTAAACCCCGTCCCCCCAGCACACTATACGCTGAATTTTGATAATAGCGTGATTCACAGTGACTCACACTATTACAATGAAAAGCCAGCTAGTAACTAGCTAGGCTTTTTGTTGATCAAACCGTTCTCAAACTTTACTCGAACTGTCGAACTTTTAGCAAAAGGCTCGAGTTCGTCGAATGACTCGAACACCCCCAAAATTACTTGAACATGAAATAGGCGAACCGCGAACATCGCTCATCTGTACTCATTACAATAAAGTTTTTATCTGCAGTATTTTGGAAAATTCCATGAAATCTGTCAGTTGACTTTTCCAAGGACACTAATGACACAGATTTCGTGGCCTCAGAAGATGATGGCAGAATGTGTCAGCCATTCACTCAAGTTGTGTTGAATTACCTAGTAATATAGATGAGTGATCCTGATCAGAAATGATCGGAAAAAGTTAAATTCATATGATCTTTGGCTGGATCAGATCGGGATCAGAAATCAAAACATTTACGCCAAAAGTTGTCGATCTTGTCAAGGATTGGTAAATGTTTGGATATTACTTACAGTAAATAGAAAGCAGCAGTTATAACTTGCCCAGGCCAAGGAGCTAATGCACTAGCAGGATTCAGCAAGACCTCCAATAAGGTGGAGGCATCACAGGTGCAAAAGAAGCAAATCCCTCACATACTTCCAATCCATGGAGGGGGCGATTGCTGGATGATAAAATTGCACACAGATGGCTTTTCTTGCTGTATCCTGCTAATGCATTAGTTCCTTGGCCTGGGTAGGTTATAACTGCTGCCCTCTGTTTGCTGTAAGTAATTGCTGAATTTATGGAGGAGATTTTTATCCCTCTTTTTGTTGCTTTTTTATTTATAAATGTTTGGATAGCAAAAACCATCATGTATTGGCATGGTTGTGATTGGCCACTGTAAAAAAAAAAGGAAGTAAAAGGCTTAAAGCAGTACATACTTACCGAATCTCCCTGCAGCTCTTAATCTACTTCATGGGTCCATAATTATCCCTCATAAATATTTACTGCTTTCTCTGCCCACTGGCATCTCTGATTAGCTGCAGTCAGACCACGCCCACACCCTCTCTAACAGCGTTATACTCCTGGTGCAAAATAAATAAATACATTTAAATGCCATGCTGTTCCCCTATATATCGATAAATAGTATTTTTTTTAAAAGCCACATGCAGTTCCTCCTTTTTTGATACGCAGCCAAGATATTGCACAAAGCGGGGGGCTGCAGCCTGTAGTTGTATGCTTTATCTGTGCTGGTATCAATATACGAGGCACCCTACAATTTTTTCTTTTATTTATATTTACACTTCACTCAGGCAGACAGACAGCTACTGTGAGAGCAATCAATCAGAGACACCGGTAGTCTAACTGCACCAATCACAGATGCTATCACAGATGGTGGGCAAGGGAAACAGTGTATATACATGAGGGAGAATGAGCAGCCCTGGAAGTAGTGTTACAGAAGTGTGGAGACTGGTAGATATGTCCTGCTGTAACCATGTTTTTTACAGTGATTTTCCTGGCCAGTCACAGCCATGCAAATATTTGGCATGACTGTGATGGGTGCCAGAAGTGGATGGTTTCTGCAATAGTGTAGCAACGAACAGTTGCCGAACAAAACTGATCTTTGATGATTTTTGAGAAAATTGCTTGTGAATCCGAACAGAAGTTAAAGGCACCAAGGCTCGTACCAAATTTGAAATTGGCTAGCCTTTTTCATACAAGTTTGATCATGTCTAATCATTGCTGGATTTTATATAGCAATCTTTAGGTTGTGTTGATTCATCTAGGACAATAAAGATAATACACAAAATTTTCTTGGGGTTGTCAAACAAAGGCAGAACATTATACAAGAAAAGATTGTCTCACTAGAGAGAAATTTACGATCTGTGAAAATAACAGGAATTAACAACTTGTCAATTCTTAAATGTTGCTCTCCCCACTGCATACAAAATTGGGACTCATGTAACAGTTTGTTTGGGCTTTGAATCAAGATGGTGTGAGCTTCAAGTGCATCTGTACCAAAATTCCTGCTCTTCCATATGAGAAGTTAAAAGCTGGCATATTTGATGGCCCACAATTTAAGGGGGCTTTACACGCTGCGATATCGGTACCAATATTGCTAGTGAGCGTACCCGCCCCCATCGGTTGTGCGTCACGGGCAAATCGCTGCCCGTGGCGCACAATAACGCTAACACCCGTCACACAGACTTACCAGCCCTGCGATGTCGCTCTGGCCGGTGATCTGCCTCCTTTCTAAGGGGGCGGGTCGTGCGGCATCACAGCGACATCACACAGCAGCCGTCCAATAGAAGCGGAGGGACGGAGATGAGCAGGACTTAACATCCCGCCCACCTCCTTCCTTCCGCATTGCCAGTGGAGGCAGGTAAGGAGATGTTTGTCGCTTCTGCAGTGTCAAACACAGCGATGTGTGCTGCGGCATGAACGATAAACAACCTCGTTACTCACCAGACAACGATATTTAGTGTTTGGATGACCTCTCCAAAACCAACGATTTTTACCACTTTTGTGATCGTTAGCAGTCGCTCGTACGTGTTACACAGTGCGATGTTGCTAATGACGCCGGATGTGCGTCACAAACACCGTGACCCAGAAGATAAATCGTTAGCAATATCGCAGCATGTAAAGCCCTCTCTAGGCTTTTAACCATAGACAGACAATTCCTTAATACCATGAAGATGATAAAAAAGGATGCTTAGTCTGCTTTTTTGATGTGATAACAGACTTTGTGGGCAACTTTAAGGCCAAAAATTATAATTTTTTAGTTAAAAATTTGTTGACTGCGTTTCATAACTGGGAGCAATCATGAATATCAAATTCCATTTTCATCCTATACACTTCAACTACTTCCCCTCCAATTTTGGAGCTGAGTTAAGTAGGAGAACACTTTCAACAAGACATCAGTGTTCTCCTTCTACTTCACTCAGCTATGTAGAGGTCAGTAAACTATTTAGAGGGCAATGTGGGGATATTATAATATTTTGAGGGCTATGAGGGAGCATTTATACTTTATGGAGGGCTATTTAAGGAGGATAATGCTATATGCAAGCAATTATACAATGTAAAGGTTTTATCTTGCTGTATAGGGCTCTGCGTGGGGGCCATTATACTGTTTGTAGGACTTGTAGGGGCCATTATACAGTGTGAAGAAGTGTGGGTGCCAATATACATTTTGAAGGTTTTGTGGGGCTATGATACTATTTGGAGAGGTTTACATACTGTATGTTGGCCCATTATACCGCATAGAAGGCTGGGTGGAGGTCACAGATGGGAAATGTAGTGTGTTGCGGTCCTCATATTTTGCCAGAGTAATTTTAGGGGGTGCAGTAAGGTTATCATACTTTTTGTGTGGAGTGTACTGTGGAAAAATTCACTGTGGGGGTATCATTCAGTGTTTATGGGGCACTATTGCTGGCATACTTTATGGGTAAAATGAAAGAGGAATCAAGCCCGGAAAAAGGTTCATCCTTACTGAAACATTGCAATGCCAAATCCATTGAGAAAAAGAATGAAATCATATTGAGGGGAGGAAATTAAAATAAAAAACAAAAATAAGCACATATGTAAACACCCTCTTACAATTGGAATTGTGGTTGAGTTCATATTTAGCCAGTCATAATTAAACTCATGTCGAAAAGTAGATAACACCCAGCTGCCATCATTTAAAATTATTAGACTATATACAGTGTGTCCACCCATATCCTGTCCACCGCCATTAACTTGAGAACGGCGGCAGCTATAGCCATAGAAGTGGTGTCTAGATATAATAAAGTAGCCATGCGCTATGCAATGAAACCACCTATAGCGCCACCTGGTGGAAAACAAAGGAGTTAGAATTTTTATCTCATAAACAGAATGCGATAGAGAAAAAAGTAAATTACAAAGTTCAATACGATTATTAATACGATACCATTCAATACGAATCAACATCTTGCATACAGATATGCTATGATATGAAACCCATGACCCCCCCAAAAACATTGAATTCTGGTCACGCATATGGCGCTCATTTAACTTTGATGCTCAAAGTGGCCACCGTCAGCTGCAATGCACATCTGGACTCTGGACAGCATACTGTATCTTGCTGCACGTTGTGCAATATGGTAGGTGACATGTTTTCACAAGCATCTGTGATACGTTGTCGTAGGTCCTGCAATGTTGATGGAGGGGCCGCATACACCTGCTGTTTGATGTGACCTCACATAAATAAGTCCAATGGTGTCAGGTCAGGTGAGCGTGGAGGCCATTCCACACAGTCACCATACCCAATGACTTGTAGGAAGGTCTCCATGACGTATCGCTTCACGTCCGCAGCCTTGTGAGTTTTACACGTTCTAATCATAGCATTTCTGTATGCAAGGTATGGATTCATATTGAATTGATGATGCCCTACAACTTTGTGATTCACTTTTTTTCTCTATCTTGTTTTGTTTTCAAGATAAAAATGCTAACGCCATTGTTTTCCACCAAGTGGCGCTATAGGTGGTTTCATTGCGTAGTGCATGGCTACCTTACTATACCTAGACACCACTTCTATGCCTATAGCTGCCGCCGTTCTCAAGTTAATGGCGGTGGACAGGATATGGGTGGAAACACTGTATAATGCCTGAAACAAATCTTTATTAAATGATTAAAAATTACATACTAAAAGATCACAAAATGTTAAAAAATTGCTCACAAAAAGCAGGGAAAAATTCACATATTAACCGCTTCAGAACCGGCTGATTTTGTGCTTTCCGGGTTTTTTTGCCATTCTTTTTCAGAGAGCCATAACTTTTTTATTTATTTTTTACTTTTTTTTATCTATATAGCCATGTAAGGGCTTGTTTTTTTGCGGAACAAGCTGCACTTTTAAATAAAAATATTAGTTTCAATATACTGTGTACTGAAAACCTGCAAAAAAATTCCAAATGCAGAAAAATTGTAAAAAAAAGTGTGATTGCTTGATTGTTTTTGAGATATTGTATTCACTGTGTTCACTATATGGTAAAACTAAGGAGTTGGTGTGATGTCTCAGGTTGTTGTGAGTTCATAGACACCAAACATGTATAGATTTACTTTTATCTAAGAGGTTAAAACAAATCAGAAGTTTGTCCAAAAAAAGTGGCGCACATTTTGTGCCATTTTCCGCGACCAATAGCGTTCTCATTTTCTAGGATCTGGGGCTCAGTAATGGTGTATTTTTTGCGCCTCGAGCTGACATTTTTAATGGTACCATTTGTGTAACCCTTTAATTTTCAGTGGGGAGAAAGAGGTGTGATTTGAACGTTTAGGTTTTTTGTATTTTTTCTAAACTTTTTTTTTTAACTTTTTTATATTTTACTAGTACCCCTAGGGGACTATAAGGATGAACAGTCTGATCACAGCTACACAGCTGTGAACACCAGATATGCTCATCTCCTGTCTCACACAGCTCTAGGCTGTGTGAAACAGGACGTGAGTCATGTGAGCTACAGGAGTCATCACATGACCCTGTGCTACCATGAAACCATTGGATGCATGTGATCACATCAGATTGTGATCACGTCAGAGAATTGTGGACTTGCAGAAGTCTGCTTCATCTTTGGGTGCAATTTCCAGATACCTGAAAGTTTCTTGTGTACACCTGATGAGACACCTTTTTACAAGTGATAAGTTCAATCAACTGATATTATTTTTCTCTAAGTGGTAGGATTGTTTTCTAATTACTGATAGATTTCATCTTGTGTTATGTCTATCCATGGTTTTTTGCACCTCCTTTACTTCATCATGGGTTTGGTACTTTTTCAATTGTGTTAATTCTCATTATTACAAATAACTTAATTTATTGAATCTATGGTTTGGTTTCTTTATTTGTGTGAATTTGATTCAGTGTTACCTACATCTGGTGAGAAATTCATGTCAATAACATATTTACTCTTTAGTACAATGGAGAGTAAGAGAAATATACAGTGGTGTGAAAAAAGTCTGCACTCTTCCTGATTTATTATTCTTTTGTATGTATGTCACACTTACATTTTTCAGTTCACCAAATAAATTTAGATATTAGACAAAGGTAGCACAAATAAACACAAAGTGCAGTTTATAAATGAAGGTCTTTATTATTAAGGGAAAAATAAATCCAAACCTACAGGGCCCTGTATGAAAAATTGATTCCCCCCCCAATAAAAAACAAAAAAACAAAAACATAAATTAACTGTACTTTATCACATCTTTGGGAAGCTGAGTTTAATTTTCCTAGCCCCACCCAGGCCTGATTACTGCCACACCTGTTCTCAATCAAGAAATCCCTTAAATATGACCAACCTGACAAAGAGAAGTAGACCAAAAGATCCACACTAGACGTCATGTTGCTATCCAAAGAAATTCAGGAACAAAATATGAATCAAAGGAGTTGAGATTTATCAGTCTAGAAAAGGTTATAAAGCCATTTCTAAAGCTTTGGGACTCCAGCGAACCACAGTGAGAGCCATTATGTACAAATGTGCAAATAGCAAAAATATGGAACAGTAGTTAATCTTTCCAGGAGTATCCAGTGGACCCAAATTACCCCAAGGGTGCAGCAACAACTCATCAAAGAGGTGACAAAAGACCCCACAACAACATCCAAAGAACTGAATGACTTACCTCAGTTAAGGTTAGTGTTCATTACTACAAAATAAGAATGAGCCTGGGCAAAAATGGCCTGCATGACCATGAACATGAACATGAGTTCCAAGATGAATGCCACTGCTGAGCAAAATAAACATAAAGACTCATCTCAGTTTTGCCAGAAAACATTTTGATGATCCCCAAGTCTTTTGGGAGAATACTCTGTGGTGTGGATTGACGAGATAAAAGTTGAACTTTTTGAAACGTGTATGTCCCATTAAATCTGGTGTAGAAGTAAGACAGCATTCCAGGAAAGGAACATCATAATAACAGTAAATTATGGGGTGGTAGTGTAATCGTATGAGTCTGTTTTGCTGCCTCAGACCCTGAAAGACTTGCTGTGATAAATGTAACCTTGAATTCTGCTGCCTACCAAAATATCCTGAAGTTGAATGTCCGGTCATCTTTTTGTGGCTTCAAATTGAAGCACGCTTGATCTATGCTATTGGACCATGATCCAAAACACACCTGCAAGTCCACCTCTGAATGGCTTTATAAAAACAGAGTTAAGACTTTGGAGTGGCCAAGTCAAAGCACTGCATTAATCCAATTAAGATGCTGTGGCATGACCTTAAACAGGTGGTTTATGCTTGGAAACCCTCCAATTTGACTGATTTACAGCAATTCTGCAAAGATGAGTGGGCCAAAATTTCACAAAAGCATTAGACTCATTGCCAGTTATCACGGACACTTGATGGCAGCTATTGTTGCTAAGGGTGGCCCAACCAAATATTAGTTCTAAGGGCAATCACTTTTTCACTCTGCAGTTTGGGATTTTTTTTCCCTTCATAATAAACACTTTACTTTATAAACTGTATTTCCTGTTTACTTGTGTTATCTTTGTTTAATATTTAGATTTGCTCTGTGATTTGAAACATTTAAGCGTGACAAACATGCAAAAGACTAAGAAATCAGGATGGGGCAAACACTTTTTCACATTACTGTATTTATTTTGTAATCTTCCTCCAGAAACTACCAACCTCATAGAATAACTGGTTTGTTATTGTCTTAAGGTACCGTCACACATAGCGACGCTCCATGTTCGCTGGTGAGCTGTCAATCAGGCAGATCTCCACAGCGATCAGAGATCAGCCACCAGCCACCAGCGACCCGTGTAACGACGCTGTGCTTGGTAACCATAGTACACATCGGGTTACTAAGCAAAGCGCTTTGCTTTTAGTTACCCGATGTGTACCTTGGCTACATGTGCAGGGAGCAGGGTGCCGGCATCTAGAAGCTGTGGGGGCTGGTAAGCAAGGTAAATATCGGATTACCAAGCAAAACGCTTTGCTTGGTTACCCGATGTGTACCTTGGTTACCAGTGTCCGCAGAAGCCGGCTCCCTGCACATTCAGATTGTTGCTCTCTCAGTCAAACACAGTGATGTGTGCTTCACAGCGGGAGAGCAATGACCAAAAAATGGTCCAGGACATTCAGTAACGACCAACGACCTCACAGCAGGGGCCAGGTAGTTGCTGGATGTTACACACAGCGACATCGCTAGCAAGATCGCTGTTGTGTCACAAAAACCGTGACTCAGCAGTGATGTCGCTAGCGATGTCGCTTAGTGAGACGTGGCCTTTAGTAAGGCTCTGAAAAGTCAGGTCTACTTACCAGATATCATCTATGTAGATTAATGTCTATTGCATTGGCTTACCAGACATTTAGATAAATTTATCCAAGCAGGGCAAGTAAATGTTTGTCCAGCATAATCTTTATGATAGCAGGTATGAATTTGACATAGGTATTTTTCAGGAAAGTAGGTCTACAGTACTGGTGTTGCGTGGGTTAATAATGGAATTTACTATTTTTTAAACTCTGCATTATTGTACTTTAGTTGTAATCAACAGCTAAACTTTGTCATATTAGGGTATACGGGCATATCTTTTATGTTGTGAACCAATTAACTAATTAAGATTGTTTTACTTGTTGTTATGTTTGAGGGGTTTTTTTTTAGTTGTGAGACTGTAGGGAAACCAAAGAAAGCCAAGTAATTTGTGAGGCTTGGATGCTATGAAGAATGCTGTCTCTAATTCAGTCTGCTCATCTGTTGGGAATGACTGCAAGGTCTACACTTCACAAAGATACGCTTGAATGGGGAAAAGAGCACCACATGACTGACGGAACTGCCAAGGGAAATATAAGACAGAGTGGTCAGAGGTCAGTGCTTCATGTTCCAGAAATTTTGTTTGTTTGTATGCTTCACAGAAGAACAAAGAGTTTTCCCTGTGATTCTGAATAATAAATAAACTAAGTACACAAGTACAAAGTATTTAATATAAGCTTTTGTATAATATCTCTTCTCTACATTTTATTACATTGAAAATATATTGGTAATTAATGAAATAATTCATTAAGTCTTATGTAGCAATATCAAAGTATTCAGAACAATTCGGATTATTTTTTTGGTTCTCTAAACTATTTACAAAATATTAATTTTAGTTAAAGTTGTGATATATTAAGTTTGCAATATGCTGAGAATGCAATGGTTATTAGTTGGACAGTGTAATGAATATGTGGCATATTTTGTCACTTATATTTAAATATGCAAAAGAATAAAAATATATCTGCTTTTAAGTTAAAGGAAGCTTGCTATTAGAATCATGCAGCCCGAACCATGGGCAGCATGAATTTGAGCCTGACTGTGCTATTACTGTCCTGTGTGTTTTTACCCTGAAATGCAGCAATGTTTCAGAGAAAACATATTTTGAAAAGCCTGTCAGGGGCACAACTGTCAATTAACTGAAGCTGTGCGGTAAGAAGCCAGTCGGGGGGCAAAACTAGATGAGTCTGTTTTTTTTCTAAAGTCTATGTCAGCGTTTCTCTAAATGTTTGTGGCATTCCAGAGTAACACATGCATAGTTGCAATCGCACAGTCAGGCCTCTGAATGATGCTGCCCGTAGTTTTCCTCGTCATGGTTGTTGTATGTCCACCACTCTGTATAGGAAGGCTGGGCAATGTAAACATGAGTTCTTTGGAAATTTGGAGGATTAAATCAGATCACACTTAACCAGCATCTTCCATACATAAAGTGATGTACAGTTTCCAGCAACACACAGCTATATAAGGTCCCTTTCGCACATCAGTTTTTTGCAGTCAGTCACAATCTGTCGAATTATGAAAAAAACCGGATGCGGCGACTGATGCACCTTGATCCATTTTTTTCTCATCGACTTGTATTAGCGACAGATTGCGACGGATGGCTTCATGTTTCATCCGTCGTTCATTAGTCATTGAAAATTGTTTGTCCGGCCGACGGAGACGATGGCTAAAGTAACATTTTTTGTCTATGTCTAAAAATCGGACAGTGACAGATCCATCACCGTTCGTTGTTTGGTAGAATTGAAGCCCTATAGGCGCAGGATCCGTCGTAATCCGCCAAATGATGGAATCCGGCAACGGATTCCATTTATTTTTTTAACTGAGCATGCTCCAATTTATTATTTAGGGCTCAATCAAATGACCGTTCTGCGTCTACCAGAGTAGTGTGTCAGCATCTGCAAGCATTGCAGTGTGTCAGCAGCTGTCCGCACTGCAGCTAACCTCCTGAAGTCAGCGCTGGTCATTGCCCTGCAGTGACCTGGGCTGAGCTATTGATGTTAGATCAAGTCACTGCACTGCTCTCCCAGTCAATGGGGAACATTCTGTTCTTAATTGACTAAGACAGTGAGTATGGATTGTCGTGGGACCCCCTTATTGGATTACGCTGAACCCGGATTTGTTTTTTTCTTTCAATAAGTTGGTTAAAGAGGAATGTGTTGGGGAGTGTTTTTTTCAATTAAAAATAAAAATATGTTTGTCATCTATTTTTTTTATTACTGACTGGGTTTTGATGTCGGGTATCTGATAGACGCTGTGACATCACTAACCCCAGAGCTTGATGCCAGATGACATTACACATCTGGCATCAACCCCATATATTACCCCGTTTTCCACCACACCAGGGCAATGGGATGAGCCGGGTAAAGTCCTGGTACTGTAGGGCGGCACGGTGGCTCAGTGGTTAGCACTGCAGCCTTGCAGCGCTGGGGTCCTGGGTTCTAGTCCCGCTAAGGACAACATCTGAAAGGAGTTTGTATGTCCTGCCCGTGTTTGCGTGGGTTTCCTCCGGGTACACCAGTTTTCATCCCACACTCCAAAAACATACTGATAGGAAATTTAGATTGTGAGCCCCAATGGGGACAGTGTTGCCAATGTATGTAAAGCGCTGTGGAATTAATAGCGCTATATAAGTGAATAAATATTATTATTATTATTACTGTCGCATCTAATAGATGCAGCAATTTCGGCCAGGCTGCTGGCTGATATTTTTAGGCTGGGGGGCTCCCAATGATGGGGGTCTCCCCAGCCTGAGAATACCAGCCAGCAGCTGTGAGGCTTTATCTTGGCTGGTATCAAAATTGGGGGGAACTGCTCGATTTTTTTTTTAAATTATTTATTTATTTATTGAACTGTGCGGAAAAACTGCACTGTAAAAACACTGTATATATGTTTTTCTAGTAGCCAATAACGTTTGGGAGCCTCCCATTGGGCATTTTTAAAAACGGATTGGTTGTAAACTGGAAGAAACGGATGAAAAAGCTGATGTGACGGATCAGGTTTTTTTTGCTGGATCCGCTAGTCTAATCCATCGAAAAATGGCTCCATTGCATCAGTTTTTCCACAATCTGTGACGGATCTGCATCGATCCATCGAGCAAAGACAGATTGTCGACTGACGGGCAAAGCACTGATGTGTGAAAGGGGCCTAACACCATTCCAGTAGATGAAGGCTTTAATACTGTTCACAACAGGGCTTCCAGAATAACATACATTACAGTCTGTTCACAAGATTATCTTCTCTCCTTACACAGAGTATTTCTCATTACAATGTGGGATGTTCACAGAGCAGAACACTACCTTATAATTGCAGTGATGTGAGGGGGAGAGGTTGATTCTGTACTGTCACTTCTCTGTTGCACAAGTTTCTTTTTTTTACTATCCTGAGCTGTTCTTCACTCCTGGCAATCTCTGTCCTAAACTGGCAGATCTCTGTAGTGTGACTTTTTTTCAGGATACATGCACTACACTTTCTGAGCACTGCTCCTTTGCAGAGACAAACAGACACTTCTTTCCCTTGCAGAGACAAAATACACACTCCCCTGCTTCCCAGCATCACCTGGGTCAGCGTTAGAGACTTTCTGTCTCTTGCTGAGGTCTTAACGCCGCAGTTTCTGCATGATACTATATCATCTGTGCAGTTCCTACTTGTTGCATGGTCTCTAATTTTTGTTTACAGTGTTAGAGTTAAGTCAACAATTCTGTACCCAAACCCTAAGCTTGTGCAGTCTACATTAGACGTTATTCCTATTTGTTAGTATTTTTTCGTTGGAGGAACCCTCCCCAACCACACCTATTGCCAATCCATATCATACGCATATATAGCCTGGGTCTCAGCTTCCTCATACACGGTAAGTTTTTTAACTGCATGAGAGGACACACACAAGCTAGGGACCCCAACGGTAGAGAAATACTTTGGGCGTAGTGTTGGGGCTCTATTGCATTGATCAATTCAGTAGCTAAATTTTTCTTGATTCATATGTTCATGGCAGTAATGCAGATTCCATTTTTCACATATTCACTCTTACACATAGCTATTGGATTTTTCAAGTCAGTATTCACACAGCAGTTTCTGCTATTTCATGTATTCCCCTTACATAGTCACTGGTGTGCATACCTTATCTCCCCATACATTAGTAGAGCCACTGAGCTCAGTGATTGGCAGCTATACATAGTCACTACACCACCAAGGACAAAACCCTGGACACAGTAAGGGTAAGGTATAGTGAGGTTTGTTTTTACAGCAAACTGAGATTACAGAGAAAAAAATTGTGATGTGAAAGACTACAAACCCTTTAAATGAGTGTTATCAGTATACATTTTGCTGTATAAAGTATACATTGTGCTGAACCTGACCACGGGCAGTAATACATATAGGTGGTCAAATATCATTATTTAAGAATCTGAGGTTATTATACCAAACTTTTAGCACCTCTTAGTAGTTTTCCTACAAACGAACACTGAAAAGATATAGGAATGACATAGGATATGACTGAGAATCCCTTCTTATTTTCCCAATTAAACAGGGACAGTAGGCTTAGAAGATAAATGAAAGAAATTATAATAAATTTCTTGAAATGTTCCTAGAATTTGTTTTCATAGATGTAATATTTTTTTTAAATTTTATTTGTTTGCGTTACTTGTTTTCAATAATATTAATGTAGAAGGTTATAAAATAGAAGCTATGGATTGGAGAACTAAATCAATAACAATCATGGAGACAACTAGAAGAATCATGGAGACCACAGGGATACATAGATAAGGCATTTGCCCAGACCTAAATATTGTTCGAGCAAGGATTGCAGAAATCTTTGGGCAATGCAGCCAAAGGGGTCTGAAGTGTTTTCCTTAACCCAAATAAGAATACCCAATACACTCAATTAAAGACCCCTGATAGTTGGGGACCTCTTTTAGAGAATTAGCATTAAGGACTACAAACGTCAAGTTCTGCCAGTGAGCACTGGCACTCAAGATGAAAAGATAAAACATTTTATATATTGCTGAGTTCCCTTTGGGCCAAGAGAGTGTTTAAAAACCCCAAACTTAACAGTTATTTTTCCTTCTTACCTGTTTTATGTCTCCACAAGCTGCTCCACTGCTTCCCAGTCTTTCATACTGGTCTTTTGTTCTTCCGGTCTTCTGATCTTCCTTGATTCCAGCACATGAGGTCATTCTGAGACATGTACTTGGCCTCATATTGACCTCATGACTGGAATGGAGGAAGACCATTAGGCTTGTAGAACAGTAGGTAGGCAGCAGGGGGGTTCTTAAAAGCAGATGAGGTCAGGGTGAGTATAAACTTTTTTCCTTGCAGACTTTGATTTTAATCACATTTATTCAGACAGAACAGGCATAAAGAAAAACCACTACTAGGGACTTTATTTCAACAGAACCAAATTGAACAGCCAAATTAACATACTTGCCAGAATCACATTACAGGAGATCTTTAGTCTTATTTTTTTGTCCTCATACTATATATAATAATTGCCCTTATTCTGTCAGTCTGTCTGTCTTGCCCCACAAAATTGTGTCACCGTGACAGTGTCATAAACGGATTTGGCCGCTCATCTCGGCCTGGCCCCCGCCCTCCACATGGATTAGCCGCTCGCCCCGGCCTTCCGCACGCAGCGCCCGCTCCAGCGTACACCGGCTCCTGGTACACATGTGCAGGGAGCTGGCATACGCTGACGCCTCGCCCCGCTCAGCTCCGCTCCAGCGTACACCGGCTCCCCGGTACACATGTGCAGGGAGCCGGCACCGGCCCCCCCGCACACATCGCCCGCTCCCAGCGTACACCGGCTCCCGGTACACATGTGCAGGGAGCCGGCACCCGGCCCTCCGCACGCATTGCCCGCTCCAGTGTACACCGGCTCCCGGTACACATGTGCAGGGAGCCGGCATACGCTGACGCCTCGCCCGCTCGCAGCCGCAACACGTTGGCACACTCGGCCCCGCCCCCAGCGGACATAACCTTGCGATGCTGGGATCGTGACGGAGCCGGTGTACGCTGGTAACCATGATACACATCGCGTAACTATAGGAAGTGCTTCCCTTAGTTACCCGATGTGTATCATGGTTACCAGCGAACACCGGCTCCCGGTACACATGTGCAGGGAGCCGGCATACGCTGCGGTCAATAAAGAAGTGTCATGCAGCGGTGAAAGAGTTAAAGACACTGCAAGACACTTCATTATAGGCAGCGGGCACCCCCAGAAGAGAGAAGACAGAAGAAAGAAGACCCCCGATCATACTTACCAGACGCCGACCGGGAGCAGGTGAGCGCATCAAGATCCTGCAGCGGTGGAACACACACACATAAGAACAGACACACACACATTAGATCACACTCACTCACTCTCACACACAACTCACACACACATCAGATCGCATCCACACACTCACAACAACCAGTGATATCGCTTACTTCTCGGCGGCGATACTGTGCGTGCAGTGACCTTCCAGGAGCTGCCAGAGGATCACATGGCCAGAAGCATGTGGTATCTGTGAGTGTCGGCAGAAGGCAGAGGAGTACGGCGTGCAGCACAGCTGCTAGGACCGCCAACCGGAGGGCACAGGGAGAAGTTGGGTGTGAGTGTATGCAATCAGATGTGTGCGTGTATACTGTCTGATGTGTGACTGTGGAGCACGATGGGGAGTGCGCAGCATGGGAAATGGAGCACCATGGGGGGTGCGCAGTATGGGGGATGGAGCACAATGGGGGGTGCGCAGCATGGGGGATGGAGCACGATGGGGGGTGCGCAGCATGGGGGATGGAGCACGATGGGGGGGGTGCGCAGCATGGGGGGTGCGCAGCATGGGGGATGGAGCACGATGGGGGTGCGCAGCATGGGGGATGGAGCACGATGGGGGGTGCGCAGTATGGGGGATGGAGCACGATGGTGGGTGCGCAGCATGGGGGATGGAGCACGATGGTGGGTGCGCAGCATGGGGGATGGAGCACGATGGGGGGGTGCGCAGCATGGGGGGTGCGCAGCATGGGGGATGGAGCACGATGGGGGTGCGCAACATGGAGGATGGAGCACGATGGGGGGTGCGCAGCATGGGGGATGGAGCACGATGGGGTGTGCGCAGCATGGGGGATGGAGCACGATGGGGGTGTGCAGCATGGGGGATGGAACACGATGGGGGGTGCGCAGCATGGGGGATGGAGCACGATGGGGGTGTGCAGCATGGGGGATGGAGCACAATGGGGGGTGCGCAGCATGGGGGATGGAGCACGATGGGGGTGCACACCTCCCCCAAAACACACACAGCGCCACACGCGCACCGCACAACACACCACACACACACTGTGAACCACAAACACCGCCCTACACAGACACCCACACACAGACAATGCCGCACACACACAACACCCAACACACAAACACCGCCGCATACATAAATATACGCACATACCGCGCAACACACACACTGCACAAAACATACCTCCCCCAAAACACACATACGCACTCCACACCCACACAAACCGCGCAACACACACAGCACCACACACACAGAACGCTGCAGACACACAACGCTCCACATACAACGCAACACACACAACGCGACACACAAACAACACTGCTCTGACACACCCCCACACCCAGATAACACCTAGAACATTTACAGTGCCCTACACAAACACTGGCAACTACACACAACAACATCGATATATATAACAAAAAACATACATTAATTACACAATAAATTCTATAATACCCGATGCGTTAGAATCGGGCCATCTTCTAGTTTAGCTATATAATTTTGTAGTTGGGGTCTACAGAATGGAACACTGTAATCAAGTTGTTGTCCCTATACTGCATTGAATTGACTTCTCTACTACCTGACTACACCGTGGTCTCATTTTGAACCCTATAAAATCCCGGGTAGGACAGAACTGCAGATATAATAAATATATAATTTATTTTCCTTAAAAGCATTGTTTTATACTTTAAAGTTACTTTAAAGTGTAACTCTATTTTGTTTCATTTCACCACCAAAGTGATGATAATAATGTATGTTCCCTATGTATAGTAAAATACTTACGGGTTGCTTTCTCTACTAGCTCCAATGCCACTCCAGTCCTTTTCTACCTTCTTGTGGCCGCAGTTCTAACTGAAGGCACTGCTAATGATTACCATCACTCTTGCTCTAAGTTATTGACATATCTTCCTGTTAGGAAATCTGTATACTGGGTATCACAGATGTGAAGGCAAACATGAAGGAACAGATAGGGGAAATGCTAGATTTGGTGTAATTTAAAAATAACAGAATGGCTGAGCCTCAACTGTGTTTGTTGCTCCAAAAATTAACCGTACAACAAGGTTATGTGTGGACTATAGAAAAGTAAATTTGTTTACTTTGTTTGGTGCCTACCCAATGCCAAGGATAGAGGAATTTTTAGATCAACTGACTAGGACATCTTAATTAGTGATGAGCGAGTACTAAAAAGCTCGGGTGCTCGAGGCTCGGGCCGAGCATCCCAAGATACTCGTGTACTCGGCCCGAGCACCGAGCCCAATGTTATCCTATGGGAGACCCGAGTATTTTTGTGAAATGACCCCCGGCAGCATGTAGAAACCCTAAAAATGTCACAAAAGTCTCAGAAGAGTGCTCAAATGACATGGCAACAGCATGGGGAAGACCCCTTGAAGCATTTATCACTCAAAAGTCACAGCTGTGAACAATTTTGTCCGAGTTTTACGCCATTTTTACGGACTCACCAGAAAACCTTCCAAAATGACACCAAAATGAATTTTCATGGCGGAAATGTTAAGGGCACATACCCAATAGTGAGATAGAGCTGGTGTATGTTACTTTTTGAGATTAATACATGAAATATTTTACGTGAAAACCTTGTGTGGTACTCCGATGTCCAAAACGCACGTTTTGTGCTTTTTACTAACGATGTCGGTCGGTCTCGCTCTGTCTGTCTCTCTCTGTCTTGTCTGTCCCCCTCTCACAGTCTGTCGGCCAGTCTCCCCCCTCTCTCTTACTTACCGTTCCCCGATCACCGGCGCGGCGCTGCACTGCTGTTCACTAAACTCCGGCGGCTTTTCCTCTTTTGAAAAAGCCGGCCGCTCATTAATCAATCTCGTATTCTCTGCTTTCCTGCTTTTCGGCGCCTATGATTGGTTGCAGTGAGACACGCCCCCACACTGAGTGACAGCTGTCTCACTGCACCCAATCACAGCAGCCGGTGTGTGTGTATACTGTGCAGTGAAATAAATAATTAAATAATTAAAAAAAACGGCGTGTGGTCCCCCCAATTTTAATACCAGCCAGATAAAGCCATACGGCTGAAGGCTGGTATTCTTAGGATGGGGGGCTCCACGTTATGGGGAGCCATCCACCCTAACAATATCAGTCAGCAGCCGCCCAGAATTGCCGCATACATTATATGCGACAGTTCTGGGACTGTACCCGGCTCTTCCCGATTTGCCCTGGTGCGTTGGCAAATCGGGGTAATAAGGAGTTAATGGCAGCCCATAGCTGCCACTAAATCCTAGATTAATCATGTCAGGCGTCTCCCCGAGATTCCTTCCATGATTAATCTGTAAATTACAGTTAAAAAACACACACACACGAAAAATCCTTTATTAGAAATAAAAAACACTAACAAAGTCCCTCATTACCAATTTATTAACCCCGACAAACCCTCCATGTCCGGCGTACTCCACAGTCCTCCAGCGTCGCGTCCAGCTCTGCTGCATGGAAGTGACAGGAGCTGCAGAATACACCGCCGCTCCGGTCAGCTCCATGCACCAACTGAGGTGAGTAGCGCGATCAGCTGCTGTCACTGAGGTTAATCGCAGCACCGCTGGATCCAGCGGTGGCCGGGACTTACCTGACTGACAGCAGCTGATCGCGCTACTCACCTCAGTTGGTGCATGGAGCTGACCGGAGCGGCGGTGTATTCTGCAGCTCCTGTCACTTCCATGCAGCAGAGCTGGACGCGACGCTGGAGGACTGGAGTACGCCGGACATGGAGGGTTTGTCGGGGTTAATAAATTGGTAATGAGGGACTTTGTTTGTGTTTTTTATTTCTAATAAAGGATTTTTCGGGTGTGTGTGCTTTTTAACTGTAATTTACAGATTAATCATGGAAGGAATCTCGGGGAGACGCCTGACATGATTAATCTAGGACTTATTGGCAGCTATGAGCTGCCATTAACTCCTTATTACCCTGATTTGCCAACGCACTAGGGTAAATCGGGAAGAGCCGGGTACAGTCCCAGAACTGTCACATATAATGTATGCGGCAATTTTGGGCAGCTGTTGACTGATATTGTTAGGGTGGGGGGCTCCCCATAACGTGGGGCTCCCCATCCTGAGAATACCAGCCTTCAGCTGTATGGCTTTATCTGGCTGGTATTAAAATTGGGGGGACCGCACGCCGTTTTTTTTAATTATTTATTTATTTATTTTACTGCACAGTATAGACCCGCCCACCGGCTGCTGTGATTGGGTGCAGTGAGACACCTGTCACTCAGCGTGGGGGCGTGTCTCACTGCAACCAATCATAGGCGCCTGTGGGCGTGGAAAGCAGGGAATATGAGATGGCTGTGTACAGAGCACAGAGCGCCCGCCGGTATAAAGGCTCGGTCACGCTGTGCAGGCCGGCCAATCACTGCAATTCCACAACTAACAGGGCTGTGGCATTGCAGTGGTCTGCCAGCCAATCCCTGCATGAGGGCTGGCTCTCAAAAGAGCGCCAACATGCAGGGATGAAGACCACGAGTACAGCACGAGTATTGCAAAATTACTCGGTACCAGTGATACTCGTGCGAGTACCGAGTAGTAACAAGCATACTCGCTCATCACTAATCTTAATTAATCACTATAGACCTAAGAAGGGGATATTGTTAGATCTCAAAGACCAAAGAGGCTCAGGCAAAATCGGCCTCTATAACACTATTAGGGCGGTTTGAATTTTTGGTTATACCATATGATAGGAAAAATGGTCCTGCCACCTCCAGGTGATCTTTACTTACCTACTTCAGTGACTCAATGATTTTGCAGTTGCTTATCTTTATGACATAGCCATCTATTGTGACGCATTGAAGGAAACACTTGTATATCTGGCTCAGGTGCTGCACAGACTTAAAACAGCAATTCTGACCATTAAGCCAGGAAAGTATCAGGCAGCTATGGCAGATGTACAATACATAGGAAGCTGCATCGGTGGAGGGTGCTAAAACCTGAACAAGAGAAGCTGAAAGCTATTCAACCTGGCCTACCCCACAAAATAAGACGCAGGTTCGGGTACAGGCAGCTATTATAGAAGGTTTGTGCCAAAGTACAAAGTTTTGGCTAAGCCTTTAACTTATCTGATAAAGAAGAAGCTTCCTCAAATTGTTTTATAGACTACTCAATGTGAGGAATGTTTTCCTTCCCTAAAATTTGCATTGGCAAGTTCAAGTTTTCAAACCCCAGATTAACCTCGCAGGTTTGTTGTACAGAACCAGCAAGATTAATAGCACCAAATTCTTTACATAAATGGGTAACTTCTGCCCAGAGAGGTCACCAATGCCACAATTGAACAGGAGAAAAGCAATTGTGTGGGCACTGCAAAAACAACAGCTGAACCTCTATGGGTACAAGTTCAAAGTAATTACTTATCATAACCCCCTTAGTTGACTCAATGCAACTGGGTGTTATAGGAAGTTGCTTACATGGAGCCAGAATGCAGATGGTTTATCTCTTCAGGGGGGGCAAGTTAGTGATTAGTGATGAACAAGCAGAACCACCCTCGGGTGCTCAGTACTCGTAACGAGCGGTTAGACGAATGGACGGACACCTCCTGTACCAAGTATAATGGAAGTCAATGAGGAACTCAAGCATTTTTCCGGAAATTACATTCTGTATTTACTATAGGAAAAAGGGGGTAGGGTACAGTCCAGTGACAGAACTGCAATTTCAAAAATACAATTGAAGCTGTCCTGGAAACTTGAGCCCGGGACGAGGCATATTCATGGGGTTAAGGTTTTGCAACTGATTTATTACTTTTATTTACAGTGTCTTGCAAAAGTGTTAACCCTCTTGTTTATTTTTTACTTATTTATTTACATTACAAACTGTGTTTAAATATTTTTGTAATGCGATTTGCATGTTATATGCATCAGCACTAAAGAGTCAAAGTTGGAGAAATGAAGCGAGAAAAATATAGGCAAAAATTAAATTTGTGGGATAAAATTAATACATAAAAATTGCCATGTGCATATGTATTCACTCCTTTTTCTATGAAGCACCTACTTATTTCTGGGGCAAGCATTGCCTTCATATTTCACATGCTTAGTGAAAGGAAGACCACCTGGGTGCAATCTAAGTGTCACATGGTCAGTTAGCATATACACACACCTTTTCTGAAAGGCAACAAAGGCCACAACACTATTAAGCAACCTTCATTAACAGTTTGTCTGGTATCACAAGCCCCGATCGATCAGAGTACTCCACCCTCCCATGCCACCAACCTGTGCGACAACAGTCTGGATATTGATCTCCCTTCTGCATGCTCCTCTGTTTCTTTCTCTTCCTCTGGGACAACCACCTCCTCTCACAGACTATTCAAAGTCTGCTCCAGCATGCAGATGACTGGAACAGTGATGCTGTTGATGGCATCGTCAACACTAACTATCTTAGTAGCCATTTTGAAACTCTATGGAAGGGTGCAGAGGTATTTTATCGATGCAAACGTAATGTGCCCCATAACCAGACTGCGTTGACCCAGGCTATGCTTCATGACATACTATAACAGGAATTATTGCTGCGGCTACAGTTGCTGCAAAATGTGCAGACTGGAATTCCACTTTGTCGACACAGCGCATATCAAGCAGTTAACTATAAGGTTGAAAGACCTCTTTAGCAATGCAAGTCAATTAGCTGTGAGGTGTGAATGGCAGAAGTGAGCACACCATGACCATGCCTTCTGCAGCAATGCATCCAAGCTGGGAAAATGGCTGAGAAATTTCTGTACAATCAGTTTGAGGACAAGAGCCATGCAAGGCATGTGTGTGAGGTTGCCGCAGCATAGGGCCGCCTCCAGGTTTGCACCATTATATCACATGGCTTTACCTGTCTCCAGGTTCAATGGAGACAGCCATTACTGAAACTGCCTGGATAGCTGTCCACAACTCTTCAGCTGTGTGACTGTGATCTCTAATGCATTTTAATGCAGTGAGCCCTAGCTGCACTGTCCAGAGGTGGGGGGAAATCCCTCTGCCCTGTTGGAACATGTATTACATTAGAGAGAGGCTGAGGGCACAGGTTAAAGTCCTGGAGGCGGTGGAGGAGGCAGAAGCAGTGGAGTAATTGGTAGATACAGACCTTTGTCCAGTGAGCTTTGGGGTTTCCAAGCATTGTGGAGCAGCCCCTTCCCTGCTTGCCCCCATAGTTAACAGAGCCATCCACTGCCCAGTCAGTGAGTTGTAATGCTCCTGGACAAGCTTGCTCATCTAGGTGTCAGTGGTGAAATGCACCCTGTGAGGCACCAAGTTTTTCAAGGAACGGGTGATGTTGTCTGTAACATGCTGGCATAGTGCAGGCACAGCTTTATTGTTGAAGTAATGGCAACTTGGCAACTAGTATTGGGGGACGGCGATGGTCATCACCTTTCGAAAGCCATCTGTATCTATTAGGAAGAAAGGAAGGATCTCACTGGCCAACAGTTTAAATATGGTGAAGTTGAAGCTATTAGCTTTGGCATGTGTAGGAAGAAATAATCTTTTACGTGACCACAACTGCGAGACCGAGGGTTAGCTGCTGTGCTGAGAAAGGGTGGAGTAGGGTGTACATGATAAATTGGTGGAATGTGAGGGTAGTGTAGGCAGAGCTGTTATGGTGGATTGAGAAGGATGTGGTGTGCTCAATGTTTGACATCGGTCAAAAAACACCAGGCATCTTCTCTTATGTAACAGCTGATAGCCTCTCACTCACCCTCACTGTAATGGATAAACAAGTGGAGGTTCTGCCCGAGGCCTTTGTGACAATAATTTCCATGGTGATGGAGGAGGAAGAAGCAGCAGACACAATTGATAGGGAGGCCAGTGATTGCTGAGGCCAACTAGGCTGCGTTTTAGCACAAAACAATTCAGAGACTAAGGCATGTTGTTTTTGCATGTGCCAGTTCATGCATGTAGCAGTCAAATTATTGGAATTTTGCATCTATTGAATCTTTGTTTACAATTTTAGCAGATAAATTAGATTGCGTCATCCTTTTGCGGTCTCAAAAAATCCACAGGTTAGGCAATCCACCCCTGCGAATTCCTTGAACACTGCATACAACAGCCAGAGTTGTGGCTGATGATGCAGTGCTTGTCATAGTTGTATCAGTACACTTTTGTGCAAAAAATAGCAATATAACCTTCTCATCTTTCTCCTCATTCCCCACCTGTTGTGCTGAGCTACTCAGCTGTATGTCTCTGGGTTCACACCAAGTGGGATTTACAACCTCTATGTTATGCTCTCTGTCATCCCACTTATTACCCTGACAATCATCCACCTCTTCTTCCTGCCTTGACTGCAGAGTACAATACTCTTTCCCTTCAGGTATCTGAGTCTTGTCATCATCACCTCTACCCTCAGGAGTTAGTGTCTGGGGAAGAGGGTCTGGATTCTGCTCAGATCCTACTTTGTCTAACCCCGGATCCAACTAACAAAGATTTTGGGCATCGGTGCAGATACTTTCCTCCTGTTGAGTCTGGGAATCTTTGGAGCAGACCTCTCATGCCCATGGAATAGAATGTGTGAAAATCTGAGCAGACTCACTCATCTGTTGTTCCCCACAGTCCGTATGGCAGTTGGAGAGTTGTGACTAGAGTTGAGCGCGGTTCGTGGTTCTCCAGTTCGCGGTTCGAGTGATTTTGGGGGGTGTTCTAGATCGAACTAGAACTCGAGCTTTTTGCTAAAAGTTCGTTAGCTCGAGTTACGTTCGAGAACGGTTCTATCACCAAAAAGCCCAGCTAATTACTAGCTGGCTTTTCACTGTAATAGTGTGAGTCACTCTGTGACTCACACTATTATCAAATTTCAGCGTATAGGGCTGCGCGTTCAGATCACTGCTGCTGGGATAATGGCGATCGCCATTTTTTTTTCTTTTCTTCCTTCCCTAAGCGCGCGTGTAGTGGGGCGGGCCAGCATGTCAGCCAATCCCAGACACACACACGGCTAAGTAGACTTTTTGCCAGAGAAGCAAGGGCATGTGTCATAGGCTGTCCATGTCACATGTCCTTGCATTATAAAAACGGACATTTTCTTCCAGCACGCCATTATCTGACTTTTGTGTCTGGGTGTCAGTCACCGCTCACGCAGCTCCTGTCGCCATTCCTGCTGTGTACACTATACACACAGCGTTCTAAAGATTAGGGACAGAAGTTTATTTCAGCACTTTTAAGGGCTAATTACAGCTGGCTCAGAGCCATAGGTGACAGTCAGGTCCATGGAAACGCTATTTACAGCTACAGATAACAGAGTCTGTGTAGCTAAGCTCAGGGACTTCCTTGCTGCGTTTCACCATTAGGAAGGATAGAAAGTGAGGCTTCCTTTCCTCTACATTGACCCACAACCTGGCCACTGTACCCTCCTGCCCTTTTTAGCAAAGCCATTTTAATTGCAGAGTGCTGCCAGTTACTGCCATCCAAAGAGTGGCTGCTGTCCTCCATTATTGTGCCACTTGTGCCAAGCAAGTCCCACCACCTCTGCATTCTCCCCTCCTGCACATTTTTGCAAAGCCATTTTAATTTAAAAGAGTGCTGCCAGTTAGTGGCATCCAAAAAGTGGCTGTTGTACTCCATTATTGTGCCACTTGTGCCAAGCAAGTCCCACCACCTCTGCATTTTCCCCTCCTGCCAATTCTTGCAAAGCCATTTTAATTTAAAATAGTTCTGCCAGTTAGGGGCATCCTAAAAGTGGCTGTTGGACTCCATTAGTGTCCCACTGGTGCCAAGCAATTTCCAGCACCTCTGCATTGCACCCTCAAGCTCATTTTTACTAAGCTATTATAATAGCAAACACTGAGCAAACTTAGTGGCATCCAAAAAGTGGCTGTTGGACTCCATTAGTGTCCCACTGGTGCCAAGCTATTTCCAGCACCTCTGCATTGCACCCTCAAGCTCATTTTTACTAAGCTATTATAATAGCAAACACTGAGGAAATTTAGTGGCATCCTAAAGGTGGCTGTTGGACTTCATTAGTGTCCCACTGGTGCCAACCAATTTCCAGCACCTCTGCATTGCACCCTCAAGCTCATTTTTACTAAGCTATTATAATAGCAAACACAGAGGAAACTTAGTGGCATCCAAAAAGTGGCTGTTGGACTCCATTAGTGTCCCACTGGTGCCAAGCAATTTCCAGCACCTCTGGATTGCACCCTCAAGCTCATTTTTACTAAGTTATTATAATAGCAAACATTAAGGAAACTTAGTGGCATCCTAAAAGTGGCTGTTGGACTTTATTTGTGTCCCACTGGTGCCAAGCAATTTCCAGCACCTCTGCATTGCACCCTCAAGCTCATTTTTACTAAGCTATGATAATAGCAAACACTGAGGAAACTTAGTGGCATCCTAAAAGTGGCTGTTGGACTTCATTAGTGTCCCACTGGTGCCAAGCAATTTCCAGCACCTCTGCATTGCACCCTCAAGCTCATTTTTACTAAGCTATTATAATAGCAAACACTGAGGAAACTTAGTGGCATCATAAAAGTGGCTGATGGACTTCATTAGTGTCCCACTGGTGGCAAGCAATTTCCAGCACCTCTGCATTGCACCCTCAAGCTTATTTTTACTAAGCTATTATAATAGCAAACTGTGCTGCCAGTTTAAGGGCCATAGTTGCATTGTCATGGATAGTCAGTGTTGTTTCTTCTGCTTTCAATAAAGCTAGACCACCTCTGCAATCTACACCACCTCTCAATTTTCACTACCACATTTTAAGTGGACAATCTTGTCGCAATCAAAATGAGTGGCAAAATGACAGATGCTGGTGGAAAGGGGAACAGGCGTGTTGCAAAAGGGAAAAAAGTTTTTGTCCGTGGGGAAGGTGGCAAAGGTACATTAACATCTACTGAAGATAGGCCATCTTCCAGCAAAATGAAGATGTCTACTATTTTCCGTGGACAATCCGATGTGCTCCCTTTTTTACGGACCCGAACAACTGTAAGAAAGGTAGATAATGCACAAAAAAAGAACATGCTTGAATGGATCTCAAGAGCTCCAACAAGTGCCCTCTCCTCCACCTCAACTACCGCATCCAAGAAAAAACAGTCCTCTGAGTTGTCATCCCAGTCACACTTGCTTTCTCCCAGCTCTCAAGTCTCCATCCGCCCTGCACAGTATGGTGGAACAGGGATGGCTGAATCTGCAGAGCTGTTCAGTCACACTATAGCCTGGGAATCAGAAGTCTGCTCTCAAGTTACAGTGAGTACAGACCAGGAAATGGTCTGCAGTGATGCCCAGAACCTTTGTGACTCATATTAAGGCCGTGATGACCAAGTTTCTGAGCATAATGTTGACCCTTACTCCCAAACTGGAAGACCTGTTATTATAGACAATGAGGAGCATACTGATGACGATGAGACGCAGATACCCGATTGGGATGACAACTTAAATATTCGGTCAGGGCAGGAATAGGCTCGGTCTGAGGGTAAGGGAAGTGCAAACACAATGCTTGATGAGGAAGTTCTAGTTCCCACCTACTGTCAACCCACAGTCAGGCACTCGAGGAGGTCAACAGAGGCGGTGGAGGAGGATGCAACTGACGACGAAGTTACCTTGCGCCTTCCTGGACAGAGTTGGAGTACTGGTAGCACGTCTACAACTGCATCCTCAGCCACTACTCTGCCTCTGAGCACTAGTCGGGGTGGCACAGCAGGTCGCATGTCCTCTAAGCCGTGCCTTGCCTGGTCCTTTTTTGACCTTGCAAAGCATCGCCCAAATCATGTGATCTGTAAACTTTGTCGGGAATCTGTTAGTAGAGGCAAAAACCTCAGCAGTTTGACAACTTCTTCCATGAATTGTCAAATGAATAAATATATGTCCCAGTGAAAAGCTCACCGTGCTGCAATGCGGCCTAGCAGAGCGGATCATCCACCGCCTGCCCCTTCCAGTGCATCCGCGCGCTCTTCATCTTCTAGGACTGTGGGGACAGCTATCACACCTGTTTTTCCATACAGACCTTCCACCACTGTAACCACAACAGGCAGTTTGCTTGGTAGGTCGTCAGTTGGTTTGGAAGGGGAAACAATTGCGTGTGTACAGCTCTCTCAGACATCGATAGCACCAACGTTGGATGAAGGCAACATCATGTCTACGACTGCACTTTCCTCACAAACCTGCATCCAGGGACACCCTACTCACCACCGTCTACACAAAGCAGCCAGAACACTGTCCCTCAGATGTGGACAAATAAAAGGCCATTTCCTGCGACTCATGACAAAGCTAAGAGGTTGACTTTATCCCTTTGTTAGCTCTTGGCTACCGAAATGCTGCTTTTCCGCCTGGTGGATACACAGGATTTTCGAGACCTTCTGTGCCCCAATACCAGATGCCCAGTCGCCACTACTTCTCTAAGAAAGGTGTGCCTGCGCTACACCAGCATGTCACACACAACATCACCGCTTCCTTGAGAAACTCTGTGTGTGAACGGGTGCATTTTACCACCGATACTTGGACCAGTATGCATGGACAGAGACGTTACATGTCACTGACAGGGCACTGGGTAGCTATGGTGATAGATGGTGAAGGGTCTGCTGCACAAGTCTTGCCGTCCCCACGACTTGGGCGTCAATCCTCTGTCTGTCCAAGTTCCTCCAACTCTTCTGCCTCCTCAACCTCGTCTGGGTCCTCCACCTCCACCCCAAGCCTGCCTGGTCAGGCAACAAGCGTTGTAACTGTGCAGAAGGAATAACACACCCCTCATTACTATGCTGGCAGCAGAGCACAACGGCATCAAGCAGTCTTTATCTTGAAATGTCTTGGAAATAAAAGTCACACAGTGGCAGAGTTGTGGGTAGCTCTGGAGACTGAGTTTGGTAAATGGTTGTCTCCACTCAACCTGCAGCCTTGAAAGGCCGTGTGCGACAATGCTGCAAACCTGGGTGCGGCCCTTCGTATGGGCAAGGTGACACACGTGCCTTGTATGGCTCACGTGTTGAACCTTGCTGTCCAGCAATTTTTAACACACTATCCCGCCCTAGATGGCCTTCTGAACAGGGCACGAAAACTGTCTGCTCACTTCCGCCGTTCAACCTCCACAGCTGAGCAACTTGCATCGCTCCAGAAGTCTTTCAGCCTGCCGGTTCATCGCCTGAAATGCGATGTGCAGACACGCTGGAATTCTACTCTCCACATGTTACAGCGACTGTGGCAGAACCGCGGAGCCCTGGTGCAATACGTCATGACGTATAGCCTGGGCAAATGAGATGCAGAGGTGGGGCAGATCACCCTGATGGAGTGGTCTCAGATCAAGGACCTATGCACCCTTCTGCACAGTTTCGACATGGCGACGAATATGTTTAGTGCTGACAATGCCATTATCAGCATGACAATTCCAGTCATTTACATGCTGGAGCACATGCTAAACACTCTACGGAGTCATGGGGTGGGACAACAGGAAAAGGAGGAAGTACAGAAGGATTCATATGCGCAAGGGACAACAACATCACCAAGGTCCAGACGTTCATCATCACCAAGGCGGCAGGCATCGGGGACCTTGGGGGACAGGGATCAACAAAGGCGCATGGTAGCAGGCGAAATGTTGAGGAAGGTGCAGGAGAACATGAAGAAATGGAGGACGAACTGTCCATGGACATGAAAGACTCAGCGGATGAGGGAGACTTTGGTCAAATTTCAGTTGAATGAGGTTGGGGGGAGATGTCAGAGGAAGAAAGAATGGTTAGCACCTCTATGCCACAAACACAGCGAGGACTTGGTCTGCATGGCTGTGCAAGACACATGAGCGCGTTCTTGCTGCACTACTTCCAACATGACCCTCGTATTGTCAAAATTAGAAGTGATGATGACTACTGGCTTACCACACTATTTGATCTTTGAATTTGTGACATAATTCCAGCCATAGAAAGGGACGCACGTATGCAGGAGTATCAGCAGAAGCTGTTACTCGATCTTAGCTCGGCTTTTCCACCAAACAACCGTGGTGCACGGAGTGAATCTCTCAGTTGTAACTTGACAAACATGGGACGGTCTCGTCATCATCAACAGTCTACCCGTACCAGCAGCATCGTATCTGGTGCTGGTAACAGCAATTTTATTGAATCTTTTCATAATTTTTTTAGACCATCCTTTGCAAGGCCACCAGAGACAACAAGTGTGACACATAGTCAATGGCTGGAGAGGATGATGCAGGAGTATCTCCAAATGAACATCGATGCCATGTCTTTGCAACTGGAGCCTTGCTCATTTTGGGCTTCAAATCTTGAAAAATGGCCAGAGCTCTCCACTTACGCTTTGGAGATCTTGTCGTGTCCAGCTGCCAGCGTTGTCTCTGAACGTGTCTTCAGTGCTGCTGGGTGTGTGCTGACAGATAAGCGCACGCGTCTGTCCAGTGACAATGTGGATAGACTAACGTTCATCAAAATGAACAAGTCATGGATCCACAATTAATTTACAACCCCTGTGTCATCCTGGGGAGATTAAATGCTTGTGGATTTGGAATGTGCTTGATGCAATACTACCTGTGAAGTGTACAACTGGGGCACAAGTGCTGCCACTGAAGGGGTGTCTGTGTGGCCTAATTTTTGGAAAAAAGGGAGACTCCAGTTGGAGTAACCCTTGCTTGCAGTATTTCTAAAAATGATCCAAGATGAACAGATCTGGGTTCAGCAAAGACTTTGCTACCTACCCCGGTGTCATCCTGGGGACGGTTAAGGATGGCGTATTTTTGAATGATGTTTGATGTACCCTTTCCCTCTTTTAACCGTTTCAATATCCCTAGTCCTACAACTGTCAGTCACGTGCCAATAAATTAACACTTACTAATCACTATTTAGGTGAAAAATTTACAATTTTGATCTGGAGCACAGATTTTTAGCTCGACCACAGAATGACCACTATTTAGATGAGGAAATAACATTGTTTTTAGCTGGAGCACAGAGGACCACTATTTAGATGAAAAAAAGCAATATTTAGCTCAACCACAGAATGACCACTATTTAGAAGAGGAAATAACAATTTTTAGCTGGAGCACAGAACAAACACTATTTAGATAAGGAAAAAGTAGGTTTTTAGCTCGACCACAGAATAAATACTATTTAGATGAGGAAATAGCAATTTTTAGTTGGAGCACAGAATGACCACTATTTAGGTGAGGAAATGTAAATTTTTTGTTCGACCACAGAATGACAACTAATTAGATGAAGAAATAGCAAATTTTAGTTGGAGCACAGAATAACCACTATTTAGTTGAGGAAATAGCAATTTTAGCATGACCATTTAATGACTACTATTCAGCGAAGACGTGATTTGCAGTCATATCTGGCTTTTCTCACGGTCCGACACGTGTAACCGCAGGTAATATGACCTCAGGGGACCTCAATGAACTCAGTGACGCCATCCTAGGTGAGGTTAATGAATTTAATCATTTTCCATTATCGTGTGCTGTGACAGCCTGGAATCGTCATGGGACCTCGTGTGAATTACGCCGGACCTGTGGGGATGTTTTGGGGGTTAATAAAGTGGTGAAAGAGGGGTTTTTTTGTATTTTATTCCAAATAAAGGTTTTCTCGGTGTTTGTGTTAATTTTCTTTCACTTACAGATTAAGTCTCATAGATGCCTCCTATTACTAATCTAGGGCTTAGTGGCAGCTGTAAGCTGCCATTAACCCCTTATCACCCCTAATTGCAACCGCACCAGGATAATTGGGAAGAGCTAAGAAAAGTGCTGGGATTGTCGCATCTAATAGATGCGACAATTTTGAGTGGCTGCAGGCTACTATCTTTAGGTTGAGAAGGCCCAATAACCATGGATCTCTTGAAGTGGAGAATACCAGTCCCAGCTGTTGGCTTTATCATGGCTGGGTATTAAAATTGAGGGGGACCGCATGCTATTTTTTAAATTATTTATTTACATCATTTAAAAAAAAGCTGCATGTGGTTTCTTTTATTTTGATACACAGACAAGATAAGCGAACGGCTGGGGGCTGCAGCCTGTAGCTGTATGCTTTATCTGTGTTGGGTATCTTAATATGGGGGATTATGCCTTTTTTATTTATTTACTTTTACTGTGTGATGTAGACTCGCAAACTGGGTCTATGATTGTAGACGTCAGACGCTATCACACAGGCTGGAGGCGCATCTGACTGCAACCAATTACAGATGCCAATTGGCGAGGAAAGCAGTACAGATGCAGTGAAGGTAATGAGCAGTCCCAGAAGTGAATGAGCGGTCAAGAAGCAGTTACAGCCACACCGGTGACTCGGTAAGTACAGCCCGCTTGCTTTATTTATTTATTTCTTTTTTTTTTCCCTATTTTTTTGTATTTCTCTAGTGCTGGATTCAGATCATTAGCTAGAATTCCCTGAGATACCCTGGCACAAGGGTGTGTTTGAAACTGTGCGGATCCGGACTTTTACAGTCTGGGCCTACCCATCACTAATTGTGAGCCAGAAAGTAAATATGGATAGATGAGTTATAGCATGTTTTACATTAGAAGCACAGCTGTAGCCCAATAAGGAGAAGTCTTTAAAAGATGAGAAAATTACATTTTTAGAAGTGGTTAAGCCTCGATATAGGTATCTGATGGGACACAGAGATGATTTGTAATATGATATGTGAACTGTAGACTTTAATTGTTGCTGAGTTAATTGTGAGTTAAAAAGGGCCTCTTTTACTTTAACAGAAATTTAGAAAATAGTCTGCATTTTGACTGTAAAAAAAATAGGAAGGAAAGAAGGTGGGAAAAAACTCCATAATTGATATTTCAAAAAAGCATAATTTTGTAAAAATAGGTCAGTGAAGTTGAAAGGAAGGTGTAAGCCATGATCATTAGTGTTATATAAGCAAATATTATCTATAAAGAGGATATTTGTACAGTATATATTGGGATTCTGCATTGCATCCAATTATTTAATGTATCACATATGCTTTAACTTATTTTAACAGTTTTATCCATCTTTTTTTAAACATGATTAAGACATGATTTTGTGGCAATTTTTAAAAATACAATTATTACTAGCTGCAGCACCCGGCATTGCCCAGCATAGTAACTGTCTCTCTGTTTCTCTCCCAGTCTCTGTCTCTCTCTTTCTCTATCTCTTTGTCTGTCTGTCTCTTGCCTTGTCTGTCTGTCTTTTTCCCTGTCTGTCTCTGTATGTCTCTCTGTCTGTCTGTCTGTCTCTTTCTCTGTCTGTCTCTCTATCTCTTTTCCTGTCTGTCTCTTTCCCTGTCTGTCTCTTTGTCTGTATCTTTGTCTGTGCCTGTCTCTTTGTCTGTGTCTGTCTCTTTCCCTGTCTGTCTGTCTCTTTCCCTCTCTGTCTGTCTCTTTCCCTGTCTGTCCCTTTGTCTGTGTCTGTCTTTTTGTCTGTCTCTTTATCTGTCTCTTTCCCTCTCTGTCTCTTTCCCTGTCTGTCCCTTTCCCTGTGTCTGTCTGTCTCTTTCCCTGTGTCTGTCTGTCTCTTTCCCTGTGCCGGCGGTCTCTTTGTCTGTCTCTGTCGGTCTCTGTCTGTCTGTCTCTTTCCCTGTGTGTCTCTGTGTCTGTCTCTTTGTATGTGTCTGTCTCTTTGTCTGTCTGTCTCTTTCCCTTTCTTTCTGTCTTTTTCTTGTCTGTCACTTTCACTGTCTGTTTGTCTCTTTCCCTGTGTCTGTCTGTCTCTTTATCTGTCTGTCTCTTTCCCTGGCTGCATTGTGATATGCCAACATTCCATTTAAGGGCGTGGTTGCTCATTCTTCTGAAGTTCTGGCTGCACTGTGGCTTCCAGCTGCATTGACTTTAATGGAGGTAGGTTTTTTGGCAAATAACTGTAAAGCGTGGGGTTACAATTTCCCCTCAAAATATAGTCTATGACGTTCCCTGAGTCCAATGGAGTGTCTGTCCAAAATTTTGAGATTGTACATGCGACGGTGCGGATTCCTTTAGCGGACAGACATACATACACATACATACATAATGTACATACATACAGTCAGCTTTATATATTAGATAATTAATCTTACTATGGGAAGTGCTTCATGCTAATAAATGAAGCATTCTTCAGAATGGGCATTACTCCTCTTCTCCAATGGAAAAGCTCAATTTAAAATATAAATTAAAAAATGGCAAATATTCTGTTTCCCCAAGATAGTATAAATATTTTTTTCCCATATAATAAATCTAAGCCAAAATAATTTCATTGATAATACAACTAATCCCACGAAAGACAAGCTCTTATATAACTACGTTGACAAATAAAATATGTAGCATGGTTATGGATTTCAGAACATTACGATAAACAGCCCTAAAAGAGCCTAAAAAGCAAAACACCGAAATAGGTTGTGTTCTTAAGGGGTTAATAAACTGTATGGCAACTAATGCTCTCTAGGGCTATGGGAGCTGCTTACTAAATCTGAAAAGTTGAGAAGTTGACAGATTTTAAGATAAACATTTCTGAGTTCTCACAAGGAGTACATTGAAGTCTGATACAGATTTTGGTCTGGATGAATCTCCATAGGAAGCACGGCTTGTTGGCTTCCAGCTGCTTGTGACTTCTCTGTATGTATTTTTTCTTTTGCTTCACAAAATCGTAATTATTTTTATCTTTTCCATCTTTCTCTGACCTCAGCTACTGCAATGTTACCTAACCTTAAGCTGGCAGGGGTGCAGGCAAATTCCATCATTTAGACAGATACAATACACAAGTACAGATTTTCTTGCAGAACTTGCTGTCAAATCCCCAGTAGGTCACTTTTCCATTGTACTATTTTTAACCACTACCTGGATTAGGCACTTCTAAACCATTTTCTGCATTGTTCCAAAATGTATTCCCATTTAAGCACCAGGCAGCCTTTTTGAAATGACAAGTTTGAGTAGTGGATGAATAGCTTTATGGGCAAAGTATGAGTAATTCACTTTTAATGTTAGGTTATTATAAATAAAAAGGTTGGTGTTAGATTCTTGCAGGGTCGTTTGCTTTTAGCAAAGTCGAGAATATTCATTCATTCAATTTTTTCTTTTTTAGTTAAAATATTATTTTATGTATTTAAATTTTGTGGGTATTTTAGATCAGTGGTTTTATTTTTTCTTTCTTTTCTTTTTTTTCAGCTGATGCTTTGCTCACCACCTCTGCATGTGCTGTTCTAGATACTTCTATATACTTTTTATTAAGTGACGATGATTATTATTTTTTTCATTATGGCCTCAGAGGTTATACAGTAAATGCCTCATGTTGCAAAATTTCCAAAACTACAAAGATCTTTACTGAGCCATTTAAATTTTTGAATAGAATTCAACAAACAATGCCATACATACAGTAGATAATAAAAGTGAGTATACCTTTCACATTTTTGTAAATATTTTATAATAAATTTTCATAGCAAAAGCTGAAGATATGACACTTTCATAAATTGTAAAGTAGTTAGTGTACAGCCTGCATAACAGTGTAATATTTTTCCTTTTGGAGAGCTAACAGAGCTAACTCTGCATTCTGAGCTCGGTCTACTGACATACCTTCTTTACATGTCCTTTCTCTTCCAGTACCCAAACATGTTATAAAACAGTAAGTTCCTCTCCTCCTGACTCTATTACTTCTCCCTTTCTTTGATTGGCAAGGAGTTAACCCTCACATGAACACGTGATCCTGCAGCTCACAGGGAAATCTAAACACATCTGGAGGAAACTAGTAATGGGCAAGAGTGCTCTCCACTGCTCAGTACTCAATTGAGTATCAGGACACACATGTTACTCTATAGATTTTCCTTGGTAGTTGAGCTCTATGCTCGTGTCCCCGCTCTGCAAGTTTTGCAGCTCCTTTTCAGTTACTAAACATGCAGGGATTGCCTGCCAATCACAGAAATTTCATTTCCATGTTGGCTACTTGTACTACTGTAATTGGCCGGCCATATCGCATCATCAAGTCTATATAAGACCCGGTAACAGCTCAATCAACCCTTGAAAAGGGGGGAAGAAGAGCTGCTGGAGAAGGATTAGTGTATTAGAGTGGTTATTGCCTTTCAATACTTGTTGCTGCAATGTAAAAAAAAATATGTTCTATTGTCTAATAGTACTGCAGTTAGCTGAATTTAGTGTGGGGCTAGCTGCTGGAGAAGAGATAGTGTAGTACTTACTGCTGCATTGTAAAAACAATCTATTCTATTCTCTAATAATGCCACTCTTAGCTGCACTTAATGTAGGGACAGGGTTTTTTTTGCTAGGCCTTGCACTTCATAAAGCCTTGCATAGACTTTAGCACTGTAGGAAGGCACACTTTTTTAAAATGTATTCTGAGGCCCTCTTCTAGTTGTCTTCCACTGTTTATTACAATCTTTCCTTTAAACTTTTGTTGGGCCCTGCACTTAGTGCATAGACTTTACAACTGTAGGAATCCTACTCTTTTTAAAATTGTAAAACAAAAATATTCGGAGGCATTTGTCTATGTGTCTTCCAGGGTAAATTGCAATCCCTCCTTTAAATTTTTACTAGGCCTTGCACTTAGTGCATTTATCACTGTAGAAGACCCAGCTTTTATAATACTGCAAAACAATATTCTGAGGTCCTCCTCTACGTGTCTTTCATTGTGTATTGCAGTCCCACCTTTACATTTTTGCTAGGCTTTACACTTAGTACATAGGCTCTACCACTGTAGGAGTTCCACTCTTTTTAAAATTGTCAAGCAATATTGAAAAGCCCTCCTTTATGTCTCTTCCACCTTGTATTGCATTCCCTTTTTGAAACTTTTGCCAGGCCTTGCACTTAGTGCATATGCTTTACCACTGTAGGAGTCCCCACTCTTTTTAAAATTGTTAAACATTTATTCTAAGGCCCTTCTTTATGTCTCTTCCACTGTGTATTGCATTCCCCTTTTTGAAATTTTTGCCAGGCGTTGCACTTAGCACATAGACCTTACCACTGTAGGAGCCCCACTCTTTTTAAAATTGCAAAAAAATATTCTGAAGCCCTCCTCTATATGTCTTCCAGACAGAATTGTAATTTCTCCTTTACATTTCTGCTAGGCCCTGCACTTAGTGTATAGGTTTTACCACTTTAGGAGTACCAGTCTTTTTAAAATTGTCTAAAAAAACTTTCTGAGGCCTTTTTGTACGAGTCTGCCATTCTGTATTGCAATCCCTCCCATAAATTATATAGTGCATTGGACTTTACTACTGTAGGCGTTCCACTCTTTAAAATTTAAAAAAAAATAATCTGAAGTTAAACTCTACATGTCTTCCAGGTGTATTTCAGTCCTTCCATTAAATAATGCAGTGCAATGCGATGAGAGGTGGCTCAACTACCGAGTGTATGTTCATGGGTGGTATTTTTTCATGAGTTTTATGCAAATTCAATGCTGATTTTTTACAGTACCAGATAAAGCTAGGAGATTTCATAAATCCTATATACACAATTGTTTTTTTTCCCTGACCGAAATGGAAAATTGCTGCATTTTAGTGGAAAAAAAATGTTAATTCTTTCAACATTTTTGCAGTTTTTTTTTTTTTTATTTTAACATTTAAAGCAATGAAAAAGTGCAAAAATGCAAATAAAAACGTGGTGGAGGTGTCAGATTTATGGTTTTTTTTTCCACTTTTTGAATTTCCCATATAAACAGGTTCATCTCATTAAATTAGAATATCATCAAAAAGTTAATTTATTTCAGTAATTCAATGCAAAAAGGGAAACACACACACACACACACACACACACATACACACACACACACACACACACACACACACATATATATATATATATCCAGCATATAGAAGAACAAGGCGGCAGCTCCCTCTGTCAGTTACACAAAACTTTTTTTTCTGCGGTTGCAGACATATACAGGAGCAGTGAGGGGGGAGAGAGGTGTGCAGGGGCGAGGAGCGGACGACAGCCTGTTTCGCGCTGTATAGCACTTTGTCAAGTCCCTGTGATTCCCCTTACCCTGCTGTAATCCTACCTGCTGTGACCCACCCACTATCTGTGATCCCCCCACCTGCTGTGGTTCCCCCCCACCCTGCTGTAATCCCCCCACCCTGCTGTGATCTCCCCACCTGCTGTGATTACCCCCACCTGCTGTGATCCCCCACTATCTCTCTATCTATCCCTCTATCTCTCTATTTATCCCTCTATATCTCTATCTATCTATCTATCCCTCTATCCCTCTATCTATCTATCTATCCCTCTATCTATCCCTCTACCTATCCCTCTATTTATCTATCTATCTGTCCATGTGACCCTCCGTCTCTCTGGCTATCCATATCTCTGGCTATCCGTCTCTCTGGCTATCCGTCTCTCATCTATATGTAGCACCCACGGCGCATGGGTTAAATGTTACTCGACGCCGGGCTGGTGATGTCGGGTCAGGGATGTCACGGGTAGCCCTGCCCGGCTTCGTGGCCTCAAGGTGTTCAATAAAATGGGATTTAGATGATGGTGGGGGAATGATGATGATAGTCTTGTGACGTCACCTGTTGGTACTTGGCCAGGGATTAGCCGCCGCTGCTGTCGCTGTCCTCCGAGGCGGATGGTGTTGCAGCAAGAATGGTTCTGCTCCCCACAGGTGGAGCAGGGCCCTGGGGAGGATGATGAGGAGAGTAGTGGCCATTGGCGCTTAAGCGTGGGGCGACGGCAATCAAAAGGCTGAATCAGCTGCTGTGGTTCCAGCCGTGATGGGCCCCAGCCGATCCCATGTCCATTGGAGGTTAGAACTGGTACGGTGGCCGATGGGCTCTTCCTTCTTGTGCCTTTAAAGATGGATCCTCGTGTCCTGATGCTGCTTGGGGACCCCGGTTCATGTAGTGTTTGCTCCTGTCCCGTGTGTAGGTGACACAGGGCCGCTGTGGAGCTTGAATGTAATCACGACTTTGGACCCTATGTGGCACTGTGCTCCGGGATCTCATTGTGGTCAGAGGGACATGCAATCCCCCTGTCCTGCAGATTCTGGTGATACAACGTGAAGTCTGTTCCACCCTAAGGATCTGCACCCTGAACCGCACCGGTCCCGCTCCTGTTCTCTCCTGTTGGAGAACACTCTAACTGTTGTGTAAGCTCCTAACTCCCCCTGGTGGCTTCTCCTCCCCCGGTTCCTTGTCACTAGTTGGTGGCTGTCCCCCATGTTTGGTGACTACCTTAAGACCTGACCCTAGCCTGATCCCCAATGGGAGTGCAACCTGGTTGTGTATATGAGTTTGTGTTGTGGAACTGCTACCCACCTCCTCTGGATCCAAGATGAGTACTGCACCTTAAGTGAGGTGCAGTACCCTGTGGTGACTGAAGCCTCAGGGGCATCACATATCCATCTATCTATCTATGATTCTAACTATCTGCTGAAAGAGCCTTAAAGTGAATCTGTCAGCAGGTTTTTGCTCCCCCATCTGAGAGCAGCATAATGTAGAGACAGATACCCTGATTCCAGCGATGTGTCACTTACAGGGCTGTTTGCTTTCATTGTGATAAAATCAATGTTTTCTCTGCTGCAGATCTAGCAATTATACAGAGCTCATAAATATGCTGGACTACCTGTAGCATGACAAGTAGTCCTGTAATGATAATCTCCTGCTGATTAACCAGTGATGTTATCAAAACTATACTAAGCAGCCCAATAAGCGACAATCGCTGGAATCAGGATCTCTTCCGCTATGTTATGCTGAGCTCAGATTGAGTGTTGAAAACCTGGTGACAGATTCCCTTTGAAGGGGTTGTTAGGTCTAAATCCACAAGTCAGCATCATCACAATTTGTGGATATAGCAAAATAAGAGGCTAAAATTTAACTTTTAATTCTAAAATATTAAAAGCCCAAGGGGATACATGTAACCATGAAACTCAAGTGCTCTAGAATGTAAAATGATAACTTATCAAAGCACAAGAGTCAAAGATGTATAACAAACATAACAAAAAAACACAATATACATAAATCATAAATTGAGTAGATTATATCCACCCGTGGGACAGTGGTCCATGTGATAGGGAAGAAAAAATAATCAAAAAAACTCAATATACCTAAATTAAGAGCTAGATATCGGTCCTCAATGGAAAAGACCAATACAAATATTATTGCTCAGTATACATATAAATGAGAACAATCTCACCCATGTTCGGTGGTCTAGGGCAAAACAGGATCTCCTCCGTGTTGGTCCTCTTTGTGTCGTCAGGTTGTCACTGACCCTACATGAACTCAGGAGATAAATCAAAACCTGTTGCCCAAACTTCCGTCCTAACAAGGACAGACCACAGCTGGCCCTCTCTATATACCCCTACACTGATCCTATCCACGTCCCGACGCGTTTCGTCGTACAAGACTCATCAGGGGACTCCAGTGTATAGATAGAGGCCAGAGGTCCTAAGCCCTCGCTCCCAGAATAACATGAGGGAACCAGAGCCACAGTGACAAAGGGTATATAAATGATAATGGTCCAATCAATGTTGTGGATCAATTAGGAGACTCACCAGTGGTGATTCAGATAAGCAGGTGGTGCATATTGATGTCCCATGATAACGCCACCTCCTGTGTCAACCTCGTGTGCAAGTGGAACGCAAACAGCGTCCACGTAAGGATCCCAGCAACGCACTTCCGGTCTCGCGACGATAAACCGGAAGTACGTCAAAATAGGGGCGGGATCGTTGTTACACACTAATGTGCCCGCTCCAAGCCAAAGATACAGGGCGGCATTCAAACCGCCCACCGGAAGTGAGGTAACGTGATCAGAAAGCAATGGGAATGGCTAATGAAACATGTCCACGTAAAGCTCCCCACCGCCCATTCCATGAGATCACGAGTCATGATGACACGCCCTACACTCCCAGCGCTCAGGATGCATGTAGGGAGACAAGTCCCCAGCCGATACACATACCGTGCACCGGATCGGTTACCAGCATCCTACTCAGAGCAAAAAAAGAGGAACAAAACACACCATCCACAAGATGGGGGCATGATGTAAATCGCAGTGCTCTTGTCCCAATAGAAAACGCAAAACCCAATATATGGAGGGGGTACATTTACACATGAAAAGGGACACATTATCATGTGCACCTATCAAGGAATAACCACACATCCCAGCATGAGTCATCCAATGAGCATTATTAAGTGTAATCAGTTTTCGTCACACATTAAGGTGATAGTCATGTTACCCAGATATTACAAGTGTGCACATATCCAGGATTTCACATAAGTGGAGGGATTATTCACTATGTTTACTGTCCCTCCAGGACTATACAGGTCACATATACTTCAAAGATAAATCAAGGTTATCATTGGCTAATAATTCTCCTACTAGATAAAGCTGGCAAATTGAAGCTGTTCATTAAGGCCCTCCGGGGCCGAGGTGCCTAGTCTAAAAATCCATTTTGTTTCCTTTTGGAGAACACACCTATCCCAGTCACCACCCCGTTTCGGTCTGGGGACGACATCAATACCCACAAAACGGATGGCAGAAGGGTTGCCACCATGTTTAGCCCAGATGTGTCTGGCTAGGGGCTTGTCCCTCTTGTGTTCGATGTCGCCAAGGTGGTCTCCAATTCTTCGCCTGAATTCTCGGATCGTTTTCCCCACATATTCCAAGCCACAATTGCAGGTAGCTTTGTAAATCACTCCTTGAGTGCGACAATTTATGAAATGGCGTATTTCAAAGTTTCTGTCCAGCACCATACTCCTAAACGATTTCCCAACTTCCAGGTAGGGGCATGCTATGCATTTAGAGCATCTAAAGCAGCCCTTCACCTCCCTGGACAGCCAATTGGTTTCCTGGTGTCGTTCGAAGTGGCTGTGCACCAGCCTATCACCAAGAGATCTCCCTTTTTTGTAGGTGATCAGAGGTCGTTTAGGCAAGGAGGAACCCACATCTCTATCCATTAAAAGAATAGGCCAGTGATTCTCCAGTATTTTACGAATTTCAGTGGCTCCATTATTGAAAGTTGTGATGAAGCGAGAGAAAACATTCTGCTCCAATGGTCTCTCCCGGTCCATCAACAATTCCATTCTAGGGGTATTTTTCGCTTCATTATAAGCTCTTTTCAGTATCTCCCCAGGGTAGCCCCTCTCTTTAAAGCGGTCACGGAGCTCCCTTGATTGGCTCTCAAAGACCCTTTTATCTGAACAGTTCCTCCGTAAACGGAGGAACTGTCCCTTGGGGATCCCTCTCCTCATGTGGAAGGGATGACTGCTCTCCCACATGAGGAGAGAGTTGGTGGCAGTGGGCTTACGGTAAGTAGAGGTGGAGATCTCACCACTCCCACTTTTTTGGATGAGAATGTCCAGGAGAGGGATCCCCAAGGGACAGTTCCTCCGTTTACGGAGGAACTGTTCAGATAAAAGGGTCTTTGAGAGCCAATCAAGGGAGCTCCGTGACCGCTTTAAAGAGAGGGGCTACCCTGGGGAGATACTGAAAAGAGCTTATAATGAAGCGAAAAATACCCCTAGAATGGAATTGTTGATGGACCGGGAGAGACCATTGGAGCAGAATGTTTTCTCTCGCTTCATCACAACTTTCAATAATGGAGCCACTGAAATTCGTAAAATACTGGAGAATCACTGGCCTATTCTTTTAATGGATAGAGATGTGGGTTCCTCCTTGCCTAAACGACCTCTGATCACCTACAAAAAAGGGAGATCTCTTGGTGATAGGCTGGTGCACAGCCACTTCGAACGACACCAGGAAACCAATTGGCTGTCCAGGGAGGTGAAGGGCTGCTTTAGATGCTCTAAATGCATAGCATGCCCCTACCTGGAAGTTGGGAAATCGTTTAGGAGTATAGTGCTGGACAGAAACTTTGAAATACGCCATTTCATAAATTGTCGCACTCAAGGAGTGATTTACAAAGCTACCTGCAATTGTGGCTTGGAATATGTGGGGAAAACGATCCGAGAATTCAGGCGAAGAATTGGAGACCACCTTGGCGACATCGAACACAAGAGGGACAAGCCCCTAGCCAGACACATCTGGGCTAAACATGGTGGCAACCCTTCTGCCATCCGTTTTGTGGGTATTGATGTCGTCCCCAGACCGAAACGGGGTGGTGACTGGGATAGGTGTGTTCTCCAAAAGGAAACAAAATGGATTTTTAGACTAGGCACCTCGGCCCCGGAGGGCCTTAATGAACAGCTTCAATTTGCCAGCTTTATCTAGTAGGAGAATTATTAGCCAATGATAACCTTGATTTATCTTTGAAGTATATGTGACCTGTATAGTCCTGGAGGGACAGTAAACATAGTGAATAATCCCTCCACTTATGTGAAATCCTGGATATGTGCACACTTGTAATATCTGGGTAACATGACTATCACCTTAATGTGTGACGAAAACTGATTACACTTAATAATGCTCATTGGATGACTCATGCTGGGATGTGTGGTTATTCCTTGATAGGTGCACATGATAATGTGTCCCTTTTCATGTGTAAATGTACCCCCTCCATATATTGGGTTTTGCGTTTTCTATTGGGACAAGAGCACTGCGATTTACATCATGCCCCCATCTTGTGGATGGTGTGTTTTGTTCCTCTTTTTTTGCTCTGAGTAGGATGCTGGTAACCGATCCGGTGCACGGTATGTGTATCGGCTGGGGACTTGTCTCCCTACATGCATCCTGAGCGCTGGGAGTGTAGGGCGTGTCATCATGACTCGTGATCTCATGGAATGGGCGGTGGGGAGCTTTACGTGGACATGTTTCATTAGCCATTCCCATTGCTTTCTGATCACGTTACCTCACTTCCGGTGGGCGGTTTGAATGCCGCCCTGTATCTTTGGCTTGGAGCGGGCACATTAGTGTGTAACAACGATCCCGCCCCTATTTTGTCGTACTTCCGGTTTATCGTCGCGAGACCGGAAGTGCGTTGCTGGGATCCTTACGTGGACGCTGTTTGCGTTCCACTTGCACACGAGGTTGACACAGGAGGTGGCGTTATCATGGGACATCAATATGCACCACCTGCTTATCTGAATCACCACTGGTGAGTCTCCTAATTGATCCACAACATTGATTGGACCATTATCATTTATATACCCTTTGTCACTGTGGCTCTGGTTCCCTCATGTTATTCTGGGAGCGAGGGCTTAGGACCTCTGGCCTCTATCTATACACTGGAGTCCCCTGATGAGTCTTGTACGACGAAACGCGTCGGGACGTGGATAGGATCAGTGTAGGGGTATATAGAGAGGGCCAGCTGTGGTCTGTCCTTGTTAGGACGGAAGTTTGGGCAACAGGTTTTGATTTATCTCCTGAGTTCATGTAGGGTCAGTGACAACCTGACGACACAAAGAGGACCAACACGGAGGAGATCCTGTTTTGCCCTAGACCACCGAACATGGGTGAGATTGTTCTCATTTATATGTATACTGAGCAATAATATTTGTATTGGTCTTTTCCATTGAGGACCGATATCTAGCTCTTAATTTAGGTATATTGAGTTTTTTTGATTATTTTTTCTTCCCTATCACATGGACCACTGTCCCACGGGTGGATATAATCTACTCAATTTATGATTTATGTATATTGTGTTTTTTTGTTATGTTTGTTATACATCTTTGACTCTTGTGCTTTGATAAGTTATCATTTTACATTCTAGAGCACTTGAGTTTCATGGTTACATGTATCCCCTTGGGCTTTTAATATTTTAGAATTAAAAGTTAAATTTTAGCCTCTTATTTTGCTATATCCACACTTAATTGATAAGTGGCCTGCTCTGTTGAGTTTTGCTGTTATTAATATCATCACAATTTGGTTCAACTACTTTAAAACCTGTATGTGACACATTCCCTTAAAGAAAAAAAAGAGATATTCCAAAAATAAATATATACCAAAAAAGTTAGATTTAAAAAGAAAATAAAAAGTTAGAATAGGACCCGGCCAAAAGAGTCCACCTTGTTGTGGTGGCAGGCTTACAAATTGTTTTGGGCCAAAACAAAATCTGATGGCTGCGTGTGTGACACGGTGTTCAATGTGAAGGGTTAATGTGTGATTGGTGAGGTTGTAGTGCAGAAGTGAAGTTTTTCCAAGAGTGGCGGTGGGACTGTGGAAGATTCGTGGGGTGGAGGCGGAGCTGGGATGGAGGCGGAGCTGGGGTGGAGCATCAAGGGGGCCCTGAACTTTTGCCAGTATGGGGCCCTGAAATTCCTAGTGGCAGCCCTGGTGGACCTACACCAGCAGATGACATCGCTCACCAAACCTTCCACACTCACTGCTATTCTTGGAAAAATGTGTGTATGTATATATATATATATATATATATATATATATATATATATATATAAGCCTTACCTAGCCTGGTCTCAGTGGGAAGCTCACCATGCTGCAATGCGGCCTAGCGGAGCGGGCCATCCATCGCCTGCCCCATCCAGTGCATCCGCGCGCTCTTCATCTTCTGTGACTGTGGGTACAGCTGTCAGACTTGTTCTTCCACGCAGACCTTTTACCACTGTAACCACAACAGGCAGTTTGCTTGGTAGGTTGTCAGTTGGTTTGGAAGGGGAAACAAATGCTGGTGTACACCTCTCTCAGACATCGAGAGCAACAATTTTGGATGAAGGCAACATCATGTCTCTGCCTGCACTTTTCTCACAGACCTGCAGTATTGCAGGGACACCCTACTCACCACCATCTACACACAGCAGCCAGATCTCGGTCCCTCAGATGTGGAAAAATAAAAGGCCATTTCCTCCGAGCCATGACAAAGCTAAGAGGTTGACTTTATCTCTCTGTAATCTCTTGGCTACCGAAATGCTGCCTTTCCACCTGGTGGACACAGAGGATTGTCGAGACCTTATGTCCGTCGCAGTGCCACAGTACCAAATGCCCAGTCGCCACTACTTCTCTAAGAAAGGTGTGCCTGCGCTACACCAGCATGTCGCACACAACATCACCGCTTCTTTGAGAAACTCTGTGTGTGACCGGGTGCATTTCCCCACCGATACTTGGACCAGTAATCATGGACAGGGGCGTTACATGTCGCTGACTGGGCACTGGGTAACTATGGTGATAGATGGTGAAGGGTCTGCTGAACAAGTCTTGCCATCCCCACGACTTGTGCGTCAATCCTCTGTATGTCGAAGTTCCTCCACTGCTTCTGCCTCCTCAACCTCGTCTGGGTCCTCCACCTCCGCCCAAAGCCTGCCTGGTGAGGCCACCCACGTTGCAAATGTTCACAAGGAATCCTGCACACCTCCTTACTATGCTGGCAGCAGAGCTTAACGGCATCAGGTGGTCTTTAGCTTTAAATGTCTTGGAAATAAGAGTCACACAGCGGATGAGTTGTGGTCAGCTCTGCGGTCCGAGTTTCGTAAATGGTTGTCTCCACTCAACTTGCAGCCAGGGAAGGCCGTGTGCGACAATGCTGCAAACCTGGATGCGGCCCTTCGCCGGGGCAAGGTGACACACATGTCTTGTATGGCTCACGTGTTGAACCTTGTTGTCCATCAATTTTTAACCCACTATCCCGGCCTAGATAAGCTTCTGCACAGGGCACGGTCACTCTCTGCTCACTTCCACCGTTCAACCGTCGCAGCTGACCGACTTGCATCACTCCAGAAGTCTTTCGGCCTGCCGGTTCATCGCCTGAAATGCGATGTGCCGATACACTGGAATTTGACTCTTCACATGTTACAGCGACTGTGGCAGCACCGCCGAGCCCTGGTGCAATACGTTATGACGTATAGCCTGGGCCAACGAGATGCAGAGGTGGGGCAGATCACGCTGATGGAGTGGTCTCAGATCAAGGACCTATGCACCCTTCTGCACAGTTTCGACATGGCGACGAATATGTTTAGCGCTGACAATGCCATTATCAGCATGACAATTCCAGTCATTTACATGCTGGAGCACACGCTAAACACTATTCGGAGTCAGGGGGTGGGAAAAGAAGAAGGGGAGGAAGTACAGGAGGATTCATATGCGCAAGGGATAACAACATCTACAAGGTCCAGACGTTCATCATCACCAAGACGGCAGGGTCAAAAGGGTCACAAGTACAGCCGTCAGGGTAGAGAGTAAGTGGAGAGCATCACATTCAGCAGAATGCGGTATCAGGATGGTGGTGAGTACACATAGAGGCAAAAGAGGAGAGGAGAGGACGCCTGCTCAAAAAGGACCATTTGGTGCTGGAACAGTGGTGGCAGTGGTAATGCCATGACTCGTATGCCCCTGCGTCTCTATTATAAGCAACTACCTTGAGAAAGGTCTGATAAACCGAAATGTTGGTTTGTTGCTTTGTGTTAGGGTTCACATTTTGCAATTTTGTCGGTTGTAAATAAAAACACTTGCATCCAAATTCTCCTCTCCTTCCTTATTGAGTGCTCGGGTTTCCTATTACTTGTGATTATTATATTACCCTGCAGCACCTATATCTATAGCAGTTGCAGCCAGACTTTTTCTGTATTATACTCATCAATGAAGACATTGTACGGTAAGGGCCTATACCACTGTGGTGCACTTGGCGAATGCTGGGCAGCCCACTTAATTGAATAGTAAGGAAATGTAATAGACTATTGGCCAGGCACTCTGCTTCAAATATGTGTAACTTATGCCCTTTGCAAGTTTTATCTAAGTGCAATTCTAATATTGCATCCTTTCTGTGCATTTGGTTCTATGACCTTGGCTGGTAAATATCATTGCATTTTTGCTAGGTTTATAATTGAATTATCTTAAAACATTTTTTTTTTTAAATGCCCTTCTTTCTTTGTCTATGCTTTTCATTTTGCTGTAGTGTGGGCTAATAGAAGACCACAATTTTCACTCTACTTTGCAATATCACTGGTACTGTAGTATATAGTTTAAACAATAGAATGATTGCAAGTTCAAGAACCCTAGATGGACTACAAAATAGGAGTAAAAAGTGGAAAAAAACAATCTTTGAAAGTTGAAAAAATATAAAAATTCAATTCACCTTTTTGTTCCCCCATTATAAATAAAGAAATAATAATAAAAAGAAAACATTAAATGATTTCTTATTGCTGCATTCCTAAAAGTCCATTAAGTTAAAATTGTAAAATAAATGACTGTATTTGAAATTCTGCAAAGAAAATAAAATCAGAATGCCAGAACTGTGGTTTTTGATAATCATATCTCTGTAAGGAAATTCTATATAAAGCAAATAAAAAATGTTAGATACCCAAAATAAATATATATAAAAACATTACCTTAGCATGCAAAAAACAAGCACCCCATAATTTTATTAGCATATATATAAAAACACAATTATTGTGGTCTTTTAGTCACCACTAGTGATAAGCGAATATACTCAGCACTAGTGATGGTTGAACCCAAATTGTAGAGTTCTGGGTTGGTGCTGGATACCTACTGTCCATGCACAGACCCCAAACACGGAATTCTCAGGTAACTCTGTATAAGGGCTTATGTCCACTTGCGATTTTCATGTGCAAGTGCAATCCGATGAAAAATCGGATTGCACTCGCACCAGTGATAATCTATGGTGCAGTGTCATTTTGCTATTTTTTTCTTGTCTCAAATCGTGCTCTCGCTGCAATTGCAGCATGCTGCGTTTTTCACCAAGACTCAGCTCACACACCCCCAACATCGCACTGCACTCACATGATTTGCGACTGCAGTGTGGTGCATGCATGGACGGACAGCGTAGGAGATGGGAGAAAGTATTCCCTCCATCTTCTCTGCTCCTGTGATGCGATTGCAAGATCGCATCACAGTCGCATGACCCTCGGCTGATGCATGAAGCAGAGGGTCATTAGCATTTAGCTTCCGATGCTCTCGCATCGGAAGTGGTACACAAGTGGACATGAGCCCTTTCTGTTCAGATTTGGCCACCAGGGATATTAAAAAAAAGAAAAAGAAATAAATAAGGACTAAAGCAAGAGCGTTATATTATAATTACCAAGTCTATCGCACAGCTGTAAAACTACCTGCGGGTCCCCTCATTCATATTCATTGCTTCCGCCGCCCACCGTGAGTCCCAGCCTTTATGATGTATTGCAGTCAGATTGCGCCCCAATCTTGTATGACATCCTGTGTCTGTGATTGGTTGGAATCACACACTGTCTGCATTCCTTATAGAGGTGTAAAAATAAATGAAGACAACTTCCATTACTAATCTAGGGCTTAGTGGCAGCTGTGAGCTGTCATTAAACCCTTATATTACCCCGATTGCCACCACACAAGGGTAATCGGGAGGAGCTGAGAAAAAGTGCTGGAATTGTCACATTTAATGTATCCAAAAATTCTGGATGGCTGCGGGCTGCTATTTTTAGGCTGGGTATCAAAACTGGGGGGAATGCACAGCATTTTCTAAATTATTTATTTAAATAAATAATTATTTTGCTACACAGGCAAGATAAGCAGACGACTTGGGGCTGCAGCCTGTAGCTGTATTCTTTATCTGCACTGGGTATCACAATATGTGGGATCCTATGCCAATATATTGATTTATTTATTCATTTTTACAGCACTATAGGGATGCAAACAGCGTGTGTGATTCCAACCAATCACAGACACTGTCATAAAGGTGGGAGGCACAGTCTGACTGCAACCAATCACAGGTGGCGGGACGGACTGTGGGCAGGGGAACCAGTGAGTATGTATGAAAGTTAATGAGCAGACCCAGAAGTAGTGTTACAGACTTGAAAGTATAATGTTCCTTCTCCAATCCCTCTAGCCCTTTCTATCAGCATTTTACAGCTCAACGTTCAGGTCCCCATAGAATTATATTAGATTCCGCGTCCTGGCACATGTTTGGGTTCAAGTCCCGTCACGAACCGGATTTTCTTTTTTTTTTTTTTTTTTAAAATCTGTGTGGACCCTCTGAACCCGAATATCTGCGGATCAAGCATCTCTACTCGGCTCTGTTAATTACTCGCATGAATATTAAGGTAGTCGTGATATTTGTTACTAGTTGAGCATTTTGGTATTCACCTTGTAAGTTTCTAGACCCCTCCCAAAATGTTTGGCATCTGATGTTCAGCCATTAAACATCCTGGGAGGAAATGGAAATTTAGTGCATGGAAATGCCTGCACCTGCGTTTTTGTGCAGTTTTCTGCCAGGAGATGGAATTTAAACACCAAATTACTGCACCAAATCTGCATCTCTTGGCCAAAAAAAAGTATTAATACCGCATCGAAACCATATTGCGTTTTGATGCATTTTTTTTGCTAGGAAATGCAGTATTGGTAAAGGAATTTGGTGTATAAATTCCATCACCAAATCTGCATCTCTTGACAAAAAAACACAGATTTAAGGTTAATAAATTGGAAAAAGAGTGTGGGATTTTTTTTATTTTTTTTTTAAATAAAGAGTTTTCTCTATGTTTTGTGATTATTGCTTTCTACTTACAGGACTAGTAATGGGGGGTCTCATTGATACCTACCATTAATAATCAAGGGCTTTGTGGCAGTTGTGATTTTTGATAAGCCACAGCTGTTATATCTCCCCCTTATATTACCCTAATTGCCACTAGGGCAATTGGGATAAGTTGGGTAAAGGAGCTGTGTAAAGCACCAGAACTGTTGCATCTAATGGATGCAACAATTCTGGGTGTCTGCAGGCTGCTGCTTTTAGTCTGGGGACTCCAATAACCATGCCCTCCCTAGCCTGAAAATACCAGCCTCCAGCTGTTGGCTTTAACTTAGCTGGGTATCAAAATTGGTGGGAATAACATGCTTTTTTTTAAACTATTTACTGTATTTAAGTAATTTAGAAAAAATTGCATGTGGTCCCTCTTATTTTGCTATACAAGCAAGGTATCGCACAGAGCTGAGGGCTGCAACCTGTTGCTATCTGCCTTATCTGTGCTGGGTATGTATATACGGGGGACCCTGCAACTTTTTTTAATTTATTTATTTTTACACTCTATTAGAGACCCAGGCAGCTACTGTGAAGGCAGCCATTCAGAGACGCCAGCAGTCTGACTGCAACCAATAACAGATGTCGGCAGAGATGGTATAATAGAATAATTTAAACACAAATATTTCACTATTCGCCCATCTCTAGTTAGCACTAGTGATGAGCGAGCATGCTTGTAACTACTCGGTACTCGCACGAGTATCGCTGTACTCGGGCTGCTCGGCGGGGACCGAGTAATCTCGCGATACTCGTGCTGTACTCGTGGTCTTCATTTCTGCATGTTGGCGCTCTTTTGAGAGCCAGCCCTCATGCAGGGATTGGCTGGCAGACCACTGCAATGCCACAGCCCTGTTAGTTGTGGAATTGCAGTGATTGGCCGGCCTGCACAGCGTAACCGAGCCTTTATACCGGCCGGCGCGCTGTGCTCTGCTCACAACTATCCAGACAGTCAGTGCAGGGAGAGTGTCGCTGATTCAGGGAAAGCTTTGCGGCCCTTTATAGTTAGTTCCGGAGCAGGGCTGCAAACAGTGTGACCAGAAGTCCTTCTCAGGACTATTCTAGTTGTATACAGGCAGGCAGGGTATAGCCAGGTCGGAGTACAGTAGCAGAGTCCTTCTCAGGACTATTGTTGCTATATACAGGCAGGGTATAGCCAGGTCGGAATACAGGCTAGTGACCAGAAGAGTCCTTGTCAGGACTATTGTAGCAGTATACAGGCAGGCAGGCTGGCAGGGTATATAGCCATTCCTAGTGGTGACCGTATACCAGCCTTCATCATATCTGGGGCTGGTGTACACAGTCTAAAACAGTCCAGATAGTGTCAGACTTCTCAGTAATTGTCGCTCCTAAAAACCAGTTAGGTTCTTATTGCGTCCGTGCTTGCATTTAAAAACAGCACGTGTGTGTCTGTCGGTGGCAGCGTACAGGTGCGCGTTTTGCACAAACTATTATATAACGCACAAGTCTAGTGTATAATACACGTCAGTCAGCAGTGTCTGATAGTGTCAGACTTCTCAGTAATTGTCGCTCCTAAAAACCAGTTAGGTTCTTATTGCGTCCGTGCTTGCAATTAAAAACAGCACGTGTGTGTCTGTCGGTGGCAGCGTCAGGCTCCATATTGTCCCTGGATAGAGACGTGCATGATGGCCTGTAAACATGAAGTGCCCATTGTAAGGAAGTGGGTCTATTGTAGTATAGCCCTTAGGCAGGGCAGCCAAAAATTTGGAGGCTCCACATTGTCCCTGGATAGAGATGTGCATGAGGGCCTCAAAACATTGTTCCCATTGCAAAGGAGCGGGTCTCCTGTCGTTGTAATGCCCATTCAGAAAGAATGGGCGAAAAAATTTACCACTGGGGGTATACCTGAAACAACGGCTTAACTATTGTAACGGTCACCATGATGGCGCATGAGGAGAAGGAGGAGCAGTCCAGCGATTAGCCAAAGTCCAGAAGTGTGTTACCATGGGTGAGTGGAGGTACATGGCAAATTCCCGTTACAAACTTTAAATTCCGCTGTCATTTGCAGGTGGTGTGTGGTGAAGTCTGGCCAAATCCAACCCTTGTTCATCTTGATCAGAGTCAGCCTGTCAGCATTTACAGTTGACAGGCGGGTGCGTTTATCTGTAATGATTCCACCTGCGGCACTAAAAACACGCTCTGACAAAACGCTAGCGGCAGGGCAGGCCAGGACTTCCAAGGCGTAGAGAGCCAATTCATGCCACGTGTCCAGCTTGGATACACATTAATTGTAAGGCACAGAGGAATGTCGGAGTACAGTTGTTTGATCTGCAAGGTACTCCTTGAGCATCTGGCCAAACTTAGGATTTCTTGTGGCACTACCCCTCACCTCAGGGGCTGTGGTATGTGAGGGGCTGAGAAAACTGTCCCACATCTTAAAGACTGTTCCCCTACCTCTGGCGGATTGGACTTGTGCCCCTCTCGGCTGTACGCCTTGGTTGTCCACTGATTCCTGACCTATGCCGCTAGCGTTTTGTGAGGGGAATGCTTTGCCTACTTCCGTGACTATGGCCTTCTGGAACTGCTGCATTTTGCCTGACCTCTCCGCCTCGGGAATAAGAGACATAAAGTTCTCCTTTTAGCGTGGGTCTAACAGTGTTACCAACCAGTAATGATTGTCGGCCAAGATGTTCTTAACGCGAGGGTCACGAGACAGGCAGCTTACCATAAAGTCAGCCATGTGTGCCAGACTCTTAACAGCCATCACTTTAGTATCCTGACCAACACGATGACTGAACATGCTGTCCTCCTCCTCCTCCTCCTCATCATCTACCCTGTCCTCTGGCCAGCCACGCTGAACCGAGGATATGACTGCATGTCATATCCTCAATTTGGCCAGAGAGTTGCTCCATGTCTTCATCCTCCTCCTCTTCATAGTCCTCCACTGCACGTTGTGATGAGACGAGGCTGGGCTGTGTGTTATCACCCACACCCACTACTGTTTCTTGCTCAAACTCATCGCGCTCCGCCTGCAATGCATCATGGTTGTTTTTTGAGCAGAGACCATTTTAGAAGGCAGAGAAGCGGTATGGTGACGCTAATAATGTCGTCATCGCCGCTCACCATCTTGGTGGAGTCCTCAAAGTTTTGGCGGATGGTGCATAGGTCGGACATCCATCTCCACTCCTCAGGTGTTATGTGTGGAGTTTGACCCATTTCCCGACGGCTTAGGTGATGCAGGTACTCAACAACTGCCCTCTTCTGCTCACATATCCTGACCAACTTGTGCAGAGTTGAATTCCAACGCGTGGGGACATCACACACCAGTCTGTGTGCCGGAAGATGCAAACGGCGTCTTAAGCCGGCAAGGCCGGCTGAAGCAGTAGGTGACTTTCGAAAATGTGCAGACAGGCGGCGAACTTTTACCAGCAGATCAGACAGCTCTGAGTATGACTTTAGAAACCGCTGAACCACGAGGTTGAGCACATGGGCCACGCATGGAACATGTGTCAGCTGGCCTCGCCTCAAAGCCGCCACCAGGTTCCGGCCATTGTCACACACGACCTTTCCTGGCTTTAGGTTCAGAGTTGTGAGCCAGTGATCTGCCTTCTGTTTCAGAGCTGTCCACACCTCTTCTGCATTGTGGGGTTTGTTGTCACCTATGCAGATTAGCTTCAGCACTGCCTGTTGCCGCTTCGCCGAGGCAGTGCTGCAGTGCTTCTGTGTCGCCCTGGACAAGCCAGGGGCCACAGAGCACAACACTTAAACACCCCACACTCCCTGCAGGCATATCATAGTCAAAACACAAAATCCTTGTTGCCTTCCCCAGGGGCTGTTGTCCACACCAGGGTGTGGAGCCAGGCGGTTGGTCTCCACCCACCGAGGAGGAGGGAAAACACAGGCAGTGAGAGTTAAGCTAAGGAAGTGGAAGGAGGAAAGTAGTAGAGAGGAGAAAAGTGACAGCAAAGAGCCTGAAGTTGGTCCGGGTGTGTGGCCCGGACAGGACAGCAAGGTTGGCAGGATGTGGTGACCGTCTGCAGTGGAGGCCGATTGGAGTCTGCCGTAAGGACCGTGGACGGGTGGTGACCCGGCCGTACCGGACCGGTATACAAAGAGAAGCCAGCACCATTGGCAGAGGACTTTCGGATCCCGGCAAGGCTTGGTGTCGCCGTGAATTTGCCAAATCCGTTAGTGAAGGGGACCTCAGGGTTTCCAAACAGCCAAGTCCAGATAGAAGGCAACCGTCCAACCGTGAAGGGGAGACACCGCCACCGCCAAGGGCAACCGTCTCCCAGGGCCTGCGCCTGTGGGCAAAAGGGGCTCCTCCGGCCCATATCCAGGTCGGGGAGCGGGTTACCGTTGGGAAACCATCACTACCAACACTTAACTTAGGTGCAGGGAGAGACAGTCATCACTAACCTGCAGGGAGGAACAACCGCAGCCGTCCGAGTGACCCGTCCATCCAGCCACTTGTTTTACCATGAACTGTGTCATCATCATTGGGCTGAGTGAGTACCTCCGTGCCGTGCGGCACAGCGCTGCCCCTGTGACCCTGCACCTCATCAGGCCCCGCAACCCGCCTGTCATCCATCTCTACCACATCACCAGGCCCCGGGACAACCAACCCCCCTACCCACGGAGGGGAGAAATAACAACAAAGCTGCTCCCTGTCACAGGCTCCCGGGATCCCCGTCCAGAGCAGCGGTGGTGTCCACACAATCACCACAACCGTGGGTGGCGTCACGGACAATATCCCCAAAACCCAAACCACCCCTTTTCACTCACGGGCGAGTAGCGCCGCTCGAGTCCCCGGGATCCGGCCATCGCTCGAGCCAACGAGCAGCAGCAGCCGTAGAGCAGCGTCAGCCGGACCCGAGCAGTGGGAGAGCGCACCGTCCCCTCCTCCGCCCGCGACACTTCCAGCTTGGGACTGGTGTGGAGGGTAAAGTGGATCAGGATGCGCAGAAGGAGGAGGAGGAGGCTGAGGAGCATGACATTCCGGAGCTGTAGAGTGTGTGTGAAACCCTGACTGAGGTAGGGCCTGCAAAACTTGGTGTGTGAAGGACGTGTTCCGTCCCTCGCTCAGACTGGGTCCCAGCTTGCACAATATTAACCCAGTGTGACATCAACGAGATGTAGCGGCCTTGCCCACATGCACTTGTCCACGTGTCTGTGGTTAGGTGGACTTTGGCTGAAACAGCGTTGTTCAGGGCACGTGTGATGTTTTGTGACACGTGGTTATGCAATGCGGGGACGACACACCGGGAGAAATAGTGGCGGCTGTGGACCGAGTAACGTGGGACAGCTGCCACCATCAGGTCGCGGAATGCTTCTGTCTCAACCAGCCTAAAAGGCAACATTTCCAGCGCAAGCAGTCGCGAAATGTTAGCATTTAGAACTGTGGCATGTGGGGTGTTGGCAGTGTATTTGCGCCTGCGTTCAAAGGTTTGCTGAATGGATAACTGAACGCTGCGCTGGGACAAGGACGTGCTTGATGATGGTGTTCTTTCTGCGTAGGCAACTGCAGGTGCAGGAGTGGAGGAGGCTTGTTAGCAGGCAGCATGGACAGGGGATTGGCTCGCATGCACAACCAGCGAAGACGTAGCAGTGACATCAGCAAGCACTGCTCCTGGACTCTGTTGTACTTCCCACAAAGTCGGGTGCTTGGCTGACATGTGCCTGATCATGCTGGTGGTGGTCAGGCTGCTAGTTTTGGTACCCCTGCTGATGCTGGCATGGCAGGTGTTGCAAATGGCCTTTTTAGAATCATCTGGAGCCAACTTAAAAAACTGCCAGTGTCAAAGTTCCGGGTTTTCCAGTTTTCTTTTGAAAGAGCTTGCCCTTTGTTAACATGGAGTTTTCTGTTCTGTTGCCCTACTTCCTGTCCATCTGTTTAAAAGCCGCCCCTAAAGCTTAGTCCAGTGCCTGAGTATACTGCTTCCTGTGTGCTCCTGCCCTGCAGCTTTTGGTTCCTGATTGTTATTCGGATCCTCTTGGAAAACAACCGACACCGACTCTGGACTTCATCTGGTATCATCTAGCTGTGCCCGGACTCCGTTTGCCGTCTTTGGTCGGCACTTCTGCCCGGTTCCTTCCGTTTAATACCACTCTGGACTCACATCACGTAGGGACATTTTTGCACTTACCTATTGCCCTTTTGTGTCCCGGCTGCTGCGCATTTAGGGCTTCTGGGGTGATTGCCAGACAGTCCCTGTATAGGGGTTCGCTCTTGGTGGTCTCCCTGGGGGAGTCCGGTGCGCGGTCCCGGGAATTCCCTTTCGCTCCGTCCCTGGAAGGTATTTCCTGTATTTATGTTCTACTGTGTTTTTGTTCCGTTTATGTACATATTTGCTGGTTGCATATTATAAACGTCTTGCACCAAGAACTCGTCTCTGGTTGTCATTGCCCTAACGCAATCGAAATCCTCAATACATACAATAGTATTACAGCCAGACTCGGGAAGACCTAACATTTGTACAGGCACCTTGTGTCGTGTTGTTCCGGGGAACAGTTGCCTGACGTCTGCCTGGGGCCACCACTCTGCTTCTTACTGCCTGTTGGGATGCTACGCCTCCCTCCCCCTGTGCACTGCTGTCCTCGCTCTGCATATCCTCCTGCCAGGTTGGGTCAGTTACTGGATCATCCACCACGTCGTCTTCCTCTTCCGCACCCTGCTCCTCCTCCTGACTTCCTGACAATTGTGTCTCATCATCGTCCACCCTTTGTTGAGACACGTTGCCAACTTCGTGAGAACGTGGCTGCTCAAATATTTGGGCATCTGTACATACAATCTCGTCATGGCCCACTTCAACAGGAGCTGGCGAGAGGCCAGAATTTGTGAATGGAAACATGAACGAACAGCTCTTCCGAGTGTCCAAGTGTGGGATCAGTAATGTCCGTGGACGTGTACTCGGCCTGGTGGTAGGAAGGAGGATCAGGTTCTGAAATGTGCGGTGCAGTATCACGGCTACTGACACTTGACCGTGTGGAAGACAGAGTGTTTGTGGTGGTGCCAATCTGACTGGAAGCATTATCCGCTATCCAACTAACAACCTGTTGACACTGGTCTTGGTTCAAGAGCGGTGTACTGCAGCGGTCCCCAAGAATTTGGGACAGGACGTGCGAGCCACTAGATGTGGCCCTTTGTTGTGGCGAAATTAGAGCTTGCACACAACCTCGGTCTCTGCCTGCACCACCATCACGTCCACTTCCTTGTTCGTTGACAACGCCCTTGCGCATTTTGCAATGCTGTGCTGATGTGTATTCACTAGACTTGTGCGTTATATCCAAGTTTTTGCAAAACTCACACAAATGCAGCGGAAAGCTGCCACCAACAGGCACACACGTGCGGTTTTTAAATGCAAGCACGGAGGCACTAAGAACCTAACAGGTCTCTATCCAGGGACAACGTGGAGCCTCCCAATTTTTGGCTGCCCTGCCTAAGGGCTATACTACAATAGACCCACTTCCTTCCAATGGGCACTTCAGGTTTACAGGCCCTCATGCACGTCTCTACCCAGGGACAACGTGGAGCCTCCCAATTTTTGGCTGCACTGCCTAAGGGCTATACTATAATACACCCACTTCCTGACAATGGACACTTAATGTTTTGAGGCCCTCATGCACGTCTCTACCCAGGGACAACGTGGAGCCTCCCAATTTTTGGCTGCCCTGCCTAAGGGCTATACTATAATACACCCACTTCCTGACAATGGACACTTAATGTTTTGAGGCCCTCATGCACGTCTCTACCCAGGGACAACGTGGAGCCTCCCAATTTTTGGCTGCCCTGCCTAACGGCTATACTACAATAGACCCACTTCCTTACAATGGGCACTTCAGGTTTACAGGCCCTCATGCACGTCTCTATCCAGGGACAACGTGGAGCCTCCCAATTTTTGGCTGCCCTGCCTAAGGGCTATACTACAATAGACCCACTTCCTTACAATGGGCACTTCAGGTTTACAGGCTCTCATGCACGTCTGTATGCAGGGGCATTGGTGAACCTCACAATTTTGGACTGCCCTGGCAAAGGAAAATACTACAAAGACTCACTTCCTCAAAATGGGCACATTAGACTCAAGAGGCCTTCATGTACGTCTCTTCTCAGGGACATCGGAGTGCCACACAATGTTTTCACGTAAAATCTTTCATGTATTAATCTCAAAAAGTAACATACACCAGCTCTATCTCACTATTGGGTATGTGCCCTTAACATTTCCGCCATGAAAAATCATTTTGGGGTCATTTTGGAAGGTTTTCTGGTGAGTCCGTAAAAATGGCGTAAAACGCGGACAAAATTGTTCACAGCTGTGACTTTTCAGTGATAAATGCTTCAAGGGGTCTTCCCCATGCTGTTGCCATGTCATTTGAGCACTCTTCTGAGACTTTTGTGACATTTTTAGGGTTTCTCCATGCTGCCGGGGGGTCAATTCACAAAAATACTCGGGTCTCCCATAGGATAACATTGGGCTCGTTGCTCGGGCCGAGTACACGAGTATCTTGGGAGGCTCGGCCCGAGCTTCGAGCACCCGAGCTTTTTAGTACTCGCTCATCACTAGTTAGCACTCAAAATACTGTATAGGGTCCACATTAGTATCTATAAAATTGTGAGCACAATACACAAAAAACAAGCCCTTAAACAGCTCAATCAAGCCAAATTTTATATTCCACAAACTTCTATTTTGTGATTTTGTTTTTTTACCACTTAAATAACAAAAATGAGATATGGCACCCTTAAATCTTTCCAGTAGTGATGAGCGAGTACTAAAAAGCTCGGGTGCTCGAAGCTCGGGCCGAGCCTCCCAAGATACTCGTGTACTCGGCCCGAGCAACGAGCCCAATGTTATCCTATGGGAGACCCGAGTATTTTTGTGAAATGACCCCCCGGCAGCATGGAGAAACCCTAAAAATGTCACAAAAGTCTCAGAAGAGTGCTCAAATGACATGCATGGGGAAGACCCCTTGAAGCATTTATCACTCAAAAGTCACAGCTGTGAACAATTTTGTCCGCGTTTCACGCCATTTTTACGGACTCACCAGAAAACCTTCCAAAATGACCCCAAAATGATTTTTCATGGCAGAAATGTTAAGGGCACATACCCAATAGTGAGATAGAGCTGGTGTATGTTACTTTTTGAGATTAATACATGAAAGATTTTACGTGAAAACATTGTGTGGCACTCCAATGTCCCTGAGAAGAGACGTACATGAAGGCCTCTTGAGTCTAATGTGCCCATTTTGAGGAAGTGAGTCTTTGTAGTATTTTCCTTTGCCAGGGCAGTCCAAAATTGTGAGGTTCACCAATGCCCCTGCATACAGACGTGCATGAGGGCCTGTAAACCTGAAGTGCCCATTGTAAGGAAGTGGGTCTATTGTAGTATAGCCCTTAGGCAGGGCAGCCAAAAATTGGGAGGCTCCACGTTGTCCCTGGATAGAGACGTGCATGAGGGCCTCAAAACATTAAGTGTCCATTGTCAGGAAGTAGGTGTATTATATAGTATAGCCCTTAGGCAGGGCAGCCAAAAATTGGGAGGCTCCACATTGTCCCTGGATAGAGACGTGCATGATGGCCTGTAAACCTGAAATGCCCATTGTAAGGAAGTGGGTCTATTTCAGTATAGCCCTTTGCCAGGGCAGCCAAAAATTGGGAGGCTCCACATTGTCCCTGGATAGAGACGTGCATGATGGCCTGTAAACCTGAAGTGCCCATTGTAAGGAAGTGGATCTATTTCAGTATAGCCCTTTGCCAGGGCAGCCAAAAATTGGGAGGCTCCACATTGTCCCTGGATAGAGACGTGCATGATGGCCTGTAAACCAGAAGTGCCCATTGTAAGGAAGTGGGTCTATTTCAGTATAGCCCTTTGCCAGGGCAGCCAAAAATTGGGAGGCTCCACATTGTCCCTGGATAGAGACGTGCATGATGGCCTGTAAACCTGAAGTGCCCATTGTAAGGAAGTGGGTCTATTTCAGTATAGCCCTTTGCCAGGGCAGCCAAAAATTGGGAGGCTCCACATTGTCCCTGGATAGAGACGTGCATGAGGGCCTCAAAACATTAAGTGTCCATTTTAAGGAAGTGGGTGTATTATAGTATAGCCCTTAGGCAGGGCAGCCAAAAATTGGGAGGCTCCATGTTGTCCCTGGGTAGAGACGTGCATGAGGGCCTCAAAACATTAAGTGTCCATTTTAAGGAAGTGGGTGTATTATAGTATAGCCCTTAGGCAGGGCAGCCAAAAATTGGGAGGCTCCACGTTGTCCCTGGGTAGAGACGTGCATGAGGGCCTCAAAACATTAAGTGTCCATTTTAAGGAAGTGGGTGTATTATAGTATAGCCCTTAGGCAGGGCAGCCAAAAATTGGGAGGCTCCACGTTGTCCCTGGGTAGAGACGTGCATGAGGGCCTCAAAACATTAAGTGTCCATTTTAAGGAAGTGGGTGTATTATAGTATAGCCCTTTGCCAGGGCAGCCAAAAATTGGGAGGCTCCACATTGTCCCTGGATAGAGACGTGCATGAGGGCCTCAAAACATTAAGTGTCCATTTTAAGGAAGTGGGTGTATTATAGTATAGCCCTTAGGCAGGGCAGCCAAAAATTGGGAGGCTCCACGTTGTCCCTGCGTAGAGACGTGCATGAGGGCCTCAAAACATTAAGTGTCCATTGTCAGGAAGTAGGTGTATTATATAGTATAGCCCTTAGGCAGGGCAGCCAAAAATTGGGAGGCTCCACATTGTCCCTGGATAGAGACGTGCATGATGGCCTGTAAACCTGAAATGCCCATTGTAAGGAAGTGGGTCTATTTCAGTATAGCCCTTTGCCAGGGCAGCCAAAAATTGGGAGGCTCCACATTGTCCCTGGATAGAGACGTGCATGATGGCCTGTAAACCTGAAGTGCCCATTGTAAGGAAGTGGGTCTATTTCAGTATAGCCCTTTGCCAGGGCAGCCAAAAATTGGGAGGCTCCACATTGTCCCTGGATAGAGACGTGCATGATGGCCTGTAAACCAGAAGTGCCCATTGTAAGGAAGTGGGTCTATTTCAGTATAGCCCTTTGTCAGGGCAGCCAAAAATTGGGAGGCTCCACATTGTCCCTGGATAGAGACGTGCATGATGGCCTGTAAACCTGAAGTGCCCATTGTAAGGAAGTGGGTCTATTTCAGTATAGCCCTTTGCCAGGGCAGCCAAAAATTGGGAGGCTCCACATTGTCCCTGGATAGAGACGTGCATGAGGGCCTCAAAACATTAAGTGTCCATTTTAAGGAAGTGGGTGTATTATAGTATAGCCCTTAGGCAGGGCAGCCAAAAATTGGGAGGCTCCACGTTGTCCCTGGGTAGAGACGTGCATGAGGGCCTCAAAACATTAAGTGTCCATTTTAAGGAAGTGGGTGTATTATAGTATAGCCCTTAGGCAGGGCAGCCAAAAATTGGGAGGCTCCACATTGTCCCTGGGTAGAGACGTGCATGAGGGCCTCAAAACATTAAGTGTCCATTTTAAGGAAGTGGGTGTATTATAGTATAGCCCTTAGGCAGGGCAGCCAAAAATTGGGAGGCTCCACGTTGTCCCTGGGTAGAGACGTGCATGAGGGCCTCAAAACATTAAGTGTCCATTTTAAGGAAGTGGGTGTATTATAGTATAGCCCTTTGCCAGGGCAGCCAAAAATTGGGAGGCTCCACATTGTCCCTGGATAGAGACGTGCATGAGGGCCTCAAAACATTAAGTGTCCATTTAAGGAAGTGGGTGTATTATAGTATAGCCCTTAGGCAGGGCAGCCAAAAATTGGGAGGCTCCACGTTGTCCCTGGGTAGAGACGTGCATGAGGGCCTCAAAACATTAAGTGTCCATTTTAAGGAAGTGGGTGTATTATAGTATAGCCCTTAGGCAGGGCAGCCAAAAATTGGGAGGCTCCACGTTGTCCCTGGGTAGAGACGTGCATGAGGGCCTCAAAACATTAAGTGTCCATTTTATGGAAGTGGGTGTATTATAGTATAGCCCTTAGGCAGGGCAGCCAAAAATTGGGAGGCTCCACGTTGTCCCTGGGTAGAGACGTGCATGAGGGCCTCAAAACATTAAGTGTCTATTTTAAGGAAGTGGGTGTATTATAGTATAGCCCTTAGGCAGGGCAGCCAAAAATTGGGAGGCTCCACGTTGTCCCTGGGTAGAGACGTGCATGAGGGCCTCAAAACATTAAGTGTCCATTTTAAGGAAGTGGGTGTATTATAGTATAGCCCTTAGGCAGGGCAGCCAAAAATTGGGAGGCTCCACGTTGTCCCTGGGTAGAGACGTGCATGAGGGCCTCAAAACATTGTTCCCATTGCAAAGGAGCGGGTCTCCTGTCGTTGTAATGTCCATTCTGCAAAGAATGGGCGAAAAAATTTACCACTGGGGGTATACCTGAAACAAAGGCCTAAGTATTGCAATTTGTAACGGTCATCATCATGGTGGCGCATGAGGAGAAGGAGGAGCAGTCCAGCGATTATCCAAAGTCCAGAAGTGTGTACCCATGGGTGAGTGGAGGTACATGGCAAACTTTAAATTCCGCTCTCATTTGCTGGTGGTGTGGTGAAGTCTGGCCCAATCCAACCCTTGTTCATCTTGATCAGAGTCAGCCTGTCAGCATTTTCAGTTGACAGGCGGGTGCGTTTATCTGTAATGATTCCACCTGCGGCACTAAAAACACGCTCTGACAAAACGCTAGCAGCAGGGCAGGCCAGGACTTCCAAGGCGTAGAGAGCCAATTCATGCCACGTGTCCAGCTTGGATACCCAATAATTGTAAGGCACAGAGGAATGTCGGAGTACAGTTGTTCGATCTGCAAGGTACTCCTTCAGCATCTGGGCAAACTTAGGATTTCTTGTGGCACTACCCCGCACCTCAGGGGCTGTGGTACGTGAGGGGCTGAGAAGACTGTCCCACATCTTAAAGACTGTTCCCCTACCTCTGGCGGATTGGACTTGTGCCTCTCTCGGCTGTACGCCTCGGTTGTCCACTGATTCCTGACCTATGCCGCTAGCGTTTTGTGAGGGGAATGCTTTGCCTACTTCCGTGAGTATGGCCTTCCAGAACTGCTGCATTTTGGTTGACCTCTCCTCCACGGGAATAAGAGACAAAAAGTTCTCCTTGTAGCGTGGGTCTAACAGTGTTACCAACCAGTAATGATTGTCGGCCAAGATGTTCTTAACGCGAGGGTCACGAGACAGGCAGCTTACCATAAAGTCAGCCATGTGCGCCAGACTCTTAACAGCCAGGACTTCAGTAGCCTGACCAACAAGATGACTGAACATGCTGTCCTCCTCCTCCTCCTCCTCATCTACCCTGTCCTCTGGCCAGCCACGCTGAACCGAGGATATGACTGGTGTGCATGTCATATCCTCAATTTGGCCGGAGAGTTGCTCCATGTCTTCATCCTCCTCCTCGTCATAGTCCTCCACTGCACGTTGTGATGAGACGAGGCTGGGCTGTGTGTTATCACCCACACCCACTACTGTTTCTTGCTGCAACTCATCGCGCTCCGCCTGCAATGCATCATGTTTGTTTTTCAGCAGAGACCGTTTTAGAAGGCAGAGTAGCGGTATGGTGACGCTAATAATGGCGTCATCACCACTCACCATCTTGGTGGAGTCCTCAAAGTTTTGGAGGATGGTACATAGGTCTGACATCCATCTCCACTCCTCAGGTGTTATGTGTGGAGTTTGACCCATTTCCCGACGGCTTAGGTGATGCAGGTACTCAACAACTGCCCTCTTCTGCTCACATATCCTGACCAACATGTGCAGAGTTGAATTCCAACGCGTGGGGACATCACACACCAGTCTGTGAGCCGGAAGATGCAAACGGCGCTGAAAGCCGGCAAGGCCGGCTGAAGCAGTAGGTGACTTTCGAAAATGTGCAGACAGGCGGCAAACTTTTACCAGCAGATCAGACAGCTCTGGGTATGACTTTATAAACCGCTGAACCACGAGGTTGAGCACATGGGCCATGCATGGAACATGTGTCAGCTGGCCTCGCCTCAAAGCCGCCATCAGGTTCCGGCCATTGTCACACACGACCTTTCCTGGCTTTAGGTTCAGAGGTGTGAGCCAGTGATCTGCCTGCTGTTTCAGAGCTGTCCACAGCTCTTCTGCATTGTGGGGTTTGTCACCTATGCAGATTAGCTTCAGCACAGCCTGTTGCCGCTTCGCCGAGGCAGTGCTGCAGTGCTTCCAGCTTGTGACTGGTGTGGAGGGCACAGTGGATGAGGATGCGCAGGAGGAGGAGGAGGCTGAAGAGCATGACATTCCGGAGCTGTAGAGTGTGGGTGAAACACTGACTGAGGTAGGGCCTGCAAACCTTGGTGTGGGAAGGACGTGTTCCGTCCCTCGCTCAGACTGGGTCCCAGCTTCCACAATATTAACCCAGTGTGCCGTCAACGAGATGTAGCGGCCTTGCCCACAAGCACTTGTCCACGTGTCTGTGGTTAGGTGGACCTTGGGTGAAACAGCGTTGTTCAGGGCACGTGTGATGTTTTGTGACACGTGGTTATGCAACGCGGGGACGGCACACCGGGAGAAATAGTGGCGGCTGGGGACCGAGTAACGTGGGACAGCTGCCGCCATCAGGTCACGGAATGCTTCTGTCTCCACCAGCCTAAAAGGCAACATTTCCAGCGCAAGCAGTCGCGAAATGTTAGCATTTAGAACTGTGGCATGTGGGGTGTTGGCAGTGTATTTGCGCCTGCGTTCAAAGGTTTGCTGAATGGATAACTGAACGCTGCGCTGGGACAAGGACGTGCTTGATGATGGTGTTCTTTCTGCGTAGGCAACTGCAGGTGCAGGAGTGGAGGAGGCTTGTTCGCAGGCAGCATGGACAGAGGATTGGCTCGCATGCACAACCAGCGAAGACGTAGCAGTGACATCAGCAAGCACTGCTCCTCGACTCTGTTGTACTTCCCACAAAGTCGGGTGCTTGGCTGACATGTGCCTGATCATGCTGGTGGTGGTCAGGCTGCTAGTTTTGGTACCCCTGCTGATGCTGGCACGGCAGGTGTTGCAAATGGCCTTTTTTGAATCATCTGGATCCAACTTAAAAAACTGCCAGACTCGGGAAGACCTAACATTTGTACAGGCACCTTGTGTCGTCGTGTTGTTCCGGGGAACGGTTGCCTGACTTCTGCCTGGGGCCACCACCCTGCTTCTTACTGCCTGTTGTGATGATACGCCTCCCTCCCCCTGTGCACTGCTGTCCTCGCTCTGCATATCCTCCTGCCAGGTTGGGTCAGTTACTGGATCATCCACCACGTCGTCTTCCTCTTCCGCACCCTGCTCCTCCTCCTGACTTGCTGACAATTGTGTCTCATCATCGTCCACCACTTGTTGAGACACGTTGCCAACTTCGTGAGAACGTGGCTGCTCAAATATTTGGCCATCTGTACAGACGATCTCCTCATGACCCACTTCAATATGAGCTGGCGAGAGGCCAGAATGTGTGAATGGAAACGTGAACAGCTCTTCCGAGTGTCCAAGTGTGGGATCATTAATGTCCGAGGAGGACGTGTACTCAGCCTGGTGGTAGGAAGGAGAATCAGGTTCAGAAATGTGCGGTGCAGTATCACGGCTACTGACACTTGACCGTGTGGAAGACAGAGTGTTTGTGGTGGTGCCAATCTGACTGGAAGCATTATCTGCTATCCAACTAACAACCTGTTGACACTGGTCTTGGTTCAAGAGCGGTGTACTGCTGCGGTCCCCAAGAATTTGGGACAGGACGTGCGAGCGACTAGATGTGGCCCTTTGTTGTGGCGAAATTAGAGCTTGCCCACGACCTCGGCCTCTGCCTGCACCACCATCACGTCCACTTCCTTGTTCCTTGCCAATGCCCTTGCGCATTTTGCAATGCTGTGCACTGCTGACGTGTATATTCACTACTTGTGCGTTATATCAAAGTTTCTGGAAATTGCACACAAGTGCACCTGTACGCTGCCACCAACAGGCACACACGTGCGGTTTTAAAAACCAAGCACGGACGCAATAAGAACCTAACAGGTTTTTTTGGGGAGCGACAATTACAGACAAGTCAGACACTATCTGGACTGTTTTACACTGTGTACACCAGCCCCAGATATGATGAAGGCTGGTATACGGTCACCACTACCCTGCCTGCCTGCCTGCCTGTATACTGGTACAATAGTCCTGACAAGGACTCTTTTGGTCACTAGCCTGTATTCAGACCTGGCTATACCCTGCCTGTATATAGCAACAATAGTCCTGAGAAGGACTCTGCTACTGTACTCCGACCTGGCTATACCCTGCCTGCCTGTATACAACTAGAATAGTCCTGAGAAGGACTTTTGGTCACACTGTTTGCAGCCCTGCAACTGAAAAAGCTATAAAGGGCCGCAAAGCTTTCCCTGAATCAGCGACACTCTCCCTGCACTCACTGTCTGGATAGCTGTGAGCAGAGCACAGCGCGCCGGCCGATATAAAGGCTCGGTCACGCTGTGCAGGCCGGCCAATCACTGCAATTCCACAACTAACAGGGCTGTGGCATTGCAGTGGTCTGCCAGCCAATCCCTGCATGAGGGCTGGCTCTCAAAAGAGCGCCAACATGCAGAAATGAAGACCACGAGTACAGCACGAGTATCGCGAGATTACTCGGTCCCCGCCGAGCAGCCCGAGTACAGCGATACTCGTGCGAGTACCGAGTAGTGACAAGCATGCTCGCTCATCACTACTTTCCAGCAAAATCTGCACTGTAATATAGCGATTTTTCCCTTCTAATCTTTGCACTTTGTCTCAAAAGTAGTTTTAAACCACATATTGGATATTTGAAATATTAGGAGAAATTGTGCAACAAATTATATCAATCATTTTCTCATACTATCCTTTTGAAAATTAAAAACTGGGGGACAAAGGAACATTGTAATGGAAAAAATGGGAAATTTTCATTTACTCTAGTAAAAGTTATACAATTCTGTGAATCGCCTAAGGGTAAAAAATGTTCTTTATACTCCTAAATGAATTCCTCTGGAATAGTTTCCAAAAAAGGGGTCAATTGATGGTGTTTCTTCTGCTTTGCCATGTCAGGAGCTTTTCAAATGTGACATGGAGTCTGCAATGTATTCCAGACAAAATGGTGCTCTACAAATCAAAGAGCACTCTATGCCTTCTGGACTTTGCTGTTCACCAAAAAAGTAGTTTTCCACCACAAATGGGTTATCAGTGTGTGAAAGCAAAATTCCACAACAAATTGTGCAGTCCATTTTCCTTTTACCCTTATGAAAATTAAAACTTCATTTTTACATCTCAACACTAAAATATTATGTGAAGCCCCATTGGTTCAAAATGCTTACCACCCCTATAATTAAATTCCTTGAGTTGTGTAACTTCCAAAAAGGGGTCACTTGTAGAGGGTTCCACTGTTTAGGCATATCAGATGCTTGGCAAATATGACATGATATCTCTACCTATTTCAGCCAAAAAGTCGAATGGGGCTCCTTCCTTTCCGATCTTTACCCTGTGCCCAAACAGTGATATTCAACCATTTATGAGGTATTAGGTGAAAATGGTAAAATTTGGCTCAGTTAGGAAGGTGAAACAGGCTTTGGTAGTAAGGGGTTCATTTTTGTATCAGTATTTATGCTGGAAAAAAAAGATATTTCAATTGTCACTCTGGCTACTAGGACTTACTTAAGACTTCAGCTTTGTTTATAATACCTTGGGGCCAATTTAACAAGACTGGCATAATGCACAAGCATGCCACACCAGTCTTGCTTAAAAAGAAGGCACTACATTTATTGAGACGCACACGACAATTAATTTGTTAATTTTTCTAGGCGGCATGCATCTCTGTGTGCAGTGTTAGAAATCTACTCCTGTCAGAGACTGGAATAGCATTTCTGGCATACATATTTTCTAGACTTTTGTTTTGAGGCGTTATTTGAGAATTTTAATTCTATTAAAGCTCTAGGTTGTACTAATACTATGGCATGGAGCATGTCAGGAACTTTACAGTGGGCTCAGGAGCAGAGCTCATTCCACAGAGAGCAGATGCCGGCTTCAGCATATAGCAGACATCTGCTCCTAACAGCAGTGATCAGTATGCTTGCCGATTGCTGCTGTTAACTTCTTAAGTCCCATTGTCACTTACTGAGAGTGGTATTTATGCTCCGTGATATAAATTTAATTACGCTAAATGCTAAATGCCATAACGAGCAATTAATTCATAACACTACATTTGTGTTTTTTTGCTAAAAAATGCCAATAAAGGCAAAAAGAAATCAAACCATAGTATAAACCCCAAAATTATATTCATAAAATCACCAGCTCCATTAATGGAAATATAAAAATGTTATGGCTCTCTGAATAATATAAACAAATATATATGTTTGATATCTTTGTAGTTCTACTGAACTGGAGAATTATGTTTCCAAGTAGTTTATTTTGTACAATGAATGCCATAAGAACAAAATTAAAAAAAAAATCATGAAATCGTTTTTTTCACCATGTTCCTGCTTACATATAGACCCATTAAAATCAGTGGGCTTGCGCACACGTCCGTGTTTTGACATGTTCCGTGTGTCCATGTGATGCACACATATGTCTGTGTGCTCCACACGGCAACATGTCCATTTTCTGCTGGCAGCATGGATGTAACATGGACCACACACTGATGTGATCTGTGTGATATCAGTGTGACATGTACAGGAGGAAATACGTGTTAATGAGAAATAAATGTATTTTTATACTTACTTGTCTCCGACACCGATGATTCTGGTGCTTCTATCTCTGGTGCTGATGTCACACTTGTTTCCGGGCCCACTCATTATGCTCATCAATATTCCCCACACTGACTGTGAACCTGGAAGCAAGTGTAAAAAGAAAGCCGGAGACAGCAGCGCTGGAGACAGGTAAGTATGCAAGTTCATGCTGTCCATGTGCCATCCGAATGTCATACAGATAGGACACAAACAGCACACGGAAAAGACACACACAGACACATGGATAGACATATGTAGCTACACCACGGATTGTGCAAAATGTTCATTTTTTGCATGAAAGTGTGAAAGGTGCCTTAGTGAGAGTTCTTAAGTCTCATGTACAGGTTTAGTATTTTCTATTTGCAGATTTAGTGCAGATTTAACTCAGTAGCATGTCAACCATTTTAATGAATAGGATAAATCAGCACTAAAACACGCTCCAAAAATACATAAAAAATGCACCAAAAACATGTGAAAAAATGAGCATTTTTGCTGTTCATTTTTCTTGCCAGAAGATGCAGAAATGGTGCAGAAATTGGACTCAAGATACTAAATAACCCTTACAGTTTTCGCAAATTGGATGGAATTTATAAAAATCTTATTTTCAATGCGCTTTTACTTTATAACGTTCTATATTTAGACCTAGTGTTTGAAATTCACAATTCAAATTTTCTTGCGGATATACTTAGTTTCATGTGTCGATTTTCTCCATGGAATTGAATTATTGGAATAGAATCTGCATATAGAAAATCGTGTATTGTATACCTAACGGTTGGAGTGCCCTGTCATCCAGCAGTAAGCATGAAATAGTCTCAACTTTGGGACTTTACCAAGGCATTAGCATTGTCTGCCCCTGGAATGGACACCATTAGATGGCCTTTTTTCCTGGACTATTGTCCTGTGAGGGTCTCCTGATGAACCCCAAGAAAATCGGGGGGGGGAGGAAACGCGTTGGGACTGAGACAGTTTGCGGATACTGGCAGATAAGTCCCTGCTGGGAATTTACATTCTTTTATCCGTATTATAATACACATCTGGTGTTTTTGCTCTCTTGAGCATTTGTCTAATCTTCAAATTTAGGCACTTTGAGTTTGAGTTCCCGATAACTACGAGGACTTAACTATTGCCTTTTTCTGACCATTTTTTTTTTGGCACAAATTACTTCACAAATCATTTTGTTGATGGGGTCAATTTTTGGTAAATATTAAACTAGGGTAAGTTAGGGAACAGCCGACGAGGAGCGGGGGGAACCCTAAACATTATGGTGCAACTCCGCTGGTAGGCAGGTGACTGTGAGGGCCAATTGACAGACATATTGCCCCTGATTACTAGTATAATCTCTGTAAGTATTGGTTAACACTGTCAGCCTTTTAACTACTTTATCATACCCTATCTTACATTTTGCACTTCACCCCTTCACTTGACTACGGTCTGATAGAATTATACTGATGGTTCTAAGGTATACCGTTTTAATCTATTGAAATAAAGTATTGTTTTAGGCTATTTCTTTCTTTGGTCTTTGCATATAGAAAATGCACATGTATTTTTAGTGATTTTCTGCATCAACAAAAGCCAAACACAAGGGCAGAAAAATTTACATCATGACATATCAAAATTATACAAAAATTGCAGGATCAAAAATGCAATAAAAACAAAAGTAAAAAATGCAATTGACCTCTTTACCAGCAAGGACATACTAGTACATCCTTTTCCCGTGTCTGACCTTTAAATATGGGCTTGCATGGAGAACCTGCATTATTCCCTGCAAATGTTTACTGATCTGATCAGCAGATATGTGCCGCTTACAGGCAATCCACCCGCACCTGTTAACCCCTTAGATTGTGCTGTCAAAATCTGAAATCCCAATCTAAAGCACTCCAGCAAGGATCGCTGTTATGCTCGTCAGGTGACCAGGGGTTTTAGCTAACCCACTGGGTCAAAGCACACAGAAAACCCAGAGGGTTTGACTGTGGAACCACACCTAGTTTTCACCAGAGCCTCTTATGGTGAGGATGTTACGCTGCTGGTGTGAGACCGAATTCCAGCTGCAACAGCTGGCCCCAGGGGGTATAGGAGCGACAGTCTCTGGAGATAAATAACACTAACAGCAGGTGTCGAGGTTTCGACTGGGATGGATGGATGCGGTAGCAGCAGCTGGTGAGGATGCTTCACAGCAGCGGGTCTTGAGGTTAGTGGCTGATGTGGCAGCTTGTAGCAGCAGTGGCAAGTTAGGGATATCATACCAGCAGCAATACTCTAAAACACAAAACATATGTACAAACATACGTCAATTAGTACAATATAGCAGCAGCAAAGACAGCAGTGCAGTGCTAGGGGACCTGAGAACTGGCAACATATAAAACTTGCTGCCCAGGCACTTCCTAAAGGGAGGAAGTACCTTAAATTGCTGCAGCCTCTTAGCTGACCTGAGAGACACTTCTGGGTTAAGGGTACGCTGGCTCTTTCAGAAAAGGCGAATGGGAGAACATAAGTCCCTAAGGCAGAAGTGGGAAGTCTGCGATAAGTACACAGCCTCCGGGAGACAGCAGCATGAGATGGGAATAGATCGACCACTGCAGAAGGGCCAGATGGGTGAGAGGGCCGACATCCCCATCGAGGAAGGGGAACAGGACAATGTGGGGATTCCTATTGTGCTGTTCTCCGCCACCATCGGTGGCCCTATGATATTATCACAGGGCACCAATGCAACGTCATAGCAGCATAAGGTCATTTGATGACCCCTGTTGCTACCATGACATGTTTCCTATGGATACCAGCAGAGTCCCGGCGCTCAACGTAACAGCATTTCCACAGATCAGAGCAATGCTGAAGCATGGCTGTTATCAGGAGAAGCACACTGCAGGCATAACATGAATAAAAAAATGAAAACATTTGAAAAGATATGAAAAAAATGTTAAAGTTGAAATCACCCTATTTTGCCCCATTGAAAATAAAATAATAATAAAACATAAATAAAAAATACAATGCAATAACAGGCGATCAAAACATTGCATCTACACAAAAATTGTATAATTAAAAGTGCCAGATCAAGATGCTAAAAAGAAGCTGTCACTGAGCCCGATACCCAAAAATTAGAACTGTACGGGTCTCAGAAAATGGTGACAAAGGCGCAATCCTTTTTTTTTTTTTACAATCTTCTGTTTTTCTTTTTAGATAAAAGTAAAAATAAACATGTTTGGTACCTACAAAGTTGTACTGACCTAGGGAATCAACGCCAGGTCAGTTTTTCAAAATATTGAAAACGATAAATAAAAAAAAGTGTTTTTGCACTTTTTTGCAATTGCACTGCACTAAGATTATTTTTTCCTGTTTTTGATGTACAATATGGGGAAGAATGAATGGTGTCGTTAAAAAGTACAACTCAATATGGCTTTTGGAAGAAGGGGATGAAAAAAAAATGGAAAATCGCCGGGGGCGGAGGTGTAAAAATTAAAATAAATATTAAAGCAACCTGATGTAGCAAGAGATGAGTAGACCCGCGGATATTCGGACTCGCTGGGTACAGCTGGACTTTACCCTGGACCCCATACAAGTCAATAGAGTTCTGAATCTCTGTGCTGTAAAATGGCTGTAAATGGTAATAGTAATTCTTTCTCTGGCTCCACTCCATCTTTCAACAAACCTAGTTAGCATAAGACCACCACCTGAACTCCTAACTCATACACAGATTTTCTTTTAAAGTTTGGGTTTGATACCCGGACATCCAGTGTCCTGTGCAAACCATGAACTTTACCGTTCCTGTTTGCTCATTGTGATGCAGTCACCACCGGGGATGGAAGCAGTTGGGTGTAGAGAAATGTACCATTGGACCAAAAGGGGACCCCGGACCTACCCTTTGGAGAGATGGGCTTAACTCAGCACTCTCTAGGAGGCAGAAAACCAGGTACCACTCTCAGGGCAGCAACCAGGACTGTGGCAATTGAGCAACAGGGCAATAGCAGGACTGGGAGAAAAGCTACAACCGGATGATGCCAGCACAGCAGGTACTGTACTTTCAGACTTCATGTTGAACATGCAAACATAATTTAGTCACAGGATACAGCAGGATAAGGGCACATAAAATATCAGGATAACAGGACAACACCACAGGACTTCAAATACAAAACATTCGGACAAGGCTGGAGTCTAAGAACATGCCAATGACTGAATACACCAGTCCCTGAATATACTGGTACCTGATGTGCTTATATGTGGATGACAGAGAAGAGAGAAGCAGGTACACTGCGCAAGGTGTTGAGAAGCACCAGAGTATTAGGAGAGCTGGCGCTACACCAACGCTCACATGGGCATCCACAGGGAACACGAGCCGGGGACTGCACCACTGGTGGGTGGTCGAGAAGGAGGGAGACCAGGGGCACTGCATGTGAACGCAGAAGAGTGCCAGTACACTAGGGGAGCCAGTGCTACACTCATCCTTAGATATAACTAATAAGTGCAGAAATGCTGAAGAAAATCTACAGTCAGGGCCAGAAATATTTGGACAGTGACACAAGTTTTGTTATTTTAGCTGTTTACAAAAACATGTTCAGAAATACAATTATATATATAATATGGGCTGAAAGTGCACACTCCCAGCTGCAATTTGAGAGTTTTCACATCCAAATCGGAGAAAGGGTTTAGGAATCATAGCTCTGTAATGCATAGCCTCCTCTTTTTCAAGGGACCAAAAGTAATTGGACAAGGGACTCTAAGGGCTGCAATTAACTCTGAAGGCGTCTCCCTCGTTAACCTGTAATCAATGAAGCTTGTGAGCTTGGGAACTCAAAAAGGCCTGGGCGTCCACGGATGACAACAGTGGTGGATGATCGCCGCATACTTTCTTTTGTGAAGAAGAACCCGTTCACAACATCAACTGAAGTCCAGAACACTCTCAGTGAAGTAGGTGTATCTGTCTCTAAGTCAACAGTAAAGAGAAGACACCATGAAAGTAAATACAAAGGGTTCACATCTAGATGCAAACCATTCATCAATTCCAAAAATAGACAGGGCAGAGTTAAATTTGCTGAAAAACACCTCATGAAGCCAGCTCAGTTCTGGAAAAGTATTCTATGGACAGATGAGACAAAGATCAACCTGTACCAGAATGATGGGAAGAAAAAAGTTTGGAGAAGAAAGGGAACGGCACATGATCCAAGGCACACCACATCCTCTGTAAAACATGGTGGAGGCAATGTGATGGCATGGGCATGCATGGCTTTCAATGGCACTGGGTCACTTGTGTTTATTGATGACATAACAGCAGACAAGAGTAGCCGGATGAATTCTGAAGTGTACTGGGATATACTTTCAGCCCAGATTCAGCCAAATGCTGCAAAGTTGATCGGACGGCGCTTCATAGTACAGATGGACAATGACCCCAAGCATACAGCCAAAGCTACCCAGGAGTTCATGAGTGCAAAAAAGTGGAACATTCTGCAATGGCCAAGTCAATCACCAGATCTTAACCCAATTGAGCATGCATTTCACTTGCTCAAATCCAGACTTAAGACGGAAAGACCCACAAACAAGCAAGACCTGAAGGCTGCGGCTGTAAAGGCCTGGCAAAGCATTAAGAAAGAGGAAACCCAGCGTTTGGTGATGTCCATGGGTTCCAGACTTAAGGCACTGATTGCCTCCAAAGGATTCGCATCAAAATATTGAAAATAAAAATATTTTGTTTGGGTTTGGTTTATTTGTCCAATTACTTTTGACCTCCTAAAATGTGGAGTGTTTGTAAAGAAATGTGTACAATTCCTACAATTTCTTTCAGATATTTTTGTTCAAACCTTCAAATTAAACGTTACAATCTGCACTTGAATTCTGTTGTAGAGGTTTCATTTCAAATCCAATGTGGTGGCATGCAGAGCCCAACTCGCGAAAATTGTGTCACTGTCCAAATATTTCTGGACCTAACTGTACATCAAGAACTTGCCAAAGACTTTTCATCGGAACATAGCCTAAAGTGATAGTGATAGTGTGTAAAAATTATAATGTGAATATGACTATAACAATACTGTAGATAATTAAAGGGGTTATCCGGCTTATTTTGCTTTTTTTAATATTTACACTATTGGGCTACATTGGGGCAGGTAAGTAGATAGAGAGCACTTACCTGCGCTGCTGTCAGCCCCTCTCCTTAGGCTCAGAGCGGTCATGTGACTGCTCCTGCTGTGATTTTGCTACTTCCGGTCATTTCATGTCAACATGGGCAAGCCCATGTTGACATGCAAATCTGCCACTGCATGTTGCCGCCCTGCTGGGCGGGTACAGTGCGATGAGCCCCGCCCCCTTCCCTGTGCGCTGCTATCTGTGCCCTGTATGTGCTGGACAAACACAGGGTTGCCCTCTCTGTCTAGGACACCGTAGCGCTGTTTGCCCAACAGTGTCCTCAGCTCATTATGTTGTATGGTGCCCGGGCAACTGTGACCCCGTGCACTGTCTCTGATGACTGCAGCCTCCCATGCTCCTGGCTTCTGAATACTGTCAGAAGCAGGGATGTCACCTGACACCAGCGAACAACAGCACTGAGCTCTGTATGGGACACTGGAATCATCACAGCACGGAGAAGAGAAAGCATGCTGCACGATTGAGAATGGAGAGCGAGCAGGGGGGGAGGGGGCAGAGAAGAGCGTCCACGGCTGACAGAGTGGGGGGACTAGAGAAGAGATCATGGGTGACACAGCAGGGGGGCAGAAACGAGACTTCATGGGGGTGAGAGACAGGGGAGTGCTGGGGGGCAGAGGAGACAGTGCAGTGGGAGAGAAGAGAGTGCATGAGGGGGATAATGTATATTATATAACTGTGTGTGTGTGTGTGTGTATGCGGTACACAGCCCGATGTGTGTGTGTATGCATGTGTGTGTGTATGCGGTGCACAGCCCGGTGTGTGTGTGTGCGGTGCACAGCCTGATGTGTGTGTGTGTGCGGTGCACAGCCTGATGTGTGTGTGGTGTGGGTTGCAGAGCCCGATGTGGTGTGGGGTGCAGAGCCTGATGTGGTGTGCGGTGCAGAGCCCGATGTGGTGTGCGATGCAGAGCCCGATGTGGTGTGCGGTGAAGAGCCCGATGTGGTGTGGGGTGCAGAGCCCGATGTGGTGTGCGGTGCAGAGCTTGATGTGGTGTGGGTTGCAGAGCCCGATGTGATGTGGGGTGCAGAGCCCGATGTGGTGTGCGGTGCAGAGCCCGATGTGGTGTGGGGTGCAGAGCCCGATGTGGTGTGGGGTGCAGAGCCTGATGTGGTGTGCGGTGCAGAGCCCGATGTGGTGTGCGATGCAGAGCCCGATGTGGTGTGCGGTGCAGAGCCCGATGTGGTGTGCGGTGCAGAGCCCGATGTGGTGTGCGGTGCAGAGCCTGATGTGGTGTGCGGTGCAGAGCCTGATGTGGGGCTGTTATTTGCAATGCTGTAGTGATACCAGGTCAGGTGCTGGGGCAGAATATACTGACAGGGAATGTGTGTGCAGGGGGCGGGCAGAGGGTGGGGCTGGACACTGGGGTGGGGCTGGACAGTGAGGCTGGGCGGTGCCAGCTGTGACTGGGAGGTTTAGCACAGGAAGTTATCATGTTTGCTGGAGCTGAATGTAAACAAGAAGCTGCAGAGAATAAAGGTATAATTCAAGAGGAACAAAAGTTAGAAAACAAAAAATAACAATGTAGGGGTGATTAATATGACAATACAGCACAGATTAGCTTAAACTCAAACATTTTTGTTATGTCGGACAACCCCTTTAATAATTTCTAACAGTGTTAATCCGTTTAAGAATGTTATCTATTATATCTAATTAGTTATTTATCTGTTCAATTTTATGTGGATGCATTTTATTTTACAGTTAGTAATCAAATATGAAGACTGAAAAACTTTTGCAAAACATATATCCAGATACACAAATGATTCTGTCATTTAGTAATACAATAATTGTTACTGTAAAACATAAAATACCAATAATAATGATATATTAATAATGTTATAAAAATACAGTGACATTTCTTTAACTCAGAGTTGCAAACTTGTTTCCAGTACAAACTTATGGATTGTGAAATTTCAAAAGCTCAAAAGTATAAGACTGAAGAGACAGAACAATAAAGAGCCATCTCTAAATTAATGGGTCACACATTATTGGAAAATGTAATTATGCTTTTTAACCTGAAGCATCTTTAGTCCCGCCACCCTCATATTAAAATTTCTATGGTTTGGTAATGATCAAGAATATCTGTGTAATAACAAGAGATTTTATAAAGTGTTACTGGAAAATTATTATTACTATTATTATTATTATTATTATTAATATTAATAATAATAATAATAATAATAATAATAATAATAATAATAATAATAATAATAATAATGATAATAATATTGACAAAATAAATGAATAAGAGGATGAACAATATACCATATCTTCTTCTCATGAAACTTTTCCTATTTTCCCTGATTAGCCTGTTAAAAACCACAATACAGTAACAAATTAAAAGATGTGGTCTAAGCTCCTAATTGATTCTATTCCCTCAACAGCACTTAGAAGAGCTATTAATTAGTTCTAATGAGATGGATGGCAACAGTAACTAATTATGTGAACAAAATGGGTCCTATAAAATGGTCTGATAGCTACTCTGTATTCCTATATAAATACACACAAAACATATTGTCAGAAGAATCACAGAACAGTGTATTTTATTAGCCTGCTTTATTCCATAAAACAGACAACGATAAATCATCTTCTAACTATAATGAAATTATTTATTTAATTTAAGAAAATTGAATATCGAGAATAAACTGTCATCAGCTAAATATTCCATAGGTTGTTTAAGGTTATATGCTTGACCCTGTCGCAATAATTTTAGTTCGGTCATTGAACAAGAATCTTTTAGTAAGGTCCTTGCTGATTATTGACAAACTCTGTAAATATATATTATTGATTAGGCATGAGGAAAGAGTCCCTAAGCAGGGTTTCTGAATTTAAATTAGGTTATTGAACTTTTTCTAATCAATATTGTAGTTAACAGTGGATCACTGAATACATAATATGACAAAATGATTGAAATGTATAATTTAGTAACTTTTTTTAGCAATTATTATAATCTGCTTATAACAAGAGCCATGTAAGCCAATCACATAGAATTGAAGTTTTAAAAAATAATGAATTTTGTACGACTTTACGCATTTCGATATTTAATTTTTTCTTTTACGCTTGCTTTTGTTGAAAAATGATTGTATTTTGCACTAATGTGTAAAGCACTAATCTAATTCCACATTCAATTTCCTTCAATCCTCTTTAAGACAGCACCTAAATCATATCTCCTGTACAAACATGCAATGACAGACAAAAACAGAAAAAAGCAATATATGGGTTCTTTTCCAGTCCTATAGCTCATCCTGTTACACAACTCAACCTGCTTTGGATATAGTTATGGGTTCCTTTACATATTGGGCCCTTGTGCAGCTGCACAGGCTGCACCAATGATATGTCTGCCTCTGCTTACACTCATATTCATATTAACTACATGTAACCAAACCTGCAGCACATACAGTATATGCAGGTTGAGGTAGCAGATATAAAACAGATTGCAACGACATTGCCTTATGCTTACAATGCTTACACTGAGCATAGGCAAGTTAAATTGACTACAAATATATACAATCGGCCGAGGAATGGAAACACCTGTGCACGTGTCAGTAGATGAGCCTTTTAATAGCTTTTGGCACCATATTGTGTTTACAAACCCATAGCATAGTGATCAATCTATATAGAAATGGTACATAGTTTAACAAAAGACCTATAGTTGAAACCGGAAGTTTACATACACTATCCAAAAAACACATATGCATGTTCTTCTCACTCTCAGACATGAAATCAGAATAAACCTTTCCCGTTTTAGGTCAATTAGGAACCAAAATTATGTATATTTGCCAAATGCCAGAATAATGAATGGCAGAGAACGCTTTAAGTCATTTTTATTAGTTTCTGAAAAGTCAAAAGTTTACATACATTTCATTAGCATTTGATACTATTGCCCGTAAATAGTATGATTTGGGTTAAATGTTTTGGATATCCTTCCACAAGCTTCTAACAATAGTTGGTAGAACTTTGGTCCCATTCCTAGTCCTGACACAACTGGTATAACTGAGCTATATTTGTATGTCGCCTTGCTTGAACCTGCCTTTTCAGCTTTGCCCATAAATTTACAATAGGATTGAGATCAGGGTTTTGTGATGGCAACTCAAAAACATTGACTTTGTTATCCTTAAGCCACTTTTTTACGTTTGTTTTTGAGTAATGGCTTCTTCCTGGCAGAGTGACCTTTTAGCACATGTTGGTACAGTACTCATTTCACTGTGGATAATGACACAATCTTACCAGCTTCTGCCAGCATCTTTGCAAGGTCTTTTTGCTTTGTTCTTGGGTTTATATGCACGTGTCAAAAGCATTATCATTTCTGGTACACAGAACCTGTCTTCTTGAGCAGTATGATGGCTGGACATTCTTATCTTGTTTGTACTTGCGTATAATTGCACAGATGAACATGTCGACTTCAGGTAGCTGGAAATTGCACCCAAGGATGAACCAGAATTGCGCAAGTACACAATTCGCTTCCTAAGATCTTGACTGATTTCTTTTGACTTTCCCTTAATGCTGCACAGTCTCTATCTCTAATTCTTACCAGTAGATTATGATACATTATTGATTTTTTTATTTTCATAATTAATTAGTTTATTAGTTCTGTTTAATGATGAGCAAATTGATTGGGGGCAAGTAAAACGTGTGTCTAATTTTAAGGAGTTTTTTAACTCGGTTTATTGGAACAATATGTATCCCACCTTGGGATGAAGAAGCCTGCCCCAAAAATGCTTGTGAACAGACAAGGAGAAAAAAAGAGGAGCTGAGTTCCATGATCGCAACTTGTGAGGGTGGCGGCACAGATGAGCGCTTAGGTGAATATTCATTTTTTTATATTTTTTACTGGCTTTCTATGGTGCAACATAATAGTAGACGTAACTGGGGTAAATTGAAAAAAAATTGTAATTTTTGTAAAATTGAAGATTTTATTTTCACTAGATTACATTTGTTAATCTTTAAGACAGATTTTAATGGTAGAAAGAAATACATATGAGAGGTGGCAGCTCCTACTTGAAAAGTGTGATAATTGTGCCACTGCTATTTAATTCCACATTTTTCTTTACATGTAAAATATATTTTTCTACTGTGTTAGCCAATAGATACATTTTTTAAAAAAAAACCTTAAAATGAGAGTCCTCAGAGGTTCATATCTTTTAACGGCTAACTGAAAAAATGGTAATAAATAGCAAGCTTTCGAGACTACTCAGGTCTCTTCATCAGGCATGGTATAATACAAGATCTGAAGAGTCATATATTTCTACGCAACAGGACATAGAATAGTGCAGTAATTAAGACAAGTCTTGTGAAGCAGAACTATCAGTGTGAGAATGGGAGAAAAGGTTGTGGCCATAAATATTGGAGCAGTTCATAGATAAGGAGGGTGAATGTTTTATTGTCCTCTGATTGTGGTCTGGTTCAGGGTTGTGGTGCTTCTATGAGGTCTGAGGGCACATTCCTTAATTCATGTATAAAGAGGTAAACCCATGTGACAAATTCATTACAACTCTGAATGTGTCAAAGGTCATCATAAGTTTGTACTCCCAGACTCTTCTGTCTCTCTGGGATTTGAAGTTTCCTTTCAATTCAATCCAGCAATTTCATGTCCATGATGCTATGAACAGGGTTAAAAAATGTATGGTCACAGGTAGAGTTATTCTTTATTATTTCATTGTCAGTTAATGAGAATTCATACTTGTTTTAAGCTTTTGTCCTGTCTCCCCTACATAAAGATGCCCAGTTGGATATTTGGTGCTTACAATTAAGTAGATCACATTGGTTGTGGTGCAGCTAAAGTACCTGGGATCTTGTAATCTTGCTTTGAAATGGGAATCCTTATCTTGTCCGCTGTCTTTATAAATGGACAGATTTTAATCAGGCATCTTTTTGTAATAATTTTTGTAGTTTCCAAGCATCTCCTCTTAATACCTCTAGATTTGGATTGCAGGTGATTACAAGAGTTACCTTGTTGTTTTCTTCTTTAGTTTTGTAATGCAGGAGATGATTTATTGATATTCGGTGGCTCTTGAAATCTTGGTTTCAACATTTTTCTTTAACATTATTAACTGAGTGAAAAGATGTGTGTGCTACAAACAGTATAGATTTTTTTTCACATTTATCACAATAGGGTAATTGGACATACATGCATACATCATCAATAATGTGGCATATTGTGGCCATTGTTTTGTAGGGTGTTAAGCTAATATTTTTGATCAGTTTCTTCTGGAAAGGGGGATTTGGGTTAAAAAAATACAGCAGAGAAGTAAAAAGCACAGACGTTTATCAATGTTATTTTCTACAAAACACAGAGTGTGCATATCACAAACAGGAATACTTTTTTTTTTTTGCTATAACCTATAGAATTATTTCAGTAATTCAATTCAAAAAGGGAAACACAGATGTTCTATGGAGTCACTACAAACAGAGTGATCTATTTCAAGTATTTATTTCTGCTAATGTTGATGATTATGGCTTACAGCCAATGAAAATCCAAAAGTTATTATCTCAGAAATATATAATAATTATCACTAAAAACCTGCAGACTTCCTAAGCGTTTAAAATGATTTCTTAGTCTGGTTCAGTAGACTACACAATCATGAGGAAGACTACTGAGATGTCACATGTCCAGAAGGCAGTCATTGACACACTCCACAAGTAGGGTAAGCCTCAAGAGGTTATTGCTAAAGAATCTGGCTGCTCACACAGTGCTATATCCAAGCATATTAATGGAAAGTTGAGTGGAAGGAAAAAGTGTGGTAGAAAAAGATGCACAAGCAACTGGGATAACCACAGCCTTAATAGGATTGTTAAGAAAAGGCTATTGAAAAATTTGGGAGTGATTCACAAGGAGTGGACTGTTGCTGGTTTCAGTGCTTCAAGAGCTATGACACACAGACGTATCCAGGACATGGGTACAACTGTAGCATTCCTTGTGGCAAGCCACTCATGACAGAAGCGTCTTACCTGTGCCAAGGAGAAAAGAACTGGACTGTTGCTCAGTTGTCCAAGGTGTTGTTTTCAGATGAAAGTAAATTTTGCATTTCATTTGTAAATAAAGGTTCCAGAGTTTGGAGGAAGAGTGGAGAGGCCATAATCCAAGCTGCTTGAGGTCTAGTGTGAAGTTTCCACAATCAGTGATGGTTTGGGGAGCCCTGTCATCTGTTGGTGTAGGTCCACTGTTGTTTATCAAGAACAAAGTCAGCGCAGCCATCTACCAGGAAAAATTAGAGCGCTTCATGCTTCCTTCTGCTGACAAGCTTTTTGGAGATGGAAATTTAATTTTCCAGCAGGACTTGGCACCTGTCCACACTGACAAAAGTACCAATACTTGGTTTAATAATCACAGCATCACTGTGCTTGATTGGCCAGCAAACTCGCCTGACCTAAACCCCATAGAAAATCTATGGTGTATTGTCAAGAGGAAGATGAGAGACACCAGACCCTACAATGCAGACAAGCTGAAGGCTGCTATCAAAGCAACCTGGGTTTCCATAACACCCCAGCAGTGCCACAGGCTGATCGCCCCCATGCCACGCCACATTTATTCAATAATTAATGCAAAAGTTGCCCCAACCAAGTATTCAGGGCATTTACTGTATGTAGTTTTCAGTGGGCCAACATTTCTGAGTTTAAAATCATTTTTTTCAGTTGGTCTTATATAATATTCTAATTTTCTGAGATAATGACTTCTTGGTTTTCACTGACTGTAAGCCATAATCATCAATAGTAACAGAAATAAACACTTTAAATAGATCACTCTGTTTGTAATGACTCTACAAAAATATATGTATTTCCCTTTTTGTATTGAATTATGGAAATAAATTACCTTTTTGATGATATTCTAATTTATTGACATGCACTTGTATGTAAACGCAAAAGCAATACTGTAATGTTTTGGAATTTACAAGGTACAGTTATTGCTTTCAACCAACAATTGTTTACTAAAATTTTAAATAAAAAATAAAGACATTTAGGTCTGTGACTATCACAAAGTGTGCATGTTATAAACAGTATAACTGATTTTTTTGCACACCTATTTTATTAGTCTAATTTTACTTGTAAATACAATAGCATTACTGCTAGAAAGCAAAAGGACTGTGTTAAAAAATTCAAAAGAGTCATAAAGAATGCAGTCGCTTAAAACAAAGAGACTGCCTCACAAAGTGTGCATTTCACAAACATTGCAACTGATTTTGGCATGCTTGATCTATTAATCTAATTTGACATTTTATTAGCAGATATTTTTAATTTATTGGTTGGTCATTTTATGGTTATGGGGAATTTTTTTTAAAAAATAAAAGTATAAAAAATTCTGATTTTAACTATGTGACTGCCTGCCTTGAAATGTGTGTGTGTATCACAAACAATACTACAGATTTTTATACACCTTTTTTTAGCTTGATTTGACATACCTAGTATCCGCAAAATAATAATAATAATAATAATAATAATAATACTAATAATCTTTATTTCTATATAAAAACAATCATGAGCAAGTTATAGAAGATACAATAATTAAAGAAAAAATAAAGACAGCCCTCCTCGTAAGTGCTTACAATCTACAATGGAGTAAGGTGGGAGTGATACAAGGTTCAAGTGCTTATTTACAACGATGGTCCAGCCAACTTAAAGAAATGGGAATAGATTGCTCCTTTTATTGAGAATGAGAAAATATGCTTTAAAAAAAAAATGCTAATTTTAGTGTAGTAAAAAATATCTGGTAAAAAAAAGAGGCCGTGCTAGTAAATGTTGTTTTGTATAAGGAAAAAATGATTCACCAGCATCTGGCAATAATAATGTGTGAGCTGCAAGAAGTAACAGCAACATGAGACACTGTATAGTGTATACACTATTTTTAGTCTGTACCCATTTTCCTGTTGTCTCACTTTAATTTTTGGAAGTGTGTAGACTCAAAGTAGGGTCTCTAAATTGTCTTTTGCCTGTAGTGCCAGGGGTATGGGAGCACCAGCCCTATGCTTATCTGTCATCTTGCTGTCTCTAGTGAAGACAGAAATGCTGTTTCAGGCCTTGTTACAGGGCTGAAACACTATTTTCCCAAAGGGCAACAAGAGGTACCCTAACTAAAGACCTAATCAAATAAACTTTATTAAATAATATAATTGGACAAGGATTAAAATTGGCAGGTGGGAGGCCAATTCCGTATTAGATGAGTGCGGCCGCGGACCGACATTGGTCTGGATAAAACCTAATGTAGTATGGCTGGCTATCACCTACACTGCCTGTTAAAACTACCTAACAGCTAATAGACTCCCCGACATGTTTCACCATGACTGGCTTAATCAGGGAGCTGAGGCTATAGCCTATAGTAGGTGATAGCCAGCCATACTACGTTAGGATTTATCCAGAGCAGTGTCGGTCCGCGGCCGCACTCATTAAATACGGAATTGGCCTCCCACCTGCCAATTTTAATCCTTGTCCAGTATTTGTATAATTGCCCCTACGCTGACCAGGTCTGACAATCAGAGGTTAGTGTTTGTTACAGGGCTGGTACCATGCATTCATGTTGTGGTGTTCGACTATTCTGTGCCAATTGTTGCCACGTTTCCTGTTGGCAGACTTTAACCTTTGGAAATGTGGAGGCTCCAAGTAATATCTCCAAATTGTCTTTTGCCTGTGCTGGCAGGGGTGTGGGAGCAACAAACCTAATCCTGTCACTCATTCACCTTTTGATTGTACAAATGGAAATTCAGGACCGCATCCTGTGTGTTGCATGGACCATACCTGACTGCTGTGCAAAGACACTATTGGGCAATGTAGGGGGGCATTGATGCCACTGTTCCTCTGTTTGCCAAAAACATTATTAAATATGAAGATAGGTCTCCAAGGTGTCTCTTGTCTGTACTGGCATAGATCAATAGGCCTTGTCGTGTCACTCATCCATCTCTTGATTTTAAAAATGCAAATGCTATAACACATCCTGTTTGTTGCATGAACTATACCTGACTGATCTGAAAATACACTATAGGGCAATTGGTGTAGGGTGCGATTGATGGGTTTCCAAGTTGTGTCTTGTCTGCACTGGCAGGGGTGTGGGAGCACCAGCCCTACATCTGTCTCTCATGCACGTCCATAATTCTCAATAACCTCAATAATTATTATGTCAATAGTCTAGGAGGCTAACAGCTGTGCTAAAATAGTGGGGCTCCTCTGTAAAACATGTTTTTTGCTATTTTAAAAGCTTTTCAATCCCCTAAAGGTGTATACTCTGCTTAGGCCACCCATTGAATGCAATGGTGTTCAAAAATTTTTGGCAGATTTCAGCAAATCATTTGGTGAACATCACAAAGTTTGTCAAAGATCAGCGAAGCACACTTTGAAAAGTTCGCTCATCTCTACCCTACCAGCATGATGTAAATTGGCACTGCCTTCTTATATGGGTAAAGCAAATTACCCAGGAATAGGAGTTATGCTAAAGCTGTTCTCCTATTTCCGTCTGTAATTATCTTTCTGGTAACCAGGCTGCATCAAGCAGTGACTGGTCTATGTCAGTACAATCATTATCTTCTGCTTTCTATATTCTTTATTTTTTTCTCTGTTGTATCATCAGTAAGGATGAGTGAATCTATTTCAAACAAAATCAAGTCTGCTTAGTTTCTCACAAAATGTTGGGTATGTAACATCCAACTGGACAATCAATGTGCATTCTGATTTTAAGACACCCCACATGATCTCACAAAACAATTAATGTTTTGCATAAGAATATGTGTCAAAACCTTGTGCCAATGAACTATGAAGTGAAGACCAGCACTGGAGCAGAGTAAAGAGCCTGGAATCCAGTTGGTGCCTGTTTGGGAGCAGTGGCATCAGGAGCACATGGGAGGTTAGGCAAAGTTGGATTTTGCTTGTTTTTTAAACCCCATTTTTTTCTTTGGTTTGGGAGATAGTAAACTTAGAGATTGTCCCCTGCTTAAATATGGATGATCTGTCCTCAGGATGGGTCATTAATATCTGATGCCAGGGTCCGCCACCCACCACCCCTGCCAATCAGCTGTTCTCTTTTTATTCTGGAAGATTGTATAAAAAATTATAGTCACTCTAAGGCCTGCGACACACATCCGTGCCGCCAGCACGTGTTTGTCATTTTTTGCACGTACCGGCGGCACGGAGACACGTTAAGCAATGCTACCATATTGTAGCAGGCATACACACGTAAAACCACACGGAACGTGTGTCTGTGTGCGTTTGTACGTGTGTGCGTTTTTCTAAACGCTGACATGTCAGTGTTTTCTCCGGCAGCACGGGTGTCATGCAGCCCGCACCCGTACCACACGGGTGTAGAGTGAATGCGGTCCCGTGTGACACGCGCCGGAGAAAACACACGTCAGTGAAAAATAAAAAAACATTTACTCACCTTCTCCAGCCCTCCTGTCTCTGCCTCTGCTGCCACTTGCTGCCGACCGCCGCTCATTATTCTCATTTAATATTCACTTCACTGCCTGGCAGCAGCAGCACGGGGAGACGGGCGGGCTGGAGACCGAAGATCAGCACCACGGACAGCAGCAAGGACAGCAGGAAGGACCACGTGAGTATGTAAATTACCGGTTCTATGTGTGCTATTGCGGATAGCACACGTAGAACACACATGGCCCGCATGTACCAGAGATACATACTTACCTGCACGCAACACGCAGGGGAAATACGTGTCTCTCGGCACGTGCGTGATTTTCACGTGAGTGTGGCAGAGGCCTAACAAAGTGTTTCTCATGGCCAGAAAAATGTGTGGGCACTAAAACTACTCTTATTGGATGAAGAATCGCTTTCATGATCTTCAGTAACAGAACAGAGTGTCTGTGCACTGCCTGATTTGTGACTTTACAACGGAATTCAACACATTATATACAGTTTTAAAGCATCTGCATGAGAAACATAAGCAGGGCCGTATTTGGCATTCATGCTGCCCTAGGCACTTTAAGTTGTAACACCCCCTACTGGCAAGGCTGCTTTCACACTTGCGTTGTTTTGCATCCGTCACAATCAGTTATGTGACTTATGCAATGGATGCGTTGCAGATAGTGGCACAACTGATGTGACTGATGCTGCAAAACAACGATCCGTTGTTTTTTTTTACTGTTTTACCAGCCGCTGGCTATTGTGAACGATCAGATGATTACCCAGCGGCCGGCCGATTGTTCACAGTAGCCGAGCGATCAGATGATCGTTCTCAAAAGCCAGCTGATCGATCTCAAAATCCAGCCACCAGGCAATTGGCTGATCATTCGGCCGCCGAGAGAGAGTGAGAAACATTGATTTCAATTATTAAACACAAGAGCTGAGCATGCGCAGTAGAGAAAAAAAAAAGGATTCCGACGCTCAAAAAATGCTACATGCTGCGCTCCTACGTTCGTACATAACTACTTCACAAGAACAACCATCAGTACATGAATACATCACCAGAACCACAGTCAGTACATGCCTACATCACCAGAACAATCACCAGTGCAGAAAAACATCCCCAGAACAACTGTCAGTACATGACTTCATCACCAGAACAATTGTCAGTACAGAAATACAGCCTGAGAACAACCGTCAATACATGACACATCACCGTTATGCAGCGATCACTTTCAATGTGAGGTTAGCCCCATCATATAAACTTGTATACCTTAACAATGGTAAGGAGATGATTGAAATTGTTGTTATCAACTATCATCAAACTAGGTACCACAGTACTGATTACTTGCTAGTAGCCGCACTAGTAAACATTTAAAAAGTAACTTAAAGGTTTGGTCCAAAGGCAAAGTAATTTTCATTCTAAATCCCTATCTATTTAGTGCCAAAATATAATTTTTTTTAATATACTTGTATTAATAATTTCCTATCCTGTCCCTTGATGACGCTTCATTTCAGGGAGGGGCAGAGGCTGTGGCAGTGACTGCAGCCTCCGCCCCATGATAACGCTTCTTTCGAGTATCCCAACATGCACCATGCTCTAGGATTCTCAAAAGAAGGGTCATCAAAAAGGTCCATTAATTCTTAGACTGGTGAAGTAATGTGTCCTGAGACCCCCATAGGTGAAGTGCACAGCTCAGGAGGAGACAGGACTCTGATTTTCTACTGAATCCGCGCTGCTCTCTCTGCTCTCCTGCACTTTCCTAATAGGTCTTTGGAGCAATTGTGGGGGACTCGAGACCGGGTTCCTCTCAGATCTGCTCAAAATTAATTACCCTAAAACATATAAAATAATTTCTGAAACATTAAGTCGCTCTTTAAGGTGTGTTTACACTGCTGCGGATTATTGGTCTACCTTAACAAGCTGTTAATCACCTGATGTAGGAGCAAAATATCTGTCACCCACAAAATGCCGATCACCCTGCACAAATATTCATAATAGGGAACGTCGCCCATAGAAAAATCATACCAGGAGTATACAGCCCATACATACAGTGCCTACAAGTAGTATTCAACCCCCTGCAGATTTAGCAGGTTTGATAAGATGCAAATAAGTTAGAGCCTGCAAACTTCAAACAAGAGTAGGATTTATTAACAGATGCATAAATCTTACAAACCAACAAGTTATGTTGCTCAGTTAAATTTTAATAAATTTTTAACATAAAAGTGTGGGTCAATTATTATTCAACCCCTAGGTTTAATATTTTGTGGAATAACCCTTGTTTGCAATAACAGCTAATAATCGTCTTTTATAAGACCTGATCAGGCCGGCACAGGTCTCTGGAGTTATCTTGGCCCACTCCTCCATGCAGATTTTCTCCAAGTCATCTAGGTTCTTTGGGTGTCTCATGTGGACTTTAATCTTGAGCTCCTTCCACAAGTTTTCAATTGGGTTAAGGTCAGGAGACTGACTAGGCCACTGCAACACCTTGATTTTTTCCCTCTTGAACCAGGCCTTGGTTTTCTTGGCTGTGTGCTTTGGGTCGTTGTCTTGTTGGAAGATGAAATGACGACCCATCTTAAGATCCATGATGGAGGAGCGGAGGTTCTTGGCCAAAATCTCCAGGTAGGCCGTGCTATCCATCTTCCCATGGATGCGGACCAGATGGCCAGGCCCCTTGGCTGAGAAACAGCCCCACAGCATGATGCTGCCACCACCATGCTTGACTGTAGGGATGGTATTCTTGGGGTTGTATGCAGTGCCATCCAGTCTCCAAACGTCACGTGTGTGGTTGGCACCAAAGATCTCGATCTTGGTCTCATCAGACCAGAGAACCTTGAACCAGTCTGTCTCAAAGTCCTCCAAGTGATCATGAGCAAACTGTAGACGAGCCTTGACATGACGCTTTGAAAGTAAAGGTACCTTATGGGCTCGTCTGGAACGGAGACCATTGCGGTGGAGTACGTTACTTATCGTATTGACTGAAACCAATGTCCCCACTGCCATGAGATCTTCCTGGAGCTCCTTCCTTGTTGTCCTTGGGTTAGCCTTGACTCTTCGGACAAGCCTGGCCTCGGCACGGGAGGAAACTTTCAATAGCTGTCCAGGCCGTGGAAGGCTAACAGTAGTTCCATAAGCCTTCCACTTCCGGATGATGTTCCCAACAGTGGAGACAGGTAGGCCCAACTCCTTGGAAAGGGTTTTGTACCCCTTTCGAGCCTTGTGACCCTCCACGATCTTGTCTATGATGGCCTTGGAATGCTCCTTTGTCTTTCCCATGTTGACCATGTGTGAGTGCTGTTCACAAGTTTGGGGAGGGTCTTAATTAGTCAGAAAAGGCTGGAAAAAGAGATAATTAATCCAAACATGTGAAGCTAATTGTTCTTTGTGCCTGAAATACTTCTTAATACTTTAGGGGAACCAAACAGAATTCTGGTGGTTTGAGGGGTTGAATAATAAATGACCCTCTGAATAAACTTTTCACAATTTAAAAAAACAAAACAAAAAACAAATAACATTCTTTTTTGCTGCAGTGCATTTCACACTTCCAGGCTGATCTACAGTCCAAATGTCACAATGCCAAGTTAATTCCGAATGTGTAAACCTGCTAAATCTGCAGGGGGTTGAATACTACTTGTAGGCACTGTAAATCATACCGGGTGTATACAGCCCATACATAAATCATACCAGGTGTGTACAGCTCACACAGAAATCACACCAGGTGTATACAGAAATCATACCAGGTGTATACAGCCCATACAGAAATCACACCAGGTGTATACAGCTGAATACAGAAATCATACCAGGTGTATACAGCTCACACAGAAATCATACCAGGTGTATACAGCCCATACAGAAATCACACCAGGTGTATACAGCCCAAACAGAAATCACACCAGGTGGAATACAGCCCATACAGAAATCACACCAGGTGTATACAGCCCATACAGAAATTCCACCAGGTGTATACAGCCCATACAGAAATCATACCAGGTGTACACAGCCTATTCAGAAATCACACCAGGTGTACACAGCCCATACAGAAATCACACCAGGTGTACACAGCCAATACAGAAATCACACCAGGTGTACACAGCCCATACAGAAATCACACCAGGTGTATACAGCCCATACAGAAATGATACCAGGTGTATACAGCCCATACAGAAATCACACCAGGTGTATACAGCCCATACAGAAATCATACCAGGTGTATACAGCCCATACATAAATCATACCAGGTGTTCACAGCCCATACAGAAATCACACCAGGTGTAGACAGCCCATACAGAAATCACACCAGGTGTACACAGCCCATACAGAAATCATACCAGGTGTAAAAAGCCCATACAGAAATCACACCAGGAGCATACAGCCCATACAGAAATCACACCAGGTGTATACAGCTCAACTTAACATTTGATAAAAGATTCACTTTTGTTTATGGCATAGGCAACTCCAAAAGTGCACAATGCCCCCTCATTGCAAAATAAATAAAATAGAAGATCTTTTTATTGTTAGGTTACACTGTTTCTACCTGGCATGATTTTTATATGGGCTGTGTTCCCTAAAAAATGTTTGTACAGTTTAATTGGCATTTGGGGGGTGACAGATGCCTTTAAATATCTTTCTTGGCCGCCCATTGTCCTGTGAACACATGCTGCCAAGAACAATGCTATTCTATGTGCACAGGACGATCATGGTAAAGATCGTACTGTGCACATGAAAGTGCGGTCACAGGCTCAGCAGCTGTTAAACCATTGACCATCTGCTGGATATGGATCAGCGATCGCTTAAAACCTGCATTTAGCCAATGTGTTTAGCCATCACCTGCATTTATCCAGCCTCAAACCTCGGTATCTCACAGGTCCTGGCGCCATGATGACTTCACATCCACAGCTCGTCTCTGCAGACCTCCATCTTCTCTGCTCTTCTGCAGCACATCATTACACAGTGCCCTTAAAAATAACATGTCATAATAAAAATAATCAACCATGCTGTTCCCTAAATAAGTCCCCAAAATAAATAACTGTCACTCACTTTAATCCCTGCACAAAAAAATGACCCCACACTGTCTATATTATGGTACATGGCTTCCACACTGCCCCCTTTATATACCACACCATCTCCCCTCATGAGTTACATCCACTACACCCTCCTCACTTATGAACTATGATCGCCAAACTGTCTGTACCACATGCTTCCCTCTATTCGAACTGTCTCCCACACATTAGACTTCTACATACTGAGCCATGGTGCCCTTTCTCCATACTGAGCCCACCCCACGCTGCCCCCTTTTCCATACTGAGCCCACCCCATGCTGCCCCCTTTTCCACAGTGATTCCATCTCGCAGGCTGCCCCCTGCCCCATACAGATTACACCCCATGCTGTGAGCCCACACAGAGCCAACTACATCCACCCCCTTTATCATACAGAGCGCTCCCTCTGCTACTGCTCCCTGCCCCATAGAGATCCCCCTCCATGCACCCCCTTTTCCCATGCAGAGCGCTCCCTATGTTACTGTCCCCTGCCCCATAGAGATCCTCCCTCCATGCACCCCCTTTTTCCAAACAGGGTGCTCCCTATATTGCTGCCCCTGCCCCATAGAGGTCCCCCTCCATGCACCCCCTTTTCCTATACAGAGCGCTCCCTATGCTGCTGCCTCTGCCCCATAGAGATCCCCCTCCATGCACCCCCTTTCCTTTATAGAGCGCCCCCTATGGCTGCTGCCCCTGTCTCATAGAGATCCCCCTCCATGCACCCCCTTTCCTATACAGCGCGCCCCTATGGCTGCTGCCTCTGCACCATAGAGATCCCCCTCCATGCACCCCCTTTCCTATACAGCGCATCCCCTATGGCTGCTGCCTCTGCCCCATAGAGATCCCCCTCCATGCACCCCCTTTCCTATACAGCATACCCCCTATGGCTGCTTCCCTCTGCCCCATAGAGATCCCCCTCCATGCACCTCCTTTCCTATACAGCATGCCCCCTATGGCTGCTGCCCCTGTCCCATAGAGATTCCCCTCCATGCACCCCCTTTCCTATATAGAGTGCCCCCAATGGCTGCTGCCCTCTGCCCCACAGAGATCCCCCTCCATGTACACCCTTTCCTATACAGCGGGCCCCCTATGGCTGCTACCCCTGTCCCATAGAGATCCCCCTCCATGCACCCCCTTTCCTACATAGAGCGCCCCCTATGGCTGCTACCCCCTGCCCCATAGAGATCCCCATCCATGCACCTCCTTTCCTATATAGAGCGCCCCCTATGGCTGCTGCCCCTGCCCCATAGAGATCCCCCTCCATGCACCCCCTTTCCTATACAGCACGCCCCCTATGGCTGCTGCCCCCTGCCCCATAGAGATCCCCCTCCAAGCACTTCCTTTCCTATACAGCGCGCCCCCTATGGCTGCGGCCCCCTGCCCCATAGAGATTCCCCTCCATGCACCCCCTTTCCTATACAGCGCGCCCCCTATGGCTGCTGCCCCCTGCCCCATAGAGATCCCCTCCATGCACCCCCTTTCCTATACAGCGGCTGCCGCCGCTATCTTCGGCTCTACAGCGACTACCTCCCGGCTCCGGTGACTTCTCTCCTCAGCTCCTCAGCGGCACTCAGACTGCAGAGACGCCGGCAGTGGTGACTCATCGCACTGCACGTGACGTCATCAGTGAGCGAGCCAGGCCAGGGAGCTGAATGCAGCTCCTAACCCCGGAAGTGCCGGTGCGCAGGGAGCAGGTATGGGGAATGATTTGTGTTAGCATTTAAGACGCTAATACAAATTAAAAACGGGACCAACTAACTACCCCCATGCCCCCCTCCCCCCCCCGCAAAGACTCCGGTTATGGTAATGAGTCTGGGGAGGGAAATTTTAAAAAAAAATTCTTTTTTTTTTTTTTTTTTACTCTCGCCCTTGACGCCGCCCCCCCGCAACCCACCGCCCCAGGCACCGGACCTCCGATGCCTAATGATAAATATGGCCCTGAACATAAGGCAGTAACTTAGAATAAAATTTAGCAGAGAAACTGTAGCTTGTTTTACCTGGAGATATGCCAATTTCAGGTAATGAAAGACATTTGAGATTTACTGAGGTCCTTCAAAGAGGCTATTAAGTTTGCTAGAAGGGTTGTGTCACTCCCTTAATAAATACATTGGAAACAACACTGATAGGATGCAACAAGGGATAGAATAAAAATTGCAGCTTTCACACTTCCACACTTCCTCAGCTGCCATGGGTCTGATAGGGCCCAATGTGCTTCTCATTGGATTCTCAAGGTAGTGTATGACTGATTTCTTCTTGTTCACATAGTTTTGTAAATTTCATTAATACTATTTGGGGCCTTTGGGGCATTCGTTGGGATACAGTAGGCAAGAAAATGTAACATTTTCATATTTTGAGTTATTTTTCTGGCTGAAAAAAAATATTTTGTAGCGCCCCTGAAGCCATCAGGAGCTACAGATAACTGCATCCTAACCAGGATGCAGGGCCTACCCTAGGGACCCAGAAGGCCAATGCCAGTAACAGCAAAACATTCAATTTAATCTCTGTTTTTCCCCATTCCCAAAGAGTGATGACAGGCTAGGGTTGGACCCAATGGATGGCCACCTAGGGGTGGAACCGATCCAGTCCACTAAACAACAACCAGGTGGGAGAAGTCAGACAGTAAGTGGAAGTGAGAGGATACAGATGTAACCGCACTGACAGGAGAGTGTAATGGTAACCTAAGGGCCCAGGCGTATGGTTGGCGGTGGAGTACGGTGGTGTACTCCAGGAACCATAACACCTACGGGGTACAGAGCCCTAGGTAAGGCAAACGCTCCAGGCAGACCTGATAAAATCTGCACGGTGAGGGTACCATCCAGGACCTCACCGACCGTAAAGTTCGGGACACAGTAGCAGTGGGAGAACTCGGGAACAGGACAAGAGGAACCGACCCCACAGGGTTCAAGCTACCTATCATACAGACTAATACTGAGAGACTACCTGGAGGTGGACCCCCAGACGCTAAAAGCCATGGGGACCCACAAACCAGAGACATGTGCAGGGGAAGAAAGCCACCAGTTCATCACACACACAGCCTTCATTGGGCTGCCAGCCATAACAACGCTGTGAGTAAAAGGAACTAGTTACACTGCAATCCCTTGTGTGGCCTACATTCTTTCCGCACCCATCAAATCATCCATCCCCTGGGGCCTGACCCTCCTTGCGAAAGGCCCAACATCCAGGCAGCCACTAACACCAGCCCCAGCAGTGAAAACTGTGCAGCAGCGGCTCTACTAAAATAGCCGCAACCCGTAAGTCTCATCACAATAAAAACTTTTATTACATTTCCCCTGTAAATAACCCCCTTTTTAAAGCAATCCCCCAGGTCATGGAACAAGGCAACGGCCACCCAGTGAGCTGTCCCAACGTATCCAGGCCTTGGACCGAGTACCCCATAGCCCTGGGGTGAGTCATTTTCTCATACCTTAAAAATGATTAATTAAGTCCATTGAAGAGTGTTTACAAATTTTATCATGTTTGGCAAAAAAGAGGATTTCCTAATATTAATAGGGATGAAGTCTTCTGGCAGATCCCAACATACATTTTGGCAAAAAAAGACTATAACTTTTTTTCAAACAAAACACATAGCTTTCCATGATATTTTATTTACCATCAAATTTAGCTTTAAGGTAATTAAGAATTTTCTAAGGAATTAATTAAACTGTTTTTTTCCCTATAGGACCCTGTGGAGGTTTAGGCATAAAGATTTAATATTAAAGATATAAAAAACTTGGCTTCTGTTATTAAATATATTATTATTAGCTTACGTAAATTAAATTTTTAGGCTTCTTAGCAGGACTTCACTCCTGCACAGACTTAAGGCCGCTTTACACGCTGCGATATCGTGACCGATATCGCTAGTGTGCGTACCCGCCCCCATCAGTTGTGCAACACGGGCAAATCGCTGCTCGTGGCGCACAACATCGCGCTGACCCGTCACACTACTTACCTGCCTAGTGACGTCGCAGTGTCCGGCGAACCGCCTCATTTCTAAGGGAGCGGTTCGTTCAGCGTCACAGCGACGTCACAGCAGCGTCACTAAATCGCCGCCCGATAGAAGCGGAGGGGCGGAGATGTGCGGGACGTAACGTCTCCACCTCCTTCCTTCCTCATTGCGGGCAGCCGCCGGTAAGGTGAGGTTACTCGTTCCTAGCATAGCAAAAGTTGCGACGTCGTTACCAGCGCCGGATGTGCGTCACTTTCGATTTGACCCCGATGATATCGCAGTAGCGATGTAGCAGCGTGCAAAGTACCCCTTAATGTGGCTCATTACTCTATTAACAAGAATATCATTAATAAACTAGGTCACAGAGTCATTTGAATTAGTAAAACCCTTTATATCAATTTTACATATTAAACATTTGATCAGTATTGGCATCTTTTGTAAACGTAAACCATCAAGGAAAAGAAAAAGTATATTGGAAAGATTACATTTTTTTATCAATGACTTTTCAAGAACTTGAACTTACATCATATATAAAAAGCTTTAAAGTGAAATGCAAGTTCTATGCCAATATTCTTATTGCGTGGTAGGTTATTCCCATGTAGCATTTTTTTAATTAAACGTAGAAATGAAAGAATAATTCAAAACTTGCTTCTTGCCAAATATCTGAATCATGCTGTGCTATCTATTCCATGTTGATTTTCAATGTAAAATAGACCACTTCATAGCAAATTTTATGGTAAATGTAGTTTGATATTGCTAATACAGAGGAAAAGTAGTGCATCTAAACCTTTAAAAGTGCAAAATCCACAATTTGCAGTTTTATCTCCGCAATTCTGAGAGAATTCAGCCTTTATTAGCTTTAGAAGTCAATTACACTAACTTCTAAGAACCTGTATTATATTTTCTGAGTTCTGAGTTTAAATATCCCCAAGACTCTCTGCATGTTCTGTATACCACAAAAGTGAGTACGCTCATCATAGGTTTGTAAATATTTTATTATATCTTTTCATGGAACAACACTGAAGATATGACACTTTGATACAATGTAAAGTAGTCAGTGTACGGCTTGTATAACCATGCAAATTTGGTGTTCCATCTAAATAACTTGACACACAGCCATTAATGTCTAAACCACTGGCAACTAAAGTGAGTACACCCCTTAAATTGATAAAATTGGTCCCAATGTGTCAATATTTTGTGTGGCCACTATTTTTTTTAAGCACTGCCTTAACATTCTTGGGTGTGGAGTTCACTAACCACTGGAATCCTTTTCAGAGTCTCCATGACAACATTTCAGAGATGGTGGATGTTAAATACCTTGCTCTTCTCCACTTTCCATTTGTAGATGCTCCACTGGTGCTTAATAGGGTTTAGTCCAGTACTTTTACCCTCAGATTCTTTAGCAAGGCAGTGGTTTTCTTAAAGGTGTATTTAGGGTCATTATCATGCTGGAACACTGCCCTGCAGCTCAGATTCTGAAGAGAAGATATCATGCTCTGCTTCAGTATGTCACAGTATATGTTTACATTCATGGTTTCCTCAATGAACTGAAGCTTCCCAAAGCTGATAGCACTCATGCAGGCCCAAACAAAGATGCTCCACCTACAAAGCTTGACTGTCAGCAAGAAACAATTGTCTTTGCGCTCCTCACCTGGTTTGCATCACACAGGCTTGATATCATGTGAACCAAATACATTTATCTTAAGGCCACGTCTCACTAAACAACATCGCTAGCAACATCGCTGCTGAGGCACGACTTTTGTGACGTAGCAGTGATGTTTCTAGCATTGTTGTTGTGTGTGGCATCCAGCAACAACCTGGCCTCTGCTGTGAGGTCGCTGGTTGTTGCTGAATGTCCTGGACCATTTTTTAGTTGTTGCTCTCCCGCTGTGAAGCACACATCGCTGTGTGTGACAGCGAGAGAGCAACAACTGAATGTGCAGTGAGCAGGGAGCCGGCTTCTGCGGACGCTGGTAACCAATGTAAATATCGGGTAACCAAGGAGCCCTTTCCTTGGTTACCCGATATTTACCTTCGTTACCAGCGTCTGCCGCTCTCACACTGCCAGTGCCGGCTCACTGCTCCCTGCACACATAGCCAGACTACACATCGGGTAATTAACCCGATGTGTACTCTGGCTAGGAGTGCAGGGAGCCAGTGCTAAGCGGTGTGCGCTGGTAACCAAGGTAAATATCGGGTTGGTTACCCTATATTTACCTTAGTTACCATGCGCAACATCGCTACCACGCATCGCTGCTGGCTGGGGGCTGATCAGTGGTTGCTGGTGAGATCTGCCTGTGTGACAGCTCACCAGCAACCCATGTAGCGACGCTCTAGCGATCCCTGCCAGGTCAGGTTGCTGGTGGGATTGCTGGAGCGTCACTTAAGCTGGTGTCACACTAAACGACAGCGACAACGACGTCGCTGTTACGTCACCATTTTCGGTGACGTAACAGCGACCTTGTAAGTCGCTGTTATGATCGCTGCTTAGCTGTCAAACACAGCAGAAGCAGCGATCATAAGGTCGCTGTGCTACATGTTCAGAGAGCAGGGAGCCGCGCTTAGCGCTGGCTCCTTGCTCTCCTGCAGCACACATCGGGTTAATTAACCCGATGTGTGCTGCAGCTACATGTCACAGTTCAGAGAGCAGGGAGCCGCGCTTAGCGCTGGCTCCTTGCTCTCCTGCAGCACACATCGGGTTAATTAACCCGATGTGTGCTGCAGCTACATGTCACAGTGCAGAGAGCAGGGAGCCGCGCGCACTGCTTAGCGCTGGCTCCTTGCTCTCTTTGCTACAGTATGCATCGGGTTAATTACCCGATGCGTACTGCAGCCACATGTCACAGTGCAGGAGCCGGCACTGGCAGCAAGAGCGGAGGCTGGTAACCAGCGTAAACATCGGGTAACCAGGGAAAGGTCTTCCCTTGGTTACCCGATGTTTACGCTGGTTACAGCTTACCGCAGGTGCCAGTGCCGGCTCCTGATCGCTTCATTTCGTCGCTCTCTCGCTGTCACACACAGCGATGTGTGTGTCACAGCGGGAGAGTGACGACCAAAAAATGAAGCTGGACATTCAGCAACGACCGGCGACCTCACAGCAGGGGCCAGGTCGTTGCTGGATGTCACACACAGCGACAGCGACGGGACGTCGCTGCAACGTCACAGAAAATGGTGACGTAGCAGCGACGTCGTTGTCGTCGTCGTTATGTGTGACACCAGCTTTAGTGTGATGGTACCTTTAGTCTCATCAGACCACAGGACCATGGTTCCAGTAATCCATGTGCTTAGTCTGCTTATCTTCAGCAAACTGTTTGCAGGCTTTCTTGTTTATCATCTTTAGTAAAAGCTTCCTTCTAGAATGATTGCCATGCAGACCAATTTGAGGCAGTGTGTGGCATATGGTCTGAGCACGGAAAGGCTGATTCCCCAGCCCTCTAACCTTTATCCTACGCAGCAATGCTGCCAACATCTACATATCTATTTTGAAATGGCAACCTCTTGGTAAGATGCAAGCATGAGCACTCCAATTCTTTGGTTGACCATGGCGAGGCCTATTTTGAATGCAACCTATCTTTGTTAAACTGCTTTATGGCTAAGGCCAGAGTGCTGCAGCTCAGTATCACGGCTTTGGCAATCTTCTTATAGCATGGGCAATCACTATGCAGGGCTATAATTCTTTTTTTTCAAGTACTCAGAGATTTCTTTGCCATGAGGTGCCATATTGAACTGCCAGTGATCAGTATGAGAGAGTGCATAAGTGAAACCGAAAATTTAACACACCTGCTCCCCATTCACACGTGAGACCTTGTAACTCTAATAAGTCACATGATACCGGAAAGGGAAAATGATGAACTGGGTACAATTGGGCCTTTTTATTTTAGGGGTGTACTCAGTTTTGGTGCCAGTGGTTCAGACAGTAATAGCTCCATGTTGAGTTATTTAAAGGACACACCAAATTTACTTTGTTATGCTAGCTGTACAGTGACTACTTTACACTGTATCAAAGTATCATATCTTTAGTATTGTTGTCACGCTCGGACAAGGGGATATCCGGTAAATGCACCACACAGACGTTACAACTGGGAATGGTAAAAGGTAGAAAGGCCCCTACGGTAGGGAGGGGAAAGATGGGTCACTGATCAAGTGTCCCTTTTTGCCACAGAAAAAAACAAACTCCTCACCTTTTTGAAAGAGTTGAGGTTTTTCCCCCACAGAATATCTCTCAAAGCTGCATGGGCTCAACTCCGGCATCCAGTAGTAACGTCAGCACAGCAACACCCTCCCAGAAAGTTTTTGTTTCACGGGACCTCTGCCGAAATTGAAGATCAATACATATTACCAGTGACATGGCACACGCTAAAGAAGAAGGAGTCTCATACATAACTAATGCCTCCTTTACTCTCTTGGACAAACCCTTGAAAAACTGGCTTTTAAGTTCAGGGTCGTTCCACTGTATGTCCACGGAACAGCTCCAGAATTCAGCACAATAATCTTCTGCAGGCCGATCAGGGGGCAAAGAAAAGGCCTTCATTTGTGGACTCCAACTCGAGAGTGAGACAATAATTCCCACTTGCTGAACCTCACTAAGTGAGGATTGGAGACATAAATAGAAATAGAACTTTCATACTTCTCTAAAGGAATCAAACCGGCTTCTTTCCCCCGAAAATCTTTCCCAGAAAGGTAGTTTGGTTTCAGATCATCCAGCAACCAGGACAGATTGTTTTGGTGTGATGGACTGAGCATGCTGCTTTACTGCTCCCTTTAGTTCATCCACCTGAAGAGACCAGGTCTAAATTTGTCTCGCTAGTGCAGCAAACAGATCCATACTGAAATATTAAAAGTAGGGCCAGTTGTAATATAACAATGTAACTGTAGGTTAACAAGGGACAGAGGTTTCTATGCTGTCTTTCACGGTAAGGAACCCTAGGCTATCCCTAACCTCAGGATCACTCTTGATGGTGGAGATGCCTGAGTCCCATGCCTCACTCTGCTCCTGACCAGAACTAATCTGATTTCCCCCTCTTACCAGAAGAGAAAGGGGCAAGAGTCAGATGGAAACACAAATAAAGACAGACAAGTGAAAACCAAAACTCTGACACACTGAAACACAAAAAAAAACGAGAGACTCAGGAGAAAATCAAATTCAGGATGGTAGCAACAAAAGGCAGCAAGGGTTAACTCCCCTACCACACTAAGAAACAAGCACTACAACCACCAGATAGTCTGGATCACAACACCTCATCAGCCCAGCAAAGATAAACTATAGCTGTCATAGAAGGAAGGTGTTAGCCAGACTATATAGGAGGGGATAGGCTCCCCCACAAAATGTGATCAAAGGAGATTAACCTACAGACTACCAGGGATTAACTCATGCTAGTTTGCCTATGAACTTCCACTCTGCAGGTCGATGCCCGAGTCTGTGTTGATCACATACATCAGAGAAGTTATCAATCGGAGTGTCATAATCTGTAGTATGAACAGATCCAGACGTCACCATGACAGTCAGCAAAATTTGTAAAAATCTCCATCTGACTCTGAGATGAACTAACCAGAAACTGCCAGTAAGGAAGAGTTCTTAATAGTGATGAGCGAGTACTAAAAAGCTCGGGTGCTCGAAGCTCGGGCCGAGCCTCCCAAGATACTCGTGTACTCGGGCCGAGCAACGAGCCCAATGTTATCCTATGGGAGACCCGAGTATTTTTGTGAAATGACCCCCCGGCAGCATGGAGAAACCCTAAAAATGGCACAAAAGTCTCAGAAGAGTGCTCAAATGACATGGCAACAGCATGGGGAAGACCCCTTGAAGCATTTATCACTGAAAAGTCACAGCTGTGAACAATTTTGTCCGCGTTTTACGCCATTTTTACGGACTCACCAGAAAACCTTCCAAAATGACCCCAAAATGATTTTTCATGGCGGAAATGTTAAGGGCACATACCCAATAGTGAGATAGAGCTGGTGTATGTTACTTTTTGAGATTAATACATGAAAGATTTTACGTGAAAACATTGTGTGGCACTCCGATGTCCCTGAGAAGAGACGTACATGAAGGCCTCTTGAGTCTAATGTGCCCATTTTGAGGAAGTGAGTCTTTGTAGTATTTTCCTTTGCCAGGGCAGTCCAAAATTGTGAGGTTCACCAATGCCCCTGCATACAGACGTGCATGAGGGCCTGTAAACCTGAAGTGCCCATTGTAAGGAAGTGGGTCTATTGTAGTTTAGCCCTTAGGCAGGGCAGCCAAAAATTGGGAGGCTCCACGTTGTCCCTGGGTAGAGACGTGCATGAGGGCCTCAAAACATTAAGTGTCCATTGTCAGGAAGTGGGTGTATTATAGTATAGCCCTTAGGCAGGGCAGCCAAAAATTGGGAGGCTCCACATTGTCCCTGGATAGAGACGTGCATGAGGGCCTGTAAACCTGAAGTGCCCATTGTAAGGAAGTGGGTGTATTATAGTATAGCCCTTAGGCAGGGCAGCCAAAAATTGGGAGGCTCCACGTTGTCCCTGGATAGAGACGTGCATGAGGGCCTGTAAACCTGAAGTGCCCATTGTAAGGAAGTGGGTCTATTGTAGTATAGCCCTTAGGCAGGGCAGCCAAAAATTGGGAGGCTCCACGTTGTCCCTGGATAGAGACGTGCATGAGGGCCTGTAAACCTGAAGTGCCCATTGTAAGGAAGTGGGTGTATTATAGTATAGCCCTTAGGCAGGGCAGCCAAAAATTGGGAGGCTCCACGTTGTCCCTGGATAGAGACGTGCATGAGGGCCTGTAAACCTGAAGTGCCCATTGTAAGGAAGTGGGTGTATTATAGTATAGCCCTTAGGCAGGGCAGCCAAAAATTGGGAGGCTCCACGTTGTCCCTGGATAGAGACGTGCATGAGGGCCTGTAAACCTGAAGTGCCCATTGTAAGGAAGTGGGTGTATTATAGTATAGCCCTTAGGCAGGGCAGCCAAAAATTGGGAGGCTCCACGTTGTCCCTGGATAGAGACGTGCATGAGGGCCTGTAAACCTGAAGTGCCCATTGTAAGGAAGTGGGTGTATTATAGTATAGCCCTTAGGCAGGGCAGCCAAAAATTGGGAGGCTCCACGTTGTCCCTGGATAGAGACGTGCATGAGGGCCTGTAAACCTGAAGTGCCCATTGTAAGGAAGTGGGTCTATTGTAGTATAGCCCTTAGGCAGGGCAGCCAAAAATTGGGAGGCTCCACGTTGTCCCTGGATAGAGACGTGCATGAGGGCCTGTAAACCTGAAGTGCCCATTGTAAGGAAGTGGGTGTATTATAGTATAGCCCTTAGGCAGGGCAGCCAAAAATTGGGAGGCTCCACGTTGTCCCTGGATAGAGACGTGCATGAGGGCCTGTAAACCTGAAGTGCCCATTGTAAGGAAGTGGGTGTATTATAGTATAGCCCTTAGGCAGGGCAGCCAAAAATTGGGAGGCTCCACGTTGTCCCTGGATAGAGACGTGCATGAGGGCCTGTAAACCTGAAGTGCCCATTGTAAGGAAGTGGGTGTATTATAGTATAGCCCTTAGGCAGGGCAGCCAAAAATTGGGAGGCTCCACGTTGTCCCTGGATAGAGACGTGCATGAGGGCCTGTAAACCTGAAGTGCCCATTGTAAGGAAGTGGGTCTATTGTAGTATAGCCCTTAGGCAGGGCAGCCAAAAATTGGGAGGCTCCACGTTGTCCCTGGATAGAGACCTGTTAGGTTCTTAGTGCCTCCGTGCTTGCATTTAAAAACCGCACGTGTGTGCCTGTTGGTGGCAGCTTTCCGCTGCATTTGTGTGAGTTTTGCAAAAACTTGGATATAACGCACAAGTCTAGTGTACACATCAGCACAGCATTGCAAAATGCGCAAGGGCGTTGTCAACGAACAAGAAAGTGGACGTGATGGTGGTGCAGGCAGAGACCGAGGTTGTGTGCAAGCTCTAATTTCGCCACAACAAAGGGCCACATCTAGTCGCTCGCACGTCCTGTCCCAAATTCTTGGGGACCGCAGCAGTACACCGCTCTTGAACCAAGACCAGTGTCAACAGGTTGTTAGTTGGATAGCGGATAATGCTTCCAGTCAGATTGGCACCACCACAAACACTCTGTCTTCCACACGGTCAAGTGTCAGTAGCCGTGATACTGCACCGCACATTTCAGAACCTGATCCTCCTTCCTACCACCAGGCCGAGTACACGTCCACGGACATTACTGATCCCACACTTGGACACTCGGAAGAGCTGTTCGTTCACGTTTCCATTCACAAATTCTGGCCTCTCGCCAGCTCCTGTTGAAGTGGGCCATGACGAGATTGTATGTACAGATGCCCAAATATTTGAGCAGCCACGTTCTCACGAAGTTGGCAACGTGTCTCAACAAGGGGTGGACGATGATGAGACACAATTGTCAGGAAGTCAGGAGGAGGAGCAGGGTGCGGAAGAGGAAGACGACGTGGTGGATGATCCAGTAAATGACCCAACCTGGCAGGAGGATATGCAGAGCGAGGACAGCAGTGCACAGGGGGAGGGAGGCGTAGCATCACAACAGGCAGTTAGAAGCAGAGTGGTGGCCCCAGGCAGACGTCAGGCAACTGTTCCCCGGAACAACACGACACAAGGTGCCTGTACAAATGTTAGGTCTTCCCGAGTCTGGCTGTAATACTATTGTATGTATTGAGGATTTCGATTGCGTTAGGGCAATGACAACCAGAGACGAGTTCTTGGTGCAAGACGTTTATAATATGCAACCAGCAAATATGTACATAAACGGAACAAAAACACAGTAGAACATAAATACAGGAAATACCTTCCAGGGACGGAGCGAAAGGGAATTCCCGGGACCGCGCACCGGACTCCCCCAGGGAGACCACCAAGAGCGAACCCCTATACAGGGACTGTCTGGCAATCACCCCAGAAGCCCTAAATGCGCAGCAGCCGGGACACAAAAGGGCAATAGGTAAGTCCAAAAATGTCCGTACGTGATGTGAGTCCAGAGTGGTATTAAACGGAAGGAACTGGGCAGAAGTGCCGACCAAAGACGGCAAACGGAGTCCGGGCACAGCTAGATGATACCAGATGAAGTCCAGAGTCGGTGTCGGTTGTTTTCCAAGAGGATCCTAATAACAATCAGGAACCAAAAGCAGCAGGGCAGGAGCACACAGGAAGCAGTATACTCAGGCACTGGACTAAGCTTTAGGGGCGGCTTTTAAACAGATGGACAGGAAGTAGGGCAACAGAACAGAAAACTCCATGTTAACAAAGGGCAAGCTCTTTCAAAAGAAAACTGGAAAACCCGGAACTCTGACACTGGCAGTTTTTTAAGTTGGCTCCAGATGATTCTAAAAAGGCCATTTGCAACACCTGCCATGCCAGCATCAGCAGGGGTACCAAAACTAGCAGCCTGACCACCACCAGCATGATCAGGCACATGTCAGCCAAGCACCCGACTTTGTGGGAAGTACAACAGAGTCGAGGAGCAGTGCTTGCTGATGTCACTGCTACGTCTTCGCTGGTTGTGCATGCGAGCCAATCCCCTGTCCATGCTGCCTGCAAACAAGCCTCCTCCACTCCTGCACCTGCAGTTGCCTACGCAGAAAGAACACCATCATCAAGCACGTCCTTGTCCCAGCGCAACGTTCAGTTATCCATTAAGCAAACCTTTGAACGCAGGCGCAAATACACTGCCAACACCCCACATGCCACAGTTCTAAATGCTAACATTTCGCGACTGCTTGCGCTGGAAATGTTGCCTTTTAGGCTGGTTGAGACAGAAGCATTCCGCGACCTGATGGTGGCAGCTGTCCCACGTTACTCGGTCCACAGCCGCCACTATTTCTCCCGGTGTGCCGTCCCCGCATTGCATAACCACGTGTCACAAAACATCACACGTGCCCTGAACAACGCTGTTTCAGCCAAAGTCCACCTAACCACAGACACGTGGACAAGTGCATGTGGGCAAGGCCGCTACATCTCGTTGACGTCACACTGGGTTAATATTGTGCAAGCTGGGACCCAGTCTGAGCGAGGGACGGAACACGTCCTTCACACACCAAGTTTTGCAGGCCCTACCTCAGTCAGGGTTTCACACACACTCTACAGCTCCGGAATGTCATGCTCCTCAGCCTCCTCCTCCTCCTGCGCATCCTGATCCACTTTACCCTCCACACCAGTCCCAAGCTGGAAGTGTCGCGGGCGGAGGAGGGGACGGTGCGCTCTCCCACTGCTCGGGTCCGGCTGACGCTGCTCTACGGCTGCTGCTGCTCGTTGGCTCGAGCGATGGCCGGATCCCGGGGACTCGAGCGGCGCTACTCGCCCGTGAGTGAAAAGGGGTGGTTTGGGTTTTGGGGATATTGTCCGTGACGCCACCCACGGTTGTGGTGATTGTGTGGACACCACCGCTGCTCTGGACGGGGATCCCGGGAGCCTGTGACAGGGAGCAGCTTTGTTGTTATTTCTCCCCTCCGTGGGTAGGGGGGTTGGTTGTCCCGGGGCCTGGTGATGGGGTAGACATGGATGACAGGCGGGTTGCGGGGCCTGATGAGGTGCAGGGTCGCAGGGGCAGCGCTGTGCCGCACGGCACGGAGGTACTCACTCAGCCCAATGATGATGACACAGTTCACGGTTAAACAAGTGGCTGGATGGACGGGTCACTCGGACGGCTGCGGTTGTTCCTCCCTGCAGGTTAGTGATGACTGTCTCTCCCTGCACCTAAGTTAAGTGTTGGTAGTGATGGTTTCCCAACGGTAACCCGCTCCCCGACCTGGATATGGGCCGGAGGAGCCCCTTTTGCCCACAGGCGCTGGCCCTGGGAGACGGTTGCCCTTGGCGGTGGCTGTGTCTCCCCTTCACGGTTGTACGGTTGCCTTCTATCTGGACTTGGCTGTTTGGAAACCCTGAGGTTCCCTTCACTAACGGATTTGGCAAATTCACGGCGACACCAAGCCTTGCCGGGATCCGAAAGTCCTCTGCCAATGGTGCTGGCTTCTCTTTGTATACCGGTCCGGTACGGCCGGGTCACCACCCGTCCACGGTCCTTACGGCAGACTCCAATCGGCCTCCACTGCAGACGGTCACCACATCCTGCCAACCTTGCTGTCCTGTCCGGGCCACACACCCGGACCAACTTCAGGCTCTTTGCTGTCACTTTTCTCCTCTCTACTACTTTCCTCCTTCCACTTCCTTAGCTTAACTCTCACTGCCTGTGTTTTCCCTCCTCCTCGGTGGGTGGAGACCAACCGCCTGGCTCCACACCCTGGTGTGGACAACAGCTCCTGGGGAAGGCAACAAGGATTTTGTGTTTTGACTATGATATGCCTGCAGGGAGTGTGGGGTGTTTAAGTGTTGTGCTCTGTGGCCCCTGGCTTGTCCAGGGCGACACAGAAGCACTGCAGCACTGCCTCGGCGAAGCGGCAACAGGCAGTGCTGAAGCTAATCTGCATAGGTGACAAACACCACAATGCAGAAGAGGTGTGGACAGCTCTGAAACAGCAGGCAGATCACTGGCTCACAACTCTGAACCTAAAGCCAGGAAAGGTCGTGTGTGACAATGGCCGGAACCTGGTGGCGGCTTTGAGGCGAGGCCAGCTGACACATGTTCCATGCGTGGCCCATGTGCTCAACCTCGTGGTTCAGCGGTTTCTAAAGTCATACTCAGAGCTGTCTGATCTGCTGGTAAAAGTTCGCCGCCTGTCTGCACATTTTCGAAAGTCACCTACTGCTTCAGCCGGCCTTGCCGGCTTAAGACGTCGTTTGCATCTTCCGGCATACAGACTGGTGTGTGATGTCCCCACGCGTTGGAATTCAACTCTGCACAAGTTGGTCAGGATATGTGAGCAGAAGAGGGCAGTTGTTGAGTACCTGCATCACCTAAGCCATCGGGAAATGGGTCAAACTCCACACATAACACCTGAGGAGTGGAGATGGATGTCCGACCTATGCACCATCCGCCAAAACTTTGAGGACTCCACCAAGATGGTGAGCGGCGATGACGACATTATTAGCGTCACCATACCGCTTCTCTGCCTTCTAAAATGGTCTCTGCTCAAAAAACAACCATGATGCATTGCAGGCGGAGCGCGATGAGTTTGAGCAAGAAACAGTAGTGGGTGTGGGTGATGATAACACACAGCCCAGCCTCGTCTCATCACAACGTGCAGTGGAGGACTATGACGAGAAGGAGGATGAAGACATGGAGCAACTCTCTGGCCAAATTGAGGATATGACATGCAGTCATATCCTCGGTTCAGCGTGGCTGGCCAGAGGACAGGGTAGATGATGAGGAGGAGGAGGAGGAGGACAGCATGTTCAGTCATCGTGTTGGTCAGGATACTGAAGTGATGGCTGTTAAGAGTCTGGCACACATGGCTGACTTTATGGTAAGCTGCCTGTCTCGTCACCCTCGCGTTAAGAACATCTTGGCCGACAATCATTATTACTGGTTGGTAACACTGTTAGACCCACGCTAAAAGGAGAACTTTATGTCTCTTATTCCCGAGGCGGAGAGGTCAGGCAAAATGCAGCAGTTCCAGAAGGCCATAGTCACGGAAGTAGGCAAAGCATTCCCCTCACAAAACGCTAGCGGCATAGGTCATGAATCAGTGGACAACCGAGGCGTACAGCCGAGAGAGGCACAAGTCCAATCCGCCAGAGGTAGGGGAACAGTCTTTAAGATGTGGGACAGTTTTCTCAGCCCCTCACGTACCACAGCCCCTGAGGTGCGGGGTAGTGCCACAAGAAATCCTAAGTTTGCCCAGATGCTGAAGGAGTACCTTGCAGATCGAACAACTGTACTCCGACATTCCTCTGTGCCTTACAATTATTGGGTATCCAAGCTGGACACGTGACATGAATTGGCTCTCTACGCCTTGGAAGTCCTGGCCTGCCCTGCTGCTAGCGTTTTGTCAGAGCGTGTTTTTAGTGCCGCAGGTGGAATCATTACAGATAAACGCACCCGCCTGTCAACTGAAAATGCTGACAGGCTGACTCTGATCAAGATGAACAAGGGTTGGATTGGGCCAGACTTCACCACACCACCATCAAATGAGAGCGGAATTTAAAGTTTGCCATGTACCTCCACTCACCCGTGGGTACACACTTCTGGACTTTGGATAATCGCTGGACTGCTCCTCCTTCTCCTCAGGCGCCACCATGATGATGACCGTTACAAATTGCAATACTTAGGCCTTTGTTTCAGGTATACCCCCAGTGGTAAATTTTTTCGCCCATTCTTTGCAGAATGGACATTACAACGACAGGAGACCCGCTCCTTTGCAATGGGAACAATGTTTTGAGGCCCTCATGCACGTCTCTACCCAGGGACAACGTGGAGCCTCCCAATTTTTGGCTGCCCTGCCTAAGGGCTATACTACAATAGACCCACTTCCTTCCAATGGGCACTTCAGGTTTACAAGCCCTCATGCACGTCTCTACCCAGGGACAACGTGGAGTCTCCCAATTTTTGGCTGCCCTGCCTAAGGGCTATACTACAATAGACCCACTTCCTTCCAATGGGCACTTCAGGTTTACAGGCCCTCATGCACGTCTCTATCCAGGGACAACGTGGAGCCTCCCAATTTTTGGCTGCCCTGCCTAAGGGCTATACTACAATAGACCCACTTCCTTCCAATGGGCACTTCAGGTTTACAGGCCCTCATGCACGTCTCTATCCAGGGACAACGTGGAGCCTCCCAATTTTTGGCTGCCCTGCCTAAGGGCTATACTACAATAGACCCACTTCCTTACAATGGGCACTTTATGTTTACAGGCCATCATGCACGTCTCTATCCAGGGACAATATGGAGCCTGACGCTGCCACCGACTGCCACACACATGCTGTTTTTAAATGCAAGCACGGACGCAATAAGAACCTAACTGGTTTTTAGGAGCGACAATTACTGAGAAGTCTGACACTATCAGACACTGCTGACTGACGTGTATTATACACTAGACTTGTGCGTTATATAATAGTTTGTGCAAAACGCGCACCTGTACCCTGCCACCGACTGCCACACACGTGCTGTTTTTAAATGCAACCACGGACGCAATAAGAACCTAACTGGTTTTTAGGAGCGACAATTACTGAGAAGTCTGACACTATCAGACACTGCTGACTGACGTGTATTATACACTAGACTTGTGCGTTATATAATAGTTTGTGCAAAACGCGCACCTGTACGCTGCCACCGACTGCCACACACGTGCTGTTTTTAAATGCAAGCACGGACGCAATAAGAACCTAACTGGTTTTTAGGAGCGACAATTACTGAGAAGTCTGACACTATCAGACACTGCTGACTGACGTGTATTATACACTAGACTTGTGCGTTATATAATAGTTTGTGCAAAACGCGCACCTGTACCCTGCCACCGACTGCCACACACGTGCTGTTTTTAAATGCAACCACGGACGCAATAAGAACCTAACTGGTTTTTAGGAGCGACAATTACTGAGAAGTCTGACACTATCAGCCACTGCTGACTGACGTGTATTATACACTAGACTTGTGCGTTATATAATAGTTTGTGCAAAACGCGCACCTGTACCCTGCCACCGACTGCCACACACGTGCTGTTTTTAAATGCAAGCACGGACGCAATAAGAACCTAACTGGTTTTTAGGAGCGACAATTACTGAGAAGTCTGACACTATCAGACACTGCTGACTGACGTGTATTATACACTAGACTTGTGCGTTATATAATAGTTTGTGCAAAACGCGCACCTGTCCCCTGCCACCGACTGCCACACACGTGCTGTTTTTAAATGCAACCACGGACGCAATAAGAACCTAACTGGTTTTTAGGAGCGACAATTACTGAGAAGTCTGACACTATCAGACACTGCTGACTGACGTGTATTATACACTAGACTTGTGCGTTATATAATAGTTTGTGCAAAACGCGCACCTGTACGCTGCCACCGACTGCCACACACGTGCTGTTTTTAAATGCAAGCACGGACGCAATAAGAACCTAACTGGTTTTTAGGAGCGACAATTACTGAGAAGTCTGACACTATCAGACACTGCTGACTGACGTGTATTATACACTAGACTTGTGCGTTATATAATAGTTTGTGCAAAACGCGCACCTGTACCCTGCCACCGACTGCCACACACGTGCTGTTTTTAAATGCAACCACGGACGCAATAAGAACCTAACTGGTTTTTAGGAGCGACAATTACTGAGAAGTCTGACACTATCAGACACTGCTGACTGACGTGTATTATACACTAGACTTGTGCGTTATATAATAGTTTGTGCAAAACGCGCACCTGTACGCTGCCACCGACTGCCACACACGTGCTGTTTTTAAATGCAAGCACGGACGCAATAAGAACCTAACTGGTTTTTAGGAGCGACAATTACTGAGAAGTCTGACACTATCAGACACTGCTGACTGACGTGTATTATACACTAGACTTGTGCGTTATATAATAGTTTGTGCAAAATGCGCACCTGTACGCTGCCACCGACTGCCACACACGTGCTGTTTTTAAATGCAAGCACGGACGCAATAAGAACCTAACTGGTTTTTAGGAGCGACAATTACTGAGAAGTCTGACACTATCAGACACTGCTGACTGACGTGTATTATACACTAGACTTGTGCGTTATATAATAGTTTGTGCAAAACGCGCTCCTGTACGCTGCCACCGACTGCCACACACGTGCTGTTTTTAAATGCAAGCACGGACGCAATAAGAACCTAACTGGTTTTTAGGAGCGACAATTAGAGCGACAATTACTGAGAAGTCTGACACTATCTGGACTGTTTTACACTGTGTACACCAGCCCCAGATATGATGAAGGCTGGTATACGGTCACCACTAGGAATGGCTATATATACCCTGCCTGCCTGCCTGCCTGCCTGCCTGTATACTGCTACAATAGTCCTGACAAGGACTCTTCTGGTCACTAGCCTGTATTCCGACCTGGCTATACCCTGCCTGTATATAGCAACAATAGTCCTGAGAAGGACTCTGCTACTGTACTCCGACCTGGCTATACCCTGCCTGCCTGTATACAACTAGAATAGTCCTGAGAAGGACTTCTGGTCACACTGTTTGCAGCCCTGCTCCGGAACTAACTATAAAGGGCCGCAAAGCTTTCCCTGAATCAGCGACACTCTCCCTGCACTGACTGTCTGGATAGTTGTGAGCAGAGCACAGCGCGCCGGCCGATATAAAGGCTCGGTCACGCTGTGCAGGCCGGCCAATCACTGCAATTCCACAACTAACAGGGCTGTGGCATTGCAGTGGTCTGCCAGCCAATCCCTGCATGAGGGCTGGCTCTCAAAAGAGCGCCAACATGCAGAAATGAAGACCACGAGTACAGCACGAGTATCGCGAGATTACTCGGTCCCCGCCGAGCAGCCCGAGTACAGCGATACTCGTGCGAGTACCGAGTAGTGACAAGCATGCTCGCTCATCACTAGTTCTTAACCCTTGCTGCACTAAAAGAAAAGGTAATGTGAAACTCAGATACCAAATCTGTCACAGGTCTCCTTGTTACCTGAAATCCGCAAGACAGTACCCCCTTTTAACGTGGGACCTCAGCACCCTCAAGATCAAACCTGCCCACATAAGACCTACAAAAGTAACATACCGACTTACTCCTATTCCCTTCTATTGTCACTTGACCTTCAAGCCAAGCACAAAATGTAGGCGGAAGTAATTACACAGGCTCCTAAGACATGACACATCTAATGAGTGAACATCTGAGGAAAACATAATAGACATTCATCACTGGGGGTAGCTGCAGTTTAAAAGCCATGGGGTTAATAATGGCCGCATCTCTATACGGACTCATAACCCTCGCACCCAGAGCCCCAGATGAACACTTCTATCTGATCTTTTCAGTGGACTCTTATACAAAACTACACACAGATCTGGACCTGAACGTTTATTACCAGACATGTATTTTATAGGAGTAGAAAATCCTCCAGAAGGACCAACACCAGAGATAGGAGACATGGGGCACCACCTGACACTTACCTCCGTCTGCACCCTGAGCTTCCCAATGTACCTAAGTGGGTCCTTCCCCCCCACCTCCATCCCGTGCCCAGTCCCTATCTGTCCCTATACTCACCCAAGCTAATGCGAAGGTGTGTGATTGCACTAGACATCACCACTAGTGTATTAAAACACAGGGAAGGGAAAACAGATAGGGGGACATAAAGAAAAGGATATACACCAACTGTTGCAGCCGTACACAAGGGCTGCAAGAGACAAGAGATCAGCAAATTCACTGCTGTAGCCTAACACCAGGGTTGCAAGCAGTACAACTTCAAGAACCGGCTTCCTTCTTCAATGCTGATCAGTTCAGAATCATTTATATTTCTATAACCGGCATCAGCTGATAGGACATGTGACTATTGAAAGGGAATAGGAGTGTTCACAAACCGTTTGCTTCTGAGATGAACTAACAAGACACTACAAAACAGGAAATAGTCTTTAACCCTTGCTACACTAAAATAAAGAAAATATGTTTAATTTCCAAAGTCTCAAAAGGCAATGTGAGACTCAAATCCCAAATCTGCCAAAAGTCTCCGAAAAACAGGAGACCCTTGTGACAATTATCCCATGAAAAGATATAATAACATTGTTACGGGGGGACCGGCAGATTAGGACCAGGGGTATATATCCCAATCGCCAGTCGGGGCCCACCATGCTCCAGATGGTAATGGAGCTGCTGGCACCCTGTGGGTTAGGCGGAGACTATAGAGCTGGATGGCTCTGAGATAACTCAAGGAACCGGTCACGTGTGTAGGGACACGTCAGACCAGACGACAACCCAGTTAGCGTTTCGGTGGAGCGGACGCTACTACGACCACGTGTGTAACAACACGTCAGGCCGGAAGGTAACTAGTTAGCGTTGATCGAGAAGACCGCTGCGACAGCGCCCTGTCGGCTACGTGTGTAAGACACGTCAGGCCGAGTGGTCCTCCGATTAGCGTTTCTGGCCACCACTCGACTGGCCACGTGTGTAAAGGACACGTCAGACCAGGTAGTCACACCAGTAGCATTTGACTGGGAAGCCGAGGAGGATAATAGGGTTCACACAGCCAATCCAGGAACACCCTGTTAACTTCACAGGGGTTCTGGGGTGCGCTGTCCGTGAGCGTAGAGGGCACAACCGGACAGGTGGTGCAGCAGGTACACTGTCCGTGTGCGTAGAGGGCACTCTCGGACAGGTGACGCAACAGGTATTCTGTCCATGTGCGTAGGAGGCACAACTGAACAGGTGATGCAGCAGTCGCAGCCCAGTTAACGCCACTGGACTGCTCTAGCACAACAGGAACGGTAGTAAGGAAGCACGGCGCCTGACCCTCCTGTGCTGAGCCACGAATCTTGGCATGACAGGCACCGTTCGCCTAGCCCTACCTACCGCTTCCAACAAGGCTTATGCCACCAAGAACTCTAAATGAAGACTGCGCACCTCCATGTTATCTCCAGCCCCTTTTATAACCTGGGTCCGCCCCAAACCCAAGGTGGAACCACCAAGGTCCAATAGTAGAGAGCCATGTCATCAGTGACGTCACATGCGACCTATCCGGAACCGCCATATCATTGATGACCTCATGGCAGCCACGCCCCAAACACTTCACCAGTCATCGTCTGACGACCAATGGTGAGGTGCCAGATCATAGGGGCGGGCCTCTGCGAGCTAGTCCGGAGTTGCCACGTCATCAGGACACCTGACACCCTCTGCCCTATCAGGGCCTGCTACCTCACGGACATGCTCAGTGAGGTCCTTACCGGACCTAGCCTCTGATGCACTAAGTGGCCTGAGCAACAGGCTTAGAAAGCAGACTATCAGTTTGAGCATGCTCAGTAGGCACATCCCAGAACTTAGACACAGCACGAAGTCCAAGTACCTGTGCAAAAAGGCTGTTAGGGTTAATTGTGGGAGCATGCTCAGTAGCCTGAACTGAGGACTTAGTCTCAGACATAACACAAACAGGCTGAGCACGCTCACTAGGCAAAACACCGGGCTTAAACACCTGTCTCGTCACCCTCGCGTTAAGAACATCTTGGCCGACAATCATTATTACTGGTTGGTAACACTGTTAGACCCACGCTAAAAGGAGAACTTTATGTCTCTTATTCCCGAGGCGGAGAGGTCAGGCAAAATGCAGCAGTTCCAGAAGGCCATAGTCACGGAAGTAGGCAAAGCATTCCCCTCACAAAACGCTAGCGGCATAGGTCATGAATCAGTGGACAACCGAGGCGTACAGCCGAGAGAGGCACAAGTCCAATCCGCCAGAGGTAGGGGAACAGTCTTTAAGATGTGGGACAGTTTTCTCAGCCCCTCACGTACCACAGCCCCTGAGGTGCGGGGTAGTGCCACAAGAAATCCTAAGTTTGCCCAGATGCTGAAGGAGTACCTTGCAGATCGAACAACTGTACTCCGACATTCCTCTGTGCCTTACAATTATTGGGTATCCAAGCTGGACACGTGACATGAATTGGCTCTCTACGCCTTGGAAGTCCTGGCCTGCCCTGCTGCTAGCGTTTTGTCAGAGCGTGTTTTTAGTGCCGCAGGTGGAATCATTACAGATAAACGCACCCGCCTGTCAACTGAAAATGCTGACAGGCTGACTCTGATCAAGATGAACAAGGGTTGGATTGGGCCAGACTTCACCACACCACCATCAAATGAGAGCGGAATTTAAAGTTTGCCATGTACCTCCACTCACCCGTGGGTACACACTTCTGGACTTTGGATAATCGCTGGACTGCTCCTCCTTCTCCTCAGGCGCCACCATGATGATGACCGTTACAAATTGCAATACTTAGGCCTTTGTTTCAGGTATACCCCCAGTGGTAAATTTTTTCGCCCATTCTTTGCAGAATGGACATTACAACGACAGGAGACCCGCTCCTTTGCAATGGGAACAATGTTTTGAGGCCCTCATGCACGTCTCTACCCAGGGACAACGTGGAGCCTCCCAATTTTTGGCTGCCCTGCCTAAGGGCTATACTACAATAGACCCACTTCCTTCCAATGGGCACTTCAGGTTTACAAGCCCTCATGCACGTCTCTACCCAGGGACAACGTGGAGTCTCCCAATTTTTGGCTGCCCTGCCTAAGGGCTATACTACAATAGACCCACTTCCTTCCAATGGGCACTTCAGGTTTACAGGCCCTCATGCACGTCTCTATCCAGGGACAACGTGGAGCCTCCCAATTTTTGGCTGCCCTGCCTAAGGGCTATACTACAATAGACCCACTTCCTTCCAATGGGCACTTCAGGTTTACAGGCCCTCATGCACGTCTCTATCCAGGGACAACGTGGAGCCTCCCAATTTTTGGCTGCCCTGCCTAAGGGCTATACTACAATAGACCCACTTCCTTACAATGGGCACTTTATGTTTACAGGCCATCATGCACGTCTCTATCCAGGGACAATATGGAGCCTGACGCTGCCACCGACTGCCACACACATGCTGTTTTTAAATGCAAGCACGGACGCAATAAGAACCTAACTGGTTTTTAGGAGCGACAATTACTGAGAAGTCTGACACTATCAGACACTGCTGACTGACGTGTATTATACACTAGACTTGTGCGTTATATAATAGTTTGTGCAAAACGCGCACCTGTACCCTGCCACCGACTGCCACACACGTGCTGTTTTTAAATGCAACCACGGACGCAATAAGAACCTAACTGGTTTTTAGGAGCGACAATTACTGAGAAGTCTGACACTATCAGACACTGCTGACTGACGTGTATTATACACTAGACTTGTGCGTTATATAATAGTTTGTGCAAAACGCGCACCTGTACGCTGCCACCGACTGCCACACACGTGCTGTTTTTAAATGCAAGCACGGACGCAATAAGAACCTAACTGGTTTTTAGGAGCGACAATTACTGAGAAGTCTGACACTATCAGACACTGCTGACTGACGTGTATTATACACTAGACTTGTGCGTTATATAATAGTTTGTGCAAAACGCGCACCTGTACCCTGCCACCGACTGCCACACACGTGCTGTTTTTAAATGCAACCACGGACGCAATAAGAACCTAACTGGTTTTTAGGAGCGACAATTACTGAGAAGTCTGACACTATCAGCCACTGCTGACTGACGTGTATTATACACTAGACTTGTGCGTTATATAATAGTTTGTGCAAAACGCGCACCTGTACCCTGCCACCGACTGCCACACACGTGCTGTTTTTAAATGCAAGCACGGACGCAATAAGAACCTAACTGGTTTTTAGGAGCGACAATTACTGAGAAGTCTGACACTATCAGACACTGCTGACTGACGTGTATTATACACTAGACTTGTGCGTTATATAATAGTTTGTGCAAAACGCGCACCTGTCCCCTGCCACCGACTGCCACACACGTGCTGTTTTTAAATGCAACCACGGACGCAATAAGAACCTAACTGGTTTTTAGGAGCGACAATTACTGAGAAGTCTGACACTATCAGACACTGCTGACTGACGTGTATTATACACTAGACTTGTGCGTTATATAATAGTTTGTGCAAAACGCGCACCTGTACGCTGCCACCGACTGCCACACACGTGCTGTTTTTAAATGCAAGCACGGACGCAATAAGAACCTAACTGGTTTTTAGGAGCGACAATTACTGAGAAGTCTGACACTATCAGACACTGCTGACTGACGTGTATTATACACTAGACTTGTGCGTTATATAATAGTTTGTGCAAAACGCGCACCTGTACCCTGCCACCGACTGCCACACACGTGCTGTTTTTAAATGCAACCACGGACGCAATAAGAACCTAACTGGTTTTTAGGAGCGACAATTACTGAGAAGTCTGACACTATCAGACACTGCTGACTGACGTGTATTATACACTAGACTTGTGCGTTATATAATAGTTTGTGCAAAACGCGCACCTGTACGCTGCCACCGACTGCCACACACGTGCTGTTTTTAAATGCAAGCACGGACGCAATAAGAACCTAACTGGTTTTTAGGAGCGACAATTACTGAGAAGTCTGACACTATCAGACACTGCTGACTGACGTGTATTATACACTAGACTTGTGCGTTATATAATAGTTTGTGCAAAATGCGCACCTGTACGCTGCCACCGACTGCCACACACGTGCTGTTTTTAAATGCAAGCACGGACGCAATAAGAACCTAACTGGTTTTTAGGAGCGACAATTACTGAGAAGTCTGACACTATCAGACACTGCTGACTGACGTGTATTATACACTAGACTTGTGCGTTATATAATAGTTTGTGCAAAACGCGCTCCTGTACGCTGCCACCGACTGCCACACACGTGCTGTTTTTAAATGCAAGCACGGACGCAATAAGAACCTAACTGGTTTTTAGGAGCGACAATTAGAGCGACAATTACTGAGAAGTCTGACACTATCTGGACTGTTTTACACTGTGTACACCAGCCCCAGATATGATGAAGGCTGGTATACGGTCACCACTAGGAATGGCTATATATACCCTGCCTGCCTGCCTGCCTGCCTGCCTGTATACTGCTACAATAGTCCTGACAAGGACTCTTCTGGTCACTAGCCTGTATTCCGACCTGGCTATACCCTGCCTGTATATAGCAACAATAGTCCTGAGAAGGACTCTGCTACTGTACTCCGACCTGGCTATACCCTGCCTGCCTGTATACAACTAGAATAGTCCTGAGAAGGACTTCTGGTCACACTGTTTGCAGCCCTGCTCCGGAACTAACTATAAAGGGCCGCAAAGCTTTCCCTGAATCAGCGACACTCTCCCTGCACTGACTGTCTGGATAGTTGTGAGCAGAGCACAGCGCGCCGGCCGATATAAAGGCTCGGTCACGCTGTGCAGGCCGGCCAATCACTGCAATTCCACAACTAACAGGGCTGTGGCATTGCAGTGGTCTGCCAGCCAATCCCTGCATGAGGGCTGGCTCTCAAAAGAGCGCCAACATGCAGAAATGAAGACCACGAGTACAGCACGAGTATCGCGAGATTACTCGGTCCCCGCCGAGCAGCCCGAGTACAGCGATACTCGTGCGAGTACCGAGTAGTGACAAGCATGCTCGCTCATCACTAGTTCTTAACCCTTGCTGCACTAAAAGAAAAGGTAATGTGAAACTCAGATACCAAATCTGTCACAGGTCTCCTTGTTACCTGAAATCCGCAAGACAGTACCCCCTTTTAACGTGGGACCTCAGCACCCTCAAGATCAAACCTGCCCACATAAGACCTACAAAAGTAACATACCGACTTACTCCTATTCCCTTCTATTGTCACTTGACCTTCAAGCCAAGCACAAAATGTAGGCGGAAGTAATTACACAGGCTCCTAAGACATGACACATCTAATGAGTGAACATCTGAGGAAAACATAATAGACATTCATCACTGGGGGTAGCTGCAGTTTAAAAGCCATGGGGTTAATAATGGCCGCATCTCTATACGGACTCATAACCCTCGCACCCAGAGCCCCAGATGAACACTTCTATCTGATCTTTTCAGTGGACTCTTATACAAAACTACACACAGATCTGGACCTGAACGTTTATTACCAGACATGTATTTTATAGGAGTAGAAAATCCTCCAGAAGGACCAACACCAGAGATAGGAGACATGGGGCACCACCTGACACTTACCTCCGTCTGCACCCTGAGCTTCCCAATGTACCTAAGTGGGTCCTTCCCCCCCACCTCCATCCCGTGCCCAGTCCCTATCTGTCCCTATACTCACCCAAGCTAATGCGAAGGTGTGTGATTGCACTAGACATCACCACTAGTGTATTAAAACACAGGGAAGGGAAAACAGATAGGGGGACATAAAGAAAAGGATATACACCAACTGTTGCAGCCGTACACAAGGGCTGCAAGAGACAAGAGATCAGCAAATTCACTGCTGTAGCCTAACACCAGGGTTGCAAGCAGTACAACTTCAAGAACCGGCTTCCTTCTTCAATGCTGATCAGTTCAGAATCATTTATATTTCTATAACCGGCATCAGCTGATAGGACATGTGACTATTGAAAGGGAATAGGAGTGTTCACAAACCGTTTGCTTCTGAGATGAACTAACAAGACACTACAAAACAGGAAATAGTCTTTAACCCTTGCTACACTAAAATAAAGAAAATATGTTTAATTTCCAAAGTCTCAAAAGGCAATGTGAGACTCAAATCCCAAATCTGCCAAAAGTCTCCGAAAAACAGGAGACCCTTGTGACAATTATCCCATGAAAAGATATAATAACATTGTTACGGGGGGACCGGCAGATTAGGACCAGGGGTATATATCCCAATCGCCAGTCGGGGCCCACCATGCTCCAGATGGTAATGGAGCTGCTGGCACCCTGTGGGTTAGGCGGAGACTATAGAGCTGGATGGCTCTGAGATAACTCAAGGAACCGGTCACGTGTGTAGGGACACGTCAGACCAGACGACAACCCAGTTAGCGTTTCGGTGGAGCGGACGCTACTACGACCACGTGTGTAACAACACGTCAGGCCGGAAGGTAACTAGTTAGCGTTGATCGAGAAGACCGCTGCGACAGCGCCCTGTCGGCTACGTGTGTAAGACACGTCAGGCCGAGTGGTCCTCCGATTAGCGTTTCTGGCCACCACTCGACTGGCCACGTGTGTAAAGGACACGTCAGACCAGGTAGTCACACCAGTAGCATTTGACTGGGAAGCCGAGGAGGATAATAGGGTTCACACAGCCAATCCAGGAACACCCTGTTAACTTCACAGGGGTTCTGGGGTGCGCTGTCCGTGAGCGTAGAGGGCACAACCGGACAGGTGGTGCAGCAGGTACACTGTCCGTGTGCGTAGAGGGCACTCTCGGACAGGTGACGCAACAGGTATTCTGTCCATGTGCGTAGGAGGCACAACTGAACAGGTGATGCAGCAGTCGCAGCCCAGTTAACGCCACTGGACTGCTCTAGCACAACAGGAACGGTAGTAAGGAAGCACGGCGCCTGACCCTCCTGTGCTGAGCCACGAATCTTGGCATGACAGGCACCGTTCGCCTAGCCCTACCTACCGCTTCCAACAAGGCTTATGCCACCAAGAACTCTAAATGAAGACTGCGCACCTCCATGTTATCTCCAGCCCCTTTTATAACCTGGGTCCGCCCCAAACCCAAGGTGGAACCACCAAGGTCCAATAGTAGAGAGCCATGTCATCAGTGACGTCACATGCGACCTATCCGGAACCGCCATATCATTGATGACCTCATGGCAGCCACGCCCCAAACACTTCACCAGTCATCGTCTGACGACCAATGGTGAGGTGCCAGATCATAGGGGCGGGCCTCTGCGAGCTAGTCCGGAGTTGCCACGTCATCAGGACACCTGACACCCTCTGCCCTATCAGGGCCTGCTACCTCACGGACATGCTCAGTGAGGTCCTTACCGGACCTAGCCTCTGATGCACTAAGTGGCCTGAGCAACAGGCTTAGAAAGCAGACTATCAGTTTGAGCATGCTCAGTAGGCACATCCCAGAACTTAGACACAGCACGAAGTCCAAGTACCTGTGCAAAAAGGCTGTTAGGGTTAATTGTGGGAGCATGCTCAGTAGCCTGAACTGAGGACTTAGTCTCAGACATAACACAAACAGGCTGAGCACGCTCACTAGGCAAAACACCGGGCTTAAACACCTGTCTCGTCACCCTCGCGTTAAGAACATCTTGGCCGACAATCATTATTACTGGTTGGTAACACTGTTAGACCCACGCTAAAAGGAGAACTTTATGTCTCTTATTCCCGAGGCGGAGAGGTCAGGCAAAATGCAGCAGTTCCAGAAGGCCATAGTCACGGAAGTAGGCAAAGCATTCCCCTCACAAAACGCTAGCGGCATAGGTCATGAATCAGTGGACAACCGAGGCGTACAGCCGAGAGAGGCACAAGTCCAATCCGCCAGAGGTAGGGGAACAGTCTTTAAGATGTGGGACAGTTTTCTCAGCCCCTCACGTACCACAGCCCCTGAGGTGCGGGGTAGTGCCACAAGAAATCCTAAGTTTGCCCAGATGCTGAAGGAGTACCTTGCAGATCGAACAACTGTACTCCGACATTCCTCTGTGCCTTACAATTATTGGGTATCCAAGCTGGACACGTGACATGAATTGGCTCTCTACGCCTTGGAAGTCCTGGCCTGCCCTGCTGCTAGCGTTTTGTCAGAGCGTGTTTTTAGTGCCGCAGGTGGAATCATTACAGATAAACGCACCCGCCTGTCAACTGAAAATGCTGACAGGCTGACTCTGATCAAGATGAACAAGGGTTGGATTGGGCCAGACTTCACCACACCACCATCAAATGAGAGCGGAATTTAAAGTTTGCCATGTACCTCCACTCACCCGTGGGTACACACTTCTGGACTTTGGATAATCGCTGGACTGCTCCTCCTTCTCCTCAGGCGCCACCATGATGATGACCGTTACAAATTGCAATACTTAGGCCTTTGTTTCAGGTATACCCCCAGTGGTAAATTTTTTCGCCCATTCTTTGCAGAATGGACATTACAACGACAGGAGACCCGCTCCTTTGCAATAGGGAACAATGTTTTGAGGCCCTCATGCACGTCTCTACCCAGGGACAACGTGGAGCCTCCCAATTTTTGGCTGCCCTGCCTAAGGGCTATACTACAATAGACCCACTTCCTTCCAATGGGCACTTCAGGTTTACAAGCCCTCATGCACGTCTCTACCCAGGGACAACGTGGAGTCTCCCAATTTTTGGCTGCCCTGCCTAAGGGCTATACTACAATAGACCCACTTCCTTCCAATGGGCACTTCAGGTTTACAGGCCCTCATGCACGTCTCTATCCAGGGACAACGTGGAGCCTCCCAATTTTTGGCTGCCCTGCCTAAGGGCTATACTACAATAGACCCACTTCCTTCCAATGGGCACTTCAGGTTTACAGGCCCTCATGCACGTCTCTATCCAGGGACAACGTGGAGCCTCCCAATTTTTGGCTGCCCTGCCTAAGGGCTATACTACAATAGACCCACTTCCTTACAATGGGCACTTTATGTTTACAGGCCATCATGCACGTCTCTATCCAGGGACAATATGGAGCCTGACGCTGCCACCGACTGCCACACACATGCTGTTTTTAAATGCAAGCACGGACGCAATAAGAACCTAACTGGTTTTTAGGAGCGACAATTACTGAGAAGTCTGACACTATCAGACACTGCTGACTGACGTGTATTATACACTAGACTTGTGCGTTATATAATAGTTTGTGCAAAACGCGCACCTGTACCCTGCCACCGACTGCCACACACGTGCTGTTTTTAAATGCAACCACGGACGCAATAAGAACCTAACTGGTTTTTTAGGAGCGACAATTACTGAGAAGTCTGACACTATCAGACACTGCTGACTGACGTGTATTATACACTAGACTTGTGCGTTATATAATAGTTTGTGCAAAACGCGCACCTGTACGCTGCCACCGACTGCCACACACGTGCTGTTTTTAAATGCAAGCACGGACGCAATAAGAACCTAACTGGTTTTTAGGAGCGACAATTACTGAGAAGTCTGACACTATCAGACACTGCTGACTGACGTGTATTATACACTAGACTTGTGCGTTATATAATAGTTTGTGCAAAACGCGCACCTGTACCCTGCCACCGACTGCCACACACGTGCTGTTTTTAAATGCAACCACGGACGCAATAAGAACCTAACTGGTTTTTAGGAGCGACAATTACTGAGAAGTCTGACACTATCAGCCACTGCTGACTGACGTGTATTATACACTAGACTTGTGCGTTATATAATAGTTTGTGCAAAACGCGCACCTGTACCCTGCCACCGACTGCCACACACGTGCTGTTTTTAAATGCAAGCACGGACGCAATAAGAACCTAACTGGTTTTTAGGAGCGACAATTACTGAGAAGTCTGACACTATCAGACACTGCTGACTGACGTGTATTATACACTAGACTTGTGCGTTATATAATAGTTTGTGCAAAACGCGCACCTGTCCCCTGCCACCGACTGCCACACACGTGCTGTTTTTAAATGCAACCACGGACGCAATAAGAACCTAACTGGTTTTTAGGAGCGACAATTACTGAGAAGTCTGACACTATCAGACACTGCTGACTGACGTGTATTATACACTAGACTTGTGCGTTATATAATAGTTTGTGCAAAACGCGCACCTGTACGCTGCCACCGACTGCCACACACGTGCTGTTTTTAAATGCAAGCACGGACGCAATAAGAACCTAACTGGTTTTTAGGAGCGACAATTACTGAGAAGTCTGACACTATCAGACACTGCTGACTGACGTGTATTATACACTAGACTTGTGCGTTATATAATAGTTTGTGCAAAACGCGCACCTGTACCCTGCCACCGACTGCCACACACGTGCTGTTTTTAAATGCAACCACGGACGCAATAAGAACCTAACTGGTTTTTAGGAGCGACAATTACTGAGAAGTCTGACACTATCATACACGTCG